>NC_135378.1:74713582-76073940 GCF_049243985.1 Paroedura picta
TTACACTGTTCTGACATTCTCTTTTTCACTATGCAGATTATCTGCCGTTGAACCACAGTCCTTCCATAATAATGCATGGATGCATTTATTGATATTCCTTATAAGAGAATTTGGAATGGCTATTTTTGCCCTGGATTTAGATAATTCCCAAGACTTTCCTGGTAAACAAACCCCCAATGTTGATTTGAGTGACAGCCGATCTTGAGAAACAGCTTAAACTGTGACTGCTGTTGACTATAGCGTAGACATGGAAGTCATTTTCAGTTTGTACTATAGTATTTATGTGCTTTACACACAACTTGCTTCACAGGTCTTATTATCACTCCCCTTCTCTTTTTGCTAACTAGGCTTCACTTTGTAGTTGCGGTAACTTTGATTTCACTTTAGGAGGTAAGACTGCACTGTTGGTTTTCTACTAATTATCGCCATCTCCATCTGATATACTTTATGTATGAGTAATGAATACTGGAGAATGTTCCTATTTTAGCAGAAGCAGTGCTCAGGATTGCCCCTCCCATCCGAATGGAGGCCAGGCCAGCTTGATGTGTCAGCTTCCTGAACTCTACTTTCAAGAACATATATGTCTTCGGTACAAGAATCGGTGTTTTTGTTGACTTCAGCGCTTCAGGTTTGTTTTTTCCCCTCATCAGGCTACTTGAACAGTTCCCACCCCTTTCCATCACCTTTTATTCACAAGAAGCCAGGCGCGGATAGACCAGTAGTTCTCCACCCTTTAATACAATTCCTCATGTTGTGGTGACTCCCAACCATAGAATTATGCAAGTGTTCTTTCACAGAAATTAAACCGAAACTGACCAATGGCATGAAGATCCATTGTTCATGATTGTATATAAATTGGTTTTTTCCCCAGGACTTCTCAGTTCAGTTCTGCCTTTTGTCCCACCATGCCGATCTCCCTCTTTTCTGCTGCTCCAGAAAGATGGATGCTCTATCTCAATCTACCCCACAAGGCTGTTGTGTGGATGACCCCCCAGCCAAGCTGCTTGTCCTGCTTCAACCCCTCTGAAGGGGTCGTTCGACCCCCAAAGGGGTCCCAACCCCCAGGTTGAGAATCACTGGAATAGACACAGAGGTAAAAATCAGGACTACAGTGCCTCATGTAAGAAAAATAAACACTAACATTGCTACCCTATGCAGAACCACTGACATTAATAAGTTTAGATGGGTAGAAGTCTGGCGAGGACTGAACTGTAGATCCTCTGTATGAGTAAAACCTTGTAAATTTTGCATAATGTACTCAACTCTTCCCCCCCCCCCCTTGCAGCAAATGTCATCAAAAATTGCCATATTAAATATTGGCCCTGTTAGCATCCTTTTTCATCTTCTTTGTAGATAATATTTCTAAGTCAAGCAATTCCCTTTGGGCAAACAATAATTGAAATTATACCAATGAATGATATTACTTATTTATCATGAAATATGCATATACCAAACTCAACATTTATTCCAATCCAAAGAAGCTTAATCAGATCCCCCCCCCCCCCCAAGAGGCATCCCCCAACAAACATTTCATAATAAATCTACAGGCAATTCTGTAACTAGTGGGGGTGGTTAGCAGTGTAACACTATTAAACTTTGAATTGTACTGATAAAAAATAACTGAATACGTAGTGGGATCTGTGATGAATAAGTACAGAGGGGAAATATCAAGATTAATTTCAGTGATACGTTTTCAGATTAATATCTATTATACTGGATAAACATGCAGCAACACATGCAAGTACATGTATGAACCTGACCTGGATGGCTCAGGCTAGCTGGATCTTGTCTACTCTCAGAAGCTAAGAAGGGTAGTCTCTGATTATGACTTTGATAGGAGACCACCAAACTCGATGGTAGAAGCCATTTTTTTCTACAGAGTTCTTGCCCAAATATCAGAGAACATTTGTGATGCAGCCAATACGATGACATCTGGTGTACGCCAGAAATGGGGTTGCCTAGGAGTCCCCCCTCCTGCTGGAAACTCTAATCATGACCAAGCTGCAGTATTCTATACCAATAGGAGCCTCCTAGTAGACTTTGGTGAGATATCTATGTAGAGCACAATACAGCCGTCTTGTCTTGATGCTACTCTCTCTATATATCCCCCTAAAGATGTGATTACCCTTGTTGTTATTAAAAACAAATGAGGGCATCCAGATCATCACGTTAAAGCCAGAAGTGGCACACTTTAGAAATGGAAGACCATGAACACCACCAGTTCTAGTTCCTAGTGCCAGCACAGCATGCTGCATCAACAGGCAGAAGGTGATCTTGGGGAATCTCAAAAATAACGTTGATCCTAATCTGCAGACACTACAGATATTTAATAACGCAACAGCAGGTGTCTAATTTGCAGGCTTAAAATATGTCAACCTCGTTTAATTAAAAGTCAATATCGTCATTATACCATTGGTGAAAGATCAGCTTCTGTCACCATGCCAAGTAGAGACACAGGCCCTTTAGATATGGAGCACTGAGTTTTATGCTCATCTGCTTGTATGTACAGGAATCCATTACTCATACATATACACAGACACACAGCCCCTTACTACAATCCTGAAAACCCAGCTTCTATACACCAATCTGTCCTCCAAAGAAGGAGGAGGAGGACATAATCGCTGCACACAAGACACTCTGCACACTGCTATTTGGAGCAATTTGTTAACAACTGCTATTTGGAATAATTTGAAGTTGCTCCCACATGGCAGACACACAACAGCCACAACAGCAAAGAATTTTTTAAAAGCACAGCTTGGGGTGGCATGCTGTCACTTTTTGTCAATGACTGTCAAACTCAGTTCATGTCAAGTGCTGGGATGTGAGAGAGCGGGAGATCAAAATAAAAGATGTCAAATACACAGGACACGCATAATCTCACAGGGAGCACAGCAGATTGGTGAAGTGGGAAATATTAGAAACCCACCCTGTCCTGTTACTGCTAACGTGTGCTGATGTAGCCACTGTAGGGTTGCCAGGATCCCTCTGACCATCAGAAGAGGATGGAGGCATATGGTTGCCAGATGTAGGTTGTGAAACTCCTAGAGATTTGGGGGTGGAGGCTGGAAAGGACAGAAACTGGGGGGGGGGGGGATGATGTCACTGGCAGTCTTCAAGCAAAGGTTGGATACACACTTTTCTTGGATGCTTTAGGATGCTTAGGGCTGATCTTGCATTGAGCAGGGGGTTGGACTAGATGGCCTGTATGGCCCCTTCCAACTCTATGATTCTATGATTCTATGTCAGAGTCCAGCTTCCAAAGCCTATATTTTCTACAGGGAATCTCATATCTGTGATCTAGAGATGAGCTGTAACTACAGGGGATCCCCAGGTCCCACCTGGAGGCTGGTGTTCTTAATCCTTTCTGTTGCTTCCTCCTTTGTCCAGACCTGAGTGGAAAGGCAGAAGCTAAACCCCTGATTGACATTCCTGAGGTCTCATATTCAGAACTGGCTGGGTTGGGATGGCATGCCAGTTCTATGCATGCTTCTCTTTTGTCTTAGAGAGCCAATTCTCCTGGCCTCTCATAGCAGGACAGCTCAAGTTGCTCGCTCCAGTTTGGAGAAAGCCCCTAAAGTTTGTGAGTGGAGCCTGGGGTAGATAGAGTTCGGGGACTGGAGAGACAGCAACAGGGATGTGATTCTTCAGAGCCGCCCTGGTGCCTCTGGGTCTGAGACTGTGGCCGGTGGCTGAGGGTCAGGGGCCAATCCTGGCAAGACTTGTAGATCTGCCTCTTCTTCAGAGTCAGGCAAGGTTTCAGCTGGCTGGCCCCTGACACCAAGTAGGTAGCTCTTGCTGCGTGAAGGGGGAGACTTCTCCAGAGGTCTCAAGCTTTTAGTTTGGGCATCCAATGATCCTCACTCCGTGCTCTGATCCAATTGCAACATGTGCCTACTTGATCTTGAGGCCCTTTACAACCTTCCCTCTCACATTCATCTGTCCCTATTTATAAAACACAGTTTTCAACAGCCACCGCTGAAGGCGCTTCTGTACCACGACTTTCATTATAGTAGTTATTGTGCCTAGAGGAAACATGTGTGTCTGCCTTGCTTCTGGTCTCTGGAATAAAAGATGCATTTGCTCAGCGGGAGAAGACGGGGGAAGCAAACAGACAAAACCAAAGGCAAGAAACCAAGAACACTGAAAGCTCTGAATGTAACTGAGATAAATGGAGGACGTATAAAAAGCAGAAGCTTGAGCATACATGGCATATGACTCCGAGGCAGGGCTGTGAAAATTTTTGCTTGTGTCACAAGGAAACATCTTAGCAATACTGACTGATTCCATCATTCCTCCGGGTGCCAAGATAGCCTGTGATGTTTACTGAACATCCTCGGATGTAAAACTGGACCGGCTCCCTGACAACCACATCTGCATAATTACTCAGCAGGACCAGAGCTGGTCCCGAATCCCCCAGGACTCTCACACAGCTGCTAAAGTAGCCACTGGAGGAAATCGGCACAAGGTCATGCAGCCACGTGCTCTGAGGCCAGGGCTGGAAATCTGTAATGACAGCCCAGGGTTTTCACCTGCAGGGTTTGCCACGCATTTGCTCTTCTTAGCAGTGGGCCTAAACCAACACAGTCAGCCCGTGAATGGAAGCAAATTAATCAATGCCATGGCAGGAAGATGATGCCTGTGTGTGTATGTGTGCGCATGTACACGTGCAACGGTAATGAATAATACTGTATTTGCATACATCTAGCAAAGTGTTAAGGGACCGTGAGTTGAATTTATGAGCTCCAGTTTGCTGTTTACCTACTTGCTGCTTATTTTCTTCATGTCTGCTTCTGCAGATTTATTCACTTCTTCTCTTAACCTGGAAAAGCTTAATGTAATGGAAACAGCTCCTAGGAAAAATACCCAAGCCGTTCTTTCAAAGAGGAAGCTGCAAACTCCACAAGTGAGTGGACAGCTGAATCACATATTCGTGAGATTTTCTTTCTTCTGTATATCTTGATGCCACCTAGGTGTTGAACCACCTCAAGGTGTTTTCCCCACAGGTGACAATAGCTGCTGGCACATAATGGGGTGGATCCTATCCTGCTCTTACCACCCCACCGAATATTTATTCATTTATTAAAATAAGTACACCCCTCCTTTACTTTTGATTCAAATCTGAAGTCTTCTTCAAGTCTAAGGAGTCTTCCTCCAACTTAAGCAACTCTTCCAATGGAGGAGAAGCCACAAGATGGTGAAAGAGTCTTTTACATTAGAGGAAGGCTACTTAAAGATGGGTGGATCCTCTCTGGTGTCTGGGTTTGTAACAAAACCTTTGTATGATATTATAGGAATCCTAATTAGATTAGTGATGAGCCTCTTGTGGCGCAGAGTGGTAAGCAGCAGGAATGCTGTATGAAGCTGTCTGCCCATGAGGTTGGGAGTTCGATCCCAGCAGCCGGCTCAAGGTTGACTCAGCCTTCCAGCCTTCCGAGATCAGTAAAATGAGTACCCGGCTTGCTGCTGAGGGGTAAAAGGTAATGACTGGGGAAGGGAATGGCAAACCACCCTGTATTGAGTCTGCCATGAAAACGCTGGAGGGTGTAACCCCAAGGGTCAGACATGACTCGGTGCTTGCACAGGGGATACCTTTACCTTTAATACTTTGACCCTCTATTTAGGCAAGAAACGTCTTGCAAAGATGATGAAGAAGTCCATAGAACCTGGAAAAAAAATACAGGTTGGGACACTCAATGAATGATGCACTAGTGGAGGCCCGTAGAACCAACTGTAAGTCTAAAACCAGAACCTAAGCAAAGTTATCTGAGCTCCTTCTTCTGGTATCAGGTGGGTAGTCATGTTGGTCTGAAGAAACAGTACAGACTTCGAGTCCTGTGGCACCTTTAAAATCAACCAAATTTAATTTTGAAGACAAACACACACAAAAGCTTATTTATTTTATTTATTTATTTATTTACATTTATTTTATTTATTTACATTTCTATCCCGCCGCTCCCACAAGGGCTCGCGGCGGCTAACAATAAAACCCCAATACATAAAATCACAATGCCTAACAACCCCAATAAAAACTTATCAAAACCAATAATTAAACTACATAAAACAATCCAAGCACGGCGGTAAAAACGGGGGGGAAATAATTCCCTTCCCAACACTAACCTCAGGATGGATGGGGGCTGATGACCTCAGTCTGCCTAATGGCCCCGCTAGATTTCAAAAGCAGGGCAAGGCAGGGGGGGGGCAGATGTACTCTTGCGTGCTGGCCTCAACCATAGACCTGGCGGAAGAGCTCTGTTTTACAGGCCCAGTGGAACGCCAGAAGCTCCTGCAGGGCCCACAGCTCTTCTGTGTCCACCAGGTGGGGGCCAGGACCGAGAAAGCCCTGGCCCTGGTCAAGGCCAGGCACACTTCCCGGAGGCCAGGAATGACCAACAAATTGGACCCTGCAGAGCATAAAGCCCTGCGGGGGACATAGGGCGAGAGGCAGTCCCTAAGGACTCAAACTTTGTTCTCATCCTTCCAGTCTTTGATATCCTGAACTGGAGATGGCAGTGTCTAAATCAGGTAACCTTCTTCATGCAAACTCTGCTGCTGAGACAGCTTTTCCTCTAAACCATCTTGTAAACCAGACATTTCTTCCATTCATACATTCATGTACCCCAACCATTTTCTTTACTCACGCCCAAGATCATGACAACTACTGGCAGTAGCATCAAAGTCCTGACAACGAGGACACTGAATGTATTGATGATTTCATCTTTCTTGGCTCTATGATCAATCAAAGTGGTGGATGCAGCCGTGAAATCAAGCGACAAATAACACTGGGCCAGACTGCAATGTTAGGCTTGAACCAAGTATGGAAGAGTAAGGATATCACCCATAATACAAAGTGCCGGCTAGTCAACGCCGTTGTCTTCCCCATAACAAGTTATGGATGCGAAAGCTGGACCTTGAAGAAGGAAGACAGGAGAATAGATGCCTTCAGATTATGGTGTTGGAGATAAATGCTGTGAATACCATGGACAGCTAAAGTTACCAACAAGATAGTTTTACAGATGAGCAAACCAACTATGTCATTAGAAGGGAAGATATTACTGTTGAAGCTCACTTACTTTGGACACATCATGCGATCAGACTCACTAGAAAAATCATTATGCTCGGCATGGTCAGCTGCAAAAGGAAACGTGGTCGCCAAAGGATCCACTGGCTCGATACGATCAAAGCCCATACAGGGATGACCATGAACCAATTAAAAGAAGCAGTCAGAGACAGGGACACATGGCGAAGACTTTCCTATAGAATTGCCGAGGGTCGGACATGACTGAATGGATAACATCATCATCACATCATACATCTGATTAAGTGAATGGTTGCTCGCAAAATCACCTGCTGAAATAAGTTATTACCTTGTGTAGATGTTAGAGGACTCTTTCTCTTGTTTTCCCTTTCTCTGTCTCTCAGTTTATCTTCCAGTGCTTAGCTTACTCCTAAAAATACAGGGCTCATTTGGGCTCTGATCCGCACAGTTGAGAGAAAGCTTTCATATCTCACATTCTTTGCTTTCATATTGTTTTTTTCTTCTGACATCACTTAGATCCAGCGGTATTTCTGGACTTTCAATAGTTGTTAAACTGGAAATCTTTGAAGCAAGCATGTGTATATTTAGACTTTCCTGATGCTTCTTTGAAGACACACTCTTATGTTCGTTCACTCATTCTAATGAGGTCTCCCTAGTTTGATTTATGAGCGCAGTATCACAACTTGCAGGTTTTGATGAGGCTCAATGTATTATTCAGAAAACATTTCAATGCTGCTGAAGAAGAAAGGCATTTACTCCACTTTATTGTTTGATCAACACAGTTGCAAACAATATAGTTGGAAGTAATAGAAGTCGGGCAGAGGAAGAAATAATTCAACAACAAGAAACTCCATAGAAAAAAGGCAATCAAGGTCCTCATATTAAACAATGATGAATGAGGAATACAGTTGATTAAAAAAAAAAACTTCTGCCATTTTGCTCCAAACAACAGTTTGTTCAAGGCTGAACCTCTTCATTGCCTAACTGCACTACAAAAATGATGATTTTTGAAAATAGGAACGATAACTGATCTCCAAGCAACAGAGATCAGTCCACTTGAAGAAAACAACCAGTTTGGAAGGTAGACACTCTGGCATTATACCCCACTGATGAAGTGGGGTATACCCCTTCCCAAACCCTGCTCTCCTTAGGCTCCACCCACAAAACCTCCAGGTATTTCCCCAACCAGATATTGATACTACATATCCTCTTAATATCAGTCTGCTTGAATTTCTTACAATACTGTATTGATTAGCAAGCACAATGTGCTTCTCCATTATTAGATATATTTCCCTGTGGGGATCTGGGGAGGGTTATGTTTGCCTTTACAATATTTTTCAGCGCAATCCTAAACAGAGTTACCTTCGTCTATGTCCACAGAAGTCAACTGGTGTGACTGTGCTTTGGGACAGTAGTGTAAACTCATTAAAAAGAGCCATCCTTGTTCTGACCTTGCCCAGCCTTGTCAGATCTCAGAAGCGAAGCAAAGTTGGCCCTGGCTAATATTTGGATGGCTGACCACCAAGAAATACCAGTTGTGAGGCAGAGGCAGGCAATGGCAAGCTACCTCTGAACGTCTCTTGCTTTGAAATCCCTTCCAGTTTTGTCAAGAAACTCAAGACTGTTAAAACCATAAAAGCCCAACATTTAAAAATGTGTTTTGTTTTATATTTGGCTTAATATTGCAGTGTTCTGATGAGACTTATTTCTAAGTTGTTGACTGGTTAAACAGCAATAATGGCTTTGTTTTGCCATCAAGGCACAGTTGACTTAACGATGACTCAGAGGTAAAGTTTGTATCATGGTGCTAGTCTACGGCCAAACTATGCTGTTTTCCAGAATATTATTTAGATAGCACCTGATATTAGCCATTTGAAGTTTTGCTCAGTTACTTGGGGTGAGACACTGAGCTTCATTTAGGGAAAAATGTTTTAATGATGCTAGCAATGGCAGGATTATCTATTTGAGTAGATAATGGTGATGATAGTGTTGCATGCCCAATTCTGTTATATCATAGAATCACAGAATCATAGAATCATAGAGTTGGAAGGGGCCATACAGGCCATCTAGTCCAACTCTCTGCTCAGTTTGGTGTAGTGGTTAGGAGTGCGGACTTCTAATCTGGCATGCCAGGTTCGATTCTGCGCTCCCCCACATGCAACCAGCTGGGTGACCTTGGGCTCGCCACGGCACTAATAAAACTGTTCTGACCGGGCAGTGATATCAGGGCTTTCTCAGCCTCAACCACCTCACATGGTTTCTGTTGTGGGGAGAGGAACAGGAAGGCGACTGTAAGCCGCTTTGAGCCTCCTTCGGGTAGGGAAAAGCGGCATATAAGAACCAACTCTTCTTCTTCTTCAATGCAGGATCAGCCCTAAGCATCCCACAAAGACTGGCAAGCTTTCACAGCATTGGTCAAAAAGGCTGGAAAGATGAGGCCAAGACTCATTCATCAATCCCACTGATGGCCCTGGAAGGGAGGGGGGAGTTAAGGAAAGTGACAGTGACCAGTGGCAGCTGTGCCTGGCTAGATGGGCCGGCCACACAGGCAGGTGAGGGGACCAGGTGGCTATAAGGGTATGAATCTCCAGACTGCCCCCTACCACTGCCAGGCCTATCATGGAGGACCTGGAAGAGATAAGGAAAAGAGTTGGTTTTTAAACTTCACTTTTCACGGCTCGAAGGAGTCACAAGGCGCCTTACAGTCGCCTTCCCTTCCTCTCCCCACAACAGACACCCTGTGAGGTCAGTGGGGCTGAGAGAGCTCTGACAGGACTGCTCTGTGAGAATAGCTCTAAGAGGGCTGTGACTAGCCCAAAGTCATCCAGAGGGCTGCATGTGGAGGAGCAGGGAATGAAGCCCAACACTCTGGATTAGAAATTGCCACTGTTGACTACTATTTATTTATTTGATTTATAGCCCACTACTTACAGACAAGCTGGCTCACCGCAAGTAATATAGAATAAGAGTTGGTTCTTATATGCCACTTTTCTCTACCCGAAGGAGTCTCAACGTGGCTTACAATCGTCTTCCCTTTCCTCTCCACACAACAAACACCCTGTGAGGGAAGTGAGGATGAGAGAGCCCTAATATTACTGACTGGTCAGAACAGGTCTATCAGTGCTGTGGCAGGCCATGTGGAGGAGCGGGGAATCAAACATGCATGTGGGGGAGCGGGGAATCAAACCCAGCTCATCCGGTTAGCAGTCAGTGCTCCTAACCAATATACCAAGCTAGCAAAATGCCCACAATAGAAACCTATTTTAAAAAGTAAAAACAGTAATCCCACCCCCGGCAGTGAAAAAACTCCTTCTCCCCTGCTCAAAGGACTACCAATAACCCTGTGCCTCAGGGAAACAGTTGGAAAAGGGCTGGGCAGTTGTTCTAGCCCCTGGGAGAGGGGCAGATCTTAACTGCCCTGGCCTCAACCAAACACCTGGTAGAAGAGCTCCATCTTGCAGGCCCTGTGCAACTGAGAAAGTTCATTACATCAAGCTGGCTCTAGGGGCAATCCAGGGTGCCAGTTAGGTGCCAGTTAGGGACCCATCTGGCTGTTTCTGGGTCTGTTGTGCTTGCTCCTCATCGTTAGATCTCTTCCCTAGTGCAGAAGCAATGTTTCACGCTCACATAAAATCGGACAAAATTGGAACAACATCTAAAAATGTGAGTTTACATCTGAACGGGATAGCTTTTGCCAATCTGTTCCAGTTCTAGGAAAGAGAACTGATCCATATTCAAGACGACAAACCTTAAAAATTCAATTTTGCTAAGATGAGTCATATATATTTGTAAATAACACAGAGAGATGCTTTAATTAAATAACTTCAGTATGCAGTTCAATACTAAATTCTGCAATTGCTTGCCTCCCATTTTTCTTCGAAGAAGACAGAGAAAAATCTCAGGGAAAGAGAAAGAGAGATAGCTTTCAACTACCCTTGTGTTTTCTCCCCCCTTTTCATTGTCACAATGCAAATTCTTAGTTACAAGAGGAACAGGAAGTGCAAAAAGCCTATTATTGCTGAAGAGGAGCCTAAAAATATTAACAAATTTTCCTTCAGCTCTACTTTTGGCAACTCACAGACATTAATTACAGGTTGTCAAACATGTTCAGGCAGAAATGCTTGATTCTTTGTGCTAGTTTAAAACAAACAAATCCTTCTCCTGTCTACCGTATGTTATTTGCATATTTTAAAGTTTTGTGGGGTTTTTTTTTACATTTTCTTTAATCTACTCCCCCCCCCCGCATGAGCTTTTAAAAATGGAATTGGAACCCATGACTCACTTCTGGGGATGGTGGCTCTCCCCTCCAGAGCAAGAGAGATTGTGCTGGCAGAATCATAGAATCATAGAGTTGGAAGGGGCCATACGGGCCATCTAGTCCAACCTCCTGCTCAATGCAGGATCTGCCCAATGCAGGATCTGCCCAATGCAGGATCTGCCCAAAGGATCTGCCCAAAGAAGTGATGTGTTCTACCAGCACAATGCCCCTTTGCTGGCAAAAGACTTCAACACTGGCAGAAGAGTGCCATACCAACATGCTCTTCATTTTTGTCCTTCTTCCAGGACCTCAGTAAAAACCTGAATGCCAAACACTGGTTCGAACATGCACATCTCAAAGTACAGAGGTGTCATGATTTTATGTTCCACACATTCATCAAACTTGTTACCCCTGATATGGCAAGGCGCCAGGCTCTGGTTCCACTCTGGCTATACATTATCACATGCCACCCAATCTATAGAGGAATGCCATGACCCTCTGTTTCTTTTCAGAAAAGAAATCACCGCAGGCATCAGATATATGTAATTCAGAAGTCAAATGTTTGCACAGAGGGGGGTTGCACATGCAATCCAAACACCTTCCTACTTTATAGAAGGTACAGCTTTTCTGGCATGTAGCTGTAGATGTGACTTGATTCAGAATTGCAATGAAACGCAACTATTCCACTGAATAATTTTGGTGGCCCTACTATGGAGCAACTTGGCATAGGACTGGCACTTCTCATCTAATTCATCACACAGCCTTGGATACGCCTGAGTATTTTTGCAGACAAAAAGATTTCTACTCAGAACACATGTGCTTTTTGCCTTTTTATTCCCAATGAAACATCAAATGCCTACCCCCAATAATGCTCCAGGGGATCCCTTGTTCCACTGGCACATTTCCAGGGTCATTTGGAGCTGCAGTAAGAGGGAGTCATGGAATTCATGTTCTGCAGGTGGAAATATTTTTTTTGTACTTTCCTTGTTTAAAATTTTTTGAAATGCTCAATTTTAAACAACAGTGTTTAATGTTTCATGTTTTTATTTGGTAAGCAATATTAGGTTGGTGTCCTGGAACAGATGGCATATTTTTTTTCTAAATAAAATGATCCATGGAAACACTTTGGGGTACCTAAGCAACAGTAGCCCCCAGGCTCTTTTCTTTAATTCTGCACAAATTTCAGGAGGGGAAAAAAAGAGAGAACCTTAAATACCAGGCTTCAACTAGCAAAAGATAAAGTCTCTCCATCTTGAAAATATGACCTGCCATCATTTCACAGTTGCCTGGCAAATCTGCCACGCAGCTGCAGAAAAGGTAACTTGGCCTTAATTTTGCTCATAAATATTCACTAAGAGTTTTCAGAGGCATGAAAAGCAAATGAAATTGGAAAGGCCTCTTGCCTAAAGGAGAGACCTCTTGTACAGCCTGGTTCATTTTCATACTTTATCAACGGATTGATCCTGTTTCACTCACAGATGCTTAGAGAAAAACCCACACTGTTCCTGGGAGCCCTTTTAGCATCCCTAACACCGCGAGGGGTCCCTTGGTTAGAGGGAAGACCTTGGAATTGTCAGCTGCAATTTTTGCTCACTGAGATCGTTTGGTATTCCTCCCCGAGCATCCCAACAACGCAAGTTGAGAGCAACACAGGCGGAGACATGGCACAACGCGAGAAGCTGCTTAGTAAATGTTAATGCAGAACCAGTGAGGCATTGCATTTTAATAGACATACCAATGGGCAGATGCTTGAGCATTCAAAACGAAAAGTAAAATAAAGCATTTATTGTAAAGGATGATGCTATTGGGCAGGCAGGGACAAATTAAGACATGCTGAAGCTTTAAGGGGCAGGGGGGAAACACAGCATGGGAATAGGAAGGAGAAAGAGTCAGCCTCCCAGCCCTGCATAGCTTGGCTAGGCATCTCCTTTTCTTGACCACATCTCATTCCCTGTCTGAAGCTTGGCTGGGGCCACATGCCTTGCTCCCCACCCCACACAAAGCCTGCAGGCCAGTGACCCAGCAGGCCTTTTCCCAGTAGCCGTAATGGCTAATCCACCCATAAAGAGTGCAAAGCTGGGAAAGATGTTATGACATGGTTAGGAAAAGCTATGGAATGTATAACTATTTTTTGACATTATTGTACGTTAAAAAATATGGGAATTTATATTAGCATAAATTCTCAGCTTAGGGTTAGCTTACATATGGTTCTGGATGTAACGTTTGTAGGTTTAGTGGGAATGTTAGGACTGGGAAAGTTGTTGTGACATGGTTAGGAAAGGCTATGGAATGTATCAGTATTTTTTAACATTATTGTACATTAAAATATAGGGATTTATATTATCATGGATTCTCAGGCTAGGGTTAGGGTTAGCTTAGATATGGGTTCTGTTGGGGAGTTTGTAGGTTTAGTGGGAGTGTTAGGGGTTGGTTGGGAAGATGTGACATAGGAAAGTCTGTGTAATGTATAAGTATTTTCTTAAATTATTGTATATATATGTAATAATTGTGGGATTTATTTTAGCTTAAATTCTCAGTTTAGGTTTAGGGTTAGATCAAGTATGGGTCTGGATGTAGAGTTTGTAGTTTTAGACTGTGCCAGAACTCCAAAGGTGCCCACAGGCTCAAAACTGATTTTGGAATGTGGGCACCAAGGATGGGAAATTAAAAACTGCTTTACTTGGGAGAAAAACTGGTTTATGTAAAGATCAAGGCTTAACATGAACATGGAAACAAATCCCTGTGACTTTTTGCCGTAGAAGGTTTCCTGTTCCTGCTTTCCCAACACCCATCTTCCAAGTCTTTGTGGTACTTTGATTTCAACCACCCTATGATGTAGAGAAGTAAAGTAATATTATATCTCAGCAAAGACACATATAGAGAGGCTCCAACTTGTACTGCTCATTTAGTGACAGGCTCACTTGATCTGAAATCTAACACTCTTGATATATGTTGAAAGCTGGGGGTGGCACAGCAGATAGAGTGTTGGACTCTTAGAAAGCATGTGTTTATATCTTCACTCTACCCTGGAAGCTTGCAAGGTGATCTTGAGCCAGTCACATTCTCTCAACCTCACCTATCACGTGAACCCCAACCTATGGTGATTGGCTGAGGATGGGGGAGGGTGTATATGGGGATTATGCCACCTTTCTAGGGCAGAGTCTGCACTTACTTTCTTTATTCCATTGTCAATCCTGTTGAATTCAGATCGCTTTGAACTCGGGTCTTCCTCCCCCCCCCCCCTCCCCATTGAAACAGGAAAGTCTTCTGCACGTGGTTAGGGTAGTTCAGAAGGGGGGGGGGGAGCCAAGCCTCTTTCTTTTCTTGGAGGGGTGGGGGAGAAGATTGAAAAAGGCGGAGGAGGGAGGAAAAATCCAGGACCGACAGAAGTTGAGAGAAATTAGGAGCTTCTCCTTTAAGGCAAGCTTGTCACATGATCAGGTGTGGCCTATCAGAGGTTCTCTACCACGGAGCTTGGTTTCCCAATCCGGATTTTAAAATATATTCAGGATTAAAAGCACTCCAATATATTGCACAATAAAGGAAGGTTCACACCGGATCAATCCTTCTTGCTGCAGAAGGAAAATTTAAATGGCCCCAAATCCAAACGGAAATCGCATTCTGTGTAGAGGGCAGGGACTGAATCGATCTGGGGTTGGAATAAAAGCTTTGTGCAGTTTATACCCAGGTCTATTTTTAAGAGGGAGTTGATTGGTTTTATTTGGGATTTTATCTGCTTTTATGTAACCCGCCACGAGTTTATGGAAAGTGGCAGGATAAAAATCCAACAAATACAAACAAGTATGCTCAAGGGCATTCAAGGGCTGCAGGATCATTTAGGCATCAATGGGGAAAAAGCATTACCATTATGCAGCTCTGCATCTACAAAATAAAGTTCAGATTGAACGGATCCTAATTAAAAGTTCACTCCTGGCCTACTTAATATATGTAGAGAGGAAAGAGAATGAGAGATACCCAGAAGGTATTTATTGGGTTAAATTGATCTCAAGTAATTAAACCTCAATAACTTTGATCATAGCTGTGTTCAGTAGCTGACTACAAAAGTGCCTTGGAAGTTTTTTTAAAAAAAGGAATAAAAGCAATTACGGGAAATCGTTAATGTCTTCCACGGTAGCAAATCTCTTTCCTTGATATCCCTTGCCAAGGTAGATGTATGCACTTGCACATCAACCCAGCATCAATAAATGCAACTGTGAACAATATGGTTTTGGGTGGGCTTTTTTTTTCTTTGTTTCAACTCCATTAAAGAGAAAGAAAATAGCCATCTTTGTCCTGCATTTGAATAAAAGGAATGAAAGGCTTCAAGCAGATTGTTGTTATGTTTGCAGAAGATGAATGCTAATTATGTTTATCTTCCTAAATAATCAATGGAAAGCAGATTCATTGTTCTTAAATGAAGACCCATATGGTGGTTAAGCAAAGGCTATACCTTTTCAAAATATGGAAACACTCGAATCCAGGAACACTTGCCATATACTGGTAACCAGAAGGCTAGAAAAATGACAACAAATAAAGGAAAGGCCAGTCTGATAATGCATGCCATGTGACACATTTTTGCATATTCTAAACAGAGCAAAGCAAGGCACTGTCTTGAGTTTTTGAAAGGATGAATGGATTGTGGAAGAGGCATTTATATTGGAACAACCTGGGGAAGAATGCCAGGTCAATGCAACATATGGTCATATCTTCACACCAACCAACAGGTATTACAATCTGTTTATTTAACCATTGCCCATATGCATGTCCAGTTTAATATTTTAAGACACAGTAATTCAGCTAATTGAGAACATAATTCTATTCCAGATCTATGTTTAATTCCTTTGCACAGATGTATATATTACCAAATTCTGTCAAACATGCATTACAAAATGGCCACTGGGAGTACCGGGGGGGGGCACCAGTAACAAAATGGTTGGTGTAGGTGCTGGATTTAATCATCAAACATTGGAAAGTTGCACAAAATGTCATGGAGCTCCAGGTCAAGTAATAAGTATCAGAGGGAAGAAATCAGAGAAGGTAAGAATTTGTGGTCAAACTGACCAGAGCGCAAAAGTTCACACTTGAGAGTGCCTTATCCATGAACGTCTAGAAAACTAGGAAACATCTTATATAAAGTTATCATTAGAATACAAACTACAGTTTGAAGAAATATGCAAAAGTCGTCTGGAAGGAGATGGAACAATTGTTGGGTAAACTGAATTCAAGATTTTGTTCTTACAAACGTATAAAAAGCAAGCTTGTGGTCAAAACATGTGCAGGACAGAGAGTTACATAAAGAGGGGGTAACTGAACTTTTGCATTGCTCACAGACAGCAAATACAGATATTTGCCAACCTCCAGGTGGGGGCTGGAGATCTCCTGGGATTACAATTAATCTTCAGACAACAGCGATCATATTCCCCGGAAAAAAGGGCTGCTTTGGAAAGTGGACTCCTTATATCCTGCTGAGATCCCTACATATAAATATCCACGTATTTTCCAAATGTGAGTTGGCGATCCTAATATTTAAATATGGACTATCTAGACAAGAGAAACGGAGAACAATCTAGGGAGGGAGAAGCTCAAAGCAATTTAGGGAAGGAGAAACTTGGGGTGGGGATACCATCTCAAGAAATCCAGCTCTCAAACATATTGCTAATACTGTAAGTACCAGTTTCCTGCTTGCCATCCCTATGACCATTAAATGCTCTCTACCTCTGAAGTGACGGACTGCTTCCCCTATTGCTTCAGGTGGTATCCTTAATTTCCTGTGTATATTTTGCTACTTTTGAATGGACTGTACTACATGCCACTGCCAATTAACTAGGTCACAGATTGCTGTGGTAGTGGACTCCATGCTGCAAGGAATGCATGCCAGCCTGAGGTGGGGGCAGGAAGCCTACAGCCTCCTGACAGGCCTTGTACACCGGCCACTGTGAGCATGCAGGGGATGGCAGAAATGAGGAGGTCGGGCTGCTTGGGGCGGGGGGGGGGCTGCTGGCTCAAATTTCTGGGTGGCAAGAGAACCCATCGGGATCTCAAGCTGGATGCCACCTCACTTAATTGGAAAATGTAGCAAGAGGCCTCCTCACCTGCAGGCAAATTTTTGACACAATTTCAAGTCAAGCAAAGGTTAAAATGAGCAGTTATGGATTCCAAGAGAAGTTTCAAGATATCCTGGAAGCCCAGAACTTGAAGATAACAGGATGGAACAACTGGCTTATCTCCAACTGACGCACTGTTCTCTTAAGACAACAAAAAGAGGCAGGTGGATTGTGTATCATTTGCAAACTTTAAGAGCAATCTGAGACCTAGGAGTTTTGAACTGCTTAGGTATCTGCAGGACTGCAGCTCCAAGTATTGCTTCAAATAAAAGAAGGAACAAGTTTTATTTATTTATTTATTAATTTTATATACCACCCTCCTCGGAGGTTTACATGAAACTGAAACAATACAATTAACTCAGTGTATAGTGATGTGTTAACAACAGTAACAATAAAAACAAGATAATGATAGTAATAAACATTGTAGAACAATAGAATAATAGAACATTGGTTAACGCGTACTGAGGCCCAGTGGTTTTGGCGAATCTGTAATGATAGTTGGAGGGAGGCTTGGGGTGGCCAGTGGGAAGTAGTGGTTCAGATTGACCTCAACCAAATGCCTGGTGGAGGAGCTCCCTTTTTGCAGGCCCTGCAGAACTCTTTGAGTTCCATCAGTGCCTGTCACCTCTGGGAGCTCATTCGACCAGGTGGGGGCCAGGATGGAGAAAGCTCTGGCCCTGGATGAGGTCAAGCAGGCTTCCTTGGGGCCAGAGGCCACCAGGAGTTTGGAGGTGGTAGAGTGTAAGACTCTTTGAGGAGTAGGCAGAGAGGCAATCCCTTATACTGGGCCCAGACCACACATGGCCTTAAAGGTGATAACCAAAACCTTAAGCCTGATCCAGAATTTGACCAGAAGGCAGCACAGCTATTGGAGGATGGGCAGGACGTGGGACCTCCAAAGTGTTGCTGTGAGGACCCTGGCAGCTGCAGATAGCGAGAAGGATTTGGGAGAATGACAGAGGATGAAGAATGACATAATGAGGGTGTGTTACAGGCATATCCAAAATATGAACATCTGAGAGCCATACAGATTGGCTTCTTATATAGCACATATTTTATGAAGCATCTTTTCCCTTTGCTGTCTTTTTTTGTGATGGGCCATTAAAAAATGAAACAAAATGAAAACCGAGGGGGGAAATAAAGCATCCTCTGAAAGCTCGTGAAATTTTTCATCTTAAAAAACAACTACCGACAGGGATCTCATTTAAATTTTGATAAATGGAGCAAGCATGACCCAAACTCTTTCCTAAAAGAAAAAGTTTATCAGAGATGCCACTTAAGGACAGAAATATCAAAATATTTTGATAGTTCTTTTTCTTTTCAAATTTTGAGTTAAAAAAAAGAAAAATATTGAAATAGCATTACGTAACGTACAACAAAATAGAAATAAATGACTGCTTTAGAATACTTCCCTTGGATTGAAATCTACACATTTTCATTGTCAGGTTTTTACTCATGCCCTTCTCAATTTCATATAAGAGCAGACCTGCTGGATCACAGAACTGGACGACTCCTAGTCCAGCTTGCTGTTACCACAATGGTCATGGAAGACTTGAAGCACGCAAAAAGCAATAACTTTCCTGCCACTCTGGTTCTCCACCAACTTTCTGCACCATACTGCTTCCAAACATGGTGATTCTATGGCTGATGGACCTATCCTCTATGAATTTCAATAATACACACTGAAAGCTAATTCTTAATCCTTGCTTAAGCAAGTCTGTGTGCCTTTCCAATTCCCACCACCATCCTTTCCCATTAACTACAATTAATGACTATACTAGCAGCAATGCTCAGTGTAATTAGGACTAACCAGAGCATCTGCTTAATCCAGGTTTTGGATCCAGGTTTGTACAATGGTGCAACTCGATGCATGTGCAACCATGAAGGCAATGTATATATAGCACTTCTCCTGACAATGCTGTAAGTATTATCTGTAAACCGCTCCGCGGTTATTAAATAAAAGAGTAATGGCAAGTTGGGAGGAGTTAGGGCGGGCTCTATCCGGGATAAAAACTCGGAGGGGCGATTCGCCCATCCGAGTGTCAATCCTAGACCAAGGAGGCAAAGGGGAGGCGCGCAAAGCGCACCTCCCCGTTGCCTCCTTGGCCGCCATACACAACACCTCGATGCGGGGAAAGGAGCAGGGCCCTGCTCCTTTCCAGCCGCACTACCTCTCAACTTCCCGGGAAAGGACCTGGGACACCATGCCGTCCCTGTTCCTTTCCGCCCACGCCCCCCAACGACCCTCCCAGAAACGGCTGACACCGCCCTTTGCCCCCGCCGCTCGCCGCTGCCAACCGGAGCTTTCCCTCACCAACGCCGCTTTCTGCACGTTGCCGCTGCCAGCCGCTGCTCCTCCAGCGTCACCACCCTTCCCTGCACATGGCCACTGCCTCCCGGAGCTCGCCTGCCACCGCCATTAGCCGCACCTTGCCGCTGCTGCACGCTGCTCCCCCAGTGCCGACGCCCTTCTATGCTGCCACCCACAGATCGCCCGTCGCCGCCGCTGTGCCTCCAGCACGCCCCATGCCCCTCTTCTGCCTGCTTCCCCACCAGAAGCCTTTCGGGATCGCCGCACTGTTCCTCAAGCCCTTCTAGCGCCCATTTTATTGCTCTTTAAAATGGGCTTTCAATCTAGTTATGACAATAATATTGTAAAGAGATTAAGATATATAACGCACAATCCTATGCAGAGTAGCTCCAGACTAATATCATTGAAATAAATGGGTATAGAACTGGGTAGCTACTTTTAGGATTGCATTGTTAATTTGCCAAAGGTCATTCAGCACAACTTAATAGGATTTCAACCAGCAAGTCCCTAGTTCAGTTTGCTATTACTTATTGGAACTACACAGAAGCTAAAAGCTCCTACTTTATCAAAGTAAAATGAAGTAGCACTAGTTAATTACAAAAAAATTGTTAGAAGGAATTCATATTCCTTCACATCATTGCTCCAGAAAGATTATAAACTTACATCTGGCATCTACACATGCAGGTATTACCTTGTGACAGTTATTGGTTGTCTCATCCCAAGCCATTTTTCCCCCTGAATATTTTTCATACCTATGATGCATCTACAATCTGACAATGAAATTATTACATATAAAATTTGCAGAACTTTCAACTACCTCTGTGACCTCGTCTGCTGCTTAAATTGACGAAATCCTTGCAGCACCTGGCTGGATTTGCTTTAAATCATATTTCTCTCCCTTCTTGATTTAATCTTTATTTTAAATCTTTAATGTCCAATTGCATTGCTGCTGAAGAAGCTCCACATATTGTTACAAATGAAAACTCGAGGGAAACCCCTGTGTTGTATACCACAGATGTTCTTCTCATCAAAATGTATGTTCTTCTCCATTTCTATTAATGTATAAAGGCAGTTTCAAACACATTTTAAAAACCCAGCCTTACAACCTAAACTAATATAAATTCCATAAAGAAAGTTATAGGAATCCCACATGCGATGATGATGCACACTGTTTACATATGGTTGGCAACCCCAAGGCAGCTCAGATTGAGTATTTTATATTTGTTTTGACCTACAGTAATTGAACAGAACAATACTGAAAATTATTCTGCAGCTTTAGGCCAACATGGCTTACCCACCTTTAATAAACAGAATATTTGCAACATCATACCAGAGTGTTAGATATTTAAAATTCGGTTTTGAAAGTCAGACAACAATTCTATGATTAATCCAGGGGATTGCTAATTTAATTAGTGCTGGGGCCAGATGCCATTCTCTACCCTCAACATCTGTACAAAATTAGATACTTTACTTCTTGGGGTAAATGGTAGAAATAGAGTGTTCACCTTTCCTAATTAAAGGATCAGTTCTTCAGTATTTTCAGTTCCTAATGTACTTCAGTATTGTGCATTTATTAAATACAGGTGCTTGCTGGGAGCCCTTAAAGCCTTTTAAGAAAGTGACTGAAAGAAACCTAAACTCTCCCAAAGGACTAGTCGACTTATGAACTGACCCAAGGTCAAGGATGAGCTGAAGTTGATTGAACCGGCAGCAGACCTGCAGTGTCTATACTGAAAGCGTTTGGGAATTGGGATAAGCACATGAGGAAATTACATTTGCATGGCTCATGGCAAACAACTCAGAGGAGCACTCCCTTCTAAAGCTTTAAAAAGGTAACAATTAGCACAAAGCATTTTCCCATTTATGCAGTAGATTTTTATCCTGTTCTGCAGCCAAGAGGCTCCATGTGGTTTTTCTACCTCCATGGAATCAGGCATCTAACTTAACTCAGTCATCATGGAACTAAATGATCCACCTATATTCCTTTCCTCCCCAGTATTTTTCCATTCTGTCTGCTTGTAAAAGCAAACTAGAGGGCAGTGCATGCTGAACTGGGACCCCAATTTGAAAAAATAAACAAACAGTAGGAAGATTAGCATTAAATCCACCTACTAAGTCATTTGTGCAGTAGGTGGCATGTAGGCTGGGGACAATTCGGGATGTCAGCCTCCAGGTGGGACTTGGCAATCCCCTGGATTTGTTATTGATTGTATTGCAGAGTTACACACAGGAAGGATATATTATAGTATAAAATATTTAACCAAGTTGATTCAACAGGTGTGATTGGGTAATCTGCCTAAATACTAATATCTAAATTTTCAATCCACTCAACTGCAGCTGGGGAGAGTTCAAAGTTCTCTGTTGAATTTCCCTACAATCTTCCTGTGATAGATGGAAAACAGTTTGGTTGTCTGCACCACAAACACATTCAGGTTCCAGTATTTTGCCCCATTCAAGCAAAAGGTCCGCACAACTGTCAAAGCCGGTATGAATGTGGAAAAACAAAAGCAGTATAGGGGAAATCTGCTTAGAAAGACTATTTCTGTTGAGACTGCTATATGGGCCTTAAGTGGGAATGCCTTCTGGGGCAGCAAATCAACATCTTGAGTATATATGGGATATTCATCTCACACTATTGTCTCCCTTCAAGGGGAAAGAGTACAATTCATTTCATGTAGCTTAGGGGAGATCTGTGCTAGGGTGATGTTTCATTTTATATTGTATTTGGGGCTTCCTGTTGTATTTGGGGCTTTTTAGAAATCTTCCCTGCACACATTCCCAGCCTCAGTCTCAAGAGCTCGGCTCATATACCTATTGAATGCTGAAAGAAAATGCAAAACTATGGGATTTGGCCTCACTCTGGGTAACTGGCTTTTAAATATAAGCAGTGGTGTCTCCCATGAGTGGAGAAGTGAATAATTACAGCTGCCCTCCTGTAGTCAAAAACATTATTCTGAGATTCATTTCGGCTGTCTTTGGAATAACATAACAAGTAAATCTATGTTGAGTTGCTCGGCAATATATTACTGGCATTTTCTTTGATCTCAGAACTGTAGGCTAAATTATGGTGGAAGAAACCTGATATGAGAAAGAAAAGAAAGCACAGTTTCGCTGGTTTCATATTAATAATTTCACAATGCCAAACAAACAATTCTAGAGAATAAAACATAGGAAGCACTGTGGTAGGGTCAAAGGGGCCATTAAATTGGCACACAACAATAACCTTTTTTCTATTTTGATTCAACACTATAAAATATATAACATCTATGTACAATTGTAAACTATTTAGAAAACTTTATTTATTTATTAAATTTTTATACCATCCTCGCATACAGCTCAGGGAGGTTTACATGCAACATTGTGGAGTATTACGTGGAATGACTTAAGCATAGAACGCAGTCAAAATAACATCAACAATAATCCAATGGTGGTTTAAATTAACATAATATCAATGAATTTGGCTCAATGATAAATATAACAGGAACAACAACTTAAATAAACCCCCAGTGAGGTCAGACTGGTGTGGGCCATGGAGGTCTGTGTGGGGACCTGTAGAGGTTATTGGGTTGGTCAGTCTCAGGGGAATGCCTGGTGGAGGAGCTCCCTTTTGCAAGCCCTGAGGAATTGTGGGAGTTTGGGCAGGGCCCTGATCTCTTCAGGGATCTCGTTCAATCAGGTGGGGGCCAGGACGGAAAAAGCTCTGGACCTTGTTAAGGATTGATGTACTACTTTGGGACCAGGGATCACCAGCCAGTTGGCAGTGGCAGAGCTCTTCTGGGGGTATAAGCTGAGAGGCGGTTAAAGTATTTTTAAGAAGAAGACTGTTCTGGTGAGGTGGTGCATGGATACAGCAATCCCTGGCTTATCCCATTTGACGATGGTGTTTTCATACTTCCTCAACGCTGGCTATCACCTATAAGGATAGATTCAAGTGGATAGCCATGTTGGTCTGAAGTGGCACAACAAAATGTAAGTCCAATGGCACTTTTAAGAACAACAAAGATTTATTCAAGGCATGAGCTTGAATAAGCTGTTGTGTGCATGTGCACTTCCTCAGACAGTGGAACAAAAATCAGAAGAATAAAGATATAAGAAGAGAGTAAATTAGTAGCAAGGTAAGCAGTATTACAACAAATATGTAGCATGGTGACGAAGACTGGCTAGTTCCTTGCTAGAATAATAAAATTTGCCCATTGGGTTCAGTTGTCATTCACAAAAACATGAGGGATATAAAAATGTTAAGGTTAGTGATTAATGGCAGATACTTTCCCAGTTGTGGAAATAATTAATTAAAAGAGACCTGCTGCAAGGGGGGAGACAGATGGGACTAGCAACAAGCCTCTTTTAATTACTTCTTTCCACAACTCGGAAAGTGTCTATCATTAATCACTAACCTTAACATTTTTATATCCTCCATGCTTTTGTGAACGACAACTGAACCCAAAGGACAGAGTTTTTAATTCTGGCAAGGAACTAACCAACCTTCATCATCATGCTACATATTGACGCTGTTTACTAATTTACTACTAATTTACTCTCTCCTTGTATCTGTATTCTTATGATTTTTGTTCCATTATCTGAGGAAGTGTGCATGCACACAACAGCTCACACTTATAAGGACCTTGTTTCCGCACCTAAGTGATGAAACATAACTTTGTGTGTAAATGGTTCTAGGTGCTGTCTTTGCATATCTCCACTTATAGGAATTTTAGGTAGCAGTGTTGGAGAAACACTTTTACTTTCTAGGGAGAGTTTTTCATATGAAACAAATCACATTCCTAAACATGCCTCTGAACCCAAGTTCCATTACTGTACACAATGTGGGTATTCCACAACTGCAGTAGCAGCAACACAGAACTATTTAATGGCTTGTCGTCTAAAAGCTTGTATTTTAATATTGTGATTTTTCAATGTAAGCTGCCTCGAGCAGGACTCTGTAAAGGTGGAACATAAATATTCTGAATAAATATAGAGGTTCAGTGATGTGGAAATCAGGCTTCTCTGCTTAGGGTCCTAGAAGCCATAAAAGACTGAAGTAGTCCTATCTCCTATACCGAATGTAAGGGATGATGAATTTTAAGAATTTTATTCATATATTTAATTTTTTCCCCTTCTGCAATCTCAGACTGGTGTACATGGTGTCCATCTGATCTTATCTTTCCTGCAAAACAATGAGATAACTTAGTCTGAGAAAAGTGCCTGGCTCAAGGTCACCTGGGAAATTTCATGACCAAGTAGGGATTTGAATTGGCATCTTCCTGTCCACGTTCAGCCCTCTGGCTGCATAGAATGAGACCAGGTCTCAGATCTGCCTTCCTGTAAATGGGACCATATATAATCTCAGCCCAAAGATGGCTTCTGCTCCATTGAAAAATTCAAGCTCTAAGATAGCTTTCACAGGTGCAGCCTCTCTCCTGCTGTGCAACCACTCTGCATCTGCCCTTGCTCTGGCTAGACAAGCACCATTTGGGCAGAGTGCCAGGCAGACAGCAGCGAGAAGCAGAAGTTTAGCCAGCCAAAGTTCCTCCAGTTCAAGCAGAAACATGTAAAGGAAATGCTGGAGCATTGTGTGCTGTGCATGTCCTTGATCAACCGCTTGTTTTTTTGTGTCCTAGCTGAGCAACTAATCAAAGCTAAGGCAGCTTCTTTACAAGATCATTGTCTCAATGAAGCAAACATATTTGTCACTCTCATGACTGTTCAATCAGCAGAGAAAAGCAAGGGGGCTTCTGAGCTCAGCTGAAAGCTCAAAGTTTGCTGCCATCCTAGTTCAATAGATGTTCATCCCCACAAGTGTCTGAAGGCCAGCCAATTACTTCTCGTGAGTAAAAATGAGATGGGGGAGCAATAACTATCAGAATTCTCCTAGTGAAGTACAGTGTCTCCAGTTCCATTATTAAATTTTAACTTGTCAAATTTTCAATAGGTTTCTTTTGTTTGCTACTGACAATAACCAGGTATAATGTGCCAGCTGCAAACCGCTCTCCTCTTTGTCAAATAAATGAGGGCAAAGAATGTATGGGTACATCTGTGTTTTCTCCTCCTTGCCAAAACACTGGTTTTGTTCCTGAGTCTACATCTGATAAACAGAGTGGGCTGGGAGAAATCAATAGGTGAACAGAATAGAATAGAGATTTTATTATGGTTTGCACCAGGCATATAACAGAGGAATCAACAGGTGAATATGTGAGCACAGAAAGCAAACTGGAGACCAAAAATCATGGTGGCTGATGGCCTGGAAGCGCCCCCCACCCTGACAGAAGCACTCTGGCTCCAAGCAAGG
This sequence comes from Paroedura picta, assembly GCF_049243985.1. Taxonomy (NCBI): domain Eukaryota; kingdom Metazoa; phylum Chordata; class Lepidosauria; order Squamata; family Gekkonidae; genus Paroedura; species Paroedura picta. The sequence goes on from NC_135378.1 coordinate 74,739,575, forward strand.
TACCCATTCAGGACAGCCCCTGCTGCAATGAGCTCTTATCCCAATAGGGGACAAAGTTGGGTCCATAATGTTCTTCAGAAACATGGTGTAAGCCATTCAGTGGGCTAGTCACACAATTATCATGGACCAATACATCTCACGGCCATCTTTTCAAATGCAGGGGAGTATACATATTCTCAAGCTGCATACTTTTATGAGACTGGTAACAATAGTCTACTAAGAGATCTTTTGCTGAACTACAAGAACAAAAGAAAATGAAGCCAAAAACAAAACAAAACACCCCACAGATGTCAGGGACTAGGCTTCACACAGAGAATCACAAGTATGAAATGCAAAGACATACAAATGTAACAAGCTTTTGGCTGAAAATAACAAGAGACAAGCAACAAAGGAGGTGAGAAAACTGGAGGAGGAACAAACAGCACAAGACAACAAGCCTTGATACGCAAAACAGGCTTTGAAACTGAGTTCTTCCTTATCTCTTTGTTATCATTTTAACAGTGAAATTAAATGTGACTGCTCTTTACCAAAACTCCCACAAAAAACTCCCACATTTCTATTAGCTATGCAAAACGCAGCATCTATTTTGATTGAATCAGAGGATATGAATTTTTTCTCTTCCTTTCATTTTGCATTTGATTGATCCTTCCTTTATTTCTTTCCTTTTTTGCTATAAATTTCTTATTAGCAGTGGAGAAAAGTTCCAGGTGAACATGTTAGTTGTTGCTTCACCCACTGCTTCCTTCTGCATTGTCACCTGCCAGAGGAGGGAACAGGTGAGCAGATAACCCTTTGATGGCCTGACTGGTCAGGTCGATGATGAGTGGCCCTGGTTTGAAATGCCAATTGGCCTACTCATGTCTTGTTCTTGGGCCATTTTAACTTCCCAGTCAAAATTTAACTCTTGAGTATGGATTGGAAAGCTCACTAATAGAGTAATTGATGGATTAGCCTTTGATTGACATTTCCTGACAATGTTTTGGGCCAATATCTTGTTTTGAATTAAGCCTCTAAAATGGGAAAAGAGCATAGCTCAGTGATATAGCACATGCTTTGGATGTACAACGTCCCATACATTGCTAGTTAAAAAGCAGAGGATATAGGAACAAATTTTGCCTGAGATACTAGATTTACACTGTCTGCCAAACTACACAATAGTAAATTAAATGGTACAACAGCCTGGACCCAACAGAAGACAGCTAGACCCAACAGAAGACAGCTAATGAGATATCTAATTCTCAATTTCTGTAAATACTTAAATCTAGAGACTGGAAGTATGGGCAGACAAAAATGGTCTGCATTACACCTTCCAACATTTCATTAATAACTACTAGAGATATTTTCTCTTCCATTAATGTGTAGGAATAACAGAAGAAAATAGTAAGGTACTAGTCTCAGTGTGAATTAAAATCCAAAACCCTGACTAGTTTAAGCCCATGCCCAGTTGATTTTTATCTTTGGACTTTTCAGCAGGATGCAATTACTTCTCCCATGTGAACACCACAGAAATTTCTCCCATTGAATCTTACCATGGCTACAGACAGTTTGAGGTATTAATTATTGTGACCTTTAATGAGAATAGATCCATACTGAGAGCGATGGTTTCCTACAATGTTTGGCTCAATATCAGCAAAATGCTTGAAAACGATAATTCATATTGACAGTCTTCCAAAATAATAAAGATAAAAGCATAAATCTCTGTCTTTTCTCAAAATCTATAGATCTGCAGGGGATCTAGCTATATTAGTATAGTAGTTTCCTATTTCATGTAACAAAATCAATGTAAACAACAAAGAATCCCTCTCTCTCTTGTGCAATATTTTTCTTTAATTTTAAGAGTGTTTTCTCTCCCTACCATCCAAGAATCTTCTGTCATGAACCAGCTGCTGCTGACTCTCCCATGGATGAGCTGAGCTGTGGGAAAGCACAACAGGCAGCAACTCAACTGGGGGAGCTGGAAGAGCAGGCAGTTCAACCAGAGACTGCAGAAGAGCAGGTGGGAGAGCCAGAAAGCAGGTGTGCTTCACCCTGTTCAAGGCAGTCTAGAGAGCAGACTGAGTATCTGAAGCGAAGATAAGTTGGTCAAATGAAACAGGAGAATGAAGAAAAGACCAGCGATATGACATATCAATATGGAAATTTTAATAATCAATTCTTCAGTCAAGGTCCTGCACTGACTCAAAGCAGAGTCAAGCTAAAATGGGGTCCACTTTCAAGATATATACTTTTCATCAGTGACTTTCCCTTAAATGAATATACAGTACGTACATTACATAATGTTCAGAAATAATATCAAGTTAAAAATACATTCAAATTGAAATCAATATGAAGAATCCCATCGCAAATACTCAAGACATGTATATTCATGAAGCTGTTCATACTTTACAGCCTTTTGCACTATCTAGAAAGATGAAAAAAATCTTACATGAATGCTATAAGGCAGTGGTCCCCAACCTGCGGGCCGCAGCCCGGCGCCGGGCCGCAAAGGCCATGGCGCCGGGCCGCAGCTCCCTCTCCCCGCCCCCCCCCCCGCAGTAAAAAACTTCCCAGGCCGCAAGCTTGCGGCCCGGGAAGCTACTTACCGCGGGAGGGCGGGCAGGAAATCAGGGCCGGGCCGCGCCCGTGCAGGCCGCGCCCGCTCGGCCCGATCCGCGGGCGAGGCCCGCGGGCGCGGCCCGATCCGTGGGTGCGGCCCGCGGGCGCGGCCCGCGGGCGCGGCCGGGCGCGGCCCGATCCGCGGGCGCGGCTCGCGGGCGCAGCCCGAAGCATGGGCGTGGCCCGCGCGGGCGCGGTCCCTGCGGGCGCGACCCGATGCCCTGCCGGTCCCCAGCCTAATAAATGTTGGGGACCACTGCTATAAGGAATCATTCCTTCAACACCAAAATACTGAATAAGCATTTCCCATACATAATACACATGTCTAAATACCTTATATTATCCATTGGCTATAGGTCCATACATAATACAGAGGATCCCACTAAAATCTGTAAATGGATCCTCAAACGCACAGTGCTGAGTCATCATTTAATACCATCTAACCCTAAACAGCAGGTGGATGTAGCCAGCGCTGCTTAAAGGGATAGATCTATAAAAAACATGACAGGTCCCAGATTACACTGTACAACATGCCTAATGAGGAGGCAAGAAACACCATAGCAAATTTACTTAATTCTTGCAACCACTCTTGTCCTCCCACTCATTTTTGGGTTGAATTTGTTGGATATAATTTTGGAGAACAGCTTTTTTGATTATAAGGGGGAGTTATTTTTACAGACATATCGAATTACCATTGCCCCTGTAGTTGCAAATTTATTCATGAAAGAACTAGAGGAGGCATGGCTATGTAACCATAGCATCGATCTTTGTGTTTTTATATAATTTTTAATTCAAGATTTTTGAATAATTTTCAAAAACCAAATTTTACTCACCATGACAAATTAGAGGGTTTTGAAGAATGGATTAATTGCCAACATCCAACCATTAAATATACTGTATGAATAACAAACAGATTGCGTTTCTTGTTTCTTTGAATGATCAGGACAAATTGTTAATTTCAACCGACCATAAACCCACAGACCAAAATACTCTTCTTCATCACTCTTCTCCATTCTTTTATCCACATCATTTAAAGAAAACCTCCTTATTGGCCAATTTCTTCTGAACAGACATAACAATCTAGCATTAATGATTTCAATAGAGCTTGTGACCAGCTGGCAGCATCTTAGGGCCATCCTAATCAAACCACTGCAAGGACCCAGGAAAGAACATCCCCCACTGAATGTAAAGATCCTTTGAAATACAAAGAAAGACTGACATTTATTAAAATTGTTTGTTCATCTGAATTTTTGGTTTATGTCAATCTGTTTAAGAACATTATTTCTACTTTCTTTATAGAAGATATTAAGGAGTGCCAGAACAAACCACTGTTTGCATGGTGGAGAGGTCACAATATTAAGGAGTTGCTGATGACAAGGATTGGTTGTAAGGACATTCTGTAATGTATGTACTATATATTCATATAGAGTAAGAATATCATCAGACGCACTAGGTTTTGCTCTAGTCCAGCTGCAGGCCATCAGGCTGATTGTTCCCCTGAAACATTTGTAGGTCATTACAGCCAGCATGGTCAGAGGGAGTTAGACAGACAGAGGCAGAGCAAACAGCTCATGAGACACCAAGGGCTGCTGATTGACTCTAGATCTTCTCAAGAGGAGACCCGAAAGAAACTCAGTTATTTAAGGGCAGCAAGGGGAAATGCTCATGGTGGAAGAGATCAGATCAGATCAGAATACCCTTATTGTCATATTCAGTAATAACACAATGGACTATAGATATGGAAATACAATATACAAGATACCAACTTTTAAGTCAACTTCACCTCTAAATTAATTGATCACTACTTGTTTTGTATACAAAAGGTTTTCTCTAGAAACTTCTAACAGAAATGTAGCTGTCCTCAAAATTTGGGTCGCATTCTCCTCGTTTAACATGCTTACAGAGAGTTTCTCATTTGCATCCAATTTATATTTCTTAAAATAATCCAAGAGGGAATGACAGTATTTTGAAAATTTAACACAGTCAAATAGCATATGGGCTAGAGTATCTGGCACTCTATATCCATGAAAGCAGTCTTTCCTCGAAGGGGGGTTGTAAGAATTGACCTTTTGCTACACTTGAGGGGAAAAAGTTAAATCATGACATAAGGTAGGCCATTTTGGTTGACAGATTGTCTAATGCAGTGGTCCCCAACCACCGGGCTGCGGCTCCCTGCCTCCGCAGGGCCACGCAGGGCTGTGCATTTGCGCCATGTGCAGCCGAAAACGTGCATGTGTGGCACTCCTGCCCATGCGCATTTGTGTGGGCGCAAACACGCATGCACGGCTGGGCAATCGCCCTCCCCGCTGCTGCCGGTCCGCAGCCTGGAAAAGGTTGCGGACCACTGGTCTAATGTTTGTAAATACGGGGGCATACATTTCTATTTTGCCAATGCATCCCAATGCTACTCGTAGTTGTTAAGGGTAAGGATTGAGCATCTAGATCAGGGGTAGTCAAACTGCGGCCCTCCAGATGTCCGTGGACTACAATTCCCAGGAGCCCCTGCCAGCTGGCAGGGGCTCCTGGGAATTGTAGTCCACGGACATCTGGAGGGCCGCAGTTTGACTACCCCTGATCTAGATCCTCCAACCTCTGAATTATTTGCTTTCTGACTGTGTAACCAGAAGGGAAATATCTAGGCCTTCATGTTGTAATTTCTGAAGGACCATTTTATTGAATCCTTAGTAGAAATTTAGGTCTCTCAGTGAATCCGGTAACAGCGAATGGGGTTGTGGGCGGAAATGTATCTGAAGCCAGTAGCCAAAAGTGAGCAACCGTGGTCTTGTTCCTAGCTTCTGTTTTCCAAGTTCTGCTATAAGAGTCCTATTTGCTGCAAAATTGCGAACTTATAATAATTGCCCAAAGATATTGTAGGTTTTCCAGTTCATTGGCAAAAGCCTTGATCCAGACCAGAATTCCAAAAAGGAACAGGGGGATTAATTTGGCTTTAAATACCTCTGGCAAGTTTTTATTCCCCTTCCAGTGGAACATTTGGCCAATATGGCCATTTTCCCTTTTGCAGTTCTTATGACTTTCCTTCTGTTTCTTGCTCATCTGTTATTATAGGAAAAAATTATGCCTAGATACTTGAAGACACCTATTTGTATCTTATCTTTGCAAAGACCATTATTTTGTGTGTGTTTTCATAATTTATTCTAAGTTGATATATTCTAATATAAGAAGAATTGGTTCTTATATGCTGCTTTTCTCTACCCGAAGGAGGCTGAAAGTGGCTTACAGTCGCCTTCCCTTTCCTCTCCCCACAACAGACACCCTGTGAGGGAGGTGAGGCTGAGAGAGCCCTGATATTACCACTCGGTCAGAGCAGTTTTATCATTGCTGTGGCGAGCCCAAGGTCACTCAGCTGGCTGCATGTGGGGGAGCATGGAATCAAACCCGGCTAGCCGGATTAGAAGTCCGCGCTCCTAACCACTACACCAAGCTGGCTCTCAATAGTCTATAAATTCTTTAAAATAGTGATTTGATCCTACCCTTGTTCTTGAGAGGATAACTGTGTCATCTGCATAAAGCAATAATTGGGTTGGTCTTTTATTTATTTGGGGAGGGTGCCCATTTACCTTCCCAATCCAGGTTGGTAAATCGCTGAGGAAAATATTAGATGTGGGGTAAGAATTGGTGAAGGCAACTGAACACTTTGCTTCACTAACCACCTTGCCATAGTTCTGCCTAGATCCTTGCCTGACAGCTTTCTTGATCCTGACCCTGGACTAGATACAACCATCCTCTGGATTGACTGACACCTATTCCTTGGATCTTAAATGTGGAATGGAAAAGAACTGCAATTTAGGAAAAGCCTTCTCTCTGCCTGAACACCACCTTGCATTCCAGACCAGCAAGTTGCTAAAACACACACACATCTGACACACACACACACATCTGCCTGCCAGCTAACTGTGAAAGCCCATGACATCTTCCATTTGAACATAAATGGTTCACACTGCCTTAACAGAACTATTTACAAGATTTCTGGAAAAGGAATTTTTCCAAAGATCCCCAGTTTCTCTCTAAAATTAGCATAGAAGAAATTGGTTTTTTTTTCTTACAATTTATAGACACATATATGTGGCAGCAGTTCTTGGATCAATGGAAGGGGATTATCAGAAAATAATACAGAAATAACTGGTATCATACAAATTAGCTGCCAAAGAATTCTTATCATTGTTGTATATCCAATTCTAAATAGTCAATTTGTTGAATATGTAGTGCTCAGAACTTATAAACCATGCCAGTGACAGTTTTATTAAGTGAAACAACATTGTTTGAATTTATACTGTTCTTCAGCAAATTGCTAGCAACATGAACCAGGCTAACAGGGATGTATGTCTATTAACAGAAGAGCAATGAAGTTCATATTTTTCTGTTATCTATTATTTATATTAATTTTTAAAGACAATTTTACCTTGTTTTCCTCCAGGTCCCAGTGAAGAACATCAACATTTCATTATAAAATGTGCAATCAAATAAATCAATACAAAATAGCTAAACTTCAAACTATTCCAGACTAGCATAGATCAATAAAATGTGCCCAGGATATAAAGAAGAAAAAAATTACTAATTGTATTTCAGATCACATTAAAATCCAAGTGTCTTGTCAGTCAAAACTGTTTTTAATGTCCTGAAAGTCAGATGGGACAAAACAAGATCTCAGTCCCAATTTGTGTATGGCTTTAAATGTTCTGGGATTCTAGTATCAAAATTCATTAAGAATTAAAACAAATGTTACTAAGGCATCTCCTGTTTCCAGAAAGTTCCATGAAACATAACATTACACACCATCTTACAAAGAACTGATAAGTAAAGCCATCTAAGCATAGAGATATTCTCTTTACTCAGCCAAGTTTGTGGCGCGTCTGTGTATCAAAACACAACACAATCTGATCTGTGAAAGAATTATGTTTGTCACTTGTATTGATTCTCAGCTGGCAGTGCCCTTCAGTGGGGCCAGATCCTACTAATTAAAATTAATCACATATTGATTTAATTGACTTGACCCTCTCCAGAAACTTTAAAAGAGGAAATTAGGCCAGATACAACAGTTGTTCCTCCTAAAATTCTACTCAAATTCTCAAGTTATAAGAGTTCCTTCCTCTTTTGCACCCATGAGATACTGTCATACCTGCTTAATTAATTAATAATTATTGTTTTGTAATTTATTTTCCAGATTTTTGTCCACTGGTACTACCCTCATCCAGCCTTATTAGGTTTATTCATTTAATTCACTTATTTTCCATATGTTTTCCACTATAGAGCTTAAGGTGTCTTAAGGGTTGCCAGATCCCCCACTGGTGACCAGTATGGAATGGGGGGACTGTGGTTGGGAAAATCCTAGAGATTTGAGGAAGAAACCTGAGGAGAACAGAGACCTCAGTGGAGTATAATGCCATAGAGCCTATACTGGGGGAAAGGAATTGTTTTCTCCAGGGGAACTGATCTCTATTGTCTAAAGATCAGCTGTAATTTCAGAGGATCCACAAGTTCCACCTGGAGGCTGGCATCCCTAAAGTGGTTTACACAAGGGTTCCAGAATGTCTTCCATCCAGGCCTTCATCTGGTCCATAATTGCTAAGCTTCAGCAAACGTGTTGTCTCATGTGTCATATAACCATGTCACTCTCATCAAATTTGGTTCAAGCACTTTGTTCAGTTTATTCCAATACCAAATTAGTAAACAATACTGTCCATTGCAGAGTTGGTAGTGGGAAGTATCAATGTTAAACATTTATTGGTTGATATGACCATATATGGTCATGTTGGCCTGCCTCCCCCTCCCAAAATGGCCAAAGATGGACCTGGAGGGGGTGGGAAAGGGAGGGGACCTGGGTGGGTGTACACAGCTATGCTTCCCAACCATATTCTGCACAACTGCACCTGAAGGTTTCTCAATGGTAAAAAGGTGAGAAAGGCTTCCATAGGATTTTCAAGTCATGAGATGAACAAAAGTGGTAGCAAACCTGGACTTCTTTGGTGGTCTCCCATCCATCTACGAATCAGTGCTGACCCTGATTAGCTCCTGAGATCTGATGAGATTGGGATAGCCTGGGTCATCCAAGTAAGGGATTGCATAGTCAATAACATAGTCAATGGGGAATTTTAATGGTTAATATATTGTATTTGTATCAAAATGTTGTGAACCGCCGCGAGCCGGTTTCCGAGAGCGGCGGTCATACAAATCAAATAAATAATAATAAATAATAATAATAAAATTTAATGAAGACACGGCTCAATGGCATACAAATGTTTTAAGAAGAGTTGGTTCTTATATGCCACTTTTTTCATGTGGAAATACTTTTTCCATTTTGAAAGGTCTGCATATATGAAAGCAAAGACAGTAGTGTAAGTGATAACATTAGCTCCACCAAAATTGGGGAAGTATATTTAAATCTAGACCTAGAAGAAAGGAAATAAGATGGCCTTAATTAAAATTCCAGCAGAGCGTCACTAATGTTCAATGGGCTTGAAAAAGAGAAGGTCACTATGATGCATAATTCTGGGCTCTGCTGCTGATGCCACTGCTCATGCTCAACAATTATGGTCCTATTCTCTTCCCAGGGCCTCTGGTATTGGATTTATATTTTATTGTAATGCTACGGCCCAGAACTTACTGATGCTTCCAGTTTATCACACCAGTCATCTTGAAGGGCGCAAAACTTGAACATTTTTATTATTAATAAATATGTGGTGCTTACTGTTAGGAAATTGGAACATTTAGCAGTGTGTCATTCCTCAACCTAGCTTTATGTCTTGTGTGAGCAGCACCTTGAATTTTCCTCATTTTTCAGGCTCTGTTCCTATAACGTTAAAATATTCCCCCTTCTCTATTTCCCATTGTTTTATGTTTCCTATACTGAGACGATAAAAAGAGAAGAAGAAGAGCTGGGTTTTTCTACCGGCTTTTCACTACCCAAAGGAATCATAGAATCATAGGATCATAGAGTTGGAAGGGGCCATACAGGCCATCTAGTCCAACCCCTGCTGTTTGAAAACTTGCGAACTTTTAACTGAATTTAGTCCCATAAAGGTACCAGATGAACCATATTTAATAATGTATTCATGCAGTGGAAGCAAAATAATATGTTTAATCAATGAGGGGAATACACAATATTTCCTGGGCCTTAGATTATAGGTGTTTGTACTGTCTACAACAGTGGCCCCCAACCCATGGTCTGGTGTCCGGTACCGGTCCGTTTATCAGTCAGTACCAGGCTGCAGGTCCTCCTCATCCTCCTTCCTGGCTGCTGCCTCAGGGGCTGCCTGCCACTCTGCCACTGGCTCACCTTTGGTGCTCTCCAGTGGCCACCATGGCTGGGCTCCCCCTCAGTGTACCACTGCACAGCTGCTGCTGGCAGCGCCCCACAGTGGGTGGCGGGAAGTCAGGGGTGCTTGTGGGAAAGCAAGTGGAGCAGGGGCTCAGGCGGTGGTGGCAACATCTCTTAGCAAAAGACTACCCTCCCACGAGTGTTGACCGGTCCCCAGTGATAAAAAGGTTGGGGACCACTAGTCTACGAGGCAAATTCGAGCCAAATTTATCCCATCAGACTTAGTATTTTTAACCCTTTAGTGCTTGGTCTTTACTGGGATCTGACATTCCCATACCTTTATTTATGCTATTTTATTGCTTTGTCAGATATTGATTTTAACTGCATATACAGTGTGTGTATATGTATATGTATATGTATATGCAGAGCAACTTATCAGTCATGCCCAGTGCTTGGATAGGAAACCACCAAAGATGATTTTGGTTGCTACACAGATCCCCTAAAAATCCCATGGGGGTCACCGTATAACGCTTACAACTTGACAACACTCCAGTATTATTAATGGTCCTGAAATTTGCCCTAAAGTGACTAAAAGAAGAAGAAGAAGAAGAGTTGGTTCTTATATGCCGCTTTTCCCTACCCGAAGGAGGCTCAAAGCGGCTTATAGTTGCCTTCCCTTTCCTCTCCCCACAACAGACGCCCTGTGGGGTGGGTGAGGCTGAGAGAGCGCTGATATCACTGCTCGGTCAGAACAGTTTTATCAGTGCTGTGGCGAGCCCAAGGTCACCCAGCTGGCTGCATGTGGGGGAGTGCAGAATCGAACCCGGCATGCCAGATTAGAAGTCCGCACTCCTAACCACTACACCAAACTGACTACAGAAGTTGTCTGTTACTGGACTACAGTGTAGTTGTAGAGCACATGATTCTTCTGCCTTGCTGTACCCAATCTTGTTAGGGTCTGGACATGAGACAGTCTGGAAACTCCATGCACACAGCTTTAAGCCCTCCAACAAAGATGAAATACAAATGAAATAAAAATAAATACTATATTATTAATGGAAAGCAGTTGTGCTCTAGCTGTTTGTCTTTTGAAGTGGCCATGAGTCCTACTGTATTATTTATCTCCTGTAATACTAAGCTGCTTTCCCACTGAAGCCTTCTCTGACAGCTTGTTGTCAGTAATACAAGTGATTCAGTAATTAGCAATTGGGACTCAGACAGCCATCCGTTTTCTGATGCAGACTTCCCTTTCATTTTTTTTTTTTTTTGGAGGACTACTTTTTTGCATGCCGTCCAAATTGTGTCTGTGCAGGGACTTGAAATGTTTTATGTCACAGCCTGCCGTACGGATGCCAACGTTCTTCAAAATGCACGCAAGTCTCCTGCGAGGGCAAGATTTATTGTGGTCAAATAAGCTCAGACTCCGGTATTCCAAAGGCTGCTTTCATTGTTTCTAATAGCTCCCTTGGCATTCAGCTGAGGCTCCTTCAGACTTAAGCTGTAAGATTCAGTGAAAGGATCTCCAAGTGGTGCCCAGCCTGGAGAGACCGAGAGGCAAACTCTGAGATACTTAAGGGGAAAAGACAACCCACCTGTAAACATTCAGTTCTTCATGCATTCAAAAGCTCATGCACTTTGGAAGGAGGCCCAGTGGGAAATAACTTGTGCCATAGATTAAGTTCTTCTGCACCAAGTTATTGCACTGTTTTTTTTTCGCCCTTCCCTTACAGTCTGTGTTGTTTGCAGGTCATTGCTCTCCCAGGTTTTTTATCTTTCAATTTTCCCCTGTGTTTTAAACTGCTCCATTAAGTTTTTTGTTTGAGCCAAAGGCATTGTTTTTCTTGAGCAGTGGTTCTCAACCTTGGGGTTGGGACCCCAATTGGGGGTTGAACGACCTTGTCACAGGGGTCGCGGCAGGGCGAGCAGCTTGGCAGGGGGGAGCCACCACTGTGGCTGCTTCTCCTGAAGGCGTCCACCAATTTATATACAATTTATTACCAATTTATATACAATAATGAACAATGGATCTTCATGCCATTGGTCAGTTTTGGTTTAATTTCTGTGAAACAACCCTGTATTGAAGGATCACGGAATTAGGAAGGTTGAGAACCACTGTTCTAACGTCTCTCTCCCAGCAAGAAGTATATGGGTTGAATGTGGACCTTCCATGATATAGCTGCGAGGACCCTGGCTGCTGCATCCTGGACCAGCTGTAGTTTCCAGATCAAGTTTAAGGGCAGGCCTGTGTACAGCGAGTTTCATAGAGCGAGTTGCAGAAGCCCAGACTAGAGGTGATTGTCACATGGATCACTGACTCCAGGTGTTCCAGGGCCAAGTAGGGCACTAGTAGTTTGGCTTGGTGTAGGTGGTAGAACGCCAGCCGTGCTACTCTTGTAACCTGTGCCTCCATAGAGAGGGAGGTATCAAGGATAACACTGAGGTTCCTGGCAGGGCCAGCCACTGATAGCTGTACACCATCCAGATTGGACAAGCATGCTTCCTCGCTTGGACCATTCCTGCCTAGCCATAGGCTGCCCAGCCGCCTCATCATAGAGTACCCTCATCAATAGTAGCATGGATTGGCAGAAATAAGAATTAAGCCTTCATTTCTAAACTAGTTAACATGGTCATAATTCTAAGCAATTATATTCTATATTACATAATATATTCTATATTGAAAGCTAGCTTGGTGTAGCCTGTAATCTGGAGCAACAGCCTCTAATCTGGAGAACCAGGTTTGATTACCTGTTGCTCCTCCACATGCAGCCAGCTGGGTGACCTTAGGCGAGACACAATTCTCAGAGCTAACTCAGCCTCACCTACCTCACAGGGCATCTGTTGTGGGAAGAGAAGTAGGTGATTGTAAGGTGCTTTGAATCTCCTTTGGATAGTAGGACTGTACAAAGGACTGTACAAAAAAACAGCTTCATTATCATCATAATATACACTATATTTTGTACTGGAGGTGATTATGACAGGAGAAGGATTATCTTGCTCTGTTTTCATTTATTTGAACCATTATGTTCTACCTTTCCATTGACAAGCTTCTAAGGCTGCTTATATCAAACTAGCACAGCAAAATCTATTCATGTGCAGAAATCAAAAATCTAATAAATCATTTAAGATAATAAGAACAGATAACAAGAAGGGGGGAGGAACCTTTGCTAACATCAGAAAACTTCTTTACCTAAAATATAATAAATATAGTGTCACACAAATGTTTCTCAAAAGTCTGTTCTACAGAGAAGTTGCCCTTTAAATCTAGGCTCTGTGCTAAGACTTGCCCTTGTTTTCAAGTAATGGTTGCCAGGCAGGAACTGATAACATTAAGAAACTGGAGAGGCAGGGACACAGGGGGATATGACCATCAACAAGACATCACTGTCTTTGAAGGACTGCAGTCTGGATTTTCAGATAGTTAGGTGGATAGGGAATTGGTTAGAGAACCGCACTCAAAGAGTCGTTGTCAATGGTGTTTCATCATACTGGAGGGAGGTGAGTAGCGGGGTACCTCAGGGCTCGGTGCTCGGCCCAGGACGTTTTAACATATTTATTAATGATCTAGATGAGGGGGTGGAAGGACTACTCATCAAGTTTGCAAATGACACCAAATTGGGAGGACTGGCAAATACTTTGGAAGATAGAGACGGAGTTCAACGAGATCTGAACACACTGGGAAAATGGGCAAATGAGAACAAGATGCAATTTAATAAAGGTAAGTGTAAAGTTCTGCATCTGGGTTGGATAAATGAAAAGCATGCCTACTGGATGGGGGATACGCTTCTAGGTAACACTGTGTGTGAACGAGACCTTGGGGTACTTGTGGATTGTAAACTAAACATGAGCAGGCAGTGTGATGCAGTGGTAAAAAAGGTGAATGCCATTTTGGGCTGTATTAACAGGGGCATCACATCAAAATCACAAGATGTCATAGTCCCATTGTATACAGCACTGGTCAGACCACACCTGAAGTACTGTGTGCAGTTCTGGAGGCCTCACTTCAAGAAGGCCTCACTTCACTTGAAAGGGTACAGAGGAGAGCGACGAAGATGATCTGGGGCCAAGGGACCAAGCCCTATGAAGATAGGTTGAGGGACTTGGGAATGTTCAGCCTGGAGAAAAGGAGGTTGAGAGGGGACATAATAGCCCTCTTTAAGTATTTGAAAGGTTGTCACTTGGAGGAGGGCAGGATGGCCCCTTCTATGAGTCTATGATCACACATCTCTATGAATTAGAGGAACCTTGATGGTAAACCCACAGATTTTTTGGCAATTCCTAGAAAGGAACTGATGTCGCTTCTTTGTGAGAATGGCTCTTAACAGAGGGCAGGGTTTGGTGAGGGGAGGGACTTCAATGGGCTATAAGGTCATGCAGTCTACCTTCTAAGCAGCCATTTTCTCCAGGGGAACTGATGTCTATTGGCTGGAGAAGAGCTGTAATTCCAAGGGACTCTAGGTCCCACTTGGAGGCTGACATCCCCAGACAGGCTCTACCATGGGAAGTGGGAATCAGGAAATCAATGCACTCTTCCACAAGCAAAAATTTATTCTGTTGAAGCAGCTGCATCTTTGGATGCATCCTGGTGTACAAATGAGTTAGTTTAATGTAACATGAAGATCAGCTCCATGACAGAATGTATTAAATAATGAAACGTTGAATGATCAGTCCAGATTTTGTTTTGATGAGAGTTGGCAACTCCTGCTCCATTCTCCATGTGATCAAAATGTCTCCGCCTTCATCCTAGCTTGTTTGAGCCTTCGCAAGAAACAGAACTAAAATCATTCCCTGTTTAAGAGTGCTACAAATCTTACTGTTATCACACAACCTCCGGGAAGTGTTTAAGCCTCCAGCACTCCTACCCTTGGAAAGCTCCACAAAATTCTGTCAAAGTTAATATGCTTAGTCTTTGCAATTCTACACAAAACTGCTCCAAGAACGATAAATGAGCCATGTCGGCGATCTGCCTTCAGAAATGTACATCAAGCAGCCTCAAGTGGGCTACTGATGCCAATATCATATATAAATGCAGCTACATTATGCTTGGGCCAAAGTGCTAACAATCTGGCAGGGATTTCTTTAAAACCTACAACATCCAGGTAGAAAGACTCAGAAACATTTGGTGGCCAACTTCTAGTTCGACCCTCAGTCTCTGGAAACCCATGAAGGCTTCTGGCAAATAAAATGCGGAGGCTGAAGCAATGTTTAAATTGCTTTTCCTCAAAGTACAGTTATTTTTACAATATACCTAGAATCCAAAAGTTTACGAGGTTCAAAATTACAAGGCTCCAACCCTGTCAATAACATACAGAGTACAAAAAACTATTCCTTGTACTATGTCCCTACAATTTGTAGCCCATCAAACCAACTCCTGTCCCTTAGTTACGTATTGTGGCCTTCTAGACCAGGGGTAGTCAACCTGTGGTCCTCCAGATGTCCATGGACTACAATTCCCATGAGCCCCTGCCACCATGGACATCTGGAGGACCACAGGTTGACTACCCCTGTTCTAGGCGACTGACATACTCTCTGTCTGCTTTGCAGTCCCAGATAGGCAGAAAAAGGCTTATGAGATGGAGTCATACAATGTCAGCAGCTCTACTTTTTCATCTTGACTTCCCTTAGACTTTGAAGTAGATAAGTACAGCACCTTCACTTGTTTCCTCTTTCTATAAAGGCTGTTAGAAATTAATTAGCTTTGCATTTGCAACAACGTCCTCTTCATTATGCAGAATGAGGTACTACAGCTCTTTGCTGGTCTATGTCAGGTGGCAGATGGGGAGGACCATCACTTTAATGTTCCATTCATGTAAGAACAGAGAAGTTTAGGACAACTTCCCATCTTCTGTGCCCCCCCCCACTTTCCCTCTTGCAGCTGCAGCTCCACATTTATACCAGTTCATTGCATATGTGGATTGAATCAGCTCATATTTCCACATTGCTTTTTCATCTGCACAAATGGGTACAAACGGGGTTTTTAATGGGTTTAAACAAACGGTTTTTTAAAAAAAAAAACAGGGTTTTTAATGGGTTTAAACTACAAGTACAACGATATAGGCTAGATATCAGGAAAAATTTGTCACAGTCAGAGTAGTTCAGCAGTGGAATAGGCTGCCTAAGGAGGTGGTGAGCTCCCCCTCACTGGCAGTCTTCAAGCAAAGGTTGGATGCACACTTTTCTTGGATGCTTTAGGATGCTTAGGGCTGATCCTGCGTTGAGCAGGGGGTTGGACTAGATGGCCTGTATGGACCCTTCCAACTCTATGATTCTATGATTCTATGGAACAAATCAAAAAGCACAAAACACTGGCTTGGTTCATGCAAGTCCAAGTGATCTCCCAAAGTGACTGCTGCCTAGCAGCTGAATGTGTGAAACAGCCCAACTGAGAAGCATTCTGTCTGAAGCAGTATGACAGCATGAAACAAAGATTCCTCCTGCATTCTTGGGATAGCACATTCACACATGCAAGTCACCGCTGGATGTTGCAGCCATCGGGTGATAAATATGCATGCGTGAGCCAGCCCGAATTCCAGGGGCAGAGCAAAAAGGAAGCGCCGAAACAACAAAATGGCCCGGAGGGTGCTTTCCTCACTCCATAAGGAGAGAGACGTAAATTTACTTCTTCGGCTTAGAAAAGTATGTCAGGCCTTGCTTTAAAAAGTAATGTATATATTTTAATAGTACCTGCAACAGACAGAAGCCAGGAAGGTGCTATTTATTTAGCTCTGACTATAACTCAGCCCTGCAGATGACAAATCGCCACCTTCCAAAACTACTGCTTTCTGGGAAAGTGGTCATTCTGCAGATGACATATTACATTCCTTTAAACTGCATGGCTTGGGTAAAGTGGGCAACTTGTAATATTATGATGAAGCAACAGCTCCTGTCTCTAGCATGTGATAGAATTTTACTTAGCATTAAAGCCTCAGCATCAGCCTTCCAAATTCTTCCTGTAAGTCCGTCACTTAGAGGTGCCAGCTGTGGGTTAGGACAGGGGTAGTCAACCTGTGGTCCTCCAGATGTTCATGGACTACCATTCCCATGAGCCCCTGCCAGCAAATGCTGGCAGGGGCTCATGGGAATGGTAGTCCATGAACATCTGGAGGACCACAGGTTGACTACCCTTGGGTTAGGACATACCAAGACATTTGGGGGTAGATCCTGGGAATGGTGCCGTTTCATGAGAGGAGGGCCATCAACATATATATTGTGTGAACCTCCAAAGCAGCCGTTCTTGTGAGACAAACTAATATTGGTCACCTGGAAATCAACTATAATATTGGGAGATCTCCAAGTTTTGCCTGGCTTCTCTATGTTAATTTCTTAACAAACCTCCCCAGGCCACACGCCTCTTGGCTGGAGCATGAATAAACATTACCACCCTTTGTGTAAAAAAGCTGAGAATCTAAAACTCGAATCTCCAGAAACTAGATGCAAGTCTTTGTCAAGAGAATGCAAAACAAAAAGCAAGATTCCCTGTGAGTTTGGTGTCTCTAGCAAACAGGGGGAGGGGGACATTCTAATGCCTTACAGGCTGAACCAGTTCATAGGGTGGCTAAAGGTTTGTGATAGTCCATGGTTGGCAGATGGGAAATGTCAAAAACCACAAATTGAACTGAACCATACTTTCCCTGCTTGTGCCCACCCCTACTTGAAAGCTTAAAGTCTTAATGGACTATAAGGTGCTACAGGACACCAATCTAACTTTGGAAACTCTAATTCACTTATTTACTTTTGGCCAAAGGGAACCCAAAAGTGGCCCACAGCATTGTTCTTCCCACCCCATTTTATACTCACAACAGCCCTGTGAGATAGGTTAGGCTGAGAGTGGCTGACTCAGGGTCATCCACAGAGTTTACAAAGCTGAATGAGAAACTGAACATGGGCCTCCCAGATCCTAGCCCAGCACTAAGTCAGTTAGAGAGCCAGTTTGGTATAGTGGTTAGGAGTGCGGACTTATAATCTGGCATGCCAGGTTTGATTCTGCGCTCCCCCACATGCAACCAGCTGGCTGACTTTGGGCTCGCCACGGCACTGATAAAACTGTTCTGACCGAGCAGAAATATCAGGGCTCTCTCAGCCTCACCCACCCCACAGGGTGTCTGCTGTGGGGAGAGGAACGGGAAGGCGACTGTAAGCCGCTTTGAGCCTCCTTCTGGTAGGGAAAAGCGGCATATAAGAACCAACTCTTGTAAGTATTATAATTCTTGATATGCCCTGAATAGGCTGTTAGCACTATAAAACACTGAAGATTTGCAAGGGGCCAGAATGTACAAGGTGAACTGATATAGTATACTCCGGCCGGTACTCCAACAACTTGGCTGGCTCCCAGATGAATTCTGGATTTAGCTTAAGGTTTTGGTAATCACCTTTAAGGCCATACACGGTTTGGGGCCAGTGTATCTGAGAGTCCGCCTCCCTGCCTATACCCCCAAAAGAGCCTTACGCTCGGCCACCTCAAACTGGCTGCGAATCCCTGACCCCAGATAAGCTCGTCAGACCTCAGCAAGGGGCAGAGCCTTCTCAGTCCTGGCCCCCACCTGGTGGAACGAGCTTCCTGAGGAAATCAGAGCCCTGCCTGAACTCTCACAGTTCCGCAGAGCCTGAAAAAGGGAGCTCCTCCACCACGCATTTGCCTGAGACCGACCGACTTGGAACATCTGCTGGCCCCCCCCCAGACACCCTGCCATGACTGAACAATTTGATCTCCTCAGCGTTGTTGTTATTCATGTTGTTACTGTTAGATTGTGATGTTCTATTGAAAATTATATAATGTTATAGATTGTTATAATGTTCCATGTAAATTTATGCAGTGTTCCATGTAAACCGCCCAGAGCCGCAATGAATGGGTGGTATAAAAATCCAAGTAAATAAATAAATAAAATTAAAATACTGGTGTAATTTTCCATTGACGTTATAACAAGAGCAGTGACTCATACCGTACCACATTTTTTGTTCATCTGCAAGGTGCTTTGGGATTCCTGCTCTTTTCCATTGCTGCAGAAAGACTAACACAGCTACCCGTCATTATTATAAACATCAAATGGACTCCACAATAAAACAGTGGTTGATTTTAGTTTATGCTAGATTTACATGAATCAGGTATTTTTCATGTTCCTCCTTTCTGATTCTTTTGAAGAGGTAAGCGCTTCCAGCCATATCAATTACTTCATGAACTGAATCCTGCTAAAAAATTAATACGCATTTTTCCTCTGTGTGCAAAACAATTAAATCTAAATAGCTCAGGAAACAACAGTATAAAAGGCACATCAATATTGATTTTACAAGTAGCACATGACTGGGTCAATTAATAAACCGCAACAGTTTCATCAATACAACGTAAATAACTAGATTTTTAAAATTAATATTCAAGGGAATTGAACATTTATTGTCTTTAAAAAAAACAAAACATAATTATCCCAACTTAACCGCCTCAATGCCCTTTTTATCTATAACCTTGGGGACACTGTTCCATCAAAAAATTAAAGATGGGGTTTGGGGAAGGGGCTGCTTGCACAGAGAAACAATGCCAGCCCCTGACTCACGGAAAATTAATTTTACACCCTTTCCTTTCCCATACTTGAGGGCACTTGTCAGCAATGCTTAATTTCCAGCAGAGGCACGTGCCAGAGCCCCCTCATGTCTGAAATGTTTGTGATACCTGGCCCAGAAGGCCTTATCTCTCATTCTTGGGCTCAGTATCATAGGAATCACAGAGACATGACCATTTTCTTTTAATTCTGCTTTTCACATTCTTCAGCATTTCTTGTCAGAGCTCCAGCCTGAATCAACCTATGAGAATCAGCCTGTTGATTGGTTCTGATTCAGAGACCAGAAAATACCTTTGCCTTGACCAAGGACCAGTCGCCAAGAACTCTCTACATACTCTGTTCTGTGTTTAGCATGCCACCAAAACTAGAAGACGTGTCTCTTGTGAAATACTAGCAGGGACCCCTTTCTTTGAGCCAAGAGGTCCCACAGATTTCCCAGGCAGGGTTGCACTACTTTCCCCAGAATTGCTCCAATCTGCATTGTGGGTTGTGGTTATCTCCCATCTGCAACAGAGTTTGGATGTTTATTTAATATAAATCCAGCAACTTTCAAAACATCTGTTAATTGGCTCACTGGGGGCCTCTGTTCTAAGATCTGAACTACATATTCAGAAATATTTCATGCTGCAGCCCTAGTAGTACTACACTGCTTCAAACAGTTCGGAATCACACATACCCCAATGTTCTCCTTCACAAAAACCTCCTTATATGAGAAAAAATCAGCATATAGGCAGGAAAGAAAACTCAGGAAAACTTCTTCAAGAGGTTTTTGACATCACACCCTCCTGAAGTTTCAAGTGATATAAGATGCAAGGGCAGTTCCATGTGATATATTTCTGAATATGGACTTTTACCTCCAATCTGTGAACATAGCCAAATTGATAGTGGGTGGGAAGAAGGGATTGTGTCAGTGCTTGGGTCTTGTGGCCCTTTCTTGAATGCCAATCATCATTTTGGGGTCAAGAGGCAAATTTCCTCCAGCCAAGATTGGCCAGGGATTCTGGGGTTTTGTTTTGAGGGGGGGGGTGGCATCATCTGGACATGGAATTGCAGTCACTGTAAGTGGGCAAGTTGTTGGGAGTTTCCTGCATTCTGCAGGGGGGTGGACTAGATGAGCTGGGATTCCCTTCCATCTCTATGATTCTATAATTCCAGAACTGCAAGGCCATAAAATAAGAGTAGATAGGGTGGCTCAAACCAATGGATTATCTAGGCTAGCATCCCATTTGCACAGTTGCCAACCTAGGGCAGGTCAAAGTTTTCCCCCTGTTATTGTCACCCATCACCAGGATTCAGAAGGTTATTGTCCCTGAAGATGGAAGTCCCATTTGGTCCTCATGACCAATGATGGACTTATTCTTCATGAATATGTCCAGTCCGTTTTAAAGCCACCTAACCCCAAAGACCATCTCTACATCCTATGGCAGCAAATTCCATTTAACAAAATACTCCCTTTGATCTATGTGGCTTCTTGCAAATAGCAAATGAAAAATTACAAATGTATTAATATTGTCCTTTAGTGCCCCCAGCCACAATCAGTCACTCATTTAAGCAGAATAACTGGACTTCTACAAGACAGAAGGGCATAAGAAGCCATGCTTTATAGTCAGTTAAAAGCAAAGGTGGGCCATAGTGCTAGTCGCGAGAAAGAAATTCAGGTAGCTTCAACTTTACGACCCATTGTATCACTGGACCTTTAGTAACCTTCTCAATGCATGCTTTACAACAGGCTGGAACAAGCAGGGTCTTAAAGACCGTGTTCTTGCATTTCCCTGGGCAGAAAGCATCAATCAGCTTTAATCACTGATTAACACCTGCTCTCCAAATCTTTGATTAATAATTTAATCAGAGTTTCACCCTGTTAAAGGATATTCAGCGCTCATGACAGGTTTGGTAAACAGTCATTGTGTGCTTGTTTTATTCATACAATGCTATTAAGATTTTTGTCCCCAGTACAAATTTTGCGTCTCTGCTACTTAGTCAAACGGTTACCAGTCTTAAGTGGCCTTGGACTTTCACCTGGATTGAAGTACTGTAATATTTTTAATCAGATAATTCATCAATTGATTCATAGTAATACCATTAATTGACTCAAGGAACTTGAATCAGTTGGCAGCCTCGTCCTGTTCTCCCTCGTTCTTTCAAGGAATGTAACAACTTGTCATTCCTGCAAAAACGTTTAATGTCCGTGAGTGAGATCTTGGCAACATGCAGGGCCATTGGTATGCTTGCACAGTTATATATCATATTCATCCATCCCACAGCTTTGGAACATGCTGATAGAAACAGTACTTAAATAATGCAACGGCTTTGCTTTTACAGATCAAATGGTGCATTTCATTCAGCACTGTCTCCAGCATAAATCAGAAGGAGGGATCCATGTCCACGTGAATCAGGCAAGGTATTTCAGCAATAGTATTCCTGTTCATCTTAATTCATACCATTAAAAACCTGCTACAAGAAACACCCTTGC
Source organism: Paroedura picta (assembly GCF_049243985.1). Taxonomy (NCBI): domain Eukaryota; kingdom Metazoa; phylum Chordata; class Lepidosauria; order Squamata; family Gekkonidae; genus Paroedura; species Paroedura picta. The sequence goes on from NC_135378.1 coordinate 74,761,467, forward strand.
CCAACCTTCTAAACAATGGCGTAATCCAGAACTATCTTGAAGGGGTTGTTGTGACAACTGTAGGACTTGCCAAGAGAAGTACAATCTTGTGGAATCTTAAGGGATAATGCTGGTTGCAGTATATATACTAACTCCCATCCATTTGGAAAAACCTTCAAGGGCTGTCAAGAAACCCCAGGGCTTCACAAAATCCTGATTGAGAAGGCTTGATCTAAAAGAATGGGGTTCCACAACAATTTTTTTCCCACTGCAGCCACAAAGAGTTTCAGAAGGTAACCATGTAGGTCTACCATAGAACAGCTAGATTCAAATTCAGTAGAACTTCAGAGACTAGCAAGATTACCATGGTAAAAATAATAATAATAAGCCCTGCCCAACCAGACCAATTGTCCATCTAGTCCAGCATCCTGTCTCTCACAATGGACAACCAGTGCCTCTGGACAACCAACAATAGAGCTTAGAGGCCTTCCCCTGATATTCATAGAATCATCGAATCCTAGCAAGTTGGCGTTTGCTGAGTGAAAAGCTCGTTGGGGAGCATACATGGAGAGAAGAGGCAGTCCCTCAAGTACACAGATCCCAGACCCCATCTATCTAATCCTCACTTTACTTTTTTTTTTTTTGCTGTAGCTATCAATAAAATCGTCAGCAGAAAAAAAAAATCTACATCTGAATCACTCACTGTTTGAAGATGTATTTTGTTTTATATAAGTTTTTGAGAGTCAAAACTTGCCTTGTTGGCTACTTTGTCACTGTCCTCAACTGCAAATACAAGCTCAAATACATTTCAATAACTTGAGTATGTTCAGCTGTAGGGTCTCAAGAGTATTAGGATGGGCTGCAAAGAGGGGGTGCAGTTTCCATGGAAACCAGAAGCTGTTCACCTTGGTTTGTACGCGTTTTCCCTGAGCCAAACCGGGATGAACCTTCAGTCAGTCTCAGAATGGGAGTTTTGCATTGCTCTGGTGTTGATTTGACAGTGCTTTTCCCAGGCTTTGTGTTTTATCTGAGAGACCTGTCCCTCAGAGATCTTTAAAAATGCCAGTCTTTTGTATATTCCCATTTCTTTTTGTTTTCTTTGATCTGTCTTTCCAGGGACGTGGGACAAGTAGGAATGCTTCCAGGCTAGACTCTCTCTCATCTTGAATAGGACAACCCACATTTCTCACTCCACCCTGGCAACTACTTAGGAAATACTGCATCCATGTTGGAAAACCCCTGATCTAATGAGACTAATTAAGTATTCTGAACTCAGTTCTACCCTCGTTGTTGAGCCATTTTCCTCTTTTAGCAATCCTGCTGAAGTCAGCTGCACCTTGCAAGGGATTAACTGGACCTGATGCCAAAGTTAGGACCCCTTATTAGTTGCAAAGCATCTTCATTCTGCACTAAGCAAGGCAGAGAGGTAATCAAGGCGATCCCCAAACTGCTAGAGAACTGCAGTCCATTAGATAGCAGCATCAGCCTAGTTCTAAACATATTTACTGCAGCTCTAGCCGACATCTCATTTAATTAGATTGTGTCATGTAGAATTGATCGGTATGGCAGGTTCAGAGCAATGCAAAAAGGGCATAATACTGTACGAAAATTGTACTCACAGATCACATTAACCTCTTTCATGTCTGGCTAATAAACAGGTTCTTTTCTTGGCTGGTGAAAAAGAGCACTTTAAAACTTGATTCTAGCCCTCACCAGAGTGGGGAACGTCTTGCAGTCCTTTATTTAGCGTTGACAAGGACAAGGTAAAATGTTAGGCGAATATCAACAGCAATTTACCAGCTTACCCAGGTGTGCATGTAAGTACTCAATGAGCTGGCCATCTGGATCAGGTTGTCAAGTTGGAAGCTGAATGTTGCCCACTGCCTTTCATCCTGAAATTTCTGATCAAGAGCACTATAATTTTCCACACTATTAGGCAGGGAGATATCATCAATGTCTACCTGGGCAAGTATTTACATGCATATAGTGGTAAGCCACCATTCGGTAAACGGTTTTATTTTTCCTCTATATTGTTCAGGCCTGGTGCCAAAAAAATACTCTCTTTTTTTAACCATTTAGCAGAGCAGTTCAGGGAATCCATGGATATAATTTGCACCTTTTCACCTGCATTTATGACTGGACATTTGTCTTTATATTAGGATTAGGCATCCATATGCAGAACCGTAGGGTTGTAGCTTTTAAATGACATGTTACTCAATGAGGTCATTAAGACAATCTGGAACTTTCTGTCAGAGCCACACACTGCCCTATAAGCATGCTCTTGGCCATCCTGGAAGACTCCTCCTATATCCTTCTTCATTTGGAAATATAGGACAGTAAGCCAAACCAATTTAGCTTCACACTATGTCTCTCCTCTTGCTTCCTCTCCCTGCCTTGTCCTGAATGTAACACCTTTGAAATCTCTTAATATACTAGTTGTAGACTAGTATAATATATATATTTACGTGTTTTGACTGGTGGAATATATTACTAGCCATGTGATTAGGCATAAGCTCCACGTTTTGTTTACTGGAGCAAATATTCTTCTTTTTCATTAATGACTTTAATTCAATCATGTGGATTTTTCTTGACATATCTTAAGGAGACAAAAGCATATCTTAAGAAGCCCAAAGGAGATTTAGGAAAACAGACTAACAAATTGAGAAAAATTAAAATAGACTCTGGTAACATTTTATTTATCAAAAATACTAAGATTATTAAAAAGCAAGTAATTCCCAAACAGAAATGCTGATATCATCAAAGACCACAAACAACCCGCACGTGTTCAAGAACAAAAAGTGGGGGTGGATAAACCTGCTAATCCGTTAAAAACAAGCAGGAAGAAAATGTCTTGGTCCTGTGCCTAAAGAGAAGATAACAGAGACAGGGAAAACAAGGTAATTTCCAAGGTGGGCAGAGCCTTTCATGGCCACTGACTTCACCTTAGAAAACCTCAGGTGAACCTAAGAGAATACCATATCTGGGTAGGAGTGTGTATGAGAGAGAGACTGGCTGTTAAGTTCCCAGATCCTAAACTGTACAGAGTTTTATTGGCTAAAGATAATACTATGAACTGGAACGGAAATCAAACAGGGCAACCAGTAATGACCTCCAGCTCACAACTCCATGGTGTTATCCTATCGAGGATCCACCCCACTGCATTCTGGACTAATTGAAAGTTCTCAACCATCTTCAAAAGCAGTCCCACACAGGACACTTTACAGTAATAAGTTGACTAGACTATGGGTCATGTGGCTACCATTCACCTGAGGCACCTTGCTCCAAAAGGATGTAAGGGCAACAAGCCAACCATTATTTAAGTCTTCTTGGTTGAAAGAATATCTTTTTTTAAGTACAACCATGGCCTCCTTGAGCACCATAGACACTACTGTCTCTCGGGGGGGGGGGGTTATTGACTGGCTTTTGCCCCCTCAGTAGAAGATAGTACAGTACCACTTCATTTGCAGGGGGGGAAGAGAAGTGCCAGACCTTCATCACGATGAGCTATATTTGGTTCTCTTTGCAAGGGTTTGTACTGCAAACATTTACATATTTGCTGTATAGAAAGATATATTGGACCAGTTAGTGACAAGTTGAATGTCTTTTAGCAAATGGTCAAAGGCTGTCCAATATGTTTACTGTTCATGTCATTGAATGAATTCTTTGGTACTTGCTTATTCTAGATCTGCGTCTTTATTTTTTTCAAAACACTTTTTTTTAAAAAATAGTATGCATTGCTTTAGTTTACAATGACCAATTGTCAGAACAAGGAAAGAGTTGCACAGCTCCTCTGATATTCGGTCCAAGGCATATAACTCCTCTGATATTTTGAATTCAAGTGACATTTTGATCACAATTCGAGATAGAAAGGGGGGGCAGCAGTCTCACCATCTATGAATGAGTTGTTAGCGACTTTCCATGATTTATTGTGTCAATTATTTTGTCATCGGAAGGCATTTCAAGAACTGCTTTTATTAATTGCAGTGACAACTGGCCATGGGGTAACCCAAGAAACTTGTCAGAATGGTGTATCCTGTGCGGGTTATGACACTCCTACGAGCTACTGTACACACCCATGTCCTCACGCGGTCAGCTTGAGGCTTTCATAGTTCTGTCAGATATTTATTTTGGGAAATGCCTGCTTAGAAGACAAAGTGGTCTGCCTGCTGTGATAACAGTAACTATTAAGTGTGAAGGGAAATGTGCTTTGAAGGAAATGGAAAATATGCATTAGCAGAGACATTTTTATTTCAGCAATTAAATAAATTCTCTAAATTACAAGATGGATCTTCAACGAATCTAAAAAAAACACACAAATCACTGGGGGGGGGGGGGAGAAACACGCACGCTTCTGATAGTGCCACTGAAACCCTTAGAACCATTTGGCTTGATACACATGAAATAAATTTTCCCTACAATACACAATGATACCTCAGCAGCATTCAAGACTCTTTGGTGTATCATTAACACCTTGGAATGTCCTGGGATCTTAATTTCTTTAAATCAGAGTTCAAACAGTCATAATCCATCCCTGCCTACGTTCTGTTCATATCTGTGGACAACTTGGCTTAAAAAACTATTGAGTTTATGCTCTTGGTTTTGTGCCAAAAATTTGTCCCTTTTATATCAATGCCAGGATTGTAGCTGACATAGTGGAGCATTCACAAGTTATCAGGAAATGCAGTTTTGCTTTTGTTTGCAATGCACTGTTGAAGACCAGTGCTTATATTTATGCCAGTGTTTTTTCTTGATCCTTAGTGCCAATGGCTTGATCAGATGATGTAAGGTCCCCTGTTGAGCTATGCGTGGAGAGAAACAAAAGCATACTTGCCTCGACAAATGAATTGGGCATGTGCACACAGAGACAAATCACCCAGTTCATTTCCTGGGTTTTATTTTGAAAACAGATGAAACCATTTTGATATGAATGTGATTTTTACCTGCATATACAATTTGAAGTGGTATACAATGGGCTTAATGGCAAAACATGTTTTACATGTCAAAGGTCTCCATACCGTGTGTATGTAAAGTGCACTCCAGTCACAGCTGACTTCTGGTGAGGCAACAGGGGCTTCAAGGCAAGACACTAGCAGAGGTGGAGTGCCATTCCCTTCCTCTGCATAGCAACGTTGGATTTCCTTGGTGGTGACCCATCCAAATACTAATCCGGTCCAACCTTCTTGGCTTCTGAGATCTGACTGGATAGATCTAGCCTCAGCCATCCAGGCCACGGCTCCATTCCTAACGTGTCCAGTTAAAGGATATTTAGTATTCTCTCCTTAAGGTTCTGTGCAGCTACTGCCAGTAGGCACTGGCAATAGTCAGCTAAGTAGACCCGTATTCTCTCTAGATACAAAATTAAGCAATTTTGCATGCCCCACCAAAGTCATATGTCCATCCCAATTCAGATGTTGTGGTTAAAGAATGTATTGTGTAGTTAATCCTTGGGTGAGAATGATTGCGTACCACATCCTGTATGGGAATAGTCACTGTACCTCTCATGTGATGCATTCTGTCAAGGACTCAAACCTGGATGAAAACTGCACCCACCATAATTCAGTGTAGACTTCATGTTATTCTTCCTACAAGAAGCACAGGGTGGGACACAACAATCCTGTAAAGTAGGTTAGGATAAGGGAAAGGGGCAAGACAGGATCACCCAATGAGTTTCATGGCTGAGTGGAAATGTGAACTGTACCTCCAATACCCTGATCTGACAGTCAATACCTGCCTTTACACCACATTGCCATCATACAGTAGGTGTTTTCACAATCTAAGATATTCACTGGATCTCTCTTAACACATGTGGGCTCAAGCCCACCTTAACTGAAAGTGCATCCTCCAGGCACTCTCTACAGTGTATAAAAGTTTGTGCCTACAGAGCAAAGCAGTAATCATGAAATAGCACACCTATATAAACTAGACCAAAACCAAATCAATAGGAAGTAAACTTAGAAAGATGCCAATGTAGCAAAAAAAAACAAAACACCCAGTCATTATTTCTTATGGCCACAGTCCTAGTTTCCTTTCCATGTTTTCATTCCCAGATTATGCTATTTATTATTTAACACCATCCATTGCCTTGTGAAGGGAATTAGTGGGGAAAGAATAATGAAGTTCACACAGTAAAAAATAGGAGAGCAGGGAGACTTTGACTTGAATAAGATTTCTCCACTAAACAAATGTCCACTGCCATCCTAAGCAGTTGTGCCATTCTGAGAGCGCAGAAATCAATAGAATGAGAAGGGTACAAGTTTGATTCCCATGGCACTTCCATTTTTTCTGCAAAACGCATTGGTGGTCCGTTTGGACAGTGTGAATTACTGCTGATCCCTTTACTGTAGCCCTATTGCTGATGTATTCACTTTTTAAAAGATGTAAAGTAAAGCAGTGGTAGTCAACCTGCGGTCCTCCAGATGTTCATGAATTACAATTCCCATGAGCCCCTGCCAGTGTTTGTAGTCCATGAACATCTGGAGGACCACAGGTTGACTACCCCTGAAGTAAAGCATTCATACATGTTTGTTGACTTCTCCGTAGCTGGAATGGCAATCTTCTTCTTGTCTGGAAAACCAGATGTGTATCCATCTAGCACCTGCTCTTCTGACTTTTAGGTACAAGATGATGGACAAGAAAAGTGATCCAGTAAACACAAACTAGTGTAAAACTAGTCATGGTGATCCATGTTCTGATTATTATATCCAGATTAGATTACTCTACTGACCTGAATAGTCCACTGTAGCCTAACATTGATGAGAGCTAATCAGGTTTGGTTGCAACAATCTTTACTGGTTCTACATCTGTTTCCAGGCACAATTCAAAGAGCTGGGAAAAGTGACAACCAGGGACAGGGCATTTTCAGTGGTGGCATCTCACCTTGTTCCTTTCAAGCTCACCTGGTAGCTATGAACTGTTTTATAGGCAGCAAGCCATTTTTAAAAAATTATTATTTTTTAACCAAATAGTACAATAAACTGGAAGGAGAATGTGCTATTTTATGGTCTTTTTGTGTGGTCTCTTTTATGGATACTTTTAGGCTGTTTGCTTGATGTTTTATGCTATTTCGATGTCCATTATTATTTTAAAAATACAAATAATTGTATTACCCTGAAGATTAACATTATCCATAAATCAGACCTCTGATGTCAGCACAAAACACCTCCTGCAAGCAGAGTGCTCTAAAGATCGCATTCAAAAATAAATTGCATGCTGATCTAACAGAAAACAGTTCTGATGTTATTTTGCTTCTGGGTAACTGCACAGCACCCCACAGCCTATATAATCAAGCTCTGAAAATCATGAACATAAACCAGCCCTCATTAGACAAGCATTTTCCAATCTCAGGTCAAGTTAGACAGCAGATGTTGCCAATTTACACAACAAATTTTAAACTTACTTCCACTTAACGATAGTAACTTGGGAAACACAGACATGTGACACACAGGAACATCTGACGGACAGGTACAGATGACGTGTCCTTCACATATTCCTATATTATTCAATATAACGAACACCAGTGCAACTATCTGGAGACAGGAATAATGTACAGAATAAGAACAGAGGTTCTAATTAAAGGGACGGCTTTACAGTGGGTTTTCAAGCACAATCACTTATGCATTAATTACTTGAAAGCACAGGCATGCAACAAATGAAATCTCAAGGTGTTCAAAACTCATGTTTGGAAACCAATGGAATCCAATGTGCTTAGTTATTTCAGGGGTTGCTATTCCAAGGTGTCTGCCCTAAGGTTGAATTATCCCAAAATAATCAATCATATCAGCTGACCTTTTGCAATATCCTGAACTTCCTAAAAGGGTGTGTGTGTGTATATATATATATATAACATTGAATGTTAAGATTTTAATTTCTTTTATTGTAAAATTATTTCTTATGCTGTGAGCTGCCCCAGGACCTTTTCAGAGAGGGGCAGCCTAGACCAATGAATGAATGAACGAACGAACAAACGAACAAACAATTGTTAAAATTACACTGGTTATAAATTTTATGGGAATACCATGAAAAAAGAAACAAAAACTATTAAGTAGAAATGTATGCGTAAAAGGTTAACAATAAAAAAAGAACTCAGTGTTTTTCTGCTGCAATACACATACTCACTTAGCAATTCTTTTTCATATAGTATTTGGATATGTTTTAAATAAGCAGATGGGAAGTTATACTGTGATTCAATGCACATTTCGCTCATCTCCCTACTTTTAATGCATAATTATTGTAAAATACCAAGTGAAATTAACACCCCACCTGCCTGGTGCTGATTAATGTAAATTAAGTGTAATGCTAAAAAGCCCAATGATTGAACATCCTATACCTAAAATGTAGTTTCCATTGATTGGTATGGTATTGCTGAAGTAGGAGATGACCCTAACCCCACCCGGACACCCAGAAAAGGACTAACAAAGATGCTGCATATCCAGCCAGTAGTTCAGCCTTTTAAAAATGTGCCTACAAATTATCCGAACTCATACATAGCAAAGGGAATGCAAAAGATGGCATCAGTTCACTTTATTTCTTGATAAAAAAGAGTTTCCAGAGATAAAACGATCAGCGGCAATCGTCTTGGCAATTTATTTTACAACTGACCTTGACACGACCACCATGTTATCTGTTCTCTCGCTGCAAAAGTTGGGGGTGGGGGGGGAGAAATGGTTTCGGCATCGTAGAAAAGGCATCAGCCATCCCCTGGAGAAAGGATGCAGAGCATGAAGTGAATGGTGATGAAGCCAGTGGAAGGAAGGGAGAGTTACTCAGCTGCCTTCACACTGAGAGTTTAAAAAACAGCTTACACTCTGAGCCTTTTGGCACTTTACAGAATACCAAAAACCCAGGAGGAAATCCCAGTGAGTTTCGAGTCAGACTTCACAACTCCAGGAGAACATTCAATATGCCTGCTGATCCATAGGATTCTCAATATAGTCTCACCAGCACTCTCACTTTTGACTTTCCGCTGACAAAGAGATCAGGAAACCCTTTAAGAATACTGGAAACAAACATGGGGAAATGGAGCTATTTGCCAAACAGTTAACCCCCATCCCAAATTCATGGGGTGCTTCTCAGGAAATGGAATGGAAGTATCACAGCCTGCTGTGTTCCCTAGACACCTATTCTTTGTGGGTGGGTTGTCAGCTTCCAGGTAGGGCCTGAAGATCTCTCAGAATTAGAACTGCACTCCAGGTAACAGAGATCAGTTCCCTTGGAGAAAATGGCTGCTTTGGAGGGAGGATGCCATAGCATTATACCCTGATGAGGTTCATCCCCTTCCCAAACCCCACCCTACTCAAGCTTTACCTGCAAAATCTCCAGGCTCTTCCCAACTCATTCCTGGCAATTCTAAACCCTTAGAAACACTGGGGGGGGGTGTTTGCTGGTGGAATACTCACATGAGAAAGGAAAAATTGGAGGAAATCTAGCAGGAGTGCAGCTTCATCTTGGCCCAACTCCATGTTCTTCTCTGAGCTAGGGTTGCCTCAGAAATCTAAATGATTTCCCAAAGGTGATAGTTATTAAGCTAACCTGAGAACTACATTTCCCTTCCTAAATCTTAGTGTGGTGCTTTCAACACGGTGCTTCAGACAGTGTTTGTGATGCAGGTGGCAACAAGAAGGATTTATTTATCATATGAAGAAGAGTTGATTCTTATATGTCACTTTTCTCTACCCAAAGGAGTCTCAAATTGGCTTACAATCAACTTCCCTTTCCTCTCCCCACAACACAATGGGGTAAGCAGTATAGCTAAAAGACCTGAGGATTGGATGGCAGCAAGGCAAGATGTGTTTTGGAGGTGGCTTTCCATTTCTTGTCTCTGCATCATGAACCCTGCTGTTCCTTGCAGGAACTACCAGCCAAAACCTTGGAGGTCTCCCATCATCAACCCTACTTAGCTTCTGAGATCTAACAGGATCAGGCTTGCCTGGGCTATCTTGTGTAGTGTCTGCACTCCTTCCCCCTGCCCCATCAGTCCTGCTGGATTCTTATCAATCTGAACCTCGATCTTCCAAGAGATCTTTCAATGTCCCTTTTACCCAACCGGAAGCAGCTTTTAGTAAGATGCTGCATTCTGCACTTGAACTGTTCCAATTGTCAGTCTTCTCTCTCCTTCCTGCTTGATCGAGGGGGGGGGGGCAGTGGCCACATGCACTGTCATCTGCCTTCCCAGCCAGCTCTGAAGCTAGAGTGTGTGTGTGGGGGGGGGGGGCTCCAAACAGCACTGAAGGAGCACAAGGATGAAGAGGGCTTTATTTCCAGCCTTTTGTCCCCGACTCTACAGCCAGAGCAAACTGCAGGAGGGAGAAGGAGAGAGGGGGAAGCCTCTTACAGTCTTTGAATTGACGCCCTGATCAATCAGCAACAGACTACCATGCTACTACGTCAGCAGTGGAGGTGTGGAGAAGAGGGTGGAAGATAAACCGAAACAAACGCGGATGTCTACACTTGCAATGCTGGGATTTCAGAGAGTGTTTCTCAGATTTATTGGATAATATCTGCACCAAGATAGAAGAAGAAGAAGAAGAAGAGTTGGTTCTTATATGCCGCTTTTCCCTACCCAAAGTAGGCTCAAAGCGGCTTACAGTCGCCTTCCCATTCCTCTCCCCACAACAGACACCCTGTGGGGTGGGTGAGGCTGAGAGAGCCCTGATATCACTGCCCGGTCAGAACAGTTTTATCAGTGCCGTGGCGAGCCCAAGGTCACCCAGCTGGTTGCATGTGGGGGGGTGCAGAATCGAACCCAGCATGCCAGATTAGAAGACCGCACTCCTAACCACTACACCAAACTGGCTCTCAGCACGGAGAAGCATCACCATGATGTCAGTCACGGGCGTTGCAGATGGAAAATTTAAAAATCAAGATGGAAATCGGAAAACATGCAGTTTACTTTTTAAAATCTGGGCTCATAGAGAGTAAGACCTCAGTAAGAAGGCAGACAGGTTCTCTTACCAACCACATGACTGCCTATTGCTGCCAGCTTAAACAGCATCTAAGTTGGGAGATAATGGTAGGAGGACCAAGAGGAAGCACAGGAGTCCTTTCATTTACGCTCCAAACCAAAGGAAAATTTTGGGTCTCTAAAGCTCTCCTTTGTACTGAAGGGGAATATTACAAAGCTGTATTCTCAGTTCAGCTGTACATGCTTTGGTGATTCTCTATGAGCAGGTGATGGGTTGCAGACATGTTCAGCATTATAAAAAGCTCATACGCTCACCCGTTCTACTAGCACCTGAATGGCTGCCTCTCATGCGGCCTTCCCACATTAATAGTTCCCCTGAAGGCAGCTGTAATTGGCACGCTGTAAATTGTTAGTCCTCAGGTACATGAACGCTTCTCAACAACAAAATTCATGATGGGCAGTGGGGAAATCTGACAGCCATGACTAACAACCCCTTCAGAATGGTTAGCTCTTCATTATGTGAGGCAAGTATTACCAGAATGCGTGAGTGTGGAAAACGTGCCCAGGACTACTCAAAACATTATGACTGAACGTACGTTTTGATAAAACAACATACAATTCAAGCAACATCCCCATCACTTATGGGGTAAGTCAAACATTTTAAACCAATAAAAAATAAATGCAGAATCCAGTGGCTTCCCCTGTAATAATCATGGTTTTCTGATTGGCCACTTTTAGAAGAGGTCTGAGGTGAAGGCACATGCTAGAAAATCTGCCTTGGGAAACTATTACGAAGAAAGAAGGATGAAAACCAACAAAGGTTTTCCATTTTTTCTTGCTATTGCCAATGGAATCACATACACTTACCAGCCTGATGCTGTTCTCATCACCCAGGCTAACTCAGTCTTAACCAGTTCTCAAAAGCAAAGCAAGGTCAGTCCTTGTTTGGACCTAACCGTGAACCGCAGACATAACAATAACCATTGAACCTACTTGGCTACATATTTTATACCGTTATATGATTCTTGTGTGTAACTCAGGAACAAATAAATATGTGGGAGAGTTTTCTGCTGATATCTCCCTCCGTAGACCCCCACTTTTGTCTCCTGTGATGTCTTTTGAGGGTCTGCTGACCTCCAGGAACAGTTGGTACAGCAGCAGGTAGTGAGAAAGTCATTTTGACCCAGGCAGAGATTCTGGAAAGAAGCTAGAATGAATTAGGAGAATCTGAATCAGGAGATTCTCGGGGAGATGTCCAAGACTATCACTGATTGAGCCAAAGACAGCACCCTCTTTCAGGATTAACTTCCAGGTAGCTGGGGAAGGCAGGAGGGAAACGTTGGGAGAAAGAGAATTTCCCTGCCTATCTGCTAGCCAAATGTCTGCAGTTCATGCCGCATACTGCAGCAACCAACTACTATAAGGAAGAGAAAAGGAGAAAGAAAAAATGAAGAATGGGAGAATATCTTTGGCTCAGGAACACTAAGTCACCTAAAAGAGTTGGGGTGACAGTGATAATTTCTGCTGAAGAAGAGTATTACAAACTATCCAGATTCATACTCCAAAGCCAAGGGAATACATGCCCCAAGTCCATCTCTCCTGCGAATCTCCTGAACAGGTTTGGGCATTTGCAACAGAATCATATTATCAAACATCATGGTGACTGATCTCCATTCTTGAGAATGAGATGGAACAGATTGTTTCATGCAGATGATGCAGTTCTAAACGTATACAGCAGGGATAGTCAACCTGTGGTCCTCCAGATGTTCATGGATTACAATTCCCATGAGTCCCTGCCAGCAAACGCTGTCAGGGGCTCATGGGAATTGGAGTCCATGAACATCTGGAGGACCACAGGTTGACTACCCCTGATATACACTATTATGGTCAGCGGTCTTCTGTCGGTTTTCTTTAATTTTGCTAAGTACATTTTAGAGAGATGATAGATATTGAAACAAATCTAATGATACATGACACCAAGCTTCTCAGCAGCATCATGACACGGATATCTCATGGTCCAAGATGATAGCATACTAAAAAATAATATATATTACCCCATTGCTTTTTCCCCTGTTAAAACAAATGAAAAGTTAAAAACATCCATGCAATATCCCTGGTGCTACCATGCAAAAATTTCAGCCTCCTCCTGATCTGGTTTAGTTACGGAACTTCAGCCATTTATTTATTCTAGTTGCCAAACAGTTTTTTTGCCAACATATTGTACATAAGCATCAGCTGAAACATTCCCCAGTTGCTATCCAAAGGAGGAAAGAAGGATTTAATCAGTCCTGCACTCATTAAAACGAGGATTACTGCAAAATTTACTAACATAATCTGTCATTCCCAGAAAGCTTAGCTTTAGACCACCACCACTACTATTTTAATTATGTTTTAGATTGATTGTGTTTGGAGCTATACATTTACTAAGCTAAAATAATTCCGTACACCATCTTCTGTAAATGTCTTGCACGTACACACATACACAAAGTTATTTCTTAATACAGGCAGAAAATCAAGAACACTTTAGGTTCAACAGCATACATACATTCTGTCTCCTGCTATCCTTTCCAATTATTTGAGGAATGGCACATTTAAAACTTGTAATAGATGTATACAGCAGGGGTAGTCAACCTGTGGTCCTCCAGATGTCCATGGACTACAATTCCCATGAGCCTCTGCCAGCATTTGCACCTACCCTGACCTGGGTCAATCATGATAGCCTGTTCTCATCAGGTCTCAAGCTAAACGGGGTTCGCCCTGGTTAGTCCTTGGATGGGTGACCACCAAGAAAGTCCAGGGTTGTGATTGTGATACAGAGACATGCAATGCAGTTAATCTCATGCCCTGAAAACCCTACGGGGTCACCAAACTTGATGGCCCTTTTCATAACTATTCACATCAAGAAGCATGCAAAAGTAGTATACTGGGAGAGCAAATCTCAGCAATATTGCCTAAGCTTACTGTTTTGGTCAGAGAAAAATCAACACCCAGTTCTGTGACACAGTGAAAATCTTTTATTCACTTTTTACAGGGAAGAGGAAAAAAAGGGATGGAAAATTTCTGGATTTGAGTTACATAACATCTGGACAACATTTTATAAAAGTTTTCTTTTACGTTTGAACTTAAAGTAAATTGAATACCTTTTCCTGACACGTCCCCCCATTGCTCCATTTGAATTTCGTGCCCCAAATTTTGACCCCATTTTGTCATACAATCTTTGGCTTGTCCATCTTCCATCTCATATTTCAATAAAAGCTTATACATTTTAAGAACACATTCATCATTTATACAATGTTCTGTCTCAAAAACATTTGTAGATGATTCAAAGCCATAGTTTTTCAGTCAATTCTCAATCAATTTTATATCCATCAAGGAGCTGAACATAAGAAAACCATTGACACGAAAAACGTTCTTTCGCTAGTTCCTCCCTTGACTCAAGTTAAACCTTAACACCTGTGCAAGTCCTATTACGATCTGCCTTCCAAACTCTTTCTCTGAAAACCCTCCTGCAGTGCAGGGGGCAACCAGAGGCAGGGCCTTTTTGGTGGTTGCATCTGGCCTTTGGGTTGCCTTTCCCATTAAGGATTGACCGCTACCTACCATACCTCGTGCTTCAAGAATTAAAATTTTATTATTATTGTTATTTGCTCCTACTGAGTGAGCCTCTTGTGGCACAGAGTGGTAAGGCAGCAGACATGCAGTCTGAAAGCTCTGCCCATGAGGCTGGGAGTTTATCCCAGCAGCCGGCTCAAGGTTGACTCAGCCTTCCATCCTTCCGAGGTCGGTAAAATGAGTACCCAGCTTGCTGGGGGGTAAACGGTACTGACTGGGGAAGACACTGGCAAACCACCCCGTATTGAGTCTGCCATGAAAACGCTAGAGGGCGTCACCCCAAGGGTCAGACATGACTCGGTGCTTGCACAGGGGATACCTTTACCTTTACCTTTTACCTACTGAGTAGGTAATTTGAATAACAGGAATATATGCAAAGCTAACATGTAAACTTGATAAATCCTGGGAGTTATCTAAGATTAGCAATACCCCCTTGGTATTTAAAGGGACTGGGATGGTTTTTATAGGTGAATAATTGCAGTAGGAGAGTCTTCCCATCTGAAAGCCAATTCTTATCCCAAATAGTTTCACAATCTTGGTTAAGGGAGGATGTCACTATCGGTCTGTCTTTTTTGCTGACATTAACAAAATAGATGTGAGTGTGCTACTTCTGCTAATGCCACAAAATGGATCACGGTCTGCTATTCCCTTCCATAGAGAGGGATTAAAACATAAAATGTAGCAATGGCCTCAGCAATAGTGCTTTAAAGAGGGATTAGATGGATTCATGAGGGACAGGTTGATCAGTGGCTACTAGCCAGGGTAACTGAGGGGAACCTCCACATTCACAGGCACTAAGCCACTGATGCCCAGAGCCAGGAGGTTACATCAAGAGATCCCAGCCTCTGTGCTCTGTTGTTGGCCCTCCAGAGGAACTGGTAGGCCACTTCGTGAAACAGGGTCCTGGACTAGATAGCTCATTGGTCTGATCCAATAAGGCTCTTCTTATGTTCTTATATAAATGTTGTTAATTTATTGCTGTTCTCATTGGGCAGCATGCAAGCATATATTACACAGAGCCAACTGGTGACACACTGTCTGACTACCTATCTCAGATTACTATGAAATTAAATCCTGACACTTGGAAATAAAGTATCCTGGACAGAAAGCATACCATTTTGCACATGGAGTTCAATTCCTGCTATTTCTGCTTAAATGGATCTAGGGTAGTAAGACTTGGACATTTTATTTCTACATTAATTCCTGTATTGAAGACCACATGGGGGGGGGGGTCTCACAGGCATAGCCTCATCCCTCACCCTCAACTGCCATTTGCCTGGAGCTCTAGATCTACTCCTGAGTAATCTAATGGTGGGGATTTTTGCCAGTTTCCAATTTCTGACTGAGTCTATTGCTGTCAATGGAATTACAAAGGTATCGTTTAGGATTACATTGCTGCATTTATGTTCACTCTCATGGGAATGCCCCTCTCTTTGGATAGATTCAAATGGGTAGCCATGTTGGTCTGAAGTAGCACAATAAAATCAGAGTCCAGGAGCACCTTTAAGATCAACAAAGATTTATTCAAGGTGTGAGCTTTCGAGTGCAAGCTCTGCACTCGAAAATTAGTCTGACAAAGAGTGCTTGCACTCGAAAGCTCACACCTTGAATAAATCTTTGTTGGTCTTAAAAGTGCTCCTGGACTCTGATTTTATTGTGCCTCCCTTTGGAGTTGCTGTGGCCACTGACGCAAACAGTGCTCTCAAGAGATTCTCAGTTCTTCCATCTTGTGGTTTTCTCTAAAAAAAGAGGTCTGAGTCTCACCTTGGGAGATACTTGGTTCAAGACTGATCAAGGATGATTGTGGAGATCATCTCTGTAGGCCGACACTCAGGTTTTTCAGAAAAAATACAGTTTAGGGGCATATGGCCAGCAGCTGCAATATGCTTACTGGCAGTGTTCAAGCAGCAGCTGGACAGATACTTATCACGGATGCTTTGGGCTGACCCTGCATTAAGCAGGCTGTTGGACTACATGGCTTATATGGCCCCTTCCAATTCTATGATTCTATATACTTGAACCTCCTCACAGATTCCCATGAGCATAATCAAGTGCCAAATCTAACCTCAGCTTGAGACTCTAGAGCAGGGGTAGTCAAACAGCATTCGCTGGCAGGGGCTTCTGGGAATTGTAGTCCATGGACATCTGGAGGGCCGCAGTTTGACTACCCCTGCTCTAGAGAGCCAGCCTGGTTTATAAGATATCTCTTCTCATTTGGCTTTTTCACAGATGAGAAAAAAAGCCCAACAATCTCTGGTGTTTCTTCAGCTTGGTGTGGAGCAGTAACCTATGATCTAGAGCAGGGGTAGTCAAACTGCGGCCCTCCAGATGTCCATGGACTACAATTCCCATGAGCCCCTGCCAGCGAATGCTGGCAGGGGCTCATGGGAATTGTAGTCCATGACCATCTGGAGGGCCGCAGTTTGACTAACCCTGATCTAGAGAGCTGGGTTTTATTTCCTGCTCCTCCACAGGCAGCCACATGCAGGGTTATCCACAGTTCTTCTAGAGCTGTTCTCATAGAGCAGCTCTGTTGGAGCTCTCTCAGCCCCACCTTCCTCACAGGATACCTGTAGTGGGGGGGGGGAAGGTGATTGTAAGCTGCTTTGAGACTCCTTTGAGTAGAGAAAAGTGAGAACCCTTCTTCTTCTAAAAGTCCATTCTGTGCAAGTCTGAACATCTGCATCACTGAACGTGAAATATGACTGTGGAGTTAGTAGTTGGCAGGAATTGTGATTTCCAGCAAAATAAAATCAATCAAGAGGAACTGGATCCAAACATCAAGACTGGACTACTGTTGTCCCAACCAAGCACACAACATTTGGATAACACAATATTTGGATAAAAATCCAGATAAATAGACAATAAATAAATAAACAATAATATCCAGGTAAATGTGCATGTTATAGAAAGGTTAATCAGTGAATAAAATATCTGCCATGTATCACTGTGATTATAGTCCAGCTGATCCTAAACCACATTTTAATTCTCATGGTCATTTCCAAAGGTGATTTTTCACAATGTAGGAGATCCCTTAATGAGATCATCCAGGATGTATTTTAATGTTTGAAAGATGCCAGCGTTAGGCATCACACAGACATGATGGCCAGCTGAACATCCACTGTTAATGCAGTACAAAGAAGTTATAGGTATGTTGGGATTACATACAGCCCCAGGGGTCATCCCTGGGCCAGTCATGCATCATTGTAAAACCAGCTATCTCAGAATATATGCACTGCCTTTACACCTGTGCACATGGTGCTTGTGGAAACATGAAGAAGTTTCCTGCCAGCAGTGGAAGAGCACATAAATAGAGTCCAAATAACATACCACACGCCCACATGTAGAGCTTTTGGAAGTCAAGCCTGGATCATTAGAAATGCAAACCATAGATCCAGCTAAGGAATGCATTTGTTTTGTAAGTGTCCCCCCCCCCCCCCAATCTGGTGCATTAAGCAGATGGATGGGGGCCAGGGACAGCTTTAGGAAAAGCAACGATCAAAGCATTTGCAGTTGGACCTGTCTGCTCCCATGAATGAACACCAAATCTTCCAGGCAAAATGGGCCCTGCAGCTGGATCAAAGCACCTCTTTCTCAACTCATTAACAACAATACGTCTTTGGCAGACGAGAGAGACAGGGACGGCTACAGGGAAAGCACTGTGGGAGAGTGCAAGAAGAGAACGTGCGAAGATATCAGTCCTAATCAATCCCATCAACAAGCACTGAGACAGCCAGGCAAAAATGGTTGCAGCATATTCAAGAGCCAAGTCATGCTGATACCCTGTGCCACACCCACGCCATATGGATGGAAGTGCTTTTTTGTTTTATCAATTTTTCAATCTATAACAAGGATAATGGACGAGCGGCAGTGGTCAGGTGGCGAAGCTGTATGAACATATATTCACAAAGTATTGGCAATCTAATTTTGAACATGCAAAAAAAATGAAATCTTCTATTATTTGAGTGTCTGAGATTGCTTCTTGCATAGGGCTGCCAGTTCTGGGTTGGGAAATATTCATAAAATAAAAATAAAGGGAAGGCACTGGCAAACCACCCCGTATTGAGGCTGCCATGAAAACGCTAGAGGGCATCACCCCAAGGGTCAGACATGACCCAGTGCTTGCACAGGGGATACCTTTACCTTTACCTTTGATGATCTGAATGAAGAAGTCATAGGTTAATAAATGCTTACCCAGAATGTGCAATGTGCAATGTCACACCAGAATATCTGTACTACAAAGTAATCACAGTGTCATTTTTACCTTGTTATTCTACCCTCTTTATTCATCTGGCATAATCCCCCAAGAATTACTCTTGCATTAATACAATCAAGACTATGTTATTAAGCAGGCAATACAAGCTTGACTTTCTATTATCAGGTTTTGCAACAGATTGATATTATTTTCCCTACAGCATTCAGAAAAAGCCATTTGGGTGCATATTGCACTAGGTTATCAAAATCCATCATCTGGCAAATGCTGGCTTCATGATGATAGAATCGTTCCCAGGAAGAGATGGATTTTTATCCCAAAAAAGAAAACTGTACCAATGAAGAGTGTAAAGAATTACGGACACCTGAAGTCAAACGGTAAACCAGGGGTAGTCAAAACTGCGGCCCTCCAGATGTCCATGGACTACAATTCCCAGGATCCCCTGCCAGCATTTGCTGGCAGGGGCTCATGGGAATTGTAATCCATGAACATCTGGAGGATCACAGGTTGACTACCCCTGATATACACTATTATGGTCAGCGGTCTGCCTGCTAACGAGCTGCCCAAAGTCACCTTAAGCTGCCTGGCCAGGGGCCAGGGAAGGGGACCCTTTCAAGGCCCGTTCTTAGGAATGGGCTTTGAAGCTAGTCAGTAATAAACCGTTAAGCCATTGCCTATTTAATCTGTGAAATATTTTGCTCTGTTTTTTTGTTTTTTTAATAGCAGTAATTTATTTAAAGAGGTTTTGTAGCAGGATAGCTGAAATCTCAACCTAAAGCAGTGTCACTGCTAGCTACAGGAACAATACAACACCTAGGGCCATTTATGCTCTTACCTTAAGTTCAAATTACTGTAACGGCTGAGACAATCATACTCAAAGCCCCACCTCTAATAGTACTAAAGCACTTTACCTCTTTCTACAGGGGCTAAAATGACTTAGAGGAAAGCTGAAGCGACCAAATTGTAAGCACTCAGAGGTGAAGCGAGTACATAAATTAGACTCAAAAACCTGAAATGTCACATTTTGTCCACTACCGTATCATCTCTTTCACCAAACTTCAATGCATTAGACAATCTGGGTAAATCCTTTACTTAGCTTTTGCATAATGCATTATTCAATCTCACTTTTCTCTTGGCAACTTATGATAAATGGCGAGTGTAAGCTTCTGAATAATTTAGCCTCTCCTGCAAAGGTCCAGAATAACAAAGTTGTGCTCAAATTAAGGTGACCATCTCTGCCCTTGCGCAAGTGGATGGGTGGGGGCAGCCTCACTGAATCTCCCATGGCAATCCCATGTGGGGGGGGGGAGCTACACGAACATTTTGGATAGCACTCTACTGAGCTTATCAGAAATGATACCACTAATTACCATCCCAAGTACTACTAAGAAGGTCAATGCAAAAAAATCTGGTGTATCCATTTAGAACAAATTAGATTCAAGTTGGTGGCTGTATTAGTATGAAGGAGCACAACAAAAATTGAGCCCAATAGCACCTTTATGACCAACAAAGATTTATTCAAGGCGTGAGCTTTCAAGTGCACCAGGAGGAAGAGTGAATGCAATCGAAAGCTCATGCCTTGAATAAATCTTTGTTGGTCTTAAAGGTGCTATTGGGCTCTATTTTTGTTATTTAGAACAAAGTATGAGTTCAGGACCAAACATGAATTTTGCCATGTGCTCAGACAATAAAAATGTCATCAATGTGTTGCAGGTATAAGGTATAACTGTACACAGCCTATCACCACACTTCAAATAAGAAAATGCTGTAAAGATGCCTCCATACTTGAGTCAGACAGATGGAGTGTAGTGGCAGGGTCCCAGTTACTTACTTTTATCATGTCGCAATTAAGGATACATCTGCCCATTAATCTCCGATTTTGACATTTTTTTTCCTTCGCTAAGTTTCCCCACAGTATTAAAGCAAAATAAATGGTAACCTTATATACTAAGCTTGTTATTCCTGTTTGGACTTTGAATCTGTAAGACATCTTCATCATGCTGTATGCTAATGCACTGATCACCCTCTACCTATATGTATGGGCTGGTATTTCCCATTTCATTGTATCTGAGGAAGTGTGCATGTGCATGAAAGTTTATACGTTGAATAAAACTCTGTTGGTCTTGAAGGTGCCCCTTCGCTCTGTTGCTTCAGACCAACATGATTACCCAAATGAATCTATTTGGAAGTTCATTTAAGAGCGCATAATATAACTTCAAATAAACAAAAATTAACCAAAAAATTCAGTACTCATTAGCTAACAGCTAATGAGTTTCACCATTGTTGGCAAAGATGGTGGGGGCACTAGAAGCAAGGCCTCCCAAGATAACCAAAATGGACAAGTAGGTGCACATGGGACAATCCTTAAGGAGCCATGAATTGGGCCCAGAAGCAAATTGGGACTCAGTCCAGAGCATTTGGATTTAAAGTGATTATTGATAATCTCAGACAACTATTGTTCTGTACTACAACTTGATTTATGGATTTTAAGGAAAGCCATCATTGTGGCATATTACACTTTTTTGGCATTGTTCTCTCAAGTTTTTAATTTAGCTTTATTACTCTGTTTATGGCATGTAATACAACGTTCCACTGCATTGTTCTTGAATCTAGTAATTCCTGTTTTACTGTCAGAATTATAGTGTGTTCTTTATGTGATGTTCTCTAATTGTGTTTGGCTACACGTACTACAATGTTCTCACTGCCTAGTTTTAGTTGCAGTATAGGAGGCACCCTTTGCTTTCACTTATGTCTAAAATGAATATCATCACACTTACTTTTTGCTTGAAAAATGACATCATGGGTTCTTAGAAACAAAATAGCTAGTAGGATTATGGGGAAATGGGGCTGAGGAACATGAGGGAAAAGGAAGAAAAAATATTGAGAAGCTAGGTAAAGGTAAAGGTATCCCCTGTGCAAGCACCGGGTCATGTCTGACCCTTGGGGTGACGCCCTCTAGCGTTTTCATGGCAGACTCAGTACGGGGTGGTTTGCCAGTGCCTTCCCCAGTCATTACCGTTTACCCCCCAGCAAGCAAGCTGGGTACTCATTTGACTGACCTCGGAAGGATGGAAGGCTGAGTCAACTTTGAGCCGGCTGCTGGGATCGAACTCCCATCCTGTCTGCTGCCTTACCACTCTGTGCCACAAGAGGCTCTATTGAGAAGCTAGCCAAAGGAAAAAGAAGAAGTGCTGAACCATACTGAAATGTAAATAGTTGCTCAAACATTTTATTTATTTTCACTAAATGTACATACTGCCTTTCTGCTTTGTAGAAAGCACTCTAGATGGGTAAAGAAGCCCTGGACATATCCCACCAGACATTCAACAGCTTTCATCCCACCATCAACCTGGCCAATGAACCAATCTATGCAAGAAATACATTTTTGATACTACTGTAAAAAAAAAAAAACAATGGACTCAGACTCCACCTAATACCAGAATCTACTGACTGACAAGCATACCTACATGCTTCTAGCTACCATCCTAATCACACCAAATGATCAATTGTATACAGCCAGGTTCTAAGCTACAGCTGCATTTGCTCTAATCCTACAGACAGAGATTCTCACCTGAGGGATCTACAACAAACCTTATTGGAACTAAAATATCCACTTGATGAAGTCAAGAAACAGATTAATAAAGCCAGAATGGTATCCAGGGGGAACCTTCTGCAAGCAGGGCCAAAAGAAGCAATAACATAACACCACTAGTGGTCACACAGGGCTCTCAACTCAAAACACTTCAATGCATCATGAGCGGCTTAAAACCTCAACTGGATAATGACAGTTCTCTTTCACAAGTACTGGGGGAGGGCTTTTTCTTACACACAGACAGCCCCTCAGTCTCAAACAACAACTCACCCACAATAATACAACATCTAATTCAATCAGCATGGATACCCGAGCTTACAATGAACCCAGATCAAAACATTGGATCTTGCCTGAAGGTTTCTTCTCTTCAGTGATGCGAACTCACCCAGCTGGCTAGGTCATGCCTCTGCTTGCTCAGGTAGGGCAAACTGAAATGCAAATTTTTGCCAGTCCTCATTGAGTGACCGCTGAGTGACCTCTCTAGTCTTGTCCAAACCCCTGCTGAGTAGTTCTGTTATTGCCAACTTAGTACTCCATATGATGTGCCATGTTCCCACTTCCTTTCTGCGGATTTATGTCATTTAGGTGGGAAATGGATGACTTTGCCCCCACTGAAGAGAAGAAACCTTTGGATAAGATCCAATGTTTCATTCTCCTTCAGTGGGGCCGAAGTCATCCAGGTGGTTAGCTGTACCCAAGCTTACACCAGGGTACGTCTCCAAAAACATGTTCTACCTGCTGTATCAACCTTTGCTGGAAGGAAGCTTTGTCTAATGTTGCCTGATCAGTGAGGTCGTGCCATACCAAGTGGGATAACAGTGACCAAGTAGCCACCCTCCATATCTCCGTCACATGGGCCCTGGTAGAAAAGGCAGCTGATGAGGCCGCAGCCCTGGTAGAGTGCATCATGATCACTGATAAAGCTGTTCTGACCGAGCAGTGATATCAAGGCTCTTTCAGCCTCACCCACCTCACAGGGTGTCTGTTGTGGGGAGAGGAAAGGGAAGGTGAATGTAAGCCACTTTGAGACTCCTTCGGGTAGAGAAAAGCAGCATATAAGATCCTCCCCCTCCTTCTACGGCAATTCTCTTCTTCTGTCTTCCTCTGGCTATTTTTATTTTTATTTAAAAAACGAGTCTAGGGTCTGTGTAGCCTCAGAACAGGGCTCCAGTCGAACTACCTGATCAGTAGGGCAAAACAGACTGGGGAGCTCACTGAGTGGTCACTAAAGGAGGGCTGGCAAAATTTTGCATTTCAAATTGCCCTACCTGAGCGAGCAGAGGCATGGCCTTACCACCTGGATGACTTCAGCCCCACTGAAGGAGAAGACAACTTTGTAGACACGTACATCCAGACAACACAATCACTGTACCTAACAACATTAACTACACCATCGCTGTCTTATTTACATGCTCATCTTTCTAACACTGTATATGCTATTAAATGCCAACAATTTCATTCTGTTCTCTACATAAAAGGTAAAGGTATCCCCTGTGCAAGCACCGAGTCATGTCTGACCCTTGGGGTGACGCCCTCTAGCGTTTTCATGGCAGACTCAATACGGGGTGGTTTGCCAGTGCCTTCCCCAGTCATTACCATTTACCCCCCAGCAGCAAGCTGGGTACTCATTTTACCGACCTCGGAAGGATGGAAGGCTGAGTCAACCTTGAGCCGGCTGCTGGGATTGAACTCCCAGCCTTATGGGCAAAGCTTTCAGACGGCTGCCTTACCACTCTGCGCCACAAGAGGCTCTGTTCTCTACATAGGGCAAGGTAAAAGGTAAAGGTAAAGGTATCCCCTGTGCAAGCACCGGGTCATGTCTGACCCTTGGTGTGACGCCCTCTGGCGTTTTCATGGCAGACTCAATACGGGGTGGTTTGCCAGTGCCTTTCCCAGTCATTACCGCTTACCCCCCAGCAAGCTGGGTACTCATTTTACTCACCTCGGAAGGATGGAAGGCTGAGTCAACCTTGAGCCGGCTGCTGGGATCGAACTCCCAGCCTCATGGGCAGAGCTTTCAGACTGCTGCCTTACCACTCTGCGCAACAAGAGGCTCATACATAGGGCAAACTTTCCAGCAAAGAATAAATGGGCACAAATCTGACTTAAAGAATCACAAGACTGAGAAAACAGTGGGTGAACACATCAATCTTCTAGGACATTCAGTGGGTAACCTCAAAGTAGCTGTTTCATTACAAAGGAACTTCAAGAACAGACTAGAAAGGTATACTGTTGAATTTAAAACTCTGAATGACGGAATCCCCAGGGCTCAAAGAAGATATCATTCAGCCCTTACATCTGAATTTTAAACAATCTCCCAAGAAGGGTCATATTTTATTTTATCTCTTGTTCGGAATAATAGAGTAGTAGAATGCAATTTGTAATGGTAAACTGATATGTTCTTCTTTGGGCTGGGAACAGTGAACATTGGCTTTGCACAGCTAATCACCTCAATTCAAATAGGACAAAGTTATAAAGACATGTCCATGCTTAAGAGAAGGTAGAAGGGTTTCAACTAACTGTTCTCAACATTCCACAATTACAGGTAAGTCTGTCCTTTACTCTCCTAATTTGACATATTTATTTCCTACACTATGTTTTTCCATGAAATTGAACCCAAATGAAAGGAAACTTTATAAACTAAGCTTGTTATCCCTGTTTGATTCTGGAATCTATGAAACAATTT
Organism: Paroedura picta; assembly: GCF_049243985.1. Taxonomy (NCBI): domain Eukaryota; kingdom Metazoa; phylum Chordata; class Lepidosauria; order Squamata; family Gekkonidae; genus Paroedura; species Paroedura picta. Next base: position 74,786,449 of record NC_135378.1, read on the forward strand.
TTGTTGTACTGTATGTTTGATTTACTGCTCACACTTGATCAATAGGTATAGACTGGTAGCTCCTATTTTATTCTATCTGAGGAAGTGTATGGATACATGAAAGCATATACTTTAAGTAAAACTTTTTTTTCAACTTAAAGGTGCCACTGCACTCAAAATTGTTCTGCTGCTTCAAACCACTTGAATCTGAACTCAGATGTCAACAAAGATGGAATCCACAAATTTAGTTTGTCTGGCAAACACTGTTTAAAAATTGGTGCTGGGGGGGAGATAAAGAACCTGAGACAATTGAGATATCCATTTCCACAAACTGGATAAATAAAGCAGCTGGCATCCTCCACAGATTATTTTCCCTTACACTCTTGCCACTACTTATGTTTCATTTATACAAACTACTAAGAAGGAAGAAGACAATAAAGAGAAAGAAAACAATTCCTAGGATACTTTCTGACTCAGTAAAGTAAATATTAGCCTAGCCAACTCTGGCTGAGAGAGACAGAGAAAGAGAGATGTTTGAAGGAGAGAAATAAGAATATTTATAGGCAGGAAGTCCTCAGAGCAACAAATGGGTTTATTATGTATGTGACTGACAAGACATAAATGGTGAGTTTGTTTACATGCGAGGGAAGAATTGTCTATTATTCTGTCAAATCTGTGTCTCACTGTGCATACCTCCACACTGTTAATGGCATTACCTGTGTCACTAAAACATCTCGAAGGCATAGAAGTTCCCATCAAATCACCAAGAGAGATAATTAGTTCTAGGAAGAGATGTCCAAGCATCTTCACCAAAGCCCACTTGACTCAACGTGTGCCACTTTTGTGTGCCACCAAGCATGTGCTCTCGTCCATGGGAAGATCTCATTAAAATAAATAAAAAGGTGTCCACTTGCTGAGTTTGCATCAGCTCCGTCAACAGAGTGGAAACATTATGCGCAGCACATGTATAATGCACGAGCAACAGAACAAACCACTGTGGGTCTCGTCAAAATGCAATAACATTTTCCTTTTGTAATCGGAAGAGCAAGGAACACAGGGTGTTCTCCATAATTGATGGCATGGGCAGTCTGCAATCCCAGAGCCAGGGTGCTGGGTGGTCTCACTCGTTCTTATCTCCCACCCAGTCGTTCAGAAGGCTAAAATAGGCTGTCAGTATTTCCTCTTGTGGCACAGAGTAGTAAGCAGCAGGAATACTGTCTGAAAGCTCTGCCCATGAGGCTGGGAGTTCAATCCCAGCAGCTGGCTCAAGGTTGACTCAGCCTCCCATCCTTCCGAGGTCGGTAAAATGAGTACCCAGCTTGCTGGGGGGTAAACGGTAATGACTGGGGAAGGCACTGGCAAACCACCCCGTATTGAGTCTGCCATGAAAATGCTGGAGGGCGTCACCCCAAGGGTCAGGCATGACTCGGTGCTTGCACAGGGGATACCTTTACCTTTACCTTTACCTTTATTTCCTCAGCAGCTTTTCTCATCCATGTGAGACCAGCTCCTAGATGTCTTATGTTGATAGATGTTGAGAGTCAGTGCAAAGAGACTTTTACTCACAATTTCCACCCAGTCAGGGCTTGTTTCAGCTGCACTCCCTGAAGACATGTGCCGTGTTTAACAGCCAAGGAAACATTGTCACATATATATGACTTAGTAACCCCATTACACAGGTTCTCATTCTGAACTTACAGTGTATCAGCAGGAAATAGAAATAGTGGGCAGGGCTGCGGGGAAATCTTCCCAACTGAAAACCTCCTTTAAAATAAAAAATGGTATTTGTGGTACAAATGAAGAAAGCTAAGAGGTAGAAAGTTAATTCATTTGAAATGTGGTGCTGCAGGAGAATTTCACAGGTACCGTGGACCAATGAAAAGACAAACCAGCGGGTTCTAGTTAAAATCAAGCCTGAACTCTCCCTAGAAGCTAAAACGACTCAACTGAGATTACCAAACTTTGATCACATTACGAGAAGACAAGAGTCACTGAAAGAAACTACGGCCCTGAGAAAGGCAGCAGAAGCAGAGAAAAACCTACCTTGAGATGGGCAGACTCAGTTAGGGAAGTCCAGCCCCCAGTTTGCAAGACCAAGGCTGTGAGCAATCAATTGTTTTGGAGGTCATTAATTCATGGGATCACCATAAATACTGGAAATACTGGATGGCTCTTAAAATATACACATGTGATAAGCATTTATCCAAGAAAGAAAGGACAGACAGATAGACAAACAATTTCTTTTAAGGGGAGATTCTGCTACTAATAATATGTTGCCCATGGCACCTGAATAGTGGAAGAAAATAAAAGTTTTGTTTTTAGCAAGCATTTTAATCGGTAAATGACAGCTATATAGCCCTGCTGAAGGACAAGTGTGGCTCTGCTGTGTATGCAGACCTGCCGAGGATTGAGCTTGAGGCAAGATCGAAATTCAGAGACATTGATTGGCTTGGGTCTGGCTGGCTCATCAACGAGAGCCAGTAGATTCATCCCGGGTAGCTGCAGCCGGATTGGACAGCTCACAGCAGGATCTACCAAGGATCCAATCAGTTCAACCTGTCATGTAACCAAACACTGTGACCACTGATAGATCTATTGTTCTATGTGTATATATATTGGAGGGCTGTTTGGAGGTTTCTTAGCACAGTTTCAGTAGTCCTTGTACTATGAGCTGATTGCTAAGAAAGAGCTGAAGGATTCCAGTGCCTCTGTATCCCTTGACCCACTGATCTAACATTCCCCATGATCAGTAATGACATACTATGCTGCTGCACAAGCAACGTATACAGAGCAACCACAGTAACTATGAGATGCTAGTCAGGGGGGAAACAGTGGGCAAGGTTAATCTCAGCAGAGGGGCAGCCTGGAAGAAGATTTTCCCTGCCACAGCCAAGCCCCTGATGACCACTTACAATAATCATCTTTTTAAAAAGCCTTATGATACCACAAGCTTCTGAAATGCCTGACCAAGTGTACTCAAAATGACAGGAAATAGTTACATAACTTTGATTTTACCATGTCGAAATCAAATTGATTTGATATTGTCCCGAGACGGCCTGTAGCTAATTTTATAAGTTTAGTAGCAATGGGACAAGATGACATCTGACATTGCCATCCAGAGCGGAGTTACACCCTTCTAAGCCGATCGCCTTCAATGGAGGGAAACCATGCTGTAGAGGGCATTGTTGCTCTGCTTCGTTCCACTTCTTTCATTTTATTAGGAAGTCGTCTTTATTAGCTACTTAGCCAGCAATGTCCACATTCATATACGGTTTGATAACTGCACATCAGGTGACTACATCCATCGCCCATTCACGTCCATTCATGCCACCTCAAGCGACGTGATTTTAACTGTATTTCATGTACAGCAATCAGGGGTAGAGTAACCAAAGAAGGGCTCATCTTTGTGTGAACCTATTTCCAGAATAACGGCTAAATTTGAGTCCAGCGGTGACTTAGAATCATAGAGTTGGAAGGTATCTCCTGGGTCATCTAGTCCAACCCCTGAACTATGCAAGACAATCACATTCACAACCCTATCACCAATAGAGATCAGCAAGATTTTTCAGGTATACATTTTCAAGAGTCAAAGCTCACTTTAGCAGATATGAGACCTCTCCAGCAAGAATGTCTCATGTTCTCTTTACTGAAGGAAAAATTCCCTATTCAAATATTTGCAATATTATAGAGCAGGCGTAGTCAACCTGTGGTCCTCCAGATGTCCATGGACTACAATTCCCATGAGCCCCTGCCAGCAAATGCTGGCAGGGGCTCATGGGAATTGTAGTCCATGGACATCTGGAGGACCACAGGTTGACTACCCCTGTTATAGAGGACTTGATACATACTGCGCAGTGCGATCCTATGTTGCGTAACTCCAGTCTGTCCACTGAACACAATGTTTTCATACTGGGATAACTCTGTGAAGGTTGCATTGACAGATACCTTGATGTTGTGGTAATCAACATGATACAACATCGTTGAAATCTTTACATATGTACAGTGACATCCTCACCCTTCTATATTAACAGCACCATTTTGAACGAACTCCATATTCCTTCTGTCCCACACAGCAGAAGAATTTATAAAATCCGTTTTCCCATTCACTTATGAAGAAAGCCTATTTAACCAGTACCATAAAAACCCAGACACCTTAGGTATTTAGTATCCACATCTCACACAGAACTTGCTGCTAAATCTTCAAAATGAGCCATTCAAATGATTCAATCACTGATGAATGATGCATTTCTTTAGCACCTAGATCTGCCTTGAAACCCCAGCTCTCAGATCAAGTTCTCAAGCCATTCGCACAAGTCCATGACGGTCACTATTTGGACTGAGCCCCTTTCCTCCCTAACATTCTCTCCAACTGGTTTTCCACGCTCTTCTGTTTTGATTCTGTAACTCTAAACAATAATCAAAGGAGCCTGTGGAATTCAAACATGAAGATAAAGAGTTTCCTACTTTAAAGTTTATCTAAGGCACTGAATTGCCCTGAAAGGAATTAAGCCTGCAAACGTTTCCTCGGGAGAACTGCCCCCTGCATACATCGGCTCATACCTGCTGCCTTCAGAGAAGAAAATGCATTTTCATGTTTCCTATTCCTTCCGAGGCGCTGAAAAACTAAGTGAGCAAAAGAGATTCCTCCTGTACACTGAGTCTAACTTGTTTACTGGGTTTGAGTTGAGCGTATACCTTATGCCAACTCTCAGAAAGCCATGGGGTTTTTCACAAGGGCATGACTGTGCATTGAGAAATGTTATCGGTGGGAGATGATGCAGAAATCACATTTCAAGATCCATATCCCCAGTACAAGACTGGCAGATTGGGAGAAAATGTTGCTTGTCACAGAATATTTGATACAGAAATTGCTGAAATGCAAATCTTGATACCTTACATTTAGTTTCAAAGTATTAAATGTTTCAAAGTTTCAAATGTTTGAATGTTTCAAACATTCTTTTTAAGTGCATCATGGGGACAAATGAGATTTTTCTAAAAGAAGAAGAAGAAGAAGAAGAAGAAGAGTTAGTTCTTATATGCCGCTTTTCTTTACCCGAAGGAGGGTCAAAGTGGCTTACAGTCGCCTTCCCATTCCTCTCCCAGACACCCTGTGAGGTGGGTGAGGCTGAGAGAGCCCTGATATCACTGCCCGGTCAGAACAGTTTTATCAGTGCCGTGGCGAGCCCAAGGTCACCCAGCTGGTTGCATGTGGTCCCCCGGAATCGAACCTGGCATGCCAGATTAGAAGTCCGCACTCCTAACCACTACACCAAACATAAAGCATCAAGACACTACTCCTAGCTACATTTACTAAAAGGCTGCTCACAAAAGAACTTTTTAGGAGCAATATTTCTGCTGCGGCAACAGACAGTGCACAAGTCAGAAACTAGAGAAAAGTGTTAACAGTCTAAACTGGAGATGTGCTGCCCTTCAGAGGCCTTGATTCTCACTGGATCAGAACTCCACTGCAGCTTTGCAAGGACAACAGCTTCCACCATACTTCTAGAGACCCTTACTCTTTTCTAAAGCTATCTCTACTAGAATAAGGAAACAGAATCAAGCATTCACTTGGCATGTGGAAGGCCCCAGGTTCAATCCCAGCTCCTACAGTTCAAAGATTCAAGAACTAGGTGATGTGAAAGACCTCTACCTGAGGCCATGGAAAACCACATCAATTAGAGCAGTCAGTACTGACCTTGACAGACCAATGCTTATATGTTACAGTGAGCACAGCTACTCCTTCATGCAGATTAGGGTTGCCAATCTCCAGGCAGTGGCTGGATATCTCCTCGGATTACATCTGTTCTCCAGGAGACAGAGATCAGTTCACCTGGAGAAAATTGCAACTTTGGAAGACATTGCCAATATGCATCCATTTTACAAATGAAAACAGGGACCTGGATAAACAGTACCTGGATAAATGTGGGCCATGAAACACACTTTGAGATGTACATGCACTGGACATGCCATGAGATGACTAAGAACACAAATAAAGATAAACCAAATTACACCGATGTCACACTGAAATCTAGGGGACTCCTGATTGCTAACTCAAATTACAAAATTAGTCAGTGCTACACAGGGATTCATGTAAATGAATCATCTGACATTCCCAATGATCCCTGATCTTCTGGGTCCAGGAGACAAGACTTACAGTGCCATCAGAATCAGAGTTACACTCTTCTAAATTTCTTGACATCAACGGGTTTTCCAGGGCATAAGTCTATTCACAACAGCACAGTTAAAGTGTAGGACCTTGACAATGCTAAAGACATTTTAATCCTTCCCTTGTCACAACAGCTCCTCGTAAAGCTTGTGGAACAGGTTTCATAGATCACATCTTCTTATAAGCCAGAAAGGTGCCACACTTGTACACTCTGCCATGTGCAGGATAATGCATTGCATAAAGCATATCCTTGGAAATGGAGGAATGGACTTAGGAGCATAACACTTCAGGGTACGGTATGAAAACAAAAAAGATTTCCGGAGGCCATAGCTAAAAATGGTTACCAATAATAATGTGCTGATCTCAGAATTCACATCACCTTACACCAGTATGCCAAAGGATCCGCTGGCTCGACATGATCAAAGCCGATACAGGGATGGCCAAGAACCAATTAAAAGAAGCAGTCAGAGACGGAGACGCATGGAGAAGACTTTCCTATAGAATCGCCGAGGGTCAGACACGACTGAACGGATAACATCATCATCACACCAGTATGCCACTACCAATATATCCATAAGGTTTTTTTATTTAGTTGTAAAAACCTGAACATTTGAATGGCTTTAAAAATTAAAAAAAAAATTTAAGCAATCATTTGACTGTGAGTGAATGTTCCAGAGAGTAAATGACTTCTGCAATGCAATAAATGGCACTGCAAATTGAGGAACATATTTTAAAAGTGTTAGCAATTTTCCTTCCATAGCCTTCAGTCGAAAGAACGTTCTTGCTATTTTATTAAACGGGCTAAATGAAAAATAAATTGGAAGGCTTTCTTTATGGAGGTTTAAATACACTTAATATCACAGTTAGATACGTTGGTTTTAATGGCAGGTTGCTAAATTATATTGCTTTGGCAATGTACAATATGCAGAACAATTCACAAAAATAATCAAGTGGCATGGTGGGGCATTCACTTTCATTTTGTGCAGGGCCAGATGGGATACCGGGGGTCTAGCTTATCTCTTCCCATGCAACTTAATTAGCAAAAATCTAGCACTATTTCTCTTCAAGACGTTGGCATGCAGCAGTGCCCTTGTCTTAAAAAAAAGGGGGGGGGAATGGTGATTACTGAGAGTACAATTATGCCACATGCTTCTATACAAACACCCACTTTGGAGGGCAGGGAGCCACTGGGCGTATTGTCAGCAGAGTCTCTTGCACTAAATATGTCAACTTTGCATGAAATATTTCCTGTTCCTAAATGAGGTAAGCCAAGCAACGTCTCCACAGAATTTTGCCTCACATACAATTTTAAGATGACTTTGGAGGTCTTCTCTTATAAGAAAACACCAGCAGAATTTTGTTGAAAGCAAAAGCAGCTTAGAAAAAAAACTAAGAAAGATTTCCAAGATGAACAGCCCTATCTGTCCACCAGTTTCTGCACACTGGGCTCCCTAGCGTGGTGACCACAGTATCCACCAACCTTTTCTAGTGCTCATCAAGTACTTTTAGAAAGTGGGCAGGGCCAGGTGGGGATATTGGCTACGGGAGATTTGATTGGCTTTAGAGATTTTTTTCAAAGCTGCTTTGGCAGCAGCTGCTACCACAACAAAAAGATGTTCATGTTGAGACTAACTTTTTGTTGCTCCATATAGACCAATTTTTTAATCAAAAACTCCCCGGTCAATGGTGTCCCGCTTTACCAATGTTAAAATCTGGTCACCTTACTCTAGGCCAGTGGACTGCAACCTTTTCTAGGCTGTGGACCGGCGTCAGTGGGAAGGGCAATCGCCCGGCCGTGCATACGCGGTACTCCGTACATGTGTACATGCACAGCCAGGTCGCAGACGCAAACGCGCATGCGCGGCATTCCCATGCATGCACAATTTTCTTGAAAGGATATCTGGTTCTCCCCATTCTATTGTTTTCTTCTATTTGTTTGCACTGTTAATTTAAGAAGGCATTCTTATCTCTTCTAGCTTTTCTCTGGAATTCTGCAACTGCAAGCCCATTGCATCCAGGATCTTTCATTTGTTTTCTACTAGAGAAAAACATCTTGCATACAAACAGTAGCGCCTAATTTCTACTTGTACTGGGCACTGGGATCGGAGATGTTGATTTACAGTGTAAATATGCCAAACTATTAAAAACAACTGTATGAATAGCTGTAATGAAATAAGTGTAATTGTGAACTTCATGAATAATTTCCCTTTCAAGATTTGCTGTTGTTTGAACATGCTGTAATTAGCTGCTTTAAAAGTAATAATTAGTTCTTTAAAAGTACAGGAGCAGATTGGGTATTCTGGATTTTTGAAATGGCATATTTATCTCATGTGCATGTACAGCGGTTACAAGATAAATATACACAAGCTGCCCCTCCCAACCTGATCTCCTACTTCTATAACAAAACTCTACTACCTTGAACCTCAAATTCTTATCAATCTAAGGGTGACTCAAGAGTTTCTCAATATTCTGGGCTGAGATCTGCAAGGAGAAGGGTTTGCCGGTGCACACTCACTATTGTTAGATTCAAATGGGTTGCCGTGTTGATCTCAAGTACTGAATCTGAGTACTATTGAGTCTAAGGAAGAGTGCTTACACTCAAAAGCTCATGCCTTAAATAAATCTTTGTTGGTCTTAAAGGTGCTCACTCACTATTGTTGTCTACACTACCTTGCCCTGAAAATGTCTATGCTGAAACAATGTCCATCTCTGTTTTCCTCAGAATATAACCTCGGTGCATACAATAGAAACAGAATAAAGATATGCAATGGTTGTGGCCAGGCAGATACTGCCTCCTATACGCTGACTTAAATGCAGAAGTGAAAGCAGGCTCTTTCATTATTTATCATAACTTTTCTGATTTCTAGATAAGGCTGCTATGACATTTTGACATAATCACCTACCTAGCCACCACTGTGGTGCTACTTGGAATTACCGACTTCTAAGTGGTGGATGGAGATATCCTGAGATTACAATTGATCAGTTCTGGAGAAAATGGCTCCTTTAGAATTTGCCCCAACCCGTAAGGCACGGTGTCTTCTTCCTCATGCATAATCATGCTATGTCGTTGGCTAAATCAAGGTTCCTGTCCTCCCCAGAATCCATCCCCAAATCTCCAACCTGGATCTGGCAACTCTATTCCTCCAGAGGGACACTGCAATCTTACCTTAACTCCTATTGCAGGGGTAGTCAAACTGCGTCCCTCCAGATGTCCATGGACTACAATTCACTGGCAGGGGCTCATGGGAATTGTAGTCCATAGACATCTGGAGGGCCGCAGTTTGACTACGGCTGTCCTATTGTATTTCTATTGCAAGTTCTCAGGAAAAACATTGGGCAATTTGAGAGGGAAACGAAAATAATTACTTTGATGAATTAATTCAGCATGGTTAAAAATGGCAGACTCTAATCAGGAGAACCTTTTTTGATTCCCCACTCCTCCACCTGAAGCCTACAATGTGACCTAGGGAAAGGCACAGTCCTTTTAAAGCTGTTCTCTCTCTCAGTCCCACTTTTCTCACACAGTACCTTTTGTTGGGAAAGTAACGTGACTGTAAACCACTTTGAGACTCCTTAGGGCAAAGAAAAGTGGCGCATAAAAAACAGCTCTTCTTAAATTTCCCAAAGGGAACAGAATGCTGTTTGCTATTGAAGCCACATCTGAGGCAAATGTGAAGGATCTTGCTAAGACAGAACACTTAAACATGTCTAAGAAAGCTTAAGAGAATTGTGTTAAGTACTGTGAGAGTTCACAAGTGGATTTTGCATATATTTAATTTCAGAGATTCTTCTTAACTAGGCAAATATTTTTTTTCTTGTCAGAGGACTATCGTAATTGTTTTGTTTTACTTCTCCATCCTCTTATAGAGACTAAATTTCTGATTGTGATTTTTTTTTTCTAATTCTTGATTTCACAAGTGCCCATCTTCAAAATACTTTATATTTTTTGATGAAGAAAATGAAGAAGGGTTGGTTCTAATATGCCACTTTTCTTTACCAGAAGTAGTCTCAAAGCGGCTTACAATCACCTTCCCTTTCCTCTCCCCACAACAGACACCCTATGAAGTAAGTGAGGCTGAGAGAGCCCTGATATCACTGCTCGGTCAGAACAGCTTTATCAGTGCTGTGGGTCACCCAGCTGGCTGCATGTGGAGGAGCATGGAATCAAACCCGGCTCACCAGATTAGAAGTCCTAACCACCACACCAATCTGGCTCAAAGACAGTTCATATGAGAATTTTGACTGGGAACACAAGAAAGAAAGCAAACATGTAACAACCAGAAAGAAACTGCCCAAACAGAATTCTGTAACCCATCAACCTATTCGAGCCTCTTGACTAATACCATATGGTGTAGATCAGTGGTCCCCAACCTTTTTATCACCAGGGACCAGTCAACACTTGACAATTTTATTGAGGCCTGAGGGGGGAGTCTTTTGCTGAGGGACATTGCCACTGGTGCTGCCTGAGCCCCTGCTTCACTTGCTTTCCCACCGATGCCCCTGACTTCCCGCCACCCATTGAGGGGTGCTGCCAGCAGCAGCTGCACAGTGCCACACCAAGGTGGAGCCCCAGCCATGGCGGCTGCCAGAGAGTGCCAAAGGTGAGCTGGCGGCAGAGTGGCAGGGCAGCCCCTGAGGCAGCAGCTGGGGAGGAGGATGATGAGGAGCCGCAGCCCGGTACCAATTGATCCATGGACCGGTCCTGGTCCCCGGACCGGGGGTTGGGGATCACTGGTGTAGATCATTAAACAAAGTATACCAACAAAAATCATTTAATTTACATAGAATTCCAGTCATGCTACAGCCCCTGACAATTACTATTCAGAAGTAAAAATAACTTAATTAAATTCCATGAACCAAAGAAGTCAAGTTGACAATGGAGGCCAAAAACAAGAAGCGTTGTCAAGGCAACATAGGCCAAAAATTTCTTTTGATTTCTGCAAGACCTGACACTTGATCATATTAGGCAGTATTGGTGCAGAATACTGATGCATCAAACTGCAATTTTAATTTCTAATGAGTACCAAAAAGAATGCCTATAAGTGAAGAGAAACCATCATGTTTGGAAAATGGGAAGTAATTTTTAGCATGATTTTTGTTCATGCCAATCACGTATTCCCGGACACAGCCTCTGGAAGCTAGTGTCAGCCTCGGCATAACACTGGTTGCAAAGTGTTATCTCAAAGGGCCCAATTTAATTTTTAGCCACTTGGAACTTGACAAATGTTGGAAGCCAGGAAATTTCCCTCTACCCAGCCAAGATGGATAGTTTTTTATAATACTAATCACTCAATCTTTGTCTGGTAATTAAGAAAGTAAAATGTCAGATGTTTCCCTAAAACTCATACCAGTGCATTCAGGTTTTTAATCATTTTTTTAAAAATAATGGGTTAGAATGCAAGGTAGATAGAATGCAAGGTAGACAGACCCCAATTGATTTAAGTCCAAGCATTCTGGGGAATCCTAGACAAGACAATGGATTTTGCCCTTGTCTACTTTACGGAAGCCAGTTTAGGGGGAGGGGCAGCTTACAGCACCTTCTCCCCATGGGCCACCTGGAGCTTGGAGGCTCTACCAGATCGTGCCTTAGCAGTAAAATGCTGGCATTTCAGATATTTGCCCATGTTACGGGATTCACCCAAGACCAGCAGAGTTCATGCATACTGAAGGAGGGCATTTAGTGTTGCATTTTGCACATTTTAAACATTGCACTTTGGATGCCATAGTCGTGGGTCCATAAACGAGTACTACCGAACAACAGAAAGAAATGTACTGGGAGTCCTCGAAGGCAACAAATCCTCAAGTGAATACCAAGTAGACACCTGTCTGGTGCAAAGATAAGAGACAAACACACACAATCCAATGACAAAGCCCACAAAGGCAAATGCCGAAATTCACAGCAGTGAAAAAGGAACTGAATGAAGGGGGGCATCCTGTTTTTGGAGCATGTGATGCGAATGGCTGGTTGGAACCCCCCCCCCACATGTGAGGCTCTACTGGGGGTTGGACACCCCATTCTAGAGTCTGAAAGCTATAAATCGTTCTCTGCAGTCAGCCTGCCCAGTCCCAATGTGGAGTTGAACAACAAGACAGAAGATTAACCAATTTTTACTTATTTTTCATTCCATACAAACTAAAGCCTACACGTGTCTTAACTCTCTGATCTCATACGGATTGGTATGAACCCTATGTGGCAGTCATCATCAAAAGTCCCTTATCTGATTGTCAGCCAATCAGGAACCCACAGAATTTCACTGGGTGGGAGGGGGTGAGAGCCAACCTCACCTTAAATCTGATAAAGAATTTTTTCTCAGGGATTTTGTATCTCTGGATAAAAGCGTCTGTTTAGCCAGACTTTAATTGGGCTTTTAGTAAGGTTTTGGAGTTGGCTTAAGAAAGAAATCTTGTTTTAATGGAACAAACAAGCATTCAGTTAAGAGCCTGTCATTCCAAACATATGTGTACAGGTTCTGTGGACAGGAGCATTGTGCAGTGAAAGAATAATCTTGAGTCTGCTGAGATAACCTGTCTGGAGAAAGGGGAAGCAAATGTCCTTTCAGTGTTTATTCACCTTATACTTGAGGCTCAGCTGTAGGAAATTCTTTAACCTATGGGGGTGAAGATGAGACCCTATTTTACTTTACATATTGAAGGCATCCACATATAGCATTTGCCTTATTATCTCCATCTGTGTCTAGTCAAATATTATGGGGAAAATGACTTATATTTAACTTACAGATAATTACTCCCTTGGTCTACCAAGTTTCCAAATGACCGTTTATGCACTGGAGGTTTTATGCCAGGCTGCAGGCTGGAGTTTTAGTCATGGCAGGTTGCTCCACCTCTTCCTGCACCCACACGGGGCAGCATTCGGCCCAGTGCACGTCATCCACCCCCAATCTGTGCTCCTGCATGAGAGCTGGGGCAGTGAAGTTCCCAGTGCGTAAACGGTCAATGAGAGCTTACACCATTTAATCAAAGTTTATGCCCCACTTCTTACTTGATTGTGGGTGGTTGGGGTTCAAAGAACCCATAGGAGAGACCAAAGTCTTCAGTGCAAATTGCAGTTGCCTCAAAACTTCCTACCCCCAACCTAATACATCCTCATTGCTTCAGCACTCTGTGCTGAAAACAAGTTCAGTAATTTGCTTAATCATAATGCTGATGCTGGGGGGACAGTGCAGAAACACATCCATATTTGCTCATGCAGACATATTCCATATGCAGACCTCAACATCATAATAGGAACCTATTGTATGAGATTGGTGTTTTAGTATTCTTCAACCTCCCTTCCCCAAGAGAAAAAAGCATCTCTGAGAATTAACAAAGGAAATCAAAAAAGAAAAGAAAAAATCAATGTTGCTGACAAATAAATAAAAGAAGGCCTTGGTGGAGGTCCTGCCACTGGTGCTAGTAAGCATTTACTGAAAACTAAGGCCAAGAAACTAAACTTTTGACTGATGATTCATTCCCATTAAATACATTTAACCTCTGCTAAGTTACATATTTCTAATTAAAAGTCCAGAGGAAAGAATCAATTTATATTCCCAGCCTTTGCTGCTAAGCTATGTGTGTTACTTATTTGATCTGATCTCCTTTCTCCATTCATTTAAGTAGCTTCATGATTTAGTCACATTTCTTTTCTTACTTTGTTTTAAAGCAGAGTCCAGATGAATGGCCTTTCACATGCAACTCAGGGGCCATTAAGAGATCAAAATAAACTTGCTGTGAAACAGAGGGCAAAAAGTGTGTAAATTTGTAACAATCCAAATTAAGTATTGCCACAGTCGGTGAAACAGAATTAGTCTACATATTTCCTTAATCCCAGTCAATACCCCAGTACCACATTTAATGAAGTGGGGGGAAAAAACACTAAAAACTAATGCATCTGAAATGCTTAGCTTGTTAATTATAGAAGCCAAGGAGGGAAATGTGCAGGTGTTATGAAAAAAAATAAGATTGGAACCGGGCATAATTTATGCCATGCAATCTTTGCTAAGAAAATGGTAGCTGCATAGCAACTAACCTGATATTCCAGTTTACTATGTTGTGCTTTGAATACTGTGGCAATGCTTGTGCTGCATGCACAAATAAGCCTGGGACAAAGGTACAAATTTGTGAGAGAGTGGGAACTACGTATTCTCTTTTGCCGGGCCAGGAAAAATACTGTAAAATACCCTTATTGGGTTTTTTCCAGCATTTTCTAAGCTGAATACTAATTAGAAGAAGAGTTGGTTTTTATACCCCACTCTTCACTACGCAAGGGAGTCTCAAAATGTCTTACAATCGCCTTCCCTTCTGCTTCCCACAATAGACACCCTGGGAGATGGGCGGGAGTGAGAGAGCTCTGACAGGACTACTCTGTGAAAACAGCTCTATCAAGATTGGGACTAGTCCAGGGTCACCCAGCTGGCTGCATGTGGAGGAGTGGGGAATCAAACTTGGCTTGCCAGATTAGAAACTGCTACTCCAAACCATTACAGCAAGCTGGCTCTGGAAAGCTAACTCAAATAAAAACCGGGGTGGGGGGTGGGCTTTTTATTTGGGGTTATTCAATTATACTAATCAACTGAGGTTATGATCACAGTTTCTTCTGATAATATAACCTCACCTGTACTGCATTATCTGCCTCGTTGCCAACCATGTAATCATAGAAACGCATGCAGACAAAAGTCTTTAGTATTACAAAATTGTGGATGCCCTTTGGACACTCTGCTATAAGCAACCAAGTAATTTTGACCCTTGCATGCCAATGTTTATCTGATTAGTGGGTAGAAACTGAAACCAAATCTGTCCGGAGACTTGGGATCAGAGTCTCTGAAGGACTGTGTATACACACACAAACACACACAAACACACACACACACACACACAGGAGAACTGTATACATATATTCCTGCTCAGGATCACTGGAGAAGCCCTATTGACTGTCTCATCAGTTACAGAAACTTGTTTTGTTGCTGCATTAGAGAGGTCCTTTTCTGTGGCAGCCCCACCCATTTTTTTTAGATTAAAAAAGCTTCCCCAGGAAGGGGTATCTGGCCCCTCACTGTCCATCTTTAGGAAGCAGCTGAAGAAATGTTTTATTTATGATTGCATTTAATTAAAGCAGATTTTAAAATGCTGGTTTTAAGTTTTTTAATGTTTTTATGTACTTCATTCATTTTGTAAGCTGTATTGAGGTCTGCAAGCTAGAAAGGCTGATAATAAATACATTAAATAAAATCAATATTAGGGAAAGTTGCTGGAACTGCCTTTCTGCCTACACCCCTCAAAGAGCTTTACGCTCCGCTACCTCCAACTGGTAAAGAGCCTCTTGTGGCACAGAGTGGTAAGGCAGCCGTCTAAAAGCTATGCTCATGAGGCTGGGAGTTCAATCCCAGCAGCCGGCTCAAGGTTGACTCAGCCTTCCATCCTTCCGAGGTCGGTAAAATGAGTACCCAGCTTGCTCTTGCTGGGGGGTAAACGGTAATGACTGGGGAAGGCACTGGCAAACCACCCCGTATTGAGTCTGCCATGAAAACGCTAGAGGGCGTCACCCCAAGGATCAGACATGACTCGGTGCTTGCACAGGGGATACCTTTACCTCCAACTGCCTGGTGATCCCTGGCCCCAAGGAAGCTCGCCTGACCTCAACCAGGGCTTTCTCCATCCTGGCTCCAACCTGGTGGAATGAGCTCCCGGAGAAGATCAGGGCCCTAACGGAACTTGAACAATTCCACAGGGCCTTCAAAAGAGAGCTCCTCTGCCAGGCATTTGGTTGAGGTCGACCTGAACCAGTCACCTTCCACTGACACCCAAGCCTCCCTCCCATGAAAACCACCACCAATTTGTCCAACCCACAGTGCTGTCAGTATGCTGTAGTTGAATTACTGTGCTCACCGTTGTTCTATTGTTCTATCATATTGTTCTATTTGTTATCACTGTATTGTTACTGTTTATAACTGCTGAGTTAGTTATCTGTTCTGTTCCCTGTTTTGCCAAGTTTTATATAAACCACCATGAGCCTCAGGGGACGCCAGTATATAAAATAAATAAAATATATAATATATAATCACTTACAAAGAAATAAGCAAAGATGCTTATATGACATTTCCAAGCATCTTAGGTATGAATAACTACGGGCAGACAACCTGTAAAGCCACAATCAGCACAACTATTTCATGCCGTTTCCTACCATTCAGTAGCCAGCATCTCAAAAGGCAAAGAAAATAAACAGTGACTCTGTGAGCAGACAAGGAATTACATGTGTCATAGGGTTGCCAATCTCCAGGTGGTATCTGGAGACCTTTCAGAATTACAATTGATCAACAGATGTCAGAGATCCCTTCCCCTGGACAATATGACTCTCATATGCCGCTAAAATCTCCTCAAACCTCACCCTCCCCAGGCTCCATCTCTAGGAATTTCCCAGCCCGGAGCTGTCAATCTTAAAGTCGTGAAACAATTTAATTTGGAATCAGAACCAAAGGGAAGAATAAAAGCCATGTATTACTGAATAAAAACCATGTATTATTTTTAGATTCAACCCCCCTTTGTTATCTCAAACAACCAAGCCGGGGAGTTCTTTGGCAATGGAAACAGATATTGATGAAACTACTGTTGAAAAATGCAGGGCACAAATAACATCCCAGTCAAGTTAGAGTATGCGCTCATGTATGCAGGGATAGGTGTGGGAATCAGCTTGACAAGGAAAGGCAAATTCTCAAAGGTACAATGAGAAACCATCTGCAGGAATGCTTTTGTAGAGCATATTCCTGATGCCCATCTATATTTTAATCACGGATATTGATGCAGACACATCCCATGCCATTTTCTGGACAGGAGTTTAAAACAGTAGTTGCCTGAATTCCTGTATAATTTTCAAACTAGATATACTCTTGATAAATCTTTAAAACTCTAGATAAATCTTTCCCCACCACCACCAAAAAGGACTTGTATTGTATGTTGTTGTTAGATGCAAAGTCAAGACCCCATGGACAATGATCCTCCAGGCCTTCCTGTCACCTACCATTCCCCGGAGTCCATTTATTGTATTGTATAGCCATTGCAAATTGTTCTGCTGCTTTCCTGGACCCAATGAAGCATGGGCAAATCCCCCTTCCACATTTTGTCTGCATTCTGCCTAGTTCTTCTTGCAAAAAGATCTGAATGCCTTGACAGAAAGGCAGACTGGTAAATTTAAAACATATAGCTGTTTCTAACCTGACACAAGCAATGGCATTGAGGTTGGAGATCATTTTCCACCTCTGTTCTACTGAGCAGTGGTTTATACAACCAAATTGTATGATAGTGAGGGCAATACCGGATCTCTCTTCATTGCAGGCTTGGACAATGGTACGGCCAAGCCCTTCAGGCAGGCTCCAGCATGACTGAGTAAACAGCTGTAGGACTTTGCACCCACCTCTGACTCTAGTCTGCCTGTGGCATCTTAACATTGGAATGGAGAAAATGAGCTTCTGGATAAGGCCAGAAGAGTTAGTCCCATTTGCCTCATAAGCCATAATTGGTTGGCCAAAAGAAAAGTTACATTTCTGCCTACTCTGAAATAAGGTGTTAATGCGGACGCTTTTGCTATCTGAGACCCAAACACCACCTAATGACACAATAACTGTGCACAGAGCACTTTCTTAAAAGTAAAAAAAAAAAGTAAAGTAAAATGAATTGTGTTTCAAATAACAATCTAATTGAAAATTCCATTACTGGAGATATTGCAGTGGTAGCGAGATTACAGATTAATCAAAGGCTATTAAAACTCTCTCCTGTGGCACTAATGATTCATTGGCCTTTCAGCAGAAAACTCAGCAAGATCTCCAGCTATTTTGACTAGCACGGGAGATGTAAAAAAGTACTTTCGGTGACTTCCTTGCAACTTCACCTCCCACCTATTGTGAATCCACTCGTCCTGTCTTCTCAGCATGACGAGACAAACACCTAGAAAGACAGTGCTTGAAGCCCTATGCCAGGGCAACACAGCTCCCTGAACCCACCATCCCAGTATCAGCAGCACAGCAGGAACAATTAAAGCAGGAAGGAAACTAAAGCACTGGACCTGGGTTACAAAGCTGAAGGGTACAGGAAAATCCATAAAACATAGATCTACTAGCCTTAGTTGTCATGCCAGCAGGAGAAGCAGGCCAAAGCGGCCGCTTTGCTCACGGCCTGGCTAGCTTCTCGCTGCGGGGGGGAGGGGAGAGGCAGGCGTGGCCACTGGCACGGCAGCGGACGCAAACACACATGTGCGGAGCTGCCGCGCATGTGCGTATGCACTCTCTGCTGGTGCAAATGTGCATGCGCAGCAACTCTGCACATGTGCGTTTGCGCCCCCTGCTGGCACAAACACGCATGCGCAGCAACTGCGCATGCACGTTTGCATGCAGCTGCCGCTCGTGCGTGGCACCCAGGCCGCCGGCTCTCCCCCACCCCCGGGGGCGGTCCTCAACCTCAAAAAGGTTGGGGACTGCTGAATTACGGCACAAGAGGCAATGGACCACCAAACCAGCTCCTTGTTTCCTTTGCAGAAAAAGTAAAGTAAAACTAAAACCTTACTGAACTTACTAGTAGTCCAGGGCACTAACAGACTGTTAGCTCCCTTCTTAAACAAGAAAAATTGAGTCCAATGGCACCTTTAAGACCAACAACAATTTATTCAAGGTGGGAGCTTTTGTGTACAGGCACACTTCCTCAAATTTTGCATGTACATGAAAGCTCACATCTTGAATAAATTGTTGTTGGTCTTAAAGGTGCCACTGGACTCAAATTTTATTGTTGTACTTTATTGTTGTATTTATTGTACTACTTCAGAACTCATTGCTCAATATTTGTTTTCACAAAATCTACTTCCCTTCTGACTATATCTTACCTTGAAAACTCTACAGGGTCACCATAAATCAGCTGAGATCTGATGGTACATTTTGCCATGAGATTAGGATGAGGGCATCTACCTTGGCACCTTCTCTCTCCACATATGAAAAGAGGGCACATGAGTGTAGCAGACTGGTCTGGATCCTGTGCCTTTCCTCTCTCATCTCATGCCTCAAATACTCTTGACCCTCCAACACTGGACTTGAGCCACATATCACTCCACAGAGATAAGGGGGCACAGGTTTACAAGCCCCTTGTCCACACATCCATTTTGATATTAAATTAGACCCCTAATCCCCAATTTTATATGTGAACAAGGAGTGAACAATCATGGCCGCCCCATCATATATTGTTTGGTTCTAAAGATAGCTAGTTAAGCTTTCTGAAGATCAGTGAACCTGTCTTATCCATTTACTGAACAGTGGAAGGGGGCCAGAAACAGAAAATTTGCCAATGTTTACAGAATTGGTTATTTCTAAACCATTTGATGTACTTTAGAAACCACAACTGTATGTCTTCAATCGTTACAGAGTAATTGCATGTTTTTCTAGTGTCACAATGTGCAATCATTCATACCTCTCTTGAATTCTTTTGGCTTTAGCAGCCACCCCCATCCTACAATTGCACATTCTCCTAATGGTATAATGCAGGGGTAGTCAACCTGTGGTCCTCCAGATGTTCATGGACTACAATTCCCAAGATCCCCTGCCAGCAAATGCTGGAAGGAGATTGTGGGAATTGTAGTCCATGAACATCTGGAGGACCACAGGTTGACTACTCCTGGTATAAGGGACATGGCTGTGGTTCCTCAAACTGATCCAAGAACTTTCATTACTTCCATGGAATTGCTCCCAGTATACAAAAGAGGCAATGCTGGGCCCTTCAGGAAATGCAGTGGCTGTATATCTCATAACCATGCTACAGGAAGCCAGCACATGGGAAACAGCCTGTTAGTGTTCCTGGACTACCTTTGGCATGAGCATCGAAGCAAAGACAGCTATTCTGGTGATGGAAAATGTACCAGGTTTTATTTCTTCAAGCGGTATTTGGGAAATAGAAGCGTGAACTATATTTGAAAGCCGGTTTGAGCATAACAAGTATCTTTGATGTTCCACTAAGTCCATTTACTCCTCTAATCCTTTGAACAATTCTATTTTAATTTGATTCTTATATCAGTGAAGAGATAAGTGAGCAGAGAAACTGGCAGCATTCTAAGCAACGCTGGATTTTAACAAAAAGAAGGCAGGGAAAAACAACTCGCATCAGTCTTAAAGCATTTAATAGTTGGAATCATACTCAATTAATTTTAATTACATTACTCCATTAACACCGATTTCACTCAACACTATGGACACTGACCTCCTATTATATGCTGTGAGTTAGTAACAATACAGTGGCTTCATTGTAACAAAGTGCTTCACTTAAATGCCATTATTTCCTCTATTAATGGCCTGGAAAGGATAAAAGGTACATTATAACTTTTTACTGCATCAACAGCTTTGACCACATATGCTTATCAAACTGGAGGAGGATGGCAAAGAAGCACAGTGCAGTGCTAAGAATGTGTGCTTCACAATTCACCCATGATGGTGACCGTCTGGTGTGGTGAGGTGGCTAAGAGAGGCGAGCCAGGAAATTTCCCTTTGCAAGGAACTGAATGGCTTCAGGCAAGCCATGCCTCTGCGGTGTTGGGACTCAGATATAGTAGCAACGTGATAAGTGCTATGAATATCTCAAAAGAGATTATGCATAAGTGAGCTAGCCCAATCTTGTCAGATTTTGGGAGCTAAGTAGGATCATTTCTGGTTTGTACTTGGAGGGGAGTTTGCCAAGGAAGATCAGAGTTGTTACACAGAGACAAGCAGTGGCAAACCACCTCTGGTCATCTGTTACTTTGAAAATTCTATAGCAGATGCTTGCAGGAGCTCATGGTAATTGTAATCCATGGACATCTGGAGAGCCACAGTTAGGCCTTCCCTGCTCTACAGCAGCGTTTGCTGGCAGGGTCTCATGGGAATTGTAGTCCATGAAGATCTGGAGGACCACAGGTTGACTACCCCTGCTCTACAGGACTGCCATACATCAGTTGCGACTTGATGGCACTTTCCGTTCCACATCATATATGAATCTGTGTTAATACCAGCCTGCTATATCTCAATACACAGTTAATTGCTAGGGAGGCCAGTACATCAATTCAGTAATAATAACAAACATACCTCAGGAAACATGCAAGATACCTCAGGAAACAATTTGGTTTGGGATAATGCCTATGACTTGTACATCAGGGGAAGGAGGGAGGGGGGGAAGGAGGGAGGGGGGGAGGGAGGGAGGGAGAGAGAGAGAGAAAGAAAGAAAGAGAGAGAGAGAGAGAGAGAGAGAGAGAAAGAAAGAAAGAAAGAAAGAAAGAAAGAAAGAAAGAAAGAAAGAAAGAAAGAAAGAAAGAAAGAAAGAAAGAAAGAAAGAAAGAAAGACATTTCTTTGGCTAGCCTGACTTCTAGCTGTTGCTATGGATACAACAGCTAATTTGAAAGGATGAATTAAAGGTGCAATAATAATGCATTAAAAATCATGTGCCATTATGGGAGCAATCCTATGCCATTCCATTCAAAAGAAAGGTTCCTCCCCAATGGGGCTTACTTCAAGGAAAGTGTCTTTTAAAATTGTGGATTAATTATGTCACATTTGGTTGACTTCTTAAAATGTTTGTCTCACATATGTGATTCAAGCAACTGCTGATTTGTTTACATAGTGTAAATTAGCAGACATGATACCGGGTGGTAAACGTTATCATGAATGAAGCTATAGTTCTGTTTCACATTCCAGTCAGTCCAACATGTTGTCTTAAAATCAAGGCATCTTGGCAGAATTCTAAACACTGGTACAACTCTTAAGATGCTTTAAGTAGCCATGCTGTTCTTAGTGGACTTCATCCATAGATACGAATCTTTTGAAGGCAAATAACTCATAACATAACTGTCAGTGTTGAATTTTCAGCCTAATGAAGTTGAAGTCCCTGTCCCACTAATCAAATTACTTCTCTTTTCCTAAGGTGCTTCTGGAGAACAGGGACATTTAAAATAATCCACCTCAATCAAAGGATGAATAATTAGCCCTCCCTTTCTTGACTCACTTTAAAAGTCTTGCTTACAACTCAGTAAAAAAAAAAAAAATCCCCATAGAAATGCTTTTAATAATTTCCTCTGAAAGTTCTGAATACACTTCTACTGAGTCAGCTTCAGTTTCACGCACAGAAAACCTAATTAAGCCTTTTTTTTTAAAGAAGGGGTGGTGGAAAAGGAATAGAGTTGTAACATTTAGCAGGCAAATCATGACTTTACTGTTACAAGTGAACAGTATTAGAACAATTAGATAAATGATCAGATGAATCAAATAGTCACTATTGCTCCAAGGCAGGAGTTATCTATATTGTCCTAACTGCAGAAATGGAAAGCTAAAAGAAAATGCAAGGAGGAAAAGGATAATAAATGTCAGGGCAGACTAAACTTAGTGGAGTTAAAGAGTATTAGAGTCAAGAAGCTAAGATCTGTACAGGGTAGTAGTAGTAGTAGAAGAAAAAGAAGAAGAAGAAAAACGAAAACGACAATGACAACAACAGCAACAGTAGTTGGTACTTATATGCCGCTTTTCACTACCCGAAGGAGTCTCAAAAGTGGCTTACAGTCAGTCACCTTCCCTTTCCTCTCCCCACAACAGACACCCTGTGAGGTGGGTGAGGCTGAGAGAGCCCTGATATCACTGCTCGGTCAGAACAGCTTTATCAGAGCCGTGGTGAGCCCAAGGTTACCCAGCTGGTTGCATGTGGGGGACTGCAGAATCGAACCTGGCATGCCAGATTAGAAGTCTGCACTCCTAACCACTACACCAAACTGGCTAGTAGTCAGTATTGGATTATAATTTGGGATACCTAGATTCAAGGTCTACTCGCAATGAACTTCAGCAAGTGGCTCTAGCTTTCTCGGTCTAACCTATGACATGAGACTGCGGGGATGATAAAATGGAGTGGACATTTTCCATGCCATCCTGACCTCATCTTCTGCTAAACACATGAGCACGCATTTTGAATGAGAGTCGGACAACACTGAGAGTGGTGGCTTTTGAACAGTGTTTCACAACGTGGACTCCATATTAAACATTGTTCTATACAATGTATATCGAAGCTTCACTTTCCAGACTCTTACAAACCCTAATAAGTCCACCCCTGGAGGTTGGCCACCCCTGGAGGTTCCTCCTCCTTCTGCCAAATCGTGGTCAGTGCATAGTTTTATGGCCATTTAATCAAGGAGACAGCTATTTGTATATTTTTACCAACCATGCTGGCAATCAAAGGGTTGAAAGGGCTCAAAATGAAAAAAAAACATGTTGGAGTATATGCTGAATTTCAACCAGTTTGGTGTAGTGGTTATTAGTGAGGAGTTTTTTTCTGGCATGCTGGGTTCGATTCTGCACTCCCCCACATGCAGCCAGCTGGGTGGCCTTGGGCTTGCCACAGCACTGATAAAACTGTTCTGACCGAGCAGTGATATCAGGGCTCTCTCAGCCTCACCTCCCTCACAGGGTGTCTGTTGTGGGGAGAGGAAAGGGAAGGTGACTGTAAGCTGCTTTGAGCCTCCTTTGGGTAGGGAAAAGCAGCATATAAGTACCAACTCTTCTTCTTCTTCTGTACATAGGTCCCAAAAGAGAAGCATTCACTGCCAACCTACTCACTTGGTGTTCACAGTTATCAGCCTATAAGCATACTTGCCTGATGATGTACGAGGCAGACTGCCCACAGAAAGAGGTTCTCTTGCCCTGCGTAACTGGGGGCCACTGTAACTGGGGGCCATAAATACTGAGGCTGCTCCAAATCATCTTACCTTTCGCTTTTTTCAGAATGATTTACTTTTGCATGCAGGTTTAAAATTGCAGCTGTAATTCAGACCAGGGCTTGAAAAGCAGCTTGGCTTTAAGGCTTTGGGGAGTTATTACCCAGTTAGAGGGTGGAAAGAACAAGCCCCAATGGCCTGATTTGCTGGCACTTGCCCAAGAAAGCTCTGAAGCTAATCAATTGGCCTTCATTTGAGCTGGGCAGGGGGGCATCCATTTATTTGGGCTCTTGTAAGTCGTGACACCTGCCGCTCACCGGATCTCTTGCAGTTTGCTGAAACAAGACCAAATTCCAAACGCTTGCAGGCTATACCAATAGCTAAGGATCATATGAAACAGCCTGAAGTATTTCCTTCTCCCACACTGTTTGCAACATAAGCATTATTAAATAAAATTAGTTCACAGGGGAAAGGGGGGGGGGGGAAGAGAGAGAAAATCAGCGCTTTGTGATAACAGGCCAGTTTTGCCAGCAATATTTGCAGTAGCTTTCCGATTGGCCTAAGAAAGCAAATGGAGCAGCTCTGTGGTTGTTAAACAAGGCAAACCAGTTGCTGTAGAACTCGATTCAAGCAAGTCCGTTTCGTAAGTCCAGAAACTTTACCTCCATTTAAAGTAGAGCACTCAGAATTTTTAATTTCTGTACACTTGCATGGACTTTAAAAACAGTTCATGGCTGTTCATAGATAGAGAAGAAAGAAGGGGTTTAAAGGAATGCTTGAATCCCCTTAAGCCCCTGCTTTCTGTTCCCTGCGGAAGCTGCAAAAACAGCTGAGTAGCAAGGAGGTGCTGCTCAGCTGTTTCAGGCTGTCTTGTGCAGCCCCTTTAAACTTTAAATTGTAGAGTTTGTTGTGTGGTAATAGGTACCTTGAAGTTATTCAGCAAGCCTAATCTTACATTTTTAATCATCCAAATTTTATTTCATCTAATTATTTATTTCACTTTATGTGAGCCCTTTGAGGATAAGGGGGGCATAAAGACTGTGAAATAAAATTACATGAAAATAAAATCGTAAGCATCAAGCAACATTCCACTTCCATAACCAACAGGACCTTAAATTCCAGCAGACCATCATGCGGTTCATTTATACACATTCGGAAATAACTCTTACTGCAGCCCTACCCGTTTCTCTGCTGGTGGCTGCCTTTACTACTTATGGTATTATATCACAGTCAATCCCTTTAGTCATGAACCTCTCAGGAGTAAGGATGTTTGTAATTTACCACTCTCACATCCCCCCCCTGCTCCATCTACTGACAGCTGACCTCAAACAACCTCCTAAAAGTTTGAAGCACTCCCCTCCTCCATTCCCATCAGCCCTCCAGCTATACAGCAGTCGCCCTGCCGAAAGCAGAATGACCTCATGAATAACGCGATCACAAAACCCTCTGCATTCATGTCCAGCACTTTCATAATAAGTGGATGAGATTATAGCGAGCTTTTAGTAGATTGGTCAGTTTCCCTGGAGTTTGAGTCTCCAAAGTGCAACGGTGGTTTGAGAAATCGCTGCATGGCAGATCATTTCCTAAAGGTATAATGGTCCCGTTCCATTACAGGTTTGGGCACAGCTCCCTGCAGGCAATGATGGACTAATTCATAAACAGGTCTGCAAATACAGGAAACCCAGCCTAACACAGCCTTTAAAAAAATGCATAAAATTCAATAATAAAACATCCAAAATATTTTACATGGTTTCTTTATAAAATAAAAAAAAAAATAGAGGACAGTTCCCAAAATGTCTGAGTTGCATCAAAATCAAAGGTCTTCATAATTTCTTCACGCTTATCACAAGTAGCAAAGTGAAATGACAGAAAGGACAAGTTCCCCTTACAAAAAGGGAGTCTGGAATTCTATTTTTTCTAATAGTCCACCGAATACCTGCCACCTCAGAAGAGTGAAAAATAGAACAATTTAAAGAGGCTGGGCTCATGCCTTTCCCCTGATGTGCTTATATTTTCAGGGATTTAAAGCCTGGGGAAGTTGTTTTTAGTTCTGTTCCCATACGTACACTAGAACAAAGCACGTACAGGACTAAAAAGAATCTGAAAGCAGATCCCTCCTGAAGAAGCTGCATGTGAAACTTCTGCCCTGCTGTGGGCCCTCTAGGGCAACTGGTTGACCACTCATGGAGGAAGGATGCTGGACTAGATACTAGTCTAATCCAGCAGAGTTCTTATATTCTTATTTTTTATGCCAATAAAAGGTTACTGACTGACTGATATTCTTATGTTTGTTTGTTTTAAACAGCTTTTAAAACTTTGTGAGTTACCTTAGACGACAACTGAAGCAGAAAGGCAGCTATGTGGGCTTCTAATAAACTCTGTGATTGACATCATCCTCTTAAGGATCTCTAACCTCACTGATTACAGTGTGGGTTATTTGCTCTTCAGTTTTATTTATATAAAGCAAGAGCCTTATTTTCAGACTCTAGTGCTGGATTCTGCATATCAACACGCCAGCGACAACTCTTAGATCATTAACAAATAACTCCCACCCGTAAGAACTATAAACTGTTTACAGGAAGCGTAAGTAGATCTTTCTTAGTTTTCGCCAGTGAGCCAAAACCCAACTGAGTGTGCACAATACCCACAAACCTAGAAATGGCAGACTTGATTCCCCCATCTTCCCTCTCTAACTAGAGGTTTTGCAAATTAATTAATGTTACGGGCACGTGACCTACAATCAAGCATCGTACTCTGCCAGATGTAATGGGGCTTCAACTGATTCACTGAGAAATGCTCAGCTGGACAGTCTACAACAAACACAGAGCAAAGGATTCAGTGCCAGCAAATAAATACATGCCCTTCTGTATGTCTATGGATGTTTTTCCGCACTTATACCCGCATGTAAATATAACAGGCCAATGGAACCATGATCCAAGTGAAATGTTTTTACTTATTTCTCAGCTATATGGAGAATCTGCATATTGTTTTAAAATAACAACCCAGATGATTTTAAAGATTTAGAATTAACTGGGTAGTTACGTGTGTAAAAGTAGTCAGGACAGTCAGTTCTGCATAACAGGAAACCAATTCTCACCCTGTGGCTTTTACTCATGCTTCAAAAGATAGGAGAACAGCTGGTTTTTACAACCCGCCTTCTTCTACTGTAGGGAATAACTAAGCAGTTTACAATTGCCTTCTCTTCCTCTTCCCGCAAGGAATTACCTTGTGAGATAGGTGGGGCTGAGAGAGTTCTGTGAGAACTCTGATTGGACCAAGTTCACCCAGCAGTTTTCATGGGGAGGAGGGGAGGGGGAATTAAACCCAGTTCTCCAGATTAAAGTCCACCACTCATAACCCACTACACCATGCTGGCATGGCAATCAAGGCCAAACAAAATGTTTGTATGTTTATTATTTGATTTTTAGCCTGCCACTCCCGCATATGGCTTATAGCAGGTAGCAAGAATGCCCAATAAAACTCCCAGTAAAATCAGCCCATAAAACTCCAGCATACCTGGCAGCTAAAACCCTCCCTCCCTTCTCCCATACACCAACATCATGCCTCAGGGATGGTGAGGAGTGGGCCCATGACTTGGCTCAGCCTGGGCCCAACAAACTACAGCTAACTTTACGTGCTATAGAGAAAATATTTTCAGACTGTTCTGTGCGAAAAGGCAAAGATTTCCGTCACAGAGAATTAATATCATAGGAAATTTTGCTGCAGATCTGCAAAGTGACCATGAGGCATGCACCATTATCTCTGAAGATATGTGTCAACTTTACTGCATGCAACAGATGAAAGTAGGAACACCCCAAAATTATATCAGTTTATTTCAGATAAATAATAAATATAACAATATAATAAACCAGAACAGGGTCAGTACCCAGGAAGCTTTTCCTCATGATATACAACTAAGAGTTCTTTATTGCAAGCTGAAAGATTTTGTTCACGTTGCAAATGTTTCTTTTTAGAGGGATGATGCGGAATAGTTTTTGTGCTTTTCATCTAATTGAATGAGAACACTCAAGTCATGTATGAAGTAGTCCATAGATTTTTACGCAGATTTATCAAAACACTTCAGAATAAAGGACAGCCAAGGGAAATGAAATCATCTTGGTAAGATGGATCTCAGATCTCTCAAGATGAGTATGTCTCACATATAATAAAGATGTATAAAACCTTCTGAAAAGGATTTTGGCACCTCTCAAAATTTATCAGAAATCTTGCCTAAAAACAAATCTTCAAATACATTACAAGAAAAATCTGGCAACAAACTAGATATGTGTAGAAGGATAGACGTCAAGGCTCATCTAGTCCAACCCCTGCACAGTGCAGGGCTTTCACAGCCACTCCCTCGTGATCCCTGCTCTGTGCTCAGATGTTTTGCTGTCTGATGAACTTATTTTTTAATTGCCTTGAAATCCACTATTTTGCAGCGGGGAAATATGGCAAAATTTGCTAGACAAATTTTTGGTAGCAACTCTAGCTTCACAAAAGCCTTGAAATTCATTTTTTTTTAATTTGTGGATCCATTCCAGTCTCATGTAAACAGAGAGGTGCTTTAAACCGTCAACTGTGCCAGAAATTAGAAATGAAGGATAAACCTGAGAGTTTTTAAGGAGCAAATTAAGTGTAATGCCAGCTGCGATAAATCTGAAAATCCCTTCTTACTTGAGAGCCAGTTTGGTGTAGTGGTTAGGAGTGCGGACTTCTAATCTGGCATGCCGGTTCGATTCTGCGCTCCCCCACATGCAGCCAGCTGGGTGACCTTGGGCTCACCACAGCACTGATAACTGTTCTGACTGGGCAGTGATATCAGGGCTCTCTCAGCCTCACCCACCCCACAGGGTGTCTGTTGTGGGGAGAGGAATGGGAAGGCGACTGTAAGCTGCTTTGAGCCTCCTTCGGGTAGGGGAAAGCGGCATATAAGAACCAACTCTTCTTCTTCTTCTTCTTCTTGTTAAAAGGAAGCACACAATAAATTATTGTTAAACAAAAATAGAGGCTTTTAACTATTTTGAAGGCTGGCAATAATTTGACTTGTACACCACAATGATGAACAGAAGCCCCTGCCTCTCACCATAGACAGTGTGGAAGTATTAACATAAAAATGTATGACATCTATAAAATTTAATAGGCATAACGCTAAAAGCTGCCAAGTGTAAGAGTTGAATAAAAATGAAACCTCTTGCCTTATAGCATACCACAGTGGAGAAACATAAATCCCTTGACGCAAAAAAAAAAATTGCCCCGGGTTTTTCAGCTGCAAGTATGATGCCTTGCAATTAAATAGTATTGATTAACATGTAGGGTGAGCGCATTTATTTTTAGAAGCACTTATGTCTTTGTGCAACAGGGTTCAAAGTGAGAAAACCCATGTTAATGTCTTAATCATTCTCCAACTTTAAGCAAATGAGACCTAAGGACTATTCACACATACACACCCAATTAAATTTTTTCGTGTCTTTGATTTATTTGATTTCATCAATTCAGAGAAAAATGAGACAAGAAAATTAGGATATCATGAATCTAGCCATTTTTTTCAGTCAGTTCCCCTCTTTAAAGCCCATTTTTTCCATGGCTTTTGACCAAGGAGGTCCCATGATCTCAAACATAGCGATTGGATGGCCCTTTCTTTTTCCCCAGCAGAAAAACTAATAGGATCCAGCTCCCAGTTTCTGAGAGGATTCCTAAGTAGATCAATGCTGGTTATCTATGCCACTGTGTTAAGCAAACTTTCTCAACCAGGGTTTCATAAAACCCTGGGGTATCTTGATTGCCCTGGAAGGGTTTCCTGAATGGGTGGGAGTTAATTATATTTTATATTTTTTTAAAAAAATTCTTAAATATTTATTGGGTGATATGAGTATATATGGTCATTTTAACCCACCCACTTCTCCCAAAGTGGCCAGTGACGGGTCTGGACGGGGCAGGAAAGGAAGAGCCCCTTGGTGGGCATGAACACAGCTATGCTTCCCAACCATATTCTACTTGATTGTGCCGCTTCTGGGGTTTCTCAAAGCCTGAAGGATGTTTCAGTGGCTTCTCAAGGATAAAAAGTTGAGAAAGTCTGGTGGACACTATTTTTTGCAACCCAGATTTCAGCTATGCATTTATTTTAGAATCTTGACATACTGATTAATGACAACCCGCAAGGCAGCCAGCAATTAGAGTAAATGCAACATACAAAAATCAATGAAGAACTTAGTAAGACTGGGAGAAAAGTGGGATATAAGTATTTTTTTTTAAAAAAATTAAAAATATATATTAATAGTGTATCCCACCAGGGAGAAAATAAAATGCTTAGATTCCCAATAAGGCAAAAGTTTCAGAACAAGGTGAAACGAACAGACCCAGCAGGGGCTTTTATTATTCCCTTCTGAGCCATTCAAGTAGGAAGTGCCATGAAATATAAGGCTGCTTTTTACATCACTCTCCTTTACTATTAACACTATATGTTGTAGCTGGCTCACGTGAATACACATCCTGACAATGCCTACAATTAGATTTATACTCCAAGGGTAAAAAAGAGTTCTATATTACTACGACTGTGATCCTAAACAGAATTACTCCCCTCTAGGTCCGCTGATGTCAATGGGATTAGAAGGGTGAAACTCTGCTCAAGATTGCACTGCATGGTTGCTAGAATTCAGATGCCCTCTTTCATTTTTAAGGCTTTCTTACATGACGTGTAATACTCTGAGTTCCAAAGCAAAGACCAGCATTGAGAGATTCATCCCAACTGAGAGACAGCCTTGTAAAGGTATGAAATCCACTTTACATAGTCACACTCTGATGTAGGCACCAAATGTTGAGGAAACCCATTGCCATGGTAGGGCTAAGTAGATCAAAGGGCACTACACATTTTCTTGTGACAAGCCAGCCGGTCCTTGTACCGTTTCAGATCCAACAAGCCACATGTCAGTATTTCTACCCAGCTGGTTCACGTCCTTTTTCCCCCCTCTCTCTCTCTGTGTACCCATCATGCTTTCCAGTTTACTGACTCAGCCCATTAACACACTGTCAGTAGGCTGAAAATGGTCTAAAGGACTGTTGACATGCAGGAAATCTAAAAGTAAAATGTAACTTCTGAATGTTTGAGACTGCAGTGTGCTTGTTAACTCACTTTCCTGAGACACACCTCACTGCTCAAAATGTAACCTGACATGGGTTGAACTGTTTTGTCTCCAAGGAAAATGCAGATGTTACTGAACTGTTCCCGGCACACGTCAATGGGTAGACAGATACTGCAACCTAGTTCCTAACATGCAGATGATCATTTCAGACATAGATATTACTAAAATCTAACATGGAAACTAACTCTCTAATGTCAAAATTCTCTGTCTTTATGTTCTGGCTCACGTCTGCATATTTTGAAGTATTTCCAACAATTACTTTTTCCCCATAAAACAAAACAAATTAAGAGTACTCTACAGCAGGGGTAGTCAACCTGTGGTCCTCCAGATGTTCATGGACTACAATTCCCATGAGCCTCTGACAGCAAACGCTGGCAGGGGCTCATGGGAATTGTAGTCCATTTACATCTGGAGGACCACAGGTTGACTACCCCTGCTCTACAGGTGTGGTCGCCGAGACCTAGATAGCCCAGCCTAACCCAATCAAATCTGATCTTGGAAACTAAGAGGGTCAATTCTGCTTACTACTTGGGCAGGAAACCACCAAGGAAGTCAAGGGTTGCTACGCAGAGGCAGGCAATGGCAAACATTTCTTGACTGAAAACCCTATGAGGCTGCCATAAGTCAGCTGCAACTTGATGGTCCCTTCCACCACCACCACATTCTTAGACAGAATGCAAGGCAGGCATTTTCAAGTAGAGTTTTTTGAAACCCTGGAGTTTCTTGACGGCCCTAGAATGGTTTCCCAAATCGGTGGGAGTTAATTTATTTTTCATATGTTTTTTTTAAAATATTTATTAAGCTTTTATTGGGTGATATGACCAGATATGATCATGTTGACCCCCAACCCTCCCCAAATGGACAATGATGGGCCTTGATGGGCCTGGAGGGAGTGGGAAGGGGAGGGGCACTGGGCAGGCACATACACAGCCATGATTCCCAACTATATTCTGCATGATTGCACAACTTCTGGGGTTTCCCAAGGCCTGACAAATGCTTCAGGGGTTTCTCAAGGGTAAAATAAATTAAGTAAGGGTCTTTTTGCCCAACTTATGTTACATTGGAGTTTTCAAAGTGCTTTAATCTAAAATGCAACCATGGGGTGTTTGTCAGATTGTCTACAAGAGTGATACAGATATTTGTTTTTTTTTTGTTTTTTTTGTGATGTCCTGCACCATTCAGTATATCAAAACAGCCACATGCTATTGCACTGCAAGAACAACTTAGGGGCATGGCTCCAAATGTAAACTCCCAGAGAAAAAAAATTACATCCAACTTGATAGCAATTTGAAGTAAACTGCATGAATCTAAGCTTACAAATTAGCTTCCTTACATTTAGATACAAGAGACACTCTGAGGAAAAGAAAATAGCTTCGAATGCAAATTGGCCAGGTTAGACATTACAGGACAATCTGTCATTCACAAAGAATCTGTACTAGTTAATTAAGAGAGTGTGCTTTGTAATGCAAGAAATCTGTGATAGGAAGTGCCTTTTCAATGTGTCCTTGTATTTACACAAAGGTATAGGTACCTTGGTACCTATACACAGCCTAGTCTATTCTTCTGAGGAGCAAGCTCCCTCAGCCCATAGTTCCAAAATTTTAATGAGCATCTTGGTTTCTTTGCTTTGATTGTTAAACTAGGTCCAGGTTTCAAGTCCAGGTTTGCCCTACAAATAATATGCCAGGCTTTCTGCTATGAACTGTTGCTTTTTTATTTTAAAATGATTTTTTAAATGACATCAAGTCATAACCAACTTATGGCAACCCCAGAGAATTTTCAAGGTAAGAGATATTCAGCAGAGGTCTGACCTGGTGGGGGAGAGGTCTGACCTGAATAAAACCTTTACTAGGAGGTCTTAAACGTTTTTCTATCTGGGTAGAGTACAGGCAGGAAGGGGGAAGTCATTTCAGTGGCTTTCCGACTTCATATAATCTAGCTCTTAAAAATGCTTATAGGGCCAGCTAAAGACAATAAGATGGTCCAATTCTTCCCCCTATCCCCACAGCAGGGAGCTTACATTTGGAGGTAAATACTAGAAGGACTTCAGGAAGAAACATCTGGAGTCTTCAAGAAGAGTTTCTTTTTAACACAGGCTGACCTGAGAGCCTATTCTGCACATGTATGTTATTGCACTTTCAATGTGCTTTTGCAGTTGAATTTTTCTGTGCGAAACAGGAAAATCTACTTCTAAAGTGCATTGAAAATGCCTTATCCAACATGTGTAGAATGGGGTGAGTAGAGATGTAATAAAAACTCCTTGCAGCAAGGAGAAGATCTCTTTTGTACTGAGTCCATCATATCAGACAGAGGTCATTACTGAGGTCTGGGGAAAGTGGTCATTGCCAAGTGCTGGCCTGCACAGTTAAAGAAAGCTGCAGAGCAATGGAAACTCTATAACATTTTAAGCTAAGAAGCCAGCCCTATATTTAACAACAGAATAGAGAGGGACAGAGGAATTGTGTTTTAACCTTCTCTTTTGAATCCTTTGCTTGATCGGGTGCTGTGCTAACAGGATGCTTGTAAACATTTTCTTTTAAATAAATACATTATAACTTTTGATCTGGAAGATATTCTCTACAGACATCCCACTATCTTGCAAACATTATTTTAAAAGAAGCATCAGAGGAATGCGGTCAGTTGGCAAGCAGCTACTCCTCCAGTGGTGACAGGGTAGTAAACTGTCCCTTTGGTGACCAGGTGGGTGTGGGAGACACAGAGGCAAGGCTTCCGAACTTGGATGGGAATTTGGGAGTCCTGACCCTCCCAGTCGTTAAGTCCTAAAAAGGTCATGTGGTGTTGGGAAAGCCTTGGAGGCCTGGGTGGAATAGGGCCTGCATGCCAAAGCAGAACTGTTCCACCAGTCTTCCATCCAAATACTGACCAGGAGTGTTTCTGTTTAGCTTCTGAGGTCTGATAAGATAGGGCTAGCTTAGGTTATCCAGGTCAGAGCTGGACCATCAGAGGCGGTTATAATTTATCAAAAACCAAGACGTGTAATTTAAAACATCATAGCCCCAATCACCAAACTAGCAGGACCTGGGAGAATTCTGTAGAGCAGATGTGTATGTTTTTCCCCTCTTGCTCTCCCTTCTCCTCCCCTTGCACACGTTCTGCCTTCACTTTTCTGGTTATTACTCACTGTGACACACGAACTATCACAGTCTTATGATAACTACCACAAACCACAGTTTCCTCTGATACCAGCAAGCAAGTCTGAATGCAACACAGTTAATATGGCAAGTATGGTAAAACCACTTCAGATGTCACAGTAAATTAAAGTTATCACTAACTAGGAGGCAGTCAAGAGGGAAGACATAAGCATCACCACTCACGTTCTAGCGGCCTGTGAGTTTTGAATTAGGTCACTGTGTAGCAGCAAGTAATGTTCTACAATCTAATCTTCCTTGGGATATGGAAAGACAAAAATCTCCTGACAGGTATTTCTTTTCCCCTTTCACACCGGCACTGGCTACAGTGCTTGAAGGCTCGGTAAGGACAAGGGCTTGTGCTGTAGTTGCAGATCAAATATTTCAGGACAAGCGAAACATGTCATGTACCCCCTGGGAGGACATTTATATTCAGCAAGTCAAGAGCTCCGGTAAAGCTTGCTGCCATATATAAACCTCATGATTCACAAGAGTTCAGGTATTAGAAATGCAATATGAATAACAGCATAACAACGAAGGAAGGGCTAATAGGATCGGTTCTAATCACTGGGGAGCTGCTGGAGTCATTACAAGTCCTGGAGTAAGGCATGCCAGTCTCAGTGTGAGGTGGTACTGCCACAACAGCACAACTACATGGAAATTAAAAGTCTCTTTGGTTGAAGTAAAGAAACACACAAACTAATAGATTACAGTACTGAATGGTGAGTGAATGTTCCCCTGGCTCTTCATGCCCTTTCAAGGCCAGGCTACAGAACCTAAGGAAATATCAGAAGTTTTTATGAAGAAAAGGCAGACTAACTGAATCCAGGTGTGAGAAGTCCATACTCTGCCATGGGTCAGTGGCAGAGCATTAGCTTGGTATGCAGAGGGCATCCCTGGTATCTCCAGTTAAAGGGATCAGGAAAGAGGAGATGTGAAAGACTTGTGCCCGAGATCCTGGAGAGCCACTACAAGTTTGAGTAGACAATGCTGACTTTGATGGACCAATGGCACTAAAATGTCAGGCCCACTGGAGCCCCTCAGAATTACCTGAGCAAGTTTCAGTAGTTAGAGCACCATGGTCTTGAAAGCAGTTGACCAATGGTGGCACAACACCCACATTGAAGATGCTGCAGCCTGGACTTAATTAGGCACTTCTAGTTACCTCTTGTAGAGCCTCTTGTGGCACAGGGTGGTAAGGCAGCAGAAGTGCTCTCTGAAGCTGTCTGCCCATGAGGCTGGGAGTTCAATCCCAGCAGCCGGCTCAAGGTTGACTCAGCCTTCCATCCTTCTGAGGTCGGTAAAATGAGTACCCAGCTTGCTGGGGGGTAAACGGTAATGACTGGGGAAGGCACTGGCAAACCACCCGGTATTGAGTCTGCCCTGAAAACACTGGAGGGCGTCACCGCAAGGGTCAGACATGACTTGGTGCTTGCACAGGGGATACCTTTACCTTTACCTTTAGTTACCTCCAGTCAGTCTTAGTCACTATTACCTTCTTCATGATTACAGGCCAGAAAGTTTATATCCAATCTGTTTGCTCATTTCCTGACCTTTCCAAACATCAGCCTTGTCAAGACACAAGGTTGGGATATACATTTTGTAAACAAATAGATATAACTTTGTGTCAAGAGTCAGATGAGTACTCAATACAATAAAACTTTAGAGTTGGATCAAGTCATTGTGAGGCCCTAAGCTATGATAAATTTAAGAAGCTCCATTACATTACCCCATAGAAGAATTAATTTAGTTAAAATAATTATTTAGGGGTAATTGTAATCAGAGGTCTTAAACTGTTGCTTATTTAGCTGTGCTGAAATTCAGTTTGGAAAATACTGGAACATCAGCTATTTTCCTCCACGGTTGCTTTGAACATGCATCTGTCAGAGATTCTCTTCAAAGCCAATCCTCCTATTAGCAACTCTCTCAAATGAACATCTTCTAAAGGACTTTCTAGAACAAATACATTCTAGCTGGCACTGGTGTAAAGGAGATGGATGGCTTCAAATGGGCACAGACTACGTGCAGTGTCCAAATCCTATGCCAACAACATGGAGTATCATCATATCTTAGTGCCTTTCAGCAACCTCCTTGTCTAGTCTGCAATATTTAAATCAGTTCTCAAGTTCTTTTTCATCCCAAGAGGCTGGCTAAGAATCAATTGAGACTGAGAGAGTCTTATAAAAAGAGGAACTTGCACAGCGCTAGGGACATTTGAACCTTGTGCATTGCCCACATTTCAATGGAAGCCATGCCAGCATTTCGTATAACGTCCAAAGCTGCAGATCCTCCTAACTGTTAATAGCTTGGAACTCATAAACACCAAGAAAAAGCAGGAACCATGCCAATTTAATATGAACAGCTGTAAAATGTGTTTTGCAACTCCTGTCCCCAGTAGTTAGTGCAGAAGCATACAAGGGCAGCTATACCTTCAATTCAGAATCCTCATGCAGGCCTATTACCCTCTCCACAGCTGAGCAGGGAAGTTCTCTAAGTGGTTTACTGGCCACTTGCCATTTGCTGGATGGTAGGATCCAATTCATAACCTTTAACTACACAACAATTCACATGAATTAAACAACCTTACAAAATTCTGTGCTTCAATGCAATCAAAAGACATGTGACCTAATTTTATGAGGTATATATTTTCAACATGTTTCTCTCTCCACTGCTTAACTGCACCTCATCCAACTTTGTGCCAAGTACAGTATGGTTAGAGCCTCTTGTGGCGCAGAGTGGTAAGGCAGCCATCTGAAAGCTCTGCCCATGAGGCTGGGAGTTCAATCCCAGCAGCTGGCTCAAGGTTCACTCAGCCTTCCATCCTTCCGAGGTTGGTAAAATGAGTACCCAGCTTGCTGGGTGGTAAACGGTAATGACTGGGGAAGGCACTGGCAAACCACCCCGTATTGAGTCTGCCATGAAAACGCTGGAGGGCGTCACCCCAAGGGTCACACATGACCCAGTGCTTGCATAGGGGAAACCTTTACCTTTACCTTTACTTACAGTAGGGTTAAAAATTTAAGGATGTATTATTTTGTTTATCTGAGATGTTCTGTCCATGAAAATTTTTATGCAGTCTAAAAATATAATAAACGTAAGAATAGTATCCCCAGATCATGTGTGAGGGCAAATAATCTGAGTTTCAAAAAAATCAGCTAAAATGATGAATGGTGTATGGATCTACTACTTTGACCTAGCACAGCACTGTCTACTTTGACAGTCAAACAAAGATCTACCCCAATATCTGAAAACCAAGG
This sequence comes from Paroedura picta, assembly GCF_049243985.1. NCBI lineage: Eukaryota > Metazoa > Chordata > Lepidosauria > Squamata > Gekkonidae > Paroedura > Paroedura picta. Next base: position 74,823,826 of record NC_135378.1, read on the forward strand.
TTCTGAGACCATCTGTACACAAAACAGATGGTCTTGAATCAAACCCATCCTATCCATTTTCATCCAACTGCCCTGTCAATACTTGCTCATATAAGAAAATATTTCATACTTTATTGGGTATGTCAAACAATGATTGTTTCACTAAGGTTATGTGGTTCCTTAATTTGTTTGGATTATTAATGAGATTCCAGGATGAACGGAAAAGAAACCAAACAGTCCTGGAATGATTTGAAGCTCCAGACATGTTTCTACATAGCTCATCTCAGAAGCATACTGCCCTCGCACACTCATGTGGGTAAACATGTATTTATCTCTGGTACAATCAGCAAGAGACCATGAGAGACACTGGAAGTGGCCATCAGCAAAAGTGTGAAGTCACTTCCAGGGAAAACCTATAGGTAAAATCATGCATATCTAGGAAATACCAGAAATACTATGGCTTATCATAGAGTTTCCAGCAATTCCTAGAGAGGCAAGATGTTCCTTCTGGGTTTAACCAGATCATACATCATGCCATCCCAAACTTTCTTCTGCTGATGAGGCCCATGGGGTGAAAGATGTCATGGCAACCCTACCTCTGCTTAATGCAGCGGTTCTCAACCTTGGTGTCATGACCCCATTTGGAGTCGTTTGGCCCTTTTCCATGGGTTGCCAGGTTGCCCGGCAGTGGCCAACAACAGGCGGCGGCGTGTGGAGGTGGTGGTGCCAAGGAGGGGGCCAATGGCTGCCTCCACACCGCCTCGATTGTCATGCACATGCGAGTGCGCCTGCACATGCTGCCGCTGCTACCGCACCGGTTGCTACCGAAGTTGGAATCACAGCGAAGAAAAGGTTGAGAACCACTGGCTTAATGCATCAATTCCCTAAGGCCCAAATGGCATATTCCACCACACAGACTGATACAGAACAATATCTATTTTTTCTGGTAGTTGGACTGCTGTGCGCAAATAGGTCCAGGGCTTTTGTTGTTGTTGCTTTTTTACCCCTTCCCACACTGTCATAAGCTTTCTTGTATGAAGTGGAAGTATCAAGTGGAACATAATTTTTTTCCCACTTTGCAGCAATGATGTGAGGTTGGGAAATAAATTGTTGGAGCATTCCCACGACTGAAAGTCAAAATTTAAGCAGTGTCTTTCACTTCCTTTTAGCCATTTTGGAAACTTCTGCAGATATTTCCCCAGAGAGGAAAGGAAGAATATAAGCAGCAAAACGCCATTTTCTTTCATTCCAGGCGTGGAACAGAAATGCCATTACCTTCTGTAATATTACGTAGCAGCTCAGTCCTCTTACCGGAAGTGGTGGCGGGTTTGCCAGGGTGATCTGAAGCTGAAAACTTCAGTTACCAAATTACAAGAGGCAAGGGAAAACTCACTGGAGGAAAACTGAAAGTCTACTTTATAATGATACCAGTACAGTTACCGTAAATCCTGAGCTGTTCCCCAAATGGCATCCTACCAGCATTAATATTCAAGCTCTGAAGACAGCAGAGTGAAGAATGACTTATATCCACTTTTTTTTATTGTGCTACAGTCAATAAACATCTACACTCTTGTTTATTCCACATCAATATATATTCCAGCGGGTAAAAAAAAAAATCAGCCCACCTTGAACTTTTTACTTTTGCCCTTCAGTTATTTTAACAAAGCTCGCAGCACCAGGGACATGGAATACAAACAAACCCAAGCTTGAAAAGACAGTCCATGTATTTTGCTAACCTTTAAAAAAAAAAAACAGCCTTGGATCAGCTTGTTCAGAGAGGTGGTTTGAACCTGAAAAAAAAAAAACTCTGCTACTTAGTCAGCATTTGACTAATTCCTTGAAAATGCACCAAATGATGTATTAAAACTACTTTCACGATGGTGGTGCCTGGGCCAGCTAGGTCCTGGGCAGAAGATCTGAAGGTGGAGTGTGAGAGTTTGAGAAGGACCTCAGTGTGGTATCATCAGAAGTGATTTAAGAATTCACAGGACCCATACCACCAGAGCCAGTGTATGGATTCACAGGGTCCTAGCAGAGAGCCATTGCAATGGGAGCAGCCGGATTGGGGGTGAAGGCCCCCCCCACTGTGAATAGGGGTCTTAAAGAGGGAAAGGGGGGAGCAAAGAAGCTACAGTCCTAATCCATGGGAGGGAAGGCATCGTGCAGGGCCCCTGGAAGCGCAGGGCCCATAGCATATGCTACATGGATAAACCAGCCCTGGACATAATGCTGTAGAGTCCATCCTTCAAAGCAGCCATTTTACCCAGAGGAACTGATTTCTGTCATCTGATGAATGCACTGATCCTGCTTACCTTCCAAGATCAGACTATACCATGCTGCCTTCCCTGCCAACTAGATACTTATGCACATTCACTTGTAAAGCTGCATCCACATTTATTAGAAAGCCAGTGTGATGCAGTCAACCCCAGATCCAGGTCCCCACTCTGTGCTTTCTTGGCACACACGTGGCACTACTGATGTCATTGTGGCAGCGCTCTTCAGTTCCAAAGCACATTTATGTTGTTATTAATTAGTATAGCACTAACAAAGACCAAAAATGCACCTGCCACAAAACTGTATAGCAAAATAAGAGTGGGTTCAACTTTGCAATACTTTTCCTTATTTTACAAATCCATCTGGCAAAGAAACTCTTTTATTGCTTTATCTCATACCACTATGCAGCAATCGAATACATTGTTGTTTGTCAGGAGGTTCCTGACAGCATTTTGCCTACCCAGAAGATCCAGAAACCCATCTAAAGAATGTCTTATTGACCTAAAGATCATCTGGTGGGAGGTAAAGGTGTTTTGTTGCTTGAAATATGAGTAATACTACTCCTTTGTGACACAGACTAGGCTGCCCAATAAATCCGCAAAAATGTATTTGCCATCCTCAGATTGCCAAGGGTCAAAGAATCATATATAGAGAGGGAGAAACAGAAGCTATAGTGCAAAATCTCCCATGGCGCAAAGTCATAAAAGGAAAGGAGGCGTGTGAGGACAGATATTGGTTACAAGAATTCAGAAGCCACAAAAGGGCAGCTATTTGTAGCAACTCAGAGCTGATTCAAGCCATTCTACGAGAGCTTGTTTCCCCACTTGTGGTGACTCTGAGTGTCGGAGCATGCTGAGGCACCAGTTTCTGAGATACCATCCCTTATGATCTTGACACGGATCCTATAAATCAGTTCCTGGTATGCTAGAGAGTGCTGTAGAGAATGTTTCCACAAGTGCTTACTTAAAAGGCCCATTGATCTTGTGCAAAAATAAGTGCTAGCAGAACAGGAAATCTACATTGCAACACAGGCTGTCGAAGGTGCTCAGAACCAGGCCATAAAGATCGTAATTCCTGCCATAGTCTCATATCAGGAGACATTTCATCATGTCCTCTCAAACCTATCTTCCCCACCACTGGCTTTAACTCTGTACGTTATTGCACCACTATTACAATTACTAAGAGCCTCTTGTGGCGCAGAGTGGTAAGGCAGCATACATGCTGTCTGAAGCTCTGCCCATGAGGCTGGGTGTTCGATCCCACCAGCTGGCTCAAGGTTGACTCAGCCTTCCATCCTTCCGAGGTCAGTAAAATGAGCACCCAAGCTTGCTGGGGGGTAAACGGTAACGACTGGGGAAGGCACTGGCAAACCACCCCGTATTGAGTCTGACATGAAAACGCTGGAGGGCGTCACCCCAAGGGTCAGACATGACTCAGTGCTTGCACAGGAGATACCTTTACCTTTATTACTATCACTACAACTATTATTTATTAAATTTATTATTTGCCTCTCCCCGGAGGCTTGAGGCGACTTACAACACATAAAACCCCAATAAAACAATACAATAAAACCCATAAATCAACAATACAAACAAATAACTAAGCACAATAAAACAGAATGTGGTCAAAAAGAAACTCAAACCTTATCTATACTACCCCTCGATAACCCATTCTGGGGGGGGGGGACAGAGGGTGCTAATTGGTCTTTGTTACTGCTATCATCAGATATAAATAAGACATATGAGTTTAAACCAGTTTCCAAACATGCTTACAATGGGAAACCCAGCTAACTATGAACAAGTAATCAATCATGGATAAGAGTTACGTGCAAATGACCAAAATGAGAAGAGTACAGGGACAGATTCTAGAGGGGCCTAGGGGTGAGAGAAGCATTATTTTCCTTGGGTTTCTTTCTGATCTCTCATCCATGGTAAAAACTTGCCACAGAGTCCACGGAGCCTTGCCATGGAGTCCACATCTCCTGATCATCTCTAGGACATGTTCAAATTGATTTTGTTGATTAAGAAAGTAGACTTCATTGTACTCGATGGCAAACATGTAAAGCATCTGGTGCCATTGTGAGACATTCAAGCCACCAACTCACCTGCTTTATTTGGTCTTTTTAACAAAAGCACAGTGTTGCATGAGAAAAATAAGCCCAAAGTAGAAGTAAAATGGAAAAGGTTATTTCATGCTTCATCAGTGCATATGTCACTTCTGTTTGGCAGTTAGTTATTTCATAGAAAATATATTATTTTAGCACTTCTTTAGATTTCTATCCTGCTTTGCCCTCAAGATTTGAAGCGTGGTCATAGAGCATACCAAAAATTCAATGTTATCACCGCAGCAATTCTGAGGCTGAGAAATGGTGACTTGTCCAAGATTGTCTAGTGAACCACCTAACCAAGTACGAATTTCATCCAAGGCTTCTGAAGGTCACTGTATGTGCTGTAGGTCAAATGTGTCACCTCTAGAGCCCAGTGCCCAGTTTGTTACCATGGATCTGTTCACTTCAGCAGGACAGGCTTCCCAACTACAGAAGTAGTTGGTATTATCTTTACACTGTAAAGTTTACAGGCTCAGTTTCAACTCCTTTATATTTTTATGGTTATCATGTTCCCCTTGCCCTACATTACCTTTCCACCCTTTCACTTCACCTAGCAAAGTCTATTTGGGTTTTTTTTTGGGGGGGGGCGTTATCAAGTCACAGCTGACTCATGGCAACCCTCTGGGGTTCGAGGCAAGAGTCACACAGAGGTGATTTGCCATTGTCTGGCTATGTCAGAGCCCTGGACTTCCTTGGTGGTCTCCAATCCAACTATTAATGAGGATTGATCCTCCTTAACTTCCAAGACTGGATGAGATTGGTCTAGCCTCGGCTATTCAAGTTAGTGTTAAACTTTGGCTAACCTGAGGAATTTGAAAGTGAAAGGACTATACAAAAGAAAGAGAACAGAGTACAGAATGGTTTCGAAATCTATGTTTAGTATATATTCTAAAATAATATTCTATATAGTGCTCTTAGAAGAAAAAAAGGGTAACTCTACTGGAAACTGCATTCTGTTTATGAAAGGAATAATTATGCGACTGAGCGAACAAACAAACTTTGAAGTATCAGCTTCAGTAACCTTTCCTAAAGCTCTTAAATGATTAAGACTGCAGTACAGATTTATACAGGAATGACCCTTATTAACCTTCGCAAAACTAGATGAGCCATCTTTTAAAATAAAACGCCTCCCCCAAAGCCGTAGTGGTGCTTTCTAAGTTATGTTTTCTCATACGGGTATCGATACCTGTGTTGGATAAAGCCCACAGAACTATCTGGTACCACATATCCAACCAACTGCAAGCTCAGCCTCTTCCCAATTGATTAAAACCATGTGCTAATTATGCAGGCTGCCATCCCTGCCTTAAACTCCTCCCCACAGCTCTCAGAAAGGGGGGGGGGGAGGGATTGCCTCCCTCCCCACTTTGTCTTTCTCTCTTTAAAAAAAGCATTATCTATGTGACTGAATCTGTGGAACTGGCCAAATTTCAGGGTAAATTATGCATTAAGCATGTCTCTCTGACGGTGTGTAAATGAACTGTGCGCTTCCACGGAAGTGTTTAATGGGCTGCTGTGTTCGCTGTAGTAATTAGACTTAGTTGGTGATTAATGAAGATTTAAATCTTGCCACGGCAGGCAAGGTCAAGGTACAATGAGTCCCCTACAGTAATAGTTGCCTTCTGCAGAGATAGCATGTGGCTGACCTCTTGTCATAACACAAAATGTTCTAGCCCGTGGATGGCTTGACACACGCTTAGTGGAGGTGCCGCAGAGGTCACTTCACAGAAGGCGATAACTTATGTTTCAGGCAAACATAATTCCATTCCAATTCCTCAGGGACCCTTCTTTGATTTACCATTCCATGTTCCTGCCTGAGATCCTTGTGGTCATTAATTTCAAGAAATAAAGCACCTTTAAACTTATGCACATAATATATACTCAGAGTTCAATACCTTCAAATACTTAAAGTTTTCTTTCTCTCCCCCAAATATTAGCACTCAAGGGCATCCAGTGAAGCTGATGGGCAGTAGACTGAGAATGAACAAACGGAAATGCTTCTTTACATAGTAAGTGATCAAAATGTGGAATTAGCTGCCAGAGGATATAGTGATGGCCACAGGCACAGAGAGCTTTAAACGAGAGACAGGTTCCAGAGGAACTAGACCTTTGAATACAGTGCCAAGATGCAACATCAGGGCAAGGTCTCAGCCTCTATGCCAGGGATTCCCAACCAGGGTTCCAGGGAGCCCTGGGGTTACATGAAAGCTTCCCAGAATTTACATGGGCTTTACCAGTAGTTTGGATGGCTGCTGACATCACTAGGCATCACTGGAGTCCACTTCCCCTGTTACTCTACAGGCCTAGTCTCTTTTTCTACAATGGAAATGGTAAATGATCGATCAATTGATTGGCTGGCATGTCACCACTTCTGGAGTTCCTCAAAGCCTGAAAAAAATATTTCAGAGGTTCTTCCACAGTCAAAAACTATACCCTGTTGTTAGACCTCCAAGGGTCACTGTGTGAGACAGGATGCTGGACTAGATGGACCACAGGAGGCCTCTTCCCATGTGTTTATGTGTAGGAATTATTATATCAGTATATTTACATGCATTAAGCTGTAAGAAGATTATGTTAACTTTGAAGCAACAAAAATATGTAATTTTTCTGCTTAAGAATTAGTTCAATTGTGACCTTAGCCATAAGCTCAGTAAGCATTTTTAGGTTAATATAATGTCCCTTTGCAGCCCTTCTCCATTTGTAAAGAGCAGCGTAAGAGGAATGGGGTACCACACAGGAATCTTGTAACCAACAGTGAAAGAGTATATGAAGAGTATACTAAATACCACATGATATATATTTCTGGACAAATTTTGCACAAATTAACAGTGACATCATGGTTACAGTAGTGGAATGGGCTTGAGGAGACCCATGTTCAAATTTCTGCTTGCCACACAACTTACTGACTGATGCTGGATCAAGCCATTCTCTCAGTCTAACTATCCTCCAGCAGGACTAGTTGGGAGGCAAAAATTCCAGTAATTCTGATCAGCCTGGAGGTCCATGGAGTTAGGCAATTTCACATCACTGTTTTTTTCATATGATGTTTGCATGGATCTATTTGGTGTCAGGCAGTGGTGTATCAAGCCTATTTGGTGCATGGGACATTTTTTTTTTTGTCTTATAGTGAACCCAGAGGATTTTTCAGGCAAGAAACCTTTGGAGTTGGTTTGCCATTGCCTGCCTCCATTTGGCCCTGTTTAGCTTCTGATATCTGATAAAATCAGGCTACACTGGGGCTATGATTTCAGAGGGGGGAAACTGGGTCCTACAGACTGTTGGCCTTGCTTCTCCATGGGTAGGGGGAGATGATCTACTGAAGAAGAAGAGTTGGTTCTTTAACAGAAGGAGTCTCAAAGCAGCTTACATTTGCCTTCCCTTTCCTCTCCCCACAACAGATACCCTGTGAGGTAGGTGAGGCTAAGACAGCCCTGATATTACTGAAGAAGAAGAGTTGGTTCTTATATGCCACTTTTCTCTACCCAAAGAAGTCTCAAAGTGGCTTTCAGTCACCTTCCCTTTCCTCTCACCACAACAGATACCCTGTGAGGTGGGTGAGGCTGGGAGAGCCTGATATTACTGCTAGGTCAGAACAGCTTTATCAGTGCTGTGACAATCCCAAGGTCACCCAGCTTGCTGCGTGTGGAGGAGCGGGGAGTCAAACCCAGTTTACCAGATTAGAAGTCAGTGCTCTTAACCACTATACCAAGCTGGCTCCTCTGAGCAATCACAGTCACATATCTAACCTAATTTTAGATATATCTCCAGGCAGGCCAAGAGCCAATATGGGCCCCTGGACAAAAATTTTAAAAATAACCAGCAACCTTCTTTGATACTTTTGGAGCAGGGAGGCACAGGGGCTTTGTTGACCATCTTTTATGTGAACCATGTTATCAGCTGTGGACTCTGTCATCACAAAATTTATTCAGTCAGTTCCTTTATTCTTCTTTGGTTGCTATGTTCTGAAAACATACCTAAATGTTACAGAAGACAGATAGGACAGACAGATAGCAGAGAACTTTTCAGAAGCACCAAGGGAAATGTTTAATGAAAATTATTAACCATATATGAATTCATTCCTTCTCCACGAATACAGTTTTCTTTGTAAAGTATTCCTATTGAAAGCAATACATTTAGCTTAATATGATAATAATCATTACCAATTGTTTCAAAGGACAGAGTAATCACCCAGACTGAGATCAGGCTGACATTTAGCTATACAATTAAAATTGCAATTCAATAGCCGAGGTTTCCCTAAAATGAGAAAAGGTTATGTTCTTCAGATGTGATTAGTCTTTTAATAAAGCATTTGCCTCTCTTGCAGAATTTGTCCTTGTTATCTGTTCTCTTTTGCTCCAATAAGTCTTTCTTTCATAAATAGATGTTTAATAAAAATTACTTGGTAAAGGTGCAGTAGAAAAAGAGGGCTCCATAACAGGGAGCATGACTAAAATGCAATTAATTTCTACACCTAAGGAAATGACCTTCATAATTCACTCTGGGCTTCATCTCCAAAGAGTTATGACTTATTCACTTATTCATGAAATTAAGCCACATTGGCCCGCTCCTGTTTGCAATATATGCTTAAGGTCATATGAGACTAGAAATCATGGCACTCTAGTCTATGCCACTATTGATTTCCTTACTTATTGTTCTTTCACAAGAGTTGGTTGACAGCGCAGAATAGAAGTCCAAAGAAATAAACAAATAAGAATTTGCCTTCCCCCCTTTTTTTAGAATGTAAAATACAATAATGAGCTTAACACCATATCTTCTGAGAATTCAGCTCTGAGATGCTATACAAACTCTATCACTATTTGCACTGACAAGCCAAGAGAGCATAAAAGGAAAGTGCACACCAAAATAGTAGGGGGAAATGCAACAATGAAGAGCTATCACATGACATCATACCTGTAGGACTGCCTCACTTACTACATCTCCCAAAGAGCTCTACAGTCTACAGACAAAAATTTGCTCAGGGGCCCTGGCCCCAGAGAGGTGAGACTGCCCTCAGTCAGGGCTCTGCTAGGTGAGATAAGGCCCTTTGGGATTCTGATCACTTCCACAGGGCCTGCGAAACAGAGCTATTCCACCAGGCCTATGGTTGAGGCCAGGAAGAACATCTATTGGCTGGCCTCCCTAGAACACCTAATTCTGAGACAGAGTGGTGGGCACAATAGCAAAATGGCTGAAACAAGAGGCAAAGCCAGCCATAAAATTTCAGGAAAAGAAGTTCAATATAAATGTCATATCATTCTGACATTTCAGGCAGAAGCTCTGTTAGGATGCCTTTTTATGTGCACTATAAGTCATGCTGGACAAAAGCCCACCTAACTAACCTCTCCCACTTTCTAAAAGTACTTGGTGGGCACCAGGAAAGATGCTCACAGGTGACATGGCACCCATGGGCACCACTTTAGGGTGCTCTGATATTTAGGGTTGGATCCTCTGTATATTTAATCAGAAGTATGCCTTATTGTATTTCACTTAATACGTTTTATTTATATTATATTTTGATTTCTAGGCTGCTGCTCCCCACGAGAAAATGCAATATAAGGCACATATTTTGTACATAATAGTGTTTAACACAAATAACCAACTGAGATTCAATTTTTTTTTAAAGAAATGCAAATAGGTATTATCATTAAAGTGCACTAAGAATCTTTTCCAATTCAGAAAGAACGTGGTGATCCCAAACCAAGACAGGCAGAGGCGATAAATTCTAATGCAAATCAATGGGGGGGGGGGGACTAATAAGCTGCTTCACAACTCACCCAAGTGACCGGTCCTGGTATATTAACTTGTATGGAGTGCCAATCACAATGCCCAAATTTGGAGAGATCCACAGTAAAAAAAAAGAAAAAAAGAAAAGAAAATGTATTCCAAGTGACACTTGAGTACATTGGGGCAATTACAATTGTCATCTGCCAAGAATACAGAGTGACTGAGCTTAAGTCACATGTTGGTGTCCGTGTGGAAGGTGGAGATAATTACCTAAAGTCTGAAGCCTCCAGTCACTTTATATTTTGAGTAAACTTATATTTTTAATTAGGCCAATTGACGTCTTGCAATTGTTGCATGCTATATTTGCTATCAGCATGATTTGTACCGACCCAATTAACATAAGTGCTAGCCATGATCCAAAACAGAAACCCATTGAATTCAGCCCTGATCATAAGTTACAGTGAATGCACATACAATCCATGTATAGAGAACACTTGATTTTTCTACATATGGGGCATGGAATATGAGAATAACAGAGTTGGAAAGGACCTCCTGGGCCATCTAGTCCAACCCCCCGCACTATGCAGGACACTCCTAACCCTCTCGCTCATCCACTGTAATCTGCCACCCCCTTGAACCTTCACAGAATCAGCCTCTCCATCAGATGGCTACTAGCCTCTGTTTAAAAATTTCCAGAGATGGAGAACCCACCACCTCCCGAGGAAGCCTGTTCCACTGAGAAACCGCTCTGTCAGGAACTTCTTCTTGATGTTTAGATGGAATTTCTTTTGAATTAATTTCATCCCATTGAATTTGGGCTGTCCTTCTGGAGCAACAGAGAACAACTTTGCTCCATCCTCTGTATGGCAGTCTTTTAAATACTTGAAGATGGCTATCAGATCCTTTCAGTCAATTCTCATGTAACATTCAACACAGATTACATGCTGTTTTACAACCTCCAGAAACAGACACACATGTGCATGAAGGATGTGGAAGTGTTCAGTCTAATTTGAGAACAGGGCTACAGTAAAATTTTGTATGAATAGCTCCTCTCACAGAGAGATGAAAATTGGGAGGACTTGCAGGATTAGGACTTTGGGAACCAGCCACGTATCTTAGCCACTAAGGACAAGGAAAAAGGACAGGTTGAAAAAAAAAGGGGCTTACCCTTAACCCCCATGTTCTTGGGATTCAGCCAATGCCTCCAGATTTCATCCAAGACAGTCAGTAGCATTCAGCCAACTTTTCATTGAATATGAATTCCTTCCTAAAGCCCCCTTTCCACATGGCTTTTGAGTATTCAGCTCCCCAGCATAGGGAAGGGGAGTTGTTTTTGATGGACCTCCTTCAGTGGGGGTCCAAATATCAAGTGGGTAAATAAAAAGTCAATGTCATACAGAAATGCTGAACATTAAGGAAAGCACAAGTATATTGATTAAGAACTAAGGATGCCTCCCTTCAAGTGGGACCTGTGGATCACCTGGAATTAACTCCATACTACAGAGATCAGCTTCCCTGAAGAAAATGCTCCTCCCCAGGCTCCACCCCCAAACTTCCAGTAGTTTCCCAACCTGGATCCAGCATCCCTACCCCCTGTCCTGACCATGCCCAGGGGAGACCCGGCAACCCTATTTATTGGCCAATTTACTGGCCAGAGAAACAGATGCAAATTGAGTTTCTTTTATCCTCACCCTCCCTTATTGTTGTAAAGTTCAAAAATTCCTCTCCACCAAATAGGTTTCTTTCCCCCCTTAAAAATGAATATATCCACTTTACATCAGAGCCATTTTATTGTAGGATAAGAAAGCATACCCAAAATGAAATTGAAAGGTAACAAAGAACTGCAATGCCATAAAGGTTTAATCTCCACCTGAATACGTACCAGCTAATAAACAGCTCTGCGAAATGCTAAGAAATCTGCAGCCTCAATGCATATGGCAGAAGTTTAGCAGCCCATGAAATATGTGGATTTCAACCGGTTTCTCAGGCAATCAAAGAAACAGGAAAGGACAACCTTATTATGTCGCTTCCAGTCGCAAACAGCTAGAGGAGCTGAATCTGCCAGGCAGCAATTTCTGATTGTAAAGCTTTCCTTGTATGAAATCCTGCCAGTGACCTTCACATATCTTGTCCACTTACAATCCTCTGCTATCTGAAGTTAAAATACCATTCATAAAGGCTCACTGCCTTATGATCTTCTCCAACCGCAAGTTTCCCCCCCCCAAAAAAAAATTAATGATGATTCAATTAGTATTTGTATATGCATTCCAGTGAATATCCTGAATGGCAAATATTTTGTGTTTGATCTTTTTCTCCTCCAGTTCCAAGCTCAGAACATCATGCTGTGTTTGTCAAACATAATGAAATTGAAATACCAGTATCAGTGATTATTTATAGTAAGGCAAAATTATAAAAGGCATTATGGAATGAGGGCTTTGTTCATTGGTTTTGGCATGTTCTTTTGTTGCAAAACATTTTGGCTAAATTAACTAAATCCAATGCACAGGCAGTCAGTTCAGCTTACTTCTATCAAAAGCACATTAGAAGAGTCCACATGCATCCGTGCGTAAGTGTATCTTGAGGACATAAGTCTGGTACAGCTCAGTTCCAACCTCACCCTGTGTCAGTTTAGTAATCCAAAATCTAGTTCTGCAAGAAACCTTTGGGCTACTGCTACAGTTTGGTACCATCTACTTAAAGATCCTGATGCGTATCGCCAGGGTTGCCTCTACCAACCCCAACAAAGAGCCTCTACTGACCCCCATACCAGAAAAACCATTCTATGGAGTTTCAGTTCACCAATAAAACCAGTTGCTCTAGATTAGCTCCCAATCTTCACTGAAGTCTCAGTGTCTTCTACTATTTTCCAGTTCCATTTTGGAAACCCCACTCTAAGGGTTGCTAATGCAAAAAAATACTTGATAAGGGAGCTGCATCCTTTAAAAATCCCCTTGAATTTAACAGATCCTTCCTCATGAATGGACACAGTCATGGGTTTAGGTGATTTCCAAAGATGTATAATTAGGGGTAGATGTCTACTTTGAGAACCCAGTTCACAGGGACAGACAGAGAAAACTGATGAAAATGGTGCTAATCAAATGGAAAGTCATTGCTCTTTAGAAGCAGAGAGACCTTTCTGTAGTATGTTGTGATAAAATGTGTTTAAAGAACTGGGTTATCATGTGATAATGACATGACCAACAAAAACACCTTTTAACTGGCTTTTTAACTGGATGGAGATTCGGTTGATTAACTGTGCCAAGCAAGTGTCCATGCCATTGATTGTCCACATGTACACACCAGAATCGAAGGTGATATGCCATTCTCCCTGTCCCATAACTATAGAATTTTGGAGCACCCAGTAAAATATTCAGGCAGAACTGTCTCAGTTTAAAAAAACAGCTGTCTGTTGATGTAGATGGCATTGAATGGGGATTAGATTACTGGAGGATACATCCATATATGTCTGTTATACATCGTATCCTGCACATCTATGGGCAAGTCAACCTCTGAAAACCAGTGCTAGGAGAAAATTCAGGAGAAGGCAATTGGTTGGCTCTCCAAGGCAACTGGTTGGCCTCTGTGTGAAACAGAAGGCTGGACTGGATGGTTCACTGGTCTGATCCATCTTGTGTTGTTACTAAAGCATAGCCAACCTGCTAAATTTGTGAACTGGGTCAAAACTGAAGCTACATAAGTGAAACAGCCATGTACTAAAACAGGGGTAGTCAAACTGCGGCCCTCCAGATGTCCATGGACTACAATTCCCAGGAGCCCCTGCCAGCATTCGCTGGCAGGGGCTCCTGGGAATTGTAGTCCATGGACATCTGGAGGGCTGCAGTTTGACTACCCCTGTACTAAAACCTACAATTGGTACTTCCGTTTCAGCCAATCGCAATACTTTCCAGTGGAGATGGTTCCCATTCAGAAATCCTCACGTGATGTCCATGGAGCTGTGTATCAGCCCCCAAATGCCTCCCACCCTTACATCGTTTCTAACCCCACTGGCCATTTACACTAGAAAAGCAATCGAGAGAGGCTACTTCAAACAGTGATCTGTCTCTGACTATTTACTTAGGGGCATGCTATACAAAAAGGACAGGACTTTTAAAAGTCAATAGTATAAAGGAGGGAAATGGCTCACGCTGAAATTTACTGTCAGGATGCATCCTTGAAAAGCTCTGTGAAGGCAAGTGTGGCAAGTCCAATTTATGAGATCAGAGTTGTGAGCTGACAGAGCTGAAGCTTTGAAGGATTTGAAAGCCAGAGGTTTGTGGAGGCTGTCAGAGGGGGAGCTCCTTTGCCAAATCCACTGAATGGAACAAACAGTCACCTAGGTGTAAGCAATGCCTCAGGCGGTACTAAGTCTTGCAGAACTGCTCCATGACCGATTCCTTGGAGCAAAGGATGAGACGGAGAATGATCTCTGACAGCCCAGATCCTGAAAAAGTGATGTCACCGGAGGGCAAAGCAGTATCATTGCCTAACAGAAGAACAGGTGTCCATCCGGGTGGCCGGAAAACTTCAGGTCTCCTCTGACTTATGTCTAGGTTTCCCTTCCACCTTTTCCTAAACCCAGTCTTCTAAAAAAGAACAGTTCATACTATTTTTAAAGCAGAATCCCTACTTCCCATCCTGCTACATTTAGATAGAAAGAATTAATATTTCTTAATAGTTAAAGTGCAACAAAATCCAGGATATTGCAAGTAGGCAAATCTTTAAAAAACCCTTTTAAAGCATGTGTAATGTCTTCTAATAAATGTCGAATAAGTGATCTTTCTCTGTGAAGAACTGTCCTTATCCATGGTTCCTCTCTCTATATATATATGTGTGAAACAGCCTGGGGTTGGAACATGTCCAGCTGTCCAAGTTGGAATAGGGTCAGTCAGCAAAGCTGGCTGCACCCTGATTGGCCCTACCCCTGCAGCTCCCGCCCTCTGTCCCGGGACTCTAGCCTCTTTGCTCTCAGATGCACCTCAGTGCCTGGAGCTAGCAGCAGGTAAGGGGAGAGGGCCCTGGGCAAAGGGTCATGGTGGAGGGCCTGCTAACGGGGGCCTCTTGCCCTGCTAGGCTGCGGCTCCTAACGAGGGCCTCTTGGCCTGCTAGGCTGGGCCTGCTAACTAGAGCCTACTGGCCTGCTGACTGCCTGCTAAGGAACTCTGTCCTGGGCCTGCTAATGAGTTGGCCAGGCCCTGCCTGCCCGACTTGATCCGGCTGCAGACTGTGGCCCAAAGCCACCTTAAGCTGCCTGGCTGGGGGCCAGGGGAGGGGACCCTTTCAAGGCCCATTCTTAGGAACGGGCTTTGAAGCTAGTAATATATAAATAAGAAATCCAGTACAATCCACAAGGAACATCACTTCTGCAGACCCTATTGCATTATTTAGAATTGTAACAATATAGTGCCTTCCATAGTCACAGAGAGATAGCTGATTGACCATTTCTGTTTCAAAAGCTGGTAGAGTTACAGACACATCCAGGTGATCATGATTTACTTTTACCCAGCCAGCAATGGATATAAACAGTCACTACATTGAAGCATTTTGCTAGCCCTAAAATTCCTTTTTAGATCATTTTATTGTATTCCTACCATGTTGTGGCTATGACCTTAGGGCACTTGTTCAGAACTTAATGTGCTAACTCACTTTTCAACACCCTCAGAGAAGGCAAAAAACATACAGCCCATCCCAGCCAAAGCCCTTGGTGGCATCCATGTTACAGAACATATTTTCTGTTGTCCTTTTCTCAAACATGCCAGTGGTTGACCTCCTGTGTCAAATCTACTCCGTATATAAATGCTCAGGGATTGGCCCAGACTTCCTAAGATTCATGGCTCAATTACAATGGATCTGAATAGCTTCTCCAAACTGCCTTCAGTGCCAGTTGGACAAAAATCTAATTAAATGCTCAATGAGATGATCAGTTTGCCACTTATTCTAGCCACTGTGTTTGATATCACTTTAATATGGCTTTACACACAGACTGAGTGTACCACAGGAAAGATTCACGTTAGGTTTAAATTAGTTGGCATTTTTCATTCCCCCCACCCTCCCACCCACCCACCCACCCACACACACCATGAACACTGGGAAAAACATTTCTCATTAGAATTCAACAGGTGCATATTTGTTCAGCTCAGAGATTCAACATTTCCAGGTAAAACATTTTCATGTTTTTCAAAATTGAAACAAAAAGGATTATAGAGAGAAATAAATCCCTCCAAAAGGACTTGTGTCCAATGCTGAAAGCATGGTTTTAGAAACCTAAAGAGCTAATTTTGAAGACTTTCTCCCCTTTTGCTGTATTGGAGAAATACACCACTGCATTCTTTTCATCCGGGGGTGAGGGGGCCTTCAGTACACACAAATAGTTTTGTAGAAACATTCTAGATTCTGTTGTGTTCTTAAAAATCTGTACAGGAATTGTCCAAATTCACAGGACTATACAAGATAGCACATGTAGAACTTTCATGTTTGCCTCCTTTGTCCAAGATCTCCATGGATAATGGAAAAAGAGGCAGGAACATTTTATTGTTTGGAATCATTCTAGGTTTCACAACATTTGAGGGGGAAATCACTAGAGTGAAAAACCTTGAATTAAAGGCGGAATTAGTCTTGATCACAATGGAATAAAAGGATTCTGATCATCCCTAGTAAATTCACATTATTTTTATATGCCTTACAATCTCAGATCCTCACTAATCAAAATATGCCATAATTTTATGTTTCATGCCTTTTCAGAGCACATAGAAAAAGGAACCTCCACTTTACACATTCTCTACAGACAAACAGAACTTGTCCTATCAATAAATGCCCTCATTAATGAACAGAATTAAACAAAAAATGTAGAGTTCATGGCCACCATAATATTGGCACCACTCAATAACATACTTATAATTTGAGATCCTCCACAACAATCCATCCAGAGACACAGATCCAAATAAATTATCCAGTGTCTACGATTTACAGTATTTTAAAAACAATCATAAGACGTTAAGATTTTTCATAAATTCCACTTGAGTCATAAAAACACATGGCTATATATCTAGAATTCAGCACTTTTAGTGACACACAACCAGGAAAATACACCATGCTCAAAATCCTACCTTCTTGAACTGCCTGAAATGGGTTGTTGCCATCCACAAAAGTCACTGAAATTGTGATTTTCTCTGTCTGCAAAATTTCATCGTTCTGGTTAAGGTCAGCAACTGCCATACGGAACACCTCTTCATCCTTTTTTGCAGATTCATCAAATATTGCTCCTACAAAGGAGGAAAGAGAATACTTAAATGTAATATTAAATATTAATATTAAGCACATTGATGATGCAGTAATTTGCCCCTTTTGCAACTATTTGACCACTATAACAAATACCTGTTATGGGCAAAAGTTAATTTTCCAAGCCTGGAAAAGGTTTGAGATAACTTAGGGGGGAAATAAGGAAGATGTCAATCTATACTGGATTGGGAAATACCTGGAGATTTGGTGGGGGGGGGATGGAACCTGGGAAGGGGAAGAGAAGGCACTTCAGCAGGGCACAATGCCATAGAATCTACCCTCTAAAGCAGGGGTAGTCAACCTGTGGTCCTCCAGATGTTCATGGACTACAATTCCCATGAGCCTCTGCCAGCAAATGCTAACTCACGTTTCAACACCCTCAGCAAATGCTAGCAGGGGCTCATGGGGATTGTAGTCCATGGACATCTGGAGGACCAAAGGTTGACTACTCCTGCTTTACAGCACATGTTTTGGTGAAAAACAGCTTGCTGTCCATTGCAGAACTTCCTCCAAAATGTATAGGATTCAGTCTCATTTTGCCCAAGGAAATCATAGAATCATAGAGTTGGAAGGAGCCACACAGGCCATCTAGTCCAACCCCCTGCTCAACGCAGGATCAGCCCAAAGCATCCTAAAGCATCTTTTTTGAAGATCGGAATGGTGGAGTACAACTAGCCTAACAGGCCCCTTAAGTGATAAGAATGCAAGTCTAATGACATGCCCAAGAACCTTTGAAGGGCTTCTACAGCTTGCATTAGCAGAAAAGCTGGCATGAAAAATGTTCTCTTAAAAGTTTAACAAAGAAAAAGGAGGGAAAAAACCCAAACCACTAGCAATGAACAAAATTTTGGAACCGTGCCATTGAGTCCAATTTCACTCTTCTTCATTTGACACTTCTTTTCATTAGTCTTACAGGTCATGAATCATCACAAGAGGCCTCTATATAGGAGTCCCAGGAGATTATTGGGAGCCCCCTACAGCAGTGTCTTCTCAGACACGTCTTCATTTTTTTAATTTTAAAGGACACAAACTCATGGACAATTTATCATGGCCTCTTTTCGATGCCCTTCATCATCTGTTTTCCTGCCAGATCTGTCCATTCAGTGCCAGCATCTTCACTACACAAACTTGGCCAACTTTGACCCAGGCGTTCTCTCCTTGTCATCACTTTCCATCTGGAGCAGCTGTTTCATACCTCTCCATATCAATGACCTGTCATTTCCTTGCATATCTCAGCTAAAAACGCTCTTTTCCCTCTCCCTCGTTCCTTCATTTCTCAGTCATTTGCCAGAGTATTTACAGGCAGAGGGCTTTTGCTTAACTCTTCGTATGGAATCCTGCCACTGCTGGTGGGAAAGCAGTCCCTAAGGAAAAGACTTATGCACTATTTAAAGAAAAGAAAGCCGCTTGCTGAAAAATCCTGGACAGTGTCCACCGTCTCTCCCGGTGTCACTTTCCTTGGTTCGGTACTGATACAAACTTTGCTGCCTGTTATTAGCTACTTATTAAGATGACGTAGCCCATTTAATTGTATTCTTAACATTATTATTGTTACTATTATTCCTGTTGTCACAGCTGATTGATGGAATCCCCATAGGATTTTCAAGGCAAGAGGCATTCAGAAGAGGTTTGCCATTGCCTGCCTCTGCATAGACATCCTGGCATCCCTTGGTGATCTCCCATCCAAATACTAGCCAGGGCTGACCCTGCTTCGCTTCCAAGACCTGATGAGATCGGACTAGCCTGAGCCGATATCAGACTTATTAACGTATAATAGACTTAATCGTTATAACAGACATTAATGCATGCTGGTAATAGACATTTATTTATTTGTTTTTCAATTTATATACCACCGCTCCCCGAGTGGTTTTGTGGCGGTTCACACAGTAAGACATTAAAATACAATAAAATCCTCCCAAATTACAACAACAAAGGCAGCAGTGGTCAGATCTTCTTTACCCAGTCCTATCCCATCCTGTTCAGCTAGTCAAGTCTTCTTCAGTGAGAGTGGGAGCAGGTCTAATAGACCTTGTGGGGGGGGGATCCCTAGTTGGAATGCCAGGACTCTACCCTGGCCTCAACCATGTGCCTGGCGGAAGAGCTCCATCTTGCAGGCCCTGCGGAAAGCTGGCAACTCCGTCTGGGCCCTCAGCTCTTCCGGGAGCTCATTCCACCAATTGTTCTTCTGTTGTTTACCTGGTAAACCTTATGAGAGTGCTGCAACATAACATAAGCAGCATACTTTAGTTTGGGGGGGTAAATATTACTTTCGGGGCATGAAAAATCATGAAATGCTCCGTAGTCCTTAGCTAGCTAATCAATGACAAGATGTTCTAACTGCAAGCTACAAGCCACAAATTTAGGAAAAGAGAACTGCAGAGCAGCAAAGAGAATATGAAGAATCATTATAACAGAATGCTATGGGGGAAACAGTCACGCATACACCTAGAAATACGCATCGCACACTTGACTACTTCAACCAAACACCTGCTCTTCTAATAGATCACAAGTGTTCTGTGATGTTTTTTGGTGTGTTTTTTTAATCATCCATTTGATGTTCTAATGAATGTTGCTTAATATGATTGCTCCTTGTCCCCAGTGACATTGTTAGCTCGTTCCAGCGTGTGAATCCAATTACAATGTGTTTCCCAAACTGCTGATACTGCATTATTGTCCTAATAGTGAGCCTTGGTGCTGCTAGAAGGCGGGCTCAGTTACAGGACAAGGAAAGCAGCAGCTCAGAGATTCCTAGCTCCTCTTGACCAGTTTTGGTGGCAATGGAGATTCCTTTGAGGCTTCACGTTTCCCATTTATGAAATCAAATCATTATATTTGTCCTGAAGCAGAAATGAATACCTGTTTTTAAAGTAACATGAAATCATCAGAATAAACATATTGAACCTGGCACAGGAAACAACTCTCTACATGGGTTACACAAATTTTGTTGATATTTGTGGCCTGGTTTTCCTTTCTCCTGGGCTTCCTGAGCAGAGGTTCCATTTGTCTTTCCACTGAAGCCCAGGAGCAGAGTCATCTCTGATGCCATCATTAAGTCTATCATTAATACAGCTTGCAAGCTGGACAAAAGTTACGCTCAGATATTCTCTAAATTGTGGGGAGAGGAAAGGGAATGTGGTTGTAAGCTGCTTTGAGCCTCCTCCTCCATCATAATAATATGCCATCAAGTTGCTTTTGACTCACAGTGACCCCTGGGCCATAGAGTTTTCATGGTATGAGATTAGCAGAGGTGGTTTGTATTGCCTTCTTCAGTATAGCATCCCTAGTTTTACTGGTGTTTTTCCATCCAAATACTGAAGGTAGCTGACCCTGCTTAGCTTCTCAAGTTCAGGCTAGGCTGGGCTTTTAGCCTCTTAATTCTGTGCTTACATATAACTAAATGTACAGTTAGGCTGCCACTCACCTTGAACCCTACTGTGTCTAGCAGGGGTTACTTCTTCACAGCTTTGAGTATGCTTACAGTTGTAGTTATGATTAAGTTTAGCTGGACTAAATCCAGCATTGTCCCATAATCTCAGAGAACAGATAACATTATTTTGGAGAGAAATTGTTTAATAATATTGGCCAACCTGGAGAGAGCAAAATTGCTGAAACAAATGATGAAAATTCAAGGAAATTTCTCACACAACGCATCTTGTGAGGATCTTCAATTGCCCAGAAAAGCAAACTCTTGAAGCAAAAGATTTCAGTTATTGAGCAGGAAAGTCATCTCATCGAAACATTGCCGAAACTGGGGCCAAAGATACAGGTCTTCACATATATTCCCCATCCCGTCTCCCCCTCCAATGAGAATCCAGAAAGGCGGGAGACTATCACATAGCCATAAAACTCAGATTAGGGATTCAGCTCCAAAATGAAGGGGAGGGGAATGGAACAAATGAGAGAGGTTAAGAGGAAGGCAGGGATGGGATGCAGGGAAGGGAAATGAGGGGCCATGAACAAAGCACAGGAGACAAGCTGCCCCCAACTCTTACAAGGCTATAGTCTACATACCTAACTACATAAACATCACTAAATAATGGCAGAAACAACAGGATTCTGACACTTAGATTACAGTAATTATTCTTTGCACTTAAAAATGATGTGGGATTGAGGGTTTTAAAAATATGCCACTGATCCAATCCTATTCAGAATTTAATCCTGCTCAATTCAATTTAGTCAGCGTTGCAGCCCTAGTGTAATGAACGTGAAATGCTAAAATTCAAGTATTTGACCTCATATTTTGAAATGCTGTTGATTGGCACCATATTACAGACACCAGTTTTGAGTAAGGAAAGCACACATATATTGATTTTAAAAAGAAATGTACAAAGTGTTCTCAAACATATGTCTTGATACCTGGTTAAACGACTCATAAATATGCACTTGAAATGAACCATATTATTTTCTAGAAGGTGAGGATAAAGGCAGGCTACAGTAGCTGAACCATGGCAATCTTTGAGAATGGAAGCTTTCATTATTTTATTGTGAATATAGCAATTTTGGGGAGCTTAATAGCAAAGTGTTCATTATGTAACCAGTGATCTGTTGATTATCAGTAGCCCCTCAATTTCCTACTCTACCCATTATAGCCAATTTGGGCCTTAGCTGTTAAAAATGGGTGGTTTGGTAGGTATTATTGCCATATTATTATTAATGCCCCGGAAAGAAAGTTACTATAATGGTAATAAATCTGCTGAGTGTTATTAATGTTTCTGCAGTGGAACACACTAAAATGTGCCCTTTATAATGGCCATTAGTAACCTACTCTCAGATATTTTATTGCCAAAGGGAAGGCTGATACATCATAATATTTCTCTTGACTGTTATTAGCAATGAAATACTGGGCACTAAACAAACCTCCCCTCCCACCCCAAAATAGGGATGAAACTTTACCAGTTGAGTAGCATACCAACTGTGACAACGTTTCATAATATGCACTTATCATTGCAATGAAGACCTAAATCAGAGTACAACCACACTATCCATGTGAGACTGGGTCTGGGCATGAGTGTCTACATTTCATGTCATAGATATAATGGCTCAAGCAGAAAATCTCATTTTACTTACTAAAATTCAATAGGTTATAGCTAAGTTTACTAAGCCCCTTGTCAGGGATTCCCTGCTCCCAGGTTCTATTGCCCACAGTCCTTGGAAGCAGGGACTGGTGTCTGTGGGGGGGAATGAAAAATTATACTTACATGAAGTTTATCATACAGTTTCTGGAAATTCTAGAGCTACCTAGAAGTAACAAAGGGCAGCTCTAGGGATCAGAAGAAACTCTATGGTAAGAGCTGTTAGTAAGAACTCCGCAAATCTTTGCTTTGTTTTATGGGGGGTTGATGGGTTTTTATGGGGTTTTATATGTATTGTAACCGGCCACGAGTCTTCGGAGAGTGGCGGGCTAAAAATGTAAAAATAAAATAAGGAAGCAGGCAAGGCCCTATTTTTCTTTGAATTTTTCTTCCAGGACATTACACACACACATACAAACCCTCCCACCATTTGCATGACACTGGGAGGTGTTGCAACCATGATCCACATGCATGCATGAACTCGCCTGCAGTTTGACAGGCCATGACACTCTATCAACGATATCAAACGAATGTACACAGCAAGTGAAGTCAAACATTTTACATTCAGTGAATGCTATGCAATATTCTGGCAGCAAGATAGCTAAAGGTTGCCCACAGGTTGAAACTGACAAATTGTTATTCTAATAATTTTCTGATAACGGAATTGCTCCTGGGACAGACTTTTAAAAGCCCTGTATGTTAACACCATGGATTATCTTTACTGAACACTATTCTTCACTAGCAGCCTCCAAGCTGACAAAAGGCCGTGTTTTTTTCTTCCATATCGAATTGATAAAATCTGATTTCTAAATTTGTTTAGACTGACCCCAATGTTTCTGAATCGTCTCTGACTTTCCCACACGATAATAAAGGTTGCAGTGTAAGTGAAAAATGAAGAGCAGCATAGATATAAATGGACATTTGCATTCCAGTCTCTTGTTTTAGAGTTCAAGGGTTGGGAGAGGAGTATCTAGCAGGAATGGAGCTCAGTCTTTCTGTTTCCTCACACTACGCTCTCCTCAAGATTGAGGTGAGAATATTTTAAAGGTAAAGGTAAAGGTATCCCCTGAGCAAGCACTGGGTCATGTCTGACCCTTGGGGTGACGCCCTCTAGCGTTTTTATGGCAGACTCAATACAGGGTGGTTTGCCAGTGCCTTCCCCAGTCATTGTGAGGACAAATCCTGTAAACAACCAGCCTCTGACAACAGTGGGTATGACCGGATGTCACTGAACTTGGATCACCCTTCATCAATTAAATCTTGTAAGAGTGAAGCACAAAGTACTACTGCACCACACCTTGCATTTTTGCAGCATTTTGCAGCAGAGAGAAGCAGGTAAGAAGAAGCAATGCTGCTTTCAAGGCAGCTTCTCATTCATAGTAATGCCTCTGACCCAAGATTGCTTCTCCTCAAGAGCCAAACCGGATGTCACATGAGACGTGAGTTGTGACACAGGCGTCCATCCCAGTTCACTGTCATAATGAAGAACATTGCAGGTGACATTGAAATGGTTCTGTTGCTTCCTTGGACTACTCACTGCTATGAGGGGGAAGGAAGGTTACCCATTCTAGGCTAGGAAATACCTGGAAATTTTAGTAGAGCCAGAGATGGGTGGGCTTTTGGGGAGGGGAAGGGAGGGACTTCAATGGGGCATAATGTCACAGAGTTTGCCTTCCAGAGCAGCCATTTTCTCCAGGTGAATTGATCTGTCACCTGGAGGTCTGTTGTAACCCTGGGAGGTCTCCCTGGAGATTGGCAACCCTTATAGGGTACAGAAGAGGAAACTGGAAACCCCTCTTCTTCTTTTCAGATATGGTGTCAAATCACAAGAACGAAACAAGCTGATGTACTTTTGAGAACAAAGTAAAAGATGTAAAATATTGTATAAGGAATATAGTAGAACTCGACTAAGTAATTGTTCTGCTCTTGGCTGTCATGCCCAACCTTTTAGCAGAAGAGCTAATTACTCTTTACTTTGCTGGGGAACGGGCATAAATTACTTAAAAAGTGGCTTTTTACATTAGTCTTTGAGTCTAGATCTGTTAGCCAAACACATACAAATACTAAAGGTAAAGCACCGAGTCATGTCTGACCCTAGAGGGTGACGCCCTCTAGCGTTTTCATGGCTAGACTCAATACAGGGTGGTTTGCCAGTGCCCTCCCCAGTCATTACCGTTTACTGACCTCGGAAGGATGGAAGGCTGAGTCAACCTTGAGCCGGCTGCTGGGCTTGAACTCCCAGCCTCATGGGCAGAGCTTTCAGACTGTATGTCTGCTGCCTTACCACTCTGCGCCACAAGAGGCTCTATACAAATACTACTATTTGTCTAATGGCATATAAAAACATCTGTCTTCAGGTGGACATTCCTTGGTTCCTATTCTGACAAATGGTATGCATGGAAGAGCCTGCTTTCACACTGGACCAGGACTTACATGCTTTCCTTCTTGATTAATTACTATTTTTAGTCTATTTATAATGCAATAAATGGTATAATATAGACAAATATAAAAGCTTAGGGATTTCATTTCAAATGTAATTTGAAGTCAAACATGCTACCTCAAAGAGCTATAAATAAAACAAGGCCCTGCTTACCATATGTATTTTGCTATGCACTCTTAACCCAATTTTTAATCAAAAGTAATGGAAAATGAAATCCATGCAGTTAAACTAGCACATTGCCACTAAGATGAATCAAACCTGATCTGCTACCGCCACCACCCATATTTACAGAATTACTCTGAGCTCTCTTAAGTTAATGGAGTGAAACCAACTCAATGCCAGATCTAGACCAGAGACCTGGGTTCGAATCCCTGCTAAGTGAGGGAGCTCACTGGGCTGGCAAATCCCTGACGCTCCATCTAGCCTACCTCAGAGGTTTGCTATAATAATAAAATGGGAACAAACTCATAGATGTCACTTTGGCTGACTTGGCACAGGCGGAAAAGGGCAAGAGGGAGCGGGGCTAATCCCCACTTTTACATGATGCCACCACCAGGCCAGCCTTCTGCTGAAACTACCATGGATTGGGCCTTCATTTGCCTTTCCACTGCCTGCTGAAGTGCTTCCCCTGTGGGGACACAGAAAACTGCAGAGCATAAAACTCCACAGCATCACACCTGCAGCGGCCAGGTGTGGCTGCCGCAGTGCAGAATCAGCCTTTGAGAAAGACTGAGACAGACCCATGGAACTGTATTCCATGTAGAACATTTTCAGAAACAGCACAACAATTATGCACTAGTGCAGAGGTAGTCAACCTGTGGTCCTCCAGATGTCCATGGACTACAATTCCCATGAGCCCCTGCCAGCAAACACTGGCAGGGGCTCATGGGAATTGTAGTCCATGGACATCTGGTGGACCACAGGTTGACCATCCCTGCACTAGTGTGTTCAACAGGATACCTCAATGTAACCTTAAGATTGCAGTCACAAACAGTATTGTGAATAAAGGGCATTCTTATTCTCAGCAGGGTTTATTTTTATATCCTTAAAGTTTTTTAAACTCCCCCTTTCTAGTTCTGTTTGAACTAGAAAGAAAATGCCAGTTCCAAGGATAGACATGCTCTCACAACCTCCACTCATAGTTGTATATAAATCTTTACAAAGGTTCAGCATGCAGAACAAGGCACCAACCAAAGGACAGTCAAATAGATCATAATGATTCCTCATGAGAGAACAATTTGATGTTTTCAGGAATACAACAGGCGCTAGATGTGGGGGTGGAAGAACTCTGTGGACGGCCTCCTCCTCCTCCCAGGACCTGGAAAGGCTGGATGCAACTGTTAGGGAACTCACGGGCAGGGGGGAGCTCTCACACAGCAGGGATCTGCAGCCTCTGAGCCTCAGAGGGAAGTGTAAGGAGGAGGGGGTGGTCAGGGGTGGGGGACAGAAAGTGATTGGCTGGCCGCTGGACAGACAGGCAAGCCGGTTGGAGGAGGAGGCACTCGGGGCGGGACACCCTGAGTGGGTGTTAAGCGCTTGAGTGGCACTTAAGCCATGAGACATGCTCCTCCAAAGCCTTACCAGAAATATACAGTGGAATAGATGTACCTGAAATCACTGCACTCTCCAAGAGAGCCAGTATAGTGTACTGTTAAGAGCAGCAGGCTGTAATCTGGAGAACTGAGTTTCATTCCCTACCCCTCCACATGAAGCCAGGGTGTCTGTTTTGGGGTAATATATATATTGGGTGGTAAAATATTTTTTATTAAATTATCTCCATTATACAAAAGTGTCTGTTGTTGGGGAGAGGAAAGAAGATGTTTGTTACGACTTCTCGAGGTAGAGAAAAATGGGGCATAAAACCCAACTCTTCTGCTGCTGCTGAACTTTGAACATGAGGCTAATCTGACCTGAAACTGGAGGAAAAACCCTCCAGTGAGGCACAGCTTCTAGTCTGGCTCCAAAGGAGAGGCTTAAGGGATGCAAGGCAGCTACTGGTAGCCCTCATTTGGAGTCCCTGTGCTTTCATCAGTTTTTAAATTGGACCATTAACATAACAGTAAACAGCGATTTGTATAGAATGTATTTACTTTCCAATGGCAAGTGCTGCAAAGAGGGACCACAGAGGGACTCAGCAGCTGGGAGAAGCAGCTGGGATTGCAACGAATGGCAGGCACGTTACCAAAACAAGATTTTTTAAAAAAATAAGTATTTCATGTCATGCTATTTCCAGCAGATTTGCAGCAAAGATAGCGGCATTCTCCAGACAAGCTAAGAAGTCAACAGGCTCTCGCTTTGCATCCGAATGCCAGAGAGAGAGAAGGGGAAAGACTCAAGTGCCTGACTCAAGCACGAAGTAATTGGGGTTTCGCTTTTCATTTTATGTTTCATTTTCAAGCACATTAGTTGCCAAATTAAAGGGCTTGGCAGGTGATTAAATGAGAAAGCTGAGGTCATACTTAGCAAAGCAGATCTCGGCCTCGGGCAGCATTTTGGTGACAGAAGGTGGAGGGGGGAGGGGGAGCAAAGGGAAGCGGGTGGTGTGCCATTTAAGTCCTTCCAGAACCCTGGACGGTGGATCCGGAGCTCAAATCTAGCATTAACAACAGTCGTCCAGAGCGTCGAGGCCACTGCACAATTACAGCCGGAGGACAGCTGCGTTCGGTGTTGCGCAACCATTGCACGCTTATAGGTGTCCCACTGGTTTATGGCTGGCTGCCCTGTCCCCAACACAGTCCAGTCTCCTTTTGAAAGAGCTGGCAGTTCTATTAAATCTGAGCCTCTCCTTCCCCCCGCTGAGATTTTCAGATGAGGAGCCAAAGGGGACCTGGGAGGTCAAGGAAAATTTCTCTGCATACTGTACGTTTCCTGCCGCTCTGATGCGGTGACGGGGCAAACATGCCAAGTGCTGATGGGTGAATGAATAGACCCAGTCATGCTTCACATGCATCCCATTGTCTGGCATCGTAAACAGGCAGACACGCTGTCAACGAATTTTCAGTTCCTTCCTCTCTACCCATCTTTTAATTCCAGGCCACTGGCAAACTCTTCCCATCAAAACTGAAGCCAGTGACTGAGAGCTGGGAGACATAGTGTCCTTTCAGGCATCCTATATTTCAAGGGAAAATATGCTACTGTTTCTAAGTCCAATGGGTCGACTGCACATGAAGTGGCATTTCCCCTTAAAAGTACATGGTTGGGTTTTCATCCTTTACTTACTGAGCAATTTTTTTAAAAAAAATTGTGTTCATCTTGTGGTGTGACCGAAAGCACAGCAATTATTGCAAAAATGGGCTTGTTTTTGAAGCAGCTGAAAACCCTTTGTTAATACAGGCACTGTGGATTAACAGCATAGAACTAAATTAAATATCCATAACAGAGTGTGCAGCTGTAAGATTTTGATAATTTTAATTTCCCAGTTCCACACACAAAGCCTTCTGTGTTTTGTGAGCTTGCACATAGATGTCGTAAACATTTTTTAGAGCTAAAAGGAACTCATGACATGCCAAGAAGCTTAAAAAAAACACACACAACAACTCTCTTTAAAAACTTTAATTTCAAAAAGTGTATTTTTAGGAAACAATCTATGCATTGTGGCTTAAACACTGTATGCTATACTTTACTTCTCCAAATGAACAAAAATGTGATACGCAAATGAACCTAAAAGAAGCAGCTGAATGATTCAACAGTTCACAAAGTGCATTATGTTACATTATGCTTAATAAGTTTTAATAATTCTTTCCTTTTAACAGCTATTACTGGAATTGCTATTTTTCTCTTGCTCCGAATCAGTTCCGGGCAAACTGTGGCACAATACTGTGCAATCTGAACATTTAATAGTATCAATAATTCTGAAATGACATTCTGTTCTAATTTGCTTAAGTAGAGAGAGTAGGCAGAGCACAGAGAGAACTGCAAAAGAAAAAAAGGGGGTAGAGGGCTAAACACATTCCTAAATCGCTTCAGTTTATCTATGTCAAAATTGCCTCTTGAATCATTTCTATGGAGTTGGAGAGAGGCCACAGCTACGCAGCAAGTAGAAGTGCTTGAGATTCAATATCCAACCAGTCAGAGACTCAAGAAGCAATACTGGCCTAGGACCAGAGGAAGCAGTACTAGAAGAGCTGTTTTTTTTATACCCCACTTTTCACTACTTTAAGGAGTCCCAAAGCAGTTTACAAATACCTTTCCCTTCCTCTCCCCACAACAGACACCCTGTGAGGTTGGACCAGGCTCAGTTGGGCCAGTTGGCCAATGGCATAACTGCTTTGTTAGTTTAGCTTCTTGGAATCTTTTCTGATTTCAATCACACTGAATTATTATACCAAAACCATCAGAGAGAATGGCATTTCTGTTTGCACAACTGAGGTTGATGACTTTCACCAATTCCTCCTCCTCTGCAGTCACTCCATTGATAAATGTTTAGCATCCAGGTTCAACTCAAAGTAGTGGTTATTACTAGGATTGCCAGACTTCCTCCCTCCACAGTGTAGGTTGCTACCAGATCCCACCACCAGTCAGCTGGCTGGCAAAGGGGGATCTGGGCAATGAGGGAGATGCAGCCAATGTGTAGCAACATGTCTATATCCCTGCCCACATGACCTGAAAGTGTCAGCACGATGTTGGGTGACAGTCTGATATTCAGGTGAAAGCTCTATGGTAGAAGCCAAATTTACCATAGAGCTTTTGCCCAAACACCAGAGTGTCACCCCAACATCTCCAATGCGATACGGCACAGCTGGGCAGTGACATAGGCATGACACTACACGTCAGCTGGGCCTCCCTCCTGAACAAGGTAAATCCCCCTCCATCCCTAATTATCACCTTTGAAGCCCTTCAAGGTCTAGAACCTACATATCTGTAGGACTACTTCTCCCGATATGCTCAACTGCAGCGCCACCCCTCTCAGCTATCTGAAGGTTCCACCCCACAAAAGGATTCTCTGTTGTGACTCCCCAGGGATTCTCTGTTGTGACTCCCACCTGGTGGAACAACCTTCCTAGTGAGGTCAAAAAGTCTCCCATATGCTCAGGTGACTAAATAAGGCTTTCATCAATGTCTGAGGAAATTAAGGAAATCATTGTAAATACTATATTGTTTTTAATACCTCATTCTCAAATTCTGTAATCGTTTTATTACATTGTTTGTTGCATGCCACAGAATGTTTCCTTGTTGCATTGTTCTCCAGTCTTGTAATGCTGCTTGATTTCTCTGCATGTTACTGTTTTTTGTTTGTTTGTTTTTTAGTGTACAGGTCACTAATTTTTTTGAGGGGTTGCATGTATTGTATGGGGAAGGAAGATGACATGATACAGCCCAACCTCATCAGATCTTGGAAGCTAAGTGGGGTTGGTACTCAGATGAGAGACTGTTTTGAAAGCCTCCACAGAGAAAAACAATGGCAAACCACCTCTGCTTCTCACTTGCCTTGAAGGCCCCTTGCTGAATCATCATAAGTTGGCTTGACGACACTTGCATAAATACAGAAGTACTAGACCGTTCTTGTTTTCACTTATAACCTCCCTTGAGACTCAGAAAGATGAGACTATAAATCAAGGAAGTAAATATATAAAGAATTTCCCCTTTCCTCTGAAGAGGCCAATCTTCTGTTCCACTAACACCCCCCCCCCTCCACACACATTTCATAGGTCTCTCTGAGCTACAGCAGGGAGGGGAAATAGCAAAGTCCTGTCCTGTGAAGTCTATGGAGGGTTGGATAAACCCCAATATCCTAGATGCACCTTACCGTTATTTGCTGAATACAGTTCTGTTGCTTCCTCAAACCACTACTATTGAAACAACCCAAAGCAACCCATTCTCCATTTCTTACTTTGTAGCATTGTAGAACACCAGCACAGGGTGACAGTTGTGGCTAGCATAACACTAGATTAGCTAACAGAAGGGAAGCAAGGACAAAATGATTTGCACAGCAAATTAAGATACTAGATAATACTTTTCTCACATCTCCTTCAGAAGCAGTGAAACAACTGCAGAACAGGAGTACTGAAGCCTGTTGAACGACAACTACATGTAGGCATTGAGCAGAGAGAATCTGGCTTATGCAAAATGAGATTTTCTCCCAATTGCCTCTTGTCCAAGGGCAATTCCTTTTGATTTTTTTGGAAGTCTGCTTAACTCCTATGAGAAACACCTCATGTAGAAAATAGCATGGAAGGCTGCTCAATGTCTCATCCAAAGTGGAAAGCACTGAGAAGATGGGCAGATGAGTTGCCAGGAAAACTAGCTGTGCAGAGGTTGAGATCTTGACAGTCTTCCTAGCTCCAGCTCAGAAAGGATAGAGCCAGGATGTTCTAGTACAAATAAGAGTCAACATAACAGTCCAGGAGTAGAAGGGAGAAATAAGAGAGCTAGAAATAGGGAAGTGCTTCACCACCTGGGGATATATCTGGAGATAAGGAGAAGAAAATTGGAGATGGAGACCCTAGAAATGTCATTTGAAGAAGCCATTCAGCGCTGGGTGTCCGAATCAGAAGACCTTCATTGGCATATAAAGAAAGATGACTGAAGAAGAAAAATACATTTAAAGCATTAATAGTTCTACAGTTACAGGATCTCATAGACAGCTGTACAAAAATGGCAATCGAATCAATAACTTGAGAGTTGTTTCCTAATACGAAAATGATCTAAGTCTCACTGGGTGTCAAGCTGATATCTGCTCAGAAGAAGAGACTGCACTGTAAGCCCCTGATTTCCTTGACTGAAGTCAAACTAAACGTTGAAGGTGAGAGGTTAGGGAATTCTCCTTTTCACCAGGGAATGGAAATTCTTCACAATTCATGTACCGGAAAGGAAGATTTTAAAATGATATGCCTAAGGGTTTTGTTTTCTTTCTTTGCAAATCTTACTTTCTTGAGGGGGGCAGGCCTAAAAGTTTCTGCAATTATTTTTTAGTCTTTTCCGTATTAGCCTTCAGGGATAGCCAGAGGTTTAACTCCCAAGAATCTACCACATCATGCTTACCCAGGGACTATGAAAAAATGTTTTGAAAGGAAGAGAACCTCAAGAAGGCTTCTCTACCTTAGCCACAAGGACTGGAATCAAATGCCTATAAACAATACCATAATTTGGTTCTACATACTCTTGAAGGCGGACTGAAATCATAACCCACAGGGAATGCCTATCAAAGCAACAGATGACAAAATTACACAGCAGGACAAAATAAGGAAGGCTGCAATATCCTTTCACTATCAATCACAGAGAGTGTATCACATTACTCTTTAATCCCTCGGCTTCACGAGAGAAGACAGGCATCTATACATCCCTGGGTAATAACATGATACCAGATAAAAGAGAAATCAATCACTTGTTGAACTGCAGATTCAAAACAAAACAAAAAGTGATAAGTCAATCTGGCTCAGAAAAGTTGGGTTATCTGTAGAAAGGGACCTTGAGACAAAGAGCAATACACGGTGTGTCCATGCAAAAAACCATGGTGTGTCCATGCAAAAAAAGGCTGCTACAGAGATACGTGACATAGACAACATTCAATGACAAATCTGAACATAGTAGCAGAGCAAAACACAGCATGAGTAAATTATGGATGTGTGTGTTTTTTTTAAGTGTTTTGCTTAAATTTGACTCCTGATCCAACAAATGCTACCTCAAATTCAAATCTCCATGCAAACACTGAAAAACATGAAAATTCAGGGGAGTGTTAAGCACTAAGGCTAAATAAATGTTTACATAGTAATTGCTGGGTAAAGTAATATACCTAAATTATAGCTTTGTAAGGATGGAACGGTGAAAATCACATTGCTGAACTCCTTTTCCTACAGAACAATGCTCTGTACTGAAGTATTTTTGAACTGTGCTTTTTTCAAAGTACCATGTTTACTGTGACTAAGATAACAAAAAGCAGGGAAGAAAGAATTAAGCACAGTATAAAGTACTAACTAAATTCAGCTGTCAAATAGATGTCATACATGTAAGCTTAAAGGTTACGTTTTCCATATAAAAACTAAACTAGCTTGATTCTGCTTACTTAAATGATACTACTCATTTAGCCTATAGGTTTTGAGTAGTACCACATCTGCATAAACCCAGCTACACTATTGTATTAAAATATGTTTCTACTCACTATTATGTGTGAAAAAAATGCAATAGCAAAGTAATCTCCAAATCTCCCCCAGCAAAAAGCCTCCCCAATTTTTCTCCCAATGATGCACCTACCATCCTTCCTAGCTCTGTTCAAGTCTTTACAGATGTAATAAGGCCTTGCCGATATGAATGGGCAAATGTTGTGCCAAGCTCTGCAGATTTCTGGAGGCACCATGCTTTCCGCAGTGCATACATCCCTTGGACCACCCAGTAGGTTCAGAATGCTGCAGGCAGGATATTGACCGGAGTGGGTTAGATTCCACTGTCATACACTAGCTTCAAAGATGTTTCTGAGACCAACTCAAGCTGCTGGTGTTGATGCTTTAAAAAAACTAAATGGCTTGAGACCAGCATTCTTGAAGGACTGCCTGCTCCCATATAAACCAACCTGACTTCTAAATTTAACTTTCAAGGCCCTTATTTGGGTGCCCCTACCTTCTGAGATTATTCAGGTAACAACCCTGAAAAAGGGCCTTCATGGCACCAAAACTATGGAATTGCCTCTCAAAGGATATTCATTTGGCTTCTTCCATCACTGTATTCTGCCTGTACAAACTCATTTTTGTGTTTCATCTTGGTATTTCCTCAATGATCCCTCCTGTTTTAATTATTTAATGCTATAAATATATATTCTATTGTGTTGTTTTGACTGTTTTCATAAACTAATTTTAGGATATGTTTCCATAATATCCTGTTTTAGCTGTCTTGGTAGCTCTCACTGGGCAGAAAAGCAGCATATAAATTTTGTGAATGAAATTAAAAATAAATCACTAAATGGGCAGGCCCAATCCCTGGAATCTTTCAAATTTAATTAATATCCTCTCTCAGCACAGACCTGATCTTGTGGGAAGGGCCCACTTGACTGACCTATAGAAGAGAGAGAGTGAAAGAGGGAGAGAGAGCAAGCGAGAAAAGTCCAGGATTGACTTACCTCATGACCATAGAAACGATACATCTCCTAATAGTACAACCCTTCATAGCCAGATTTAACTCACACTTTTATCATTGGTTGAACACCAAGCTATTAATTAAACTTGTATGGAACAGTACTATTTTTAAAAAGTTGAGAAACATTTATATTTTAATTCCGACCCCAAAGAAAGATGACAAATGGAGTCTCATTTGCCTGAATGGGCTTTAACCTTATGGCAGATGGACCACTGCTCTTTTCCTCAATATGTGGGAATGACTCACTCCCTTTCATTGACAGAAGGTTTAGGACCAAATTACACAAGCCATTGCCCATCCACAGTGAGAGCCTGACGCTGAATTAAATTCCATATGGTCTCCGCAGTTTGTTCTTAAAATATTTACTGAACAAGCAAGGATGTCTAGTAAATACCATCAGCATTTGACAATTGTCTTAATGGAATGCATTTATGTAGCATAATGAGGACAAGTTTCTAAATATCATAATTCATACGTGCTAAGGAAATAGCATTTCCTAAAAGCAAGGGAAGCAGAGCACCAGCAGTTAAAATTCAATAAGTAACGTATTTTTTTCTGCTGCAATAATCCTTTCAGGACCATATAGGCATATGTTGGCCAACTTCATAAGGGGGGAGGGGAGAATCCTTTTCTTACAGTCTTCATCAAATCCTTCCCATTCATTTACAAAATTTAGAAGAAGAAGAGTTGGTTCTTATATGCAGCTTTTCCCTACCCGAAGGAGGCTCAAAGCGGTTTACAGTCGCCTTCCCATTCCTCTCCCCACAACAGACACCCTGTGAGGTGGGTGAGGCTGAGAGAGCGCTGATATCAAGGTCACCCAGCTGGTTGCATGTGGAGGAGCGCAGAATCGAACCTGGCATGCCAGATTACAAGTCCGCACTCCTAACCACTACACCAAACTGGCTCTCAGTTTACCTGCCAATCAGAGTAAGGAATACTGATGACTTAGAACCATTTAGCTGACTCTACATAATGCAACTTCATATATTCACCTTCTCTCCACCTTATGCTTCCCTGGATGCTATCCTACCTCAGCCCAATGGTAATCTCTCCTCTACAACATAGGCTGCCTCAAGGTGAAATCTCAGGCCTGTTTTTATTTCTCTGTTCCAGGCAAGGGACAGGCATGCAATACTTTAGCTTCCTTCTCTGAGCATGTATAATGTTAATGTTTGCTGGATCGGGGAAATTTGGTTGATGTCATTTACTTGGATTTTAGTAAAGCTTTTGACAAGGTTCCCCATGATGTTCTGATGGATAAGTTGAAGGACTGCAATCTGGATTTTCAGATCGTTAGGTGGATAGGGAATTGGTTAGGGAACCGCACTCAAAGAGTTGTTGTCAATGGTGTTTCATCAGACTGGAGAGAGGTGAGTAGCGGGGTACCTCAGGGTTCGGTGCTCGGCCCGGTACTTTTTAACATATTTATTAATGATCTAGATGAGGGGGTGGAGGGACTACTCATCAAGTTTGCAGATGACACCAAATTGGGAGGACTGGCAAATACTCCGGAAGATAGAGACAGAGTTCAACGAGATCTGAACACAATGGAAAAATGGGCAAATGAGAACAAGATGCAATTTAATAAAGATAAGTGTAAAGTTCTGCATCTGGGTCAGAAAAATGAAAAGCATGCCTACTGGATGGGGGATACGCTTCTAGGTAGCACTGTGTGTGAACGAGACCTTGGGGTACTTGTGGATTGTAAACTAAACATGAGCAGGCAGTGTGATGCAGCGGTAAAAAAGGCAAATGCCATTTTGGGCTGTATCAACAGAGGCATCACATCAAAATCACAAGATGTCATAGTCCCATTGTATACGGCACTGGTCAGACCACACCTGGAGTACTGTGTGCAGTTCTGGAGGCCTCACTTCAAGAAGGACATCGATAAAATTGAAAGGGTACAGAGGAGAGCGACGAAGATGATCTGGGGCCAAGGGACCAAGCCCTATGAAGATAGGTTGAGGGACTTGGGAATGTTCAGCCTGGAGAAAAGGAGGTTGAGAGGGGACATGATAGCCCTCTTTAAGTATTTGAAAGGTTGTCACTTGGAGGAGGGCAGGATGCTGTTTCTGCTGGCTGCAGAGGAAAGGACACGCAGTAATGGGTTTAAACTTCAAGTACAACGATATAGGCTAGATATCAGGAAAAAGTTTTTCTCAGTCAGAGTCGTTCAGCAGTGGAATAGGCTGCCTAAGGAGGTGGTGAGTGCCCCCTCACTGGAAGTCTTCAAGCAAAGGTTGGATACACACTTTTCTTGGATGCTTTAGGATGCTTAGGGCTAATCCTGCGTTGAGCAGGGGGTTGGACTAGATGGCCTGTATGGCCCCTTCCAACTCTATGATTCTATGATTCTATGATTCTATGATTAATATCCCTCCAAAATGTTATAAAAAGGGAATCAGAGGGTATGGTTTCCAGGATATTACTTCTGGGAATATTTTGGAACCCACACTTTTTTCTCCCTCTTATTCTGTTTTACAATGATTGAAAAATAAAATAGTATTCAAACTTTTAGTCCATGCCTCAGGACAGCTGCTACTAGTCAGAATATACAACATTGAGTTTGATAGATCAATGGTTGGATTGAGGAAAAAAATGTTCACAGTCAGAGTAGTTCTGCAGTGGAGTAGGCTGCCTAAGGAGGTGGTGAGCTCCCCCTCACTGGCAGTCTTCAAGCAAAGGTTGGATACACACTTTTCTAGGATGCTTTGGGCTGATCCTGCGTTGAGCAGGGGGTTGGACTAGATGGCCTGAATGGTCCCTTCCAACTCTATGATTCTATGATTCAGTAGTCCCACCACAGTGCACTAATTATTTCCAGTTTTTTAGCCTAGCATATTTTTTAAAAAATTAAGGTAAGAGAAAAACCTGGGAAACATCTTTTGTAGGCAGCTGGATTAGAATTTAGCCTGCTTCTGGAAGTCAATTTTGGTGCTAAAGCAGAGCTATGGATCTTGTTAGTTAAAAGCCATGCATCTGAACACATGCAAAGTCATTCTCAGTTCTGTTGCTGAGAGAGTTTCTCTTCAGCCAGTGTTCAAGTCCCTAGCACATTCTCTGACGGGAAATTATGGAACTGCACCATCTACAAAACTCAAGTTTGACCCTGCTGTAATTTCATGAGCTTCTTGATTCTACATATTTTTTCCTTTCATTTGTATTTCTCTGTACAGTTCCTGTTTATTCATTACATTTTTCTTCAAAAGCAGCAGCAGCCCACTAACAAACCTGAGCAAGTCCGATCATTGTCTAGACAGAGGAAAAGGATTTTGCCTTAAAGCAAGAAAAAACAAACTTGTTCAAAAAAGACTCGGGAGGAAGGGGAAATGCACAGAAGGTCGGTCCCCAGGTCATCTTAAAACTCTACAGCAGGGGTAGTCAAACCTGTGGTCCTCCAGATGTCCATGGACGACAATTCTTATATGCCAGCAAATGCTGGCAGGGGCTCATGGGAATTGTAGCCCATGGACATCTGGAGGACCATAGGTTGACTACCCCTGCTCTACAGGATAATTCAGATTAAGACTTCCTCCACTACCACCACCACCTTAAGCAGCATTTAGTCACTAGCTCACATCCTTGGGAGCAGAAGACACTGCCATCAGCATGGGGTGGGGGAACGTGGACAATGTTATCTGAACCTCTACCTTGTCCAGGATGGCTGCCACACAGCAAGGATCCTCCATTTGGCTTCTACATAATCCTGGCTTCCACCTTTGAGCAGCTAGCAAAGGCAGGGGCTGTAGAAAGGTGAGGCTTTGGAGGCTGGCCAGGGGCCATAGACCTACTCTAAAAGTGATGAAGAACCTACAGCATGAAAGAGGCTGTAACTTATGGGGATAGACTCCTCTCAATAGCTGGAATGAGATTCAAAAGCAGTTGTTAAGAAGGAAGCAGGCTTGAAGAAAACAATTCCTTTGCACAGGTCTTCCTGTGCCATCAAAGCTAGTCTACACCCCCCCCCCCCAAACACACAGCAAAGAAATTTCAAACACACTAGAACTGCGATCTCTATTGGTAAGAAATCTTAACTTCCAAACTTTCTCACTGTGTCCTGATCCACTGGAGAATCACAACTAGCTATTCCGTAGTTTAGCTGGAAGGAAGGGCTCTGTCAGTATAGAGAGTGAAATACAAATAATGTTGCTATAAAGGAACAACAGCAACACTGATCTACCATATAACAATACCAAAAAGGTTTGACTCTTATCAACATTCAAAATTTAAATAGGGCTAATACAGTACTAAGAGCCTCTTGTGGCACAGAGTGGTAAGGAAGAAGAAGAAAAGAAGAAGAGTTGGTTCTTATGTGCCGCTTTTCCCTACCCGAAGGAGGATCAAAGCGGCTTACAGTCACTTTCCCATTCCTCTCCCCACAACAGACACCCTGTGGGGTGGGTGAGGCTGAGAGAGCCTGATATCACTGCTCGGTCAGAACAGTTTTATCAGTGCTGTGGCAAGCCCAATGTCACCCAGCTGGCTGCATGTGGGGGAGTGCAGAATCGAACCCAGCATGCCAGATTAGAAGTCCGCACTCCTAACCACTACACCAAACTGGCTGTCTGAAGCTCTGACCAGGTGACTGGGAGTTCGATCCCAGCAGCCGGCTCAAGGTTGACTCAGCCTTCCATCCTTCCAAGGTCAGTAAAATGAGTACCTAGCTTGCTGGGGGGTAAAACAGTAATGACTGGGGAAGGGAATGGCAAACCACCCTGTATTGAGTCTGCCAAGAAAACACTAGCGGGTGTCACCCCAAGGGTCAGACATGACTTGGTGCTTGCACAGGGGATACCTTCACCTTTAATACAGTATTAATGGGATGATGCCAGATGAACACTGAAAGAGACAAAGACAGCACACAAATATAACATGACTATATCAAGTTCATGGCAAAGCCAGTATTAAATCAAGCTGCCACTCCTTCAACATATTTCAAGTGTCAAAATCAGAGAATGCACATCAGGGACATTTGCTCTGCAGGTAATCAACCAGCACTCCACTTTAGGACTATAAAAGTGGGGTTTCCAATAGACTGTTTGCTCCCATAGACACGAACCTATTAAGGGTTCCATCAGAGGCCCCACTCTGGGCGTCCCCATCTTTTGATTTGGATGGGTGGCTATCAGAATGGAGCTCTTCCACTTGTGGAACTTCATCTATTTGTCTTGCTACCTAGCACTCTCAAGTTAATTTTAGGGTTGCCATCCTCCAGTTGGGACCTGGAGATGTCCAGGAATGACCTCGTCTTGCGGAGATACAAGATACTTTTTTTAAAAGCTGGGAATTCAGAGAAACCGCTACACTAATCAGCAGTGCTGGTGTTATCTAGTGTTGATATTTCCCCCAAAAGCTCCCTTCTCCACTGCTTGGTGGCAGAATTGGTTGTCATGGAGACAGGGAGGGGGGCGGAAATGGCTGCCCTATGGGTCAGAAAATCTGCAATTCCCATTCACAAAGCAGGCCTTACTATAACCCTTCCCAAGACTCTGCAGTAAAGCAGGTTTGATAAGGATCAAAGAAAAGCCAGGAAAATCCCTGGAGGAGCATAAATGCAATACTGTGTGGAGAATTTGGTGGCGAGGGGGGAGACACAAACTTCCCATTAGCATTAAACTCAGGGGCATATAACTAGGAGAGTATCTAGGGAACATTATGCCTATAGCAATCACTGAAATTGCACCCCTCATGGGGGTGGGGGAGAAGATAGTTGAGTACCTGGAAACTTGTGCACACCCTCAGACAAGTTCTCTGCAAAAGTATATTATATAATATACATAATATAATATATATAATAAAGACAGCAGCTGCAATAATCACAGCAGTCTCTTGCTTGACTAACCAAGTCCAGAGTTCTGTTAGTTGTAAGATATGCATAACTGAGCTCTCATACGCAGAAACCCCACTTGCCAGTGCGTCACAGTCCCATAACAAGCCACCTCCATCTCTCTCCTCCTCAACCCCCATCCCTTTTCTTCTAACGCTCTTTGACCCCTCACAAGACCCCCCCCCCAAGGGAAGGGCTACTAGCCTAGAATCATCCACCAACCACCCTTTCTCTTTATCTTCCCACAGGTAGTGAGAGAAGTCTACAAACATAAATGTTTGCACCTTGTAAATTGGCATGGGGGCAAGGGGAAAGATAAAAGGTAGTTCTCACCCCCACCCCATTGAAGCCTTCCCTTTCAGCCCCTTGTAGAGGGAAAGGGAGGCACTTTTCACCAAGGACTCCCTTCTTCAGTAGGCCTACGCCATCCTCTACAAACTGCAAACTTTCCTCATCATGGAGACACAGCAAAACTTTACCCAAGTCCAGCTGGGTTTTCTTCCCTCACTTCTACGCAGAGTTGCAGCCCCTCCAGTAGACCAGGAGACTCACCACAGTAGCATCTTGGGGACACCAAGAGATGTCATAATATCCTCTCTCTTCTCCCCCGCCCCAGCTTGGGAGTTATCGGTATGTCCTGGACCTCCCTCTCTCCTTCCCCAACTTATTTCTGGATAGGATTAAACCCCACCCTACCACCAAGCTCGCCCTTGCCAAAATGTGAGATTTTTCAGAAGCTGCCTGGCCCAAGATCAGAGTCCAGAGTGACCCAGGACTGCTGGACAGCATGAAGCTCCACTTATTGCTGCTCTGTGGCGTTATTCTTCCATGAGCAAGCCAAAACCAGGAAGGGGGGGGGCCCAATCCATGAAAACAGCAGCAGGGCAGAGCAGTCAAAGACTGAGGAGCCCATGAGGGGAGGGACAGCCGAACTGCAGAGCCTCTCTGCCCAGATAGCAGCTTCTCAGATTGCTGCCTTCCAAGCAGGTCGGAGTGCTCAGCTGGGGCACCCAGCTTAAAGACACCTACTATTGTAAATTTGGCTCATGTCCCAGCTGGAAGAGCAACAGGACTTGCCAGATGTCATGTGTTCCATAACCACCAGCAGAGTGCACAGCGTGCATCTGCTGTGCCACCTGCACAAATGTGCAGAAAGTAGCTCAGGTTCTCCTGTGCACCCCATCTTGAATGGTGCCCAGGGCTGCCATACTTTAGATATGCTATTGCATATAACCCACACTGCAGAGACCTTAGTCATTGTGGTACTCCAGCTCTTTAGTGAGGGGGTTAACTGTCAATAGAAACCTTTAGAAGCCTCAACTGCCTTACTTTTGTTTGGCCAAATTGAACTAGAACAAAGGCAGCTTTTAACAAGTAATCAGGTAGTAATTGAAGGTGCTCTTAAATGCAGAACAACATGCAATTAAGAAATGGAATATCCAAACACTGAATTGTAAATTAATGCTGTCAGGTATTAGGGCATTAGCACACACTGCCTTTGTTTGACAGCGGGAGAAAAAAAACATTTTGGAAATGAAAGGCAACAGCTCTCCTGCAGCCAGCCAATTCACCCTAGGCTTTGGTGTATGGCAAACTGCTCTCTTTGTTTGTGATGTTCGCATCTTAACAGAATTAAGACTTGCCCCTAGGACTTCGGCTCCTGCAATCCATGTAGTCAAAACACACTCCGTAGTGCACCGAATGGGTGCCAAAGTGCCATGATACCCTTTCAAATGCAGATGGGAAAAGACAACTTGCAATCTCGTTTCAGTGTAATTTCCTCACCGATTTTCTTTCTGCTTTGTCTCTGACCGGTTGGCATAACCTGGTCCCCTCCAGCAATAATTCCATTAACGTAGGCCCCGCTTAAACCTTGCTGCTAAAGGAACTGTCACCAAATATTACCTTGAAAGGATCAGCTCAAAGATCTTTCCATACAACCCCACCTGGGTTTTTATTTCCAAACTACAATGTTCTACTCCCATGCTTGTGCTAGGATGTTCCCCCTCCCTTTCTCTCCTGAGGTTAAGACCCATAGTAAATCACCCTCTCCCCACAGCTTGCATGGCTAAGAAAATCAAAACAGTTGTACATGTAGGGGCTCCCCCAGATCAGCTTATGACATACATTGGAGCAGAAAGAGAAGACAAATCCTGATTAAAGTCTCTTTACTAAATTGGTAGGGATGTCAGCTATGGGTTGGGAAATACTTGGTGATTTTGGGGGTGGAGTCTGGGGAGGGACATCAGCACAGTATAATCCAACAGAGTCTACCTTCCAGAACAGTCATATTTTTTCCAGGTGAGCTGATCTCTGTTGCCTGGAAATCAAACCCAGGAGATCTCCAGCCATCACCTGAAAGCTGGCAACCCTAGGAACTGGTCAAACTGTCCTACACTACTTTAATCTGCATTTTATAAACAGTGCAAAGAAACACCTAGGTTTGTCACAAAGGTAGGTTTACCACCTTCCCAGTAGCACTGGGCAATCTCCCATTGACTTTCAATCCAGCACCCATAATAATTTGCGGAACAGGAGGAAAAAAATGGTGGGACTCTATTCTGTTCCCAAAACACCTTGTGCTGTGTTTGATTGTTTTGGTCACATTCAATGTTTACTACAAAGATGAAGAAGTTTCGCAACAAAACTACAAAAGGGAGATCCTCCACCAAGCATCTCCTTGAGTCCGACTGACCCAACAACATCCACTGGTCCCCCCTCAGACACCCCCTCCATGACCTGAAGCAGCTTGAGGTTCCTGAGGGTTGTCCAAGTTATCATTCTATTTGAAGCCACTGTTAGATTAATGTCAATATGTTATTTATATGTATTACTCCTGCAATGTTTTCTGTGAACCGCCCTGGGCCATATGGGAGGGCAATATAAAAATCTAATAAATAAACCGATCTCCAGGTAGCACCTGGTGGTTGGCAACTCTACATTTTCACTAAACACAGTCATCCCAAACTGCAAAGTACGGTCTCATTTCTGATCACAAATCCACAGTAAATTTTAATTCTAACTTTCATTTGTGGAAATCTCTCCACAGACAGGACATTAATCACAGTTATATTAAAACTGAAAAGGCTTATTCGTTCCAAAGGAAAGGTCAAGATACAGGACAG
The DNA here is from genome assembly GCF_049243985.1 of Paroedura picta. Classification (NCBI taxonomy): domain Eukaryota; kingdom Metazoa; phylum Chordata; class Lepidosauria; order Squamata; family Gekkonidae; genus Paroedura; species Paroedura picta. Next base: position 74,866,718 of record NC_135378.1, read on the forward strand.
AAACATGAAGGTCTATAATTTCCAAATCTCAGTTTGCTATTTGACAGCATTTGGTCTGCCTGGGATACCAGGACTGAAGTGTACTAAACACTTGATAGTTAAGAGTCTGAAGTTCTTACCAAATGGCTAAATATCCACATTAAGCTCCAAAGCTTTCTTCCCACTGTCCCATGATGGAATGAACCTGAACTCACCTCAGCTGAGACCAGCCATCTATAGCTAGCAACTGCTTCAGCCCAGCTGGTAACTCTGAAACTGGCAGGGCAAAGCAGTGCTGCAGATTCTGGGTTAAGTAATGGTGTCTGGCAGTCAGGTGGAAGTAATTACATCATGAAGCCCTACTTGAGGGAGGTAACAACCTAAGAAATAAGCTCCAGGACATACCTGGTTGGTTGAAAGGGTAGCGGGGAGGAGCTAACCATCAGTGGGGATTGGAATAACAGCCTATTTAAGGAGGTTCTGCGGAAGGCCAAGGAGGATTGCTGTTCAGGCAATGGGTAAGAGCAGAGGGCAGAGAAAGGAGGGATCAGGTGGCACAACTCTCCAGTTTCAGATCCTGAGAGTCCTCTGCAGCAGGGAAAGTCATGGTGGAAGGAAAGAGGTTGAAACCAGGAGGAGTGTCACATGTGGTATAGTGGTTGGAGTACTTGACTACAATCTGGAAGAACCAAGTTCGAATCCCCATTCTGGGATGGAAGCTTAGTGGGTAACCTTGGGCCAGTCACCCCTGCTCAGCCCGATCTACCTCATATGGAGTTTATTGTAAAGATAAAATGAAGAACAGAAGAACAATTTGGTAAGCTATTTTCTGTCTCACACCAGGAAGAAAGGTGGCATAAATATCTAGGTAAAAATAAAGCAAAACATTTCAGATTGAAAACATAAAAGGAAGCATATTGTTAAATTCTCCTGAAAGAGCTGTGGGTTAATTTTTTTCCCCTGCAACATGTTTTTTTCCTCTACCGTCCTCAGTAACACAGGGAAAGTTGCATCAGGTTGTTAGACATCCATTTTCTTGATGTTCTTTGTACAAGCCTGTCACATTCTGTCTATTACTGGGGATGACATGCTATGAACAAGACAGTTATACTCCTGGGCTGTCCTAGCTAGTGTCACAGCTGAAATTAAGCAGCTCATAGATAGCACAAAATGGACTGGAAAGATTAGTTAGCAATTATATTAAAAACCAAAGGGCCAGCTCAGGTCTGAAGCCTAACTCCACAGGAATATAAGGTGAGCTTGTGGCACTAGTGCCCCTCTTTGATGCTTTTACTGCACTTACAGTATTTGCTGGCGTATAATACTTTCCCCCCCTGAAAAACATGCCTCCAAGTGGGGGGGTCGTCCTATACGCCAGGTGCGCTTCAGTTGGGATAGACATAGCTGCCCATAATACTGTAATGTAATGTAACAAACTCTATATTTTGAGTGGAAATGTTGGGTCGTCTTATACGCCCGCAAATACGGTAGTTTTTCCATTCTGGAGTGGCCTATCACTGTTTTTTGTTCAGAGTTTGTTGAAGTTGGGGAGGAGGACAGAGAACGAAAACAAGGATGGGAAAAATACGCAGGGAAGGGGGACCAGAGGCTACAAGTCCAGTATTCTCAAAGAGTTGAGATGAAGATTAAATGACAGCAGGTCTACTTTTTTCACCCAGTCCTAGCTAGCCCAATTTTGTCAGATCTTGGAAGCTTAAACAAGTATTTGGATGGGACTATTTGGATGGGAGAGCAAGTATTTGGATGGGAGAGCATCAAGGAATGCCAGTATTGTGACACAGAGACAGGCAATGGCAAACCACCTCCGAACTTCTCTTGTCTTGAAAACAAGACAGAGTTACCGTAAGTCAGCTGTGAGTTGATGACAATACAAAAACTTGACTATGACATGTTCTACCTGTAAAACTTTTCCTCCTGCACAACATTAAAGGAAAGAAGGAAAACAATTGACCAGAATGGCTAAAATGAGGCATCTTAGAATTAAGCCTCTTGTGGCGCAGAGTGGTAAGGCAGCAGACACACAGTCTGAAAGCTCTGCCCATGAGGCTGGGAGTTCAATCCCAGCAGCTGGCTCAAGGTTGACTCAACCTTCCATCCTTCCGAGGTCGGTAAAATGAGTACCCAGCTTGCTGGGGGGGGGGGGTTAAAATGGTAATGACTGGGGAAGGGAATGGCAAACCACCCCGTATTGAGTCTGCCATGAAAATGCTGGAGGGTGTCACCCCAAAGGTCAGACACGACCCGGTGCTTTACCTTTACCTTAGAACTTAGTGGGCAAACTTCTGGCATCAAGTTTATGGAAGCCCTGGAATGAAGAAAGGCTCACAGGTTCAACAATACAGGCTTATGGCATGTCTTACACTGTGTTTTTGCACTGTAGTTGTATTTTGTGATCTGCTTTGAGTATCAAGAAAAGCAGACATTAAACAAACAGATTCTTGCATCCCTAGTCAAGCAGAGTCACAGTGAACACTCATCTGTGGATGGGGACACTATAACATGTGGTGGTGTGAAGGGCCATCAAGCCACAGGTGACTTATAGAGACCGCATGGGATTTTTAGGGCAAGATACCTTTGGGGGGGGGCTGCCATTGCCTGTCTCTGGGCAGTTCTCCTTAACCTCTTTGGTGGTCTCCCATCCAAATACTAACCTGGGCCAACTTTGCCTAGCTTCTAGAGTCTGATGAAACTCAGCTACCCTGGGTGATCCGGGTCAGGGTCACAAGAGCAATTCTTGTGCAACATACCAGTATAATTTGACACACTATTACATGTAAGAAATGTGATGAAAAGGGATTGAAATACTTTCAGAAACAAGAACATGTTCTAATGGTATACAATGAGCATGGCTGGAAGGGAGAAGCAAGGATAGGGGTGCCAAGCAGTGCCCCACAATTAGCTGGAGGGTGGGGATGCAGCATAATGGCAGTAATTTTGTAAAATGTACCTCCCTGGATTTCCTGGAAGCACTTACCAGAAGTGACAAACAATAGCTCTAGGAATTGCTGGGTGCTCTATGGTAAGACCACAGAGTTCCCAGCAATTCCTAGCCTTTGCTGCTTCCCATAAGAGCAGGCATGATGTAGTGACTAAGACCAACAGACTCTAATCTGCACCAGGGTTTGATTTCACACTCCTCCATGTGAAGCTTGCCAAATTACTTTGGACCAGTCACACTTTGAGAGCCAGTTTGGTGTAGTGGTTAGGAGTGCGGACTTGTAATCTGGCATGCCAGGTTCGATTCTGCGCTCCCCCACATGCAACCAGCTGGGTGACCTTGGACTCGCCACGGCACTGATAAAACTGTTCTGACCGGGCAGTGATATCAGTGCTCTCTCAGCCTCACCCACCCCACAGGGTGTCTGTTGTGGGGAGAGGAATGGGAAGGCGACTGTAAGCCGCTTTGAGCCTCCTTTGGGTAGGGGAAAGCGGCATATAAGAACCAACTCTTCTTCTTCTTCTAGCAAAACTCTCCTGTGGAGAAGGGAAGGTGACTGTAAGCTGCTTTGAGGTTCTATAGGTAGAGAGAAGCAGGGTATAAAAACCAACTCTTCTTCAGTAAGTATTTAAGGCTGCATTTTTAACAGGACCGGGGTGAGAGTCCCCCCATTGGGGACTTCGGCAGCCCTAGGCAAAGATGGAAGTTGATGGCACTTCTTGAAAGGAATGTGTTGATTATATGCACGTAGGGCTATCTCCACATCATCACCGATACTGATCTTCCAGAGTTTCTAACTACATGGTGAAAAACCCACTTACGTACAAAGGTGCACGTGTAGAGCATGAGGAATAGAATCCGCTGCCACAATCCCATTTCCCCTGCCCCCCACTGCATAAAGGAATTTATTCATATGTCTGACTTAGCTGTGTGTTCCATATTTAGGAATCTCAGGAGAGCCATCACTCAACAGCTGTTCTTCTCTACGGAGAACGGGAACAATTCCGTGTAGCATTGTGTGACTTTCAGCAGGACCGCCTTTCAATTCCTGCCATCTTATGTTTTCATGCTATCAGACGGCGATGCTGCTCTGTGTCCTTCCTTTTTTAATGCAAGTGGCTATTGATTTTAAAAAACATGGTCTGTTGGTTTGCAAAGCTACATAAAGTTGGCTGTGATTCATTCAACTTTTTCTTTTAAGTGCCGATGGAAGGCGACTATAGGGGTAGTCAAACTGCGGCCCTCCAGATATCCATGGACTACAATTCCCAGGAGCCCCCTGCCAGCATTTGCTGGCAGGGGGCTCCTGGGAATTGTAGTCCATGGACATCTGGAGGGCCGCAATTTGACTACCCCTATACTAGAGTCTTGGCTGCTTGCAAGAAAGAACCTCCGTATAAGGCAGGCAATCTCTCAGGAAGCAGCTAAATGGAGACATCTCAACATATATCCTATTAGTTCCCTCTCCTGTAACTTAGAGAAATATCACAGCCACTGGAGAGGGGGGAAAGATGCAAGAGCCCAGGCACAGGAAATCAATCCTTTCTGACGTGCGGTGATGGTTTCAACAGAGGGACTAACATACAGGTAGTCAAAGAGGAAGCAGCTACTTCTGGGGCCAGGCATTCAAAAATAACTTCCGCATTAATTTAGCAAATGTTGAGCTAAGTACTTTCATCTCACCAATTTCATTAAACCAACAAACTCCATTATTTACAATAATCAAATCAAGCCCTGCTTTGTCACAGTGAGAATGAGTTTACTACCCAAGGGAGAGCAATTTTAGCCAGCTTATGTAATTCACTGTCGCTATTTTAACCACATAAAAAATTAAAATATAGTCAGACCTGGTTAACCTACGCTCGGGTTATCCAGATGTCTCTGCATCTCAAAGCCCTAAATTCTAAGCAGGGTGATAACCTCAAATGACTTGTTGATGGGTTATTTTAATCCAGATGAGCACGGACAAATGGTTTTCCTTGAGACCTAATCATAAATCTGAGTCAACTTAACAAGAACTACTTAGCAATTATGTCTGATGCATTTGCATATTACTGTCTTTGGGGAAAGGTCACTCAATGAATTTGGTTGGTGCCAGGAGTACTTGCAGGTTATAAACGAAAGATCAATTAAAAACATTTATGGATGCAATTTGCAGCAACTGACAAATCAGCCTTCACTTTTTCTTTTTTTAGCCATTCATCTTTCTTCTTGGAGACATATCTAACCAAAAGGGACACTCAGTGAAATGACCAGCCTTATCAGAATTACCCTTTTAAATTATTGTGTAATTTTTTATCCCAACCTTCTGGCAAGGAGATCTCTCCTCCATTTAATCAAACAGGAACCTTATAAATAATCTGCGTGTTAAGTGCCATTATGTTGCTTCTGACTGATGGTGACCATATGAATTAATGACCTCTAGAATTTCCTATCACTTATAGCCTTGCTCAGGTCATACAAACTAAGGACTATGGCTTCCTTGATTGAGTCAATCCACCTTCTGTTGGGTGCAATTTTCCTGTTGCTTCAATTTTCGCTAACATTATTGTCTGCTCCAGTGGCTCTTGTCTTATCATGCACGGTCGCTGAAACAGTGATTTTGGGTCACATGGAGGGGGAAGGAGCGAAGCAAACCGCTTACGCACGGGACGGGACACAACGGTGGCAAAACCCAGAGTAACCGATTATGCACACGGCGACTCTGGCGCCACTTCTGGTTGTGCCCTGGTCCTCCAGAAGCTGGCTTTCTTCCGCGTTTCACTAACACGGCACCAAATCTGCGGCCAGTTGCAGCCAGTGCCATGCATTATCGGTGATTTTAGGTGATGCCATTCCACCCGGAATGTGAACCTTCCCCTCTGTGCATAATGGGCCATAATGAGACCAAAGTATGATAGCCTCAGTTTAGTTATTTTAGCTTCCAGAGAGAGTTCAGATTTGATCTATAACATACCTTTTTTTGCGGGGGTGGGAGTTCTATGAAGTCGGTCAGTGAACTGAATGTCAAAGTGGGGGGTTGAATTTGGACCTATTGTGTAGGGCTGTTTTCCCTCCCTTTTGCTGTACATCTGTTGGGGTTTCTTTTTCATTCTGCATTGATTTCCCCACCCACCCGCAGCACTCAATTAACTTTCCAGTTGCTGTTTCCCCAGATTTTCTGAGAGTGGTTTTGCGCTGATTTTTCCCTTGTTTTACTTCTCAGCCGAAGCTAATTCAAAAGTGGACATATTCTCTCCAATTTCAGCACACACAGACACAGCCTTTACTGCCCCTTAAAGGTCACTCCCCCACCCACATCAAGGTTGTTCTGTCCACTCTGCACCTTCTGATGGTCACTCAGAGTGCAAGCTCCATTGATTACTTTTTCCCTCTTTGTTTTACATTTTAATTTTTTTTTTTACAAGTCGCACAAATCTAGCATTATGAGTCTATTATTCATATCAGATAGCTGGAGGGAAGAATAAATGACAGGGAAAGAAATGTGCTTCTCTGGCAGCTCTCAGAGAGGGGGAGAAATTCCTCCCTCCTTCATCCCCCGCATTTTTCTCTCTAGGATCCTGCAGAAAGTGACGCAGACTTCCTTCAGGATAGAGAAACTGTTCTCCACACTCCAAGCCCATGCATTAATTTTAGTTTCATTTCTGAAAAATAATAGATCTCATTGTGCTTGCATGGGAGGGAGGGTGGAGCAGAGGGAGGGGAAAACTGGCAATGAAAGAGGGGGGTGGCAGAGGGTGGTGACTTTTCCATTTTTTACAGTGACCGATAACACAGCAGAGAATTGACTAGACTAGAGCTTGGCGATAAGAAAAGGGAACTTTGCAGATGGTCTAGTCCAGGGGTAGTCAAACTGCGGCCCTCCAGATGTCCATGGACTACAATTCCCAGAAGCCCCTGCCAATGCTGGCAGGGGCTTCTGGGAATTGTAGTCCATGGACATCTGGAGGGCCGCAGTTTGACTACCCCTGCTCTAGTCAGTTTCAGAAATAATTTGTTCAACATTCAAGACTGTTTTAAAAAAAACTATCTGAGTTCCTTTACCTTCCCTTTTGTTCAACCACGAGGTGCTTTCTAGATGCCATTCTGCAGCTGCAGTGGGTCAATTACGTACATTTAAAAAATATCTTGGATGCCTCCCCACACACATCACGAGTGTCATTTAAGAAAAATTGTGGGTTCTGGGTACAGCTGTAGAATACGCCAGAGAAAAAAAGAACGGAGTGCAGATCAGGCACAGAATCCCAAGTCAAGCTAAAAGGTTTGACAGCTTGGATTCTCTGCACAATAAAATCAGAGTCCAGTAGCCCCTTTAAGACCAGCAAAGATTTATTCAAGGCATGAGCTTTCGAGGGCTTTGTTGGTCTTAAAGGTGCTATTGGACTCTGATTTTATTGTGCTACTTCAGACCAACACGGCTACCCATTTGAAACTATCCTTATGGGTTCTCTGCAGTAAGCTGTGTGTGTCCTCTCACACTGTTACCCTAAGCAGGGTTACACTATTCTAAGACCAGTGAAGTGAATTAACTTTGAAGGCATGCCACAATTTAGGATGGCACTATTACACCACTGTAGTGCGACATTTTAACTGATTTAACCATAAAGCGGCACACTGATGTGGCACAATGTTACTTATTTGAATATATACCCAAGATTTAGGAATATTTATTATTATTCCAAACCTGTAAATAGTCACTTTCTTTGTCACCCATAGGAATGGCTTCCAAGAAATAAACGGCTTTTATTTTTTTCTATATACCAATACATACAAATTCATTGCAACTATTAAATCCAAGTGTTCTTCCGTTATTTTATCAATCCAACAATGCAGACAGCTTAATATGTACATAAAACAACTTGACTATGGCATAAAGAGAATTTATAGAGAAAGTTTTCTTTGTCTTTCCAGGCCTTGCAAACTATGTTCTGCAGCCATAATAATATCAAGGATAGGAGTCAAAAACATTCTTGGGACAAGATTTGCTGTGATTCCGGAAAGAATTTTGCCATGCGTTGAATAACCCTGGAAAGCATAATTCTAACCTTGTGCCCTTGTACTAGGGTTGCCAACTCCAGGTTTGGATGCACCTGAAGATTGGAGTGTGAATCTCGAAGAGGCGGGTTCAGGCAGGACCTAACACCATAGAGTTCACCTTCCAAAGCAGCTATTTTTTCCAGAAGTAGAATAAATGTTTTATGTATGTATGTATTTATTTGATTTCTATACCGCCCTTCCATATGGCTCAGGGCGGTTTACATACAACATCATAGGGGGATACACGAAACGAGTCAACATACAACATAGTCAATATACAACAATAACAATCCAACAGTGGTCCTAAACAACACAACTTCAGTGATCCCAACAATAACAACATAAGAACAGAAATGTAGCTAAACCCCCTAGAGAGGTCAGACTGCTTCAAGCCATGGAGGGGATGTCTGAGGGGGACCTGTGGTCGGTCTCTCTGCCTCTCTGGATGCCTGCCAAGGGTCTTACCATGGAGGAAATATTGTGACTGGTCACAATATACTTCCCCTGTACGAAGCAATCTGAAGTAGAGTTGGTTTTCGTATTCCCCTTTTCACTACACAAAGTAGTCCCAAAGTGGTTCACAATTGCCTTCCCTTCCTCTCCCCACAACAACCCCCTTGTAAGGTAGGTGAGCTCTGCTAGAACTGCTCTGTGAAATCAGTTCTAACAGGACTGTGCCTAGCCAAGTTCACCCATCTGACAGCATGTGAAGGAGCGGGGAATCAAATCCTGCTCTCCAGATTAAAGGCCACTACTGTTATCCACTGCACCAAACTGGTCTAGATATTGGAGAACCTCTGTCTAGAGGCAATCTGTCTTGACATTATTTTGCTGGCATCTGCTGCCAGGGGATCATGGGAATTGTAGTCCATGAACATCTGGAGGACCACAGGTTGACTACCACTGGAATACATGATGGCAGCAAGGTAGAGGGAAAGCAAAGCTTTTCCTACAATGTGCATTGCTGCACCATTGAAATGTGCAATTGCCTAAGAATGGAAATACTGCTTGGGAGACTGAGTTACCGGTCAAAAAATCCCAGGCTACTGAGGAAAGACAGAATGGGAGTCATGAATCTCTCCTTTTGTTTTTTTGCCCCTTCTTTCAACTCTGTTGATGATTTGAACAGGGTTTAGATCAATGGGATAATTATGGTCTTTTAAGTGGTCCACTTGAACAGAAATGGTTTAATGAAATTTCATTAAGGAAACTTTAGCTATCTTTGAAAATCCTAATTACAGAACTCTAACAAGTTTCTGAGCACACAGTTCAGCCACCAGAAGTTCTGAGGAACCCAACACCCTTTCATCTTCAGTGCCAGCTTTAGAGGTGAACCCTTTAACCTTCCACTGCCAGTCAGATCTGAAAGTTGGCGGTGGAGAAAATGGAGAACTTTCCCAACGTCTCAACTTCTGAGAAAGAATTGGGCTCAGAGAACTAGCAGGTTACAAGTCGCCATCTGAAGGCTAACAAAGTCAATCTGACCCTAATTCTCAGCTATTGGGGGAGGGCAAGCATTTTACTCCTCTTTAATCCTGATTAGTCCATCGTCTACTCAACAGAACAATTGCATATCCCTGCAGATTTGTTCCTTATTCTGAAGCTCATTGTTCTACTTCTCTGTCTGCCGTCTAAAGCTGTCAGTAATGATGAGGAGAAACATCAGCTGAACAGACCATCAATCAATTGCTGGTGCTGCATACACTGTATTTATTTATATTTCTATACCGCTCTCCCATAAGGCTCAGGGGAGGTTGCATAGGTTTCTGGTTCTACAGTCTAACCCAGGGGTAGTCAAACTGCGACCCTCCAGATGTTCATGGACTACAATTCCCAGGAGCCCCTGCCAGCGAATGCTGGGAGGGGCTTCTGGGAATTGTAGTCCATGGACATCTGGAGGGCTGCAGTTTGACTACCCCTGGTCTAACCTATTGCATTAGTTACTTTCAGTAAACTATACATTAAGAATTAGTCATCTGAACTTATAAGAATATTTCTTCCCAAGCTAGACATGTTTAAATCCCACTTTATTCCTCCAGAGAGGTTCTGTGTTGAAATCAAATTAAAATAAGAAGCTCTATCTTCAGATGAATTGTGGCTTTGATGTAGCCTGGAAACTGCTGTGGCACATTGCTTATATGTAAATACAAGAGTATACACCCAGTGTTCCAGAAACAGCAGATAGTTTATAATGAAAAACATAAAAACACTCAGGTATAATATAACAGGTACCATATTTTCTCTATTTCTTCCTCCAGTTAACCAGGGTGCTGCAATTTGCCCCTTTTCACTTAAAATTAGACTACAGGCTGTCAAATCTGCCTAGAATCATAGAGTTTGAAGGGACCACATGGGTAATCTAGTCCAACCCCCTGCACTATGCAGGACACTCACATCCCACATACCTTCTGCCACCAATTCAACTGTTGTGGAAATTCTAACCCATCACCCCCACCAGAATGCTTCTCTACACTAGCACCATTAATAATTGGTAGGTTCATTAACCAATTAATGATTTGCAATTAACTGTCTGACTTTCAATTGATTAATTAGTATGTGTGGGGGGGACTGATTACATTTAAATACATCTGTCAAGTGCAAAACTTTGATTTCTTGAGACTTGCAAAGGAAGAACGTTTTGGAACACTGTGCAGGCCAGCAGACAACACAGGGCAGGAATCTTAACCCAAAGCTTCATTCTTCTGTCCTGCTTGAACACCCCACCCCCACTTTACTTTCTCCTCTATTGTTATTTCCTCTCTCTTCACTCTGCTCTCTTCTCTCAGTATAAAGGGTACCAGTAGCCTGTTTAGTGATGGACTACATTATTCCTAATGGCACAAGGCCCAACTAAGAAACAAACTGCAGCTATTAAAGCACAACAAAGTGTCTGCAAAACAGGAATAACTCCAGAGACTAGTGCTTGTGGTGCAGTCAGTGGCAATAAATATCTGTCTGTCTGTTGTTTACATTTATAGACCGCTCCTATCAAGCCTGTCATCTCAGGACAGTATTCATAAAATGCAACAAGCAGTTAAAAACAAACACAACCATACATTATTAATGGTATATGCCAGGTCTCGTAGGCTAGACCAGTTGGTGAATTTGGTTCTGGATGTTTATTATCCTCCTCTTATGAAGGAGGCAAGCAAGAGTGGGGAGCTGGCTATGTTGGAGCTTGAATTGCTAGGTTGAGCCTGGCAACTGATAGGAAGACTTCAGGGTCGGGACATGATAGGGAGTCTCGCATCATTAGTGGGATGACTCACTAGAAACTCTATGGTAAAACCAAACGTGAAACCATAGAGTTTTTGAACTACTGCAAATACTTCTGGGTTTTCTCTGAAAGTGACATCATGGCACCTACAAGGCAAGTGGGTTTAAAAAGGATTTCCCCTGCTGCTGTTCCAAGCACTAGCAGGCAACTGGACATAAAGGTAAAGGTAAAGGTATCCCCTGTGCAAGCACCGAGTCATGTCTGACCCTTGGGGTGACGCCCTCCAGCGTTTTCATGGCAGACTCAGTATGGGGTGGTTTGCCAGTGCCTTCCCCAGTCATTACCGTTTACCCCCCAGCAAGCTGGGTACTCATTTTACCAACCTCGGAAGGATGGAAGGCTGAGTCAACCTTGAGCCGGCTGCTGGGATCGAACTCCCAGCCTCATGGGCAAAGCTTTCAGACGGCTGCCTTACCACTCTGCGCCACAAGAGGCTAATCGCAACTGGACATAAAGGTGGAGAATTCCCCACCCAATCCAGGGACTTGGCAGCCTTAGTTGGAACTCAAAACAACTATAATGAACCCAGCTTGTTATGCTGAGTGATGCCATCAAACAGTCTTCATGCAGTATCATAAATTTTACTGACATTCAGCCAAATATAATTACACTGTTTTTGATTGTAGCTACTTATTACACCATCCCAATGATGGCTAATACTAGCTGAATAAATACCTAGTAGACATTTCCCCAAAGAAACAGAATTTAATGGTCATAGTCAAATCCCATTTTCCATCTCCTGCACCATTAGCAAGGAGGAAAATAGGTTATCATTGACTCAACAAATGATCTGAGAGAATCATCCTCCACTATGATAAATAGTATCTATCTCTTCTAATCAGCAGGGAGGGGAGTATCACTGGGAAACAAAAAAATTGCCTTGTTTGTATGCATTACTTTGGAAGGGGGAGGAGAAAATGAATATCCACCAAGGTCCCAGAAGTTATTTAGTGGTGTTTGCTAGTAAAGGTTGAAAAATTAAGGAAATTAAGACTAGGGGAGAAAATGCCCACTTGTGAAAATAATTTTCATGATTGGCATTACCTAATTAATGGGGATGCCAACCCCCAGGTGGTGGCTTAATATTATACCTGATGATCTCCAGTTGACAGATGTCAAGTCGTCTGGAAAAAACAGCCAGTTTGGAAGGTGGACTCTCTGGTATTACACCTAATTGAAGTCCCTCCCCAAGTCCCACGCTCCTCAGGCTCCACCTCCAAAATCTGCAAGTATTTCCCAACCCAGAACTGGCAACCCTACTAACACAAATCCAATGGCCTGAATGTACTTCATTCGTGATCTACTTATTTACAACAGGAGCCTAAATCAAAAGAAATCATTAGACACAAAGCTGGATGTCTGCCCAAAGTTACCATTATTCTGTTTCAAAAGCTGATCCTTTAGAGACTGTCAAAAATACTGAAAGGCCTTACTGTAAATAACCACAGGATTACATGGTGTAAGGCTCAAGTCCGTTCTTACAGCACGGGGCTCCGCACATGCAGGTATGCATGCACATGACAAGCTGAAGGCCTTTCTTGTCAGAATGATGGTATCAATCACCTGCTAGGAACAGCAGAGGGTCTTTGACCACTCTGTAAAACTGCAGGGCAATTCAGTTACTGGAAGGAAAAGGAAAGAAAGAACAGGAAAATGTGTCCCTGTGGTTCATGATTAGCTTCGACCTATGTGATCTTGTCAATCATCTTGGATGAAGCAGCAAATAACCACTAATCCAAATACCAAAGGAAAAAGTGTGGGGCAACAAACAAGTTTTGAAATTATATGTCTGTGCAAACAGGGGCAGCCCATTAAGGTTGACATGTCTTTTCAGCTACCATGGAATTACCAGATCACATAACTAAAGGTCCCAGCATGAAGTCCCTGCTTCTAAAAACAAAAGGCAAGTCCAGCCCTACCACAGGTGAGATGGCCTTTTTTAGAGGACAGACTTTATCATGGTCCTAAGCAGAAATATGACCATTCACAGCGGTGGACTCAGAAAGGTCCAGCTCTGTTTAGAATTGCACTGACATTATGGTCTACACTGAAACACAACAAGAGTGATCTCCAATGAAGTTGATGGGTGGTAGATTAAGGTCAGAAAAAAAAGAGTACTTCACTCAAGGAGTAATTAAGGAATTCACTGTCACAGGATGTCACAAGGGACAACATTTCAAATGGCTTTCAAAGAAGATCAGACATATTGTAGGGGTGTGCACTTCAGCTGGCATGCCGCAACTCCCCCTCCTCTCGTGCCACGGCACTGGCCGCCTCAAACTTCGGTCATCCGCGAGGTGGCCGAACTGAGCCAAAGTGCACACCCCTAATCCCCAGTGTCAGTTAGCCACGATGGAATCTCCCTAACCAGAGATGGTAAGACTCTGAATCCCAGGACAGGGAGGCCATAGCAGGGAGAGACCTTGCCCTCTTTGTAGGCCTTCGAGGGCAATCTGGTTGACTCTGGTGGAAAAACAGGATGCTGGAATCTATCGATGACTGGACTCACCCAGATGAGCTTTTCTTTTCTTTTTTGGAGGGGGGGAAGCTCTATATCTCCAAGACAGATGCAAAGCAGCATAGTCTGAAAGGCACCCACTTGAATGGGTTAATCAACTGCTGTGCAATATATTTTCATTTATTCATGCACGTCATCTGGCTGGAAATTTGTAGACAGACAGAGCTAAATTATAGTTTATACAGTACTCCAGTAACACCATCTAATTCTTTTATTATTATTGCCAGTCTGGATTCCCATCTGCCTCCAGTTACATCACCGCCCTATGGGGCCCTGGGGAAATGTATGTTCAGAGAGGCACACTTTCACTTTACATTCACATGAATGGCAAGGAACAAAACCAGCTTGGTCCTTGAATATTTATGTCTATGTGAATCACTCAAGGGGTTCGCGTCTCATACAGTGAAACTTTGAAAAGCCAAGCAGTCACTCTGCTTTTACGTCTGCATTCCAGCAAGCCATGTAGGGTTGTCAGAAATTAGATTCATAGAAGTCAACAGTCAACTACACTGTATTTAAATGTAGCACTGAACTCTTCAACCCAGCTCTGTTTTGGAGTCGTGCCTGTTGCTTCCACAACAGTCAACTCAAAATCCACTTAGCAAAACCATGGTGAATATCTGCAGTTTAATTTAATCCCTAGGTACTGGCGTTTAGCGCAAAAAAATTTGCAAGATGGAAGTAATGAAGCAGCAGGGAATTTCACTTAACTGAGGTTTTTTCACCCATTGCTGTACTTTCATCTTCCAGAACAATCTTTAAAAAGCTTTGATGGTTGATATTAGGAATTTATGGCCATTCTAAAAGCTGCCCGCTCAATTCTTTCTCAGCTTGGTGTAGTGGTTAGGAATGTGGTCATCTAATCTGGCAAACCAGATTTCATTTCGTGCTCCACCTCACATGCAGCCAGCAGGGTGACCTTGGGCTTGCCACAGTGCTGATAAAGCTGTTCTGACTGAGCAGTGATATCAGGGCTCTCTCAGCCTCACCCACCTCACAGGGTGTCTATTGTGAGGAGAGGATAGGGAAGGTGGCTGTAAGCCGCTTTGAGCCTCCTTCGGGTAGAGAAAAGCGGCATATAAAACCAACTCTTCTTCTTCTTCAGTAAAATCAGGGCTCTCTCAGCCTCACCCACCTCCCAGGGTGTCTGTTGTGTAGAGAGGAAAGGGAAGGTGACTGTAAACCGCTTTGAGACTCCTTTGGGTAGAGAAAAGTGGCATATAAGAGCCAACTCTTCTTCGCCAAATTACAAGTTTTCTTTAAAAACGGTCAAAAACAAAAGGGAAAACCAAAAACACCCACATGTGCGGCATATTTTCTTGCATGAATATAATTATATTCCTCTATATAGAAATGTAACAAACTCTAATGATTTTCCCACTACCACCACCACCACCACCACAAAAAATAAGAAATAATTTAGAAGGCAATTTCAAGTGGAAAAGTGGCAAACGCTTTGCCAACCCACCACATCTCCAATCACAATCAAAACCTTTAAGCTGCCCCTCCCCCCCTGCAAGAGATCCCACAGGACTCTTGGCTTGCCTGTAAATAACTTGGGTCCTTCACTGAAGGGAGCATCTCCTACTCAAATATTGCTGTAGACATCCTTTCAGTGCAGCACACATCCCAGAAGCAAAACAGATACAACATTTATGCCAGTCATTTGAACACACAAAGTTTCCTGTCCCAAAACAGATGGTTCAGAGACAACAGACAACCACAGAGTAAAGTGATGCACATTAGTAGGCTTGCACATTAGTAGGCTTGCTGAACTTGCTGATACTGAAAAGGAATAAGATCTTGGGGTCCATAGCTCAATGAAAGTGTCAACCTAGGTTGCTGTAGCTGTGAAAAGGGCAAACTCTGTTTGGGATTATTAGGAAAGGGAAAAAAAACTGTTGATATTGTAAATACTCTGTATAGATCTATAGAGCAGTCTCATTTGGAACACCATGCACAGTTCTGGCCTCCCTATCTCAAAAAAGACATTGCAGAGCTGGAAAAAGTACAGAGGGCAACCAAGATGATTAAGGGGGTTGGGGCACCTTCCCTATGAGGAAAGGCTGAAGAGATCGGGACTTCTCAGTTTCTAAGGGAAGACATAATAGAGATAAAATTATGCCTAGGGTGGAGAGATGAGAAAGGTAATGTTTTTTTTTCTCTCTCCTAACATACTGGAACTCAAGAGCATCCAATGGAACTGTTGGGCAGTAGGTTCAGGACATACAAAAGAATATATTACTTTTCATAAAGAGTGATTAAAAGGTGGAATTTATTGCCAGAGGATGCAGTGATGGCCACAAAATCAACAGTTTTAAAAGGGGGTGAGATAGCTTCATGGAGGACAAGCCTATCAGTGGCTACTAGCCAAGGTGACTGAGGGGAACCTCCACATGCAGAGGCACTAAACCTTTAATCCCAGAGCCAGACGCCAACTTCAGGGAAAGGCCTAAGCCTTTGGGTGTTGTTATCCACTCAGAGGAACTAGTTGGCCACTGTGTGAGACACTGGACTAGATGTGTGAGATACTGGACTATTGGTCTGATCCAGCAGGCCTCTTCTTATGAACATCCAGAAATAAATCTACATAAGGACAGTGCAAGAAAGGCACACAGCATTAAGCCTCTTTGTCTTCAGAGGCTGTTCTTTTAAACTTGACATCTTGCCTTTTTATAGCTGCTTTTACTGAACACATTAAAAGACCAACTTTTCCTGCTGAGAATATGCCACAATTATTGCTATAGAAGATTTCAATCCAAAGGGTGTCATTAAAAGAAAGAGACAGGAAAACTGATTTGCCTGGGGACTGCAAACAGCTCTGAGCTTTGAAATGATGTGCGCATAGATACAGCTACATCTTAAATCTGACAAAGGTTTCTGTTGTATGGCTCCCCAAACCATTCTCTAATGCCTGTTCAAAAGAAACTAGCTGCAGAGATTCTCCTCTTTCTTCCATCTCCAAATCACTCTTTCTCCAATTTTCTTCCATGCTATCTTAGGCTGAGGCCCCAAATTCTGTTATGAAAGCCAAAGCTCTGCTATCTCTGGCATTCAATTTTTTTTTAAAGGACAGCGATATAATATGCAAGCTTATTTGGCTAGCAACATCTAGAAATCCACAAAATGCTACACAAGTCAGCAAGAGGCCTGAGAAAATGTAAGCAAGACTAACCGATCAGAGTACCCTTTAGGGAGGACAGGAGGTCAGGCCCTCCCGCAACCATTACATATTTTAGACTTTCAAGTAAGCCCCAACAAGTTCAGTGGTCTTATTCCTTCACAAGTGGATCCAGGGTTGCACCCTTAATGGGGAATACAGGCAGGTGATCCCAAGTGCCTTGTATTTCTCCCCTCCTGAAAACCCCAATAGCCTGTACCATTTCCTTGCTACCTTCTCTCCTTCCCACTCACCATACAGCCTACATTATTCACTACATCTTGCCTCTCTTTGGCAGTGTCTCCTAGAAAAAGTCTTGCCCGGTTGCACAGGACATGGCCAGCAATCAGGTTGGACCAAGCTGCACAATGGGGAACCTGCGAGGACTTGTAAGGAGCACTTTACTTTCTTCTGCATCCCTCCTCTCCACACGAGTTCTGTCTTCCTGTCAACATCCGTATCCTCAGCTTTACCTGTTTCCTTCTCACCAACCCACCAACTGCAAATACTGACAGACTGGTGATCCCCAGATTCACCTGGCCTTGCCCCTGGCTCCCAGAAAAGCTACAGGCCCTGCCAAAACTAATGCAGTTCCACAGGGCCTGTAAGATGGAGCTCTTCAGCTAGTCCCATTGGTTGAGGACATTTTGGGTCTCTCAGGGTTCCCCAAGATCCACATCTAGGTAGAAACTTCTTTTACCAGTGTGTGGCCAGCCAGGTGCTTTATGGGTGGGGATGAGAGCATTCTTATGTTATTTTAATGTTTCATGACTTTGTTACTGGTTTTAATATTGTATTTTGGATTTGCTGTGAGCTCACAGCTGTGAGCCAGTTGGCCAGGAGCAACAGTCTACAAATACAATGAAATAAATAAAATATGAATTATGACGAGTCTTTGCTGTGAGTCTTCCCCACCAAGCATCTTCTGAAATGATGTCCTTGCAGCCACCCTTTTGACCAAGTAGCTTTATGCAGAACACACATGCTGCCACATATTTTATGCAGAACAGCCTGGAGAGGAAAGTCAGCTGAAGGGGAACACTGCAGTAAATTATATACATATAATTTGGCCTGTTAGGGCAGGAGAATACAGCCCTGAAACTACAGAGGAAGAAGAGAGAGGATTATTTTTTACTGACATTATGTCACTATCCTTTAATAACACAAGCATCATTGACCACTGTAAATTCAATTCAAATGTTAGCTTGTCCCACACACACACACACACAATTGTTTTTTACAAGGCACACATGGTTGGACTGATTGGAGTCAAATGGCACAACAATAACTTGGCTCCAGGACGACATTTCAATGATCCACATGAGCCTTATGTTCCCTTTGGTTGGTCCTAATAAAAAAATGTTTTGCATAGACTTTGTTCTTAGTTTTCATAGAATCATAGAGTTGGAAGGGGCCATAAAGGCCATCTAGTCCAACCCCCTGCTCAACGCAGGATCAGCCCTAAGCATCCTAAAGCATCCAAGAAAAGTATGTATCCAACCTTTGCTTGAAGACTGCCAGTGAGGGGGAGTTCACCACCTCCTTAGGCAGCCTATTCCACTGCTGAACTACTCTGACTGTGAAATTTTTTTTCCTGATATCTAGCCTATATCATTGTACTTGAAGTTTAAACCCATTACTGCGTGTCCTTTCCTCTGCAGCCAACAGAAACAGCATCCTGCCCTCCTCCAAGTGACAACCTTTCAAATACTCAAAGAGGGCTATCATGTCCCCTCTCAACCTCCTTTTCTCCAGGCTGAACATTCCCAAGTCCCTCAACCTATCTTCATAGGGCTTGGTCCCTTGGCCCCAGATCATCTTCGTCACTCTCCTCTGTACCCTTTTTGCTACCTGTTGATTCCAAACATGGTTAGTTTTTATGATGGCACTACTCTCCTCACTCTCTGAACACCTCTTGTCTTGAAAACTCTATCAAGTCACCATAAGTTGGTTGCAATTTATTTATTCTTTCAGTTTCTAGCCCGCCACTCCTGGGAATTTTGGCTCATGAGGGCTTATGACTGTTATATCACAGTATTAAGAACAACATTAAAACCATTAAAGTAACCGGATACTACAAAGTACATCCTAAAAGCACTTTGTTGGCACTTTGTACCACCACCACAATCCTCCTGTCACACAGAGAGAGGAAGAGAGCCTGCCATTACAGAAATATCAGCTCCAGCTTCCCATGTTTAATTTAATGGATTTCTGTAGCTCTGCACAGAGAATGTAAACAAGGTGATACTAATAAGGGCACTACAGGGTGGACCTCAGAAGTGCCAGCACTATTGACTGGCAGCCAACATCATATCAATGATCTCTGCTGACTCTGCTTGCTAAATTCAACTGGATAGCTGTGTCTTTGTTGGTCTTAAAGGTGCTATAGGACTCAATTTTTTGTTGTTCTACTTGCTAAATGTTTTCCTGGAGGTTTGCTAGGAAAACAAACCTAATAAGTACAAGATGTAGGAACAGATCTCATGAAGAATAGGAAAGTAAGACAGTTTCAGACAAGAAAGGAGGGAGAAAAGAGAAACGGGATGTCCAGCCCTCATGCGATGTCATCATCTAATATTTCCTTGCCAAGTGTGGTTATTGTGGTATCTAATTTTGAAGCTGTGGTCCCTAGTCATATTTCTAATCCATGAAGGGCCTAATTAAGATGTGTGTAAAGTGTCACGTGCCTCTCATTGACACAGGATATCTTGTTGCTTGCCTGGGATGACAAAAATCACACAACAGGCAAAATGCTAATCAAATCAGAACTAGAATTGTCTAAACTTTTTGAGATAAATCTGGGAGATTCCTACTGAGAAAAGGCATCTGAGAAAGTTTGAGGAGCAAAGGTTTCCGTAAGTCCAGCAGCATTCCTCTGAACACTTCCACGTATCCTTGCTCTTTCAGTTCTCGTTTCCAAGTCAACTGTATGCTTTGCAAGTATATATATATTTAAAAAATGGTTGTGAAGCTACACGGTTTACAAGCCTTCATCAGTATGCAAAAAAGGGTCAAAGAAATGTCAGGTTGCCAGCGGCATGCCTGTAAAAGATGGATATTTGTTTCTTTCATTAATCCTGGAGTTTGACCTCCCTGTTGGCTCACACATGAAAATCTAGAAAGCATATATTTGATCTTGTAAAGGTCGGACAAGTTCTCAGATTGATTTGGAAATTTAAAATAGTATATTAGTGCATCTCATTTTGACAATCTGTAATCTTCATGACTGATGTGCCACTTTAAAAGTCACTAAGAATATCTAATGAGACTAAAAATGTCTGATGACAGAAGAAAGATTAGAATTGTCATCTGACTTTGGTTGGGCCTTCACTTGTGTCTTCCTCTATCTCTTATGTGAAGCAAGTGCTAGCACAGACACCTTACAAGCATGAGCATTTCGTCTGGGCAATGCTAAAACTCTGCATGGCGCTCCATGACTGCCGGATGCATTCTAAACTACCTAACTAGGAAATATCTTGTTTATTAACTTCTGGAGTCTGCTCCCATTCTTTCCAATGTGGACTGAGCAGGGAAGTGTCCTACTAGATTGCACCTGAGTTCAATTTTACAAGAAGATTATGATTGGTGTAGTCATTGCTGTTGTTAGCACCTTCTACACTCATGGTTTGGAAACCAACACGATTCGATAATAAAGGTGTTGTGAGATTGCTGTCCAAGCAGTGAGAATGAAGTCGCTCTCTGGAGCCAGAGTCTATGAATTTTAAAGCTCCTTAATAGCTATAGATGTTTCTCCAATGAGAACCAATTGTTAAGAGATGATCTCCTGATTGCTCTCTCATTTTCTTGCCCAGGGAACCACTGAAGCTTGCAGGAGGAACATCCTTCCATGTGCTGAAGAGGAAGGGGGGTAGGTATGCGCACACACGCATACACACTTGAGACAGCAGACAGCTTTCTAGAACAGGCAACAAGAGATTCAGGCAGACAAAGATAGCTGTGAATTGCCTGAAGGTTAAGCATCTTGGAGCGCAAGACTTCTCTCCTTCCAGATGTGATGTAGGACAATAGATCCGCTTCTTCTTTGACTCTCCCATTCTCTGTTTGCCTAATTGTATAATTATTAGAAAAAATGAAATATAAAGTTTCTCCTGTATATTAAAAATAGAAGCAACCTTGTGTAACGCCGCCCTTGAAACTTCTCAGGGAAGTGGAGGGTGCTTCAGTATTTATTATTTTGATTAAAAACAAGACAAATATGTTCCAGTGTTCTCAGGATACTTAGCAGCTTCTCTATACAACTTTCTCCCATTCCACCAGAACATATAGCAATATTTACAATCATTAAATGGTCCCTGATAATGTTAGAAAGCTCAGACCTTCACAGTGTGAACTCAACATTTCAACCAGCTATAGCCCAGTCTTCCCAGATGCTGGAAGCTAAGCAGGGTTGGCTCTTGGATGGAAAATCACCAAGGACGTCCAAGGTTGCTACGCAGCAGCAGGCAATACAAACCATTTCTGAATGTTTCTTGCCTTGAAAACACTGAGTTTACCATTCGTCAGGGGCAACCTGATGGCACTTTCCACCACCACCACTCAAACTACAATGTAGAGATTGTCTCCCAACAGATTCTCTTAGAATCTCTTAGATGCTTTGGCATCAAAGTGCAAGCCCACTTTAACCTTTCATAGGGAAGACGTTCATTAGACCTTAACCTAAGTTTTGCTTCATTTTAGGATCACCTCTTAATTATTCATGGGTGGTGGTATCTCCCCTCCCCTTCAGTTTTCAAGCTACATGCCAGAATTTAAAAATAGCAAAACAGAAGCATAAAACAGAATGAGACACTGTAAATAAATTATGTAGCCTTTTATCTATTTCTCCTTCTACTGTGGAGATTGCTTTTGTCCTAAGCTGCTAGAGCAATGCAATTGAAGATGGAAGACAAGGTAATTGATTGGAAAGGTGGAACAAAGTTTCCATTTCGTAAGCATGCTACAATGCATTCAAAATTTTCTCTCTGATTTCATATTCTTTACATGTTACTGTATCTTTTGTGCCACCCTGATCATGACTAAGAAACACATTAAAAAAGGTTTGCATTTGATGGCCCAGTAGTCCTTCTGTTTACAACACTTCTTCATCCAGAATGGTTAGAATCATAGAGTTGGAAGGGACCTCATGGGTCATCTAGTCCAACCCCCTGAACTATACAGGACACTCACAACCTTATCACTCATCCACTGTAACCTGCCACCCTCAACAACACAGATCCACATCACTCAACTCCCTATTATCTCCACACACTAACAAATTCATAAAAAGCCATAAATGCTCTCAGCCCAGAGCACTCAAGGGAGGGGCCTTCCCTCCTGGGGATCTGTCTATTAAGATCTGTGGACAAGTTCACTGCTCAGTATGGTTAACATGGTAGTCAACTGGCCATAATCAGACAGTGCCAAATATGCCTGTTTCTACAAATAAATAAATATCAAAATATTCCATGGAATTAAGAATGACAGTATATATGTTAACTGCTAACCATTTTGATTTAACTAAGCCATTGTTTGTAAGGGCAGGTGTGAGGACTACTTGCCTAACATCACAATAGACAGGGTGCATTTATCAATACAGCAAAGCTCCTCCTTGTGGGCACCTGCGATAATGGAAGTAGGACTGCAGTCTTTCCTAGTATTTTTACCATTAAGACACCCCTGAAACATCCTTCAACCTTTGAGAAACCCCCAAGGTGGCGTAATTGTGCAGAATATGGTTGGAAAGCATAGCTGTATACATGCCCACCTGGGGCCCCTCCCTTTCCCATCTCCTCAAGGCCCATCATTGGTCATTTTGGGGCAGTTCAGCATGACCATTTATGGTCATATCATGACAAATTTTTAACAAATCTAATTTCACGAAACTCTGGTTGAGAAAGCCTGCTCTGAGGGGAAGCTTGTAGGTTGTCCAGAATTACAAGGGATCTCCAGACCACAGACACCAGTTCCCCCTGGAGAAAATGTCAGTTTTGGAGAGTGTGGGTCTATGGCAACATACCACACTTTTTCTCAAAACTGAACTCCCCAGGGTCCACCTCCAAACCAACATTTCAAAACCCAAGGAATTGTCCAACCCTACAAGTTTTAACTAACATGAATACTGGGCTGTTCAGAACATTGCAGTTACACTGAATACTGACTTTCTAACGAATTGCTGCTTTTAATGTTTTAAAAATGTCACTGCAAATCCAAAGAGAAAATCATGCATCAGATCCTTTCAGTTTGTAGCCTTCTAACAGTCTGAAGTTTCTAAAGCGTGGGTTTTATATATTCAGTTAGCACAAGTATTACAAACTGTTACAGCCTCTTTTATATTGTCCTAATAAATATAGTGTAAAACAGTTCACCAATATTTTCCATAATCATTTTTGACTAATTAGATGTCCAACCCTACTGGTCAGTTACAAAACTTGGTCACTGCTAGTAATTAGGACCCCTTTAAGTTTATTTTGTTTTAAGATTGCCAGCTCTTGGTTGGGAAATACTTGAAGACTTTAGGGCCAGAAGTAGGTGGGAATTGGGGTGGGGGTGATCTCAATGGAGTATAATATGGAGTCCCTCCTCCAAAGCAGCCATTTTCTCCAGGGGAACTGATCTCTTCAGTCTGGAGATGAGCTATAATTCCAGGAGATCCCCAGGTCCCACATGGGGACTGGCATACCTATTTTATTTCCACAGGTTGCTACTGTGCATAGTTTTGGATTTGCCCATTCTGTTGCCTGTAAAGATTACTTAGTGTTCTTCCTTTTAATTATAATTTGTGTGTAATGAACATCATAATCATAACTTACACATAATGCTGATTTACTGATGTACAAGGAACACTGAAAATATGTAGCACAAGAAGACATAAAATAATTTGTACAAGTGAAGAAAAACAAAATGAAGAATACTCCCATCAAATGACTCCTTGTTCATATTAATTTAGGGTTTTTTCACTTTCAATTTTGATTCTGTGCTATAAATTGCTCATTAAGCAAACATTGAAAACTGCTATACAAATATAGCTAAAGGTAAAGGTATCCCCTGTGCAAGCACTGAGTCATGTCTGACCCTTGGGGTGACGCCCTCTAGCGTTTTCATGGCAGACTCAATATGGGGTGGTTTGCCAGTACCTTCCCCATACAAATATAGCAGACAAAGAAATTTGAAAGTGCCAGAAATCAATGTGGAAAAATAAAGAATTTCCATGCTTTTTGCTCCTTTGATATAGACCTGTCCTTCACTTGCATCATCTTTTCACTGCAATAGGGTTGCCAGCTCTGTGTTGGGAAATACCTGGAGATCTGGGGGGTGAGAGTGGGCAGGATTTGGGGTAGGGCAGGGCCTCGATGGAGTATATTGCTATGGAATCCACTCTCAAAATCATCTATTTTTTTCCAGGGGAACTGATCTCTGTTGCCTGGAGATGAGCAATAGAACCAGAAGATTCCCTCCTGGGGACTGGCATCCTTAAACTGCAGACTAATGGGAAAAGATACAGGGACAAGAATCATGTGGGCCAATCTAGTATAGATCTTAATATACTACAATTTTCACACCAACTCTCTCTTTAAACCAACCCTTCCCTCACATTCTCAAGAAAAAGAGGTGGGTTTGTTGGACTTTGACTGGTGGCATGAAGACAATTCTAATAAGCACTGAAAATGTTTCAGGTCTTCTTGAACATCTAACAAAATTCAAGGTAATGTTTTTTAAAACCTAGAGTTCATCCAAATAATCTAATCTGCATTTATTTCAGAAATTTATTCCACAGGGATCCCACTTTGAAACAGCCATCACAGGTAAGTTGCAAGCCTCCCAGTGGTACTGACCTAATGCCACAGATGGAAGTAAATGTGGCTTCTTTGATCAGGGCCAGTGTCACTGTACCTTGAGGTGGGGCAGCTGCCAAGGCCCAGGTCTTCTGATGGGGTTCACTGGAGCCATCCACCCTGTATCCACTAAGCTCCCCCGCTGACTATCCACTTGTTGTGAGCCATACAGTCCTAGTTGCACACACTACCCACTGCTCAGGGAAGGGTGTGTGAGCAGTGAGAGGCCTGAAAATGAGCAAGTGGGTGGAGGCAAGAGGTATGAGTAGGAAAGGGAACAATGGGGGACAGAAGAAGGGAAACTAGCTATGCTTTTGGTGCTCCTTGAGCTGTGCCACTGCATACCATTGACTTAACCAATCATTTGGTACATAGATAAAAAGGTAAAGGTATCCCCTGTGCAAGCACTGGGTCATGTCTGACCCTTGGGGTGAAGCCCTCTAGTGTTTTTCATGGCAGACTCAATACGGGGTGGTTTGCCAGTGCCTTCCCCAGTCATTACCGTTTACCCCCCCCCCCAGCAAGCTGGGTACTCATTTTACCGACCTCGGAAGGATGGAAGGCTGAGTCAGCCTTGAGCCGGCTGCTGGGATTGAACTCCCAGCCTCATGGGCAGAGCTTTCAGACTGCATGTCTGCTGCCTTACCACTCTGCACCACAAGAGGCTACATAGATGTAGCAACCTAATTAACACAATATAAAGATTATGTAAAGTAGACTATAAAACATATGGCCCTTCAGGTAAAAGACATCTTTTCAACCATGCCTTCATCATACAAATTGAGAACGGATCCCTCAAAATACGGGGATGGAAACATGGGACACTTACTCCATTTGTAATAACTGCCACAAACAACTGTCTCCTATGAATTCAAAAACTAGTTTGTACCTGTAATGCTTTAAAGAATATCAAAGAGCCTTTCCAAGATACACACGTTGTTTCTTTCCCTCTGTGTGAAAAAACAAAATGTCCTCTATTGAATTCTCTAGTTTCTCAGATTTTCTTCTATTGGAAGCTACTCAGGGAAACTCTAAAAAGGATAATGAGGGGACCCCCCCCCTCCAGCTTTATGTTCAAAGAGACTCATCTGAAACAAAGAAGTACAGAAACTTCTCACCTTCAGCATGATTATACCAGAAGAGAATACGACGTATTCATCTGTGAAAAACGCATTACGCTGGTGTATAAAAATTCTGCAACATTTAATTGTCTTAACATTACATTATAATTACCAGTGTGCTTTGCAATGACAGAGAAGTGTATAGGAAATGGCAAGGCAGATGAACAAAAGGTTATGCCTCCTTGTCTGATAGCACAAAGTGTTCAACTTCATGATGATGGAAAGCAAGATTTATATTTCCGTCTAATCTCACTTGCAGCTGCAATCATACATACAGGATGCCAGACTTGGCTTCTCAAGAAAAAGTGCATATAGCAGATGCTGCCAGCTCATTTAGAAGGATTTGGGTGTCATTTCACCAACATACGAATATGAAAAGATTTATAACCCTTGACTTATTGCAAGTGCTCCTCTCCCCACTTTCTCTATCCTTATCTGATTTTCCACTCCATCCTGCTCTGTTTCCCCATCCCAGTTTCTTGGTGGCTCTTCCTAGGACAGAGGTTTTGTCTTTTAAGGCAGTGGTTCCCTACCTTTTTATCACCGGGGACCACTCAACGCCGGGGACCACTCACCGGGGACCACTCAACACCTTTTACTGAGACCCGGTGTGGGGGGGGGGAGTTTACTCCTCTACTCTCAACCACTGCCCTAACGCTCTCTGATCGCTATGGTAATGTTTAAACATCCCTTCAAAATAAGATACAGACATGCCACAACAATGAAGTGTGTTGTAAAGGGCTGGGGGGATGAAGTAATGGGCCGGGGGGGGGGAGAAGGCGTCCTTCGGGGCCCACCTCCAATTAGTCGAAGGACCACATGTGGTCCGCGGCCCACAGGTTGGGGATCGCTATTTTAAGGTACTCAATAGGGATATTTATGGACTTTGGAAGAAACTGTTTTGGATTAACTATACAAAGCTGCCTCATGCCAAGTCAGACCATTGATCTAGTATTACTTCAATACGTTATCTTTATTAACTTTACAAATACATTCAACCAGGGTAAGACTGGATAATAAACATCATACTGAGTTATCCCATCGCTTAACAGCATCCACTGAGCAACTTCCCCATGACTCACTCATTTCTGCCACATGCAGCACAATAGTAAGTGGGGTTAACACTGCGTACAACTGTGTGGTAATCCCCACACTTGATTTATCACTGCCAGAGCCCTATCCAGGTGAGGGGAAAGGTAGAAGAGATTTTGTGTGATAACTGGATGGGTCTGCAATTCTGAAGATTAGCTTTGTATTTGGAATCCTCCTCAACTTTCCCCCTCTAAATAGCTTTCCAATTTTTCCACCACTTCGGGCTCTTGCTCAATTCTCAACAGCTGCTGTACCAATTTTGAATTTAGTTAATCCTGAGAGCTTGCTGTCTTGAAATTATTCTCCCTTAAAAACAGCAATCCCCTCAATTGTCCTGATTTAGAATGCAAGGTCATAAATTTCCTCTTGTAAATGTATTTGGAAATATTCATTTAATGTTCCAGCTGTTTTAGTACCTCGGATGACTATATTGCTTGCTACAATCTATAATACTGTTTCTTTCTTCACTGACCTCTTTTTTTTGGCAATGCTGAAAGGGGAAAACAGCTATTTTTATTGCTTTTCTTCAATCCATTAAAATCAAAAAAGCTTCAGGATCTACGAACTCTCATGTAGCCCATAGTGCCCTGGATGCACAAGAAATTACAAGTGCTATACTAAAATTCTATTGGAACAAAGGTTGTGGGAATGTCCCATGAACTCTTAAAATATGCAAGACTAATCCCCTGGTGCAAATGTTATATGGGCACCACTGACAATCTCTGCCAATACAATTCGCCTGGAGAGAGTGCAAACCAAATTGTTGAGAAATAATCTGCAGCTCCCCACAATTGTCTCTAACTTTGCACTGCATGTGACCATGGGTTTGACCATGGTCAAGACAACTTTATGGTCCGCTGCAATATTGTATTGGCTGAGGCTGATCTTATTTGGGGGTCTATCCTATTTAATGAGGACCCAGCTTGCTGGGGGGTAAACGGTAATGACTGGGGAAGGCCCTGGCAAACCACCCCGTATTGAGTCTGCCATGAAAACGCTGGAGGGCGTCACCCCAAGAGTCAGACATGACTCGGTGCTTGCACAGGGGATACCTTTACCTTTACCTATTTAATACTATTTAATACTATTTAATACTATTTGACTCATTTATTGCTCCATGGGTACAGGCCATCAACAGGAAGTTAGGATTTTATGGTCTATCCCAACAATTTCTACTAGGGTTGTGCGCGGCCGTTCCAGGCCGACACAGCCAGTGCCGTGGGGGGGGGGGGGGGAGGGGAGGTGCAGGCACCAGCACCCGCACCTCCCCCCCCCATGGTGTGGCACTGGCTATGTCGGCCTGGAACGGCCAATTCGGATGCTGCCGCACGCAACCCTAATTTCTACTCCCTTTGGGTTTTGACCATGCCAAAGATCGGTAAAACTTAGAATGCAGGAGGTGGAAAGGCAGCATGATTTGAATAGAATCAATAATCCATTCTATAATGTAAATAGATTGTCTTTTATGCTCTATCTTTCTAATAGAGAACTCTGAATTTAGAAGGGCATTTACTTTACTGCGCTACAATGCTCTCTCTTCAGCATGGGTAGAGGGAAAATGTAATAAGCTTCCACCCCAGGAATGTACCTCCATATGTCAGGGTGGTAACACTGAGAACACCAGACATGTGATTTTTGATTGCTGTATTTCCAACCAATTGTGTCAGGAACTGCTGTTTTCCATCTTCACTGATTTAAGAGCTACTTCAAGTCAAACTAAAGTAAAGGAACTCCTTTTGGATAAAAATAAGAATTTATCCTATATTATTACCAATGACTGGTAATGACTGGGGAAGGCACTGGCAAGGCCACCGTGTATTGAGTCTGCAATGAGGAGGAGGAGGAGGAGAAGGAGAAGGAGAAGAGTTGGTTCTTATATGCCGCTTTTCCTACCCGGCTTATAGTCGCCTTCCCATTCCTCTCCCCACAACAGACACCCTGTGGGGTGGGTGAGGCTGAGAGAGCCCTGATATCGCTGCTCTGTCAGAACAGTTCTATCAGTGATGTGGGGAGCCCAAGGTCACCCAGCTGGTTGCATGTGGGGGAGTGCAGAATCGAACCTGGCATGCCAGATTAGAAGTCCGCACTCCTAACCACTACACCAAACTGGACGGCATCACCCCAAGGGTCAGACATGACTCGGTGCTTGCACAAGGGGATATTTTTACCTTTATTGCCAAATATGCAAGATTAGCAATTAAATGTAGAAGTGCCTGGCTGAATATGTACAAGGGTTGGGATGGATCTATTGAATATATGAAGTATTTTGGAATGTTTACTCCATCTTATACTGCATTCTACTGTTTTGTGTTTTGTACTGGTCACTGACTGAAATAAATGTATCTGATCTGTACACCTGAATGTGTAAGTGATTCTTCCCAGTTAACCAAGCACTGGTGTCTTGTTTGATTTGTAAAGCGAACATTCATTGCCTGTTTCTCACAAAAATATATATGTACATCCATTCAGCCTGTAGGTGCATTCATTGTGTCATTACTGTAGGAGAGTCATAGCATCCAAACCACTGATTTCAATGCACCTAATATTGTATGGAGACAGCTAGTGACAAACCTGAGTCAGCCAACGTGTTGCATGGAACCCCACTAAGTGCTCCTTGAGAATATGACAACAAACATTTATTCTCCCCTGTAGTTCAGTGCTGGATAATCACAGGGATGTCCCAGACAAACCTGAGTGCTAGGCTTTCCAGTTCCAGGTTGGGAAACTCTGGAGTTTTCAGGAGATCCCAAGTCTCACCTGTAGGCTGGAATTCCTAATGGGAACTTTAACATCTAAGGAGGATAAAAACTAAACTTTGATTTCCTGAGACTTGCAAAACAAAGAATACGTTTTTATATTAAAGCGTTTCTTACAATGCCCATTCTCTAATATTACTTCTATACTTAATATTAATGCTGCCTAATTAGATGGCCCTTTAACTCTTCTAGTAGTTTAAAAAAAAACCTTAGTACACATCTACTTTGGGACAATCTTGTTTCCAACTGAAGTGGAAAGTCTTTCCAAGAAATGCTTCTCTCAAACATGCCTAGAAGAAAATTGGACAAGGAATAGACATCTTCACAAGATGGTGGGGAAACGGAGCTGTATTCATTCCAGTCTTTTAAATGTACACCAGTTTCTGTTGGCAAGAAGCAGGCCATGCTCAAGAACACATGAATGCATCCCTCTCTGCAAAAGCCAGATAAATTCCTTCAGCTTTGCCTCTTTTCAAAATAAATCTTTGAAAGAAAATAAGCGTTTCTCAATTCTCATTTAAACTCAAATAGGTTTTGATTTATATTAACTCCACCTAATGTGACAACCGTGAGTTTATCCCAAACAGTATCACACATGACAGGACATCCTTTGGACTTAGCCAGGATTCACAGAGCCATGTAACTAACTTGCATAGTCAGCTGACTTTTGATTTATTTTTTTTATGCTGCAGCATGAGAAATCTCAAAGAAAAACAGAGCTGGCACAACACTTCATTGCCAAATGGTGCAAGATTGATGGGAGCCCTCCAACATAGCATTAAAAATGAAATTGTAAAAAGACAATTTGAGTCCAGTAGCAACTTAGAGACAAACAAGGGGGTGGGGGATATGAGCTCTTGAGAGTCAAAATTCCCATCCTCAGATACCTAAAGGAGTTTCAACTCTCAAAATCTCCTACCTCAAAAATCTTGTTGGCCTCTAAAGGGCTACTGGATGTAAATGTAGCTGATTTACTTCTACCCGACACAGCTGCCTACTGAAACTGTAAAAAAGGAATCTATAGTAACCACCCTGTAGCAGTTAATGTTTATATCTCATCAGAATTACAGTAACATTATTGCCACAAGTCAACTCTTCCAAAAGGAAAGAAAATTAGGAAAAAGGGAACCACCAGCTCTCCTTTTGCACAAGTATCAGCTTCACAGCTCACCTCAAATCATTAATATTAGACAGAAATGTTAAAATTTGCCTCCCAGAGAACACACGCTTATCCTGTGCCACTTGTTTTATGTTGCAATGTGTGGAGAGCTATTTTTGCTCTAGCTCAAAGGACTGCTACTGTAGCTTAGCCCTTTATGGGTACACTCCTGGATCTGTCTCTTTGCTATATTCCCCATCTACTGTACTTTCATTCCTGTGCAATGACAAAGCACGGTTCAAGAAGCACAGAAGATGCAAATCTCTTACGGATAGCCTATAGCAGTTACAGATGTGTCCATGTCACGATGCAGACATTCTTATTAGATTTTCCAGCTGCCCAGAGCAAAAGGCAATGTTTCCATCAAAACCCATGTTTTTCTACTCGTGTTCAACAGGCAAGCATGGCCTTTTTGTTTTGGATTGAACTTTTTCTACCGATGGAGTCAATAATTCAATAAAAGCTTGGGAAAAAATGTGCTCAGTTGAGGAAAAGACACAATCACCTTGAGGCACTGATTAGTCTGCAAAAATAAAATAAAAAAAATCAGTCCCAAATATGAACATTCTGTAATGCTGCAAAGGTGTGGAAAGCAGGTATTAAAATAGAAGATGCTCTGCAGTGTTATGGCGGTTGCTAATAGCAACTGATACAATATCATGTTATATACTTCATACTAATCTCTTCTATTTTGGCCTTAGGTGAGTCTGAGCTTGTATTAAAATCTTGTATGCTGCACTCTTAGTAGTTAAGCTTCCTTTATTCTTAGAACTGATTGCGGAACTGGTTCGCTATCTTTTAGCATAATAGATTTCAAAAGAATTGCTAGGCTGAATTTGGCACAGCAGACCTAGAATCAGAGCCATGCAAAGCAGCGGTATGCCCATCAAAGCCCCCTGACTTCAATGGAGAAGGAAGGGTGTAACTCTGCAGAGCATTGCACTGTATGATTCTCAGCATGCTACCGCAAAGTAAGGACCAATATATCCAATGATACTTTGTTGTTGTTGTTAGGTGCGAAGTCATGTCCAACCCATCATGACCCCATGGACAATGATCCTCCAGGCCTTCCTGTCCTCTACCATTCCCCGGAGTCCATTTAAGTTTGCACCTACTGCTTCAGTGACTCCATCCAGCCACCTCATTCTCTGTCGTCCCCTTCTTCTTTTGCCCTAGATCGCTCCCAGCATTAGGCTCTTCTCCAGGGAGTCCTTCCTTCTCATGAGGCGGCTGAAGTATTTGAGTTTCATCTTGAATCTTTAGATACTTTAGATATGACTAAATGTTGGGACAACGCATACAATCTCCACTGTAGCTATGAGACCTGAAGCCCAAATATTAGCAATGGAAGAATAACCGTGTACTCAGACTGATAGGAAGTTGAACAGTATTCCTTATTCACAGACATAAATGGGAGATCCAGGTCTTTATCAAGGAAGCACATTGGCAGATCTGTTTATCCCAGACTTTGCTCAAGCCAATACTACTACTACTATTACTAATAAAAAAATGTATCACCCTGGTTGACTCATGATGGGCAACATCGATAAAACAATACAATTTCAATAATAATCAGTTCAGTTTTAAATGTTAAAATAATAAAATAGCCTATTTTACAGTTATAAAACCACCGAGGAGTTAATTGATGTTCCATCTGGGGAAGGTTGAGTGGGTTCTCGAATAGGAAGGCCAGCAATTTCATGATGTCATTTCCTGGCCCCCTCCACAGGCCTTCCTGAACTGTTTAAGGTCTCAGAGGGCCCCGATCTCACTAGGAAGAGCATTCCACCAAGCCAGGGCCAGAGCCAAAAAAGCCCTGCTTTTGGTCGAAACCAGTTTTTCTTCTTTTAGAGCTGGGGACCTAGAGCAGATTTTAGTCACTGGATCTTTTTTTTTGGGGGGGGGTATCAAAAGGGGATGAACTATGCCACGGAGACATAAAAGGACAAGAGACAGGTCTCAGATCAAAAAGCCACGCCAACCTGGTATTCCGAGAAATACAAAAAGCACATTTGAAAAGCAAGTATTGCAGAAACTAGGCCAAGCCTCATACACACAAATTTCTATATCAATTAGCCTCTAACGAATATATAAATCTTGCTGTTCATAACCTAAGACTGAGTTTAGGAATTTCTCCTTAACATAATTTCTGTGTTTTGCACAAAAAGGCTGTGCATGGCTTTTTTTTTAAATTAAATACTTGGTTCTGCTCTTCATTTGATTAAGTCTCATGTGCCAAGTTTTGTTTCAATTGTTAGAAAGAGGAAAGTCAAAATAAGGAGTACTACAGATTCAGAGTATGGACAGATTCCAGGAAACAATTCTCAGTCAGCTGCAGGGTGATTCTGATTTGAGCCCTCACTTAGGTTCAGCTGAACTAATAATGCTGATCAGCGATACTGTTGCCTCAAGACTAGACTACTAAACAGTCTTCATTTGGCTGCCCTTGAAGATAACTAAGAAACTTTAATTAGTACAGAATGGAGCAAGAAGTTATTGACGGGGACAACTATGTCCACTCATATTATGCAATTGGCTGCCAGTTTGTTTCCAGGTTCAGTAGACTTTAGAACCCTTCACTGCCTAGATATTTACTCCTCTCCTGCTATGGAAGTGTGGAAGCAGCTAGTCAATGCCACAACATCCGCACAGACACACACCAGCATGCATGCACTCTCCTACCCCTGTGGAATGAGTCCCAGTCAGAGTGGCACCCAAGTGAAAAGAACATGGCAAACAGCAGGCTCCAAGCATTCTAGAGGGAGTGCCCTCTTTCTCCAAAAGCCCAGCAGTGAGAACAGCAGCCTGGGACCATCATGGCTGGGGGGATGAAGACGAAGAAGAGTTGGTTCTTATAGGCCACTTTTCTCTACCCGAAGGAGGCTCAAAGCAGCATACAGTACTTGCACTTACAGTACATGTACTTAAGTCAAACAATTCTGGTGTCTGAGAGAGCAAATAAAACCCAGAATTTATTTATTATTGGACTTATTATTGGAATGAAGTACATACGCAGATGGGAACCAAATGAGTTAGACTGAGTTGAATGGCCACCCATGAAATCCCTTCATGTTTCTTGAAATCACAAATGAACTGGAATGAACCAGACTATATATCTCTCCAAACCTAGAACATTTAGATAGGATGCGGAATGGATGAAGAGCAGAGTCCAACCACAGAGATGAAAGGAGCCATTCATATGATTCATTTCCTGATTTCAGTTCAGTTTATACATCCACAAGGAAAACTGCGACTTATTTTATGGCACAGCTAGGTTTTTTTTATATGAATTAAAAGATCAGAGCAGAAAGAGGAAAATGTGATTTGCATAAAGTGATGCCACAAGCACTTGTCAATAGCAATGAGACATTTGAAATTTGCATTTGTTATCCTTTTCAGAGACAAGATCCCGTTCAACATGAACTTTGTCAGGTTTCTCCACCAAGGGACAGGGGAAAAAATATGTGTATTACATGCAACAAAGATGCTTTTAAGACATCCCAAATGCTTTCAAATGTTTGTATCAGTTTTCAGCTATAGGCAGCTTGACACTGCCAGGCAGTAGCATCTCATACATCTCTATGGGGGAAGAGAAAGCTCTCTGCTTTATCACATACAATTGTATCTGACAAAGACCCAGAACTAAATGAATTATTTCACTGGGCTCATGCTTCCTGATGGCTTTGAAGTTCACTAACAATCTGTACAGTGCATGCCTAATTCAAATGTTGCAAGCAAAATGACAAGGGGATTGCTAGTTTGGTGTAGTGGTTAGGAGTGCGGACTTGTAATCTGGCATGCCGGGTTCGATTCTGCGCTCCCCCACATGCAACCAGCTGGGTGACCTTGGGCTCGCCACGGCACTGATAAAACTGTTCTGACCGGGCAGTGATATCAGTGCTCTCTCAGCCTCACCCACCCCACAGGGTGTCTGTTGTGGGGGGAGGAATGGGAAGGCGACTGTAAGCCGCTTTGAGCCTCCTTCGGGTAGGGAAAAGCGGCATATAAGAACCAACTCTTCTTCTTCTTCTTAGAGGAGGCTGTTCAGAAAGTCAAATTCCTTAACCTCAGATGCTTCCAAATTTTCATATTAGACGTGTTGCCTAGTGCTGGACTCCCAGCAGCTTTATGTCTTTTATTCATTCTGCTCCTCCCATTTAACCAAACCAGTTAGCAAGCTGCTTGCCCCTGTCTTTGGCCACAACAGTCTGTGGAATCACAACTGGTATTTCTTCGAATACGAACATTTTTATCCCTCCTGGATGAAAAAGAAAAGAAAAGAAACATCGACTGATGGAGACTTGCTTGAGAACCACTAACATATCTCTTTGCTGTTCCCTGGAGGAAATTTTACTTAGGCCCCGTGAGTCTCAAAAAATCTCAAAGCGATAGAATAATATATTGGTTGGATTAACTCAGCTTGGACCGCTGCCTGTGTGACTGAGTTAGACAACCATTTTTACAGTGCTCTATATCTCCACTCCAAAGTTGATGCTCTGTACACAGTATTCCAGTAAAGGTACGTGGGGGAAATTTTCAGCATTTAAATAAGGATAGATAACACCAAGGAAGAGGTCAGAATGAAGGAAAGGTGAGCACAATGTGAAACCTTTCTGCGTTTTTGCTTTGATTTTTTAAATTAAATATCTCACATCGCGATCTGTTTAACTGGAGATGCTGGCAACTGATCTCTGGCTCTCCTGCATGGTAAATAGATGATTTACCACCTCGCCTGGCTGCAGCACATTTTCAATTTGTCCCATTACAAGGGCAAACCTAGCTTTCTACACATGCTTATCAGGTAAGTGACCCCCTCCCCTTCTGGAGACACAAAATATATGTAAACTGTGCAGGGAAATGATTAGGGGTGTTTTTTCTTTACTATTCAAGAATATGGCATCCTTAAAAACTTCCCATCCAAACCTGGAGAGCTTCCATGAAGGTTCTAGGGGCCCTATAAATATCAAATCAAGAACAGTTTCATACAACGTTCGGTAATGTGACATTCGCATGCTATACTGCTTAGATTTTTATCTCTTCCTTTCTCCAAGGAGCTCAGGACATGATTCTTCTTTAATCTACCCTCAAAACAACCCCATAAGATTAGATGGACTGATGAACTCAAGGTCATTCTCTGAGCTTCATCAGTGAAGATATGAAGGAACATGGACCATGCTCAAATGACAGAACAGAGCAAGAGCCCAGTAGCACCTTAAAAACCTAAATGACAGAATCCAGTCATTCATCTCAGCATTCATATACAACAGGATACATAAAAAGAATAACCGTTCACATGTAAATATACAATGTGAGCATACCTATGTATGTAGGGGAAATTTTGGGGCCATTCTGCACGACTTTAATATAGCACTAGTCTTACATTTTGTTTTCGCCACTAAAACAACGTTCTGCATGAACAACGTTTCATGCATATTCAAAACTATGTTCTGCTTGGGCTAGCTGGGCATAATCACACTTGTCCATAAGTGACCACTTTCTCCTGGAATGGAAAGGCTTTCCACTGCATTTCCCAGTGTTATGACACAGCCCAGTATTTTTAACCTGCCTTCTTGTCTTGATATTCTGCCTATTTCTGTACTTAATTAGGGCTTAATAAAGGATGATTTAGAGCACGTAAAATTGACTTCCATATATATCATTTCCCCTAAAACCATCCTAAGTATTATCTATGTGCCTGTTAAATTGCAGCCAACTTAATGGCAATCCCATTTCTTATTAAATTTTATTTGGCAGAAGCCATTTAAAGTTATCAGTAAACTTTTCTGACAAAGAAGATTAAATGAATATGCTGTATCAAGGGCACCTATCGCCTTATAAATTAGCAAAAATATACCAGTAGGCTAATGGGGATTGTCAGGTATGTGGAGCCGACATGTCAGGTATGTCGGTTATGCCAATTTTATACACATCTAGTGTGAGCAGTAGGAGAGCAGTAGAAATCTTGAATATGATCGCAACAGTTATCTCTAAAGGTATAAAGAAAGAGCTACCATTATCACCAATAGTTTTGCTGTTGTTAAATCAGATAGAATCATATAGAATCTCAAACCTAATTTCCTGCATCGTGCAGGGGGTTGGACTAGATGGCCCATGAGGTCCCTTCCAACTCTATGATTCTGCTCAGAACTTAAAGAATCCCAAAGAAAGAGATCCTGTATTTAATACAGACTCAGGACTAGGCGGTGCATGGGTAAAGGCCTCAACTGTGTGTCCCCTAGGCATTTTGTTCACGTGCAACATACACAGAGTCTTTATATTTTTACATCACCACTATGAGTTAGAGAACCGTAAATTCTAAAAGCACAGGAATCACAGCTAGACACTAAGTAATGGCATTCTAGTGGAAGATGGAAGTGCATTATTTGCAGAGCTGTGCCAAAATGGTAGCAGCACCAATCTTGGTCAAGAAAAGGTTACCTGCATAAATTAGATATCAATAAATTAAGTCTGAGTTATTTTGCTTCTGGTAGTCATGGAAAAGAGCAGAGAGGTAGGCAAGGCACTAGAGCAGCCATTCTCAACCTGTTTTTGGCCATGGCCCTTTTAGGAGCTCTTCTCAGGCTCCAGGGTCCCCTGCGGTAGAGTGGCCACTTGCATAATGAGCTAAAAGGTAAAGGTATCCCCTGTTCAAGCACCGGGCCATGCAAGCACCCTTGGGGTGACGCCCTCTAGCGTTTTCATGGCAGACTCAATACGGGGTGGTTTGCCAGTGCCTTCCCCAGTCATTACTGTTTACCCCCCAGCAAGCTGGGTACTCATTTTACCGACCTCGGAAGGATGGAAGGCTGAGTCAACCTTGAGCTGGCTGCTGGGATCGAACTCCCAGCTTCATGGGCAGAGCTTCAGACCGCATGTCTGCTGCCTTATCACTCTGATTGAACGAACAATACTTGACGTACTTTGTTTTATATATACGTGAGAGAAATTTCTAGAACATTCATCCAAGAGAAGCATGTGCATGCATTAATTGAAGCACAAAGAAATAGATTACATCATTTTGTTTTCTTTCCCATGGCAAAGGTCAAACGTTCTGGTAAATAATGATGTCATATGTGACAAATACATGATTCCACTCGTTCAATTACCAGAGCACCACATAAACCCTTCAGGCTCTTCCTTTTCACATTTTTCAGTCTGGCCCCCCCTTCAAATGAGCCCGGGGCTCAGGGGGCCATATGGCCCCTGTTGAGAATGGCTGCTTTTGGACTCCAAAGTAACCTACTGAGCTTTCCTTTGCTGGCTGTAAGGCAGTGGTCCCCAACCCACGGGCGGGCCGCAGCTCCCTCTCCCTGCCCCCCCGCAGTAAAAAAACTTCTTACTGCAGGAGGGGGGAGAGGGAATCAGGGCCGCGCATGCGCGACCGAAATCGCGCATGCGTGGCATTTCCGCACATGCGTGAAATTGCAGTGCATGCGCTATTTCGGCTGCGCATAGCGCATGTGCACATGCACGGTCTGGCCGCGCATGCGCAAAGCGCGGGCGCGCGTGCATGGCATGCGCGGGCAGGCAGTTGCCCTGCTGGTCCCCAGCCTCAAAAAGGTTGGGGACTACTGCTGTAAGGGATTCATTTTGTCTATGTACACTATTGTACAATGAAAATCAGAAAAAAATCCTTTTGAAGAATGAACCCGAGATGAGATGAGATGCTGACATGCACACAGTACCTGATTTTTTTTTCATTCAATGCTGATAAAATGTAATAATCTGACCGAGTTTTCCTTCTCTCACCTTCCCTAATTACTTCTAAGATTCAGTTTACTAACTAGACTTTAAAAAGCCAACCAGTACAAAAGCACAAAGCCTGGCTAATATAACAGAGCCAACAGGATTAAGCCAAAATACTGTGCTAAATCTTTTATACTGTGAGAATTGGAGCGTTTCACATTGGCAGGAATTCACTTGCTTGGCGATGTGTCACGTCAGGTATCTGTAGACAGTTCAATATGGCACCTGAAAGTAACTAAAAACAGTATTTGTAGTTTCCAATGATTATATCTTGCCATATTTTTTTCAATGCTAAGAACAGAAGGAACACTTATTTCCATACAACCTGATCATTTGGATGCAGCTGTAAAAGGAAATGAAGCTGAACTTTGGAGGGGCACCAGCTTTGGGTAATTGTCTCCTTTACCTTATCTAATAGCATATTGTTCATCTTTGGCATTTGCAGTCCTGCAAAGCCCCCTGGAAAAATGCCAATAGCCAGTGCACATTTCTGTGTTCTCCATCTTTCTGGAAGTGAGATACCAGGAAACCATCCAGGCAACACAATGGGATCATCCTCCTCTCTCATGCCACTAACCAATGAATAATTATTGCTCAGAAGCCAGGTTTATGGCATCACTGGTTCTACTCAATATAGAGTAGAGTGGTTCTACAACGATATAGGCTAGATATCAGGGGAAAAAATTTCACAGTCAGAGTAGTTCAGCAGTGGAATAGGCTGCCTAAGGAGGTGGTGAACTCCCCCTCACTGGCAGTCTTCAAGCAAAGGTTGGATACACACTTTTCTTGGATGCTTTAGGATTCTTTGGGCTGATCCTACGTTGAGCAGGGGGTTGGACTAGATGGCCTGTATGGCCCCTTCTAACTATGATTCAATGAATTGGCATCAGTGGTTCTACTCAATGAATTGTCATCCATAAGTAACAGCACTATCCTTTCTTCAGCTCGTCCTCACTCCTGGAAAGGTATGGTTAATCCTAAAACCTTGTTGTGTCAATGGAGCAAAGCTAAGCAGAAGGCAAAAATAATACCAGAGTAATAATATCCGTGGGGTGGTGAGAGACGAATTCCAAAATTAACAGGACTCAGTTAGATCAGCAGTTACGGATGGGGAGTATGGTGGGTGAGAAATGCACATGGTTGTTTTTCAAAATTCAGTGCTCATTCATGGTCAGTCCCAGCCTTGGAAGCAGTGAAATTTGAAATGTTCCCACTGACACTAGTGAAGAGATGTAGGCAACCCCAGATTTCATCAAATCTCAGAAACTAAGAATAGTCAGCATTTGGATGAGAGACTACATAGGAAGGAAATGGCAAACCCCCTCTATATCTCCCTTACCTTGAAAGCCCCTTCCTGCAGTTGCCATAAGTTGGTTGTGATTTGACAACAGATAATGTATACAATCACATATCATAGTTGCATTACAGAAATCATTTACAACTGGCTTATTCATGCATGAAAATTCAGGTGCAATAATTTACTATAATGCAATGACAGAGGTGTATCCAGTTATGCATGGGTGTGGTTCATGCTGGCTAGGAAGGCCTTCTTGATCTCTGGGACTCTGCCCCAGGCCCAGCCACAAGAAAGACACAAAGTTCTGCCTGTGCCTTCTTCAATGTGGATTGTGCGTAGGACTCTGGGGCTTTCCGCACTCCTTCAAAATCGCACAATGGTTGCCAATTGAAAATGCTACTGATTTGCCATTATGCACAACGTCGTTGACAATCTGCCACACACCTGAAACCGATCCGCAAAAAGCGCTTCGTTGTAGCGCTTTCAGGGAAATCCCCAAAAGTAGATTCACCCTCCGGAAAGTGCTACACTCCTGCAACCAATCTGCAACACTAGCGGGAAAGTTCTGTGCGTTACCATTGTTGTGGTTTCTACAAAGTCCCTCCCCCTGGCTCTCTCCTCTGATCTTCCGGCGAAGCGATTGCAATTTTTTTTCTTCGAGCGAGCGGGGATCAACGCACCGGCGAGCCTCCGTTTAGAGGCTTCCCTGGCTTCAGTCCCTCCCCAGAGCTGTTTAAGCACAAACAACAGAGAAGCCCATTTGCTGATGTATTTTCCCTTTATTTTTCACACTGTTTTCGGCCGAAAATCGCGCCCGTGAGGGGGGGGGGTTCACTCGGGAGGAGCGTGGCAACGATGAAACGGCAGCTCAAACACACCTGCAAGCTGGATGGGTCTCTCCGTTGCAACGAATCAACACAGATTCGTTGCAACGTGTGTGTTTTAAAAAAAAAAAAACTTTCTTAAAGGGAAAGGGGCTGTTTGGGAGCATGCTAACAGCCGCCCATTGGCTGCTTGACAGCCAGAGGTGGGATGAGCTTGGCAATAGCGCTTCCTTTCTAGCGATTTTTGCCGAGACCGGAAGCCTGTGGGAAACGATACAAAACGCAACTGGATTCCACTACAAAAGCAGGTATGCATAATGACGAATTGCACTATTTTAAATGGCAATTTTTCGTTCAGCAAACAATTTGCTACAAGGATCCCGGTGCGGAAAGCCCCTCTGTTTTGAGATAATGATTAGTGAACCAGTAATGGTATCTTTGGGAATGTTTTTCACAAATGCTTTCTGTTGTATTTAAATGAATTGGATTTACTTTTTGAATTACAAACATCACCCTAGA
This sequence comes from Paroedura picta, assembly GCF_049243985.1. Taxonomy (NCBI): domain Eukaryota; kingdom Metazoa; phylum Chordata; class Lepidosauria; order Squamata; family Gekkonidae; genus Paroedura; species Paroedura picta. Next base: position 74,907,994 of record NC_135378.1, read on the forward strand.
CTTTGAATGCCAGGGGTCACATAAGTCTCCAGAAGTTACTAGCTAAGAAAAATGTATACTACTCCACATGGCCAAATATACAGAAGCCTTGAAAGAACAAGAGCATCAACTTACTTGCAGAAATTCTGATTTGCTACCGGCAGACAATTTATAAGATGGGCAAAAACTCCCCTTACATGCCTGAATGAAAGGGACTGCAAATGGATGCCACAGACATCAAATCATTTGCTTGATGAAGACTGCTAGTATGGAGTTGCCACTGCATGAGGTATATATTATTATAAAAGAAATAATCAGAGAAAAACTTGCCACTCTGCAGCAATTTAACCCTAAATGTACCTTAAGTGCGTTTTTGCAGTATGCATCATCTCAGACTCCCTTAAAAATACTTACTGTCCCTTACTTTCTTCCGAAAAAGTCTGAAATCACTCTCCTGCAGGAAACAACCAAAACTGATTTGATGACATTTATATCTTTGTTCTGCAAAGGATTCAGAAGAAGTGTATGGCCAGGGGGAAAAAATCTATACCAAAATCTGAGAGAGAGTGAGAGAGAGAGGGACCCTGAAATCTGACCCAATACTTTAAGGCAAGATACAGACCAAATAACATCCCTGCAGAGTAAACATCTCACTACACTCAAGTTATTAATGTTCCTCTAGGACAACCACTATAAAATCAAATTTACAGAGTCTGGCAAGGCTAAAACTTCTACAAATAACACAACTGGCCAAAATAACACACCCAAGGATCTGTTGCCATAAGAAACAGGCCCTGAGGTTTGCTAAAGACCTTGCCGTCAAGAAATCTGCTATACAAAACATATTATTTAAAGCAGACCATGAACAAATATAACATGGTTACACTTGCTTGTGACTACTGTTCACCGAGTACCTTCTGTGCAAGCACACCTAAGGACTGTGCATGAGCAGGCCTACCATCAGAGAGTTATATACAGCTAAGAGCCTCCAGAGGTCACCCATGTACCATGTGCTCCTGCGCAGCAGCACCCCACCCACACCAACTTTACCACCTGCAAGGCAGAACATGCAATGGGGCGAGGGAGAAATACTCAATGACCAATTATTACAGGTAAGTGCAATTTTGTTTTCATCATCTAACCTTTGTGCTATCCCATATGGGGATTCTCAAAAAGCTACTCACCGGACAGTGGGGCATGCTCTCCTCACTTGAACAGTGAATACAGAACTGCCTTCCCCACTTCAGCCGCTCACCTCACCTGCAGATCCAAAGCACAGTGGTGGATAAACATGTTTGCTGATGACCGTGTAGCAGCCCAGAAAATCTCCACAAATGGAACCGCACCAAGGAAAGCTGAAGAAGAAACTACAGCTCTGGTAGAATGGGCATGAATGTTTAGTGGACACAAACTACTGGCGAGGGAATAACATTCCCTAATGACAATCTACTTCAATGATGTCTGAGAAGAAGCTCTCTTCCCTTTATTAGAACCAGCAAAGCATATCAAAAGTGCTCTATCCCTGCAGAACTCCAGGGTTCTTCTCAGGTAAAATAGAATAGCCCTCTTAATATCTAAGGAATGAGAATAATATCTAAGGAAAGTGAGAAGTCTCTTCTCACTTTCAGAACTTGGTGTGGGGGGAAAAGACTGACAAAATAATATCCTGAGGTAACCGGAACTACTTTAGGCAGGAACTAGGAATTTAAGGTTGGGTTGGAGAATAACTCTCTCAGGAAAAATCTTCAAAAATGGAGATCCATCTGAAAAGCTGCTAGCTCACTCTCCTGGCTGATATAATAGTAACCATGAGAAAACAGACCTTCATCAAGAGTTCAGATGACTAACATGTGGTAAAGGGCTCAAACATACATAAATTGTATCAAAACAAGAGAGACCATTGGGGAACCAAGGGGTCCTGAGGCAGGCAAAGGTTACCTAGCCCTTAAGAAACCTTTTAGACAAATGGTGGAAAAAACTGACTCTCCATCTGCTCCCCTCTGTTAGCAGGATAATGGCAGCAAGATGTACATTAGGCAAGAGAAAGCTATGACCCCCCCCTTATTTAGGTATAAACAAATATGATTGTAAAGAAGCCCTACACCATATGTAAAATTGTACCTACTCACACTTCTGGTAGCAGGTTTGTGAGAATGCAGGAATGTTATTAGCCTCCTAAGACAATAGGGAGTCTTCTATCCCAAGCCTCCAAACTACCAGGTTGAAGCAATTTAGATCATGATGAGAGACCTGAGTGATACTGATTACATCCACCTGTTTGGCTAAAGGGAAATAACATTTCCTGGAAATCTCCATAAAGGCAAGGTAAAAAGTAATGTCATCAGTGGTCTCAAGGCATCTTTTTAAAAGTGCACCAAAACACTGATATATCACCAAAGCATTGTAACAATAGAATTAGCAGGTTCTCTAAATTTTCAGCTTTCATTTTTTTGAAAAAAATCAGTCTCTAGGTTCTTCCATACGAAGAAGCTGAAGACTTATTTATTTATTATTTAAAGAAAAAATGAAAGTTGTGAGTTCAGAGAACCTGCTAGGCCTATTGTTACAGCTCTCAATGAATTCGTTAATAATTTAGCGCTGATTTTTTTTAAAAAAGCAAAACCACATGCCCTCAGATGGAGGGGTTGGGGTGGGAGTGGTTTGACCATGAAGTCCAGTTGTCAAAAAGGGGGCTGGAGGATGAGAGTAAAGGGCCCCAAAAAAGTAGAAACATTGTACCCAAAGAAAAAGGGTAAAAGTAGTCTAAAGGACTGAGAAAAACACATGGGGGGAACACAAAAAAAGACAATATAGTAACTAAAGGCACAAAAATGCATACAGACATCAAGAGATAAGCCAATATATTGCTGGAGCCTCCTTGCCCTTATACCATATGTACACCCTACAACAGTCAAACTGCGGCCCTCCAGATGTCCATGGACCTACAATTCCCATGAGCCCCCGCTAGCGTTCGCTCGCAGAGGCTCATGGGAATTGTAGTCCATGGAATCTGGAGGGCCGCAGTTTAACTACCTCTGCCCTACAACAACAAAAAACATACAGAAAACTCCACTTCAGTGACATTGGGGCACATTCTTTCATCCTAACCTACCTCACAAGGCTGCTGTAAGGATAAAATAGGGAATATCACATACACTGCTCTGAGCTTTTGGAAGAAAGGCAGTAAAAAAACATACTAGGCAGGTAAACAGATACAGAGCATCACAAGGGGAACAGTTAGCTTCAGATGCATGCTGAACTAGATACCAATCTTCAAGTGAAAAGTGGATATTCCAAGTGTACTAGTGTTCCTATCGCCACCTGTGTAATATGACACAGCTGCTGAATTAGTGGTAAATAATTTTTAAATTGAAGTCAAGAGTTCATGATCCTACCCACGTAAGAGAAGGGATAAAGTATCAGGCTTGCTATGAGACTGTATTTCCTGCCCCCTTAAAGGGCTGTGATAGATGACCAGTGGATGCTTGCAAGCAATTAGGACAAGCTGGCAGGGCCCTACAGAGGAAACAGTTTAAATAAATGAGAGCAAAACTCTAAATTTGGAGCCATTCATTTTAACTAATCTGGGCTAAGACTTAATAAGAGAGTGGAATTTGTCTTCCCTTTTGGCACAAGTTACCTTGAGAGGTACCAGCTGATGGACAGCAGGAAATCTCAGCTAACAAATTAATTATAGATCGATAGTGAGCAAATCAAATGACATTTGGATGCTTAAGCCAGACTCCCTTCCAAGTTATTTTTCTGTTCAAGTGGGTTAAGAGCTATCATTGTTCAGCATCTTTAGCATTCTCCAAGATTTCTCTTTTTGCCCAACAACAGGAAAGGGTTTCTGATCCAGCTTTATTATTGGTTAGACAAAACAACTACAATCACAAACAGTAGAAAACTCCTTTACATAGAAATAAATAAATGTGATCTCAGCAGCTCTCAGAAGCTCTCATGGTCAGCCTTGATAAGTACTTGGATGGGAAACCACCAAGAAAGTCTAGAGTTCCTGTACAGAGGTAGACAATTGTAAACTACCTCTGCACAGTTCTCTCAGAACTCTCTCAGTCCCACCTACCCCACAATGTTGTGGGAAGAAACAAATGTGATTGCAAGCCACTTTCAGACTCCTTACGGTAGAGAAAACTGGGGTATAAAAACCTATTCTTCTGCATTTCCTGCCTAGAAAACCCTACAGGGTCATAGTAAGTCAGTTGTGTCTAAGCAGCAGTTTCTATTACCAACTTGCAGGTCGGGATAGCACTAATACAGCCTCAGAGTTGCAAGCAAGGCTATAAAAGTCTGACTTTTCCACAGCCAGGCTTACAAGCCCACCTGTATCAACAGCAGCAAATCTCTTCTCTGATGCAAGGATATAACAGAATTCCTCACTTAGTTTCAAATAATTTTTATGGGGGGGGGGGCTCTCTGTTCACCAGTGTCCAAATATTTGTTTTCTTCATACTTGTGAAAAGTCAATTCTTCCTTGACAACATAAGAAGAGCTATGCTGGATCAAACCAAAGGCCCACTAAAACCACCATTCTGTTCACACAGAGGCCAACCAGCTGCTTCCAGGAAGCCCTCAAGCAAGATGAGTCCTCCCACCCAGGCTCCCCAGCCACTGATATGAAGTGGCATTACTGCCTTTGGTACTGGAGGAAGTTAGTATCAGTCATGGCTATTAGCCATCAATAGCTCCATCCTTCATGAATTAGACTGCTTCCCTTTCAAAGGCTTCTTTCCCCTCAAGTCTGCTTTGGTTGCATTCTGCCCAATCACCCCTTTCACACCTGGTAGGCTTCACTACAACAAAGACTTCAAACAACGCACCTGATTCATTCGCAAAGCAGGTTTGTCATGGTATGTATAGAAGCTATGATAGCGTTAATGCTGCAGAGCAAACCCAGACAGTGTGCTGGATTTGCATAGGCAATACAGGAGAAAATCTATTTTGCTACCAGTGTTGTACACAGACTAAGTCAAGAGAGAGAGAGGAACACTGTTAATTGAAACACAACATAAATGACCAATATGAAAGAGCTAGTGCTGTGGGCAATAAAAATACTCCTCAACAAGACTTCTTGGCAGCTGAACTGCTGCATAAAGCACCAACAGTGGGACCCACTCCCAATAATGGCCAGTTTGTGTACCTTGCCACATCCAGCTGTGATTTCTTTAAGCACTTTGCAAAGCTCTGTGGTAAAAAGGAAAAGACACTGGTACACCCTTTGCTCTGAGCAGCAGGTGAAAGGGGGAAAAAGAATTAATCGCCTTTGGCCCTATGGTGTGACATCACACCTGTCTAGGAACCACCAAACCTTTATGGTCAACCAGTTTCCACCAAAAGCAGCCTCAGACTGAGATTAGCAGCCCTATTAGGAGACTAGAAGAAGCAGCTGGTGAAAAGTGTTCCAGTGCCTTTAATGTTTGCAAAAGGGGAACAAAAACAAAACTTCATGGGGGGGTCACACGATATCTCTTCTGTTCAACTACTGAAAGGTATCCATCCATCTATAGCTCCTTGCTTATGGTTAGCTTTCATGTTCAACCAAAAAGCAAATGGTTTATCCCAGATGGAGGCAGGGGGAACCAAGAGAAATCAGAGGGAGGGAAGATTAACTCCCCTCCTCCCCCAAAACTATAAATCACCTGCCTCTAGGAAAAAGAACAAGGCTCGTATTCTGCTTCAGAAGAGTCTGCTGCCAGTGACCAACAATATGAAGGAAAGAAATGTCTTTTCGTTTTAACAGAGGCTGAATGGCAGGTGAAGCTTTTCATGATATGGAGGTTAAGTAACAATGGGCAAATTACCCAGGTATTCCCCCAGGTTTCTGGCAATCCTAAGAAAGCAACTGGTCTTTCATTGCTTTGTCACTGTGCCATGAGATGGTTCATATCTCTCAGCTGCTAGAAGTAAAACATTTTTTCCTACAGGATCACTACTTTCACCCTGCCCATCTCCTGTGGCTGTATCAGCAAAATGACACTAAGATAAGGTGACCAGATCTTAACATTGGTAAAGCGGGACACCATTGACCGGGGGGGGGGGGGGGGTCTTGATTAACATTTGGTCTATATGGAGCAACAAAAGTTTTCATAGAACAGAAAAATAGTATTGTAATATATCTGTTTTTATTTTCAACATAAGTACAATTTGCCAGGTGCCCCCAGATGTCCCTCCAAAAGAGGGACAATCTGGTCACCTCACACTAAGAACATAAAATAAGCATTGTGCTGTGCCATACCACCTACCCTGAAACGAAGAAGGCACCTTTTCTTTTGTTCAAGGGATTCATGATTCACTGGTGCAGGTGGGCAAAAAGAAAGACACACAGTGTCTGGAGGAGGGAGGGGAACCCTTGCAACTTTCAAAACATCTCTCTGTGTTAAATTATTCTTCCTTAGATCTGCATTATTATTTTTTCCAACCACCCTAAACCTTTCCCGCTGTGTGACTGTTGGAAATTCAACAGGTGCTGTTTCCCCCACAGCACATATCTTTGGCCAGGAAAAGAGCCTAACCTTCTAAAGCACAATTTATAAGTCCCAAAAGGGCTAGAACAGTAACTGAGTTTCACCTAACTGACATCAGAGTTTCCACTCAAAAGGCAAGCCTCAGGCCTTCACAGCTGCTGAGAGGCAGGTTTTTTTTTTTTTTCTGAGGGGAAAGGCAGGGTTAGAGGAAAGAAGATGACCTCTTCTCTTCTAGTCTGTCTTTTATAACTGCAGAGGGAGACTCAGCCCTTTACTTCACGCACATTCTCTAATGGTGCGTTTGATTGTTTCTCTCCTTCTCACCTAAGGAATGGGTAAGGGTAATGAGAGATCAGAACAGGAGCACACCGGTTTATTCCTACTGTTTCTGGTAAGGTGAATTCTTTCATCTTTTCTGCTCATCTAGCTTCCATGGGTTTCTTCCCTTCCCTACTATGTAGGACTGCCAGCTCTGGGTGGGGAAATTCCTGGATATTTAGGGGTGAATCCTGCGGCAGGATTCAGCCTTAATGCAGAATGCCGGCTAGTCAACGCCATTGTCTTCCCCATAAAAAGCTATGGATGTGAAAACTGGACCCTGAAGAAGGAAGACAGGAGGAGAATAGATGCTTTCGAATTATGGTGTTGGGAGACGAATGCTGCGAATCCCATGGACAGCCAAAGTTACCAACAAGACAGTTTTAGAGAGGAGCAAAACAACTATGTCATTAGAAGGCAAGATATTACGGCTAAAGCTCATTTACTTTGGACACATCATGCGATCACACTGGTTAGAAAAATCATTAATGCTCGGCATGGTCAGCAGCAAAAGGAAACGTGGTCGTCAAAGGATCCGCTGGCTCGACACAATCAAGGATGACACAGGACCAGCTGAGAGAGGCAGTCATTGACAGAGATGCATGGCGAAAACTTTCCTATAGAATCGCCGAGGGTCGGACATGACTGAATGGATAACATCATCATCATCCTGGGGTAGGTGGAGTTTGAAGGGGGAGAGACTTTAGCAAGAGGTATAATAATCCACCTTTCAAAGCAGCTATTTTCTCGAGTGGACTTGATTTCTGTTATCGGGACCTTAGTTGCAATTCCAGGAGATCTCCTGGCCTCACAGTGGCTGGCAACCATAACCTACTGCATAATGTTTCCTAGTAACGTCTAGTAGCAACCATTTTTGGTCTGAAGTTGCCATTTCCCCCCCCCCTATTCCCTCTATCAGAATGCCTGTCCCCCTTCCTAAAGAATATGATAGCTTCCCATCCAGCATCCTGTCTCTTGGGGACCCAGTGCCCAAATCCCTAAGAAATAGCTGGTTATGTTTTTAAAAAATTAGTTTATACAGAAACTGAAGAAAAGGGTTTCTTTTTTATCACTGGTTTTCACTTGATGTGCATGCCCTGGGGATTATCAGCATATTAAAAATCTAACAGGGAATATATATAGTGGTATAAAATATTACTTTAATTATCAATTCTGGGGAGAGATTCAGTGCAGTGTATATATGCAATACATGAAGCAGACCAATGCTGAAGGCAAGGAAACCCGTTCTGCTCCTTCAGATGTACGGCTACAAAAAAAAAACACACACACCCTGGAAAATTAAAACAGCCAAATGACTTGCGAAATCTCAGGAAACCTTCCACTTACTGGAATCATTGGGAAGCTTTCACCCCCGATTAAGCCAAACTCATCTGAATCCGGCTAAATTCCCTTCTGAAAAGCTGCAAGGGAGATTAAATTTGACATTTTTTCTTTTCAAATAGGCCTCGCGGAATTGAGGCAAAACAGTTTACCTGTTTCTTTTATCTGGATAAATATTATTATTGTAGCTACTGAAGGACTGCGGAAATCCACAGCGTGCCGATCACATCAGCTGCAAGTTTAAATGGATCAAAAACACCCTCATCTTCCCATGTTTCTGATTATGCCCTATCTTACTCTGATGCCATTCGGATGAAACACTATTATTGTGTGATGCAATCTAAGAGCACTACTGAAGTTCTTTCTATGCGCATGTAAGGCGCCGTACATTTGTGTGGGCAGATGCCCTCTCTGGAAGAGGCTGACAGCTCGTAATGGTGAGGTGATGGAGATGGGTGAGGAGGAACACTGCCAGTAGAGACAAGACCTGTTACTTATCAATTATTTGCCACCACAGAAAAGCAATAGAAAGCTAAGCAAATTTTGTCGATTAATGTTGAAAAAGATGGTTGCCTCCTCACTCCTGTCACATGTTTCTCAAGTAATGTATAAAGTCTTTTGCAGTAATGAAGAACTGGTAGGGTGAACTGCTTTCAGAAAAAAGCTTTAGACTCCTACTTATAGGCCCTTCAGAAATATTTTTGCACCAGAGAATGCCAGGGTTGGGAATTCTCTCCCACCAGCCAGGTCCTTGTTGGCGTTCTTCCCCTGCAGTGGCAATGGCCCCCTTTAGATGAGTCTTGAGGGCTTTTATTTGTTATAGCCCAGGGGTAGTCAAACTGCGGCCCTCCAAATGTCCATGAACTACAATTTCCAGAAGCCCCTGCCAGCGAATGCTGGCAGGGGCTTCTGGGAATTGTAGTTCATGGACATCTGGAGGGCCGCAGTTTGACTATCCCTGTTATAGCCAGTTGGCTCCTTTACATAAAAAAATAAAAAAATAGTATTCAGGGTACTATGGACATGTAGTCAATTCTCTGGATGAGAAGGCCTAGCATTTCAAAAACAGGCCCTGGTCAAGGCAAGCACTTTCAGTGTCCAGTAAGTATCTTGTAATCAAGTGCCAACCTTCATCCAGGGTATGCTGCAGAAGTGGGCTGTGTAGGCGAGTCACTGTGGCAATTGCCACCTTCTCTGGTTACTATATCTGAAAAAGGACCTGGCAGAGCTGGGAAAATTACAGAGGAGGGCAACCAAGATGATTAGGGGATTAGAGCAACTTCTGGATGAGGAAAAGCTGAAGAGTCTGGTGCTTTTTAGTTTAGAAAAGGAATGACTCAGGGAGGGACGACGACATGATAGAAGTTTATAAAATTATGCAAACGGAGTTGTCAAAGAGACACTTTTCTTCCTCTCCAAAAAGGCTAGAATACAATGAAGCTGTTGGGCAGTAGATTCAGGACAGACAAAAGGAAATACTTCTTTACTCAGAGAGCAATGTTGAATTTGCTACCAGAGGATGCAGTGATGCCCACAGGAATAAATAGCTTTAAAGGGGGATTAGAAACAACCCTGAGCCCACACAGGAAGGATGGCATATACATTTAATAAATGAATTCATGGAGGTTAGGTCTATCAATGGCTACTAACCATGGTGACTGAGAGGAACCTCCATGTTCAGAGCAGTCAACTTCCGAATCCCTGAGCCAGAAGCCAACATCAAGGGAAAGTCTTGGTCTCTGTGCCCTGTTATTGGCCCTCCAAAGGAATTGGTTCACCTGTGTGAATCTGGATGCTAGTCTAGATGGACCACTGGAATGATCCAGCAGGGCTATTCTTATGTTCTTAACCCTATAAAAAAAGGTAAAAGTATCCCCTGTGCAAGCACCAGGTCATGTCTGACCCTTGGGGTGATGCCCTCTAGCGTTTTCATGGCAGACTCAATACGGGGTGGTTTGCCAGTGCCTTCCCCAGTCATTACCGTTTACCCCCCAGCAGCAAGCTGGGTATTCATTCTACCGACCTCGGAAGGATGGAAGGCTGAGTCAACCTTGAGCCAGCTGCTGGGATTGAACTCCCAACCTCATGGGCAGACAGCTTCAGACAGCATTTCTGCCTCTTACAAAGAGGCTCTTCTTAACCCTATGTACCAGAAAAATTAAGAGGCATAATGACGGAAGGCATGATTGGTGCTGGTGAGAAAAGAAACTCACTCTCCTTAAAATTCCACGGGCAAAAGTTGAATCCTAGTCAGACATTCAGGTAAAATGACAACCAAGAAGTCAATAAATATATTGCAGTGTACTACTTCCAACAAACTCACCAGCTTCCCAAGTGTCTCCAATAAATGCAATTTAACCAAGCACTCTGGAACATTACATCAAATTGCCCTATCATATAAGCAAAAGTGAACAATAACAGTCCCCTCCTTTAAAGTTGCCTTTACTTGTTCTATTTGCAAGACAATTTTTATATGTCCCTAATTCATTCTGAAAGTCTGCCATCTGCCCACACACAATGTAAATGCATTTCCAGAACCTTAACTCAATGAAGCCTACACAATCCACCTGAATAATTTTCCATACATTGTAGGCAATATTCATTCTTAGTATTTTTACCTGGAAGCAGACTGTGGGCACAAGTACTCAGAAAGACTTGAACACTTCCTCTCCAAACCCAGTTCTATGTTGATCCTTTTCTCATAATAGGGAAACCTTCTTTAATTAGATTTCTCTTCATTAAATAAAGGCCCAGCAGTTGGTGCCCACGTGACATTAGTAATTATATAAATTGTGTGCTACATCAATTTACCCCTCTGTAGAAAGCATTGCTGCTGTTGTGCCAAAGGTCCGTGATCCATGGGACCTTCCCTTAACAATGTAGGAGCGGATTCCAGGTAACTGTTTATTGATCAGTTGATTGGTTTTTACAGAACTTATATCCTGTCTTTCTACCCTCCACAAGGCAGATAACAAATTCAAACAAAATATTTTATTTATTTTTTATACCTCCTAAAACCGGCTAAGAAGGTTCTTTCTACTCAATCTCAGAAAATGCCCAACTGAGGGCATCCACGGCAGGGTCTTATAAGACAACTTTAAAGGTAAGGGAGTGGGCAGTCTTTCAGATATGTTAGTTGCAAGCCATACAGGACTTTAAAAGTCATCACCAGCGCCTTGAATCATGCCTGCAAACAAACTGGGAGTCAGCGTAGATGGACCTATGTTAACAACAGGGCTGCAAGATTCTAAAACAGTTGAAGTTTCTGAACACTTTTCAAGAACAGCCCTATTTAGAGTGCATTGCAGTAATCTAATCCAAAGGTAACCAGAATATACACCACAGTGGCCAATCTTTTATGCCCAAAAAAGTCTGCTTGTGACTAACCAGCTGAAAGTAATAAAAAGCACTGCTGGCCACAGCTGCCATTTGCTTATTTAGCAGGTGGATCTGGTCAAAGAGCACCCCCAGATTACAGACATGTTATTTCAAGGGGAGCACAGTTCCATTCACCATGGGTGACACCTTAAATAATGGGCTTCCAAGGTAGCCTTCCAATTTCAGTTTCATTACAACCATGAAGGACTTGTTCCCACTGAAACTTATGTGGGAAGACCTACCTAGTCTACAGGGATGGGATAACCACTGTGTCCACAATGGCACCAAATGACTATAATACAGCTATATAAGAGGGTTGCATGAGCCCCTGCCCTGGTGTTTGGTCATCGTTGCTGAGCGCTTAAAATAAATAAGATTTTGAATGCATTGGTACCTGTTCTCCAAAAGTATCAAATGCTCAGGCCTTTCATGTAGTATGAAGCAAATGGGTAATAAATATCCTGCACTGGATTGATTATGTGGCTTCTAGACTGATGAAGGGGTTTTTGCTACACATTTTCCTTACATCATCCCATCTTCAACTTGACAAAGATTTATGTTATTAATTGACACTTTCCTGAAGAATGAAACCAAACTCATTTTTCATCTTTCTTTTCCCCTCCTGAGTGCAAATGCCCCACTTTTATACAATACATAGCAAGAAAACACTACAGATTTAGCAACAAGTTAACTTATTATTTCCAGTGAGTCTGCAGTCAGACTCTATATGGGGCCTGGTGATCCAATGGAATTAGAACTGATCTCCAGACTACAGTGATCAATTTCCCTGGAGGAAATAGTTCTTTTGGAAGGGTGGATTCCCTGGCATTATACTCCATGGAAGTCCCCCCTTCCTGAAACCAAACCTCCATAGGTGCTCAGTTCTCTTCTGATTGCTGATTCCTTGAGTTTGTTGAGAGTGATTTGTGCCAATTTTCCCTTTGTTTTGCTTTCAAACTGAAAGTCATTAAAACGTACAGATATCCTTGGACCCCCCCCATTCTGCTGCCCTTTGAAGGTTGTTCACCCACAAGTTTGTTCCACCCACTTTGCACCTTCCGCCAACATTCCCCCTTCATTAGCGTACAAGCGCCATTATTCCTTCATTTTTATTTCTTTTTACAAGTGGCATGACTCTAGCTATGTAGCATTACCAATAGTCTTGTATCACTGAATTAAAAAAAAGAAGAATGAGGAGACTACCTAAAAGGAGCTGTGCAAGGTTTAGTTCCTTGCTAGGATTTACTTGAAAGAGGAATTGGAAAGGAGGCCAATGACTGTCTCCAGTGCAGAAAAAGGATTTCAGTGCTGCATGCAAACAAAATAAAGGGGGGACATCATCAGTGTGGAATGAAATTGACATGAGATGTAAAGGGAGGGGCATAGGGATGGGAAGCCTAAAACTAATAAAACATTTTCCCCTGTAATGTTTTAGTGAATGCATTAGAAGGAATCATGTTGGCAGTATATGGAACCTTAAATTAAAATGGTGGCTGAGCCACATGGACCTTCTTGTGAACCATTTGCTTGAGGCCGACCAACTCAAAACATCTGCTGGTCCCCCCCACCCTAAGACACCCCTTTCCATGACTGAACAATCTGACCTCCCCACGGATTTTTCAGTGTTATTGTTCTGTTAAAATACTGTTCTGGTTGACATGCTACTTTATCTTATGATTGTTATTTGACATATTGTTAAAATGTTCTATGTAATTATTTTACAACATTCTATGTAAACTGCCAAGAGCCATATGGAAGGGCGGTATAAAAGTCCAAATAAATAAATAAATATGAGATTTTGTGACTCCCATTTTTCACAGTGGCTAAAATCACAGCAGAGAATCCCTGAGTGGACATAATACAGGACTTCATAGCTGCTTGTCAGTTCCAAAAAATAATCCCATAAATTTGGGTTACTTTCTGTTCCCTTTAATTCAACAAACTAGTACTAACATGCATGCATGAAAACTGAACCATAAGGATTTAAACGGAAGGTGCTTGCTAGATGCTACAGTACAGCTACAAGAGAACAATTGCATACATTTTAAAACAAACTTTGGATGACATTCCACCATGACATAGGAAAGTGCGGGTTTTTTAATTGCAGCTGCAGAATACATACACCAGAAGAAAAAGAATGGTGTGTAAGGCGGGCACAGAATCCGAAGTCAAGATCAAAGGCTTACTGCTCTGAAAATCTGCAGTAAGATGTGCGTGCATAATGGGCCTGCATTTGTGATTAATCTGTTCAAAATTAGATCATAGTCCAAGAATAGTTCTTTCATTAAGAACTGGCCATCCTAGCTCTTTCACTGCCATGCAACTGACATGCTATTTTACTCTTATCTCTGCCTTCCCCATGCACTTCCCTCCATTCCATACCTATTAATAAAAGAAGTGCCAGCTACTGCAGACTCAATTTACAATCTGCCCAGAATCAAGCTGCAGGAAAGATGACCCCCCTCCACCCTAAAAAAAGATGACAGAGGAGGACAAGAACAATAGAACACCAAAACTCCAAATTCATACCCAAACACAAGCTCCAAGTAGAAAGAATATCCATTAAGAATTTCTATTCTTTCTAATGTAGAAAGAATATCCATTAAGAAATCCAAAATAATATAATTTCTGATGCCCAAAAGGATGGTAGATCTCTTAGACTTTAGGGTCAGTTGCAGAAATATTTGCTAAAATCCATCCCATGGTCACTGACACTATTTAAAAAGCATTTGCAGTTCTTCAAAAATTTCTACTAGGCTCTGGTCTAGATCAGGATTGCAGCAATCCCAGGAATTATTCTGTCCACCTCCTTCCTCTTGCCTTTTCAAGTGTAGGAACAATGCTCCTGAAGCTGGATGCTCAGTCTATAGTGCATCTTCTGTTGTATCACTGGTCAGAACATGGACTTGGTCACTTCAGCACTATGTTAAGGTAGTTATTTATGGCCAAATTGTTTCCCTTGGGAAAAAAAAGAGGGTAAGAAATAATAAAAACTGTTGAGTAACTTTGGTTAACATGATGTGTCCACCTTGGTTGCCCACATCACAAATTCCAATGGACTCCAAGTGAATTTTATCTCATTTTCCCATTCATACACAAAACTTATCACAAGTGTATTTCTGAAGTAAGAGTCCAAATTAATGTTTATGGTTTTAGAATAAGATGTATTTGGGGAGGACTAGGTTTACAGCGGGCGCTAGGCATGGGAGCCCCCGGCAGTGGCCTGACGCGGCGAGAGGCGCTTTGCGCCTCTCGCCGCATTAGGCCGCCAGGCAGGGAACCCCCAGCAGCCGCGCTTCGCGCGACTGCCAGGGGCTCCCTCGAGCGTCAGGCCGGGAGCAACTGCGAGCCGCGCGCTGGGGATGGGAATCGGAGGGACCAATCGGCAGGCGCTTCCTCATCACAGACAAAGCCCACCTCAAGGCCCCTTAACCATTTATTTAATCCGTGGCGCCCGCGGCGCCACGGGCGGTTTAAGAATATATATATATATATATACACACACATACATACATACATACATACATACATACATATATATACACACACACACACACACACACACACATACATACACACACACGTACGTACATACATACATACATACATACATACATACATACATACATACATACATACATATATATATGATTCTGAACAGAGATATTTCAGGACACTTTGGTAGCCAGCAGTAATTCAAGCATATTAACTTTATTCTCTGTAGGGGATAAAAAGCAGAACAAATCTAGCAAGATTGGTAGCTTGGTTTTTAATTACTTATCAGACCTGGGATATGACTCGAAAGCCAACTTGAATGACTAGCAATATCATCCAATGCACTTCCCCATACTATTGTGGCCCTAGGTCAAGAGGGAATAGACTCATGGCCTAAAATGAGACACTGTGTATGGCAAAGCACCCACAAGGATTAATGTGATTATTAGCAGGCCTGTTCTGGCTCACAGGTGTCTGTAACTAGGCTTCCTGCTGGCACCATCCTTATCTCTTTCAAGGCTGCATTCAAGAATGTGGTAATTGGTTAAATGTGAGAACTTCTGTTAGGTGTGTAACTAGAACTAAAAGTGGATGTTAACATCTTCTGGAGACTTCCATCAAGTGAGATCCTTGATTGGATTTGAGAGACTACCTGGTGCCAGAAGGCAAAAGACTATAACAAGACTATTAGCCACCAGAGGAAAGCCATTTGATTCCATCTTGCTATGTTATGCTACATCATGATGGACAGGTGTGTAGACAATGCTTAAAGCTCTAGTTTGGAGTCTTACATTCTAAGAAGGTGTACTGCCTAACTCCAGGTACTGAATGTATTAGATGGAAAGTTAGCTTTTTGATGTCATCTTGATGCACGTCAAAAAAATCCATCTGGAAATGAGGTACCATGTATTTCCACATGCAAACACATCTGGATTTGAAATGGTAACCTGTTTGGGATAATTGTTATGTTGGACAGGGCATTCAGCAAAGTGGCAGGGAACTGAAGCTGGTCAGTGGGGCTCCTGTCAGACTGAACTGCACTTAATCTGTGGTGGAACCAGATTGGACAGGAACCTATTATACACATCTGTAAACCGTTCCGCAGGGGCGGTAGTAATAAAAGAGTAAGGGCAATGTGGGAGGAGAAAGGGCGGGCCTGTCCGGGATAAAAACTCCAAGTGTCAATCCAGGGACAAGCGGCATGGCTCCCCATTGGCTGGTTGGCCCGGCCAGGGACTTGGCACAGGAAGCGAAAAGCCTTCTCCGCTGGTGAGTACCTGAGGGGTGACCAGGGGGTAGGGGATGGCTTCCATGAGGCGAGTGGAGCAGGCCCAGCGCGTCAGAGATGCACCCAGCCTGCTCCTTTCGCTGCGCTGAAGCCAGTGACCGGGGGGAAGTGCCTGGGGGGAAGGGAACGCCTTTAGCCTGGGGGGAGAGAACGGCCTTCCCAGGGCCCGGGCAGCGCGGTTGTCGGCTCAAAGAGCCGGCGAATGTGTTTCCCGGGCACCTGGGAACGGCTTTTGCGGTGAGGGGGGGGGGCGGATGGAAAAAGCCCCGGGGGGGGAACCCCTCCCCAGCCACCCGGGCACCACTGCCAGGGTGGCTGGGAATGGCTAGCGCCCGCTGTATTCTTTTCACAGCGGGCTTAATTACTAGTTATTAATAAATCAAATAGGACAACAAATAGGTGTAATCTTAAGAGACTTACAGTTCCAGTGCCTGCCATCATAAATATGATACACAGGAATTGTAGCCCACCTTTCGTAGGATCAGAGTAACTAAAAAAACCCAAAGTAAACAATTCAAGCCTGAAAATACTATTACAGGCTGCCAAAAACACAACCTTGTACACAGGAGATGCCAGGTAAGCATTCTAGCCATATTCCTCTGTCAGTCCAATCTTTGCCCTTAATTTAAACATCATCTCCTCCAGTTTTCCATTGTGCAAGTTAGTTAATATTGTCATAAACTATGGCACCCAATAACCCATCTTGGCAGCCGTCTACCGGGCCAAATAAGGAGGGCATTTTGTTTTCTCTCTATTTTTCATTTGCTGCAGGTGAGGGAGAAGGCCCTCATTTATCAGCGGTCACAATACATGACAGGACTCACGCCCAGAAAGATTGCTTTGTTGTACGGGTACCCTCCAAGATAATCCTATTCTGCGGCAGACAGACGTCTCTAGGAAAAGGATGTCAAGTCCCAAGGGCACTGACCAAAGTGTCTGTGGAAGCTGCAGGAATATTAATTGTTGAGGGGAAGTAGCTATCCTGACAGTTGCTATAAAGTTTGCATTTAGTTTTACTAGCCACACGATAGATACAAATGAAATTATATTTCCAATTATTGCAACCAACCCATTTCCTGAACATTTCAATACACAAAGAGAGCATCTGGATCAGACCACAATCCTACCATGCCTCACAGCGTGTGTGTGTGTGTGTGTGTGTGTGTGTGATGGATTCAAGTACAAATGTTTGGCACTTTTGATAATCAGGTGACCAGCAGAGATTATTGTTATTTCTTCAGTATTCTCTGTTATGGAGGATAAACGAGATGTAATGATCATAGATTTAGGAATCAATCCTTCTTTGTAACTTTTAATTGCAACTTCAGCTCAGATCACAACCTGAACCCCCACCCCACCCCTACACACACAGCTGCTGTTACTAGTTCTTTAGAAAGAGACATGCTGATATCTTACAGGGCCTGGAATTAGTATCATGTGGGAATACAGTATAAAGTTTAGAACTTTCTTCCCAGTTTGCCCTCAAGACATTCAATTTGCTCTTGAGAAACAACAGCTCCCCCATTTTATGCCTTGAACTTTCCTGGTATCCTTAGTTGACATCCAAAATGATATAGCCAGAAATACTGAAAATGTTGTGGCTTCAAATATATACTGACATAGAGGTCCACTTTAAAGGGATACAATTTAGATGAGTTGCTCCACTACCAATGTGCTCCTGTGGAATGGTATCTGTACTTTAAACCCATCCTGCTTATTCCTTCCTTACAGGAAGGAACATACAGAGAAACATACTGTAAAACTGTAAAACATACAGAGATGTTTTAAGTCAGGGGTCCCTGGTGTCTATGGGCACCATAATGGCACCTGCCAAGTGCTTTTAGAAAGCTCGTGGAACCAATTGAGGCTTTCCCCAGCAAGGCCTCTGATTGGTCAACGAAGAATTGATTGAATTTTCAGATTGTTAACAACATTACTGTGACAGCAGTTGCCACCACAAGCACGAATATCTTAACTGTGTGACTGAAAGTAATTGACAGCCGTTTTGTTGTTGGCTCCACCACCTGCAGAAGCAATTTTATGGCTGTACCCACCACATGGTACTAGAATTCCAAAGATGTTTCCAAACTCAAAAATGTTGGGGACCTCTGTTTTAAGCCATCACTCTTCCCAGTCATTTTGTCTGGCTTTCCATAAGCCAAATAATCTACCCTCAAGCCATTGTTCATCTTGGTTCAAATCTTCCCATTGGTCAAGTCCATAAGTTTTATCTCTTATTCTCCTCCTAAGTTAGGATGGCTAGACCAAAAGGGGAGAGACCAGGAAGCTTGCTTGCCCACCTTAGCAGGGGTGCAGCTTAACATCTCAGCCTCGGCCAGGAACTTGGCTGTGATCCTGGATGCCTCCCTATCAATGGAGGTCACTAATGTAGCCCACTGGACATTTTTCCTCCCACACCAGGTAAGGCTACTAACACACTATCTATCCCCAGACCACCTGGGCATGGTGATCTATGCAACAGTCACCTCCATGCTAGACTTTTGCAACTCGCTCTATGAGGACCTTCCATTGTTCTTGACCCAGAACTTGCAACTGGTGCAGAATGCAGTGGCTAGGGTCGTCACAGGAACATTGGAGGGCCCATATCCAGCCAGCACTGAAGCAGCTGCATTGCCTACTGGTTGCAGCCTGGATGAAGTTCAAGGTTTTGGTATTAACTTTCAAGGCCATTTGTGATCAGGGCCCACATATCTGTGGGACTGCCTACCCCCCTTATGCCCCCTGCAGGGTTCTTCACATTGCGAGACCAAATCTGTTGGCCCTGCCCTGGCCTGAAAGAGGTTCACCTAGCCTTTGAACAGGGCCAGGGCCTTTTCAGTCTTGGCCCTGACCTGGTGGAATGAGCTCCCAGGAGAGCTGAGGACCCTGACAGAACTTTCTAAGTTCTGCAGGGTCTGCAAGAAGGAGCTCTTCCCCCAGGCCTTTGGTTGAGGCCAGGGCAATTAAGATTGATGGGCCCGTTTCTGAGCTAGCCTGCTACCTTCTATCTGACCCCCTGGCACAATGGGGGCAGTCTGTTCAGCGGATCTATTTTTGGCCACCAAGAATGTATTATTTTATACTGTGATGGTTTTATTTGGGGGGGGGTATTATGGGACCTTTATGATGTCACCTGCTACAAGCCATTCTTTGGGAGTGGCGGGCTACAAACAAACAACCATATTCTTTTTTTTTTGGCGGCTTCCCATCCAAGTACTGCCCAATGGCTGGCCTTCCTTAGGTTCATCTGGGCTATTTAGATGACACCTAAAGAGCCACATGACAGGACTCGTACCCAGTGACAATAACTTCTAATTACGTTCCTACCTCTTGCTACATATATCTACATTTGCTCACTTTCAAAATTGCTTCATATGGGGAGCCTGATCTACGACGAAGTTAAATAAAATACTGAGTAAATACTGTCAGTGTTTCCCTTGTGTTTGCCTTCTCACTACTGTCTACGTCAATATCAGCATGCAAGGCTTTCAGGAGAGGGACCTCTTTGGTTTTTGCTAATGTTAGTTTGTAAAATCCCATGAACATTTGGTGCTATATAATAATTCCCTTTCATTATATACTTGTGGCAGCTGCTGAGGCTAGGGTTGCCAGCTCTGGGTTGGGGACTTTGGGGGTGGACCTGAGTGTGGGGAGGGGAGTATAACAGTATGAAGTATACCTTCCAAAGCATCCATTTTCTCCAAGGGAGCACATCTGTGCTACCTGGCGATGAGCTATCATTCCATGGGATCCCCAGGTCCTACCTGGAGGCTGGCATCCCTAGCTGAGGCATTCTGTGTCTTCTGAAATGGATATATGGGTTCTACTAATATATTCTGGCACCTAGTTCCATATAATTTCTAATGGGAGGGTGCAGCAAAATAACAAATAGGTTGAATACAGTCCTCTTTTTCTAAAGACTTCATTTCTAACATTCTTCAGCTGTGGACAGACACTATTAATTATAATGATGAAGCATTCAAACAATGCCAACATATCATAATTCATCCTCT
Organism: Paroedura picta; assembly: GCF_049243985.1. Taxonomy (NCBI): domain Eukaryota; kingdom Metazoa; phylum Chordata; class Lepidosauria; order Squamata; family Gekkonidae; genus Paroedura; species Paroedura picta. The sequence goes on from NC_135378.1 coordinate 74,928,288, forward strand.
GGGCATCTAAGTGATTAGTTATACAATCCTCTGTTTATGGAAGTCAGTCTGCAGCAAGCAGATCTCACTTCTGGAAGGCTAGGAAAATGCTTAAATTTATTTACCATGACCATTGTGTTTACATGCCCAATATGTGTAGCTATGAGCCTGTGGATGGATTTCCTGAAGGCATCTGCTTAGAGGTGAACCTGCTCAGATGGATGATTTTGCTGTCTCAACTCCCTTTAGTACGTAGTAGCATAATACTTGTAATAGTTAGGTTTTATCGCTAGGTTACTCAGTATTGCTGCTTACATCACTAGAGCATTCATTCCTAAAAAGAGCTCCCTGGGGGAGCCTGTCTGCTGTTCATTCTGCATGAGTAACACTATTCCAATTCTGGGGCAAGAGACTATATTTACCTTATACAAACAAGCCGACTTTAAGGAGGGCCAAAACACTTGAGTAGCGTCTCAGTAAAGAAATATTGCAGTAATTACGGCAAGAGCCATGTTCACTCACGTGAACTGTAATCCAAAACTCTAGGATACCGAGGGAAAACCTGTTAGTCACTTCAATGGTTTAATTCTAGACATAGTTCCTTGTATTGACTTTGTTTCAAAAGCTGAAGAACCAAATTATATCAAAGGTATGTAAAGAGGAAGTGATGTTTTCAATAGTTGTTTTTTTTCTTTTAAAAAAAGGACTGTAACTCAGAATCTAACTGGTTCTCAAAGTTCTTCTGCTCACATAAGACCAATGTCTTCCAAGGAGCCAAAAAATGCCCACCTAGTATGACAGGAAAATACTCCACGGTGGAAGACCACCAGATGTACATGGAACTGAAGTAGCATTGTCAATAATGCCCTATTCCTTTTTTAAAAAGGAACAGCTAAATTCCAATCCAGTGAAATGATCGATTCAGAGAGCTGATCTGCAGAAGAGCTAGTCCTATAGCACCTTAGAAACCAACAAGCTTTTCATGATACCAGCTTTTGAGGATCAAAGCTCCTTTTTTTCCAGTATCTCTCATGAAAGTTTATACTCCAGAAAGCTTGTTAGTTGCTAAAGTCCAAATGGACCTGAATCTAGCGGTTCTACTGCAGATCAATAAGGATTCCCTTTGAAACTATATTTTAAAGAAGTGCTGCATTGCATGTTGACTTATCTCACAACAGGAGAGGTTGCCTTTCTTGGCTATAGCACAAACATGATACATACACACACACACCATGTATTAAGTAAGAAGAGTAAGATCTGTATTGCCACAGGAATTGATTGAGTCCTGTGTTCTAAAATTTCTATATTTGAACCTATTTGAATTGCCACAAATAGGCAAGATGTAAAATGAACAAAGATCTACAACCCTACTACAGGTGTTTGAGTATAGAACTTTACTACTGCCTCTTATTTACTTATTCCCAGTGAGCATCCTAAACACAATTGGAATTTATTCTCAACAGCAGGGAATAGTTACAGACCAATAACCGTAAGTCTCCTGAATGTTTTCAGTGTAATTTTACAGTAAAGAGGGGTCAACTTAATTGAGAGTGCCTACAAATTATTGGAGGGGGGAGCAGGAAAAAAATCCCTGCTTAACTACTATTTAATGACACATCAGCCAGTGATTTCCTTGAGATGAAAACCAAGTTTTTTGCATGCCCTTGGGGAAACTCATTTCGCAGTTATCTCTGTTTTACCATCTGGGGTTTCCTTCTTCCAAATAAGTCTTTCCTGTAGATTAAGGTAGAACGGTTAAAGTGTTCCTTCTGAGGAGTTTGACAGATGATGTCTATTCCAAAAAACCTACAAACTGACTCAGTAGAATACAGACATGTTTTCTCTGTGGATTTCAGTACAACACTCTTTACCTGTCTCAGTTTTTCCTTCAAAGGGGCTTAAGGTGACACAGATTATTGCTCTTCTCTTTTATCCTCATAGAAACCCGGCAAAGTAGATAGGGGTGATACAGCAAGATCAAGAGACAGCCCAAGACAGAGCAAGTCCTATGGACAGACCATGGCCAGCCAATCAGCTTCTTTATTACTGTGGGGTTTGTAATCCTGATCTCACTGCCCATATTCTGACATTCTAACAACTAACCTCTTGCTTTGTGAATTTGTAGCATAACTTCTTAAGAATTTCATGCCCATTTCAGTTGGATTGTGACAGTTTATGAATTAACCAGCATGGTTAAGCAAAAATGGGGTGTTGTACTGGTAATAAATGGCTCGGTAAATGTGCATGACCATTTTTACTAGTTTACCAATCATGATAATGCAATATTGAGTAGTTACCACTTACATGCTTATCAATACCAAAAATTAGATTTTTTGTTTATGAAGAAGAGTTGGTTATTAAACCCTGCTTTTTCACTGCCAAAGGAGTCTCAAAGCGGCTTACAATCACCTTCCCTACCTTTCCCCACAACAGACATCCTGTAAGGGAGGTGGGGCTGAGAGAGCTCTGAGAGAATCTGCTCTGCTCAGCTTCTGTGTCTAGCCCAGGGTCACCCAGATGGCTGCATGTGGAGGAACAGAGAATCAAACCTGGCTCACCAACTTAGAAGCCACTGCTTTTAACTAATACACCAAGCTGGCTGTATAAATATGGAATTGAGAAATCAAAGACCCACTTTTCCAATACTCAAGATGGGAGGAAGCACTCCTTTGACTATAAAAAAGGCTGTCTTCTGAACCATGGGACAAAATACCATGGACAAAATACATGTATGAAGAGAGCTGGAATAAGGAGTAGAATTAGTGAAGACTGAGCAAGCTGCCTGGATCCAACCCATTCTTCCACTGAAGAAATCTGGACAAAATATTCATCTTGTGTTTCATAATGTTCACAGAGTAGTAAGCTCCTCACATTCCACAACTTTGCAGGATTCTCTGTATCAAGAAATAGCTCGGCAGGAATTCCTGCTTCATTGTGGATAAATTCAGGAATGACAGAGAAGGGGTTTCCAGCATGTGAAATAACCCCGAGTTATAATTTTAAACAAAGTATCAATCATTTCTATTAAAAATAGAGAGAAGGCAAAACAGAGATAAGCCTCGTTCTATTTGCTTTTCTAGTAGCACAATAACAAATCCATTACATCCCTCTAAGATGTCCATCAAATTCTTCAGTACTTTTCAGATTCATCTCTCATCAGAAATCGCCAGTTTTTTCATGAATATTGCTTTCCCCTAAAACTATGTTCTTGACATCCAATCTCGCTATGTATTTTTTTTAAATCCACAGCTATATTTTAACAGCTTTGAAAGATTATGTACACATTTCCACATATTATGTTTTTGGAAATATTTGTCTTCAATCAAAATCATTGGCGTCTGAAATCTAGCAATTGCATTTCCCCCCCTTCATTTCACATAAATCAGATTCTTTTCTGTCACCACTTAAAAACAGAGTCAGAGTACCTTTATTGGCATAAGGAACAAAACCAGAAAACCAACTATCACACCCTGTTCAGGTCATACATACTTCAATTGGGCTTTTAAGCTAGGGAATGTGGGTTACTTCACCAGGAGTTTCTCACAGAGAAGTCACACGCAAGAGCTTCTTGTCAAATAAACATCTTGAGATAGAGTGGAAGTGGTCATTTGATGGCAAGATTAGCACTATTTATACGCTTCCTGCTGGCACAATAAGTTAATGGAGTGGGCCTATTGATGAACATATTTCTTCTGCCTACCACTGTTCCTTTACAATCCCTCTTTCAATGATTTTTTCTTCACTTGCCTGGGAAGTATCTCCATGGTCAAAACAGTGCTGAGCTCCTGCAACAGGGCAAGTCCAGTCTTAATGAGCTGTTCCCCAAGGGAAGCTGTTACCAAAGACTGGAGAGGGCAGACATCCTTAAGTGTAAGGATGTGTCACTGGTGACCAAGATCAAGATAATCACAGTATTTCCCATTGCTATGAATTTGTGTGAAAGTTGGTCAATGACGAAAGCGGACAGCAAGAAAGCTGATTCAGTTGAAATGTTTTGGAGAAGAGCTTCACCATGCTGTGGATCTCTAAAGAGACAAACCAGTGGGTTCTCAATATAATCAAGCTTGAACTCCCCTAGAAGCCAAAATGACTAAACTAAGGTTATCGTACTTTTGATACATTGTAAGAACACAAGAGTCACGGAATAATACAAGGAAACTGTGAGGGCAGCAGGAGAAGAGGAGCAACCAACCTGAGATGGATTGACTCAATAATGGAAGTCACGGCCCTCAGTTTGCAGGGCCTCAGCAAAGCTGTTAATGGTAGAATGTTTTGGAGGTCACCTTAAATCAGAAGTGACTTGACAGTACTAAAAATAGCCATCTATTGGCTTCCAAAACTGCTACTGAGATTTTTCAGTTGCACCTGCAAGCTCCTCCCATTGAAGTTCTGGTGCCTCATAAGAATGAGAAACTCATAACCTACACCTTGATAAATTGTTTCTAAATATCCTCTCTTGTTGAACAAGATACAAGGGAGGGACTGCATGATATAGCAGGGACTTAAAAACAATGAAGCATTAGGGATTAAGACTGAAGTGCAAATTTTACCAACTACAAGAAAGCGCTCATTCAAAACTTCTTCCAGAACACCCTCCATCACCTATTTGATGAAAGGAACACTGACTCTCAAAAGCTTATAACCTGGAAATCCTGTTGGTCTCTAAGATGTTCCTGGACCCAAATTTAGCTGTTCTACTGCAGATCAACATGGCCAGCTTTTGAAGCTATCTCCCGCACCACTGCATCTACTCAGCAAGCCAAGATAGAGTTGCTGGCAATGCGCAGTCTGCCTATGATATGATAGTCCACCCTGGATAGGGTCACACTACTCCAGAAGGGGGTTTGCTGGTTGGAGTTGCATCTTGATAGGTCAGTAACAACCATAATAGTTTCTATGTGGGTCTGTCATTAAAGAGTTTTCTGAAATTTAGCTCAAAATGTGTTGACAGGCCTGTTAATGGGATATTAGCCAATGTTTTACACCTGTTTTTTCAGGTATTTGCAATCATTACCAGTTTGTTTCTAGTTTCTGCTCCAAGTGCTGGTTTTGATTTTTAAAGCCCTAGTTGCATCTGAAAACATGCTCCTCCTTGATGTATGGCTCCATGCTCTGAGATCATCTGAGTCTGCTTAAGATCCCCCTTTCTGTTGGAAGTATGGACAATGTTGAAGGATGGCTTTTTGTCATGGAGACAGTAATTAAAAAGAAGAGAACAAAGTCAAATCTCAGGCTGCCGATATAATAGCATAATCTCTTTGAGAGAACCCATAGGGAGAACCCATTGTCTACTGAATTCTCATTCAAGGTTATTGAGACAGAATCAAATATTTTTATCAGACAAAGATTCTTAGGCTCAGCAGCAATTGTGTGTGTGTGTGGGGGGGGGGTTGTATTTAGTTATGAGCATTTTTAACATTGCCATTTTTTATTTTAATTTTGTTTGCAATTCTGTATGCTGCTGTGATTGCTACTGAGCATAAAAGTTTAAAAATATTTACAGCATTCTAAAAAAACCTCAACCCTGACAAGTGAGATAGCTTACAGAAGGAAAATGGTTTGGTGGGTTTCTAGTTCCACAACTGATAAGCCACACAGAGGACACACACGATTCTCTATATGGAAATCTCAAGAAGGAAATTCCACAGTGTGTAAAGTTAATTAACTCTGTATCTGAATACCCTTTGTTTTAGTGCTGTTTTCTCTCAGTCATTGATACGTTAAATCTATGTTCTAATTCCTTCAATTAGCAATCTATGGAATATGGTCCCCTTGTTGAGATTGCTAATAATGCTTCTGCTTGCAAATGACTCCACACAGACTAAGAAGAGCAGCATTGCTTACTATATGGATTGTCCACATCTTAAGCAGGTTCACCATAAGAGCTGCAGCAAAAATTGTGATTCTGGAAAGGAGAACCTTGTTTTAATGTGCAATATCAACATGTCTATAATAAGTGATACACCAGAAGTAGGAAACATTTTATGTGTCACTACTGCCTGGGGTAAGAGAGGTTTTAGGAGGGACCTCAGCTGGGTATAATGCCATAGACTTCATTCTTCAAAGCAGCCATTTTTTCTAGGACAACTGATCTCTGTGGTCTAGAGACTAGTTGTAATTCTCTACATATCCCTACTTGGAAGTTCGAACCCTTTTTTTTTTCTGTCATCAAGTCTGACCTATGGCCACCCTGTAGAGCAGGGGTAGTCAAACTGCAGCCCTCCAGATGTCCATGGACTACAATTCCCAGGAGCCCCTGCCAGCAAATGCTGGCAGGGGCTCCTGGGAATTGTAGTCCATGGACATCTGGAGGGCCGCAGTTTGACTACCCCTGCTGTAGAGTTTTCAAACCAAGAGATGTTCAGAAGTCGTTTGCCATTGCCTGCCTCTGTGTCATGACCCTGGTATTCCTTGGTGGTCACCCTTCCAAATACTAACCAGTACCAACCCTGCTTAGCTTTCAAGATCTGATGAAATAGACTAGCCAGGACAACCATAATTTGTACCTCCACCCCCAATGGCCTACTTATAAAATACTGTTGTTGTGACAATGATTATCAGTTCCATTTATAGCCCACCTCTCTCACGGATACTCAAGGCAGATTGCATAATGTGAAAAGCAATCAGACAGCAAAGACCTCCAAGAAACAGCAGCATTGAACTAGGATTATATAAATTGGAGGAAGAATGTCTATAAAAGCTGCCTAAAGCAACAAAAACTCTAACACATGACATACCATAATGAAGGAAGGGGATTGATGTGCCGGTAAACAAAACAGTGAAGACAACAGAGGTTGTACTTTGTGAGACACCTTGAGAGCAGGCTGAGTCCCAATGGAACTGCCAACATCCTTGGAGACTCAGTTTGGTCCCCTTGGCAGAGAACCTTGTCGAGGAAATTTGGTATGCTGCCTATCTCTGGGGAAGGCACTTAATGAAGTCACCATCATGCAGAGTTCTTTCTTCTTCAAGCAAGCTCTGTGTACTGCGTTGAAAACTTACATGTTAGCAGATAGTACAACCACACGAAGCTGCCATACTGAATCAGACCTTAGTACTGTCTACTCAGACTGGCAGCAGCTCTCCGGGGGTCTCAGACAGAACACTTTCACATCACCTACTGCCTGGTCTTTTTAACTGGAAATGCTGGGGATTGAACCTGGGACTTTCTACTTGCCAAGTAGAGGCTCTTCCATTGAGTCACAACCCCTCCTCAAGCGAACCAAGCAAATACCAGGAGACAGTGCACATAAAACCTTTTAAATAGCCCCAAAGACACATCCTTTTAAAAACACTGTAGCACCACTTGTTTAAATAAATGCATGATCCTCTAAACAAACAAGTACTTTGGAGAGCCCCTGAGGTGAACCTTTGGGGTGAATGGCAATTTATTTATTGTTCATTGTATACATGTGATTATTATTTTAATGATTATCTATTTTACAATGCCATTTTCCACACTGGGTGTTTTAGTCATGCCTTCCAATTCCTGATTGGTGACTAATGAAATTTGCTCTTTTGTGGTTTTATGACCACATTTGCAAGGGAAGATTTATGCAAATGTGCTAAAAGCTCCTGCATTAGTGCAATCCAGTAGTAAATTGGGTTGACCTCTGGATTAACATCACCCAAAACTCATTATTTGTTCTATTCACACATAATTTACAACCATGACAACCTGGTAGGGCATGTTAAATGTAAGTACAATGTTTGCTGCACTGCATACATATACTAATTATCCAGCATGCTTTAAAAAAATCAATTAGGCTAATGAAGACTGCCCTAGTTAAAGGTTCAAAAAATATCATTAGGAACTACAGTCATGTTAGTTTCCTATTAAAACTTCATTTCTGTAACTTAAATATTTGGTTCATAAGTGATTAAGAGTCTATACATACATACATACATACATACATACATACATACATACATACATACATACATACATACATATATACAAAATCTATAAAGAATATATATATATACACACACACACACACACACACATACATACACACACATACATACATACATACATACATGCATACATACATGCATACATATATATATTTATATATATGAAGAGAGAGGTGGTATCATTTTATCATTTTAGAAGAAAAGGTAGTATTTATTTTTATTTATTTATTTAGATTTATATACCGCCCTCCCCGAAGGCTCAGGTAGTAGTGGACAAATTCAACATAACCAATCTTAGTGGCTGATTTATCCTAAGGAATTTGGAAGCTTAATGTATCTTCCTTGCTTAAACACAGAAAAGGAAGGAAAAACCTAGAGCCAATGACCCTGAAGAAATATCGGCTGCTGGTACTCTCCTTGCCAGTGCAAGGCAGTTGTGTTCTCAGTCACAACCAAGCATGTCCCTTCAGTTTAATAAACCAGAACAAAATACCCAGAATACTCTTACTAGTACTGATATAGTCAGCATCCCCCCCCCAGAAAACCCAAAATATTCAGGAGTACAAAATATTTTCAGCTTCATTATACCCTATAGCAGGGGTAGTCAAACTGCAGCCCTCCAGATGTCCATGGACTACAATTTGCGAATGCTGGCAGGGGCTCCTGGGAATTGTAGTCCATGGACATCTGGAGGGCCGCAGTTTGACTACCCCTGCCCTATAGGGCTATTAAAGTCAATGGCAAATCTAGCCTGAGTATATCCAGTGGTCTGGTGGAGGCGGGGTTTGAGGTAGAGACAGCAAATTGGCAGCAAATCTCTTCAAAAGAATCCCCAAGTTCCAAAAGGACTGGACTAGCAGGCTAAATTCTGTGGGTACCCAAATTAGGTTCCCACTCCGGGGAATGGTAGAGGACAGGAAGGCCTGGAGGATCATTGTCCATGGGGTCGCGATGGGTCGGGCACGACTTTGCACCCAACAACAACATTCCTCCACTGTTTCCAAAGGGGAAAATACCTAGGCAGCAGTGCAGCTCAGCAGAATGTCCCAGAACATTTCTTCAGGGAAAGTGTATGTGGGGGGGGGGATGACATTTTTTGCAAGGCTAGCCCAGCAACAGGATCAGTGCCACTGTGGCAGTGCAAAACCCAACAGGACAAAGTTCTCACCTGAGAATTTTTGAAGTGGAAACTGAGTGGGTAGAGACAGGGACAGCAGAACCAGTGCAATGTTCTACAGCCCAGCAGCAGAACTCAGAGCCAACCTACTGCCAGTCTTCACTGGCAGTCTTCAAGCAAAGGTTGGATGCACACTTTTCTTGGATGCTTTAGGATGTTTTGGGCTGATCCTGCATTGAGCAGGGGGTTGGACTAGATGGCCTGTGTGGCCCCTTCCAACTCTTTGATTCTATGATTCTACTAGTGCCCAGCAGAACCCAGTGCCCCACTGTGGCGAATTCAACAGGGCAGCAGCACAGAATCATAATCCAAATGAGGGTGAGGGAGCCTTGTAAGGACAACAGAACCAGTGCAATAATGCCATAATAATGCAATATGCAATAAACCAGTGCCCCCCTCCCCCTCACTTTCTACTTCAGAGTTTCTCAGATGTAAACTTAGTCCTGTTGGGTTTGGCACTGCCACAGTAGTACTGGTGCTACTGTCCTTGCAACCCCACTCCCCCTCACTGGGATTGTTCCTATTGAGCTGCATTTGCCACAATGGGGCACTGGGTTCTACTGCTGGGCTCTAGTAGTGTGGCAACTTGGCACTGGTTTTGGCCGCTGGGCACTAGCACAACGATTGCACAGATTCTACTGTCCTTGCAGAAATCCTCCCCACCCCTCAGTTTCTACATCAAAGATTCTCAGATTTGAGAATCTCACTCATGTTTGGTTTTGGCACTGCCACAGTGGCACTGGTTTGGTTGGGCACATGGCAATGTGTCTTCTTCTGTGCTGGCCTTGCAAAAATGCCCCCATTTCCTTTTCACTGCAGAGATTCTCTGGGACATTCTATTGGGCTTGTACAACTTCCTATCAGACCACTAAATTGACTCAGGCTACATTTGCCATGGGCTATAATGGAGCTGAAAATATTTGGTATTTCAAATATTGCTGAATCTGAATACCTGTGCCAATATTGGTATTCAGGAATATCAGCAAATGCCAATAAATTTAGGGTCCAATATACGCGAACTCCTAAAATACCTACACCAGTTTGGTGTAGTGGTTAGGAGTGCGGACTTCTAATCTGGCGAGCCGGGTTCGATTCTGCGCTCCCCCACATGCAGCCAGCTGGGTGACCTTGGGCTCGCCATGGCACTGATAAAATTGTTCTTACCGAGCAGTGATATCAGGGCTCTCTCAGCCTCACCCACCCCACAGGGTGTCTGTTGTGGAGAGAGGAATGTGAAGGCGACTGTAAGCCGCTTTGAGCCTCCTTCAGGTAGGGAAAAGCGGCATATAAGAACCAACTCTTCTTCTTCTTCTTCTTCTTTTTTTTTTACATGCCTACAACACAGCTTCCACAGAAGTGCTCCCCACATCCTTTCCTGCCTTCAGCCACCAATGTCCCCACCATACCGCACTTTTTAAAGCCCTCCAATAGTGGTCTTGTTATGTGGCAGAGAAGATGGCAACTGCAGGAAATGGCACCAATATGGATAGGGGCTTTGAAAATGTACACCTTCCCATTCTGATAGTGAAATCATGCACTTGGACTATGGTCATTGCAAACAGATCATAGTGAAGCATGTCTTGGAAAAATCATTCTGAAGATGGGGAAAATCTGAGAAAATGTCACTGGCAAGCTTTAAGCAGCAGCTGCACAGCTATTTATCGTGGATGCTTTAGGCTGATCTTGCATTAAGCAGGGAGATGGACTAAACAGCCTGTATGGAGCCTTCTAACTCTATGATTCTAGGATTAGAAGGAACATGACGTGTATCTCCCCATGTGCTATGGTGCAGAAGAAACCCTCCATGAAGAAGCAGCCATTCTACAATCTCAACAGCTGGGTCTGCAGATGAGAGAAGAAAGGAAAGATACAGACTAGTAGCTAGTTGTACAGGTCCCACTAAGATCACAGATGCCTTGTATGTACCAGGGATTAATCAAAGTCAGGACTTTTATCAGCCTTTCAACAGGTTAATCCACTTTGATTTCTGATTATCCTGGCTGGCAGGTTCTATTCAATACATTTCATACTGCCTGAGATAACTACACAAGCCAAAGCAGAGTGAGTAAAATGGAGCTATCTTTCACTACACTTTCATTACTATCTTCCTAAAATGGCAAAATGAAACAGGGGAGGGAACTGCTTTCAAAAAGCAAAACTGTATTAAAATACTGCAACAAACCCATGCATAATCCAGGGCCTTGATGGAAAATATTTAACTTGTACATTATTAACATTCAGAGGTTAACCTAAAATGCATTTGTAAATAGGATCGGCTACTATGAAGCCAGCCACATCACTAGAAATGAATATCCAAATTTGCCCAATAAAAAGGTGATTGTGCATTTCTTCTGCCAAATGTCTTAGAAGAATCACAGAATTTTAAATGGAAGAGGGCATACAGGCAATTGCTCAATGCAGGATTAGCCTAAAGCTTCTCTGACAATAGCTTGATGACTCCCAGTGAGGACCTCACTAACCCCCTATGAGCCGATTCTACTACTCTTACAGTAATTTTTTTCACCCTCAATATCCAGTCAGTTTCATTCATAATTTATACCCAGTATTGTGAGTCCTGTCCTCTGCTGCCACAGGAACAGCTCCCTCAGTGTTTTCATTAGCACAAGAAAGAGACCCAAATTAGGCCTGGCTTTTCATATTTCCACGTCTTTGTCCCCATTGCCTTCTCTGCATCTAGAATGACTTGACTTAAACTTGGCTGTTTAAAGCTTTCTGTACTCTGCTTATAGACAAAGGGGCACTTCCATAAATCACTGCATCCCCCTTCTTGTTTGCTTTCTTTAACATTCAGCCTGATGAAGAGTTCGAAGGAATTTGCACTCTACTTTGAGACTTTCTGGTTGGTTCTGATAGGTAAAGGTAAAGGTATCCCCTGTGCAAGCACCGAGTCATGTCTGATCCTTGGGGTAACGCCCTCTAGCATTTTCATGGCAGACTCAATATGGGGTGGTTTGCCAGTGCCTTCCCCAGTCATTACCATTTACCCCCAGCAAGCAAGCTGGGTACTCATTTTACCGACCTTGGAAGGATGGAAGGCTGAGTCAACCTTGAGCCGTCTGCTGGGATTGAACTCCCAGCCTCATGGGCAAAGCTTTCAGACGGCTGCCTTACCACTCTGCGCCACAAGAGGCTCTTTTGGTTCTAATAAGTGGAACACTAATAGTGGTTGCGAATGCATTCTGACATTCTAGCCCAGGGGTAGTCAAACTGCGGCCCTCCAGATGTCCATGGACTACAATTCCCCTGCCAGCATTTGCCTGTTCTAGCCAGTCTACTGCTTTAACACCAGTTCCCCTGAAAGAGTCATGTTCAAAAAATGTTCAAAATGTTCAAAAAATATTAAAAGTGCACAAGTTCATATTGGCAAAAAACTTTTTGTTCCAGTCCTCTACAAATAATGCAGCATATTCAGAGGTAATGGATACCAGCAGCAACTATGCGTCCCAGGGTACAGTACAGCCACATGTAAATAATTTGGTTCTTATACAGAGATAACCCAAAGTTCTTGAGAAAGAACCAATGAAGGCATCTTCTGTGACACAATTTTCATTATTATTTACCTGACCTTGAAAGGATAATGAGGTTAGTGCATTGCATTTCAAATGTAATCTCTCTCTCATCAACTGACACAATGTCTAGCAGAGGTACCAGATGATAATGAAATCTAATGCTTGACATTGCTGAAATAAAACAGGAAAAAAAGGATATTTCCAAAGCCTGGCTGATGTTATTTATGTTGGAGCAGCAGTTTAGTAAAAAGCTTCATTAATCTCAAATGACTGTCTACAGGCCTTAGTAACCAACATTTGAATAACTGTATGAGCCAATGGCAGTCCTTCATCAAGAATAGCATTCTGTTGCTGGGTTAGGACATTGCACTTGTAATCTTCATTCATATTTCACACCATTGAGAAACTGATAGAAGGTAGAGACTGCTCTCAGGCTGAGGTAGGTCTTTATTTGCATGCTTACTGAAGTGGACATTACTGTTTCAATGACAGCTCTCTCCCACACCATTCTCGGTATATGCAAAGACCTCCAACTACACTGTTTGGCTTAGTGGAATCTTTGTAGTTTTCCCAGAAACCAATTGTCATGTGTGAGGTTATAAAGATGTATAAGAAGAGCCTCTTGTGGCACAGAGTGGTAAGGCAGCAGACATGCAGTCTGAAAGCTCTGACCATGAGGCTGGGAGTTCAATCCCAGCAGCTGGCTCAAGGTCGACTCAGCCTTCCATCCTTCCGAGGTCGGTAAAATGAGTAGCCAGCTTGCTGGGGGGTAAACGGTAATGACTGGGGACGGCACTGGCAAACCACCCCGTATTGAGTCTGCCATGAAAACGCTAGAGGGCGTCACCCCAAGGGTCAGACATGACTCGGTGCTTGCGCAGGGGATACCTTTACCTTTACCTTAAAGATGTATAAAGAGGGGAAAGGGAAGATGATTGTAAGCCACTTGGAGACTCCTTCAGGTAGAGAAAAGCGGGATATAAGAACCAACTCTTCTTCTTCTTGAAGAGCTGGAACTTTTTACTACCCGAAGAAGTCACGGCTTAAGTTGAACAACATGGGTTAAACCTTTACATCTTGAGTGGGTATGGAAGCAACCAGTGGTATCAGCCAACAGAAGTTAAAGGCATAGGTGGTCTTAGACACTGGTGAGGTATTGTGGGCTCCAGGGAGGGAAGGCAGCATGGTATAGCTCAATCTCATCAGTTCTCAAAAGTTAAAAAGGGTCAGTTCTTGGATGGGAGACCACTGAAGAAGACTGCAGAAGAAGGCAATGGCAAACTACCTCTGTTCCTCACTTGCGTTCAAAACCCTTGCTGGGGTTGCCATAAGTTGGCTGTGACTTGACAGAACTGACAGATGCATTTGGGTATTCCAAGAGAAGACATCACTGTTTGTTTATTTAGAACTTTTCCTACTTTTATCTCCCCCCAATCAATTTACAAAAATGCAAGTATAATTTAAATAAACAAAACACAGTGTAAATCATCAGAAAAGCAACCAAAGGTACACAGAACTTTCTGCTTTGATCTAGTATCCACTGGGGGAATCAATCAGAGCTACAATTTGCGTCACTCTTTCTTTTTAAAAAAGCCAGATTCTAATATTTGACAATGGTCAGCTTCAAGTTTGCATTCATACATGTCAGCACTGACAAATCTCTTATTCTCGGGAGCAATTTTTTACAGCTTCTTCAGTATCCCATTTTGAAGATAGCATGATTATTCCTAATGAGGTTCTAATATGAGGTTCTAATCCAATTTACAGCAAACTGTACACAGTAGTATAGACTACAGTCACTAATAATTTGTTCAAGTAACTCTGTGAATCATTTAGTATAGAGAAACTCTACAGCCTCCATAGAAAAACCCTGTTGAATAATTCAGTTTTGCATAGTTTGTGGAAAGCCAAGAAAATGGGACTCCTCAGGATTGCCATTCCACAAGGCTGGGCCACAGTGTAGAAGATATGTGTACAGGCAATTGTTGATTTTGCCCACTTGCAGGTTGGCAAAAAGACCATCTGCTCACTCTTCTTTAATACGTTATAGGGGAATAATAGTAAATCTCTATAGAGATGATCACATATTCTGAACTGGTCTAAAGAAACATGCATTGAAAGAATGAATAAGCAGCAGTTTGTCCTTTAATTTCTGTTAGAGAATCTGATATTCTACAAGTGGGAGACTCACAAGATCTTGAAGGGAAACGGGCATCTCATTCCCCTCTTGGTTCCTCCCTTCTCCCCCATCCCATAAAGCCTTTCTCTATTTTTTGCTTGCTTCCTACCTTTCTCAACTCTTTCTAGCCAACCTTCGTCTCAGTTTCTCCCCCTCCCCTTCTCTCACAGTTTCACTTGATTGGTGGCAGTAGTGCCTCATGTGGTTTCCCATACTTTTTTCTTTCATTTTCAGATTTTTTGCAAACCTCAGAGATCTCCCAAAGATGTCCTTTCTCTCTATATGGTCCCAATGCATGGATTTAAGTAGCCATAGATGAGGCTGTGTTGACATTTCGATTTACTGAATTCACCATTCATCAGTTTTTCCTGAAGATGCAAGGGACGTTTTGGTGGTGGAGAAATATAGCTGAACCCAAATGACAAGTAGATGCACAAAAATGGCATATTCATGGACCAGTCCTCATGTAGCTGTATTTCAAACAGCATCCAAGCCATTAGCATGTTTCCAGCTATACAATTTCCCTGGCAGAATGACATTTCCTTTTGTAAATGATCATTGGCGATTTCTGCCAATTACCCCCTCTCACTGCAGAACCCCAGTTTATCCTTATGCTGTTCCTGGGGATCTTCTGGGGAACAAACTGGGAGGGAAACTTCAGTGGCTTTCAGCAAGGGGGGGGGGAGAGGAGAAATGCTGATCTCCAAACTTAATGTCTGGCTTGAGACATGTTAGTTTCTGCACATAGTCTGGGCTTCAAAAGACATGACCAGAATCTTGCCTGATGTGAAATCACCACTTTTGGAAACCAAAAACTTGTTGGAAAAATATACTGACGTCTTAATCACCTTTAGCGCTGAGATTCTGCTTGTGGAGCAGCAATTTCCCCAGTTCTGTAGGAGAATTACACAGCCCGCTGCAATTGAAAATAGTCACAATGCCCCAGAGAACACTGCTAAGCTTCCCAAAGCCAGTTTCATGCTTCCAGATCGTCTCTAAGAGAATGACACACTTGGGCTTAGTTCAGGTATGAGGATTTCACATTCTCACAATTAGCAGAGAAAGTATTTACCACTGAAAAGTGGGTCAGGTCTTGTTTTGCTTTGTTCCTGCCGTTTTAAAGTGGTTAGTTCTGCATAAAGTCTTTAGCCATGCCATGTCAAGTGCCAGTGTTAACAATATGTTCACAACACAATTTGCAACTTAAGCTGGTGAGATAAAACGCTGATGTTCAAGAAATGATACATAAATGAAAAGAGAATATGACAATATTAAGCATAGTAATTTCATATGTTTTAGAGGAAAGCCAAAAGACATTTCCCAACATTTCTACAAATGCTACTTATTTGCAACAGCAGAGCTCCATGACAGGGTTTAATTCTTTTACTTACTTCATTATGATTTATATCTGTTTCGTTTATAACGTGGCTTTCACCCTAATGGGGACTCAAAGCACCCTCCCTCATGCCTTCCACTTAATCTCACAACCTAACCAGGGTGTTAGGTTAAGCACCTCACATACATGTATATTATCTGATACTATGTAACAGCACAGAGCTAAAAGTATGAAGTGACCACAGCGAAGAGCACCATGTGTGAGGTAACATGGGTCATCTGTGATAACTCATTCACATGTGCAAACCATTACCAGATTTGGGAGTCAATTAGCAATCAGAAAATATGTGCGACCCAATCCTTCTTAAGAATGCTACTCCTTTGGAGCTACAGTAAAACATAATACTTCTTCCTAACCCCCCCCCCCATTTTATTTCCCATGCAAGAAATCTTCAGCACTAGTCATCATATGGAAATGGCTGAGGCCTCCCACAACCCTGAGAATCAGAAACTCTTATAAAAATACAATCATGTGTTATAAAATTAAAAAATGACATCAGTATACCAGAAGTGCCTCAACATCCCCCCACATTTGTGCAATCACTGAAAAACTAAAAATATTAGCTCTTATGTGTGCACTTAAAGGACTTTAAAAATAATCTATATGTTCTATATAG
Source organism: Paroedura picta (assembly GCF_049243985.1). Classification (NCBI taxonomy): domain Eukaryota; kingdom Metazoa; phylum Chordata; class Lepidosauria; order Squamata; family Gekkonidae; genus Paroedura; species Paroedura picta. The sequence continues at coordinate 74,945,082 of NC_135378.1, forward strand.
AGAAGAGAAGAGAAGAGAAGAGAAGAGAAGAGAAGAGAAGAGAAGAGAAGAGAAGAGAAGAGAAGAGAAGAGAAGACTCATGAGAGTCCCTTGGACTGCAAGGCGAACAAACCGGTCAGTCCTAGAGGAGATCAGCCCTGTCTGCTCCTTAGAAGGCCAGATCCTGAAGATGAAACTCAAATACTTTGGCCACCTCATGAGAAGGAAGGACTCCCTGGAGAAGAGCCTAATGCTGGGAGTGATTGAGGGCAAAAGAAGAAGGGGATGACAGAGAATGAGGTGGCTGGATGGAGTCACTGAAGCAGTAGGTGCAAACTTAAATGGACTTCGAGGAATGGTAGAGGACAGGAAGGCCTGGAGGATCATTGTCCATGGGGTCGTGATGGGTTGGACATGACTTCGCACCTAACAACAACAAATATATTCTAGCTCCACACAGGTACTGGGTTGAATATTGGGCAAATTTTAGAAAATGGCACACCCATAGAATCATAGATTTCTTAGAGTGTTCACTGAAACAGAGTTTTATGAAGGAGCCACATTCAACTCTGAAATGCATCCTAATGAGGTTCACTCCATGTCTCAGGCCCCATAATGGGAACCATCTCCTAAACATAAATTGAAACTGCACTACTGCAGAATTTTCATGATAAGAGGTTGTAATTCTAAAATATTTCAGCCTCGAAAAATAACCACTGATTTGTGCAAGTGTTAGGACTACCATGCATATTTATCCATGACCAAGCAGTAGGAAAGCACGACATTGATTTTTGACAAACATCTTCTACTTATTCACTATATTAGGCTCTGGCAATTTGCCTTCCACTCCCATAAATAACCTCAGGAATGAAATTCTATAACGCAACAGGCCAGGAGTAGTCAAACTGCGGCCCTCCAGATGTCCACGGACTACAATTCCCACGAGCCCCTGCCAGCATTTGCTGGCAGGGGCTCGTGGGAATTGTAGTCCGTGGACATCTGGAGGGCCGCAGTTTGACTACCCCTGCAATAGGCAATGCACCAAAAAGAACAGACACAGTCCAGCCTTTTTACTATACCACATATATCCTCTTCTCCGTCGTCATTTGGAGAATCAGAAATGCTGAGATAAAATGGTTCAAAACCTACAAACTGTAAATCAAAGGAGATGTCGGGCCCAAATGCATGCTTTGACCATGATGCCTATTCCCAGTATCTCAGTGGCACCACACGGCTGAATAGACTATCAGCTATATCCCTCTGCAAAGCTCACACAACTCCCCCATTCAGTTTATTTGATTCATAGTTGTAAACAAAATCAATTTCCTGCAGTTTGTTCCAAAACATCTGCAGTGTTAAAATGGAATAATAACTATAATGACAGATTTAACGTAGCAGACATTGAAGTCTTCTAATTCCCAAATGTCAAGCAATAAGAAAAATAATGGTGGGCAAATAAGGTATTTAAAAGCTGACATAAAAGAAAAAAAAACTGGCTGAGGTCGACATAGGATGCATCGTAATTTGATTTTATAAGTGACATTTTAAAATGCCAGTTAGATGGTGTCGGGTTTTCTTTTCGGTCCATAAGAATATGGATGCAATTTCAAATATACAATTTATAAGAACTGACCTCACAACCCTCACATTATTAAAAAATAATTCAGTGGCAACATTTGCTCTGAAGAAAAACCTGTTGTTGCTTAAATAATGGTTAGGCAGTTAATGATGACATTACGTTTTATCTTAGAAAACGAAAATGTACATTCAGTCTCAATTTCAGTTCTTTCTATGGCCTCCATTCCACATGGCTTTCATCCAAGCAGGTTCCATGATCCCCAGCATCAGCAGTCATGCTGGACCAAGCTCACGGTGCCTCCACCCCAACCTATGGTGTCCCAGCAGGGGTAGAAATGTCCTGTCCAGCTTCATGGCACCACACAACCAAACGGTATGTTTATTTACCTTCCACAAAGGTGGGATTGTCCCGTCCCAGATGGCATGTGTACACACTGAAATTGGGGGTAGACAGGGTGTTTGAATAAAGATAGCTTATTCAAGTGCAGAAAAAGGTTAGCTCAGGTACACAGAATTATGGACAATCAATGATACTGATGACTGGTCAGAGGAAAATAGTCCCACTTGTTTATATCAGGGAGCCTTTGGTTGTAACACTGAGGTCTGCAAATGCAATGATGCATGGCTACGCTTTGGTAACCTCAAGTACAGAAGACTTGACTTGATACTGTGTTGGAAATAGACTTTCAGAACAAATTTTCTGGAAAACATGATTTTAGCGATTTGCTTCAAATGTTGGCCCAGGCAGAAATTTCAAAATACTGCAAATGAACAGCAGAAAGTACTCATGGAAGCTTAATATGAAAACAAGAGAAAGGTGAACCTCATCCTCAGTTGTCCTAAAACTCTTTCTCAATTTTTCAGGGGTAAAACATACAGGAAGGGACAAGGATTTGCCACAATGAAGATGAAGTTCTCTGTCAATCCTTTCTTGATATTGGATGGTGTTCCTGAGTAAAACATACCCAAGGCAATCTCATTTTTCATCTTTAGGTACATATTAGAGGTACAAATCTAACAAAGTTCAGAAGATGTAAAAAATTGGGCAGGGGCTAGAAAAATAGGAGTCATCATCATAGCAACTTCAGATTGGGATAATGCTTAAAAAGGGTTTCTGAAGGCTAGATTGGGTCACTATTCCTTAGAAGGAGCCAATCATATAGGTTAACTATCCAGACATCTTCCCTATCACTCTGCTTAGCACCTTTTGAAGCCTTCCTCCAACTTCAGGCGACTTCTTCCAGTTAGCAACAATAAAAAATGATATGGGGGAAAGACGCTATAGAGAAGAAGCATTTCAGTGATTTTTTTTTACTGCATTTTAAATGAATTTTATTGTAGTTTAGTGGCTTTTATTGTGTTTTATTGTGTTGTAAACTACACTGGGGACTTTTTAGATGAGAAGTGGCCTTGGGTGTTATGGTCTGCTTTATGTTATTCATTTTATTATTTTGCTGTATACCCTGGGAGCTTCCTTGAGTCTGTCTCTGGAGAGATGTCATAGAAATTTCCTAAATATTGTTCATACGTAATATAAGCAAACTAAATTTGCCAGGTTCTGAACTGGATCATTCTTCAGCAGAAAAGTCATTTAAGTTGAAAGATCGCTCGATGGGCAGATACCTGCAATATTATCAGGGTTGGCCGAGTATAAGGCGTTTCATGGCAGAATCAAAATCCCAAACAGGGACTTTCCAGCTTATATTCTTAACACACTGCGACACACTACAGTTGAACATATGAAATGTCCTTTTCTATCATGTCAAACCACTGGTGCTCCTAGCTCAGTACAATAACTGGCAGCAGCTGTTTAGAACAGTGATACTCACTCAGTGGCTTGACAGCCATATGTGGCTCTTCAAAATGCCACTCTTCTGAACACTGTTATCTATTGTGTCACCAGCCCTACATTTCGTGAAAGTGGGCAAGGCCTGGAAGGGCCTGTGTCTGACAGGTGGTCATTCCTTGAAGCAACTGCCACAGGAAGAATCATGTAAGCCAGGGGTAGTCAAACTGCGGTCCTCCAGATGTCCATGGACTACAATTCCCAGGAGCCCCTGCCAGCGAATGCCAAGTAAGTGCAGTGATTTGGTTAAGAGCCAAGTAAGTGCAGTGATTTGGTTAATGGCAATGGCAAATGCAGCTCTCTGACCTGTAGAGTATGTGCTACTCTTCTAGAGCCCCAGGGGAAGCCCAACAACTGGCATGCATTACTCCAGCAATCCTGTGCATAAAAGGCAGGTAGCCATCATCCTTCACCTCAACCTTCTGAGTTATATTTCCACACAATTCTTAAAATCCCTGAATGTGGACTATACTGAAAAACTGATAATGGACCAGATCCAAGTAGGAACTCCATTTGAATGGATCAACTTGTTTGAAAATTATCACCGGAACACTTCTTTACAAGCAAGACTTGCTCATACACACACACACACACACACACACACACAAGTCAGGGACCCATGAGACAAGTAGGGGAAATACCCACCCGCACATTGCCAAGGCTGCTATGACTCTAGGCCCCATGAGCAACTTTTGAGCCTGGCTGAAGCAGCACTGCTGTCTGAAAGCTGGCTTATGCCCACAGTGACTTCTGATGCCTACCACTCCTAGGCCCAGAAAGCCTCCCGGCATCTCCTGCTCCTGGCATCTACCACCACAGCAACCACGTCAAGAGTGGCTCTGAGCTTCACCCACCATTGCAGTCATGTCTGGGCAATTCCTACAGTTCGCCTCTGTGGCCAGGCCCAGAACAGCTCCTGGAGTATGCTATCACAGACTCTGAAGAAAAAAATGCACAGACAACTTCCTTTTAAAAATTTTGTGGGAGAGGGACCGAAATACTCAATGCTAACCCTCAGGTTAGCAAGAAAATCTGTTAAGTGATGGTGTAGCCCCAATCCACACAGTATTCTTATTATTTTTATTCATTAGATTTATAAACCACCTCTTCCTAAATAGGTGGAGGGCAGTATACAATGTATTAAAATTCTCTATAAATATAACATTTGTTTTTACTTCTATGTCATTGGGCCATCTATACTAGTATACCCTGGGTGGGCTATATTCTGGAGCAGGGGTAGTCAACCTGTGGTCCTCCAGATGTCAATGGACTACAATTTCCATGAGCCCCTGCCAGCGTTTGCTGGCAGGGGCTCATGGAAATTGTAGTCCACGAACATCTGGAGGACCACAGGTTGACTACCCCTGTTCTGGAGGAAGGAGAGGCCCATTGATTTTATTTGTTTGCTCTGGCCTCAACAGCTGCTATTAGATATTTAGATACACATATATAATAGACATCTTGAGTTTTTCTGCAATGTGATTATATGGCAAAACCATACTTACACTGAAAGTAATTCTTTCAATATTCAGAAAGGGCATAGCAGAGCAAGAGAAATCATAATTACAGAGCAGCAAACGTTTAGACTGTAACAGCTACTCAGTTTTAATTTTAAACATGTTTAATAATCATTTTGAATAGCTAAGAAATGGGGGATTTTTTTTTAGTGGCTTCTGTTGACTTTGATCACATAAACAAGCCACCAGTATTTCTCAGAAAAAGAAATCTAGGACAAAGACATTTTTAGGTCATGTCCAGCTCTATTAATATAGAAATACCTACAAGTCGTATATTGAATATGAAATAGCCTGCATAATTTACCTAGCATTCTAGTGGGATTATATCTCTTCTTAAAGTGAGGTCCATTTTTGCAGACTAACACATATACAGAGAATAACTTGTTCGTCTTAATAAATCAAATTCACAGTCATTTTTGTGGCAGTCAGGTGCCATCAACTTGCAGCCAACTTACAGGGGCTTTTCGCACGCCTTCAAAATCGCACAATGGTTGCCAATTGAAAACGCTACTGATTTGCCATTATGCACAACGTCGTTGACAATCTGCCACACACCTGAAACCGATCCGCAAAAAGCGCTTCCTTGTAGCGCTTTCAGGGAAATCCCCAAAATTGGATTCACCCTCCGGAAAGCGCTACACTCCTGCAACCAATCTGCAACACTAGCGGGAAAGTTCTGTGCGTTACCATTGTTGTGGTTTCTACAAAGTCCCTCCCCCTGGCTCTCTTCTCTGATCTTCCGGCGAAGCAATCGCCATTTTTTTTTCTCCGAGCGAGCGGAGTTCAACCCACCAGCGAGCCTCTGTTTAGAGGCTTCCCCGGCTTCAGTGCCTCCCCAGAGCTGTTTAGTCACTAAGCACAAACAACAGAGAAGCCCGTTTGCTGATGTATTTTCCCTTTATTTTTTACACTGTTTTCGGCCGAAAATCGGGCCCGTGAGGGGGGGGGATTTTTTTTTTCACTCGGGGGGAGCGTGGCAACGATGAAACGACAGCTCAAACACACCTGCCAGCTGATGGGTCTCTCCGTTGCAACGAATCAACACATATTCGTTGCAATGGGTGTGTTTAAAAAAAAAACCTTTCTTAAAGGGAAAGGGGCTGTTTGGGAGCATGCTAACGGCTGCCCATTGGCTGCTTGACGGCCAGTGGCGGGACGAGCTCGGCAATAGCGCCTCCTTTCTAGCGATTTTTGCTGAGACCGGAAGCTTGTGGGAAACAATGGAAACGCAACTGGATTCCACTACAAAGTCAGGTATGCATAATGACGAATTCCACTATTTTAAATGGCGATTTTTCGTTCAGCAAACAATTTGCTACAAGGATCCCGGTGCGGAAAGCCCCACAGTGATCCTCATGGTTTTCAAGGCATGAACTGTTTGACATTGCCTGCCTCTGCATCATGACCCTGGACTTTCTTGGTGGTCACCCACCCAAATAACAACCAGGGCTGGCATGGCTTGGCTTCTAAGATCTGATTGAAACCATTAGCATTATTTAAATCCTGTAACAATAAATATATTTTGGCACTCTTCCCTCTTCTGTAAAAAGTAGAGAAGTCGGGACAGTCTTTCACAGGATTGCCCACCTTGGAAGACAAACACAGGAGACCACACGTGAAACTCATGCAAGAATGTACACACAGACATACATTGCATCCTGTACAATTCCTGAATTTTCTCTGGCTCTGCAGTAGCCACTTCTCAGAGGACTGCAGCTTGCAGTACCACACCTAAGGCAGTACAGATCCGTTCTAGGAGTGGAGCTCTGATTGCACTTCATCTGGGATCCCTAACTTGACTTTGAAGCCACGTTGTTTCAATAATTGACCATATTTCATACCAGGTTTTATGTTTGGTATTTTTGTTCCCAGACATGTTTTTCTCCCTCCTCTCCAGGGCTGTTTCCACTCTGAGCTTCTCTTCTCAGATCATATCACCGAAGGACTAGTTGTGGTATGCCTGCATCACGTGGTTTTAGTGATACCTAGAAGATAATTGGAGAACGCAACTTAAATGATTCTCCCATATCACATTGCAGATGGTCTCCAAAGAGGGCTTCCAACCTTCAAGTAGTATCTGGAGATTTCTTGTTATTACAACTGATGATCTCCAGGCAAGGGAGACCAATTCACCTGGAGAAAAATGACCCTTGGGAAGGTGGACTCCATGGCATTATACCCTATGGAAGTTCCTCCAATCCTTCAATCCTGCCCTCCTCAGCCTTTATTCCGCAAATCTCTAGGTGTTTCCCAACCAGAGCTGAGAATCCTATATCCAGAAAAAGATGAAAAGCTGGCGTTTGATGGAAAAAGTAACTGAAATAACCACATCCATCTACTTTACAAACATTTCCGGATTATTAATGGGGCTGAAAAATCCATGTTTGAACTCGTTACATTTTTTAAAAGCACCTCGAAATTCACATGAAATCCTCCCCTAGAAATCCATTTAGCCTCCTTTTCATTATGGAAATTAATTCCAGACATTCCTTTCCATTCTTTTGTGCATAAAAACTTAGACGAGGCTGTATATCAGCCGAAGCACAAAATTCATTCCAATAGAAAATATAATTTTGGCTCAAGTTATAATTTAAACTTGATGGATGATCAGTTTCCTGCATTAGACTGCAATAATATCCCAACTATCCCTAGTAATTCAGCTTTTAGAGTAGGAAGTCGCTTTTAAAAATTAGAAATAGCCTTAGAATAAAATTCTGCCTTCTATCTCTTGGTGAAATACTCCCCCTGCAAAAACAACAACAAATAACCCTTACCATGAAAAAAAAACCCTCAACAAAGGCCTATCCAGTTATCTTCACCATTGACTGTTTCCCTAATTCTTCTAAATTCTTTCACTTTGTCATGACAAAATTTTCAATGAAGTCAATGAGATCTTAAGCAGACTAACAACTTAGAACATTCAATATACAGATATTCAGTAGATCACGTCCTCTATTACATTTTGCAGTACTTTTTAAAATCCTACCCTTCCCCCGTGCAAGAGATGTACAACACACAACACACATAGGAGACTACTACAAATGTATACATCATCAGATCATATAGATTTAATGGTCAAAAAGTGATCCACTGGATCCTCTGTGGTATGGCAAACCTTTATACTTGCACTACAGATTGCTGACAGAAGAAGAGTTGGTTCTTATATGCCGTTTTTCTCTACCAGAAGGTGTCTCATGACCCTTGGGAATTGGCTTACAATTGCCTTCCCTTTCCGCTCCTCACAACAGACACCCTGTGAGGTAGATGAACCCTGATATTACTGCTTGATCAGAACAGCTTTATCTGTGCTGCGGTGAGCCTAAGGTCAACCCAGCTGGCTGTGTGGAGAAGTGGGGGAATCAATCCTGGCTCACCAAATTAGAAGTCTGTACTCCTACCACTACCCCAAGTTAGCTACTAGCACTGACATAGTGACCTGACTAAAATCTCTACAATGCAGTTTGCCAGCCCTACTTCTTGAGTTGGTATACGGTATGAGTGAATGGAATTAACACAAGGCCAAAGGAAAAGATGCTCTGGTGGTTCTGACATTTCTGCCTGATCAGGTTCAAAAAGAAGTCATCAGCTTTGGAGTTAACTTTAGGACTGCTGTCGAGTTCCATTCTGTTGCCAATGCCTTTTAACATCTTTGGTAGCTCTTTAAATGAGTTCAAAGGAGATTTAAATAAGACATTGGTGGGGAGAGGGAGGTGTCATCAATAATCTAATGATTCAAAGTCTTTATTCCATTGACTAAGTACCTAAAAATGACTATCTCTACCACTAGGCAATCCTTGGATAATGTGGTCAAAGAGCTGACAGACCAACTTCAGAATGAATCAGTGAAGGTGATGCTGGCTGATAAAGTTGATATTCTAGAAGGGACTGTGCTTGCTACCCCAGCTGAAGTAAGTTCACCTCATGGGGTACTAGTAGTTGTGCTATTAGAAAGGCAGGGTGGTGTTATCCTGAGAGTCTTCTTCTAATGATTTCTTTCTCATGAACTATCTTTCCTTCTTTACTTAGCTTATTTGACTTCATGCTACTATAACCTTAAGACTAGATTACTGTTAACACATGCTTCTTGGGGCTGCCCTTGAAGGCAACCCCAAAGCTTCAATTATGGCAAATGCAGATTTTCAACTTGGATATGCTTATATATGAATACAAAACAATTGCTCTAAAACAGGGGTAGTCAAACTGCGGCCCTCCAGATGTCCATGGACTACAATTCCCAGGAGCCCCCTGCCAGCAAATGCTGGCAGGGGGCTCCTGGGAATTGTAGTCCATGGACATCTGGAGGGCCGCAGTTTGACTACCCCTGCTCTAAAACAATTTGCCCTCAGGCTCCATTCAAAGCACTAGTTCCTTCCCTTCATGTCCTGAGTGCCGTAGAAGTGAAAGAACAGCTCTTGTATGGATCTTGGATACCAGCAGCAATCATCTTACCGTCTCTTTCTTACTATACCCCCCTCTGGAGTATTTGTTCCTCGTTAACCCAAATGTTATATTTTTCACGGCACCAACCCTTTCAAATGGCTTGGAGGAAGAGATGAGGAAACCATCTACATTAGCGATCCCCAACCTGTGGGCTGCGGACCACATGTGGTCCTTCGACTAATTGGAGGTGGGCCCCGAAGGACGCCTTCTCTCCCCCCTCCCCGGCCCTTTACTTCATCCCCCCAGCCCTTTACGACACACTTCATTGTTGTGGCATGGCTGTATCTTATTTTGAAGGGATGCTTAAACATTACCATAGCGATCAGACAGGGCAGTGGTTGAGAGTAGAGGAGTAAACTACCCCCCACACACAGGGCCTCAGTAAAAGGCGTTGAGTGGTCCCTGGTGATAAAAAGGTTGGGGACCACTGATCTACATCACTGTTTTTTAAGGAGAGGCTTTGGCTTCAAAACAGTTAAATTTCAGAAGGCTTTCTATTGATTTGGGTGTTGATTTGATCATTAATTTTTATTGAAGGGTAAATCAGAAGTGAGATGGTATGATTAATTTACTTGCTAGGGTGGTAAACAGATTATGGGTTGTGTTGTTTATATACACAGCGGTTTTAGGTGTTTTATATGCTGTGATGATGCATGAAGATGGCTTGGGCCCCTTTCATTTGAACAGCAGGATATAAAAGCCAGTGTTAGGAATTCTGATTCCCCCCCCCCCCCATCTTTCTTCAGTATGGATTTCTTCTTCTCCATTGTATTATTTTGCATTATTATGTACACTGGTACATTTGATTGGCTCATTCATATTAAGATGAAACCAGACAACCATTATGAAGAACAATAATAACGACACTGCATTTATCCAACAGTGTGCTCCAAGTTTTGTGCAAGCCTCGTTGGCAGGGCTTGCACTATAGACATTTCTGATGAATTGTGTTGATAGCTTTCAATGAATTAAAGAAAATAACATTATTCAAATGAATATCCTCGGCTTTCTTCATATTTATTTTAAAATTACAATATTTAGTAAAAGCATAATTAAACTTAACAATTAAAGGGTTGCTTTTTCTTTTTATTTCTTTCAGAATTGCGTATAATACAATTATTCTTCACCAGATGTTACCCCTTTCTTTCAACTCAAATGATTCACCCCCTTTGCAAAAAAAATATATAATTAACCTAAATATAAATAAAATGTCATTAGGAAGCATTAGAAATGCAAACCACAACTGGTAAATTTTACCCTAGACCTTTATGATTCATTGAAGTTTAATCGTACATGTGCACAGCTTAATAGATTTTATGATTGCACACTAAATTATATATACATAATCAAGAGAAATAATGGCTACTATAAATTAAAGGATTACTGAGGACCACACAGCTTGTGAGTTTGTTTTTAAAAGATGATGCATACTTAGACAGAGGCAGCACAGTCATGGGTTTAACCATGTGCACAATTGAACACAGAAGGCAAATAATCCTAACTATTAATTTCTTTGTATAAAGGAGTCTCAGACTATTAATATGTAAAACTGATCCATTGTGGAACCATAAACTGCTTTTTATCCTAGCAAAAAAGTTTAGAACCTTTTAATAAGGTGAGTTTGTTTGAACAAAGGCAAACAAAAGTCATAAAGACCTATGGAACTGTAGAGTATGACCAGAGTCAAATCAACAATAATCAATAAAGCCAGTGGTCTGCATTGGATACAGTATTGCATTATGGATGGATAGCAGCTGTTCACAACCAGAACACATGATTGGCATCATAGTGAAAGTCCTAGGTTCAGTTCCCAGAATCTCCAATTAAAAGGATCAGGCAATAGATGATGTGCAACCTCTGTGACCCATTATGCATAGCAGCATCCACGCTGGGGTAGGGAATCCCATGGCATATGCAGGCTGCCCTGGCATAGCGCACATGGGCCCAAAACACCAGAGCTAGCAAGCCTGGTACACTGCTTGGAGGCAGCAGCAGCAGAGGGGAGCATGGAGCATGGGGCTCCCACCACATGATGGCTGGGAGCGGCATGCCACTCTCCCACCAAGGTGAGGGTGGGGGGACTCCTTGGCCAACTCCACGGTTCTGTGGAGCTGACAGGGGTGTACTAATTTACTTTCCCCTTATATCTGTACTCATATGATCCCTGCTGCATTGTCTGCGGAAGTGTGCAGGCACACGAAAGCTCATGCCTTGAATAAATCTTGATTGGTCTTAAAAGGTGCCATTGGACTCCTGTTCTGTTGGATAAGAAATAAAGCTTTCAAGAGGGAGACTTCTGTGCACTCGATGAGCATAATGAGAATGGGGCATCATATCTAAGCAGTCCAGCCTCACTATAAAGTATTTAAAGAACGACAGAATTGAGATATAGCAATTAATCATTGTATTATTTATAGCACTCCAGGAGTAGCTCATACTACATTAATCAGAGATAACATCTGCTTAATTAACAATGCTGCCAAAAATGTCCTACAAGCCCATAAAAATAGCACCAAGTTGGGGAGGGGAGAATTGCCAAGGGATTTATAGCTAGGAAACAAAAAGACATTTCAATTTGTCCAGGTGCTTGCCCCTGGTCATCTTCCCGTTCTGAGCAGGAAGCATGAAGTGAGGCAATGTGAATGGTAAGAATATGATTATTTGTATTTTCAGTGGGGCAGGCCCGAACACACAGGTGAATGAGGCACTCACATAGGGTGCTAAAATGTCCAGGAAGAGGGCTGCAAAATGAAATTCTGAGTGCAATTTTGGGAAAAACGCAAAGACAACTTAGCAATTTATTAGCTAGCTTACACCTTATACCCCAGGAGAGATAACTGAAAACCTTCCGATCTACCAGGGCATATAGGCACAGCCATTAAAAAGAAGGAAGACAAGCAACAGCACACATTAACTAAAGATACTTTAACACAGTGGTCCCCAACCCTTTTATCACCGGGGACCGGTCAACGCTTGACAATTTTACTGCGGCCCGGGGAAGGGGGTAGTCTTTTGCCGAGGGTTGTTGCTGCCTGAGCCCCTGCTCTGTTTGCTTTCCCACCGGTACCACTGACTTTCCGCCGCCCGCTGGGGGGCGCTGCCAGCAGCAGCTGCACAGTGCCATGCCAAGGGGGAGCCCCAGCCATGTCGGCCGCTGGAGAGCACCAAAGGTGAGCCGGCTGATGAGTGGCAGGGCAGCCTCTGAGGCAGCAGATGGGGAGGAGGACGAGGAGGAGCCGCAGCCTGGTACTGACTGATATACGGACCAGTCCTGGTCTCCGGACCGGGGGTTGGGGAACACTGTTTAACATATTAACATCACATATTAATTCATTTAATCTGGTATTGTTCCATTATTGAGCAGACCAAGATAGCCAGAATGGCAAAAAAATCCTAAGGGGCACTTCCTAGCCACAGCCAAGGGGGTCCATGGATCCCAGATGTGCCTGGCCATTCATGGAGCAACCTCACAAACCTCTCTGGATTCCAGAGGCCACCATGGCTCTGGAAGCTGGGCTACAGGCTTGCATGCACAGACCTGACTGAGTTCTATACCTAGTCAGATGTGCCCAGGTGCAACGCTATGTTTGATTCGTACTGACAAGAAGACCACTCTGCCTGTTCCAATGATACCTGAATGGGGGCATGTGCCGGGGGTCCAGCCCTTGTTTGTGGGAGTAAGCCCATATAGGGCCAATGGGGTTTCAATGCACCATGAGCAGGCTACCAGTGGGTCCAGTTTGGTGTCGTGGTTAAGAGTGCGGACTGCATAACTCTGGCGCTATGTCTGATGGAGGCACTGGAATTGCATTGTCAACTGGCCAGTGCCCACTTGATAACCATGCATGTTTGTCAGTGGGCTTAGCTGTAGGATGCACAATCTTCAGTAAACAACATCAGCAGATATGGCAGCAAGGGATACTCTTGTTCACCTGGAGAGAATAGCATGTGAGGTATCAGGGGTGGTATCATCTGCTGTATGTCTATCCAGCCATGCACACAATACTAACCCAGGAGCCATCCTTTTCCCCTCTGGCCAGGTGGCCACTAGGTCACTGAGGCCAAATAAAGCAAAGATCTGGGCATCATGAGCACTGCCCAAGAAGTTGGCCAATAGGTTCATAAAGATGCTTTGGTGGTCACAAGATGCCTGAATATTCAGGCTGTAGAAGTGGTAGTGATTATGGTGTACCTGTGATTCCTTTGGGAGTAGGGGTGATGAGGGTTATGTGGTGCAATGAACATCCTGAAAGTTGTGCAGGCAGTAGCTATCCAAGGACTGCAACAAGTAAAGCATCTTTGTGGTGAACCCCTGGAACCCCACACTTTGGTATGGAGAAATTCCCATCTTACTGTGTCCTTACTGTGCTAGCCACAGGCACTGGTGAAATATCGGGGACTAAAACTACCAGACCACGGCCACACAGTTCGGAAAACCCACAACTACTAGTTGAAAACCTTTGACAATTCAGTCCTACGCCAGCTCAACCAAGCCCTGTACATATCAGGCACAAAATAGGATGTTTGCAGAGCAATCCTAAACAGAATTAAAGGTAAAGGTAAAGGTTTCCCCTGTGCAAGCACCAAGTCATGTCTGACCCTTGGGGTGACGCCCTCTAGTGTTTTCATGGCAGACTCAATACGGGGTGGTTTGCCAGTGCCTTCCCCAGTCATTACCGTTTACCCCCCAGCAAGCTGGGTACTCATTTTACCGACCTCGGAAGGATGGAAGGCTGAGTCAACTTTGAGCCGGCTGCTGGGATTGAACTCCCAGCCTCATGGGCAAAGCTTTCAGACGGCTGCCTTACCACTCTGCGCCACAAGAGGCTCTTCAGAATTATATCCTCCTAAATCCACTGAATTGCAAAGAGCTTAAAAGAGGCTAACTCTGCTTAGGTTTTCACTGTGAACCAGCTGCAGAAACAAAACAATCTAATTTTTACCATGTCATCCATATGTTGCTAATCATTAAAAATAGTTGTTAATCACCACATAAGACTTCCATCCCCCCACCTCATGTCCTCTTGGCTAAGAGGTTCATGCTTACACAGTGTATTGAATTCACAACTTGCATTGTATGAGGAGTGACTTTCAAGTACACAAAAGTCCAGCTAATTCCACTGTGCCAAGAGCATTTCAGCCCACCTTCTCAAGTAATTAAATGATGTGGGGGTTCTCTCGATGCTTGTGTGTTTATTAGGAAATCATTCACAGAGTTGGATTATGTGAGCCAATGCCAAATGTTAAGGGCATTCCTACTTCTATTCCTTGAAAGGAAGTCTGGTAATTAAAATTAAGTGAAACCTTAAGATACATAGGAGATATATGCCTAATTTGCATGTTAGGCATAGACAAATTAGAACACAAGATCTAGCTTAAGAGGATGGTAGAATTTCACAAAATTGCATGGCTATTAAAAGTTGGTTATATGCAAAGAGGTATTCAGATTTACATAAGCAAATTTATTTCAATTAGTACATGCAAATGGTAATTATATCAAGTCAAAACAATTTTTGAGAGCTTATGTAATTATAGCAAGCATTAACGAATCTTTCAAATTTAAGACTTCAATTTGGAGGCTTGCTGAATAAAATATAGAGAGAAAAAAAATCACTTCTGTTATTTAAGACAAGTCTTGAATTTGATACAGTTCCAAATTAGTTGATCAGTCTTCATTACTATGTGATCTGCAGACATTGATGCAAATAAAAGGAACAGACTTCTTACATTTCTAGACAAAATAAAAGGAAAGAAAAAAAGTCAAGATAGCAAATTAAGCTTTTGCTTAGCAATAGTCACAATCTCAATGAAGGCAATCGTTCTTTTCTCTTCCCTCCATTGCCATGCCATCCTTCCATCACTTGCCATGAAGTATAGGCCTTCAGAAAACAGGAGCATGGAGATACCATGGATGTCTCATCATCCATTTTAGTGTGGGTTGCAGCTTTCCGACAACAGAATAAAGATTTTATTTTAATATAAAAACTGAGTAAGAACATCAAAGTACTGATTTGGTTAGACTAAGAGTCCATATAAGGCAAGTTCATGTGCTCAGATGGCTCAGAAGACTCTAAAGGAGCAGATTAGGCTAAGAGTAAGAACTTCATTCTGGAGGGTACGACTTGAGCCCAGGTTTTCACAAACCTGATGTGACTACTATACTACACCAGCTCCATACTTAAATGCTTAGCTATTAGTGGCATAGCTTATAAGCTTGCCCAGAAAATAACAGAATTTTTAAAAACAGAAAGAATAAATTTCTGTCCTGGAAAGGCTGTGTGTTTGAGTGGTGTCCTAGGAGTTTCTTTTACCAGCAAATTACACAGCATTCTGTGTAAGTTTGATCCTTCCTTTTGGAACAGCCAAAGGTAAATGGTCTATTTTATATACAAGTGGGCTATTTAACTTAACACCTCTGTTCCATCTTCATTGGCAACAGATGCAGCAAAGGGGTCATTCAACATACATTTTCAACTCTCCTGGCGTTTAAACGGTCTGGTTGCTTGCGTAATGGCGTTTTCTCCAACCATGTGTGTAAAAACGGTAATGAAAAATATTATCACTAACATTAGCTGTGGTTTTGATCCTTCCGCTAAGCCTTCTTGGGACAGTTCTAATGCAATTTGCATTTGAATTTCAACACCAATGAGGCCTGAAGAAGGAAGGCTAGCTGTATTGCATGGCACTACAATACTTCCCCAAATGAATCGATCAATCATGAATCCAATAAATTACACAGGTGCATTATACCAGTGCTGCTTTTTTAAAATGTTTGTTAGTATTCAACAGAGGAAGAGAGACAGGCATTTGCGTACATGTGGTATCATTCACTGTCAGGAATGCAAAGCAATAAAACACCAGGCTAATAAGTCATGAACAATGTTGAATAAAATGTGTTGTCTCTTCAACAAGTGCAGAGAACTTATGCGCAATTATGCATACCCAATGACAGGGAGCAATTCATCTTTGTTAAGATTCCAGAAGGCCTAACTTTTCCTTTCCACAGTCATTAAAGTGAATGGCAAACTAAGCCGTGATGCCGATACCAGTTATCTTAAACTCACCAAGCCCTGCTAGGGTTGATTTAACTTAGTAAGAATGAAGGATAAAAGAGAGGCAAGATGAAGCCCACAAATGTATTATGACTAGAGTATCTCAGTTTAAGCCAGTTAATGCATGTAACACTACACCAGGACCAGCCTATATGATGAAAACAAGGCATAACCATTTTGTTTGCTGTGTATCATCTGGATTATTCCACTTCAGATGCTAGCATAGATCTGTGCTATCAAGAAGGACTTGCAGCTCAGCTGTAGAGCATCTATGTAGAGTATGTAGAGAGAGTTACATAGATGCATTGATAACTATGTTCCAGGTTCAGTCCCTGACATCTCCATTTTTTTAAAGGATCTGATAGTAAGCAATGTGAAAGACCTCTGCCTGAGATCCTGGAGAACCATTGCCAGACAAAGTAGACCTTATTAGACCAATGGCATGACCCTGTACCAGGCAGTTTAAACAATGGGCCATAGCTCAGTGGTATAGCACCTGCTTTGCATGCAGAAAGTCCCCAAGATCCACCCCCCACCCCACCACTAGGCTTGTGCACTTCAGCACACTTCGGTCACTTTGGCAGCCATTCAAGCCCATTAAAAAAAAACTGGATTCAACCACTAATTCTAGTAAAAACTAGCCCTAGATCTAAAACTGTAGATGTAGACCTCTTGTTCAGCAGGACTAATTGACACAGTTCTTAAAAGTCCTAGTGTCTATGTCTCTACTTACAAATTTTAGTCTCTACAGTTTCCTCTTCTATGGGCAATATGGGCCTTATTTATGAATTAACCCAACTGTGAATGAAACCGCATTGTTCCCACTTTTTTTGTTGGTGCTGTTGGTATCCTGAATCTGTATGCTTCTGTAAGCAAAGATGCGGGGAGAGAGAGTGTTCACAAATAGTAGCTTCTGAAATGTTAAGAACATAATAACCATGCTGGATCACACCAAAGGCCCGTCAAGTCCGGCTTCTTGTTCACACAGTGTCCAATTTAGCTGCCTTTAAGCCTACAAGCAAGATGATTGCAACAGGATCCTATCCAATTATCTATCTGAAATATATTCTTGGGTGGCAAGTAACTTCTGTATTATTTGTGCCTTCAGCATATTCAAATGGAGCTATGCATGTATGGATGTGCTGTATTGACCCCTGTTCGATATCCACATCGTAACACAACTAGTCAGAAGTATTTCTAAATATGTGCGGCATATGTTTAATTGATTAGTCATCCAGAAGGGTTTTTTAAAATATAAAATATCCAGGATTACATTGTCATTGTTTCATTAGGCACTTTGCAAAATAAGTGGCATTTATTTTGGCAACATGGCAATTTTTAAGAAATATGTTCAGTTATGATGAAAGGGGAAATGACTACATTTGGTATGTCTTTTTATGCTACCAAACAAATACCAGGTGGATACACGTGAGATAGAGTTGTGTGAAGACCTGTATTCATGATCTTTGTTTCCTTCTGTTCCTTCCCTTCTTCCCACCTATTACCTTTAAAGCAGTGATCCCCAACCCCCGGTCCGGGGACCGGTACCGGTCCGTAGATCAATCGGTACAGGGCTGCAGCTTCTTTCGTCTTCCTCCCCGGCCGCTGCCTCAGGGGCTGCCCTGCTACTCTGCTGCCAGCTCACCTTTGGTGCTCTCCAGCAGCCGCCATGGCTGGGGCTCCCCCATGGCGTGGCACTGTGCAGCTGCTGCTGGCAGCGCCCCCCAGTGGGCAGCGGGAAGTCAGGGGCACCGGCGGAAAAGCAAGTGGAGTAGGGGCTCAGGCAGCAGCGGCGGTGGCATCCCTCGGCAAAAGACTACCCCCCCCCGGGCCTCAGTAAAATTGTCAAGGGATGACCGGTCCCCAGTGATGAAAAGGCTGCTTTAAAGGACCACAATCATCCTCTCCAAGAAACAATCAGAGAGTGCCATCAAGGGCACTGGGTGTGGGCCTTGTGAAATGAATGAGATATTCAATCAATCAGAGCTTTAAAAAAGCAGTTGGCTATCATGCTGGTTTCAGCAGTGCAGAGATCTATTCAACTGTATCTACTGAATCATGCATAAAAACATGTTGTGAAATTTCACAAGGTTCACAGCAGTTTGTTCTTTTTGTTACAAAAACAAAAAGCCCCACACCAGTTTTGTAACTGGTCCCCCTTCCCCACTGGTCTTTCTACAGAATAATAGCTGAATTTTGAATTGCCACTTTGTGTTATCTGAAACCACTTATTCACTCTCTCATTTTAATCCATGGGTCTTCTCTAGGGCTGTGCCAGAATTTACCTATTTGCAAGGAGCTTTGCAGAAAACTGGTATTGCCCACTTTGATCCTACACCCTTCTGATGACTTCTAAATTGCCTTCTTAAAAAGGTAAAGGTATCACCTGTGCAAGCACCAAGTCATGTCTGACCCTTGGGGTGACACCCTCTAGCGTTTTCATGGCAGACTCAATATGGGGTGGTTTGCCAGTGCCTTCCCCAGTCATTACCATTTACCCCCCAGCAAGCTGGGTACTCATTTTACCAACCTCGGAAAGATGGAAGGCCGAGTCAACCTTGAGCCGGCTGCTGGGATTGAACTCCCAGCCTCATGGGCAGAGCTTCAGACTGCATGTCTGCGCCACAAGAGGCTCTTTTGTGCTAATGCTATAGCTTTGCTTAGGGAGACTGACTATTCCTTTATGCTACCATACTACAAGTAAGCTACAGAAATTGAAATAGCACACAGAATTCTGGTCAGCAGACCTACATTAGAATACTGGAAATGGACCTTCCCTGGGCCAAGGATTTAAAAATGGGGCTGTTCCAGCTGATCAGAACACTTGGAGGACATGGAAATGGCACAAGTGAGAAGAAGCAAAGATTGGTTAGGTCTTCTCCTTAAAAGACAGTAGTCTGAGAGAAAGTCCTATATTCTTATTTAAGCAAACTGCTTAAGGTCAGTTAAACCCAGACCAGGTGAAATTTCACAGGACTCAGAGAGCTGGATCAGGATTTCCAGTGTTCAGACTAGAATCCCCTGATAACTCGCAGTAACTGGAAACCCAGAGCTTCCTTCTTGCAGGGCACTTTTCAAGCAGAAGGTAAACAAAGACCCAGTTTTGAGAATTCAGAGAATTCTGAATCTTAACACTGTACAAGACATTGAATGCCTACTCTGCTGGGTACTTGTGCCCAAAAAGAAATGGATTAAAACCTACCACAGATATACAACCTGTATTCAATTTTCTGATTTTCATTTTGGAAACCTGTTAAGCTACTCCCTGATCTGGGATTTGAATTGCTTTGTCTTTTATATACATGTTTTGCTATTATGCCAATAAAGGTATTTGACTTGACTCGACTTGGCTACTCCCCAAATATCTATGTTGTCATTGCTAGGTGAACTTTATGATTCCCCCAGCTAATCTCTTAAAGTTTGTAGCAAAGAAAGCACACAAAGTTTCTGTCCCTAACTTTGCGTGGATGGAGATCACATCAACTTAAAAGTCTGATTCCAAGATAGCTACATGCTATAGTAGCACAGGATATCTGTACGTTTGATTATTTTAAAAATATAAAACTTCCAATCCCAAAAAGATGGGAAAACTAACTTGGAATAGCCTATCTAGGGTATTTTTTTCCTGCATACGTTGTCAAATGATATTTCTTCAGATATAGTAAATCATTCACTTTGCCCAAGAGCTATTGTATATCACCGAGGCACATATTTTATGAGCACAAATAAAAAGAGAGAGAAGGAGAATAAAGTGCAGGAAATCAAATGAAGTTATTCAATCATCCCATAGCATCCATATATCTGCAGTTCTTTTAATTTATGAGTTACGGAATGACATAGCTTCTGATAAAAAGAAAAAAATCCAGAAGCATGTATTCATTTTGCTAGGGAAAAATATATATATAAGGAAGCATTTCACAATAAATCTAATGGCTAGATTGGGGCCAAAACAAACAGTTAAGAAAACAGAGTTAGAAATTAAATAATAAATAAAACTAAATATGGGAAGAAGATGAAAGGTAGACTGGTAAATGGCCAAGAAGGATAAGGCAGGGAAAGGGTAGAGCAGGGGTAGTCAACCTGTGGTCCTCCAGATGTCCACGGACTGCAATTCCCATGAGCCCCTGCCAGCATTTGCTGGCAGGGGCTCATGGAGATTGTAGTCCATGGACATCTGGAGGGCCACAGGTTGACTACCCCTGGGGTAGAGGATATGAACTTGCCAGGACAAAAATATGGGGGGAAGTGCTCCTCTACCACGCAAGTCATCCTGGCCTGGGCAACAGTTTTCTCAATCTGATGCTTCTGAGGAGATGGAAAGATGAAGGACAAATAAATATAGGAAGGCTGTTGTATGGGAAGGTGAGAAAGAAGAAAAGGGGAGACACTACAGAGCTTTCAGGAAAGAGGAAATAGCGGGAGACAGAGAAATGGGATGCCTCCACTTCCTGCTTGTTATTTTCCTAATCAAGATTGTGCAATGCAGTCCCCAAAATGCACATTTTTCATAACGGGGCAAATTTCTCTTCCCCAGGGCTATTTTTTAAATCAGTAAATTGGCACAGGAGAAAGGTTGACCAAGTAGTATTGCAAGCTCTGAGTTTCAAAATTCCTGACAATTCGGAGGTGGATCCTAAGGAAAGCTGGGTTTGGGGAACAGACAGACCTCAGAGGGGTATCATGCCATAGAGTCCATTCTCCAAAGCAGCTGTTTTTTCCATGGGGGGGGACTGAATTCAATAGTCTGGATATTACTTGTAATTCTAGGAGATAGAATCATAGAGTTGGAAGGGGCCATACAGGCCATCTAGTCCAATCCAGATCTGGATCTTAGCAGCCTTAAGTCCCTGTCCTTGTATCGGTCCTCTGATGTGTATCAGTGAGTTAAAAAAGAAAATGCTGGAAGCTCTGTGCATAGAACTCTCTATCCTGTAGTAGTGCCCCCCTCCACACACACACACCTGGGGTCATGCAATACTTCCTGAATTGGATGGAGCGTTTTCTGTCTCATGAGAGTTTATTCCATACCTTTAGCCTTTAAGGAACTACAAAACCTCTTGTTGCTTAGTCTGGAGCAATAAGACCACCTCTCTGGTATTGCCTGATATTTATAGAGGGAAAACAGTAAACTGTGCAGTACTGTATCGTAAGGAAAACCTTTCATGTCAGAGCACTTCAAAAAAGTTAATACATTTTTACTACCTCTTAAGGGGGGGAAATGCTTCTCCAGCTGTACGGCTCACTTTAACAGTAATATACAGGTTGCATTCTCCTCCTTTGAGACTTCATAAAAGAAAGCCTGCATTGCACAATGCAGATATAAGTGGTTAGGGTTCTCCTGTCATTTCCCCCCTATTCCAAAACAGGAGTACAGCTCTCATTCAGAAGATAAAATGCCCCACATATTAGATATTGCCCAATATCATCACAAACCAAGTTATTTTCATCACCCAAAAGAAAGTCTCGGAAAAGAGGAAGACTCTTTCATTGTCTCCTTTGGTCTCCCTCCCATATTTCTGGAACAACAAAACTGGCTAGACAAAGTTCTGTCTCATTTTGTATGCTGTTTTCATGTGAGTATGGAAAAACTGCAAATTTACAAGAAGAAATGTTGTTGGATACAGAGTCCTCACGCAAATGGATAAAGGCCTCTGTCTATCTGTCTGTCTTATCGCCAGCTGGTCACATAAGAACACGGGGATCGGACACCCCACCAAATAGCAAGAACAAGGAAGACCACAACTTTATTACAGTGAGACCTGCAACAGCATAGCAATGCTATTGCCATTCCTACTGAAGGCATTCAAAACTGCAATGATAAACAAAGCATGCTTAAATGCGGTACTTATTAATAATGTCATATTATTATGAAGAAATCTTTTATTATCCCAGAAATCTTTTTTGATTTTCTAGCAACTATATATATTACAGTTTCTTGCTTGCAAAATCCCTTGACTGCTGTGAAAAGCCAATGTTTATCCAGAACCTGGGCTAAAGTTCAGTTATGCTTTTTAATTTGAAGGTTTCATGTTCAGTCCTTGACACCTCTATTTCAAATTCTCAAAGAGCAGGTAGAAGGAAGGACCTTTCTCTGCCTGGGGGACTAAACTACTTGTCCACCCTGCTTACTGACATGGGGAGGCACCTGTTGGCAGGGAGCCCAGTTTGCACACTGCCCTCCCTGAGGTTGGGGGGTCTCAATAAGAGGCTGGCTGGGAATGAGCATGGCCTACCCGGCTGGGAGGCCAGGGACTTGTAGCCAGGTGATCAGGGTAGCCAATCCATTGGCCCCCATTCAGGTTGCTTCCCTGGAATGGGAATCCAGGTGGCAGGGGACCTGCTCTCCTAGGTGAGAAGGTGTGGTCCCTGAGTACGGAGCAGGGTTAAACTCACTGATCTAAACTGGTCACCTTCAGACCTTAACATGAAATTACCTGTTGCAAGAAAATGTCTGTGCTCCCTCCTTCACCCATCCACTGACCCCAGTTTCATGTAGTATGTTTTGTTTTATAGGAGGTATTTTACGGACAGGCCGGAGTGAATCTACTATGGCCACAACACAATACCGTGTGTGTGTGAAGTGCCATCAAGTCCTAACCACCTTATGGTAACCCCACAGAGTTTTCAAGGCAAGCAGAGGTAATTTGCCATTGCCTTCCTCTGCGAAGTCTTCCTTGGTGGACTCCCATCCAAGACCTCCACATCCCCAGCAATCAGCCTGTAGGTGTCATACATATTTTATGAGGACAGATCAGTGATTTAATGCAGGCAACTATTCAATCAGAACCACTTGACAGCATCAAAAGAAACTTAATATTGCTGGACTTGTGCATGCATTTCTGAGATACTTAGCAGTTGCTCAATAGGGAAGAGTCGTTCTTTGCACAAATTCTTGGGTAAGAAAAAGAACATATCCTATTTGGAGGGCATCTTTGAACAACACCACCTATGTCTGTATTATTAGGACTGTGCTGGCAGCCAATGTTCAGCCACTGTATAAACAAGTACATAGCTTGCAACACAGAAATTCATGACTACAAGCTGCCTCATAGAATTGCTCTCTACGTGCAGTAGCCATTAAGAAATAATCTGTCCTTTCAAAAATAAAGTGACACGCTTGGAGGTACAGAATGTGCCTTGTGGGGAAAGTTATTTTCCCTTTGTAATGCAGCCTGTCAGGCTGAATCATGTCCAAAATATATCCTTTGCTAAATGGCTGGTTGCAGTTCTGGCCAGATATATCTAAATCCTTTGCCCTCCTTTTCCTTCCTCTGCCCCCCCCCCCAAATATCTGCTGTTGCCATGAACACAGTTGCTGGCATGTGTCCTGCCCCACGTGGTTCTCTCTTAGAAAAGTGCTTGGCTGTTTCCATGGATACTTCCATCTGTAAAATGTTTAGCTTCCCTTTGCAAAAGGAAGCACCTTCACCTGTCTCAGGAGACAATGTAATGTCACTGACTCAAGTCAATCGTTTTAATAAATTGAGGGAAAGTACAAACTCTGCAGATAATCTTCTGTTTCTCATTCAGTCATGGAGGGATGGTCTATTCCAGAACCATTAAAATCATATTTGGAATGTGTCTCAGTGCAAGTCTAGCCTTGAATGCCTAGTTCGTACATACAGGCAGATTCATATTGGTATGCATTAAATGCAAACCATGTGGAAACTGCTTTATGTATAACAGCTTACCAGGTGACTTTTCATCATCCTAAAGCAAACCCATTTTTTTGTGGCATGGTGAAGCTTTCAGTAGATCTACATGGCAAGAAGCATCTTCCTTCAGGTTAGAATATAAACTACCTTGGGCCCAACATTTAGGTCAAGTCTGGAGGTGTCATGGAAATACAACTAACCAGACTACAGAGATCAGTTACCCCTGAAGAAAATCTTCATGCATTTCCTCACCCAGAGTTGAACTACGTACTCAGCTACTTCCTGTAGTGGAATGGAAATCTGCATGTGCTCAAATCAGGAAGAGAGTCCAACCAAATGCATAATAGGAAAATAAAAGGAAGAGTTTTTATACTCCACTTTCCTGTACCATAAGGAGTCTCAAAGTGGCTTACAACTGCCTTCCCTTCCTCCATCCACAACAGGCACCTTGTTAGGTAGGTGGGACATGGAGAGCACTGAGAGAAATGTGACTGGACCAAATTTGCCCAGCAGGTTTCATGTGGAGGAATGAGGAATCAAACCCATAACAGAGTCCTCCATTCTTAACCAGTACACCAAACTGGGGGATTGGACTGACAGCTCAAGAATATGCAGGAAATCCATTATTAGGATTTCCAAAAAACTGATTAGCCGTCCCAAATTGCTGCTCAAGAGATGAGAGAACAGGGATGAGAGAGAGGAGGTAGCAGAATCCTTTCCAGCTGGGCCATCTCACCAATATAAACTGCCCCTCGAAACTGCAATTCCCCCCCCCCATTCCAGAAGGTTCAAGGGGCAGATAAAACTCACTTTAACCACCCCTCTGACCTCTGTGATGGAGAAGGGGAATAACAGGGGGTTTCCAGTGGGATATCACATATCCCCACTGTTGTGTCTAGTCTGGCTCCAACAGTAGCTCCCTTGTTGTTGTTATGTTGCTAGGTGCGAAATCGTGTCCGACCCATCGCGACCCCATGGACAATGATCCTCCAGGCCTTCCTGTCCTCTACCATTCCTCTACCATTCTACCATTTAGCTCCCTAAAGCAGATTTAATAGACGTGTATAATCACCTGAGAAAATGGTCAGGCCACAAAATCTCTGAGAGCCAGTGTGACCAAAGAGCTGGGCTTGGAGGCGATCAAGCCATGTTCCAGTCTCCACGGAGCCAGCAAGCTCAGATGCCTTTCAGCAAGAATTTCTGCCTTAACCTAACATGCCTGACAAGGCTTACTGTGAAGATAAAGGGATGCTTTCAGGTCCTTGAAAGAAGCACAGCATACAAATACATGCAGAATGAAGGTCACAAGACAAGCTGCATTAATTTGCAGATTTAAAGATTTAAAAAACCCCTCTCTTATTGGAGAATTCCCAGAAGATACTGGGTGATAACAGTAGGAAGAGTCTAGACCACAAAGGAACTGGGAGCAAAGACAAAAAGGAGCAGAAGGGTGAAAGACAAAGAAAGGCACATCACATGCTAATTTAATCTACAAAGCAAATGTTTGGCTATATATCAATGTCCTGCTTTAATTTCCAGTAATCAACACTACCTATGAGATCCATCTGTAAATGGCATATATAGTTGATAATGAAGCAACTTGATATAGTTGATATAGGGCAACTTGAACAATATGACTCATACTTGCATATCCTGGATGTAGTACAATCGCATTCATTGAGAGCCGCAGAGTCTACTCCCAATTCTGATACATCAGCTTGAAAGTGACCATTGATTACTTACCAAGAAAGGTCTTTTTCTTCTAGGGTAAGGAGTACACCTTAGATGGGTTTTCCCACCTTTCTCCAAGGAGGCAGGATGAGAAAACTTCTTAACTTCCTGTCTCCACCTGTGGGGCAACCCCTCCAAGCCAGTTAAGAAGGTTTTTCATCCTGCTTCCCTGAGAGAATGGTGGAAAAACCCATCCAATGTCCTCCGCCCCAGGAGAAGAACTGATACTTTCTCCCATGTAAAAAAAAACCCATCATGCTGTTCAGCAGGTTCACAGGCACAATTTTGCTGGGTTTGCCCAATAACATCCCTAAATGGGCTGAGACATTAACCTGAAGGACTGCATACTCCCGTTAGAAGCTTCACACCCACAATAATCAAAATAAACAGATGAAGCCTTGATCTGGGTGTTGCCACTGGAGCTTGGCTGGAGGAAATCCTTTACACAAGTTATTAAGATGTGGAATTCACTGCCAGAAAACATACTGGAGGAAACAAACTCAGACAACTTTAAAAGAAATTTAGGTCTATCAAGTTATAGTGACTAAAGGGAACCTCCACATTCAGAAGCAGTAAACCTCTGATTACCAGTGCCAGGAGGTAACAGCAGGGTAGGACTAGGCCCTACAGTTGCCAAGTCTCTGCTAGGATACGGCATCCCCAGCTCTAGGACCTGCTACTATGCCAGTCTGCTGATTGGTAGAGCAGGGGTAGTCAACCTGTGGTCTTCCAGATGTCCATGGACTACCATTCTCATGAGCCCCTGCCAGTATATGCTGGGAATTGTAGTCCATGGACATCTGGAGGACCACAGGTTGACTACCCCTGTGGTAGAGGACTCACCAGCAACCACTGTATGAGGACATCACTCCCAGTGTGGGCCAGAAGTGACACAGCCATGTCTCTGGCAATGCCTACCTAGGCTTCTCTTTGCTCCCAGCAAATCCCCCCCCCAACTTTCTGCTGGCTGCTGAAGGTGCCTAGCAACCCTAGGTGATTCTCTTGTTGGTGCTCCAGATGAACTGGTTGGCTTCTGTATGAGACAGGATGCTGGACAAGGTAAATCGCTGATCTGATGCTGCACAGCTTTTCTTTTGTCCATATGAATGAATCACTATCAAAGAAAGGGCCCTTGGATTTGATGGGAAAGCAGGATATAAATATTTTCTATAAATAAATTAAAAGGCTAGGGGAAAAATCAGCCAACAGAATTAGATGGTCTCTGACACAAGGAAACCATCTGGTCCCTCGGAATGTGTTGCTACTACCTGTAAGAACTTGTGCGTTCCTTGTGAAGGGATAAATTCATGTAGCATTTCTCTTGCACTGCTGATCCAAGTGAAGCCAGTGAGAATGTAAATCACGTATGAGGACCAATATTTTCCCAATACCATCATGCATCCTACTAGGGCTTTTTTCATATAATGAGACTATTTTTTAAAAACTCCTTGACAATTTTGCTTACTGCAAATATTATTGTAAAACTAATAAGCTTGGGATTATTATTTGTGTGGTACTTGAAACTTCACAGCTATACTTCAGGGACAACTTGAATTTAGACCCACGAAATAATTAAGCACACTGAATAAATGTGCTCCTATGGACCGCTTATGCAGCACATATGACAAAGGCAAACACCAGACTAGGGGGAAAAAGTTTTCTCCTGCACTTTTCTAACTGAAGCCTCCTCTACGACACTAATTAAAGTATTTGCCTAAGCACAGCTTAGATGAGGTGCTGCTCTGTGTTGAGTCCCAACCCTCGGCATATGCTGAGCAATTCCCCAAGTCCCCTTCTATGCAAGATGACCCAGATTTCTGGGATTCCCACTCTTGGCCACATCTCTTCTGTAGCTCCCATTACTAGCAGCTGCTTTTGTGTGCTAGGCCTCAGAACTCTAGTCAGCCCTTGGATTATTGGCTCCCTCTGGAAGCCTTCCCCCTCCTGATGGCCACCTTTTGACCGTTTATGCACTGGAGGTTTCATGTCAGGCTGCAGGCTGGAGTTTTAGTTGTGGCAGGTTGTCCCACCTCTTCCTGCATCCACACAGGGGAGCTTTTGGCCTGGTGCACCGCATCTGCCCCCGATTAGTGCTCCTGCATGGGAGCTGGGGCAGTGAAGTTCCCAGTGCATAAACGGTCTTTGTGAGGCTGGCTTGGTTTACCGCTGTCATGTTGCCACCTTTTGTGATAATGCTTCTTTCTAAGTCTCAGGCTTCCCTGTCATACTTCTTCTAGCCTTTTTTCTTTTAAGGGGATAGGGATGCCAGTCGCCAGGTGGCTCATCTCCATGAAATAGAGATCAATTCCCCTGGAAAAAAATGGCTGCTTTGGAGGGCGGACTCCATGGTATTATACTCCACTGAGGTGGCCCAAAGTCTTCAGGTATTGGCCAACCCTGAGCTGGCAAACTCTATGCCCAAAGTCTTCAGGTATTGGCCAACCCTGAGCTGGCAAACTCTATGCCCAAAGTCTTCAGGTATTGGCCAACCCTGAGCTGGCAACTCTATACAAGGATAATAATACCTCAGGGAAGGTATAATTTTATTCTGCAAAGCCCCATCAAGGGGAGGACTAAAACATTTGGCATGTGTGAGTCAGACCTTAGCAATGTCATTTCATTCTATGCTTTTTCTTACCACACTATTGTTTCTCAGTGTTGTGCCCTACAACCATTAAAACACAATTTGCAGGAGGTGTTAAGATATATATGTGCGGGTTGTCATGTTGCAACTGATTTATGGCAACCCCAGCAAGGACATTCCAAGGTGAATGAAGCAGAGATGGCTTGCCATTGCCTTCCTCTGCAGAGACTTCCTTGATGGTCTCCCATCCAAGCACCAACCATGCCTCTGAGATCTGACAAGATCAGGCTGCACTATGCTACTTTCCCTCTCACTCTTAAGATAAAAAGACCCCACTTTTCACTACCTAAAGGAATCTCCCAAAAACAGACACAAATTCCAACTTGTTGGTGCTCTCTGACCCGAGGGAAGTGTACCTGGCCCCAACCAGAACCTGGGCCTTTTCAGCCCTGGCTCCTGCCTGGAGGAATGAGCTGCTGGTGGAGATTTGGGCCCTTAAGGGAATTCAAAGTTCCAAATGGCCTGCAAAACAGCACTCTTCCACCAGGCATTTGGTTGAGGCCAAGGTCGCACTCCGACCATCTGAAAGCCACTGCCCTCCCCCCAATCTAGTCCCTCACCTGGATCTCTCCCAGTCCTTTTGTAGCCATCTGATATGGGCTGGAAACCAGACTGTGATTTAGGCCTGTGATAGACATTTCATATGGCAGAGGGATTAGTATATTTCATAAAGATTTTTTAAAATTTGTTTATATTGGTTTATATTTTTTAAATTTGTTTATATTGGTTGTAAGTCATTCCAAGGCTGATTGGGAGAGCTCTACGAACTGTGACTAACCAAAGGTCTGGCTGCATGTGGAGGAGTGGGAAATCAAACTGATTAGAAATCGCCACTTTTAACCTTTACACCTTGTTTTCCATTCAGGCTACACAGATCTCTTCTTCATATTATTAAAAAAAATAGCTGGCAAAGATATGATGTTAAATATTCTATGAAGTTTGTTTCAACCTCAATATAGAAATGGGTAACTCCCTTGCAGACTAATTATGCTTTAATTTTGGTACACTCACTAAAGGCATGTTGGGGCAGGGAAGCAAGCCAGTGTATGGCCATGGCTGATCCTAGCTGCACCAATGCCAGGCAAAAGAGAAGCTGCAGCCAATGCCGTTCAGACAAATCCCCTAAAAAGGCAGCCAGTGAGTTAAAAAAAGGATTGTTTCAAAAACAAATATTGAAGTAGGTGTTATAGATTTACCAAAACACTCCTCCTAATGAATGGATTAATCCACATCAGTTTAGGTCAAGGGAACGATTTCTTTTGAGTTCGACATTAGAATTAGAACTTCATGGTTTAAGTGATTTAAAGTCCAGGAGCTAAAAGGATTGATGCAATTTGTTCTCCTTCACTTCTTGGTCAGGCTTGAATCAAAGGTTCCTCAACAGGTACTGATAGAATCAAATCTAGAATTTTACAGTTATTTAATTCCTGTTATGCCACACTTAATGGCATGATGCTACAAAAATGCATCCCCTGTTCACAGAACTATGGTCAGTTAACTATGATCGGATGAAACAGATAATAAACTAGAGTAAAAGACAGTTTCAAGTGGTATCTGACAAACGGGGGCTCTGAATGATGATAGCATATACCCTGGAAATCTTGTTGGTCTATAATGTGTTATTGGTCTTGGCTCTTGCTCTTATACTAAAAGGTACATCAGTGTGGTGACTATCCAAATAACAACGTTCACATATTTCTGCTGAATATCAAATATTTGCTGTTCTTATATCAGGGGATGAGACATTGAGGAAATAAGGATGACCAGTCTTGTATAAAAGAGTTTTACAGACTAGAGTCATTAATTCCCTTTCAAATGAGAAAACAAACAGGGATGCTTGATTGCCAATATCTATTTGCAAAGTGGAATCTTCAAAAGGAATTTTCTCTGTCTTCAATGGGAATATTCATCTCACCTTTGAAGTACATGGAAATAATACTTCTTTGGTCGCTTTCCTTGGTCTTGATGATTTGGGAAGCAAACTGACATATCAGTGTGTACAGCTGGAGTTCCTAATGCTTGTGGGCACCATGACACCCATTTGACCTTCCCTGGAGCTCACCAAGTCTTTTTAGAAAGTGGGGAGAATCATGTGGAGCTTTTGCCGAGCAAGGTTTCTGACAGCCATTGGAGATTTGATGGGCTGTGCCTATTTTTAAAATATTGCTTAGGCAACAGGTTCTTCACTGTGTGACTAAAGGTAGACTTTAATAGACATTTTGTACTGGCTCCACCTCCTTCAGCAGGCATTTTGTGGCTGCGCCCATCATGATGTGTCAGAATTCCTAATGTACCTTCAGGCTGGTCTACATTTGTGTAACTCTGACATTCTTGTTGTGGCTATGGTGGCACTCAGGTGTATTATACATGAGTTAGCCTTCCCGACTGCCATCCATTTTTAAAAGCAACAGACCTGCTTCTTCAGCCACTGAAATAGTGTTCTGCAATTTTTAGATTACTAGCATCCCTACGGTGGGCAGTGCTTGGTAGGACACCATCACTCAACTCACCCTTCCCCCCATTAGATAATATTATAGAGCTAATTTTAAACATTCCTAAAATAATGTACCGGAATCCTTTGAAACAAACACCAAACAAACACATCAGTGGTTGACAAGAGCAAGACTGTTATTCTGGATAAACAAGACTTCAAACTATTAATTCACCTTGTTTGATTTGGGCCTAGGTTCAAGCTTTCTTTCTTTCCTCCTTTCTAATTCTGACAAGTCTTTTAAGATCAAAAGCTAATGTACTCTCATCAAAAGAAGCTGAACTAATGAAATGGATTACCTTTCATGCCTTACTGCGCATAACTTCTCTTATGAATAAATTTCAACAGTCTAGTCTAATTTTTCCATCCCTTGTCAGTGCTTTATCAACATAGTGATAGGGTCCTGTTTTGACATGGTGGGAAGAAAGCCTCAATGTTCTGGGCTATTGAGGAGTCACTGGAGAAACAGAAGAAGCTACTTAATAAACTTTTAAGTTCTAATTGAGCAGAAAGGGGAAAGAAAAACCTGTCCATCTTATTTTACTTCTAGAGGACCTGATACCATTCTTATGTATTGTGGAATCTGGCAAAAAGAAGACTTAGGTCACCTAAGGAGTCTATAGGAAGCCAACTGACTATTAGAACTGTTATTACACATACTGAAATTTAGGTTCTGATTCTTCCAATCTGATATCTTGATGGGATTGTGCAGCTCACTAAAATTATTAGAAAATAATA
This sequence comes from Paroedura picta, assembly GCF_049243985.1. Lineage (NCBI taxonomy): Eukaryota > Metazoa > Chordata > Lepidosauria > Squamata > Gekkonidae > Paroedura > Paroedura picta. The sequence continues at coordinate 74,976,753 of NC_135378.1, forward strand.
ATCTAAAAGGGAAAAAACCTATTCCCATCTAATTGTAAATGCTCCAAATTTTCAAAATGTATTTTCATGTAGGAATCCTCCTCCCAAAAATGCATTGTTTATGTCCATACCAAATGAACACAACTTTTAAAATGTATATCAGCCAAAAAGGGCACATGTAGATAATCTGTTTGGTAGATTTTTTTTTAATGCTACTATCCATTGGTTTTCTGCTCTAGGAAAAATCTTAGGAAAAATGCTGTGTCTATGGTTATATAGGATCTCAAACTACGGTATATGTTCAGAAGACTCATCAGTTATAGCCCCACTGCATCTTCACCACTTTAGCAAGAAGGGTAGAGTTGGGTGGACTGAGTGAATGTTCCTCATGAAAAACACTTCATGTACACAGAAACCTAGTGCTACAGGGAAACACTTTAGAATCCCTTCCCTCAAGTAGCTACCTTTTCATAGGAAAACATTCAAATATGTAAAAAAACGTAAAGGTATCCCCTGGGCAAGCACCAGGTCATGTCTGACCCTTGGGGTGACGCCCTCTAGCGTTTTCATGGCAGACTCAATACAGGGTGGTTTGCCAGTGCCTTCCCCAGTCATTACCGTTTAGGCTGAGTGGAAGGCTGAGTGAACCCTGAGCCAGCTGCTGGGATCGAACTCCCAGCCTCAGGGGCAGAGATTCAGACTGCATTTCTGCTGCCTTACCACTCTGCGCCACAAGAGGCTCAAATACATAGTTCCATGATTTCATCTTGAAAGCAGGATAGTCTCTAGAAAGTTAGGCAAAGATGCACACCCCAACATCGCCCAATACTATACCCCATTTTCCTCCCCACTGAGGACCTGAAACCACTTAAAACAGCATTCCCCATTTTATGAGAATGGCGCGGGTCAGAGAGACAGAGTGACCAGCCCAAGGTAAACAAGGGAGCATGCACAGCAGTTTCAAACCGTGGTTTCCCAGATCCTATTCTAACCACTCTGGCTGAGACCAGGCTGAAAGCTTGCCTAACACCATCCAGTCACTTCACAGCTAATAGTGTATTTGAAATCAGGGGCTTTCCAGCTCAGTTTTAACTGCTCCAAAGCAAGTGTCAAGTAACAGCTATGAAGAAAGTAAAAAGACTTGACAAATGAGGCTACTTGGCAGAAGATACAGACAAGTCAGGGATGGAGGATATTAAAGGGGACCTCTTTAATCTACATGAATTGCAAGCCCTCTTGTTTTCCTCTTCTTGGAGTTTCATTGTTCCCTTGAGTCTAGCCTGCCTGGTCATTCATCTCTTTCCAACCACATTCCGAAACACATCACTTCTTTGCTTATCACTTACATGCCTCGGCTTCAAAAAGAATTTACATACCTCAGCTCATTAACCCCAGCAAAACTCTGAGGAAGCTAAACATTATCCCTGTTATTATACATGTATAAAACAAAGCAAGAAGATTAAGACACAAGCCCAGGAGAATACAGGGCATCAGTGCTGCTGCCAAGATTAGAATTTGCACGTTTGGCTTCCAACCCTCCACTTGCACTATATCTTTGTCATGGTCTATTTGCTCTATTGGGCTGGAAAGGAATTTCTTTCGAAAACATCATACTGTTTGCATGACAGAGGTAGCTAGGGGGAAAAAATGGGCAGACGCGTCTTCAACAAGATGCAAAGCACCCCGCAACTAGTTCAGTATGCCCAAGCGGGCTGGGTTTTTTTTTGTTTTGTTTCTTGAACAGTAGCCCCATATATCACATGGTCAAATGCTTTGGGAACTGAAGGGAACCTTCAAAAGCAACTTGCAATGTGGCCTTTGCAGGAGAAGGGAAGAGTCTGCTGTTCTTTATTTAAAAATTCAAAATTCCATTTTTGCATTCCAAGTAATCTTTATGAAACACAACTAGGATTAAGTCAGAGTCCACTGCTCCATTTGGAGCACTGATTTTCCCCTAGGATTGCCAGCTCTGGGTTGGGAAATAAGAACATATGAGAATATAAGAGAAGCTATGTTGGGTTCAGGCCCATTCAGTCCAATAGACTGTTTCACACACAAATCCTGGTGCCGTCAGGAGGTCCACCCGCAGGGCCAGAACTCCAGAAGCCCTCCCACTGTTGCCCGCAAACACCAAGACTATAGAGTTTCATTACCCCTGAGATAGTGTTCCCATGAGCTCCAGATGTCTTGAAGGAAACTACAGAGGGAACCAGTTACTAGTTGGTTTGATTAGTCTTTCTCCCCTATACTCAGGTGGGATGAATACCCTGGCATAGTTCACCATTTTTCTGGCTCCTACCTTGAGAATTAGGGGGTGGAGCCTAAAGATTGCTGGATTTGGGTACAGGAGGGACTTCAGTGGAGTATAATGCCACCTTCCAAAGTGGTCATTTTCTCCAGAGGAACTGTTCTTGGTCACCTGGGCCACAACCTGGAGGATCTTGACCCTACTTGTCCATCAACGTTATTTGTTTGTTTCTTAACAAAATATTTTTTTAAATCTGTGACATTAACCTTTTAAAAATGAGCTGGTTTTTGTCTAGGAACAGGGGTAGAAAGTGGTAGAAAGTGATGTCAAGGCTGAAAAATCATTACAGGGGCTCCTCCATGGTCAAAAAGTTGAAAAGATCTGGATTAAACTCTTAAGGAATCATTTATTCAGTGTCTTTACCACCTGTGATTGAAGACAATGCCTTCAAGTCCATAAGTACAGTCACCCCCCATGTGGCCACCCAGACTAAAGCCTGTCTTCTGACATCATGCTATTAGGGGACACAAGGGCATTTTCATAACTCTCTGCATCATACTCTCAAAGGACTCTGACCTTCTGAAAAATTATTTTCCAAAGGTTCTGTGTCAAAACCCAAATAAATATGTTTCTAAAAATGCCTAACAGACATCACCAAACATAGATAACTACCCAGGAGAGCATCCATCAGCAAGCCGCCAAAACTAATGGAATTGAAGAGCTAAACTTGATCATATGTGCACACCTTTTGACAGACCTTTTCAAATAAACATCAGCCCAATTAGCCAAGTTTAGCAAAAGTTCATCAGAAATTGGGAGCCCAATCCACTGCACAGGTTCTTGAATGGGAGATCAACAAGGAAGACTATGGTCACTATGAAGAGGAAAGACATGGTCTTCCATCTCTCCCTTGTGGCCAATGGTGAAGCATTGCTCCATATTAAAATCAGAGTCCAGTAGCACCTTTAAGACCAACAAAGATTTATTCAAGGCTTTCAAGTGCAAGCACTCTTCCTCAGAATATGAAGAGTGCTTGCACTCGAAAGCTCATGCCTTGAATAAATCTTTGTTGGTCTTAAAGGTGCTACTGGACTCTGATTTTATTGTGCTACTTCAAACCAACATGGCTATTCATTTGAATCTCTGCTCCATATCTTTATCTAATCCCCTCTTGATACTGTCTGTGCTTATAGCCACCATCACATTTTAAGGCAGTGAATTTTCATATGTTAATTACTCTTTGGGTGAAGAGGTATTTCCTTTTGTTGGTTCTAGCTGATACTATTTGTTGTTAAATAATGATAATTTGTATTTTAAATGTTATATTATTATATTGTTTACCCATATTGTATTTTTAACTTTTGTGAGCCATTGTGAGCTATAGGGGAAGGGTGGCATATAAATACAAACATACATGCAAGCACACGTAAACCACCTCTGCTCATCTCTAGCCTGGAACACTCCATGGATGGGATGACTAAGAGTTGTTTATTCAAGTAAAAGTCACCAGGAGGGGTGGCTGAGGGTGGATACTAAGTTGAGCTCTCTTTGTTCCCTTCTCAGATCTTGATCTTCACCCCCACCCCCCAAAAAAACAGCAATTTAAAAGCCCAATGAAATTAAGTTCTATCAATTTGTTGTACCATCAAGTTTTAAGCAAATGAAATGTTCTGAGAAGTATAACAAGAAATCTCCATCTCAGGTATCTGACTCCTAAAGTGTTTTGTAAAATGTCTAATCAAACAGATAGTAAATGTTGGAAATGCAATGACTGGGGAAGGCACTGGCAAACCACCCCGTATTGAGTCTGCCATGAAAACATTAGAGGGCGTCACCCCAAGGTTCAGACATGACCCGGTGCTTGCATAGGGGATACCTTTACCTTTACCGTTTATGCTATTGTGTATTTTGCCAACGGGTGTATCTAAGGGTTTTGCATAATTCTTCTTTCATGCAACAATGGCAGGAAGACTCATCATTGTTGCTGGATTGAAGCAACAACGGTTGCTGCAGATAGATTCCTGGTGTGAAAAGATCAGGGAACTGGCCGTGGTGGCTAAACTAAAAGCTATTGTGAACCACAGGCCAGCTGCAGAATTTCAAAGTCACTGATGTTTGTAAACATAATGTTTGTAAACATTAATTTTATATCTTGCTTTTTCTATTCTGTAATTAACTAGAAAGTCAAATAAAACTCTATTAAAAAAGAAAAGAAATCTCCATCTCAGGTCATGCAAAGCGTTTAGTACTACACAGTAGCATGCGTTTGTACATGTGTCCAATCTATGGTAACACAAGGCAACTTGAAGCTATAGAGAGGCAGCTTGGTGTAGTGGTTAGGAGTGTGGACTTCTAAATTGGCGCGCTGGGTTTGATTCCCAGCTTCTCTTCCACATGCAGCCAGCTTGGGTGACTTGGGCTTGCCACAGCACTGATAAAGCCGTTTTGACCTAGCAGTAATATCAGGGCTGTCTCAGCCTCACCCACCTCACAGGGTGTTTGTTGTGGGGAGAGGAAAGGGAAGGCGAATATAAGCCGCTTAGAGCCTCCTTCAGATAGAGAAAAGCAGCATATAAGAACCAACCCTTCTTTTTCTTCTTCTAAACTTTGATGGTACTGTGAAAAGTGTAGCAGAAAAAAAGGTGTTCCATACACAGAAACCCAAGATAGTAGAAAAAATGAAAATAAACTATCAACTATAAAAGGAAAACATAGACCGTTATTAATCACCAGCACTGCTGGCATTTGTGATTATTTTTCTGCCTAAAGGATATATCTATCTGTAATGAGGTAAATGTTCTCCCGTGAAAACCCAGAGGGTTGGATCCAGCAATCCATCTATGGACACCACTGACACCTACAGATCTTTACTGCATTCTCCCCCCTCCCCCCATCATATCTTTCTGTCCCCGAGGAAGTTAATTCCCAGGATCACAGCACTAGCATGGACCCACAGCCATGCAAACTGGGAGGAGGAAGAGAAATCACCCTTTCACTGCTGACATTCAGCCAAAAACAGCGCAACCAAGGCAGACTTTCTCCTCATATTATACACAATTAATTGTAGTCGGAATAAGTTATCACATTGACATCACTATCACATTTCACTTTTCAGAATTCCTTGCCTCAAACTCTGAGTGATCGATGGTTCTATTTTATTCCAGCTCCCTTCCTCTGTTTTTTGTAAAATGTGTGTAGGTCTATAATTTACAGAATGTTCAGGAAACAGAGAATTTCCTATTTGGGAGCTATTCAAAGCACATTTGAAGCTTATTAAGCAGCAGCACTCTGCATGAGAAATTTAATGAGTTTTTAGGGGGGCCGCAGCAATGGGAGTGATCTGAGACTTCCCTTTACGATCTCAGGATTTCAGACAAAGCTGCCATTTAAACTCATTAGGAACATGGCATCTATAGGTGTCACACTTTTCACATGCTTTTCAAAAAAAAGGTTTATTATGATGCACAATCACCACAAATTAACCCTCTCTTACTCCAGTAGAATAATAAAAAGGGCAGGAGCCAATTCATCAGGGTTTAATAGGCTTCTTGAAATTAATCGGCAGAAAACAATTTTCGCAAATTTTACGAGGGTGTGGGCTGAAAGTAAAAAATTAAACCTCACCCTCCTAAATCTGTTTCAAAATAACCCTCCCCAACCATTTTCTTGCATGGGTTAGTAACCCAATGTGGTGTCACGGGACTACTTTATGGAAGACCCAGGTTCAAATCCTTACTAATGCCGAGGGAGCATGCTTGGGCCAGTTGCACTCTCTCAGCCTAACCTACCTCACAGGATTGTTGTGAAGATAAAACAAAGAGAACTATGTAAGCTGCTTTGGGTCCCTACTGTAGAGAAAGGCAGGGTACAAATGAATTAACAGAATAAAAATAAGTAAATAGGCAAATAACCAAAGCTGTAGCATTCTCAAAGCTAAGTAGATGTGGTCCCTATCATGGAATAGATGGGAGAAATTATCGGAAATCCCATATAAACTGTCTGTAAGAAAAAAAATAGAACATTCATAAATAAAATTAAAAAGGGAGGAGTGTCACAGGTAATTCGGAATCACCAAAACAGGTACATGGAATGAACTCTGCTTTCCATTTTCATATGATAAGTATAAGGTATAAAGCAAGGCCTTGGAGGGAAATGCACTCACATCAGGAATGCATTCAGACTAAAGCTAGACATGACCTGTAACACATGACCATTGTGGGGAACTGGAATTTAACCCCAAAGCCCTGCAGTGCCGTGATTGGAGTACAAAATGGTATCAGAGAAGGAGGGGCTTCAGTCTCCCTCCATACCATTTCCCTAACCCAAAATGGCCACTGGAGCTCTTTGCTCCATCCGCCAGTCTCCTTGGCAGTCATGCCCCAGCCTGGATAACTCAAGGTAGCTTGATCTTATTTATTTATTTAAATTTTTATCAGATTATAATCAGATCTCAGAAACCATCAAGGAAATCTAAGGTTGGAACACACAGGCAGACAATGGCAAACTACTGTCAAACATGCCTTGAACACCCTTCAGGGTTGCCACATGTCACCATAGACCTATATTGCAATAAGGTATAAGCATCCCCTTTTGGTCAGTAGGCATGTTTGAAAGGGTATTGCTTATTTGAAGCCATTGCTTATTTGAAACTGGATCCTATACCAATTAATAATCTGTTTCTAAAATTATTAACTTTTTACCACCTTTCCATTCCATCTGCTAAGAAATCTGCACTTTGCCTACACAAACGGCGAGAAACTGTTCCAACAAGTCATGTTCCCCCTTAACTCTTATTATTGCATGTACCAATGAAAAGATATAATGAAACTTTGCTCATTGTTTGCATATGGTATACTTTAATATGATTGAAGCCTGCAACAGTATTGGTTATAGCATCCAGTTGTAACTGGTAACAGATTGGTAATTAAAATGTTCATGAGTTGACCTGAGTATCCTCGGGCCCATCCCTCTCTCTTCCAGACTTACAAACCTCACGGGGCTGTGGTAAAGAAGGAAAAATACCACCTACATCAACAGAAAGAGGAATAAAACATGACTGACAAGAGACAGACAGGACTTCAGCCTTTGAAAAAGATGACAGAACCAGGTTCGAGGCTGGAGAGCAACCTCTGCAGTTAGAAAAGTACAGAAAATTAAATTGTGGAAGCTACTCTTAACAGGAGCCCTGAGCTTGGATAGCAGAGGCTCGCCTGGTCTCATCAAATCTCAGAAGCTAACCAAGGTTGGCCCTTGCTAGTATTTGGATGGGAGACCTCCAAGGAATACCAGGGTTGTGAAGCCGATGTAGGGAATGGCAAACCACTTCTGAACGCCTTGAAATCCCTGTGGATTTGCCATAAGTCGCCTGTGACGTGAGGAAAAAAAGAAACCTCTATTACCAATGCTACATTTATTGAACATTTTCAGCCCTACAAGAGTTCTGTTGTTTACCTCTTGACAATGAAACGGCTCAAAAGCAAGGAATCCAAACTAAAAACACAATCTCGTTTTTTCTCTAAAGTTACATCATTAAAGCAACATTAGCCTCTGCTGGAATTGCGCCCATTCAGTAATTGTAACAGCAGCAGATTAAGCCACTGGACGCTGACCTCCATTTTCCACACAGGTTAATCTTTTTTAAACCTCAACACTGGAAGCTAGCCGTAAAAAACCTCTTTCTACCCTGCAAGTCTGCATTTTAAGGATGGCAGCATTATTCTAGAATAATTCAGCTGAATCGCTGTGGTCTGAATAGATTGAATGAATACGTGATAAAGAAAATATCTCTTATTCTTTTTCAGTTTTTTTTTTTAAATCTCTTCCAAATAAATCACAGATCAGGTCAAAAGTTGCTCTTCCGCCACTATAATGCCTCTTGTGCTAGCAACATGGCACTTCTGTTGCAAGACGATTTTCTGACAATTCCCCCTCCCACTGCAAACCCCCCCCCATTTCATAAGCGTTTGACACCTCCCCCCTCATTTTCTCAAGCAGATTTTCAGAGAAGGTTCATTGGGTTGCAGCTGTTAAGGAGAAGACAATGAAGTCCTGTTCTTTAAAGCTTCTTCTCCAATTGTGGGTCTTTGAATATTTCGAAACAGAAGGATAGTAGGCATGAAACAGATGTGTAAGAGATATATTCTCTATCATTCCACACATCTACATGTTGCACACTAAACCAACATAGTCGAAATGGTACTTGTGTGGTCTCCTATTTAACAAGCAAGAGGAAGGTGTGCCCTAAAAACAAGGTATACATGAAGGACCAGTTCACATATGCATGAATGTCATCTATTTATTAACAGCATTCTGACCAGCAACTTGCTGCTACATAGATGAGCAGACTTCACTGAAAAGCATAGGATATGAAGTCTTGACTGCAATAGTTTAAAAAATGTAGATTATTTTGTAAATTTGCTGTCTGATAACTGTAAATGCACTTACTACTAAAGTAACAGACAATGAAAGTCCAGGGCCTTGAAAATTGAATAATGATATTGTTCATTATTCAAGTGGATGTATTCTCCAGGAGAACTAATTTCCTCCAGATTGCCCTGTGTAGTTGAATGAGATACCCCTCGAAGCTTGGAGAAGGTGTCAGTCCTTCAGCTGAGGGGAACAACAGGTTCATCTGCAGAAACAGCTGTTTAACAGTTTAGACACGACCAACAGGCAGGCATGAGCTGGCTGAAAGCAAAGCACAAGCAAGGTTTAGGGATGCATTCCTGTGAATATTCAGGATTTTTCAGGACCGCTGAAAATATATAGTTGATGTACACTTAAAGGGCTCTTAGTCTCTTTAAATAAATGCCTTCAGAGTGAACTCTCAGCTTGGAGAAGGCATTTAATTTAAAGGAACTGTGAGCCTGTTAAATGCCTCTGGAGTTCACTCATGCCACTGCTATGGCTTACAAAAGGCATTTAATTTTAGGGGGGGGACTGGGTCCTTTTAAAGTTTAAATGCCCTTCCCTCTAGTATTGGAAACAATGAAGGATGGGAGCACCTTCTTTGGGAGCCCATAGAATTAGACTCCCTTGTACAGTCTTGGAATACAAGACTCCCTTGTATTCCAATTGGTGGAATATCCTCCAGTCAGGGCCAATTGCAGCCCTTGCTCAGGATTCTGCAGCCCCTCCCTCCTTTCAGGCCTGCTGTGAAGGAAGCATCTAACAGCAACTGACTGAAGGGAGGAACAAGTTTCTCTGTCAGTGTCATGCTGAGGAGAAGCCTGAGTGGTCCATGGATGTCTGTGGGCCACGTACAATCCTGCTGTGGCCGGCCTTGCTGCTGGAGGGAAGATGCAACCAAACCTCATGTCTCTTCTCCCCTCCCCCTGCAGGCTCCCACGATTGCCACGGCATCGGCCTATCAACCAGCAACAGCTTTCCGGAGCCCGTTGTATATTTTTTTATTACTAGTCCATCATAATTGTGAAAGAGAAGCCACACAGAGCAATACTTCAAATGTAATATCGTAATTGTATGTCCCACTGTGGTAGACCACTGGCTTTACCTCAGGAATTCATTTCTTAGCCTACTATTACAAAAGCTTGTTTCCACTGACTGTCCCTCAAGAACATGCCATACAATTCTTCCAAGTCTTTGTAATAACTTGAATAGTCAAAAAAATTAAAGACAGTCTTGTGTTTGAAGTTCTGCAACATAAGCAGGTTGTTCTCCTCTTCGTAAAGCAGAAAAAAAAAGATCAAAGCACAATGGTTTTCAGAGATCATGTTGGATCCTGAGATCCACAGACACAAGGACAGTGAAGGTTTTCCACCACGTCCCGTCCCTCCCCTGCCAACAGTCCTCGTTGTACGTAAGACAATTCATTCCTGGCATGGCCAGTTGCAGTAAGAAGGGAAATGAAACAGCCTTTCTGCCTTCTCTGTCCTATTATGATATGATTTTCTTTGGAGGTCTGCTAGCTCTTCCAAACACTTCTCCGTAAAAGTGAATATGCATGTTTCACTTTGGGACTAGTAAACTGCGGGTATTTTCAGCATTCCTCACTGAGAATTGCCTCAAGGTTCCTCGCAGATTTCTCCAAGCGCTAACCAGAATCCATTTTGCTTATTAGTTTTAGCTGCTGTGGACTGATAGGGAATAAGAGCCCATATGGTATTTATTCACAACAAGCAAGCCATTTCAACACGGAATGTAGGTGGACTCTTTCAAGGATAACGGCTTGCGTTAATGAATCTTCATGCTTTATGATAGATTTCATACCAATCAATGTGGCTCACAGTAAACTGACAAGGTTTTGCATAAACTAATCAGCAGAAATCCCTCTCTTTTTTTCACAGAAAATAAATGCGTTCTCGCTGCCTCGTATTCCCCTGGGTATCAATTTGACATCTTTCTATAATAAACTTCCACTCAATTCTTTTTATGTTCAGATATAAAACAGTGGCTCATTATTTATAGTAAACCGGTCTAAAAAAAGGAGTTTTCTGTATTTAGCCTTATGGGACAAACATAGCATGGCCTCATTGCTATGCCATTACAAGAAGAATCAATGTAAGAAGATCTATGGACAAGTGAATCTCTTTCTCTCTTTCTGCACTAAAAATTGCAGGAGGAAAATATGTCCCCACAAACTTCTTAAATGTAAGGTTTTGTGATGGGTTTTATGTGGTTTATTCCATCACAAATCAGCTCTACAGCCATCTGGTTGAGTGAACAGTCATATGCAGTACAAAACTGCTTCAACTGTTCCCAGTTGTCCACATCTCAAGGTCAAACAAACTCATAAGTCTCTTCCCTCTGCTACAACTAGTGTCACAGGTGTCTAAATGGAATGTTACATCACATGAACACCCATGAAGCCACATTTTATTTAGTCAGACCATTGTCTATCAAGGTCAGTACTGTCTACTCCAGCTGGCAGCAGCTCTTGAAGGTCTCTCGTAGAAGTCTTTCATATCACCTGCTGCCTCATCCTTTTAACTAAAGGATGCTGGGGATTAAACCTAGGACCCTTGCCATGCCAAGTAGATGCTCTACCACTGAGCCAAGGACCTCTGGTTATACTTCTTGCAAAGTTACGATATCAAAGGAAGGGATTCAGGTCCAGCCATCTTCCTGGACACAACCTGGAAATAACTGGATGTTCCAAAATGTTTTCAAGGCAGGTATATGCTTCTCCAGTGCCAGTAGAACAGAGCTTCAAAGCATGATCACCAAGGCTTTAATAATTTGCCCCCCTCCAATTCTTTTTCCTAGTGCTAGCCTTGCAATCCCCCCCCCCAAGGGGGAGGATGAAATGTTTATTTAGTAGCCTGGTTTCTCTCTAGGAAGCAGTATGGATGGAAAGAGAGTAGTTACCTTTGCCCAGTATCACAGTTGAGGCCAAATTGCGCTACCCTCCATCTTAATAGCTAGCTTTAACAAAAAGTAAAGTCATCTGGAGATTCCATCCTAGATCTCCAGTTTCTCATCTAGTAATAATCATTTTATGTAAGAGTTTTTCTCTGGACAGGAAGCTTCTGAAAGGGGAGCCATTAAAATACGCCGCAGCTTGAACTGGCAGCTTTTTAACCACTGAAGCCAGCTTCAGCTTAGAGATTCTTAACAATTTGAAACATATTCAGTTACAAAGAAAGATAGCACTGAAAGCAAAGGATATACTGACCAATATGTTGCTCTTACACATATATATCTGCAATACCAAGGGCAGTATCAAATGCTAATTTTCAGTGCAATCCTAAATTGTGCTACAGTCTTAACATTGTTATTAATAGTCTTAGTAGGGTTTAAATCTAGAATCATAGAGTTGGAAAGGACATCCAGGGTCATCTAGTCCAAACACTGCTGGAAATCCACAACTACCTGCCCACCCGCAGTGACCCCAATCCCTGTTAAGGATTCTACTACAAGTGTCACACAACTCACGTATTGTATTACACACATTTGATTTTCTATATTTATACTTCCCCATGTACATTGGTTAATCACTTGTCTTCAATCTGGTCTCCTCTAAATTTAAGCCAGCTCCAGGTTTTGATGGTCCCTTGAGAAGCCCCTCTGGCAGTAAGCACAAACTCCATCCCTTGAAAGAGGGAATGGAGTACCAGTCTTCCATTGGTACTATCTGACTTGAAGGTTTTCAAATTTTAAAAATGGAAGCACATAAATAATATTTCATTCACACTGCACTTTTCATTCACTTCATACTTTTAATTTCCTGCAAATATAACAATCTAACTTGGTACAAATTTTCCACCACAGACATGTATAGGCTATTCACAGTTAGCTCTTGAGATAAGCACAAAGGACTTTCCCCTCCTTTTCTCTTCTGAAAAACATGCTCTGGTAAAATGAACTAGTGTTCTACTCAAAGCAAGTACACCATTGAACAATTTCACATAAAATAGAACACCCCATGTGCATGGGTGAGTGAGATTAGCTAAGGAACACAGTCCAGCACAAACTGATGGAACCAAATCAATCTGGACTCCAATGTTTCATAAAAAGAAAGCTGCAGCTAAAAGTGTGCCTGGGGGCAGGAGTTCCCTGCTCCTGACTATTGGTTGTTTCAAACTGGTGGCTGCAGTGATGGAGGGGTCTTTAACATGCTCCCACAATAGCTAAGTGGCGGCATTTAGGTAGCATTTGGACAAGAATTTTGTCTTAGCGTACCTCATGGTAAGGCAGCAGACATGCAGTCTGATTGAACTCCCATGAGGCTGGGAGTTCAATCCCAGCAGCCGGCTCAAGGTTGACTCAGCCTTCCATCCTTCCGAGGTCGATAAAATGAGTACCCAGCTTGCTGGGGGGTAAACGGTCATGACTGGGGAAGGGAATGGCAATCCACCCCGTATTGAGTCTGCCATGAAAACGCTGGAGGGCGTCACCCCAAGGGTCATTCATGACCCGGTGCTTGCACAGGGAATACCTTTATCTTTACCTCCAGAACAGCTGAGCTATTTCACCTTCCACAGGATAGTCGAAGGCTATGTGGGAGACTCTGCATTTTGTTGCAGGAAAGAGGAACAAGTTGTATTTGGGTCACCAAAGAGAAATCAGAGCTATAGAATATATGAGGTGATTATGCTTCTTATCAATTCTGTGACACTTGGTCTATCATACAACACTTTTCTCCAGGAGTGGAACACTATTTTCCAGTCTAGCAACTTCAGGCAACTGACTGAACTCTGGCTGATAAGAGTTTGCCCACGACTGGAACGGTGATGGATTTGACTATGTACAAAACCTTTTGAAGCATATCACGCATACACTTATGGTGAAACTCCAATGAAAAAAATGAAAAAAAGGGACAAATTAATAATAATCACAAAAAATATATATGTGGCGGAGTGCAGACTGAAAGTGTAGGTTGTGAGTAGGAATATCCTTAATTCAACCTTCACTTTAGCCATGAACGTATGTAGTGCTTTGCCCAAGGCCATCAGGTCAGCCTTCTCTATCTGCAATGCAGAGATAATGATACTGACTAGAGCAGTCAACTCAAGTTCACATACAGAGAACTCTGGAATTCCACTTCAGGCAAAACATTTCTCAGGGGGTCTTCTTACATCTGTAATACTCATCTATCTTACAGGTTATGTGCTATTGCTTACAAGCTTTATAGTTAATAAGTGAGCGAGGAAGTCAAGATAAAGACCCAGACGGACATCCAGGCTCTGTTTTCAGTTCTTTCATCAGTGACAAGTCCTTATATATATTAATAGTATAATACTGGTCACAGCCTCACATAGGTATGGGGATACCAGTCTGTATTGGCACGTGTCGATATATGGGGAACGTGTCAATACTGACTGGTATCCCCATACCTATGTGAGCCTGTGGCCAGTATTATACTATTAATATATATATAAGGACTTGTCACTGATGAAAGAACTGAAAATGGAGATTACCTCGATTCCGTTTTGACAGAAGTCCTAAAGAATAAAGAAACAAGGAAAACCACAAAAATAGGACATTTTTCTTTATTTATCATATTGCCAGTGGATTGGTCTGTTTCTCTCTGTTTGCTTTAATTATTAGACCGTCCTTCTTATACTCTCGTAAGACATCCAGGCTCAACAATGGAATCGAATTGTGTTTCTTATAACATGAGTGTGAATGCCAATTTTTATTCATTTATTTTTGCCATCGAGCGACAGCAGACCTATGGTGACTCTGTGGAGTTATCAAGGCAGGAGACATTTATAGGTGGTTGGCCATTGCATACCTCCATGTCATGACCCTGGTATTCCTTGATGGCCTCTTATCCAAATATTAGCCAACACTGATTCTGTTTGGCTTGAGATTTGATGAAATCAAGCAACCTGGGCTAAATACCAAACACCTATGACCAAATATAGTGAATTCCCAGTCATTTTAAACAATCCTAGCGAATTTAGACTAACAGAAGAGAGTTGTCCACAGTTAAAGGAAGGGGGAGATTTTCATGGACTAGTGGTTAATCAGAGATTATGTGAAGGTTGTCTCTAAATTGTGTTTTTTTGCACAAACGCCACTACAGTTGGCATGTATTTTAAGCTAAAGAAAAGGAAAGCTGATCATTTAAACTGTATTAACTCTCCCCAGTCTAGAGAAAATGAATCCTACTTAAATAATGAATGAAGGTGTCATACATTTTTTAGTTACTGCAACAAAAAAAGAATTCTGTACCTGTTCATTCTTTATGGTGACTTAGTTACATCAGTCACTGTCGAGTTGGGCCCTCTTTTACATCCCCTGTATACCAGGGAAACCAGGCAGTCACATAAATCACCTCTAATTTCCAGGCTGAGAACTTTCCCGTGGTCAACAGAGAGCAGACCACTAATGTACTAAAACATGAACTGCTCTGAAGTACATCTGGTGTCGTGTTAAGATGGAAGAAAGCTAAGGAGAGAAGTGACAGAAGACCCAGTAGAAATACCAAGCAGTCAAAGAATGCAATCAGCAGACAACGTTGCTGTATGACAGAACTTTTTCTGTGGACTGTGCCCAAAGTTTCTAAGATTAGAAGCCACCAATAAAAAACATCTCAAGAGGGAAGGTAGGCATGGTACAGCACAATCTCATCAGATCACAGAAGTTAGTAAGTAGGGTCAGTACTTAGATGGAAGACCACCAACGAAAACTCTGCAGAGGAAGGCAATGGAAGGCAGATGAAGCACCACCTGTGCTTCTCACTTGCCTTGCTAGGGTCACCAAAGTTGGCTGTGACTTGATGGTGATTTACAAACACATAGAACCATCAATGAGCTTCTTGTGGCGCAGGGTGGTAAGGCAGCCAACATGCTGTCTGAAGCTCTGACCATGAGGCTGGGAGTTCGATCCCAGCAGCTGGCTCAAGGTTGACTCAGCCTTCCATCCTTCCGAGGTCAGTAAAATGAGTACCCAGCTTGCTGCTGGGGGGTAAAACGGTAATGACTGGGGAAGGGAATGGCAAACCACCCTGTATTGAGTCTGCCATGAAAACGCTAGAGTGCGTCACCCCAAGGGTCAGACATGACTTGGTGCTTGCACAGGGGATACCTTTAAAACTATCACAGTTAAGAGCAATACATTCACACAAACCACGTTGCAGCTACTAAGAGCATCTTATCGCTGTAGCTCCATCCTTTCCATAATGTAATCTACAATGACTGCCCATGATTTCTAGAGATCCTCTTTTTTGGAGGCCAAGAGACTACTTGACTATATAATCTATCTCATCCTTTTTCTATACAGGGGATGAACTGTATCATTTAGTAGGGACTGCTCGTGCATTCAGCAGTTACCATTAATTACAGTCAGAATTCCTAATATTACATTTTAAGGGCCTGGGAAAAACTGTGGAAACACTCTAATAATCATAGCAGTAATATGTATAAAGAGTTAAAGGAAAACCAATGAAGGAGTAAAAGGGAAAAATACAATAACCAGCACCCTTTTAACCATACAGTGTTAATAATGGATTTAACTATACTGGTCTTCACTTTGAGTATTGTGGCTTTCTGTTTTATATCTCAGATATATCTTTGGTGCGGAGGCCAAAGAAGGGCCTTATGACATCTTGCTTCAAAGCTTCTCAAAAACACCTAGCCGGCCACTGTTGGAGAAAGATTGCTGAAACCAATGGAGATTTGTTAAGACTTGGTAGCTTGTTGTAAACAGATTGGATTTAACTATTCTCATGGTACATTCTAAAGAAGCTGAAAGCTTGTACCCTGCTATAGTTGGTCTTAATAAAAAAAACCTTTGGTTTGGGACTTTTCTTCAGCCCAAGGCAGCGACCTGAGACCAACAGTTTTCAAGCATGTAATAACCCATCCTGAGTCATGCAGTGATTCCAGAGAGAAATCCAAATAAAGGGAAGCAGTTCTAATGATAACTTTCAAGGGTTGAAAGAGTTTCTAAAATCTTATGTCTTGTTTTTCCCCTTCCTCCTCACTTAGCGGGTCCAGTCACCCACTCTGCTACTATGATTTGCAGTAAGAATTAGGTTAATATGAAGTAGCATGCTGAGATGTTCTGAAATGTTTGCCACAAAGCCCAAGTTGCCTTCTTTTTTGTAGAGAAAAGCATTTGAATTGTATTCTAAAGGCTTCTGGATTCTTACTTCCACAGACACTGAATTGAAATGTTCAAAGACCACTCCTACAGCTTCCAAACAACTTCCGACCAACCAGTAAAGCTATCATCAGAACACTAAGAGAATGCTTCCATCTGCCTTGGTGATATGGCATAATGTGCAGGTATTACTTTCTTTTGCAGTTTTCCAAATAAGGGCACAACACCCAAGCGATTTTAAAATGCAGAAAGAGATTTGGTCTTTCAGTTTCTTGCCTGACAAGCAAAGTACGGCAGAGGGGCTTTCTTTCATGCCACTTACCCAGCAGGCAACTGAGTGCCTTTTTTCTTCCATTTACAATAAAAAAGGGGTATTGTGTCTTACAGAATCTCTTTCAGAAAACTGTGTAAAACCGACATGTCAAACAAATGGCCTGAGGGGCCAGAACGGGCCCATCCAAGGCTCTGATCTGGCCTATGAGCAACTGGGAGGAAACCAGTCCAAACGAGGATCAAAAGGAACTCTATGGCAGATTATGCACGGGCCAGATAGACCAGGGTGGTGGCTGCAGGGCATCGGGGGTAATCCCCAATTATGCATGACACGGGCGACATCCTGGCCCTGGCCTGGCGCAGCGCCCCGGATCGCCTGCGGTAAGTGAACATGGAAACTCCCGCATTTCGTTTGCTGCTGCAGGTGCCATCCATGGCCCTGCTGGGCCAGCCCCGTGCCTAATGGAAGAGCCAGTCCTTTGGGCCTTGGGACCCGGCTCCTCCCCTGATCTACGGTGTGCCTGCAGGGACACTGAACGCCCCTGTCCACTTCATGGAGCCATAAAGCTGGACGAGCCTTCTCCCACCCCCATGCTGGTGAGAGAGCAGCATGCCGCTCTCCTGGCAGCATGTGGTGGGGCCCACATGCCCCCACTCCCCCCCCTGAAACCACCACCATGCAGTGCACTGGGCTCTCCACGCCCTGGCATTGTGCAAATGCACTACATTGGGGCAGTCTGCGTGCACTGGGGGATTCCATCCCCCGTGCATTCTTAGGATGCGGTGGGGCATGCTACCCCACCACAAGGATAATTTGTGCATAATTCATCTATGTGGGCTCTCCCTAGAGTATTTCCTCAGAGCTCCAGGGATTAACTTACCGAAAGTTGGCAAGCATAAGAAGCGAGGAGGGCTGGTTTGTTTCCAAGCTTCTTCTGGTTGATGCCACTTGGCTACCTGTCTTTGGCAGTCACACCTTGAGTTTGCCAGAACAAGGTTGCAGATTCTAGGTCCATTTTCAAAAAAGTAGCACTTTTCTCAGTGGCTGCTCCCTTAAGAACTTCCTAATATTCTTGTTATCAAATATATTTGTCAGCACCAAGGAATGTCTTATTGTATCTCCTGGGCCACACAGTATTGGAGAATCCCTTGAATTTCTACGTGCTTCACATAGCTGATGAATGTATCAGGTTCCACTCTCAAAATCTTCATTATCCCAGAGTTGGCAATCTATCTGTGTGCCACCCCACCAAACACACTTTTACTATAAATATTAAATATTTAGAAGAAGAAGAAGAAGAAGAAGAAGAAGAAGAAGAAGAAGAAGAAGAAGAAGAAGAAGAAGTTGGTTCTTATATGCCGCTTTTCCCTACCCGAAGGAGGCTCAAAGCAGCTTACAGTCACCTTCCCATTCCTCTCCTTTATTAACGCTTTTAAATTACAAGCAAAATTGAATGAACTGGGAGGGGTGGGTCCCAGTGAAGAGACAAATATAGAATAGTACAGACGCACTGGGAAACCAATATGGCAATTAAAAATATCCAAAGCGGACTTATATAGTTTCAGTTGTTCTTTAATTCTTATTTCACACAAGTCCCGACAATGGGAACCCAAAGTCACACCTGTGACAATGGAATGCAGCACTTCATGCTCCGGCTCATGAAAAGCTTCTGAAATGTGTTTTTTAAAGAGCAACAAGAGCCCCTGGTTGTTCCACTTTGATTGTCAGGCAATAGCTCTCTGTGGTGTGTAAAACTTCTTGTGCATATCGAGCAAAAGGTGGTTAGTCAGGTGCTGAGGAGGGGTGTGGGTCACAGCCAGTGGTGAAATATACCTCGTACCTGGCATTACATTTGATGGCATTCATGGCCCGTCCTGACAAAGTAACATTTATGCCAGACCTGGCCCTTGTAACAAATGAGTTCGACACCTCTGGTCTAAAGGCTGCAGCGGCACAGAGATCAAATTACGCTCCCGTGTATTGAGCTGTCCAGCACTTTGGATCTAATCAAAGACTCTCAGTAAGATATTTTTTATAACCAGGTCATGCAGATCCTTAAATAAACTGAACCAACAAAAGAGGAAGTGTGTGCTAGAAATGTTGATGAATTACCGTTAACATGAAAGAGCATTTTTGCTCTATTTGTGCACTGTACTGAGAAGCAAGTAAAAAGTTTCCTCATTCCACCAAAGTCCATCCGTCCGTCCCATCCATCCATCCCCCCCCTCTCTCTCTCACACACACACACACCAAGGCTTATTGTTCCAAAGATTTGTTTCCAACTGTCAATAACTTGGACAGAATATACACAAGGCTTATGATGGCTTAGGGATGCAGCAACGGGCAATTCAAGTATAAATAACACTCCCACATCTTGAGAATGCAAGCATTTCTAGGCTTGATTTTAGTTTTATTTGTTTATATAAGTATGCCCCGCTTTCCTCCCTAATGGGAACCCAAAGCCACTTATAACACCATTCTTCCTTCTTCCCTTTTATCCTTACAACCCTGTGACTGAGGTTAGGCTCATGGAGAGAGAACATCCTAAGGTCATCCAATGAGCTTCCTTGGCAAACTAAGAATTGAGTCTTGGGGCTCCTGGATCCTACTCCAACACTATAAACACCATATTGTATTGGCTCTGATTTAACCACACACACACACACACAATATATATAATCAGGCTTTTTCAATAAGGGCTTCATGAAACCCTGGAGTTTCTTGACGCCCCTGGAAGAGTTTCCTTAATGGATGGGAATTAATTTGTGTGTGTGTGTTAAACACTGATTGGATTTTATGACCATATATGGTAATGTTGACACTCCCCCCCAAAAAAAATGGCCAATGGTGGACCTGGAGGGCGTGGGAAGGGAAGGGAAGGGAAGGGAGTGTCCCCAGGTGGCCGTATATACTGCTGTGCTTCTCAACCATATACTGCATGATAATGGCAGTTCTGAGGTTTCTTAGAGCCTGAAAAATGTTTCAGGGGTTTCTCAACAGTAAAAAAAGTTGAGAAAGGCTGATATAATAACTCAAAAAGTATAGTACCACACAAGACAAATACAGCAAACGCGAAGAAAGCAAATTCTCTCCTGTTCCTCTAACAAATGCTTGGGTTTCACAGGTATCCTGTGTACAACAGGTTCCCTTTTCTTCCATAAGCGCACTTAACGAGGTTTATGAAGCGAGTTTATGCAGGAGTCCCATCTCAATTCCCTTAACAACATGTGCAGTACATCCCCTGTGCTCGTATGTTATCATCTTTTACCAACATGCATTAAGAGCATGGCACGGTTGCTCCCCAAACTGTCTTTTCATGGGAAACAAGTTTTGTGCTGCAGCCATTATGTCCAAAACAAGCACCAAGCGGGGATTGGCACGCATTTATTAACAAAGGAGGAAAATGCTCCAGGAACTGTCACGATGCAAGTTTTCTGTGCCAGGCTAGCAGCCTTTCTTGAGGAGCCAAACACTCCCCTCTGCCCATTGTACAGCGATGCCTTCCTTTTCAGAGCATCAAATGGAAGCTGCTGCCCACTGTGCAAACCTTTCTGCCTTGCTTAGAATACCCAAAACAAGAAGGGCTGCAATTCCAACTGGGAAAAAAAATCCCCAAATATAGACTGAACTACAAGGTGACATTCCGCAATGATACACAGATAGAAGCCCAGTAACGCCTTATGCCTGGAACATCTTGTTGGTCTCTAAGATCCAACCGGACTCAAGGCTACCTGGCCTATGGAAGACCAACATGGATAACCTCTGAAACATGCAGAGGTGCTGTAACACCTGTCTAACATGGCAGAATCCACTGGAAAGAATCTCCTTGAGCTGATTTTGCCATGTTCAAAAGCATGGCTTGCGCCAGCTTAGACAGAAAGAAAGGGCAGAAACAGCATGGGCTTTGAGCAGCCTGTCATGAATCTGGAAGGATGCTATTTTCTCCAGCGCAGGATCCTGGAGATCAGTGAATGAAGGCAGAGCTAGAGAGATGAACTGGCGGACGAAGGTTGCTTCTATTCTGTTGACCAGGCAAAAGCACATGGCCAAGCTCACAGAATCTGCTTTTAATAGCACAAATATCACACAAGGCTTGGAGGAGTGGGGAATCAAATGTGGCTCACCAGAGTAGAAGCTGCCACTCTTAACCACTGCACCACACTGGTTCTAAGCACACACACACTCCATGGCAGCTCACCAGGCCAGGTCCCAACCTCTGGCCACAACTAGAGATTTTTCTTAACCCCTCTTTGCAGATGCAAATTCTCTGACAAATGCACACATATACTAGGGACAGAAAACGATTAACAGGAATGCCAGGAGTTCAGCAACTAAAGCCTTTTCTTTTGTCCGCATGTGTACTAAAGTCTAACCACCCATTTATGCTAGGCGCCAAGCATCAACATTCTAAAAGGTCAAGATTCTCAAATGAGGGTACACTGCAAGCTGTCCAAGACTGGCTGCTGTCAATGGAAGGGAAGGGTATCCTTTCCCAGCCCCCAGCTTTAGTTTTCTTACCTGTGTTTGACAGCAAAAAGCCAAGGAGCACAGATGTACAGACTCCCTTTCTCATAGCGACCTGCCCAAAAATAGTTCTTTTCCATACTGAAGAGGCATGGGACAGTATAAAATGCACAGCCAACTACTGCAGTCTCCTGATGAAGCAAAGCAATACAACATGTGTGGAAACGCCGGGGGGGGGGGCACACTAGATCAATACATATCACAGCAACACATCATTGATGCCTAATGAAAAAGAGGAACAGGCTGGTCAGGGGGTCACCAGCAGGGTGTGAAGGAGTAAGAAGGCAGAAGGAGAAGGAATTGGGGCAATCCTGTCTCAGACTCCTTCTCTGTATCTCTCCTGCCTCCACCAGCTCAATAACTGATTGCACTGTCTTAGAAACAAGAACAGCGGCTGGTGGGACAGCTTTGGGTATTAGAAAATGCAACCGCTTGTCTGTTGTACCTGCTACAAATTAGGCAATGAAGTTCCACAATGACCTCTGCACCTTGGAAATCCTGCAGCATTGGAGGCACATTAGTGATCTATGGTGATGGCTGATAACGCAGGTGGGCCTAGTGATGCTACAAGTAACAAGAGGTGGATGGAGCCTCTGTGTCAAAGTGCCAGATGTGGAATCCAAACCAGTAGGAACACTCATTTCCTTCTTGTTGCGAGTCTGCAGAGGCATCTGCACAGCCACTATGAGAAACTCTGGCTTTCATCCAGCAAGGCCATTCTTATATCATCAGGTCTTGTATTCTTTCTTAAGAACATGTACCACCAATTTAGCAAAGAATGTTCCCTTCCCCCAGAATTCCAGGCCGCTCCCAAGAACATTTTAAGAATGATTTTTTAAAAATCTCTTATGGACCAGGAGGAGGCCTAACCAATCCAGAATTCTGGCTTTCACACTTCCATTTTTATATATCCTCAGCATCTGGTGTTCAGACTTAGAAGAAGAGTTGGTTCTTATATGCGGCTTTTCTCTACCCAAAGGAGTCTCAAGGCGGCTTCCAATTGCCTTCCCTTTCCTCTCCCCACAACAGACACCCTGTGAGGTGGGTGAGGCTGAGAGAGCCCTGCTTAGTCAGAACAGCTTTATCAGTGCCATGGCGAGCCCAAGGTCACCCAGCTGGCTGCATATGGGGGGAAGAGCGGAATCAAACCTGGCTAGATTAGAAGTCCGCACTCCTAAGCACTAAACAAAGCTGGCTCTCTATATACTTATACTGTTTCTGGATCTGGGGGGTTTATTTAAGACATCTTGGCTAACAGCAATTGATAGATCCATTCTCTGTGACACTGACCACTTTTTCTACTTGATAGCAAAGGGTAGATGGGAACCAAAGCACTATTCAGCTAATGTCCAAAAGGCTGCCAAGTGATCCTTAACTTCACAGCAGCTGAGCTGTGCAAGCTTAAAGAGACTGTGCAAAGCACACACACATACACCAAGTAAGTGTCACAACTTAAAAATAACCTTTCTACTACAGATGTTTCCTGTTTTATTTATGATGATGATGATGATGGGGTGGGTTTTTTATCCAAATAACTTTCTTGGCTCTCACAAGCTCATCTGAAATATTACAATAACTGCAAACCAATAAATAAATAAAACCAACAAACAGCATTTCAAGAAAGGTTTTTAAAAATTCAGCAAGGGGACTGGGGACATTCATACACAAGTTTTAAAAGCTAAGAATTTGCTAAGAAAAAATGCTACCTTAAGCTACAATGCTAACTAAGTTAGCAGAAAATCACATCATTTTACAATGTGCAACAATTCTGTGGGAAGGAGGAGTGTGTGTGTGTGTGTGTGTGTGTGTGTGTGTGTGTGTGTGTGTGTGTGTGTGTGTGTGTGTGAGAGAGAGAGAGAGAGAGAGAGAGAGAGAGAGAGAGAGAGAGAGAGAGAGAGAGAGAGAGAGAGAGAGCGTGGCTAGGTTTGGACCTTCCCTTTACATGGGAAACGTAAAATTTCGCAGGGCAATGAGTTAACCTTCAGTGTCCTTCACAACGGCTGCTCTTCTGCCTTCCAAACCTGTTTACTGACCCTTGATCAATTATAAATCTGTCACGCTAGCTCAGTTGATTAAAATCACATTAATAGCTCCATTTTGGAAGACAGCAGTAGCCACTGGGGAAAAAAGCAACTACTGGTAAACTGGTGCCAACATGCCCATCTGCCAAGAAATTTACATGCTTGCAACTAACAACCATGGTCTTTGCTTGCAATTCTATGGACAGAGCTAACACCAACAATAGATCTCAGATAGGAGGCTAAGCCCTCCTCTACCTAGCATGCAATGCAAACAGACTTTTACAACAGTGTTTTGCGGTCTTCCCTCAAATACTAGGTCACTGTTTTTTCCATATTCAGCCAACAAGGACTTTCAACAGAAGGATGGTGCCTTGGCCCAGTCTCTGAAGCACAGTGAGATGACACTTTCCTATACGTATGGGCACGGCCTGGTTAACTGAGTACGGTTGTTGGGACCATCGCTGAGCAAAGCCCACAGCAGAACTCAGCCCACAAATAATACTTTTAAATACTTAACATTTACACTGTTTTTAAAGAATAGATTAACATGCTGTAACCCACCCTGAACTATCAGGAAGGGCGGGAAATTATGTTGTTGTTCTTATTTTTATTATTACCGTTATTGTTGTTAACATATCCAGTTACTAAAGGTGCTGGATACATCCTTTTAATATCATCAAGAAAACATCAAGAAAACAAAGATCATGGCATCCGGCCCTCTCAATTCCTGGCAAATAGAAGGGGAAGAAATGGAGATAGTGACAGATTTTATTTTCCTGGGCTCCAAGATCACTGCAGATGGGGACTGCAGCAAAGAAATTAAAAGACGCTTGCTCCTGGGGAGGAAAGCTATGGCAAATCTAGAGAGCATCCTAAAAAGCAGAGACATCACCCTGCCAACAAAAGTGCGTTTAGTCAAGGCTATGGTCTTCCCAGTTGCAATGTATGGCTGCGAAAGTTGGACCATAAGGAAGGCCGAGCGTCAAAGAATTGAGGCTTTTGAACTCTGGTGCTGGAGAAGACTCTTGCGAGTCCCTTGGACTGCAAGGCGAACAAACCGGTCAGTCCTAGAGGAGATCAGACCTGACTGCTCTTTAGAAGGCCAGATCCTGAAGATGAAACTCAAATATTTTGGCCACCTCATGAGAAGGAAGGACTCCCTGGAGAAGAGCCTAATGCTGGGAGCGATCGAGGGCAAAAGAAGAAGGGGACGACAGAGAATGAGGTGGCTGGATGGAGTCACTGAAGCAGTAGGTGCAAACTTAAATGGACTCCGGGGAATGGTAGAGGACAGGAAGGCCTGGAGGATCATTGTCCATGGGGTCGCGATGGGTCGGACACGACTTCGCACATAACAACAACAACAATATCATGGCTGAACAGGCACGTAAACTCAAGTTTCCTGACATGGATCAGGGTTCCCAACCTTTTCAAGTCTGTGGGTACTATTTTAATTCTGATGAAAGGTTGTGCACATAAACTCTTCTTAACAGATTGCCTTTTGAAATGAGCATATTACAAAAACATTTTCTTGCAGGAATGCAGTTACACAGTAAATATTCTTGTGCTGTAGTGGAAACTGTTGCAACTTGAACTCCCCACAGGCAATCAGTTTTCCAATGGCCCCGCTGTGTAAAACCCCCACCTGACTTTGTCCACTTTGAAAAAACACTTGGTGGGCACCATGAAAGGGGTTGGCAGCGTCGTGATGCCCTCAAGCACCATGTTGGGAAATCATGGCATAGATGGTCTTTCACTGAATGACAATGAATGTATATCAATGAGGGCCAAACTGTGGCTCTTCAAATGTCCATGGGCTACAATTCCCAGGTGCCTTTGATCAGCTGGGAATTGTAGTCCATGGACCTCTGCAGAGCCACCCCAGTCAGCCTGAGAAGGGCAGAGTTTCAGGAGGGGAAGAACTTAATGGGGTATAAGGTCATACAGACCTCTACTGCACTATGGCTGTCGTGCTGGGCTGCTGCCTGGCATTTGCCTCAGGGCAGGTTTCCCCACTTCTTCCTGGCTCTACACAGGGGAGCCTTTGGCCCGGTGCACCTTGTCTGCCCTGGATTTGTGTTCCTCGGAAGTGAATCTATAACCCTCTGCAGTAGCTTCTAGGCTGTCACTGCATACCTTCTATTCCTGGTCTGAACAATGTTAAAATGTGTGCACGTAAAGTCCTGCATCATAACACGTTGTGGGAACCATGGTTGGCTAGCTGTCTGATAACAAAATACTGCTATTACCTTTTGGAGACAGGTATAAAAACATTTCAGAATTTTCTTATAGCGACTGGACGCTGCCAAATTTCAGCTGTGCATCTGTTTCTAAAATAGATACCAGTGGGTAGCCATTTTGGTCTGAAGCTGCAGAACAAAGCTCAAGTCCAGTGGACTCAAACTTTGTTCTACCTGTTAGGAAAATGCTTTAACACAAAATATGCACACACTTAAATAAACACAGAGAGACAAGGGTGAGGACGAATATTCATTCCTGTAGTGGAGGGCTGGGGACCATTTCTAAAAAAATCTCCACATAGCTCTCCTGTGGTTTTTATACCTCAGGACGGAAGAATGGTCCTGCTGTAGAACTTGGCCCCCTGTTAACAAATTCCCCCCCAAAAAAATAACTGTTTGATTTTAATATATAGGGCTCATTTCGCAAGCTTAGATATCACTACAGCAGGGGAAGATGTGAAAGGTGTCAAGAGCTATGATTCACAGTCGTTTTCCATTTCTGCCGTTTGTTTTACCTTCTCCATAAACTTCTGTACAATGTTTTCTCCATATTGCATAAGCTCCCCAAGCTCTCTAAGCCTCAAGTCATGCTTGCTTTTGCTATACTGTAGGAATTCCTAATCTCTGTGCTAGTAGCCAGAGAAATTGTCATCATACGGTGATTCAGCAGACTGATTGTTTCCAGAAGAGACTGGGCCGACAAAAATATTTGCCAGATGCACAAACAATTGACTCCCACAGAAGTCTATTTTCTTACATTTAAGAACACCACCTGCATTACCCAAAAGCTGAATCAAGGTCTCACGAAGCATGCAAGGCAGTCGGAGAAGTGTATTCCCAAGGGCTGTTCTCTAATCAGGAGTTTTCTATAGTTCATGTCATGAAAACAATGAGTGTGCAAAGGATCATGGGGGGGGGGGTCATCTCCTTAGTCATACTTGCACTGATGGCATAACTGCAACACAATAAATGGATTAAACTCTATTGCAGACGGCCAAGGTAATGAGAGGAAGGCTGAGAAAATACTTTCTGAAAACCAAATCAGGAGCTCACAAGTTCACACACTGACAACTTCAATAAATTACTAGGGCAGACCAAAAAGGGACCAACATGAACAACCCTAGCATTCTTCATTATGGTTCACAATGCACAAGGAAGCCACCTTTCTCTTTCTTGTTATTGATAGGCGACTATGAACCTAGTATTTTCTCAAACACTTCTACGCTCCTCAAACAAAGGAGCACTTAATTGCAGCTCTAGGAACCGTTGGCAGGCTCTTGCACAAAACGCAAAAATAAATTTTACAAAACCCATAAACTCAACCGCTAATTTAATGACCAGGAAGAGTTTTTGCTTTTGTTTCCAGCTCCTTCGGCACTTCGCTTTCTGTGATAATGGTGCTAAAATTATGGCATTATCTTCCTGCTCTCTTCTCTTCGCTGCAGAATATATTTATGCTTCTTCCTTGGGGATTTCACGCTGGCTTGATGTTTAAGACAATGGAGCATAAGCAGGGATGCGTATTACTTAGCAGCATCTGTGGGTTTAAGTCCAAGCTCCTGAATAGGTTATTCAAGTCCAATGGCTCTTCTGCCTCATGCCCCCTTATTGCTGAGGATACCAGAAATGGCATCAAAGCAACTGCAGACTATTTAGACAGGACAAAGAGGCATTCTGGAGCAGGGGAACTCTGGGATGGAAACAGCACATCATGTGCTCTCACAAGCGAGAGTGTCAGGAGA
This sequence comes from Paroedura picta, assembly GCF_049243985.1. NCBI lineage: Eukaryota > Metazoa > Chordata > Lepidosauria > Squamata > Gekkonidae > Paroedura > Paroedura picta. The sequence goes on from NC_135378.1 coordinate 75,004,292, forward strand.
AGAGAGGAAGGAGCTGCAACCCATAGGGCCATTCATATACACTTGGAAATGGGCAGGGTTGGCATTGGTGGAAAACATTGTCAAGATGCAGATGACTTGTGGTGATCCCCCCATGGTGGTCTCCTGGGTCGACCTGCTTAGCTTCTGTGATCTGACAAGATCAGGTTAGCCTGGGCCATCCAAGTCAAGGCATAAGTTATTTAATTCTTGATAATTTTGAGTCCAATCACACCTTAGAGACCATACAGACTTTCATGATACGAGCCTTCAAGAGTCAAGAGGGTAGACTCTGGCTAGGCTCAACAGCATTTTTATGTTATCGCATGGCTCTGTAAGTGCAAGGTGATTCATACCCATTTCTCTCTCCTCTCCCCTACCCCTTCGGTTAGCCAGTAACAAGTTTATAAACTCTGTGCCTATACAGAGTGCAAACCCAAGACTTATATTTTTGAGTTATACACTTTAACCCTAATTCTGGGATGTACCCACAGATTCCACCAGAACCAGCAGAAAGTACAAGCAAAGTTGGCTTCTCCTGCTTCCTCCAGTGGTGACTTGTGAACCCTTAAAAGGTGAGTTCAATATTTGGATCACCTGTATGTATAGAAAGCTATGCAACATGTGTGGCTGCACTGAAGACTGTTTATGCACTGGAGGTTTCATGCCAGGCTGCAGGCTGGAGTTTTAGTTGTGGCAGGTTGCCCCACCTCTTCCTGCACACACATGGGGGAGCATTTGGCCTGGTGCGCCTCATCCGCCCCTGATTCGTGCTCCTGCACGGAAGCTGGGGCAGTGAAGTTCCCAGTGCATAAACGGTCGAAGAGAAGATGATGAGGGAAACTGCCTCTCCATACAGCTTCTCTCAATGGAACCGTGGAAGAGGGACAGCAAAAGGGGCACTTTTGAGCACTTTTCTATCCTCAGGGGATCCCCTCTGTGGCTTTTCATTCATGTATGTTTCTTGACCCTCAGTGCTACATTTTCAAGACACACCAGTACCTGCAGTAGTAAGGTAAGGAAGAAAAGACAGGCCTCCTCCATTTGCCTGTCTATTTTCCCAACAGGACTGATCAGAAAGGGAGGAGACTTGGTTTCAACCTGTGAAATTGCCAGGGAGAAACTATTAAACTGTTTCTTTCCACCCATCACAGCCGTGATCAGAATCTATGCCTCACATTACTACTTAATTCCCCTTAAAAGTAAATAACAGGAAAATCCATTCATGAAACTCCCAGTGTCCCTTAATCTCTTAATTCAAATCGCATGGCTTTTTCCCCCCAGCTTCAGTGGTGGACTGTCTAATTCTTATCTCTTTGCATTTTCTGCTCTGAAACTTCACCAGTGGAATTTCTCTTCTGATACACTAAACAAACTTATTCATCATGTGGAATCAGATAGGGAATGACAAGGGTCACAAGATACACTCCTTGTGTTTATATTCTATCTGTTTATACAACTTGGATGGGCAAAGAAATGTATACTGGGAATGGAAGTGTAACTTGCAGGAATTTCTAGTCTATTAATATTTCTGGGCAGACAGGAGGAGGGGAACTAGGGGAGGACTAGATACACCCCCCCCCCAAGAAACTCAGGAAGGATGCCGAATTATTTAAGTCAGCATTTTAAAAAATGCAAGAAAAATTATCCAGTGAATTCAAATTTGTATTTTATTAGCTGCATAATGTTTTATTAATGAGCAAAGGAAATACAACAATTAGGAGTAATTAGCATTCCTTCAGTATGCGCTGGCTAGTTCAGCAAAGCACAAACAATATTTTCCAGTTAAACTCTCTGTGTCTTCTGATTTAAGTCTTTCCCACTTGGCCTAGATGTTGCAGAAATATCATCCAATACTCCTGCACAAGCTGCAGCTTATAACCTACCAGAGGCTTTTGCTTTTGATATCTTATTTTCTTCTCCTTTCATTTTCTCCCTCATCTTTCTTTTCAATTTCCTTTTAAGCATGGCTTGTCAGATAAATCTAGCGTAACTTTCAAGAAACTTTTGCCTTTCCTCTCTCCCTTCCTCTCCTCTATAATTCCCAAACCATTGTATGCATAGAAACCTACTTTAAATGCAACCTTACATTTACAAATCTCATTCCAGTCAGCCCACAATGGCTGTAACTATAGTGTTTACCACTCTACTGTAGCCCTCAAGTACAACTTCAGTGTTACATATGAATATTACAAATTACTAAACAATTGTTGCACAGCTTCTGAAGCACCCTTGTAACATAGTTAATCCAACACACCAAAATATCCCTAGAGGGAAGCAAAAGTGTATACACCCTCACAGATGGGCCTACAAATATTGTTAATTCACCTGCCAAAGCATACCTATGGTAGACATATGGTAGAAACAAGAACTGACCTGCAAGCGTGTTCCTGGCTTGTTACTGGTATCATCATCGACATCATCATCAGAACATAAAAATAGCCCTGCTGGAATAGACCAGTGTTCCATCTATCCTGCCAAACTGCATCATAGGGTTGCCAATAACTTGAAGGAGGAAAAATGACCTTCTCCCTTAATAGAGACTTCTGTACTTCTGTATATGTGCTATCAAGTCACAACCAACTTATGGCAGCCCTAGGACAGATTATGCACGGGGCAGAAAGGCCAAGCTGGCAGCAGCAGAGCACCGGGGCTAATACCAGCATACGCACAATATCACTGCCATCCCGGCCCCCTCCTGGCTCTGGTTCAACTCAGGGCCTCGGATGGCCCATGGCGACGGAATGTGCATTCTTCCATGTTCCCTGCAGCAGAAGCCCAGCTGGCGCAGGCCTGTCCACACCTATGGTGTCCCTACAGGGGCCCGTTATTTACAGGGGGGATAGCGCGCATCCCGTCCTGTGCATAACCGGTTTGCTTCGCTTCTTTCCCCTCCGCATTTTCCATGTGACCCAAACCCGCCGTTTCGGTGGCCATGCATAATGGGCCAGGGACATAAAATGCCCTGTTCAGCTTCGCAGTGCTGAGGAACTGAACGGGGCATTTCTACATCCCTATGATAGTGGGATAGCAGCATGCCTTAATCAAATATACTTATAGTCCTACCTGTTCTGACTACAAGAGAGTGTTTCAGTCCAAATAATATATTTTCATTTCTTCCTTTTACTGTTATTTTTTCTTACTTCTCAGATACTAAAAAATGTTCTGTGGTAGCATAGGATGCAGCAGTTTACAACCTCGAGTATTTGGTATACTTTACAATTTTGCTTATAGAAAATTAAGAGATTTATGTATCGAAATTCCATAAAGATACCGAACTGTACAATTTTATATGCTATATAACTTTTAAATGATGCATTTTATGTTCAATCAGTAAAAGAAGGTTAGGTTTGATAGGAAAGTAAATATTGTATATATTTAAGTTTCTTCCCAAATTATTTTTTTCCCCATGTCTTCAATGCATCTGACTGTTTCCACCCACAAAGCGAGTAGTTTGCTTGCTTCCACCTTTCTACCGTTGCCCAAAAAAGCCCTATGGAATGCAGCTACCAGGTGTTCCCTATACCAGTGGTCCTCAACCCGCGGGCCGCGGCCTGGTGCCGGGCCGTGAAGGCCTTGGCACCGGGCCGCGGCTCCCTCTCCCCGCCCCCCCGGCAGTAAAAAACTTCCCAGGCCACAAGCTTGTGGCCCGGGAAGCTTCATACTGCGGGAGGGGGGGGAGAGGGAATCAGGGCCAGGGGCCGCGCATGCGCCATGTGCGACCGAAATCGCGCATGCGTGATTTCAGCCGCACATAGCACATGTGCGCAGGTGCGCAGGCGTGGGCGGGCAGTTGCCCTGCTGCTCCACAGCCTCAAAAAGGTTGGGGACCACTGCCCTATACCATAGAAGTAGCATTTTAGAAGACATATGAGCTACTTCGGGGGGCAAACAAGACAGGCACACTCTACTGATGGGAGTCCTTCCAATCACATAAATGTTCTGCTGAATCCATTACCATCTTCCCCAGGAATACAACTCTACTGAACCAGTGAGGTACAGTACTTAGAACAGAAGATTAAAGAAACAGGAGTTCAAAATCCCCTTTCACCAATGAACCTCACTAAGTGATCTTACAGCCTAACCTGCCTCACCAGATTGGTGTAAACATTAAATGGAGGAGGGAAGAAACCATGTTTGCTTTCCTAAACTCCTTGGAGAACTATGGTGATAAAAACTGGATAGGGAGATCCAAACACACAGATTACACTGGGCTGGATCCAGTCTAAATGGACAATACCTGCTGCCTCCTCAGTCCTGCTACATATACCCAACTAATGTCATTCCTGAGGATCTCCTGTTGCCCAGGAGCACCATTTCATGGATATCATTGGGTTGCAATGGGAGGCAGAAGCCAGGAGAGGTTCATTCTGCCACTGGAAAATTGGGGTCCAATCCATTGCATTTGACCTGGCATTCACTGATGCAACTTCGGTTCTTTAGATTTAGCGATTCCCATGCTGAGAACTATGTGGATGCACTTGCAGAAGCCGTGGCTATTATTTAGAGAAGAATCCCCAGAGGACAGCCAGGTCATGCTACGTGAAGACATTTCCTTGTATAAATCATCCCAAAGTAAGCCAGATATTCTTTCAGACAAGATAAGTAAGATGAATTCAACTCCCCTCTTCTCCATTCTGACAAAAATACAGGACATCATTGCAATGATAAGGCTTCTCTTCTCATATCCATCACCTAAAAGGCACAGCATGGCCACAGCTATGCCAAAGGGGTAGCTGTCTTCTTCTATTGCAGCAAAAATAAACAGGAATTTTGTGGCACCTGGAAGGCCAAGAATGTATATTGTAGCACAAGCTTTGTGAACTAGAGTTCACCTACTTCTTGCAACCAGAAGATATTAGGCTAACGGATTATGCAGGGGGCATACAAAACAGCAGCTGAGTCAACTAGACATGAAACCTATGAATTAGAAGGCAAAGTGTAATCATGTACGGTTCAAATCCAATCAAGAAAATGGGCTTTGCATTTTTCCTTGATTGCATTTAAATTGTGCATAACAACATTGCACCCCATACTTCCTGTATTTCTGGGCTCCTTAATCCCGAGTTTTGCTTTGCTTTTGCTTTTCCCCACCTCCTACATGAAAGGTCTGCACAGTGAGGATGCCCTTATTGCATCTGAATTAGTGGGCTCTACTCCATGAAAGGTTATGCTAGAATAACATTTTGTTAGTCTTCAAGTCACCACAAGACTCCAGCTTATTTTAGGCAGACCTGTGTTTGTCTTCCAGCTTGAAATACTATTTCTGGTCCCTCAGTGACATTCAAATAGAAACCCAATAATTGCCAGCCATGTGGGTTCACTGCCTTCTAAGCTAACACTTTATCTTATTTTCGCTCTTCTTGCTTCAGCTGCTTTTCTTAGAGCAATGACATAAGCATTCCAGTCCCAGAGAAATAAGATATTTTCAGGCCTGATAGATACATGCAAAGGAACACAAACATATCAATACAGAAAGCTGCCTATCAATGTCAGTATTTACTACTCAGTCGAGTAGTAGATTTCCCAGGTCTCAGGCAGATTTAGCATATCATTTACAGCTAGATCCTCTCTAAACCAGAGATGCCAGAAAATGAACCTGGGACTTTCTGCATGCAAGACAGATGCTCTGCCACTGAGCCACAATGGACCTTTCCCAAATAACACAGATCACTTGATTTTTTGCAACTGACACAATGCCAAGTAATATGAATGATCTTATCTGTTAGAACTTGAACATGTGGGTCAGCCTTCGTATGATCTATTTTGCAGACAACATCAGAACTGAACAGCAAATAAAGAACTGCTTTGCCCACTTGAGCTTCATGTCTCCCTTGCAGATCCAAAGTATGGTGACATACAAAGGTGCTTGATGATGAGCAGCTCTGCAGATCTCCACCAAAGACACTCCCAACCAGGAAAGCTGCTGAAGAAGCCACTGTCCTAGTGGAATGGCCATGAATGCTCAATGGACATGGTAATCAGGTCTGAGAGGACATTTTTCCACCTCTCTACTAAAGGGCCACTAAAACAAACAAACATGGATCTCAATAAGAGACTGTATTTGTATAACTCCAGGGTTCTCTTCAGGTAAAACAATAATGCCCTCCTAACATCTAGGTTAAGAGCCTCTTGTGGCGCAGAGTGGTAAGGCAGCCATTTGAAAGCTTTGCCCATGAGGCTGGGAGTTCAATCCCAGCAGCCGGCTCAAGGTTGACTCAGCCTTCCATCCTTCCGAGGTCGGTAAAATGAGTACCCAGCTTGCTGGGGGGGTAAACGGTAATGACTGGGGAAGGCACTGGCAAACCATCCCGTATTGAGTCTGCCATGAAAACGCTAGAGAGCGTCACCCCAAGGGTCAGACATGACTCGGTGCTTGCACAGGGGATACCTTTACCTTTAACATCTAGGTTGGAGCCTCTTGTAGCTCAGGGTGGTAAGGCAGCCAACATGCTGTCTGAAGCTCTGACCATGAGGCTGGGCATTCGATCCCAGCAGCTGGCTCAAGGTTGACTCAGCCTTCCATCCTTCCGAGGTCGGTAAAATGGAATACCCAGCTTGCTGCTGGGGGGTAAAATGGTAATGACTGGGGAAGGGAATGGCAAACCACTCTGTATCGAGTCTGCCAAGAAAACACTAGAGGACATCACCCCAAGGGTCAGACATGACTCGGTGCTTGCACAGGGGGTACCTTTACCTTTACCTAACATCTAGGTGCTCATTCTCACAGCGCAGAGAAGAAAAAAAATACGGGTAAAACAGTATCTTGGGATAAATGGAATCTAGAAATGTCATTAACCTCCTTAGAAAAAATAATTAGGTCTCTGTCTGAAGCTTCCAAGCCATTGTCCCCAGAAGACAGTGGTTGCTCATTTTGCCTAGGCTGATTGGAATCCTGTTGTGGGATAGATGGTTTAGGGGTTGGTTACTATGACCCCGAGGGGCCAGAAAAGCAGTAATTCCTTTAATATAGATGCCAGGACTGTCACACAAATTACCTCTACTTAAATTGGTACATGGACAGTTATGAGACTCCTAGGGACTTAGCTGTCTGCTTGTTCTTCTTTACCAGGGAAAGCACTTTGTATGTCTTGGAAGAGAAGAGAGTGGGATCTCAGAAAGATAAGTCCTCAACTGTAAGCCTGGTTTTCATAGGCAATGCCATTGATCTATACAAATGAGAGGAAAGATTCAGAATCTATGGGAACCTTACAGATCTGGCAATTACGAGGACCAGAGTAATGGTTATATCCTTGGAAAGAGATGGCTTGCTTGAGCAGACCTATCCCTAAAAACAACTGAAATTCTTTTTTAAAGAAATTAAAAAGTGCATGCTGCTAGATTGTATTGGTAGGAAATATGACTTTAAAAGGTGTTCTATGGGTCTTGGAAGGATTCCTCCTGGTCCCCTTCATTAGTTCTTATTCTTGCCAGCTGCTACTTAATGTCTCATCAATTCTACCCCTGCATTATATTTGTAGTCATAGAATCATAGAGTTGGAAGGGGCCATACAGGCCATCTAGTCCAACCCCCTGCTCAACGCAGGATCAGCCCTAAGCATCCTAAAGCATCCAAGAAAAGTGTGTATCCAACCTTTGCTTGAAGACTGCCAGTCAGAACACACCCCCTCGCTCAAGCTTGTGTTGCACTGTTAAGCAGTAATAAACTTTACTGCAGGGATCTGCAGCAGTTCCAACTCCAGGACCCACTGAATATGGGTAAGCATGTAACATCACCCATACGACAGGAAACCAGAGTTACAAGTTCATCAGTGTCAAAACCCTGACTATGTGGACCACAGACCAAGACAGCAGGAGACAGGAAACATGAGCCAAGTGCCAGGAGCTGTGATGGAGTAAGGAACAAGCAACTGCATGGCTATTTTAAAAATTGTAGCCACTCAGCAAAGAAAGAAGACATTAGAAGTATGAGTTCTGACCCCTAGCTCAGTGATTCTGACCTTTGTTTGGCCTTCTAACGCAGCGATATTCACCACCCAGGTTAGCATCTAATGGAAGGTCATCTAATGGAAAGTACAGGACCAGGGTTCAAGTTATGTGTACATCTGAATTTCTCAGTTGTAACTGTTCCAGAAGAGAAATGGCACTCCATTATGGTTATAATTAAATTAACAGAGGACATCTTACCTCTACCTCAGCTGGTGTTGGCAGCAGCTTGGTTGCATTTTAAAACATGGGCATGGAGGCAATGATTCCATAGCCTAATTTGCAAATCATTTACATATTTGTGTCTCCAGTGCATCACTGGATGGAAAGATGAAAAGCCTGGGCTGAAATGGCAGTGAAAATAGGCTCAACCCTGCCTTTGCTGATCCGAATAAAATCTATCCAGTTTTCTCTTCAAGAATTATTACTTTTCAAGACTATTAGCATGACAAATTTGACTTCAGCCTGTTACTATTTCCAGCTTCCCTTAAAATATATAGATAGGTACATTTTAAAAAGAGAAAAAAAGATTAACAATCTTTTGGCAACTGCAGGGGAAGTCAGGGCCAAGGCAATCCAAATCTATGCCCCCAGACAGTTCCTGAGATCTGTGTTACAGTTACAGAGACGGGTGGATGAAGACTGCACCAGTAGCCAAGTTAAGCTGTTTAGACAGATTCCTAGTATTGTACAAGGCTCAGTTGGTTCCCAGGTTTCATACCAGTTGCCAAGGTCCTCACTGGGTAAGATGGCCATGTTTCCCTTGGACTGTTTATGCACTAGGAACTTCACTGACCCAGCTCCCATGCAGGAGCACAAATCAGGGGCGGATGAGGCACACTGGGCCAAATACTCCCCCATGTGGGTGCAGGAAGAGGTGGGGCCACCTGCCACGACTAACACTTCAGCCTGCAGCCCGGCATGAAACCTCCAGTGCGTAAACGGTCTTGAGGATGCAGTATCATGGTCAGCTGTCTTTACAAGGAACCATTTTGGGAAAGGGGACCAGTGACAGGAAGGACAACGCTGGGTCAGCGGCTTATTTCACACACCTGAATTTCAGGAAGTCTTGTTTCTGAGCTTGCCAAATTCTGAATTTCAGCCCCCTCATGCTATTCACGGTTGCAAAGAATGAATCGGCTACCGAGGCTCAGAGCCAAAGTTCAGACTGTTGTTTATCAGTGCCAAAGTTTAGATTTGTTCATCAAACGGTTTATGATCCAGACGTAGTTTTAGCTGTACCTGCCTGAAGAAAAAGTTGGTTCTGGGAGTATCTTTTTAGCCTGTACGTCCGTCTTTGTATTTAAGTTTAACAGAGAAGCATTTTCCTAGACAACTATTCCCAAAACAACTATCTGTGAATGTCCTTTTGGTGGAGAACAGGTTACTTTTCTTTTGATGATCATTATGCCTTTCATAATGGCATAATCCCAATCAAGTTTTCTCCTAAAGGTTGCTTGGAAGTTGCTTTATTTGTCTCAGTGATACTCAGCAGACCTCCTGTGCTTCCACCAGAAACCTCAGAGCAAATCGTAGCCATTTTCCTGGTATGCTATTGGTCAACGTGAAATCTAAGAAGCCCCAAATGAACATTTAATAAAAACCTGCAAGTGACTTAACTCCATTCATCTACTTAACCAAAATGAAGTGCAAGGGTGCCTCATTCATCTGACTCAGTCACAAGGAATGGGAGGCCTCTGGTTTGATTGCACCATAACCACCAAGAACGCTGGGCCCTCTTGAACATTCATTTCAATGGGATATGATCAGGAGTTTCCTCCTGCATTTTGCCCTGTGTGATGCTGGAATGCCACTCACTCTCCAACACTGACTACATACCTGGGATCCACCAGACAGCAGCAGAGGGCCAGCAGAAAAGGAGTCCTCCACCACTGAATGGCCTCACAAGGCCCTGCTGATGGACCTCTCCATAGATGTGCTAATAGAGGAAGGAAGTGTGGCACCCTTGCTACTTACACATGCATGTAAGCAGTTAAGGGCACGTAGAACATCTTGAACACTAGGAGGTGAGGTGCCACAACCCACCTATGGAATGAAGATCACAGCTTTAGGGGAGCAGGTTATGTAGGAGTCATAACGAAATCCTCAACAGCTTTAGTCACATATCATGGTTTACATAGTTTCTGGTTAAGTGATGTGGGGCCACAAGACACTGGACAGGGCAGATTGCTACCAGTACCGAGCCTTAAATGGTACTCACATGCCTTCAACAACTGTGCAAAGGGAATGCTTTCTTTCTCATCACTGTAGCAGCAGCAGAGGAAAAACGGCACCAGTGGCCTTGAAACAATTATATGGGGGAAATAACCATATACAGCCAGTGGAGCTATTTTTATAAATTACTTTTCCTAAACATGCTCACTAATATTTCTTTGCCACTTCCACAAAATGGAATTCATTCAAGAAAGCTGTGCTTCCATTCCTGCTGCCCATTTTATCTTCTGCAATCTACAGTGATACCTTTCTGTCTGTCTTGTAGCAAATCAAGGCTACCGATCCATCTAGGTCAGTGTCCAATAACACAACAGCTGTCCATGGTCTTGGGCAGATAAAAGTCTTGCTTTATGGCAAAAGATGGAAGGAAGGAAGGAAGGAAGGAAGGAAGGAAGGAAGGAAGGAAGGAAGGAAGGAAGGAAGGAAGGAAGGAAGGAAGGAAGGAAGGAAGGAAGGAAGGAAGGAAGGAAGGAAGGAAGGAAGGAAGGAAGGAGTACATTTGTATAAAGAATCCTAAAAACTGGAACTTGGAAGATTGATAGATGCACGATCTGTAGGCATTGCAGTCATGTCCACTTGGGTCAGGGACAGGATGTCAGGTTCTTTCTTCCCCTGGTTAACTGATATACTTTCAGCAAGAAATGCTGAGACTCTGAACAAGAGAAAAAAAGAATCTGGGACTCTGGGCATACAAAAGCACATGCGCCTGTCACTGAATTACAGATCCTGCCCCAATGAATTGGCCATCTGATGCTTTATAAGCTAGCTATCTTGTGGCAAAACTAAGCATATCAGATTCCATTTTATGACAGTGAAAAAGTAGCACATGAAATGACTGAGAATGTTTAGTCTTAACCGGACTGAGCCAATCATTTTAAGTCCTTAACCATGGACACAACACTTCAAGAGGATGCAGGGACACCGTGAAAATGGCTCTCTTAAGTAATTTACCATCACACTTCCTTGGTATAGGCTTGCGTTTGAAAAACATCCAATGCTGAAGAAGTGGAACGACTAAATGATGTTTAGAAACACCTTAACTATGCAAAAACAGAACTTAAAGCAAAACCAGGGAATCCTCTGCAGCAATAACATTCAAGAAGCTTTCATATGACTTCACAAACTTCTCATGGACATTTCATACATTCCCATCAGTGAATCCTTACTTCTAGAAAGAACATGGAATGAAGAAAATGAAGCCTACACTGTTCATTAGTAGTTTCTAGCAAAACAGTTGGCCCTTTTTTTTTTCCTCCCAGGGAGAAAGCAACACCAAAATTCAAAGCACCTGAAGTAGTTTTTGACTTGACACTGTTAACTCCCACCAGCTCTTCCTCCCCTCTACCCAATTCAGCAATGAAAGCATGTGCTGGCTTAGGGTTTTAAGATGTGGATGATAATTAAATCAAAGCACTTCCAAGGGAATAGCAGCTGAACAGAATTATCAGCCCTAATTGTAAGAATCTCTGAATCCCTGCAGATGCATGTCCTTAAAAGATAGAAGCAGAAGCAACTAATCTGGGATTCAAGCAAGGGCAAAAGCATACATGAGCATGGAAGCAAAACCACACATGCCAGAAACATTTGGAATGGGGGGGGGAGTGTTTCTTTAAAAGTGAATAGACCTTGTTATTGGGTTTTTATGGAGTTGTATAGAGTTTTATATACTGTAACCCACCACGAGTGGCAGGTTAGAAATGCAACAATCCATCAATAACTGAAATGACACATAATCCAAACAGATTTCTACAAAAAGACAGGATCTTCCCCACATGCTGAAGAGGGAAAAAGACACAGGAACAAATTAATCAGAAATGCTCCATTGCAAATCTCGCTAAATTAATAATAAGTGTGCCATCAAGTCACAACCAACTCATGTTGACCCCAGGACATCAGGCTTTCAAGGCAAGATGTGAACAGAGGTGTTGGCCATCACCTCCCTCTGCATAGCAAGCCTGGACTTCCTTGGTTGTCTGCCATTCACATACTTACCATGGCTGCTTAGCAAGTACTGCAAGTACTGAAAAAGGACATTTTGGTTTGCGGTTCCCATACCACAAAGCATGCTAACTATGGGTCCTTGAGTTATTAACCTAAAAAACCTCGCCCACCTGCCAGTCTTGGCTCCTAGGTCAGTTAATATATTGCTTTGTCCTAGTTCCTTGCGGCATTACTGCTGCAATCCGATGCACATTTACCAAGGGGCTTAGATCCTACTGGCCTCACTGGGATTTACTTCCGAGTAAACACGCATAGGACAGTGCTGAAATCTTATCAAATGACAACCAGTGTGAGACCCAAGATGGAAATCTACCATGCAATGCTGCCGTGTATCCTCCAGTTGGGTTGGGTGGAATTTGCATGCAGCTCCTACTGAAATGAACAAAAGTTGCATCAGAATAACACTTGCTACATTCCATCCCAAGGAACTTCCTTTTGGCTGATATGCATTCCTTGTTCTGTACACTTACAACCCATCCCCCCCCCACACACACATATACACAGTACTCCTCATTACACTCCTTAGTGGGTAAAATCAATGGACACACTCATATCACCAAATATTAAAAAATATGAGAGTCTCCATAGTAGAAGATATGAGCCAAGCACAAATTGTGCGGTTGGCTGGAAGTGCCACCTAATCCCTGCTTAATTAAAGCAGTGTTCTCAAACTTGTTATGTTTAGGGAGCAAAGAGTATAGGACAACCAACGTACGAAGCAAACAGCAAGGCAGCGTAACTAATCTTGAAGCCTTCGGAGCTTCTGAGCTGCATAAATCAGAGCGACTTTTTGAATAGCCTCATAAAACACAATATCATTGCCATTCTGTGCACAGCTTTCGAGTTCTTCTTACAGCATACAGATCATTAGAAAACTTCTAAGCAATCAAGTAATGTGAGCCTGATGAAATTATTCAATCAATGCATAGGCTAAGGAAGTGGCATAATGCAGCACTGCAGAGTTTCAGAATGTAAAAAAAAATCCCTATTTTCTTAATATGATGCTCAGGAAAAAAAACTGCAGCAGAGGGGACAGGGTTTAGCATTTCCATAAGCATGCTTAATATAGTCTTTCTCAATTACCTATCCCCATCTGTAACACTCAAGCCAGCAGAAATACATAAAACCATAGTCACCACTTCTGTGTTCAAAACACAGCCTATAACACAGGGGTAGTCAAACTGTGGCCTTCCAGATGTCCATGGACTACAATTCCCAGGAGCCCCCTGCCAGCAAATGCTGGCAGGGGGGCTCCTGGGAATTGTAGTCCATGGACATCTGGAGGGCCGCAGTTTGACTACCCCTGCTATAACACATATGTCTCAAGCGTATCCAGAACATACACGAACATTCGTCAGTGAAGGGCATTTGTTTACCAAGGAACGGCTCTGTTTATAAACTCCACCTGCTGCCACACATATTAATCACAGCTTTCCAACTTCAGGCATCCGTTCTTGATGTGGCCAGCTCACAGGAGTTTGTTTAGACACATGCTTCAAACACATACAATAAATGCTAACTGTATTCAGTACAATGTATACAGTCAGTTGAATTTCAGACTAAAGGAGGGGAGAATACATATCTGCAGCAATCAGTTGGTGAATTCCTGGTCTGCTTCCACAAAGTCCCCCCTCTGTGTGTGTGTGTGTGTGTGTGTGTGTGTGTGACAGAGAGAGCGAGATGCATTTAAGAACTTTTTGATATAATTCTAGCAATATCATCTGTTCTGTTTTGTTCACTGATTCAAGGCATCTGTAATTACCTGCTGTTCCGTTTTGTACAGAATCTTAAACCTCATTCGGAAACCGTAATTTGCCCATTGATTTTTTTTTCTCTCCCTCCATCCAGATTTAAACAGGAACAAAAACCCTCTCCTGAAATTCGAAATGAACTAAATAATGGATTTTGCATCCTTGTTGCTTGAATGGACCTTCTACAAGATAGGAATTCACCCGGGGGAGGAAAGAAAAAAGCAGAACACCCCAAACCAGGATCACAACATTTTCAAAGTCAGGGGCTTGTGGTGGATTTTTCTCAGCTTTTGAAACAACTGCTAAGTTTAGCTGCTGACCCAATTTAACATGATGTTTGTCTAGTCCAGGCTGTTTATCTGTCTGTGTTCTGTGAAAGATTGAGAGCTCCGGATGACAATTATCAATTTGCCGGTTTCAGGACAACATAAAGCCATCTATAAAAAGGAGCTAATCCCCCTTGTCAAATGTACTAATTGTCTTTCCAAGTGAAATTAATTGTCGGAGAAGCCACTTTGTACACTCCCCTCCCCCTCTAAGCAAATGTACTCCGTTCCTGCTTCTGGCCACCAATGTATTTTTTGTTGTTGTTTTTTTAAAAAATCGCACAGTGCTGTATTTACCCATTATAAATAATTGAACTGGGCAACCAATAAAGACAAACAGCAATTACTGTGAAGAGGCAAGAAAGGAAGGGCTTGATGCTAAAGCACAGTGCAACAGTACACGCAACTGTTCGCTCAGTGAAAAGGGAGGACAAGATGGGTAAGGCGCCTGCAGTTTTTCTTCACAATAAAAGTATTCAGTGCACAAATCATTGTTAATGTATGCAGGAAAATCAGCCCCTGACCCCCTTTTCATACAGAGGGACTGTAACTTTGCCCAGTTATAACAAAGCACACATTGTCCCCCAAAGCACCTTTCCTCAGTAGTTTTCAACTCCCCCGCCTCCACGGGGCCCTTAATAAATCACATGCTATCTCACTTCTAGGGGAAGTCTGATGCCCTTCATTAACTCATCTAATGTGCAAGGATCCTGGCAAGCCACAGCGCCTAGGAGCTCCCGTGGACATAACGGAGCACTTAAAGAACACCAGAGTTATAGCCAGGCTTGGGGGGGAGGGGGGGAGCAGGGTGGAATCTTAGCCAAACCGCAGGCAAACTTGCCAAATCCGAGCCTGGGTTTTGGTACTTGGCTTTTGTTCAAAGCAAGGATTTCATGGCTGTGATCCTCTCCGCTAAAAAAAAACATCACGGCTGGCAGACCTGTTTACAAAGGAGAACCTCTGAAGTCAGAGACACCAAGGGAGGGAGGGAGGGAGGGGGGGAGAGAAGAAATATTAGCTTCTTGGAGAAGCAGAGGTTGTGCTTTATTTGGACTTTATGTTAGGACGTCCAGGAAGGGAAGAGAAGCCTCTCCAAGTCTGCCTGCACCTGACAGCAGCTGCTCCATCCTCCCACCCTCTCAATCTGGCCAGCAGGGAGATTTTGGAGGTTCCCTTTTCCCACCTCTGGCACATTTGGATCTCTTCTCTTGCAATCAAAGGACCCCTTCCTTCTACATGCTCTTGCCTGCGTGTGTTGCTTGTAAAACAGTCAGTAATCCAGCCGCCGATTGGGAGGGGGGAAAGAGAGGATTTTGGCTAAGCAAGTATCCCCAGCATAGGTTTTTTTTTTTCCCTTAGTGGAGACTAAGAGACCAAACGCTTCCAGGGAAGGGGGGAAAATGATACATTTTGCAGGGGTCTTGGGCTCGGTGGATACAGTCTTCACTCCACTCCCTCTCCCATGCCCTTTCCTCCCCTGTGGCTGGTAAATGTGGCTCCAGGCTGAGCTTACCGCAGAAAGCTCAGTGAATCGTAATCAAGCCCCCCCCCTCCCCTCAGCAGCCAAGTCCCGGAGTGGCCGCCACGCTGCTGCCAATAGGTGGGGCCCAATAGCTTCGGGGGCCGGTTCCGTTAACGCTTGCTGTGCCGGATCTCAATCCTCCTAGCTGGGCGACTGGGGCAAGAGGGGAAAATGGGTGTCCCTTGCCGTCCAGGCGTCTCCTCTTTGCAAAGGAGACGAAAGGTGGCCGGGATGGGGGTAGGTTTGCAAAAGCCACCCTTTCCGAGGAAGTCAGGCAGAGGCCGGAGGAAGCTCCTGCTGCGGGGGGAGAATCACTGCAGCGCCGGGTGTTGCATGCCGCCGCTGGTGAAATGCAACGGCTCCCCCCCCCCTTTCCCAAAGCTCTGCTTGGCGAAATGCAAGCGCTCACGTTGTCAAACCACCTGTTCCTCCGAGGCCGGGGGAAGGGGTGGCATCTGATGGTGTACAGTACAACATCCGAGCGGTGTGTGTGTGTGTGTGTGTGTGTATTTCCTGCTAGAGTAGAACAGCAGCAAGAAAGCCAAGAGCTCCCCAAAAGGGAGGGCAGAAATAATGGGTACATGCGGGGCCAAAAACTCTGCCTGGATCCCCTGATTTGCCCCCTCCATCGATTTACTACAGAAAAGGCCCTGCCCCCCTCCCAGGGTGTTAATAAACAACTAACTTAACTGTAGCATCCAGCAGAACCATGAAAGCATCTAACAGAAACCAAAGCAAAACCCCCAAACCGCGGTTCGGCGAGTGATTTTTTTGCAAGAATTTCGCACAGAGGGCTGCTTCTCCAAGACAATGCCCAGGCTGGATTAAATCTGCGAAGAGAAGGTTAGAAAGGAAGGCTGCGAAAGAGACGAGGTTGCCAAAGCCCCAGCCACCTGCTTGAAGGAACGGCGTCCCGGATTGCTCGCTTGCTTTCGCCTTACCGATATGAATGATCGAATCCGCCCGCGCCGCTTCCCAGGTTCGAGTCCAACACGCGGACACCAGCAGCCAAGCGAGGGGAAAAACTTCCATCTCCTGCGCTTCGGGCCAAGCCAAGCCAAGCCGGGGGTGGGGAGGAGGGGGGCAGGAGGTGAGCGAGGAGCCAAAAAGAGAGAAGAGTTTGAGAACCCGGTTTAAATCCCGCTTGAAGTCTGCACACACAAAAAAAAGAAGAAGACGAAGAAGAAGAAGAAAAATCCCCCCTAAAAAATGCAGCTGGCTGCAAGAGCGAGCGAGCGAGAGAGAAGAGCGAGAGCCGATCCAGCCGGTCGGGAGCCTCTTGCTGCGAGAGCCCCGCGTCACTTCGGGGGGCGGCCGGGCACCACCAGAGTTGCAGCGGGGAGTTGCTGCAGCAAATCCATCCAGCCCCTCGGGGGTGTCAGCGGGGCAGCCTCGCCGGCGCTCATCACACCATCCGGAAGCCTTTCTCGTGCTCTCCTCGCAGGCAAACCCAAGCAAAGGTTCGGCTCTTCTGGCGGGGTCGACCCCCGCCGCCGCTGCTGCTCCCAACACGCCGACTCGCGAGTCGCCAACCGAGCCGCGCACTGGGCCCCCACCCCGCACCAGCCCGGCCGCCCCGTCCCAGGCGCGCGCACGCACACACACACACACAACCGCCCTCGCCTTCCTTGCGGGGCTACAGACGGCGGCCGGATCCCTGCATAGGAGAAGGGGGCACACGCCTGCTCCAAACGTCCCCCTTCCCCTGGTAGAGAAAAAAGAGAGAAGAAGTGAACTTCAAGGCAATGCAGAGTCGGAGATGCGGGAGAAAGCCTGGCTCTTTTCGGCCCCCCCCCTCCAAAAAAAAAACCGCCGGGGTGGGGGGAGCAATGGATCGCCTCGCCAACGTGGGCCCCCCAAGGCAGCAGTGGCTCGCGAGCCCCGAACCGAGGAAGCCAAGCGGAGGGAAAGGCTTGGTGTCTCGTGGAGGAGGAAAAGAAGGAGGAAGACCCGTCTTCTGCAGCGGCGGCGGCAGTGGCGGCGGCAGCTTCGTGCCCGAAGAGGCGCCTGGATCTGGCTCGGTGAGGCTGGAGGGGTGCGGAGGGTCCTCCTCGCCGGCAGCCTCAACCGCTCGCCAGCCACGTTACTTGGAAATGGATCGCCCGGGCGAGAGGAGGGCGAGCACGAGATAAGTGCTATCAGGCAGGGACAGGAGAGGAGAGGGGAGCGAGCGAGCGAGCGAGCGAGAGCGAGAGAAGACACAGGCTGTCTTTACAATCCCCTTCTCCCCCTATCTGCAATACGAGGGAGAAACCAAGCCGCTTCTGTCGGCTGCCTTGCAGAATCCCCTGCTGCAACTGGAGGGGAAAGCCAACGCGGGAACCAGACAGCGGAGATCAAATATGAAAAAAAAAGGGAATCGTTGCGAGGCTAGAGGGCAATAAGACCTCAGCCTGTAGGCTTTTGGTGGAGGGTGGGAGAACACATTAGGATCCATTTAACCTTGTAGCTCTTTCAAGTTGAAAGCTTTAAGGGGGGAGGGGAGACCAGGTCTTGGGAAAGTGAGTCAGGGTCGTGACCTCAAGAGAGGGTTGGGGTGTGTGTGTGTGTGAGAGAGAGAGAGAAAGT
Organism: Paroedura picta; assembly: GCF_049243985.1. Classification (NCBI taxonomy): domain Eukaryota; kingdom Metazoa; phylum Chordata; class Lepidosauria; order Squamata; family Gekkonidae; genus Paroedura; species Paroedura picta. The sequence continues at coordinate 75,022,639 of NC_135378.1, forward strand.
ATCCAGGACACCTATTTCCAAGGGGAGGCCCAAAATAAAGACCTCGTCTGCTATTAATAGGAGGCTAATTATCAAAGTTTTTGATGAGTTTGTTCACAAATTGAGTCTGGGTCCCTGGGGAGTTCCTCTTGGGAGCAGCGGACATAATCATGGTGCCATCAGCATCAGGAATATGTTATAAAACCACTGCCTGATGGCTCCCTTTTTTGGAGTCAGTACTGTAGGGAAGGATATTCATTCATCCCTTTTTGTAGGTTGGAATATGTTGTGAGGAGGAGGAGGAGGAGGCCACGCAGAAGGCATGCAACCAACATTCAACTTTACTGGCACTACCAAGAGGACATCAGGAGGAAATTTGGAACTCACCTGGCTGAGATGAGGCAAAATAAGAAATTCAGAATGGACTTCCCTGATGCGCAGTCACTTTCGCTGGTTAGTTGCTTCACACAGGAGAAGGGTTGTCCCATGTGGTTGAAAGAATCTTCTGCCTCATATGAAACAGACCAGGTTTGGGCTTCATGTGCTTTTGTGGCCTCAGAGCTGACTTTCCTTCTGCTGGACTCCTGGAGATGACTGGTTTCATTCTCGGTATTTCCAGTCCAGTTTAAAACATTGATACTCTCCATTTCTGAACTGTGCACCATTCGTGGGGTCCTCCACAGTCTTTGTGGTACACCTAGGGATGCCAACCTCCTGGTGGGACCTGGGGATCTCCCAGAATCACAGGTCACCTCCAGACTACAGAGATCAGTTCCCCTGCAGAAAATGGCTGCTTTGGAGAGTGGACTTTAGGGCATTGTATCCCAAGGATGTCACTATCCTACTGGATCAGAACCTGGGTCTCCCAGATACTAGTCCAACAATCAACCACTACATCACATTGGCTGAGGATACATGAATAGCCAGACCTCGTCGGAGGAAGAAGAGTTGATATTTATACCCTGCTTTTCATTACCCATAGGAGACTCCAAGGAGCTTCCCTTCCTATCCCCACAACAAACATCTTGTAGGGTTGGGGGGGGGGGGCTGAGAGCTGTGAGAGAACTGCTTTGTGAGAACAGCTCTAACAGGACCGTGACTGGACCAAGGTCACCCAGCTGGCTATAGGTGGAAGAGCAGGGAATCAAATACGACTCTCCAGATTAGAGGCTGATGCTGTGGTGGTTTTGTTGCAAGCGAGGCACCTCTGCAAGGCTTCATCATGCCATCCACGGACTAAGTGACCACGTGGTACCTCCAGGTTTGAAAAACTAAAAGGCTGAAACACGCACTTGTCTTCAGGAATTGATGCAGAGACACTTGATGCTGAGTGAGCCCTGCTTGCACATGTAGAAGGACATGGGTTACACTTGTTCAAAAGACTGCTGGGAAAAAATGGTCCCATCTGATCATCAGGATAGAGCCCCTGAGAAGTGTTAGCAAGCTGGTGTCAGAAGAACTTGTGCTAAGTCAAAGATGGCTTCATCGCAGACACTGAGCAATAAATGCCTCCTAGATGGATCTGCAAACCATTTGTTGCTAAATCAAACCCAAGCTTCCTCATAGCCAGGTAGATCCATAGGATGAGCGTTGGGGATTGGGAGAGAGGTAGAATATGAGGTATAAGTGATATATATTGGAGTGTTGGCTAACAATACGACTGAGATACCTGTTGTCAGATTCCCCCCAAAGCCAAGATGCATGCAATGGGAGCAACATGGCGACATCCTAACTCCTGCCACCTTCTTGAAGACAACCTAGTCTTGATACAGTAGAGATGTCCACTTTGAATAGGCCGGAATGCAATGCTAGGATGAGCTCCCAGACAGTCTCCAAGTGACTGAGGGCAAGGGAGAAAACTCCTGTAAAGAGTCCATAGTTCAAAGAGAGATAATAGAGAATGTCTCCTGCTTGGGTTGAGAAATGCTGAGAGCCCTACGTACCAGTTTGTGCTCCACGGTCAGCTGAGGTAGGCCTTATAGGAACCCCAGTTAGAGAAGTCTGATTGGTGGGAAACGGTGAGCACTTTCTTGGCAGGCATCCCAGCTCTTTGGAATCTGGTCCCTCTTTCAATGCACAATCCACACAATTCCCTCCTTAGAAGTTTCTCAGTATCAACTGAAAGCTTTTTTATTCTAGAAGGCCTTTTTTGTTGTTAGGCTCGTTTTGAATTTGTGCGGATTCTAACACGGGAAGCTGTTTTCTTCATTTACTTCTACGTTGGAAGGCAGGGCATAAATGTTCAAAGAAATAAATAATTGGCGGGTGGATGCTCATGTTGCTTGTGGACTGCCAACATTAATATACCGTTTACGAATTCCATGAGCAAGTGGGAAAATTACTCAGTTGGTGGTATGGGCACTCAAAATAGCCCTTCTGCTGTCATCTTTATCCAAGCCCATTTTGTTGAGGCCTGTAGAAAGGAGAGAGACAACAGCAATGAGGGAAGGAAAGGCTTACGGGGCACAGAAATATATTTGTTTTGACCCAGCAGTTTGGTTTCCGAATCTCCCTTTGATTAGTACATTTCCACCCAGCCCTTCCACTAAGGAGATCAGAGTGGTATGTATGGTCTCTGCCCATCCTCCATTTCAGCCGCATAACAACCCTGTGAAGTTGATAGGTCCAAGAGAGAGTGACTGGCCTAAGACCACTGAAAGTTTCATTGTCCGGGGGGGGGGGGGGGCGTTTAAACCTGGGTCTCCCAAGTTCTAGTTCTACACTCTAACCACTAGTGAGCACTTTACATTAGGATTTCCAGTGACCTTAGAACCGGGATGGCTAAAAATACAAATAAATAAAATATAAATAAATAAATAAATAAATAAATTATGGCTCTCCCAATGACCATGGACTACAATTCCCATCAGCCCCTGCTCGAGAGGCACAGTTTGGCCACCCCTGTATTAGAATTTTCCAGCTGGCATGGAAAGTGGATAAGAGCAGCAGACTCAAATCTGGAGAACCTGGGTTGATTTACCACCCGTCCACATGAAACCAGATAGGTGACATTGGACCAGTCTCAGGTCTCTCAGAGCTTTCTCAGCCCCACCTACCTCTCAAGGGAGTGGTGGCAGGGAAAGGAAGGTGATTGTAAACCTTGTGAGACTCCTTATGGTAGGGAAAACGAGTATAAAAAACATCTCCCTTCTACCTGGAGGGGGTAGGAGCCTTATTTCTTTAATAGAGGCTTAATCTGGTGCTATTTACCAAGTGTTATTTATCTCGGTGCTACGAAAAACATCAGCTGCCCATTTCTAGACATTAAGCCTTTATTAAAGGGAGGGCCTAAATGCAACCTTGCCCAAAGTGGGCCATGGCCCTGATCTCTTTCAGCCCTAATGCTCATAAATATTTTTCTGGCAATATTGCCATGCCTCATTATACAAGTTAAACGCTCACAAGACAAAATGGATAGCTAAAGTGACCCGTGTTAGGTTTATGACAGTGGGCCAATTCCCAGTTTAGAAGTATGAGACTGTACAATCCTCTTGCAGCAATGTATAACTTCACTTTCTGTGTGAGGAGTGCTCTCTTGGAAGTTTTCTGCTCACATGAACATCCAAACCAAAACTTGGTCATTCAGACAGCATTCGTAAAACTGTTCCTGAGCTCTTCCTCTTGAGACTTTGTTTGCGTGCACAAGTGAATGAGTGTGTGTGTGAAAGACAGACAGAAAGACAGACAGACAGACAGACAGACCCACCTCATGGCTGAATACCAGCCTACAGGTGTGTCCTGGGATCTCCTGGAATTGCAGCTCAGAGAACATGGCTACTTTGAAGGGTGAACTCTGTGGCATTGTACCCCATTGTGGTCCCACCCCAGGCTCATCCCAAAATCTCTAGAGGTTTCCTAACCTGCATTTGGCAATTCTACCCCATCTCCTCAGTAACCAGAGAGGACCTGGACAGTCCTAGTGGAATCTTTTCTTTATAAAATAAAGGATGTTCACATAACAAAACTAGCATACCAAACAGGGAACTAGACTAGAACTCTGACCTCTGGCTTTCTATATGTTGGGATGTTTCTGTTTTTCTAGTTCACAAAGTCTGTATGAGGGAGCCACACGGCATTGTGAATGATGTGGTTCCTTGCAATGCCAGTATCGTCCTTCCTGGAGGCGAGGGCACAATTGTATAATTTGCCATGTTGTATCACGAATAAGGCCTGACCACAGAGAAGAGGCTCTTGTTCTCACGCAGGCCTTATAAAAATAATTAAAATAAAATAAAAATAATAAACTGGGTTTTATTTGGGAGGGGGGGCCTGTTAGGAATGGTTTTCCTGTGCATGTGAGGAGTTGTGAAGTATGAACAGATCTCCTGGTCCTCCCAGTCTAAAATGCTAAGATGGTACCTGTGAGGAGACTACACTGCCTCATCCTGACGGGGTCTGAACTGGCCCACTAACAACTTAAGTAAAAAACTGGGCCTGAGTTTCCTCCATTTGTAAAAGTGACCAGCCTTGTAGGACTCTTGTGGTATGAGGCAAAAAAAAAAATCCACCCAAAATGTGCCAGTGTCCCAGGCAAACTGTAGATTTAAATATAAATTGGCTGCTGTCATGGGATAGTGGAATGGAGGTTGCCGTGACAACAGGCATGGGGTACTGTTTTCTGGCTTGGCTTGGCTTGGCTTGGCTTGGCTTGGCTTGGCTTGGCTTGGCTTGGCTTGGCTTGGCTTGGCTTGGCTTGGCTTGGCTTGGCTTGGCTTGGCTTGGCTTGGCTTGGGTGCGCTAGCAGCCATTTTCACTGGCACTCCATGAAGAAGTTTCCAGTCAGGGAAAGAATCTTCAACATGCATGTGAGAAGAAAATCAGAGATGCAGAGAGCTTCATATACTGCGCTGCACTCCAGCATAGTAATTACTGTCAAACAGCTCATTAGTAACACACAACACACACCAAGAAAAGACTTGAGTAAATATTTCCACAAACAATGACACTGGTTTCCATTTTATATCCAGTGTATGTGCCCTGCTCCAGTGTCCTTTCTTTCCTTAAGTGGGGACCTTTATGTTCTTAGCAGGCCCCAAGCTATGATCATTTGATTTATTCTAGGTGTGACCTAAATTCTCCAAAGGAAAATGGTTACTGCTTTAAATCAGAGTCTCACCTAAGTTGTGGCCTTACATTTTTACCTTTGAGATGCAGGAGGCTGGCACAGGAAGAGCAAATGTGTTCTCTGAGGCAATTACTGATATAAATCCCTTCAAATCTTCTCAGGTCAGATGAAGTTAATGTTTGCAAAAGTTTTTTTTATGTTAGAGCAGCCATTCTCAATAGGGGCCACAGACTGAAAAATGTGAGAAGGGGAGAGCAAAGGGTTTATGGAGGGTCCTGTTAACTGAACCAATGAAATACCGTTTTAGTCACATATGACGTCATTAATTGTTAGGAAGTTCGACCTTCAAGGGAAAGAAGAATCATGTAATCCATTCCTTTGTGTGTGCCTGAATTAATGCATTAAAAAAACTAATGCACATACTTCATCAAATATTCTAAACTTTAATTTCATACAGTCTTTTCAAACTTTTTTCCAGTATGTTGGATTGTTCACGTTTTCTTGGTGTTCAATATTAAATTATTTTCCATTTGTTCATGTTGTGTTGTATCCTTGTTTGACAGGGGGCGCTGGAACCCGAGAAGAACTCCTAAAGGGTCCTTGGCCCAAAAAAGGTTGAGAATGGCTGTTTTAGAGAATGGGTCACAGATGAGGCATCCCCCCTCAGGCACTGCCAACAGACTCAGACACACCACAACTATGGAGCCCAGCCCAGAACCTGAGCCAATACCAGGCCCAAGGCACCCAGCAGCTTCACCCTTTGGACACCAAGCCTTAGCAGCAGCTGGCTCCCTACCCTTGTCTCTTGAGCCTAAAGAGTAGCAGTGTAAGAACAGCATTTTGCTCTGCAAGAAAGATAGAGTACAAGATTAGCCGCTCAGGACAGAACTGGTGTTCAAGACTCTTTGCAGAGTTTAGACTTAATTATGAGTCAGCTGTTCATGTTCTGACAGTTCTTTCTTACCGAACCTGCACCCCCAGACCCTGCTCTCTAGCCTTGATGTCCTAGACCAGTGGTTCTCAACCTTCCTAATGACGCAACCCTTTAATACACTTCCTCATGTTGTGGTGACCCCAACCCTAAAATGATGTAAGTGTTCTTTCATAGAAATTAAACCAAAACTGACGAATGGCATGAAGATCCATTCGTCATGATAAATTGTTTTTCCCCCCTGGGGTTTCTCAGTTCAGTTCTGCCTCTTGTCCCACCATGCCGATCTTGCTCTTTTCTGCTGCTCCAGACAGACAAACGCTCTATCTCGATCTACACCGCAAGGCTGTTGTGTAGATGGCGTCCCCCCACCAAGCTGCTTGCCCTGCCGTGACCCCTGTGAAAGGGTCGTTCGATCCCCAAAGGGGTCCGACCCAAAGGCTGAGAACCACTGTCCTAGACCCTTACTGACCTTCAGCTTGTGACTTTTGACTACAGACCTTTTCTTGCCCCAGTCAGACCTGGTTTATGTGAGTGAGTTATTTTTGCATACTGACTTTGGCTCCTGTTCTGTGATTCGCTTTGCATACCCTCTTCAAGGCTATCCAGCTGGCGACACACCTCTCTGCCGGAGATCTGACACTTTCCACCAGAACATAAATGCTTACCCCAGTGGAGCAGCTATCCTAATAATAATAATAATAATAATAATAATAATAATAATAATAATAATAATAATGTTGTACCATCAAGTCACAACCTACACACTGTGACCCCAGGACCATGAGGTTTCAAGCAAAAGATGAACCACAGTGGTTTGCTATAGCCTCGCTCTGCAGTCTTCCTTGGTGGTCTCCCATCCAAATATCTTGCATAATTTCCAAGCTCTGATGAGACTGGGCTGGGCTGGATGCTCAAGTAGCTCAGCTGTCTGAAACACATTTCTTTTGCATGTGGTGTGGCGCAACGTTTGCTTTCAACTGCACAACTCCAGTTTCTGTAGTTACTGAGGAATTAAACATGGCAATAAAACACTCATTTATAACCTTCTGTCGGCTCCTATGTTAGGAGGTAATTAGCACACTGGAACATTACTGTGCAATTCAGAACTTTTAGTGTAAACATTAACATTTCCATAAATGACGGTTAATTTAAACATATGTTATTGTTGCAGTAGGGCAAGGAGTTCTGTCTTGTGCTGCTGTGCAAGCTCTTACTGTTGGCAATATCGAACAAGGGGCGAAGTGCAAGGACCCACGGATCTTGTTTTTCCAGCTGCTGAACAGGATCAATTGGAGCAAGGCCACGTCCATTGCATCCTCTTTCTTGTTAGGCACATAGCTGGAATATTCAGTCAGTCCGAAGGCCCAGAGAGACTCTAATGCAAGGCTGGCCACACTGTGGCTCTCATGTCCGTGGCCTACAATTAACTGTAGTCCATGGACATCTGAAGAGCCACAATGTGGCCTCCCCTGGTCTAATGGCTTCCATTAGCTCTTTTGGGGTGATGGCTCTTTTGGGGGTGAAGAGAACTGTAATGTAAAATGAGAATTTGCTGCTGTGCTCCCCTCTTAGTTTGCATCCATACCAAGTGGTTGAATGCTGGTTCATCTACCTGTCTTGTCCCTCCATATATGCTTGCCCACCTCCTACTTTGTACTCCTCTAACTGGGGATGGGAAACAAAGTGATCCAAAGACAGGTCTCCGATTCAAAAAGAGACTTCCTTGGGAGTCCTGTCTGGGTAGGCTTGTCACTGTTGGAAAAAAAAAACAAGATCTAAAATGCATAAATGCAGACTGGTGACTGGAAAATCCTGCAAGGACAGTAAGAGGGACAGCTAGCTAGCTTAGCAAAGTCAGGGACCTCTCCCTATTTCAAATTGTACCCTTCTTATCTCCAATTGGCCTATTTTTTCCTCCTGGTTCATTGGAGAAGCACAGTTTGTTCAGGTCTCTCCCAGTTAGTATGGCCAGGCAGGCTTCTACCTCTTCAGTTTCCTATAAGGTATATTCTACAATAAATCAATTTTGTTCCTAAGTAGGCAGTACTGAGCTTTTCTGCCCGTTTAGACTCTGCCAGCAGTCATGACCCTTGCCGCACCCCTTCCAAGCAGAGGGCTCCAAAAGAAAGGTAGAAGGGAAGTGGTTTTCTTCCTTTTCAGGCACCCAACTCATGAATGCATTGTGAACGTTCCCCACTTGGATGGAGGAAGCAGTAGCGAGTGGGCAAAAAAGTGGGGAGAGACGAAACAATTGGCATTCAGACTGCTTGAATGCATGCCCTTTGGGTTGTAAAGCTTAGCTTGTAGTGCTACTCAAGGATATATGATGAGTCCCCTTTTTATATTACATTTGTCTTCATCCTCAGATGATCCAGTTCCAAAGAGCAGGACAAATATGGGCTTTCGGCATTATTGTCAAAACTTGATCTACGTACAGTTCAATACTCTCCTTGCAGAACACAGAATCATTGTGTGAACCCAAGTTATCCCAGCACTCATAGAAAAGGGGGTAGATGGACTTGACCCAACAAGGGTATTCTAACTTTGCATAACTAGAACAAAGCTTGAATCCAGTGGCATCTTTAAGCTCAGCAAAGTTTAATTCTCAATATAAGCTTTCATGGGCATGCACATTTCTTCAGAGGCCCACGCACTAGAAAGCTTATACTCAATTAAACTCTGTTGGTCTTAAAGGTGCCACTGGACTCCAATTGCTTCAGACTAATACTGCTGCCTACCTGAATCTATGCATAACTAGAGTACAGGATTTATTGAATCTAAGGGCAGCCATCCATTTTCTCCTACTGTAGCAGAGGAATTTAACATAAAAATACAGATTAGCACATTTCAGGTGTTCAGAGCAGCTCAAAGATAGTACTTCTGTAATCTTTAAGTACCTCTGCAGGTGACGGCAGTATTATTGCACTCCTCTTACAATTGGGCTGATAAGGCCAAGCTAAAATTTGAACTGTTTCCTAGCTTACACTCATACCATTACAATGGTATCAGCTCTCTACATATATATACTCATAATGTATGACAATACCATATTGGGAATTCAGGCATGAGAAAGACCGTTTATGCACTGGAGGTTTCATGCCAGGTTGCAGACTGGAGTTTTAGTCATGGCAGGTTGCCCCACTTCTTCCTGTACTCACATGGGGGAGCATTTAGCCCGGTGCACCTCATCCGCCCCCGATTTGTGTTCCTGCATGGAAGCTGGGGCAGTGAAGTTCCCAGTGCATAAACGGCATAAAAGAGGCAATTGTTTCCTAGACCCCAATAAGACACTTCAGAAAGCCACAGAGCAAGAGATCCATTTTGATCACCTTTATTTTATCTTGCATAGTTGCAAATCTTGTTAAGAGTCATAAAATTATCCTTGAAAAAACTCCAACCACAGCATTTAACTCAGTGAACTTCCGCAGCAATGAATTATGGCATTATGAGACAACTGAAAAACTAGCATTTCCCTTACCGAGTTCAAAATAAACCTCTTCCCCCCCCCCCCCGCTGCTTTATATAGCTCAATATTTTTGTATTGGCGGGTATGAATCTCAAAGAACTGATCAGCCCTAAAAGCAGAGAACCCATCTATCATTAATGCAGAGAAGTCATACCCAAATTGTTATTGATGCCATTTGAACTTGTGAAAGCTGCCAGAAAAGGACCACCTAGTTTTGGCAAAGATTGGCTGCTATTTTTGGACTTTTAATAGGGCTTGTTTTCATTTTTCACTGCAGCCTCTTTTTCCTGGAGTCCTTTACTGTCATTCTTTATGTGGATAGATACAACAGGGGGAAATTAGTTGTAATTTTGAAAGTCCATCTCCTTTTGATGAGTGTAAAGAAAATGTTTGCGAGAGTTGGACCATAAGGAAGGCTGAGCGTCAAAGAATTGAGGCTTTTGAACTCTGGTGCTGGAGAAGACTCTTGCGAGTCCCTTGGACTGCAAGGCGAACAAACCGGTCAGTCCTAGAGGAGATCAACCCTGACTGCTCTTTAGAAGGCCAGATCCTGAAGATGAAACTCAAATACTTTGGCCACCTCACGAGAAGGAAGGACTCCCTGGAGAAGAGCCTAATGCTGGGAGCGATCGAGGGCAAAAGAAGAAGGGGTCGACAGAGAATGAGGTGGCTGGATGGAGTCACTGAAGCAGTAGGAGCAAACTTAAATGGACTCCGGGGAATGGTAGAGGACAGGAAGGCCTGGAGGATCATTGTCCATGGGGTCGCGATGGGTCGGACACGACTTCGCACATAACAACAAAAGAAAATGGGTCTGTGTATCCCCTAACCTGGATAGCCCAGGCTAGACTGATCTTGTCTCATCTAGGAAGCTCTGCTGTTTAGTAGAACTTGGATAGGAGACCACCAAGGATGTACATGGTCTCTGTGCAGATACAGGCAATAGCAAACCATGGCAATGGAGACTTCAGCTCAAACTCTATAACTTTCCCGTATTTAATATGATGAACATTATGTAATATTACTCTCCAATTTGGAGCCTACTTGCTGTCAATCTAAAAACAGCTAGTAAGCTCCAAACTGGGGAGGGATCTTGCATTATGAAAATTGAAATCTGAATACTAAAATCACAAAGCTCTGTTTAAATGATCCAGAATGTTAGCGAGAGAAGTGTGTGAACACCCATGATTTCATAATGCGCATAGATACAACACTAAAATTATAACTTGAAGAACATGAACAGTGGGCAGATGGCATCAGATACAGTTAGATAAATAAAATACATGTCGCCTAGTTTAGAACCCTGTTGGAGTATTGCCAAAAATAAAACAGCATGATAAATAAAAATAATTTAGCTTTATTTATTAAAAAATGGATGACTGCAATCCTGCACTGGAAAGAAAATTGCAAGGAAAAGTTAGCACTATCATCCTGAAGACACATGGAGAGAGAGAATACTCGGGGCCCAATTGCGTTATGACAAAAAACTTTTTCAGTATTCTGCAAAGAATTTGCATCTATTTTCCCATCTGTAGAACAGGGAAATAAATGATACTTCCAGGGATGTGCACTCTAGCAAAATGTATTAGACATGGGAAATATTAAATATCACTTTACAGTATCAGACTGCTGTCTTATCTGTTCCCCACTGTCCTAAATGTGTGTGTACAGATAACTGTACATTCCTTTGATGTTTTTTGCAAGTAAATCCAAAGTTAGAATTGCAGCCAAAGGATTTTCTTTCAAATTGGGATATTGAGTCTTGAAATGTTATCACAAAGAGGGTATCCACACCAGGCTGTGCCTTAGAGGTATTTACCTCCCACATTGTTGAAAATGTTTAAAGTCCAATGCACAACAAGAACTACTGAGCTTTTTTGCTTCTCCAGGCCTTAAATCTACTTGAGAGCTCATCATTTAGCTTCAGTAACCAGAACTGGGAAAGAGGTTATATGGCTTTTCCCGCATCTCAGTGTTTCTGCTGCTTCCCAATAACTTGAATGCTCTGAATTTGTGGCACTCTCTCTGCAAAAGGGCATTTATTGGGGGGGGGGGATTGTTTCTTGAATTCAGATCTGACTTTCCCCGTGTGTTCCACATTCCTTAGAAAAGGTTGTGTGGCCTTATTGTGATGTATTTAAGGTGACCAGATTGTCCCACTTTTGGAGGCAAATTGTACTTATGTTGAAATTATATATATATATATATGAAATTGTATATGTATATGTATATGTATATGTATATGTATATGTATATGTATATGTATATGTATATGTATATATAAAATACTATTTTTGCGTTCTATGAAACTTTTTGTTGCTCCATATAGACCAGAGGTCTCCAACCCCCGGTCTGCAGGCCGCCAGTGGCCGTGCCTGCCTTCCCCTCCCCCCCACAGCGAGAGGGGGGGAAGAGGCAGGCGTGGCCGCTGGCACGCCAGCGACACAAACGCGCACGCGCGGAGCCGCCATGCATGCGTGTTTGCGCCCCCTGCTGGCGAAAACGCGCACGTGCAGCCATCCTGCGCATGCGCATTAGTGCCACCTAGTGGCGAAAACACGCATGCACGGCAACTGCGTGTGCACGTTTACGTGCAGCTGCTGTGGCCGGGCCGCCGGCTCTCTCCCACCCTTGGAGGCGGTCCCCGACTACAAGAAAGTTGGGGACCGCTGATATAGACCAAATTTTTAATCAAGAACCCCCCCGGTCAATGGTGTCCCGCTTTACCAATGTTAAAATCTGGTCACCCTAACTTAATCAATATTGGAACCTCCTGTTTTGTGTGTGCATGTGCAGTAATGTTAAACCATCACAGCACTGTAAAAAAGGCTGAATATATCATGGGGATCTGTGTTGGCTCTAAACATCAACATGAATAAAGTTGCAGAGAAACTTGTGTCAAATGTCTTCTTTCTTTTATTTTGATAAACCTTGTGAAAGAAAGACAGAGTTTCCGGAGTGAGTCTTTGTTTTAAATTCTTCTTCAGACAAGGTCTAATATGAATTGTTCCACAAAAGGAATCTTTACAAATATACACACTCTTAAGAGGCATGGCAAGTAAGATTCCTAAGGTCGTATATTGGTAAAGATCCTGTTTGTGGAACAACTCATAATATTATATCTTGTCTGAAGAAGAATTTGAAACAGAGACCCACTCTGGAAACTCTGTCTTTCTTTCACAGGGCTTATCAGAATAAAAGAAAGAAGACATTTGACACAAGTTTCTCTGCATGAACTTTATTCATGTGGATGTTTAGAGCCAACACAGGTTCTTGTTTTGATCGCTTGTTGTATCATGTTCTCCAGAATTTTTTTTGTTTTTGTATCATGGGGAGGCCAGACTAAAACAACAACACTTTATTTACCGTCATTTAGACCAGTACAATAAATGCTGGGGTATCAAAATACGAGGTAAAACTCTGAATGCATTTAAAACTAAGAATCACAAAAATCATAACTAAGCAGTAATGTATATAAAATTTGTAAACTTATGACTAGTATAAAAATGCACAAACGTTTATTTCCCTGTGAAATTTTTGTGCGGCTTCTTAAGCTCAGCAGCACAGGATTTGGTGGGACACAGGATTTGGTGGTTTGGGGGTTCTCGTCATTCAAAAGTTTCTTCACCTTTTCTTTTGCTATCAGACCTGACAAACTCTCTAATGTAAACTGTACTGTTTTGTCATGTAACGTATTACATATATATGGAGCAGTGGTAGACTGAACCTTGCAACCAGTGGGAGGACTGGTTGTGGGAACATGCAGGTTGTAACATTGGTGGTCTCTCTCTATTACTTCTGGGAAAAACCTTGAAGGGGGAAAGTGATTAACTCAAGGCCAGCTAGGATGAAAGGTTCCAACTCAGGACCCTTGGAGACCTCCCACACTGGTTCGTGTCACTTCCTCTGACCCTCCTTTCTTCAGACAGGTTATTATACCAAGCCTTCCACCCTTCCTCCCCCTTCTCTATACAACTGTTTGTAGGTGTGTTAGCCATTTGTGTGTCTTTTTGTTATTTTCTTTGAATGAAGCTTATATGTTCTGTTTTACCATTTGCATCAGTGTCTGTCTTGAGTTGCTATGGGTGCAATAACCCTGGTATACATAGGCAACTATCCATAATGCTAGTTACCCTCCTCTCGCTATAATTGAGCTAACTTCCCCACGAGCTCTAAGACACATGTTCTAGGACAGGGGTAGTCAACCTGTGGTCCTCCAGATGTCCACGGACTGCCATTCCCATGAGCCCCTGCCAGGGGTTGACTACCCCTGTTCTAGGACACGTGTCCACGCGATTCAGGTAACAGATTTTGAACCCAGGGCTCCCAAGTGCTAGCCAAAGTGCTAGCTGCCTCACCAGATATGCTACTCATTCATGTTTTCATTCCAAAGATGTTTCCCCCATTTAGAGCAGCCAGCCCCCAGTATTACAACTAATCTCCAGGCAACCACACTAGCCCTAATATGAATCTGGACCTTGTGAGGCTACAATTTGCGACATCCCACATCTTTGTCATGGAGAGACTGATTTATTTAATTCATTGAAAATACTTTTTAGCCACTTTTTTTTTCTCTTACAGAACTCAAGGCAGTTTACAACCTAGATACATAGAAGTAAATCAGGATTGCCTGTTCTGGGTTGGAAAATAGCTGGAGACGTTTTGGGGGGATGCAGCTATACATGGGCAGGAATTGGGCAGAGAGAGACCTCAATGGAATATAATGTTATGAAGTCTACCCTCAAGGGGAACTGCTCTCTTTATTGTGGAAATTAATTATAATTCCAGGGGATCCCCAGTTCTCATCTGAAGACTGGCATCCCTAAGTAAAATATGTTAAAAACACAAAACGTACAGTTTAAAACCACAACTCAGGACCGCTGGTATACTTAACACAGTCCTGAATAAAACTGTCTTTACATGAGGGGGTCAGGCACCCCTCTCTGGATCTCCCAGCATCCTACCAATAGGCCTTGAGCTTATTTCTGCTTTTTACAACTCTAATGACAACTGCACTAGGACATTACTCTCACATTCCTGTTTTGCCAGTTTTATATTATTTAACATGCTTTTCTTTAATCTCTCACTGTTCAGAACCTGTCTGAGGCAGCCAACGTCATAAAACAATAAAGAATACAATTGAAAATGAAAAATGTAATTCAGTAAATTATAACCAATTAAGCAGCAGTAATAAAGTTATCCAGAAAGCGGCTGTTCTAGGCACTGCCTCTCACTTTGGTGAGGGGGACGCACACCAAAACATGGTTTAGGCTGGCCAATTGGCCTGGAGAAAAGTGTTGCCTCTTCAATAGAGGCTTAATCTGTGGAACCGGTTCTGTTGAGGCCTTTCATGGCCTGTTGTAAATAACATCGCCTGCTATTGAACATGCTATTAAATCTCTGTTAAAGGGACAGGACTTTTTTCAACATTCCAGATGTTGGCAACCATAGTGATGTTTGAAATGAGGACCTTAACTAGCAAGCTGAACAGCAGGACAGGAAATGATACTTCATGTTCCGGTTCCCCGATCCTAAATGCATTGAGTGAAGGCAATCCTGACTCCTACCTGTTCTTTTTTTTCTTTCTCTTTAGGTGGTGAGTAAATACATCAGATGCTTTCTATTATAAATGAGAAAGGGTAGTAACTATCTGGACTGGAAAACTAGGCCTTTAGTGCAGCCTGGAGATTCCTGGAAAGGGTGGAATTTGGGAAGTGAATAGATTTTTTATGATTTTTGCACCGATTATAGAAAAATCAAACAAACCAACTACAGAGCAAACAACAGGCAATTTACATCACTTACATTACATTGTAAGATTACAGTCTCAGCCATTTCTCTTAACTTCTCCATCCCCCATATTGTAAATCATAAGCTATATAACATTCCATTTTCATTACGCCGTACGTATCTTTCATCATATTCAAATTATAGGTGTCTACTTTGACTTTCTTCAATCTTTTAAACTCCAGGTCATCCAATCATTTCTTTCTCTTTCCTTTAAAAAAGCAAGAAAAGGTTTCCATGGCATCATAAACAAAGTTGGGTTTTCTCTAACCATTCCCAGCAAGGGGCGTTTCAAGGCCAATGAGAAACAAAGGTGCTTTGGTGTTTGCTTCCTCTACAGAGTCTTCCTTGGTGGTCTCCTATTCAAGAACCAACCCTGTCTCGCTTCTGAAATCTGATGAGATTCGGGCTATACCAAGCTAGCTCCCCTGTCTCTGAACTGTCTGCTTTTGTTTAAAAAGTAATAAGAAGAAGTTCGTTTCTTTACTTGTAGGGGTATAATGAAAACACCAAGGAAGTATTCTACATAATTGCTAAATAAGTGAATCTGATCCTGCCTTCCAGCGTTTTGTCCAATGTGTTCAAAAGCAACATGATAAATTTTAAGCCCTTGGCACTTATTTTCTAACAGTACTTTTATTTCCTTATTTATTTACATAGAATCTTTAAAAGTTCAGTGTATTAGATTACCTATATTTAGATTCTGGTATCCCTAGGCCAGTTCTCTGCAATATTTCTGATTAAGAGTCTGATTTCTTGCTACCCAACTCTAAAATGGGGAGTATTACTTAGTGGGTAACTAGGATGCAGCTTTTGCAATAGACAGATCTTCATTTGGAAGACTCACCTTGTTTCCTCCTTTATTAAGATCTGATGGAAACATCCCATTAAAGAATTTAGGAATTCTTAATGTCTAAATGGATCCTGTAACTCTTTTGTACAAAGTGAGGCATCTCACTCCAGAGGAAGACAGTGGCCCATTCCGCACACATAGGATAATGCACTTTCAATGTGCTTTGGCAGGTGGATTTTCCTGTGCAGAACAGGAAAATCTACTTCTAAAGTGCATTAAAAGTGCATTATCTGTTGTGTGCAGAATAGCCATTGTCCATCAGGACAAGGTTCCTTCGTCAGAAGCAAGATTCTCACTTTGTGAAATCATAAGTTTCAACCCCCCCAATTCCCCTTTTGTTTCAATTTCTCCCCATTAAATAGACCCAGTATAGTGTTATGGTTCAAGTGTTAGACTAGGATTTGGGAGCCCCAGGTTCAAATCCCCACTCAAACCACTTGGGCCAGCCATATTGTCTCTTTACTTAACCTACTTCACACAGTTGTTCTGAAGATAAAATGGAGGAGAGCATAATTATGTAATTCCCCTGAAGTCCCATTGGGGGAGAAAGGTGGGGTACAGATTAAATATATAAATAAATACATTAGTTGCCCTTAGTATGGAACCAAAACAAGACTTCAAGAGAAGAGAATCACAAGCTCCAACCTCAGCCCAATTAGGAGGACACATTGCAGAATTAACTTATACAATCCATAATTATGCTTCATGTTGTGGCCTCCTTGTAAAACATTTTCAGCATGAGACCAGATGCTTTGTTAAATTAAGAACCTGTGAGCCATGTGTGAGAAGTACTGCAAGATGGACTGTTCTCAATGGACCGTGGGTTTACCCAGAAAGAGCCATGCTACAAAGGTAAACAAAAGGGAGATTTAGAATTGAAAGGGCCCCACTGGACCACAGAGTGGCATCTTTCTCATCCTAAAAAAAGGGAGACAATACATATAATTTCAGTGTTGCATGTGTGTCTCTGTGTGGGTAGCCATGTATTGCACCGTATCCCATAAGAAAACAGTACTCTGTCTACCTAAGACTGCAATCTAATGTGGGGTAATGGGATACCAACCTGGCTCACTTCTGTTCTTTCCCCAGATATATTCTGGGGATATATTCCTACTGTTATGATGGTCAATTCATAGTCTGATGGAGAGTGCTTGCACTCAAAAGCTCACGCTCTGAATAATTCTTTGTTGGTCTTATGTGCTACTGGTCTCTGATTTTATTGTGCTACTTCAGACCAACACGGCTACTCATTTGAATCTTTTCCCAAAGGTACGATGAGCCTCTTGTGGCGCAGAGTGGTAAGGCAGCAGAAATGCAGTCTGAAGCTCTGCCCATGAAGCTGGGAGTTTGATCCCAGCAGCCGGCTCAAGGTTGACTCAGCCTTCCATCCTTCCGAGGTCAGTAAAATGAGTACCCTGCTTGCTGGGGGGTAAACGGTCATGACTGGGGAAGGCACTGGCAAACCACCCCGTATTGAGTCTGCCATCAAAACGCTAGAGGGCGTCACCTGCTTGCACAGGGGATACCTTTACCTTTACCTTTTTATGAGATGCAGAAATCAGGAAGCAAAGCTGCTCATGGCAAGGAGCTGAGGACAACCACTGAATGGCTGCAGATCAGACTGCTGTTAAAAAGGACAGCTGCAGAGGGTCACTGAAGATCTGACACCCCTGAAAACTGGTAAGGAAATGGCATTTGGTCTGAACATTATACATGTGGAATTGTGAAAGAGAAATGCAGCTGTACTTCCTGACACGTTTACATTGGCTGCTTGGCTTCCTGTTGTAACGGTGAGGAGAAGCAAGCAGAGAAATGGAATAAAAGCAGCAGAGATGGAATAAAAGCAGCAGAGGTTTCCAGCTGCGGAGACTGCCTGGCTGCTACGGTACAGCTCCCCCTAGTGACCCAACTTAGAATATTTTTTTCTTTAGAAGATATACTACTTTCCCTTCTAATTTACATGAAAAAACTGGCATCAAATATCACATTTCTGGCTTTGGCCACAGTTAAAACAACTTCTTTTCCCAATAATTTGGATTTTACTTGTGTAAGAATACCACAGAATCTTAATATGTCTTGGGCTTTTTGTGTGTGTGTGTGTTTGTGTGTCTGTTTGCAGACTGTCCAGAACTTGTTTCTAGCTAGCCTTCCTTTTCTGCCTGCTTCTCATTTGGGAGGTAATTGTTCCAGATTCATTTGAAGAAAGGAAGATTAGGAAATGCTAAAGGGTGACTCTTCTTGAAGATCTTTGGGAACCTATGTATGCACGGTGCCAGCCAGAGCACCTCAGAATTACAACATGAAATATCAAAATATAATATGAGAATGAAGGAAACCTACTTAAAAACATGAACATCACTGTACAGGAGCACACGAGAGAGTTAGGACTAGTCAGCACTTCCTGTCAATGGCTAGGGTTGCCAAACTCCAGGCAGCACCTGGAGATCTCTTGCTACAGAAACTGCTATTACAATAGACTTCTAGACAACCAAGATCCTCTGGAGGAAACGGCTGCTTCAGAGTGGACTTTATAGCATTATACCCATTTAATGTCTCTTGCTTCCTGAAACCCTACCTTTCTCAGGTTCCAATCCTCAAATCTCTAGGTATTTCCCAACCCGGAACTCAAAACCCCTTCAATTGCAACCTTAGTCACAAAATGTGTTGCCATTTGATGGGTCAAAACTGCCTCATCCCCCATGCTTATCCATGGTTTCTCTATATATTTGTGAAACAGCCTGTGGGGTTGAATGTGTCCGGCTGTCCATGTTGGAATAGGCTGCACCCTAATTGGCCCTGCCCCTGCAGCTCCCGCCCTCTGTTCCTGAACTCTAGCCTCTTTGCTCTCAGATGCACCTGGGCAAAGGGTCGTGGTGGAGGGCTTCCCAGCCTGCTAGGCTGGGCCTGCTAATGAGGGCCTCCCAGCCTGCTGACTGCCTGCTAAGGAGCTCTGTCCCAGGCCTGCTAACAAGCTGCCCAGCCCCACTCCCACCCCACTTGATCTGGCTGCAAGCTGCAGCCCAAAGCCACCATAAGCTGCCTGGCCGGGGGCCAGGGGAGGGAACCCTTTCAAGGCCCGTTCTTAGGAACTGGCTTTGAAGCTAGTAAAGGAATATGACAGAAGCCTGAGGAGGAAGTTCTTCAATTCCAGCAGCCTGACCATCTTTTGGGGTGAGGACTGTGGATCAGTGGTATGGTGCATGTGCAGAAGATGGCAGGTTCAGACCTTTCTCTGCCAGATCTAGGGAAGCTGCTGCCAGTCTAAGCAGTGCTGATCTAAGTAGACTGACTAGGCAGGAAGCAGTTTCATCAGTTTTGTTTGGAAGAAGATTCACAATGGGATACATGAAGGTTTCAGGCTCCAAAGGAGACTGCCTAGTGCAGGAAGCAGGTGTCACCATTGTTGGTCCCCTGCTGAGGCTCACATTGTACAAGCTCTGTGTTGGCATAACAGTGGTTATTTTGGCCTTTACTGGCACCGTCCTCTCTGAACAAACAAGCTATGGCAGGAGCAGGAAAAGAAAGAAAAAGGAGCTGTGGTTTTTCTTCTATCAGAAGAAAAACCACAGCTGCATCTTCTCTTCTGGGCTGTGGTGCTGAAAGGGTGCAAATGAAGGAGCAATGGTGAGGAGCTAAGTCCATTCAAGGAGAAGAGCTGACTGGGGGCATCTTGCCCAAATCTTCTCTAAGTCTAGGCCTAGCACTGAAGAAAAGTAGCATGTTAGTTTGCCAAAGGAGACCCTCCATTTGAGCAACATGTAGGAATGTATTCTATTGCATTTAAAAAATGGTCTCCGTAAAGGTCAATTGCCATAAAATGTCTTCAAGTTACTGGATAGTGGTGGGGGTGGGGAAGCATTTATAGTACACCATAAGTTAACTGTGCACTTTTCAAACACTGCAGGAAATGTGACAGCGCTAGTACCGATCCACACAAGGTTCTTTCAATAACATGGCAAAAAGTCCAGAATAAAAAAAAAAGGGCAACGTGTTTATATAATCTAGGAAGCTTGTTAATTCAGAACCTTACATCTATTTGCATGTATATGTCTTTTGCTGCCCTCATATGAGATAGGATGAATGAATCTGGAAGCCATGTCAACCACATTCTAAAAACAGCCATATTAAAGAATGGTAGCGATTGATGTTGGTGTCTTTCCAGGAATAAATTTGTGTGTTCCAACCATCCCAGATCTTAGTGTAGTGGTTAAGAGCGGTGGCTTCTCATCTGGCAAGCCGGGTTTGATTCCCCGCTCCTCCACATGCAGTCAGTTGGATGACCTTGGGCTAGTCACAGTGCTGTTAGAAGCTGTTCTCCCAAAACACTTTTTCTCAGAGCTCTCTCAGCCTCACCTGTTGAAATGAAATGAAAGTGATTATAAGCTGATTTGAGACTCCTTCAGGCAGTGAAAAGCGGGTTATAAAAAACAACTCTTCTTCTTCTACATCTGCACCCCTCAAACCTCAGCAGAACTGAGCAAGACAATCAGCATATATGCCCCACCACATATAATTCTTGCTGGTTTGGAGGTTAGGGAGGAGCTGTTAACTGATATTCTCTAGTAAGGTTACTTCTTGTTTTCAGATATTATGTGGAAGTCAGTGGACTGTAATCATGTAAGTGGCAAAGCACAGAATTGTCCTAAGAGCTGTTTGTTTTATTAATTTGTGTGCATGCACACTGTCAAATCATTGCTGACTTAGGGCAATCCCGTAGGGCAGGGGTAGTCAACCTGTGGTCCTCCAGTTGTTCATGGACTACAATTCCCATGAGCCCCTGCCAGCAAACGCTGGCAGGGGCTCATGGGAATTGTAGTCCATGGACATCTGGAGAACCACAGGTTGACTACCCCTGCTGTAGGGTATTCATGGCAAGAGACATTCAGAGGTGGTTTGCCATTGCCCGCTTCCATATCAGAATTCCATATCAGCTGCAAGAGACTACAAAGGACCATCCAGTCCCAACCCATAACTTCTTGGGGACTTAAAACACACACACTCATAACAACCCTGGTATTTATTTATTTGTACTTTGATTTTTACCCTGCCACTCTCAGCAAAAGTCATCTCATGGCGGCTTACATATATTCTCTAATTCTCTATTAGAGAATATTCTCTAATATAAATTAGAGAACCACAATATAACCCATAACCCCCCCGTTAAAACATTAAACAGTATCAAACAGTAAAAGACAATGTCAAAAGATGGCAGTGTAATCTTCCTAATAGTCCCAATCCAACTCAGCTGTTCCAGCCTTGAGGCCAGTACAATGGCCCTAGATCAGGGGTAGTCAACCTGTGGTCCTCCAGATGTTCTTGAACTACAATTCCCACAAGCCCCTGCCAGCGTTTGCTGGCAGGGGCTCGTGGGAATTGTAGTCCATGATGTAGTCCTAGATGATAAAACCTGAGGGTTCTTATCGTAAACGTTTAGCGCAGGGTGCTTAGCGTAGGGCGGGACCATTCCTCAATGGCCTCCTATCAAAGTACTAGGCAGGGCCGACCTTGCTTCACTTCTGTGATTTGATGAGATTAGACTAACGTGGGGTATCCAGGGCAGGGCAAGGCTGTTATCATTCATATTTTATGCCACTGGATTGGTTAAACTGACTTTAAAAATGTTTATTATTTCTAAATGATTTTATAGTCATGTATCCAACCATAACTGGGGTCAAGATCAAATCAAGCCTGAACTCTCCGTAGAAGCTAAAAGAACCAAGCTGAGGCTATTGTACTTTGGTCACGTTATGAGAAGACAGGGGTCACTGGAAAATACAATAATGATGGGAAAGTTGAAGGCAACAGGAACACAGTTGTTAAACTCAGTTGGCTGGTATGCTGTAGCCTTTTCTTCTCAAAGCCCTTTTGAGAAACATCGTCATCTGCCTTATTAAACGGTGTTCTTCTGGCCAACATCTGCTAAGCTGCAACATGAATGTCTTCAGATATCATCAATAGGCAAGTGGACATTAATGCAAGAATGAAGTTGGCAGGGGACAAAGCAATTCTGCATTTTATTTCATCAGAAGCTCACCTCCATTATGAGTTCCTTGCTAGATTCCCAGTGTGGGATTGCACAGTGTCTTCTACACAGGCATACATTTCCTCCCTCCTATTCCCACTGTGAGCCTTCGGTTGATTTGGTCTTACTCAGTTCTTCTTGGTGGTTCAGGAGAACTGGGGGAAAGGGATGCTTCTTCCTTGTGTCACAGGCTGGTTTCAGTGGGAAGCCACATCACACACTTATGAGGAAGATGGCCCCCTTTGGAGCAATGTTGAAACCGGAAAAATTCACAGCTGGCTTGTACATACTCCAGCTCAACATGTACCTGCACAGAAGAAGCTGGATGAGCAGTTACAGGTTAAGAACAACCTTGTTTTTAAATATCTCATCAGGGCTTGATGGAAGAGACTGTGCATTGAATTGCCATTCCATTGCCATAAAATATCTCACATAAAATTTGGTCACAATTCATCATTTTATACTCTTTAAAAATTATCGTTTGTACTCTTATTGGAAAACAATGAAACTGCTGCTTTTGACTTTTACAACCCACTATGGTCTGGGCTCAGCATAACTCAAGAACCGGCCTATCATGTCTGTGATCCAGCCATAAAATGCCTTCATTCTCTTCCCCCCTCCCCCAGAGGGAAGGTAACAGAGGAGCTTAATGACTGGATCATGGACAACGCAAGGTGACGGGGCAAATGCCTTTTCTCAGCTAATCTTTAGAAACCTTTCCAGAACTATTGGGGGTAGCAGTAACTATGACAGGGTCTTTTTAGTGGCAACCCCAAGGTTATAAGAAATTCCTTGTGTTCCACAATGGTCAAAGAAATAGTAGGTCATGTAACCTACTAGGAAAAGAGAATGAGCTGTGATTCAGGAGATCGCCAGTTCTACTTTACTACTATTCAGCAGCAAGGCTGTCCACAGAAATAATTTTGGGGAAGAGTACGGTCACTCAAAGATCACTCTATGCCCCTTGTTGATTAGCTGGAAGTGTGTGTCTGAGAACATTAAAAAAAAATCATTCCATTTAGAATTCGGGGAGGGGGAAACAAACAACTTCTTCCATCCTACACAGACCCGCATAAACAGCAACCATGCATCTGCATGGTTCTGTTCACCAAAGCTTCCTCTTTTTCCAGATTTTGGTAAAACATGGCCAGAGAATTACTTCCTCTGCCCCACACCAGGTCCTGCTCACATTCTCCCCTCCCACCCATCCTCATGTCTCTACCTGCCCATGCATCCGCCCCATGCCTGCATGTGAGAGGTCTTACTGCCCATGCTCACAGCCAACTACTCTGCCCACAATCCTTTCCATGGTGGCAAAGGGAAGTGGTTGGAACATGGGTGGTACAGCATTAACTAATGTATCAAGGGAGTTGGCAGAATTAGGCCCTCCTAGAAGATCTGGACCTTATGATATGTTGATACCAGCCTGTTCTCTTCTCCTTCACACACTCCAATAAGGGGTCAGATATGCCTCCTCAGTTCATCAGTGAACAGTGTGGAAGCTGATAATCTGACAGCAAACAGCCCCATACGCTGTGTCTGTACCTGTTATGATCTCACTGATTCTGAAGGGCAAAGCCCACTCTTAAAGACACAATGAATAGCTGATAACCTGCTTGAAATTTCTTGCTTTGATGCATTAAACATAATTTCTTTCTGTCAGTGTTTTCTGCCGTAGAAGGCAGAACATCATTACAGCTGACATTTACCATAGAACCATGATATTTCTGTCATAAATTAAGAAAGAACTGTTAAATCTGACAACATGACAAGGATGAACGCATCTAGATAATGCAATGAATTATTCGTAGTAAGTTTAAGATAAATTAATTTTTTTTCGCCTTAACCGGAATTAAAATAACAAACTCATTTCTTCATCGGAAACCAGGCCTGACAGCAACTTCAGACTCATCTTTGCATTCAGGCCTGGGTTTTCATTATGCGAAATAAGCAAGTAGGGTTTGTGAGGTAGCAGACATACTGTGAAGTTCAACATTGTAGGAAATATGCCCACTTACTTTGTATTCCTTTAAGCTTCCCACAATACAGGTGGCTTTTTCTATAATATCTGCCACCCTCTCAGCCAAGTATTGGAGCTAAGGGTCTCAAGATCCTTAGCTCCAAGGATCTTAAATCTCAACCTAGAAAGGCCTAACAATGTGTTAATTTCCCCCCTTCCCCAGAATCTTTTAAGTCCCCTTTGGCTTCCAGACCTCACCATTCCCAGTGTGGGACGTCTTGGTAGCAACTATGGGCATGCCTGGCCTGGCTTCTTCAACCGTGTCTTCATGCATGATTGCTGATCTCTTTCCTAAGATTTCTTCTCCAGTTCCATCTGAAGCACCTTCTTTGCAGGCTGGCCTTCATGGCTGACAATTGAAAGGTTGATGCAACATACAAACCAGTGGGACAGTTCACTCAACTCATTGCCATCTTACTACAACTCACTCAATTTCCTTAGAAGCCCATTTTCTGGCATGCTCTGCAGGGTAAAAGCATCACTGTAATGCTGCTGTTCACATAATATATTTCAGGTAAGGCCTTAGAGGAGGAGTGTGTCTCATGGCTTAAGTTCCACTCAGCGCTGAACAGCCACTTAGGGCGGCTGTCCTGCCCCCGAGTGCTTCCTCCTCCAACTGGCTTGTCTGTCTGCCCAGCAGTCAGCCAATCGCCTTCCATCCCCCACTCTGACCACCCCCTCCTCCTTCTACTTCCCTCTGAGGCTCAGAGGCTTCAGTTACTTGCTGCGTGAGAGCTGCCCCTTCCCGGGAGACTCCAGCTTTTCCACATCCTGGGGGGAGGGAGAGGCCATCCACAGAGTTCCTCCCCCCCCCCACTCTCCCAATCTTCCACCCCATTCTCCCATTGTATTCCTGAATACAATGGACATGGCCCCTAATAATGTAATAATTTGTGCTTGTGTGATGTCTTGTGCTGCTTCCCTAATTTAGGTTTTATATACACAAACGTTTTGGAATGTGTACCCAGATTTTTAAAATACAAATTCAATCATCCCATTTTGGATACCCATACTCATTACAGAGTTGTCCAGGTGTACTCATTACCATTAAGTCCCTGTCTGCACATTTTCTAGATGTTCTGCTGGATTATGCATGAAACATCCCCAAAAGGTAGAATTGCTGATTCTAGATCCCGCTGTTCTGTTTCGCCATGCAAATTGACTTTCTATAATTGCATATGCAACAGGACATTGTGTTTTTGAATGTCCATGGGGAAAGCACACTTCATGGCGATTTCCTCATTTTAATTTCTTTAAATGGCTTCTGGTTTAGGGCAGTGAGATTCTGTGGGAAAAGGGACAGTTATTTCTTTGTTGTGCTAATATTCCATAAAGGAAAGAAGGAAGAGAGCCTATCGAAGGAGAGAAGGAGCCAAAGGTGCTCTGAGGATGGTGTTACGTGTTCCATCTTGAGAGGAGGGAAGGAAATATGAGTGACCTCAGCTTCCTGGGCTATTAATTTAATTAAAATTTAATTGATTAAACTGGCTTACAGGTTTGTTCTTCCTCAACTGTTTTATGCCTGTAATGCAGGTTATGGAGCTCTCCTGTAACATCAGGACCACAGACCCACATAACTCCCTATTGAACTCCAGAGGTGATGACCTTTCTGTGCTGGATGTCTGAACCTCTTCTTTAGAATTAGGTTTTGCTGTGAATCAGTGAATCGGGCAGGAAGAGCACGCCCTGTTCCCCTTGGCCATATTGGGAACTACAGCAGCTCACACAAAGATAACTATTTCATCTATTCTTCCATCAACACCCCTGCAAGGGTGGCCAAACTGTGGCTCTCCAGATGACCATGAACTACAGTGACCATGAGTCCCTGCCAGTAGGCAGCAGCTTATGGTAATTGTAGTCCATGGTCACCTGGAGAAGCCACAGTTTGGCCACCCTTGCTCGAGGGGAAAGGTAAAGTAGCCAAGTCCCTTCTTTGAGCTTGCTTCTACTCAATTTTTGTTCATAGTGCTTTTATGAGTCCAGGCTTTCTCAACCAGGGTTGTGTGAAACCCTGGGGTTTCTTGATGGCCCTGGAAAGGTTTCCCAAATGGGTGGGAGTTAATTTTATATATATAATATTTAAAATTATTAAATGTTTATTGATGATATAACCATACATGATCATGTCAACCTGCCCCCTTTCCCAAAATGGCCAATGATGTGCCTGGAAGGGGTGAGAAGGGGAGGGGCCCCAAGTGGGCCTTCTCAAACACATTCTGCAGGATTGCATCCTTTCTGGGGTTTCTTGAACAATGTTTCAGGGGTTTCTCAAGAGTAAAAAAGCTGAGAAAGGCTGATTAGTCACTCTGGAAATGTATGGTGGGATGTATAAATGTAATAATGAAACAAATAGTTTTCCAGTTAGAGATACCTCTGCTCAACCCCTGCCCCCACCCCCTTATGATGTTCTATACCCTCTCATTCTGGATGATGGGGGAGAAATACCATTATGGTGGAGGGGCCAGTTTCTAGAATCACATTGCGGAGCCAGTCTTTCCTGTACCCAACCAAGGAATAACATCAGCTGCCGCCGATATCTCAGAATTTTAATAAGAGGATGAAGACACCTTGAACTCCCTTGCTATTAAAGGCTGCCAAATATGCCTTTTGTAGAAAACAAGAGTTTTTTAAAAAGTCTCCAAGTATCAAGAGACAAAAAATCTTAGTCAATGTAACTAAAGCTTATGCAGGAAGACACAGGGCAAAGGCACAGTTTGATAGTCAATGAAGGGCAAATGTTGAAAAAGTGGAAAGCAGAAGTCTCGCAAAAGTATCGGAAGGCAATACACTGCAAACTTTTCTACAGTGCTTAATCATCTAGCCCTGTGGTCTGTAACAGGGTCCTTTGCCTAGCGTAACACCCAAAGACACGCCAGGATGGATAACCGATTTTGTTTTAGCTGCAACAGAAGGAGAAACAGACACAGGTTGACTGTTCTCAGTGGAACGGGCTTCCTTGGGAGGTGGTGGGTTTTCCATCTTTGGAAATTTTTAAACAGAGGCTGGATAGCCATCTGATGGAGAGGCTGATTCTGTGAAGGTTCAAGGAGGTGGCAGGCTACAGTGGATGAGCAATAGGGTTGTGAGTGTCCTGCATAGTGCAGGGGGTAGGAATAGATGACCCATGAAGTCCCTTCCAACTCTATTCAATGACGAAAACCTGTGTAAAGCACAAAGTGTTATATACTCAAAGTGTTATATACATAGTGTTATATACCTACTAGTAAATAAGCCCGCTGCAGTCTTAATGCAGCGGGTGCTAGCGGGGCTTCGGAGTCGGCGGGTCCGGCGGGGCCGTGGTTCGGGGCGTGAGCGGGGCCCGGGAGTCGGTGGGGCGTGGCTGCGCGGCACTGCTTGGCCGGGTCGCAGGAGTCATCGGTGTTGTTGCGGGCGTGGCACAGCGCAGCGCGGGGTGGCTCATCGAGGCCCCCTGCCCACGTCGCCGGCTACCTGGGGCCGTGTCGAGTCTTGCACCTCCGCGCTGTGTGCAGCTCGCAATTGGTCCCTTGCCGCCGGACTGACAATCGGAGGGCCCAATCAGCAGGCGCTTTGCTTCGTGCCTGCCGATTGGGCCCCCTGATTGTCATTCCAGAGGAAGGGGCCTATGGGCCCCATTCCTCATCACGGACAGGGCCCACCTTTGGTGCCCTTAACGAAATATTTTATCCGCTCTGCTAGGAGCGGTTAAAGATACTTGAGAGGTTGGCTGCATCTCTAGACCAATGCAACAATATCACTTCCTCAGAGTCATCATCTCCAGGTTCACTCTCCTCCCCCCAAATCTCCAGGCTAGCCCAGGAGACCTGATCTTATACCTCTGGCATGGAAAGGGTCACCAGGTCAGTGCTTAACCTTCAAGCTCACACTAAACAGAGCATATTGCTAAACATTCATTAATTAGCCACACAAGTCTGTATGCTGTATTATCAAAATGGGAAATTAACGTGACCGTTTTAGCCCCGCCATCTATCTAAAGGGCATTCTGGCCTGCAGTTGGACATTTCTTGTTCCAGGGAGGATTTTTTGTTAAGGGGGCCATTTAGCAGCCTATTATGTTCCTGTACAGAACTGCCATGCTTAGACTTCTAAATAATTTAAGTCAAGTAGCATATTATGCAAAAAAAGGTTTCAGGTTTATTACAAAGATAATACTAATTAGCGTTACCAATTTTTAAATTGCTCCTCTTGCTGTCACTTTAACATCAATTGGGTATGTAGCAAATACCAAGTGATGTTACTTAAAGTAAGAGGAGAAGAAGAAGAAGAAGAGTTGGTTCTTATATGCTGCTTTTCTCTACCAGGAGTCTCAAAGTGGCTTACATTCGCCTTTCCTCTCCCCACAACAGATCCCATATGAGGGAGGTGAGGCTGAGAGAGCCCTGTTATTTCTGAAGAAGAAGAGTTGGTTCTTATATGCCGCTTTTCTCTCCCTGAAGGGGTCTCAAAGCAGCTTTCAATTGCCTTCCCTTTCCTCTCCCCATAACAGACCCCCTGTGAGGTGGGTGAGGCTGAGAGAGCCCTGATATCACTGCTCAGTCAGAACAGCTTTATCAGTGCTGTGGCCAGGCCAAGGTCACTCAGCCGGTTGCATGTGGGGGGAGCAATGAATTGCCAGATTAGAAGTCCGCATTCCTAACCACTACACCAAGCTGGCTCTCACTGCGAAACCCTTCCACTGTCCCTTTAAATTAGTTAAAACATTAGTTAAAGTGACATGACATTATTTTTTCTTGGCTAGCTGGCAACCTCAGACATAATCAAGGCAAGCCGAAAGCACTCTAAACTCCCATTGACTACAGGGAAGGAATTAATTGCCTATTAAAATTAATAGGAAGGTGGGGTGTTTAACGCTGGAGCTTCGTCAGTCTCATTGAGGCTGTAATCTAAGCACTGTTTCCCACGAGTAAGCCCCATTGAACAAAATTGGACTTGCTTCCAAGTGAACCTCCAAGTGTACATATTTAGCAACGCAGCCTCTATTTACCAACACTGTAGTATAGCCGTACTGGATTCTTTATCTTTATGTCTCAGAAGAAGGGTAACTTTCCTTTAAAAAAGAGTTGCAAGACAATTAGGATATAAACAAAGAGACAATGAGCAGAGACCAAGCATGGACAATTGACAATCAGGCTGCATTCCAACAACCTGCGAGGCTGAACACAGAACATCCCCAAGGGCAGGAGAGCAGTTCACTCAGGGCTTGCTGGAATGGCCCATTTGAACTTCAGCCTGACAGAATGCCACCCCCAAGATGAACTAAGAAAACAGCAGGAGTTGCAGTAAGTTACCTTCTGCAGCAGCTGCTCCAGGTGAGCTGGAAGCCAAGCACAGCAAGCATTTCCAGCTGGGAGAGCTTCTTGTCTGGCAGGCAGCACCTAAGGCAGGCTAGTCTTGAGGCACAGAAAGTTGGTGGTGAATTCCTTTGCTCATGCAAGATGCCTTGGTTCAGCTGTGTTCTGTTTGTGGTCCTCTGCAGCTGGCTAATCAGCACCTGTCTGTTGTTTTGCCTCCTTCACCAGCACAAGTGTTCCTAGAGCCCATCTCTTCTAATTCTTTGTACATGGGGCACGTCATGCTGGCCTTGGTATGACTGATGAGGAGACCTCTTTCAAGGCTGTTTGATGGGGTCAGGGCATCACTGTTGTCACCCCCCCCCCCATCCCCATGGCCTGGTAAAAGCTCTGCTGAATGGAGTTTTGACTCTTGAAGCCTTATACCTGGAATTTTTATTTATTTATTTTTGGTCTCTAGGCTACTGGTTGCAAATCTAGCTTTACTAACTTTCTTCCATCCTTGCTTTTGCTGTGTGATTCTTCCAATTTGGGGAAAGAGAATGAGTTAGCCATGTTGGCATTCTCCCCAGAGAGGTTCACAGTAACTCAAACTCTGACATCATTCCTAGCAACCAGCTTATTCCCTTTTCACTATCAAGAGAGTGCAGTTTAAGTTGGCTGCGGGTACGAACTTATTGGTCATTTCCAGCCCCAGGAGAAGCGTGCCTGGCCTTGACCAGGGCCAGGGCCTTTTCAGTCCTGGCCCCAACCTGGTGGAATGAGCTCCCGGAGGAGCTGCGGGCCCTGTGGGAGCTCTCAGCAATCCGCAGGGCCTGCAAAACGGAGCTTTTCCACCAGGTGGTGGGATGAGGCTAAGCCGCACAGACGATCTGGCCCCCCCCCTTACAGCAGCAGTAGCAAAGTCTATCTGGCACCCTCTACCCCTCCCCTCTATAGTGGGGTTTCTGAGGGAAATGTAGATGTGAGTTGAGTTTTTACTGCATCTTCTTTTATTAGGTG
Source organism: Paroedura picta (assembly GCF_049243985.1). Classification (NCBI taxonomy): domain Eukaryota; kingdom Metazoa; phylum Chordata; class Lepidosauria; order Squamata; family Gekkonidae; genus Paroedura; species Paroedura picta. Next base: position 75,053,058 of record NC_135378.1, read on the forward strand.
GGGAATGGTGTATAATCATGCCTTTAGTACTTAAAGCATTAAAGGCCTGATGTTTCTTTTAAATAACAGTATCCTTCAGCGTAACCAGAAACCATAATATTAAAAATGGCATACATCTACAGCGGCCAGATTGCAAGCATATATACCAGAATGGAGCAGTTTAATACTACTGGTTATCTGAAAAGAAGTAAAAGAGATAAATTTGGGTTTGGTTTTGAGGGAAGGAGTGTAATCATGGAGGTTTCTTAGAAGGAATGAATGGCTTTGTAAAAGCTGCATTTTTACACACACACACACACTTTGCAGTAAGTTCTAGTGAAAAAAGAAGTTCTGTTAAGGTAAATGCAATATTTATGTACTTATTTTAAATATGCCTATTCAGCCATTCAAGCAAGTAGGTTCTTAGAGCAACCTAACCAAAGTCAAGAGGCAGCAAAACAAGAGTGATGGGCTACAATTCTGGGAGATCCAGGATAGAAAGAGAATGATGGTCATACACTGGGTTGCCAAACTCCAGGTGGAACCTGGAAATCTCCTACTCTTATGATTAATTTCCAGATGACCAAGTTCTGTTCTTTTTGAGAAAATGGCTGTTTTTGGAGGGTGGACTCCAGGGCATTGAACCCTACTGAGCTCCTCCCTCCTCCCCAAACTCTGCCCTCTCTAGGCTCCATCCCCCCAAATTTCCAGGTATTTTCTAACCCAGATCTGGCAAGCCTAGCCATAAGTCTCAGTTTTTCATACTTTTTTCAAATTTAGCTAGGTCATGGAGTCTCTGTACCTCTTGAATTTGTGGGCACTTTAACAATTTTGAGAACATTTTCTCCAGAGGAACTGATCTCTGTCTCCTGGAGATGAGCTATGATTCCTGGGGACTGGCATCCCTAAACAGCTCCAGCTCCTGAGGCTGTGCATCAAGCCTGCACTTGAGACCTCACCATTGACAATGTAGTCATTCCAGATCCAGTCCCAGCTATTCCTCATCCAGACCTGATTCAGCCACCAGCTGTAAGGGAGTGGCAGAGACAATGGGCACATAAAGAAGTAACTCAACAGAAATGTACTGCCAAGTTGTGCTCCAGCTCTTATCCTGCCCCACATAAGTGCTGCCTCAGACGCTTTCCCCTTCTCAGTCTGTTCTAATCTTGAGCTGGCACAAGATTTCTGCATCAACCTGTTCCTAAGACTCCAACCCTGATGCTCTGGCTTCAGCTGCTGTACTTTAGCTGTGGGATCCAAGACCATGGCCTCTGACCCATGTTCCCAAACTAAAGCCTCCAGATCTATGGTTCAGACTACCTAGGGAAATCTTGCTCCTAGGAAGACTCTTCTCATTGTGATGCCTGGCATTTAGAATGGGCACAAAGGAGATGCCCCTGGGGATCTTCTCAAGCACCTTCTGCTGCAGTGAAGTAGAGAATAACCAGGATTTTATCTGTGAATTGGCAGACAACCAAGTTGATAAATAGGTGACCATTGGGGGTTGCTGGGCTAGGTTGACCCACATGGTTTTGGTTACAGGAGTCCATGTCCTTATCATACCATACATCTAAGAACCAATGAGGCCAAGACCAAAAAGAATGGATAAATCAGAGAAGATGAACACAAAGGTATTCACAGATAAGTGCAGAAAATCATTGAAAGTGTTGAAACACTTTTCAACACTTAATGGCAAAGGACGCAAAATGTTTTGTTTGGTCCTTTTGGCAAAATTGTTCTCTACTGAAGTCTTCGAATGTCCTGGTTATTGATGAGGGGCAGAGAACACACTAATGAGCTCTTTGATATCTTAAACACCTGGAATGCTCCCTTCTACTGAACGATGCATTAATCGCAGGGATCATCCTACACAAACAGGTATGGGATGATTCCAGAACACTCTGTCTTATGTGACACTGTCGCCTGTCGGTAAATAAATCATGTGTTGTTGTTGAATTTAGCAACGCTGATACAAGTCTGGGGAAGAAATGAGTTTGTTTTTTTTTAAAGGAAAGCAAAACTTTTTTGCAATGCAGGACAAATTACACCAGGGGTAGTCAAACTGCGGCCCTCCAGATGTCCATGGACTACAATTCCCAGGAGCCCCTGCCAGCATTCGCTGGCAGGGGCTCCTGGGAATTGTAGTCCATGGACATCTGGAGGACCGCAGTTTGACTACCCCTGAATTACACCAAAAGGTGGCATTTGGAAATGGTTTAAGAACTGAAACAGTTGTTAATCAGTCCTAAATGAGACAGAATTGAAAAAAGTAGGATAGAAAAAATGGCACATGTTTTTGAAAAGTGCTAATATCCCCAAGAGTCTCTTTGGTTCAGCAACTGATGGGAGCTTTCTTAGGGCAAATATATGTGTCAACATGAGGGAGGGGTATGTATATCCAAGTATATGAAGGCTAGCTCTATTTTTTATTCTTTATTTGCATCCTCAAAATACACGCCGTGAATAAATGAAAACCTTTTACGATTCATTATTTGTGTGTACACAGGACAGGTTTTAAGAGTCTAATAAAAAGAAAGGCTGCGGAAGAGTGAAAGGCTTTTTGGTTGATTAACTATGGTCTTTTGGCTTATAAATCAATGGCCTGATGAAAACACTCTGAATGTCTAAGGCAGTAAACACCTGACCCAAAGGAAGCTTCTTTAACCTGACTGGCTGTGTGGTAGACCATGAAATGTTCTATCCTGGATAGCCCAAACTAGCCTGATCTATATCTTAGAAGTGAAGCAGGGTTGGCCCTTGTCAGTATTTGGACAGGAGACCACCAAGGAGGGCCAGAGTCATAATATAAAGAAAGATATGATGACCTAGACCCATTCTCTCACTCCAGTGCAGAATTTCCCCTCCATCTTTTCCTTCCTTTCTTCTTCTTTTCTGAAAATCTATAGCTGTCCCACCCAGTTACTTATTGTATTTTGATTCAGGCTCAGGCTAGGAACTTGGGGGGAAAAGAAGCAAAATCATGCTCTTAACTTAAGCTTCTGAAAATAGGAACTGCTGGAAACTCTGTGGTAAAACAATGTCTAGAGTTACTCTCTGTTTTCCCCCTGAAGTGGCAAAACAGCACACAGGACCTCACCCTCTCCTATGTCCCCGCCACCAAACCTTCTGGCAGTTGCCAGAGTTCATGATATGCCTGAATGCAGCTTGTATAAGTATAGCACATTGCCCTGTCTATAGTAAAACCATAGCGTTTCTGCTGATTTCTAGAGCTACTCGGCTTTTGGGATTCCCCCCAAAATGATGTAAACAGCCACTGCTTCCATATTTTTTAAAAAAATTATCCTGTTGCCACGAGGACCATTTATGCACTGGAGGTTTCATGCCGGGCTGCAGGCTGGTTTTAGTCGTGTCAGGTAGCCCCACCTCTTCCTGCACCCACATGGGGGAGCATTTGGCCCGGTGCTCCTCATCTTCCACCGATTTTTTTCTCCTGCATGGGAGCTGGGGTAGTGAAGTTCCCAGTGCATAAATGGTCTAGGAGAAGCAGTAGGAAACAGGAACTGGGGCAGATCCCCCAGGTCAACTGGCAAGCTTATGATGAACAGTTTTGACTCTGATGGGCATGATAACATGCTGAGTTTACACTACCCGACGTTCAGGCCTAAGGGTGAGCTCCTCAACCCAGAAGACTTCAATCACATATCATGCCCAAGAGGAGAGGGTTGAAGGAAATGCTGGAGCTCAGAAAGGCAATATGTCGATGCTCATCACTTTGGTTGGCTGTTATGCTTGAATGGGTCCACAGTATTTTTCTCTTCCTTGTTCTGGATAGGTTGTGGCCAATTGTGCAAGACTTCAGTAAATCACAGATGGCATTAGCAACAGTACACTCTGCGGCAAATTCTTACTATTTTTACCACTCGGGGAACTGCAGTAGAATTTCCTAATTATTGGACACTGCGAGCCTGAGAGTCATAACTCTGAGGAAAGCAGAATTAAAGCTACCCTGAAACACTAAGCGTGAGTACAATTGGTGTTCTGGATGAATAAATAAAGAAGTGTTAATTCAGCTAGAGTCCCAATGCAGTTCGCAATGGCCTTTCAGATCCCTGTAATGGAATTGGAAAGCAACAGCAGCGTGTGGTTGATGATTGGTCCAGATGTATATTATTTGCAGGTAAAGATAAACTCATTTATCTCCGGTGGTCCATTTGTCCACAAAGGATAATGCCCCTTGACCCTTGTGAAGGATCCTTTCTCTTCTGCTAATCCAGTGGCCTGGAGACGTTTTAGCAAAGTGTCTGTATGAATCAAATCACGGCTGCCTTGTTCACTTTCAGCCATTCTAATCTCTTTCTGCGGAAGGTTTTGATTTATTCCAACCAGAACACCCCCCTCCCCCCCCTTGAATCTAGACTCCACTACGGCATGATAGCATGGTGGACTTAATCCTCCTTTTCTTTCTCCTTATGTATTCCCAGGTGGGTTTTGCATGCAGGCAGATTGCGGAGCGGTTTTGTTTGTGCCTCATTGTAAATATTAATTTCATACCTAATGACCGGCTGGAAGGCAACTGACCGGCTGCTGAGAAAGCCGGTCTGTGTGAATTTTTACAAAATTGCCTCATTTGGGGGGAAAAAAAACAGTAAGCATTTTTAGACAGATGTGGATTACATGACTTCCTTTTGTATAAGGTACACACACCAGATAGAAGAGTTAGTCCTTATATGCCACTTTTCTCTACCCGAAGGAGTCTCAAAACAACATACAATTGCCTTCCTTTCCTTTCCCCACAACAGACACCCTGAGGTGAGGCTGAGAGAGCCCTGATATCACTGCTCGGTCAGAACAGCTTAATCGGTGCTGTGGCAAGCCCAAAGTCACCCAGCTGGCTGCATGTGGAGGAGGAGTGGGGAATCGAACCCAGCTCACCAGATTAGAAGCTGGCGCTCCTAACCACTGCACCAAGCTGGGATAATTGCTTGATACTGTAGACTATACTGGCATACAGTGCTTCATCTGGGCAAAGTATTCCACTTCATTTAGCCTTAGGAAAAGGCAAAGATGTAGGGCTTGGAGACCCAGCCCAGTGGAGTAGATTTGTCTCCTCTTACCATCAAAAAGGCTGTTCTGGGGACCATAGGCCCTGCTTGGATGAAGGCCATGTTGGATGGGGCTGTAGTTAGGAGGGGAAATAGGTGTGATGGAGTGAAAAAGCTGTGTTGCTCCAGGCCATTGAGGTGCTGACTACATGCTTTCAATCACAACTCCATTGTTTTAAAGACTAGAAACTGAAGCTTTCAGGAAGCTGAACTCCATATCAGCTATGGAAGGGTTCAATACCAAACATTTAGGGTTTAGGGCCCAAGGGAACAAGTACTGCAAATTCACAGCAGGTAATGGTCATGTTCTAGAAGCAGCACTTGAACATGAGATGTAAGGATACACAAAGTATTTTCCCTTTAAAGTATTCATATATGGTCAGGAAGACCATTTTCATCCCACTGGCTTTCTTTGGCAATCTTCCCATTGCTGCTATTAAGCATTTTAAGTCCCCCCTCCCAGCTGATCCCAGCATCTTGAGGTAGGCCCTGGCTGTAGGAGACCCCCACCTCCACTGCAGGGGGTTGACAACTCTACTTCAGAGCAAATTGTTGGCCATTTAGTAAGCACTGTTTAAATGGCACATGTTTATTTCATGTAAAGTAAGGAACTAGACCCTGGCTTCAGTTGAGCTTGAGAGCTTCAATTAAAGATACCTCTGATGCTTTACCCATTCTGTTTCTCCATAGCTTCACATAATAGTGGAAATATATGTTAGTCCTAGCAAATCACTGAAGCTTTGGATGTTTTTACCTCATTCATGCATAACTGCTAGAGTTGCCAACCTCCAGCTAGTGGCTGGAGATCTCCTGGGATTACAACTGTGCTCCATGAGATCAGTTCACCTGGAGAAAATTGCCACTTTGGAAGTTGGACTCTATGGCATTATGCCCCACTGATGTCTCTGCCTTCACTAATCCCTGCCTTCCCTAGACTTCACCCCCCCCCCAAAAAAAAACCCCACAAATCTTTAAGCATTTCCCAACCTGGAGCTGGCAACATCTGCCCAGTTTCTTTTCTGAAGGAAGAAGGAGCTACAACTACCATTGCAACTTGTGTTAGAGAAAGTATTTGGGATTGGATGACATTTGAAATAGGGTTTAATCAGCCATTTGTGACTGCTTTTGGTGTTGCCTCTTTAATTCCACTAGAAAATGATAACTCAGGAAGAATTTATCTCTGTATTTACTTACAAGCTATCCCGGAAACAGTCCAGCATACTCAACTTGCAAGCAGATGATGGCATAAATCCTTCCAATACACCAGTGCTGCTGCAAACAAAGCTGCCCCTCTGCCAGGAAACTCTGCATTTGCACACCCCAAGAGACCTTCTGATTTAGCAGCCAGAAGCCGGGATAAAATGACCTCAAATAATTCCCAACGTCTTAGCTGGTTTTTGATTTGAATTTTTCCTTCATCCTTTTCTTCTCTTCATTCCATTTACGAAAAGGCAACATGTGTTTTTATTTGCACCCTTTATCTCCCCTTAAGATTCCTCATTTATCTCAATTAGACAACAACCAAGGATAGCATTAGTGGAATTCCCTTTATTGCAAAATCATTCATTTTTTTTCTTTCCCTTATATCCCATCTTTCTAGATTTTATCTTGTTCATGGAAGATGCATTGCTGTCTTTTATGATTCTCTTATTCTGTTTCATATTTCCTTCCCAGGCTAGCCTGATGTCCTCAGATCTCAGAAGCTAAGCTGAGTTTGCCTTAGCCAGTGTTTGTATGGGAAACCACCAGGGACTATCAGGGTCACCATGTGAAGGCAGGCAATGGAAAACCACATCTGAATGTCTCGTGACATTCTGTTATTGTGCTGTGTCAGACTGGGACCCAGGTATATGACAGACCCACCTCAAAATAATTATCCTGGCGATATGGTCTGACACTTAATGTGTAGAAGACCTTTTGCGTGTTATGAGCCCCACTATGCAGGATACAAATCCTTTTTTCATAGAATCACAGAATCATAGAGTTGGAAGGGGCCATACAGGCCATCTAGTCCAACCCCCTGCTCTACGCAGGATCAGCCCTAAGCATCCTAAAGCATCCAAGAAAAGTGTGTATCCAACCTTTGCTTGAAGACTGCCAGTAGGGGGAGTTCACCACCTCCTTAGGCAGCCTATTCCACTGCTGAATTACTCTCACTGTGAACATTTTTTTTCCTGATATCTAGCCTATATCGTTGTACTTGTAGTTTAAACCCATTACTGCGTGTCCTCTCCTCTGCAGCCAACAGAAATGGCATCCTGCCCTCCTCCAAGTGACAACCTTTCAAATACTTAAAGAGGGCTATCATGTCCCCTCTCAACCTCTTTTTCTCCAGGCTGAACATTCCCAAGTCCCTCAACCTATCTTCATAGGGCTTGGTCCCTTGGCCCCAGATCATCTTCGTCACTCTTCTCTGTACCCTTTCAATTTTATCTAGGTTCTTCTTGAAGTGAGGCCTCCAGAACTGCACACAGTACTCCAGGTGTGGTCTGACCAGTGCCGTATACAATGGGACTATGACTCATTTTCAGAGTCAGCCCTTCTAAACAGAGTATTTACACCCAACTAGGAAGCAGCATCTACAAGATCAGGAGTCTGAGTCAAGCCAAGTATTCCTGAGCTTCGCTACATGCCATTGGAAAACCCATGGTTTTGAGGATACACATGCTGGAAAATGTGTGTGTTGCCCTGTCAACACAAAATGGCCACCATGCACATTGAGAAGATCATGCACAGTATGCTTTTCCGGTGTGTGAGGTAGGAGTGGCAACCTCGCAATGACTGTAAAGGGCTTCAATGAAACTCCTTTAAAAAGCAGTCTATCAATTCACTCCTTTGCTCTGCAGAAACCAGATCACTACATGGTAAACTTGCACCAAATTGCCCAGCAGCATTGAAGTCCATCAGTGCCTAGCTGTACTTTTCTTGGGGCAACTGTGCTTACAGGGATTACTGAAAGCCTCTTGCATATATCTTAGAGCTCAATCTCTACCCAGCATGATGGATAGGCGATGCCAGATTTGAAACTGGCCAGAAAACATGATTAGCCAAGGCGCTAGCCAAGACGATACAGCACTGTGGGAGAAGGGAATATCAAAGATACCCATTTTGTAAAAGGATAAGAGTAATCAAAGAAGTCTGCTCACTGAATTCCTATTCATAAAAACTATCTCAGTTATTTTTATTTTTATTTTTAAGGAACAACATCATCAGTAGCTCCTTTGGGGAATGGATCTTACATCTCAAGACATATTCTCAAAAGGATATGGATTCGTTGTTTTAATTACTGCTGTTGGCAGATACTTTGGAGTTAAAGCAGTTTATTGGCGATGCATTAATTTCAGTGGCAACAGATTTACATTTGAGATGAGTCCTGTTAGCTTGCAAAAATGTGGAACTTCTTATTGGCTTAGTTCTGGAGATGGTATTGAGCAGGGGTAGTCAAACTGCGGCCCTCCAGATGTCCATGGACTACAGTTCCCAGAAGCCCCTGCCAGCGAATGCTGGCAGGGGCTTCTGGGAATTGTAGTCCATTGACATGTGGAGGGCCGCAGTTTGACTACCCCTGGTATTGAGTATTGCCTACCTATTGAGCCTGTTGCATTTGATTTTTATATCTTGAATTTCCTTTCCTTCATAACCTCCACCCCCCCCCCCCTGACAGATTCATGGCTTTAAATATTTGCCAGTTCAGGGAAAGAGCTGAGCTGTCTCTTGTAAAAAAGAGGATAAAGAAGGATTGGCATAGATGTTTTAAATATCCAACCCTGCAATCTACTCCCCAAAACCCCTGTTTTCCATTTCTGTAGAGAAAACATTTTCATCTGTGCAGTGCTCTTAAGTGCATGGAACCACCCACTCCATTGAAAGAAACAAGAAAGCCGGCTAATGCAGGATGCTTTTTGGAAGACACATGGAATGCTGGAAAAGAGAGAGAGAGGAAATGCAGCTCACTGAGAGTGCCTAGATTAACTAGCATGGCTTCCTGTGGGACTTCAAAAAATGTATGGGCAACACTTGATTTCAGTAGAGGTATACAAGCAGCTATTTTTTTAAATTGTCTCACACCACAAGCAGGCAAATGGGAACCCCACCAAGGGCATAGGGTGGGCAAGTTTATGTATTTATTTATAATTGGATTTATATACCGCCGTTCGCCAAAAGGTCTCACGGCGGTTCACAATAAAATATAAAGTCAAAGTAAATCACATAAAATCCCATAAATACCCCATTATTACAATAAAAGATGGCATTCTATTCTATAACTTTCCCCACTTTCCCCGCTTGTTCAGAGAGAGGTCGAGCGTTAATCCTGTAAGAGAGAGAGGAGAGAAAGCCTGGCCGATGGATTAGGGATCTTGGATGGAACCCGGGCTCTGCCCTGGCCTCAACCATATGCCTGGCGGAAGAGCTCTGTCTTACAGGCCCTGCGGAAAGATGGTAATTCCAACAGGGCCCTTAGCTCCTCCGGGAACTCATTCCACCAGGTTGGGGCCAGGACCGAAAAGGCCCTGGCTCTGGTCGAGGCCAGGCGAACATCCCGGGGGCCCGGGACAGTCAGTAGATTCATACCCGCAGAGCTGGTTCCACTGTTATATCACAGATTAAATGTATTAAATGTATCTCAAGATATTCTTGGTAGGCCACTTATGCTACTTGAAGTGTGTCACAAAGACAACTTTTCATGGTATCTGTTCCTTCTGAATTGCTGTTTCTGTAAAACTGAATGCCCCCTTGTGTCAAGAGAAAAGGTGAGTTATGGTTGTGGCCTGAGGCAGAGGTAGTCAACTTGTGGTCCTCTAGATGTTCATGGACTACAATTCCCAGGAGCCCCTGCCAGCATTTGCTGGCAGGGGCTCATGGGAATTGTAGTCCATGAACATCTGGAGGACTACAGGTTGACTACCCCTGGCCTGAGGGACATCAAAATTCCAGCTGACTTCCCTGTCCAAATCTCGGCCTATTTTTATATCTATCTGTCAATCCTATATTTTTATCTTATTTACAAACTGCCACAGGCATCGCCCCTACCTCCCTCTCTGGTTCGTTTGTGGCACTCGTACAGTATTGGTTTTATTTTTTAAGAATGTATTTTAATAGATCACTATGAGTAAGATTTTATTGTAGTTTTATAAAACCCAATTGTATATTTTTAAACCCTGTTGTAACCTGAACTGAGCCTTTTGGGAAGGACAGGCTAAAAACACAAAATGAATGTTTCTGAAAATATTTTTAAAAATACTTCCTTTTACCTGGATTTCTGAAGTTCTGTTCCAGACTCTCCGAGCAAGGCTGGGTCAAAGCCTAAACTATATGTCAGTCCTTGAAAAATGGAACTTTCTTGGTTTGGCCAACTGTGACAAAGCTTTCATTTTCACCAGGTGACACCTGTGATCAGAATCCAGCCATACATCCCTAAAGCTTTCAGGTTGTGTGACATGTGAAATGAGTTCTCCTGGGAGGACTCAGAAGCAGTACTTGTATGAATTTTACAAGATTGCATTAAAGAGCCAGCTTGGTGTAGTGGTTACGAGTGCCAACTTCTAATCTGGCCAGCCAGGTTTGATTCCCCGCTCCTCCTCCACATGCAGCCACTTAGGTGACCTTGGGCTTGCCACAACATTGTTAAAGCTGTTCTGGCTGAGTATTAATATCAGGGCTCTCTCAGCCTCACCTACCTCACAGGGTGTCTGTTGTGGGGAGAGGAAAGGGAAGGTGATTGTAAGGTGCCTTGAGACTCCTTCTGGTAGAGAAAAAAGAGCATATAAGAACCAATTCTTAGAATCATATAGTTAGAAGGGGCCATACAGATCATCTAGTCTTACCCCCTGCTCAATGCAGGATCAGCCCAAAGCATCCTAAAGCTTTGGCCATCCTTCTTCTTGTTCTTCTTCTTAATACAAATTTGCTCTATTAGGAAATGGAACAGGTATTTTGAGGGCCAAAGTAATATGTAATGAAAACTGTCACATCACATGAAGGCAGAACCCCAGATCTGTTTGTTCTGATTTCTGAAGCCTATGGCCATCTTAATTTATTGATTCATTTTGATTTCTGGACTTATCCTGAGGAGTCAGGTTGGGTAGTAATGTTTCATGGAAATGTTTGCTGATATATACGGAGGATGTCTCTGTTTTGCACTGAAAAGTGAAGAGAGTCGGACTTTTTCTATATAACCCACCCACGAGGAAAGAAGGTTGCATACTATATTCCTTCTAGGACTGTGAGTCTACAACTTGTCTGTGTTTCCCCTTTGCCCTTTCCAATTTATCTAAACAGGCAGCCTATGGTATTGGGTCTGCTGAGTCCCCGCTTGGGGTGAGGAATCCCCTACCCTGAATTTCTATTCTACACCACCTTTTAATATGCCAGCAGGGTGGGAGATTTTAAATTAAAATAAAGTGAACATCAATAGAACACACAGGTGATATAACTTCTAGAAAATACTACCATAGAGTTTCTAGTGATTCCTAGGGGTACTGCTGTTGCTTCCAGGTATTCCCAGGAAGTGATATCATTGCACAGCCATCGCTGCTTCCCCACACCATATCCCTAACCCTAACCCTACCCCTAACTTTCTGCCAGTTGACAGACACAAGCAGCCAATCCTACCTGGTCCTGTTATTATCTTACTGTTGTGCTTCTTCACCCTTGAGCTGTCCCAGACTCCCCACGTTGAAACTACAGTACAAATGTGTTGTGTGCAGTATTTTATAATTTCCTAGAAGATTAAGGCATTGCTCCCAACGTAGGTCTTAAACCTTTCCTGTAAAGTCCAAATAAAACATTATCTTTAGTTGGATCTCAGTTCTGCTGACCCAACTTGATTTCTGTGTCATCACACAGCAGCCATTGGGGATGCCATTGAAAGAATCCAAGGAACCTCCTTGGGCATGGAACTGCAGCATGGTGGGGCCACACCACTTTCAGTTGCTGACAAGGTCCCAGGCTTACATAACTTCAGAGCAAGTGCTTATGAGCATTCATATCACCTTTGTTGCATTTTGAATGAATGGGGTCTGTAGTCAACCTTAATGGGGCAAGTAGAACAGAACTCAAGCCTTTCCTCCCTCTACCTGCTTTTGAAAAGACAACAAGCAACCAGTTCTTTATAGCAGCAATTTATGTCCTTGCTACCCCTTTGCTACAAGTTTCCATCATGGCTGCAGCACATGGTCCTTGCTTCTGGCTGTTGTTTACATAGGAGCCACTAGCTCCGCCTCCCCCTCAGGACTTGATTTACTCTGGCAGCATTTGTTTTCCCCTGAGAGTGCATGGCCTCCTTGTTCTAATGGAGTGACACTGAATGGAGGGGGAGGGAGAGCAAGTATGTTGCCGCTGTGTGATATATTGTGATATTTGTGTATAAAGCTTTACGAGAGGCTGTAACAGCTCACCTTCTGTCTCTGCCTAAATCTCTTCTGTTTTCTTCTGTTTTTCAAGCCAGTCAGCCCCACCATAGACAGTCTTGCTGCAAGCGATAAAGCTAATTGTCTGCAATGAGTCCTCCTCATATCTCTGCTTCTTGACTCTGAGAGCAACAGTGCTTTAGGCAGCTATGTTCACCCTTGCCTTTTGAATCTACAAGGAAGTGGTAGAAAACAGCCTTCTATGTAATTTAGGAGTTAGGTTCGTATTTTATCATATGCCTTTATTTTTTAACTTTAGAATATATTTGCAGCAGGGCAGGTATGTACTTATGGGCTGTGATTTGAGAGGTCTACACAAAATAGCTGTAAGAAAAAAAGGACAATGCAGAAATTCAGCAAAGACAGTCATCTACAATCCATAGTCCATGGCTTTGGGGGTAGAGTCCAGAGTTAGAATCATAGAATCATAGAGTTGGAAGGGGCCATACAGGTCATCTAGTCCAACCCCCTGCTTAATGCAGGATTAGCCCTAAGCATCCTAAAGCATCCAAGAAAAGTGTGTATCCAACCTTTGGTTGAAGACTGCCAGTGAGGGGGAGCTCACCACCTCCTTAGGCAGCCTATTCCACTGCTGAACTACTCTGACTGTGAAATTTTTTTTCCTGATACCTAGCCTATATCGTTGTACTTGAAGTTTAAACCCATTACTGCGTGTCCTCTCCTCTGCAGCCAACAGAAACAGCATCCTGCCCTCCTCCAAGTGACAACCTTTCAAATACTTAAAGAGGGCTATCATGTCCCCTCTCAACCTCCTTTTCTCCAGGCTTTTCTCCAGTTGCTAGGTCCAGGTTGGGAGATTTTGTGGGTAGAGTCTGGTGGGGGGAGGGACTTCAGTGGGTATAATGCCATAGAGTCAATCTTCCACAACAGCCGTTTTTTCCAGGTGAACTGATCTCTGGTACCTGGAAATCAGTTGTAATAGCAGGAGATCTCAAACAACCATCAGGAGGTTGGCCACCCTGGTAGAGATCCAAGTTTTACTCTTGAAAGTACATGGTAACTAGAAATTTTTCAGTTTTTCAGTGATTTCCCCAAGCCTAAATTTGGGTCCAGTTTAAGAAGCTGGGAATACTCAAAATTGGGGTGGAAAACTGTGGTTCTCCAGCTGTCTATGGACTACAATTACCATAATAATAATGCTCTAAATCAGGGGTAGTCAAACTGCGGCCCTCCAGATGTCCATGGACTACAATTCCCAGGAGCCCTTGCCAGCATTCGCCAGCGAATGCTGGCAAGGTCTCCTGGGAATTGTAGTCCATGGACATCTGGAGGGCCGCAGTTTGACTACCCCTGCTCTAAATAGTGTGGAAGGTGGCCAGCATGTGAAAACGCAGGGCTACTGAGGTGAATAGTGAGGGCCATTTCGCACGGCTTCAAAATAGCACAATGGTTGCTAATTGGAAACGCTACTAATTTGCCATAACCCACGACGTCGTAGACAATCTGCAACAATCCTGAAACCGACCCGCAAAAAGCGCTTCGTTGTAGCGCTTTCAGGGGAATCCAGAAAAGTGGATTCACCCTCCGGATAGCGATACACTCCTGCAACCAATCTGCAACAGTAGCGCTAAAGACCTGTGCGTTACCATTGTTGCTGGTTCTTCAAAGTCTCTCCTCCTGAGCCTGTCCTCCAAACTTCCGGCGAAGCGATCGCCATTTTTTTTTCTCCGAGCGAGCGGGGATAAACGCACCAGCGAGCCTCTTTCTGTTTAGAGGCTTCCCTGGCTTCAGTCCTTCACCTTTAGTCACTAAGCACAAACCACATAAAAGCCCGTTTGCTGAAATAAAGTCCCTTTATTTTTTACACATAAATTCAGCCGAAAATCGGGCCCGTGAGAGGGGGGGGGATTTTTTTTTTATCACTCGAGGCAGCGTGCCAACGATCATACAATCAAACGACAGCTCACATTAGGCAGCTGGATGGGTCTGTCCGTTGCAACGAATCTACCTAGATTCGTTGCTATGGGTCTGTTTTTTTTTTAAAAAAACCTTTCTTAAAGGGAAAGGGGCTGTTTGGGAGCATGCTAACGGCTGCCCATTGGCTGCTTGACGGCCAGGGGCGGGACGAGCTTGGCAATAGCGCTTCCTTTCTAGCGATTTCTGCCGAGACCGGAAGCCTGTGGGAAACGCTAAAAAACGCAACTGATTCCACTACAAAGGCAGGTATGCATAACGACGAATTCCACTATTTTAAATGGCGATTTTTCATTCCGCAAACAATTTGCAACAAAGATCCCCGTGCGAAAAGGCCCTGAGGATAGGATGGAACATGAATAGTCAAAAAATTAGTCCAAAAAATTGTTGGGTGATGGAGATCTCATGGGGCTTCAATGGCGGCCACAGAGAACAGTTCCTCGGGGAAAATTGCTGATTTGGAGGGTGACATTGTACCCCACTGTAAAAATACAGGTTTGCTCAACAAAGATTAGTTAGCTAATTTGTAGGATGGGTTAGCGGGAGCAGAAACATTTCCTAATTTTTTACATTTCCTGTAGTTTTGGCATGTTTTGAGATAAAGTTATAATCTTTCCTGAGCAAAATTAGCAGAAAAATAAAGTAATTTATGTTTAGTGTATTTGCTCTTTTCTTAGAGCAGGCTCTTTGTTGTTATATGAATATTATCTTCAGATTAAGAAATGTTTCTAAAATTGCTAGAGCTGTATGAACAATTTATTGCTGGTAATTTAATGAACCCAACGCCTTTCTCTATTGCAACCTTTGCTAAGTTAGTCTGGCATTCTTAAATGGCAGAAAAACCTAATTTGTGCAAACTGTTGTGTCCTACAAATTTCATTCTATTGTTCAAATTAATTAGATCTTAAGTCAATGTTGTCATCGTGTGCTTGTCTGGTTTGTAATTCAAAAGTTGAAATCACTTTAATTTCTGCCTACCATGGTATTTTCAGTATATGGTCCATTGTTGTTAGGTGCAAAGTCGTATCCGACCCATCATAACCCCATGGACAATGATCCTCCAGGCCTTCCTGTCCTCTACCATTCCCCGGAGCCCATTTAAGTTCGCACGTACTGCTTCTGTGACTCCATCCAGCCACCTCATTCTCTGTCATCCCCTTCTTCTTTTGCCCTCAATCTTTCCCAGCATTAGGCTCTTCTCCAGGGAGTCCTTCCTTCTCATGAGGTGGCCAAAGTATATGAGTTTCATCTTCAGGATCTGACCTTCTAAGGGGCAGTCAGGGCTGATCTCCTCTAGGACTGACCGGTTTGTTCGTCTTGCAGTCCAAGCTAGCTGCTACTGGGCAACCATAAGAATATTGCCAGCCTTCAAGCCTTGACCTCAATCAATAAAGACAGGGCAGGGGGGGAGGGGCAGGGTCCTTTCTAAGACTGTTTTGGACTTTGAAGGAGGAGTTAAGTGGGTCAAACCAGTCAACAACCACCAAGTGACCTGCAACCACTCAACTTACATGATTCATTCAGGCCCAGCTGCCTGTTACTGCCTGTTACTATTCAGTAACTGCCATAAAAGCCCATGTGGTATAGTACTCAGCATTTCAAATTAGGTCTGAATCTCCACCCTGCTAAGGAAGCTCACTTGGGTGTCTTGGGTCACACAGCCTAACCCATATCACAGGGTTGTTGCAAGGATAAAATAGAGGAAAGAAGAATGATGTAAGGTGCTTTTGGTTTCCATTGTGGAGAAAGGTGGGATTGTTGTTGTTATGTGCGAAGTCGTGTCCGATCCATCGCGACCCTATGGACAATGATCCTCCAGGCCTTCCTGTCCTTAAAGGTGGGATATAAATGGATAAATAATTAATGTATCTAAGGATTAGGGGGCAGATAAACCCTTGGTTGGAGCGTTGGTAGGAAAGAGAGAAGAAAGCAGGGGAAGTTGAGGAAATGGGAGCTGCCAAGATGAAGGAAGGGGCAAATAACATAGGGCGAGGGATTCAGGAAAAAAACAACAACAAGGTTTCTCACCCAGCCTGGCACCACCATGTAACTGAGGGAGAGAGGAAGAAAAATCTGAAAAGACAGAAGAAGTTAAAGTTAGGTTGGCTGCTTGCTATGAAAAAAAAATAAGGAAGTAGGTGCAGGGGGGAGGCAATAGGGGCTTTGGGGAAATGGAAAGAAGAAATAGTGGGGGGAGGGGAATTCCTTGCAGGTTCTCCACTTGTTCTTTCCCTAACGAAGGAATTTTTAAAAATATAAATGGGTTTAATTAAGGGCACACCTTCCTGCAAACATTTATAAGGAGGGTAAGTGACTGTGCTGTTCCAAGTGGACCACTGTCAGCCGTTAATTCGCATAGTTCACCAGTTCTCGAGATCTCTGCATTTAAAACCACATTGGCAGTCGTCATACTCTGGACCTTGAGATGACCATTTTTATGAAGAGCTCATTGTCCTGTACTTCTAGGCTCATTTTGTGCACTGGGAATAAAAAAGCATGCGGAAGGAACTAAGTTTTTGTGAAGCTGGGCATGTGGAATTTAATAAGAAGCTTGGTTCCTGCAAGAAAGAGGAAAAAAAGAAATGGAAAATGGAGATGAAATACTATTTTACTTTCTCTGTCATTTCCCTTTTCTTTGGGTTAGAAAAAGTTAACGTCTTCAGACTGGGCATGGGGACTCCGTACTAGCTGTTTATGCAGTGCATGGGGAAAAGCTTAGAATTAACCTTTGTTTCATCAGTGCTATTGGGATTTTCCCTCAGTGGAATGAGGGAGAAAATGCATTTTAAAGCTAGCTAAAAGATATCTTGGCTCTCTATTTCAGCCCAGAGGGATGTCTGGGACTGGAGCTTGACTGAAGCAGAGAAGGCACTCTGAAAAGCAAGAGCTGGTCTCTGAAGCTGTGAGCTGCACTTTCCCATTTAAATCAAAGTGAATTAGGACCCCCTGAAAGGCCGCAGAGCTTGCTTTTTCCATGGCGATGGCTTTGACAGTGGGTGATTGGGTTGCCAACTCTGACCTGGGAAATTCCTGGAAATGAGGGGGCACTGGCTGGTCATTGTGTGAAACAGGCTGCATGGGTCTCTGGTCTTGCTTCCTGGTGTGCCAAGGATACATGTACAGGGCCTCTGGTAGTGTAGGCTGGGCTGACTGGCCATAGGAGAACTGAATCATAGAACTGAGAACATAGAGAACTGAATCATAGAATCATAGAGTTGGAAGGGGCCATACAGGCCATCTAGTCCAACCCCCTGCTCAACGCAGGATTAGCCCTAAGCATCCTAAAGCAAACTGCTCCGTACACGTGTGGTGCAAATGAATCAGTCTTTATTGTGGGATTCCATGGGGTACAGTGAGTGAGACAGAGCTTGGAAGGAACAGGAGCATTGGCAGAGACACATAACAAAGGGGGGCACAACCTTATACAGGGGATGAGGTCAGAGAGTCCAAAGCAGGCAAAGTTCTGGCGGGAAAAGGGAGTTCTCATGGGAGGGAGGTCCAGGAGGTGGGAAAAACAGACCGGCTTTTCTCAGGCCAGCCAAATGTTGTTTCAGTTCTCCATTTCTAAGGCTACCAGATAAGGGGGGGGGGGCAGCAGGGAGGAAGGCTGGCTCTGCGGAAAGTTTTTGAAGTAGGAGTCCAGGAAGCCTCAGAGTGGAGGGAGGGGGCAGGATGCATGTGGCTCCTGGGGGGCCCAGGAGATCAATGAGGCACGGAAAACAGGGGTTTATGACAGGCAGTAGAACCAAGATCAGGCCAAGCTGGAGCTGGCCTTCAATACTGGAGCAGGAAGTAGCCAGCGGAGCCTTTGTGTATCGGATCATGCTCTTTAGAGACTGCTTACAAATGGATTTTTCACAGGAACACATGAAACTCCCTTATAGTGAATCAGAACCTTTGGCCTTTGAAGTCCGACTGGCAGCAACTCTCCAAGGTCTCCGGCAGACTCTTCACCTCTACTGCCAGGTTTTATTTTATTTTTTTTAAACGGAGATGCTGGGGGTTGAACTTAGGACCTGCTATGTGCCAAACAGATGCTCTACCACTGAGCCACAGTGTGTGTGTGTGTGTGGGGGGGCACTACTTACAAACAAAATGCATTCAAGGTTAGGACCTGCAAAGGAATTTTCTTCCTTTACTCATAACTGGTCTCTGAATCCTGCAACGATCTGGAGAAAGGTGTTCCCTTCCTGTTGGACATTAGACTGTAGGATGCATCAAGCTGCCCATTATGTGTTTCCTTGCCTGGTCCTTTTTTTGTTCCTGGGGGCACTCCAGAGTCCTGAAAATGATCTGGTCCACAGGTCTGGTTCCTGGTCTCTTTATCCCATTGATTCTTGAATTGGAGCCTGCTCAGGTCTTCTGCTGTAGGCCCTGCATGCAGGTAGTTTCAGATGAACTACAGACCATGGGAGGCTCCTTAGCGTCTTCCTCTAAGCTCAAGGAAAAGTCCTGACAGATCTGTGAGATGTCATCTTACATTCTGAAAGAAAATACAAAGGGGAACTTGTGAGAAATGAACTTATTGAAACTGAAACTTCTTCACCAAAATATTAAGAAGAAGAAGAGTTGGTTCTTATATGCCACTTTTCTCTACTTGAAGGAGTCTCAAAGCGGCTTACAATTGCCTTCCCTTTCCTCTCCCCACAACAGACACCCTGTGAGGTGGGTGAGGCTGAGAGAGCCCTGATATTCCTGCTCCGTCAGAACACTTTTATCAGTGCCGTTTGCTGGCAGGGGCTCATGGGAATTGTAGTCCATGGACATCTGGAGGACCACAGGTTGACTACCCCTGATCTATATAATCTGGTGGGAAGGAACAATAGTTTAATGACTACACCAGTATTCTGTGTAGACTTGCAACATTAAACACAGTACAAGAAGGTGTATGGTTTGGTCCATATTATATTATAATACTGTTTCTACAATATTTGTACTGCATGCTTC
The DNA here is from genome assembly GCF_049243985.1 of Paroedura picta. Classification (NCBI taxonomy): domain Eukaryota; kingdom Metazoa; phylum Chordata; class Lepidosauria; order Squamata; family Gekkonidae; genus Paroedura; species Paroedura picta. The sequence continues at coordinate 75,072,391 of NC_135378.1, forward strand.
CTCTATGAATGTCAGGACTGCATAAAGGGCTCTTTTCTCCCCTGTTTTTTCCCCCAAAGCAACCCCATCAAGCAAGTTAGGTTGTAAAATGGAACTTTCCATCATAGATAGATACTGTAGCCATCCTGACTAAGAAGAGTTACCATGGAAATATATAAAGGTTGTACCTCCATGTGAGACAACAGTGAAAATATGGTAGATTTTATAGAAATTCACAGGATTAGTGTCTGTGTTTAAGACTGTCCTCCCTTAAACTAGCTGTCCCAGTAATATCGGTTTGATTTGCAAGTAATTCTCAGGAGATGTTCTTTAAGTGCATGCCTTGAAAAGCTTCTACTGCCTTTTTCATTCACTAAGCTTCTGTTAAAAGGATGAGATATGTTTCTCGTCCAGTTGGCAATCTTCATTTGCACATATATGAAATATATCGGAATAATAGAATTCCAGCTGTTTTGGATTTGGTTAGCATTTCCTAAACTGGGGGGGGGGGAGGGCTGGAATCGAGACAAAGAAATGAAGAATAAGTAATATTTATATGTCGTGGTTTCTTGTGTAGCTTTCAGTGTGGAGAAAATCCTTTTAACATTTGCCCTTCAGAGCCAGTAGTATGAGATACCTATTCAGTGATATTCTTAGAAATGCTTCTCCTAGCAAAAGGTTAGGTGTCTGTTAAGGGCAAGTGAGACACATTAAATACTATCAAGATTATTTCCCCTTAATGCCTGATTCACCATGCTACAAACTTCTCACTGAGAAGATTTCACCTATGAATTTAAAATTAAACAGTTAAGAATAAATATTGTTTTTGCAACAATTTTTGCAGGATATATATCCATGAAATAAAATGTGGTGTGCGCACCCGATGATGCAGTGGTTAAAACTGAAGACAATTGGCCCTGAATGAGGGATATTAGCCCAATAGGAAAAAGGCAGTCAACCAGACTGCCCATAAATGCTTATGTCCCTCTGGACACATTACCACACCCCACTACACAAAGCTCACACAGGCCAATGGGCTAATGCCCATTTCTTTTCAGCAAGCAATGGGCTTTGCCATTAGCCTATACAATATAATTGAGTGGCTGTATTTCTGATGAGAGCCTCTTGTGGCGCAGGGTGGTAAGGCAGCAGATATGCAGTCTGAAAGCTCTGCCCATGAGGCTGAGGCTGGGAGTTCGATCCCAGCAGTTGGCTCAAGGTTGACTCAGCCTTCTATCCTTCCGAGGTCAGTAAAATGAATACCCAGCTTGCTGGGGGGTAAACGGTAATGACTGGGGAAGGCACTGGCAAACCATCCCGTATTGAGTCTGCCATGAAAACGCTAGAGGGCGTCACCCCAAGGGTCAGACATGACTTGGTGCTTGCACAGGGGATACCTTTACCTTTATTTCTGATGAAGCACACATTTCTGATGAGCAAAACTCAACCCATGTCAGCAAGCTTTGGAATATTCAGGATGCAGCCCCCAACTTTTCAGGCAAAGATTTGACTTTGGTGGAGGAGTATTTGAAAGCAGTCATGATCATCTGAAATGTGGGGTCCCCAGTCCTTTTAAATTCTCCCCCTGTTTTGCCAGGCTGACAGGGAATGTTTAAAGAGACTGGGCCCCGCATTACAGCTGATCATGACAGCCCCACAGCTGTCACGATCAGCTGTTATGCAGCCCCTACTCCCTTTCAGTACTCTTCCCCCTATCTTTGCAGGCCTGGGGGGAAGCACTGAAAGGGAGTGCGGGTGGTCTAGAGCTTGATGTACTTATTTATTTATTTATTTTTGCAACAGGCTTTACTGCTAATATATATATGAAATTGATCGATGCTTTTATTTTTCCTCAATTCTCAGTAAATGTTTTCCGGAAACATAAAAATAGCTTTATCGTAAGTACAGTGTGTATGTCTATGTGTGAAATGAGCAGACAACATGACAAAGTGCTCATGTCAGCTATGAATTTTGTTCATCATATTTTGCCAAAAGTGAGAGAAAGAGTAAACAACGTATTTTAGAAGGCACAATCTCACATAGACAAGTGACACAGAGGCTAGAAGGGAAACCATTATGCTGGCCCGCCAACTTGTAATGGATGCCAGGGAGGAGAAAAAGGCTGTTAAGAGGACACACAATTGGGGACCAAAATCACAAGAGATGATGCTCCCAAGGAACACTGGCAAATTGATCATTGAAGCTGTGATGGTACCGCAATTGAAAGATACGTGAAAGACTTACCTAGGATCAGGATTTGTTTTTATTACAGAATAAGACAATTTTATAAGCATAATCATCTTTGCTGTTATTACACCCATAGAACTGACAGCATGACACCGAACATGCATTCAGAATAACAAGAATATGTGGTCCTGTTGGGACTATACTTAGTTATTTCATTTATTAATAGCCCACCTTTCGCATTGAAACTTCTAGGAAACTTCCATGGTGTAAGAAAATGCAATTCAAGACTAGCATGAGATATTGAATAAGCAATGTGACAGGACCAGGATTAGAAAAACCAGAAACAGTGATTCACAAAGGACATGGATCAAATATGACAGATGCAACACAGATTAGTAAACTCAGTAACTATCAACATTAGTGCTGCCGTAGAATATTCTCCACCTGTGTGCTTTCTGGCTTGAATGATGTGGCATGGATAGTTGGGAATTGTGTATTTCTGACAATGTGTTGAACATTCCGAAACCTCCAGGCAGAACCCTGCCTATGCCAGAAAGCTTTGGAATGTTCAATATGCAACTCCAAACCTTTGCATACAAAGGCTTGTCTGTGAAGTTGGGGGAGTATTTTAAAGGAGTGCACTTTGAAGGGGCCCCGCGAGGCTGTCCTGATCAGCAGTAATGGGGGGGGGGCTACTCCTTTTAAATGTTCCCTTTGCCTTGCTAGGCTGGTAAAGAGTGTTTAAAGTGACAGGACTACCTATGCAAACCTAGTAATTCTGTCCAAACACATGAAACTGCCTTATACTGACTCAAGATTATTGTTGTCTACCCAGACTGGCAGCAAGTCTTTAAGGTCTCGTGGAGAGGGCTTTCACATCACCGATCTTCCAATTCTTTTAGCTGGAGATGTCAGGGATTGAACTTGAGATCCTCTTTATGCCACCATTGAGCCCCAGCCTCTGCCCAGACAATGAAGCTTGGGATCACACCTGATGTCTCTTACCTTGGACTTCTATGCCGCTCTATAGGCTCGTGTGTCCTGAACAGTAGGTTTGATTATTGTGGTTGAAAGTGTACAGATCTCATTTCTCTTTGTATTAACAGTACTACTGCTCTGCCAGAAATTGTGGAGGGATTACAGGAAAGAGTGACAGCCCTCATGTATAATGCCTGAAATTCCCTAGGTCAGGGGTAGTCAAACTGCGGCACTCCAGTTGTCCATGGACTACAATTCCCAGGAGCCCCCTGCCAGCGTTCACTGGCAGGGGGGTCCTGGGAATTGTAGTCCATGGACATCTGGAGGGCCACAGTTTGACTACCCCTGCCCTAGGTCATCAGTCTAGTGTGTATCCAACAGCAGAACGTGGTGACTATTGAGAAGACCTAGCGCTGCAATTTAGTGTTCTCATGCCCATGCTGAAAATACAAAGCAAGATAACAGGCAGGTTTTCCATCAGATCTTCTACAAAAGAGCAACCTCTCTTTGAGGAGAGTGTTACAAAAAAAGATGAGCAAATATAATCTCTGCTACCTGGCATTTAAAGATAAGAGAGACCAATGAATTGCAGTGGGAAATGGCTTCATATTTGGTTTGCTATAGACAATGGTTACATTTAGCTCCAAAGAAACATTTGTCATGAGACTTCCCTGGAGCTTTTGCACATAGATTTAGTTGAAGAAAAGTACTTTATTTGTCCTCCAGTTCCTTCCCCTTCACATTAACTTCTTCCTGTCATGTCTTTGCAACACGAATGCAGACAACTGGCCATGCAGATCTGTGGGGCTCCTTCATGTCAGAAAAATGATACAGTGGGAAAGGGGTTAACATTCCGCTTGGCCTAAACTGTGATCCTGATCTGACTTAGGGTTCAGCAGGGTCATTATTTACAGGTTAAAATGCACTCTAAGATTTGGAATTCAGAATTCCCAATCTACCATCTAGTAGGATTTGAAGATACAGGGTAACAAGTGGACCGTGGGACGTGTACTTTAAGGAGATTTGCAAAAGGACTGTTGCTGTTTTATTTGGTGTGGATTTATTTGGAACAATACACTGGAATCTTCCCTGTAATAGGCCTTCTCATTCTTCCTTTAACCCAATGAATCCATTCAGACCATTCAATGTGACCAATCACATCCATGGGAGCAGAATACGATACAACTACCACTGCAGAGGAGGGGCACTAGCAAATTCAAACCATCTTCAAACAGACCTTTGAACAAGCACCAACTCCACCCCTAGCCATGTTGCTGAAAAAAAACATTTGATTTTTTTTCTCTCGACAATTTGCAAACAGAAGGAAATATGGCATAAATGGGAGGATTAATTAGTTATTTGGTTACAAGCAACCAAATGGTCATATGTACTTGTGCCGTATGGGCGGTACAGATTGCTGTGGCTGTTCCCAAACAGGTGCCTGTCTGTCACTTGTTTGGTAACATTGCTAGAGTTATTAGGAGATATTTTAAAACAGCTGAAGATAAACCAGAGCAAATGCTCTCTACATGCACATTTCATAATTTAAGGATGGTTCCACATGAGTTGATTGTGGCCCTATTGTCGTCATTCTCATACACAGTGATAACTGGACTTCCAGGTCTTTTTCATTAACAATCTTCAGTTCTTCTGTCTGTGCTCTATTACTCTCCTGGTTTTCCAAGAACCAGTTTATTGCAATAATTTTCTCTTGTTCTGGAATACAAGCGCAATTGCTGTGTTGTGAATGGTCTTCATGTTACTCTTTTGGTTGATCCTTCCTGTTTGTTGCTAATTTCCTCTCTTCTGCCTCTGGACTGTACAACAACAGCTATACCAAATGCCTTAATTTTAAACAGCAAAAAAATAATAATTTTGGCACTCTAACATCATTAAGCATTAATACAATATCATGGCATATTTCCAAAGGTCAAATCTCAGATTTAGAGGGCCATCTTGCAGTTAGAACTAGAGTTTGTTATATATTTTTAATTGGAGGGGGGGAGTTAATCCCTAAATAACAGAATTAGTTCCTGTAGCAGTAAGAAATGAAGTGCCCATTATAGGGATTACTAGGCAACCACAACTGAATTGCCAGCCTTTAAGCCTTGGTTTGTTTCACTAAATAAGAGGGAGGACACTTTCTAGGGCTTTTTTGGCCTTTGAGGGACAGTGATGGGTGACTTGTTACTAAGCAACTTGTATGTCTCACCCAGAGCTTTCTGCCTGTTACTGTTCAACAGCAGCCATCCCACAAAAGCCATTGTTGCTGTCATGTTTGATTGAAGGGTAGGAAGGAAAGAAGGAAGCAGGGATATGGGCTTGCCAAGAGAATGGAAAGATTAAATAGCGTAGTGAGGGGAAAGTGAGGTGCCCCATAGAGTCCTTGTGATTTTCCCACTATTTGAATGGGCCCAGCTGCCAACCCTATGCAGCTCAGCCCAGCCCAGTGGCTGATGCTGTATAACTGAGAAATGATTTTCCTGGGTAGAGTCTGCTAGGAGGGAAAGTGGAAGAAAGAGGGCCAAATGAATGTAGGTTGTCTGGTGGGTGGGAAGCAAAGAAAGAAGCAGGACAAGGAGGAATGCTAAGGAAACAGAAAAAGGAAGTGGGGAGGGTTAACATTGGACGCCCCCCCCCCACTTGCAAGTCCTGGCAGGGTCTCTGCATATGTATCCATAAGTGTGTGTGTTCAAGTTCTTTCAAGGGGGGGGGTCATCCAATGTTCATTTATATATGCAATAAAATGTTTTGAAAACATGTGCCATTAAGTAGAGCTTCTGCCTAAAACAATGAGCTAATATCACATTTTTCATAACCTCACCTCCTGATGTTTTGTGGCTGGCTCTGCCTACTATTGCGGCTACTTTGTGGTTGGCGTTGTCTTCCCGGGCAGCCATTTTGTGTTGTGCCCATCACCCAGTTTCGGTATTCCAAAAGTTCCCATAGACTCAAAAGTGTTGAGGACTCCTGGTGTATACTGACTGGTAATGGCTCTCCAGGGTCTCAGGCTGAGGTCTTTCATATCACCTACTACCTGATATTTTGACTGGAGACTCTGGAGAGTTTTTTCTGCAAACAAAACAGATGCTGAGCTACTGAGACTCACACACACAAAGGAATGTCAAGAAATCCAGTCAGAGATCTCCTACATAATATATGTGCTCTGCAATCCTTAACACTATTTGGCTCCCCTATATATTTGAGAAACAGCCTCCTGGGAGGAGACTGTCCAGGACCCTGTCCATCCAGGTCTACCCTGATTGGCCCTCCCCCTCCAGCTCCCTCCCTCCCTCTGTGCCTGCTAGAAGCCTTGTGGCTGCGGCCTCCATTGTCGCCCACAAGGAGAGAGGCAGTGACAGGGCTTTGTGGCCCACAGGTACGCTCCTGCTGGGAGGGAGCCGGGGGGGCGGGAGTTTACAGCCTCCCTGCAGGATGCAAAGCCCTGTCACTGCTGGCGGCGGCGGCGGCGGGGGGGGGGGTTCCACTCCCTTTATCCTGTTTTGTGGGACAAAGGGAGCCACAGCCACCCTCTCACTTCCTATTGGCTGCTGCCCCTTTCAAAGCCCATTTTTAAAATGGGCTTTGATCCTAGTATGGAATATAATGATATTCTCTTTGTGTAGGAAGGGAAGGTGGCATTGTATGGCCTGATGTGATCAGATCTTGGAAGCTAAGCAGGGATGGTTCTTAGAAGAGAGACCACCAAGGAAGTCTCTAAAGAGGAAGGCAGTAGCAAACCACCTCTGCCTCTCACTTGCTTTGAAAGTCAGCTTTACAGCACACAAACAGACACACACACACATGCTGGAATGAGGTTCATGAATTTGCAGAATATTCCATTTATTTATGTCACGATGATCTCTGGCAAGCATATTTTGCCTGTAAGACAAACAACGGATACTCTGACAGTCTTTGTCTTCTTTTTTTTTACTTGATCAGTGGTTGCTGGAATTGTAGAAAGTGGTGAAGGGCAGAACATGGCCATATCACTTCAACCTGATCTTTTTTTCAGAGCAGCGTATCACTGTACACTTTCAAGAGGTGATATAGAATGCTGACAATGGGAAAAAAGGTTCTTTTAAAATGTACATGCAGAAAGATTCTAAACCACTTGCCCAAGCTCAGTTCAATGATGGAGCTCAGCTGCCTCATTAAAAGTACTACTTGAAGGAGAAGGGGAGAAAGGCACCCAGATGGATTATTGAATATGAAGATTTTATTTTTTATTTTACCTCTTCCCCCGCGCTTTTTCAGTAAGCTGTTTCTGCTCCGGCTTGCAGGAACTGTGAATAAGCTACCTTTCTAAAAGTACAGGTAAGTGTGCTTCTTAAAACATCACAAACCATTTCCTCACATTTTGCCATTCAAAAGTAGTATGAATTTCAGCGAGAACTGAGAACAGATTTTTAAACAGCGCTTTCAAGAAGGGCAGAAGATCTTGAAACATAGCCATGAGGGGAAAATAATAATTCTCTGAGTGCTTCTAGCCAGAAGTCTTTTAAAAATGTGTCGCTTGTAAAGCACAATAGAGACAGAGAATTCTGTGGCAGAACAGGCCTGCTCTGGCCTGTAGGCCTTATTCCACCTTGCCCTGAGTTTCCCAATACCTACAGAGACTTTTCTTTCTCTCAGCCCATCACCACCATCTCACCCTCATAAATAATTGCCCACTGGGAGGGTCAGGACTCCCAGCTTCCATCCCCAGATCTGAGGCTTTGCCTCTGTATCTTCTGTTGCTCAGCACCTGGTCACCACAGGGACATTTACTGCCTTGTGGGTTCCTGGAAGAATAACTGGCTGCCAACTGCTGGCCTTCCCCCTCAGTGCTCCTGTTACAATAATGTGTCCAAGATGGTGGAGGTCTATGAGGTACAGAGAACCACTACCAATATCAAAATTTATAAAGCATTGACTAAAAAGAAAATGTTCACAAGCATACTTTTAACACAGCACCAGATTTAGCAAGGGATTCCTAAGAAATGGGGATTCTTTCTATATGTGCCTTATTAGATGTTATAGAAGTACAGGACAGTCTCCTAAGCCAGGGGTAGTCAACCTATGGTCCTCCAGATGTCTATGGACTACAATTCCCATGAGCCCCTGCCAGTGTTTGCTAGCAGGAGCTCATGGGAATTGTAGTCCATGAACATCTAGAGGACCACAGGTTGACTACCCCTGTCCTAAGCCTAGGAAGTTGAAGCATTTCCATTATCTTGAAGCTTCTTTCAGCTGTCCAGGTGAGCACATGATCCACGGTTGCCTTCTCCAGACCTCAGTTAAGAGTTCTGTCTGCTCTGCTAGCCCAGCACCAGAGAACCATTCATCCTTGCTCCCCTGAGTTTTATCACCTCTCTTTCCCCCACCCACTGACTGGGTAAGGCTGGGTCACAGATGCATTACATGAAGTCTCCAGAAATGTCTTCCTGAAGTCTCTCTAATATTATATTCCTCCAAATCACCATTCCCTGCTTGGAGTGGGGGTCTCTAGCTTAGACCTATTAGCACTTGTATGAAGGTGAGCTGAGGTAAATCTGGAAAGCAATTTAACTGGCTTCCGTCTTCTTGCCTGTTCTCTGCCCAGAGAGGGAGGGGAAAAGCTTTTAAAACTCAGATTGAAGGTTTTGCTCAATTCAAATCTCAAAAGAAAAAGATGCATTTTGTCACAAATGCCATAAAGAAGTCTTAGAACCAGGGGAAAACAATTACCCACATTATAGTAATTGGTAATTTTGTCAATTAGGGCCTTTGCATTTAGTTTTGGCAAGAAGTAAAGTGGTAATTTTGATAAGACGCAATCCATTACAGTGAATGGATAAAGGAAAATCTCAGTCTTGTGCAGCAGAAACATCCTGACAGCTGAGATTTATACTTTAATACGGATAAATTGAAAATGTGGGGGAAAAAACAGTTGTCTCAGGCAGGAAGGCAAAAAGAGCCATGCATGTTATCCTGAATAATTGCATGGCTCTATCAGTTTCAATAGCTCAACATTATTAGCCCTACTTCACCCAGAAACATAAAGAGCAGCTCACAAGAGATTGATTAATTAGCCATTGTGGTGTAATGTTTAGAGTATGGATTAGGATCTGGGAAAAGTGGGTCCAAATCCCTACTCTGCCATAGAATTTCATATGGTACACAGGAGGAGGAGGAGGACCACCATATGACCACTAGTGGTAGGAAGTTTCCAGATTCCAGCAGATCTTGCTGGAGGATGGAGAAAAGTCAGCGGTGGCACTTCTGGGAAAACCTGGAAATTATAATGCACTTCACTTTGAATCAAGTTGAGCCCAATGTTTGGGGTGCAAAGATGCTAATAGTGACATGGAAGGTTCTTCACCAGAGAGTCACCTTATTTCCATGGAAGGGTCCTCACACTGAAAGCTTGGATGTATTTGGAATTGTTCTCCCACCCATGATAATTTGGATCCTCTAGTAGAAGGCAAGTTCAGGGCATGCAGAAGTATTTTGCACTGAAATCAATAGGTCTTATTTCTACCAAATGCATTTACTGGGACTATGGTTGCCAAAAAAATCCAAGAGGTTATTTCCAAAGAGGTTTTGCATCCCTTTGAGCATACAAGAGACCCATCATACAGCTTGCACAAGTTCAACAACAGGAATTCTGGTTAACAACATGGGGTGGGTTGCATTGTACAGTACATTAGATTTAATGCCAGATAATATGACACTGTGCGTGAAATTTATAGTGCCATTTTCAGGTGAACTTTAAGTATCTCGATGGATGATTAAGCAATTTTATGACTTTGGACAGCTTAAGCAAATGACATACAACTGTGTTGAACCAGGAAAGAGAGATGGTACCAAGAAATGTGGAATTGCAGAACTTCTATGTGAGTGTAACATGGGCAGACCCAGTTCATATTTTCTCAAGCCGTCCATGTCAGATGGTGATATGAATGCAGCCTGTGGAGGAAATAACTCATGAGCCCAGTCACATCGCCAAGGTTGCTTCCTGCAAGCCATTTCCTGAACATGGTGGCACATTTTCACTCATGCAGTGAAACGCATGAAGCTTGCCTTATACTGAGGTACACCACTAGACTATCAGTGTCAGCATTATCTGTTTTGACTACCTGTGGCTCTATGGGGTCTCAAGCAGAGGTCTTTCATGTCACCTACAGCCCGACCCTTTGAACTGGAGATGCCTGGGACTGTATCTGAGACCTACTTCATGCAAAGCAAACCTTCTGCCACTGAACCATGGCCCTTATTGCCAATTGCATGTTACTGCCTCCTCTTGGTTGTTCCCAAGGAGCTATTCTAAAGAGACAATGCTAGGGTAGATGGCCAAGGCTTGAGTGTAAAACCTGAGCTGCATATATGGCATGGCATTGTGTTGGAAACTGCCCCAAAACAGTGACTAGAAAGGGGCAGTTTGTAAATCAAATCAAATAAGGCACGTACATTCCCTTATCCCAAACTCTTTCCTACTCCTAAGATTCATAGAATCATAGAGTTGGAAGGGGCCTTACAGACCATCTAGTCCAAACCCCTGCTCAACGCAGGATCAGCCCTAACCTTCCCTCCTGTCTGTAGACAAACAATAGTTTTCAGTTATATCCAACCTAACAAACCATGGTATATGCTTAGCCTCTAAACCAGAATGTTCACTTTTGTACACAATTTTGGGGTAAAGAACTATGGATCAGAGTACCTTTACTGGCATTTATAGACAACATAGTGAGAAAAAAATTAGACATTTAGATAGCTACAGAATTCATGAGTATGATTTAAAATAGCCAACAGTATCTTGGGTACTATCACAATAAAAGTAGGGGCTTTGTTGCTTAATATTACATTGATCACATGCTTCTCATCCACACAGAACAGTTTCATTTTCTTTTAAAGTACCCCACTAAAGGATGACACAGTTGAACAAACGAGTGAGTCCAGAACATTACACCCATACAAACAGATTCTTTTAGAAGCAGGAATTTGGAGAAATCTGCCTTGAGCTACATTTGAGGGGAAGATGTTTAAACGTGCTAACAAATATGCACTTCTTGAAGGGTACATCCAAAGTTTGGAGGTATAGTGGGGATATCCTAAAACTGAGGTGAGCATGCACTGTTAGCAAGGGATCCCAGTAGCTGGGCATCCATGTCTTCCAATCTCTGCATTATTAGTTCTGCAATTACCATTTCCTCTTGGACAATAAGCAATGGAATATCCAAAGCAATTCTCTGTAGTTTGTAAATAACTTAAGTAAATCAGTTAGGTGAATAATGATCTCCCAAGAGGTTAATTAGTAAATTTTTGGGGTGTGAGTCTTCAACTTACTTAAATACTTAAAGAATTGCAACCAAGTTCTGGTTTCTGATTTTTGTTGGCTGAGCTCTGCAATTAAAGTGTGGTTTGCCACACAATTTGGAACTGCTAATAATAATCTAAGCAGGAAGATTATGTTTTCTAGGTCTTCATTGAATGCCTCCATCCATAGTGAAATCTGTGGGATTATTTTTACATTGTACAATTTAAGAGTAGCTAAAAGATTTTTTATTACCATTATGATAGTAAGACTTTTCTAAATGAGCCAAAAGGCCTTCAGTGACTTTAATAACTTTTCTCCCATGATTTGTCCAGTTATTGCTGTAATTAAAATTTATCCCAGGATATGTGAAATTATTTACTTGTTCTATTTTATTTCCATTAACCAACCAATTAAATTTATAGTGAGTTTTAGAAAAAACCATGATCTTTGTTTTATCATAGTTTACTTTAGTTGGTTTTTGCTACAGTAAATCAGTAAACATTTGAAAGGAACAAATTAAACCAACTTGAGTTTCAGGTAGGATTATTGTGTCATCTTCATATAGTAGAAGTGGGGTTGATTTTTTACCTATTAAAGTGGGATGACCATTTACTTCTTCACTTAGAAAAAGATTAAATAAATGGGTGGTGTGAATGCACCCTTATTTTACTCCTTTATTTAATGGGATTTTAGATGTTAAGTTCCCATGCACAGAATATTTTCAATTTGACAAGTGTTGTTAAGATGGAGCTATTGTACTAAATATAATAGTCGCTGGTCAATTTCTAAATGTGTAACATGTCCATAGTTTTTCCATGGAAACTGAATCAAAGGCCATTTTTAAATCAATAAAGGCCACAAATAGCTTACCCCTCTTTGGTCTCGAGTATTTCTTTCTTTAAAATGAAAGAACAGTACAATGATCTGAAGTGAAGTTTCCTTCCTGAAATCCATTTGTTCTGGTCCTGGGATATCATTATTTCCAATCCCACTTGTAAGTTTGGAAGTTAAATGTTTGTTTATTTTCTTAGATTTTTATACTGCCCTCCCATACGGCCCAAGGCGGTTTACATGAGAACATTGTGGGATACATAGAACATCGTACATTAATAGTCACAACAACATATCAGTAACAATTCTAACAACAATTTAGTATAAAGTTTGCCTATCGTAAACAGGAGGCTAATAGGGTGATAATTTCCAGGCAAGCCAGTGTTGCCTTTTTTCATAGACCGGAGTTATTATGACATTAATCAAGGGTCAGGGATTTGTTCTGATTAGTCATAGTGAAGAGATTTGTTTCAGTTCTAATCAGCTTATTACAGTTTAATGGCAGACTATGGTTTGCCTCCCAATAGGGAAAGAAGAAAGAGAATCAAAGTAGGCAAGGGAAATAGAAGGACGGAGGAGGGAGTATGTGAGCTTGAAACCTGGTAATGGAACACCAAACTGCAGTTTGGTGTTCCATCTGGACTGAACCTAAGAGTAGCCTGCCAGTATTCTGAGTCTGCTTTGTCACCCTTCGGCCAATTAGCCAATGGTCAGAGTCAGTATAAGGCTGAAACATCAGCTTTTTAAAGCCACAAGCCCCTATTTGATTCCTGTGCTTCCAAGAAAATGCTTGTTAGTGTGTGTTTTATGACTGAATCACTTACTCTGGTGAATGTGATCATGTCTCCTCTCTTCTTTTTCTGAAGGCAAGATCATAGAATTTTTGCTGCCTTTGTACTGAATCCTGCCTTACACATCTTCTGCATTCTGTTCATGGGTCATATTAGGCAGCTATGCAATAGAACAACAATTCCTTAAAAATATCCCATACTATGGCTCTAACCATGAAAACAGGCAGTTGTCTGTAGTTTTTGTTCCATTGGTCTTCTGTTTACTGGATTGTGAGCTGTAATTGGGTTGCACCTTGACCTAAGGTGGTGACATCACTGGCACCATGAATGTAGGAAGAAGATGATGGAGAAGGGTTTTATATCCAACTCTTCACTACCCAAAGGATGTCCCAGAGTGCTGGGACTCCTTCCCTTCCACTCTCCACCACCTTCTACTCTCCAATCACCTTCCCTTCCACTCTCCACCACAGACATTCTGTGAGGAAGGTGAGGCTGAGAAGGCCCTGACAATACTGCTCTATGAGAACAGCACTATCAGGGCTGTGGTGAGCCCAAGGTCTCCCAGCTGGCTGCGTGTGGAGGAACAGGGAAATTCAACTTGCCAAATTAGAAGCAGGCCCCTTTCAACCACCACACCAAGCTGGAGAAGGAGAAGGGAAGGGGACACAGAGAGAAGGGAAAATGTATATACCCCAGCCAAAAACACACAGTATATGGAGGTGACTATGTGAGTTTGCGTCCTGTGACACTTTCAAGACCAACAAAAGTTTTATTTAAGGTATAATTTTTTTGTCTGTGGATGCATACTTCTTCAGATACAGTGAAACAAGATGTCCTCAACCATTAAACATAGGTGGTGGTGGTGGGGCGGGTGGTAGTTGCCAGGAAGAACTCGTTAGTGTCAAGATGCATAAGGACCTGCGCAATTATAAATGCGATCAGTTTAAAGCAGTTGGTAAAATCTGTGAATAGCAATAAATTAGCATATAAATCCAAGAATTAACAAACAATTGTAAGAATTGAGTTTGAGTCCAGTGGTTCTGCTAAGATCAACAGAGTTCAATTCTGGGTCTAAGCAAGAACTGGGAGACTTAGGATTGGAGCAGATTTGGCTGTAGCTTAGAGCCTGGCTGTATTCAACAGATCTGTATTCAACAGTATCCAGAGGGTACTTGTTAATGGTTCAGCATCTTCTTGGAAAAGAGTGACAAGTGGAGTACCCCAAGGATCTGTCCTGGGGCCTGTGTGGTTCAACATATTTATAAATGATTTGGATGAGGGATTAGAAGGGATGCTTATTAAATTTGCAGATGATACTAAACTGGGAGGGGTAGCAAACACAACTGAAGACAGCAACAGAATACAGGATGATCTTGATAGGCTCGAGAAGTGGGCTAAACTGAATAAAATGAAGTTCAATAGGGACAAATGTAAAGTTCTGCATTTAGGTAGGAAAAACCAAATATACCAATATAAGGTGGGGGAGACTTGTCTTGGCAGTAGCATGTGCGAAAAGGATCCAGGAGTCTTAGTAAGACCATATATTGAACATGAGTCAGCAGTGTGACTCAGAAGCTAAAAAGGCAAATGGGATTTGGGGCTGTATCAAACGGAGTATCGTGTCCAGGTCACGGGAGGTAATGCTACCGCTTTACTCTGCCCTGGTTCGGCCTCACTTGGAGTACTGTGTTCAGTTTTGGACACCCCAGTTGAAGAGGGATGTTGACAAACTGGAACGTGTCCAGAGGAGGGCAACAAAGATGGTGAGGGGTTTGGAGACCAAGATGTATGAAGAAAGGTTGGGGGAGCTTGGTCTGTTTAGCCTAGAGAGGAGACGACTGAGAGGGGGGTCTGATAACCATCTTCAAGTATTTACAAGGGTGCCATATGGAGGATGCAGCAGAATTGTTCTCTCTTGCCCCAGAAGAACAGACCAGAATGAATGGGATGAAATTAATTCAAAAGAAATTCCATCTAAACATCTGGAAGAAATTCCTGACAGAGCAGTTTCTCAGTGGAACAGGCTTCCTCGGGAGGTGGTGGGTTCTTCATCTTTGGAAATTTTAAAACAGAGGCTAGATAGCCATCTGACGGAGAGGCTGATTCTGTGAAGGCAAAAGGGGTAGCAGGTTACAGTAGATGAGCAATTGGGATGTGAGTATCCTGCATAGTGCAGGGGGTTGGACTAGATTACCCATGAGTTCCCTTTCAACTCTATTATTCTGTCATTCTATGATTCTGATATGCTTAAGATGGTAACTGGAAGCACATAAATGCGTTTGTTGGTTAGTAGGTATAAAATGATGTCTATGCATCCATTGTATATTTTAACAGTAGTATGCAGTATTTCATGCATAGATTGGTTCATTCTCAGGTTAATGGTGCGCTGAAAGTTATTGAATGCCTTCTGGAATGTGTCTAGTTAAGTTTATGATAGTGATGTTTACTTTAGTCTTGTCATTACAGAAACACACATGCCACCTTATGACAATCACAAGATAAATATACTCTCAGGAAATAAATAGGACTGGGGAAGGAACAGCTCACTAGAACCATGAAGCCAAGGACATGGCCTTGAGCACTTTTGTGGGTTGGACCCAACCAGGGCCCATTCTGCACATGTTGGATAATGTACTTTCAATGCACTTTAGAAGTTGATTTTCCTGTTCTGCACAGGAAAACCCAGCTGCCAAAGCACATTGAAAGTGCATTATTCTATGTGTGCAGAATGGGACCAGGTGTTGTTGTTTTTTTGACCACCAAAAAGGCTATGCTGGGAATTGGGGGACTTTTGTGGACAAAAGGCACATGGACCAAGGGTCACAACAAGGAAGCAAATTGCTTGAGATTGCGCAAAACCCCCTGTCTGGACTAACCTATTTTCACTCAGCACCACCCACATATTTCTGGTAGATGATTCTGCAGCAGGGACAGCATAGAATCTTAAACGCTAAGAAAAGCAGGCAGAACAAAGGACCAGGGAAGGAACAGCAGCCAATGTTTCTCTATCTTGTGCATCATCGGCGCATTCAGGTCAATGCTTGTTGTCCACATTGCAACCTGACGGTCCCTTTTCTCTCTTGTCACATTACTTTCTGGCAACGCAGGATCTGATACAAGCAGCCCTAATGTGCAGTTGTAATTTTATCCTCGATCCAACAATGGGTGCCCTCTCAGATATCAGCGGAGGTGTCCCAAAGCTATTTCGGTGGGCAAAAGAGCAAAAACTCATGACAAGGACAGCCATTGGATACAAGCGAGGCTGAATTGCGAAGGAACAACACAGACACACACGCCAACAGTAAGAGCATTTATTAGGCTTAAGTTTTTAATACTGACCACAATTAGAGCAAAACAGGTCAAGCCAGTTGTCAGGGTTGTTTTTTTTTTTTTAAGCAAGAGTTTTGTGCTTTTTTGAATACATCCCCTCCTGCACAGCTTCACTGCCTTCATTCAGGCAAGAGGCACTCGGTATGCAGGGCCAGCAAGCTGGTCGGAGTGACCATAAGGAATAATCACAAAGGGTCTCGGCCACGCAGCACTGGCGCTCTGCAAACTGGCCGTCTCATCAGAAAGTTAACAGTGATGATTAATATGCCTGTGCTGATAACAGCAATCCACAGTGAGGCATATGAAATACAGCAAAAAGTAGACTGGGGCTTCACGCGCACACAGCGTTGTAACTGGAGACATCTGTCCATGTGCAGCCATTACAGGGAAAAGTGCAAGAAGGTAAAAAAGGAAGGAAGGGGAATCCGCTGAAGGCAAGAGAAGAAATAGGCACTGGGCAGCATGGGGAAGGGACAATGTGGAGGCAGCCCAGTGATTCAGTGCTGAGGGAATCCCAGCAAGGAAGGGAGGAAGCAGGGATATACAAGGCAAGGGCTTTCCCCTCCCCTGGGCATCCTAGTGGGCGACACCTTGTAAATTTTATTATTTATTTATTTAGATTTCTATACTGCCCATTTCTTTGCAGCTCTGGGCGGTTTACACTGAACATTATATAATTTACATGGAACATTATACAGGCTCTAACATCAAAACAACTTTCAATAAAGCATCAAAAGATTACAAAACCACATTTATAATATAAATAACAATTAACAGTAACATTGGGCAGGTGTCTGGGAGGACCAGCAGGTGTTCTGAGTCAGTTGGCTTCAAGCAAATGCCTGGTGGAAGAGCTCCCTCTTGCAGGCCCTGCAGAACTGTGGAAGTTCGGCTAGAGCTCTGATCTCTTCAGGGAGCTCATTCCACCAGTTGGGGGCCAGGACTGAAAAGGCTCTGGCCCTTGTTGAGGTCCGACGCGCTTCTCTGGGGCCAAGGATCCGCAGCCAGTTGGAGGTGGCCGAGCGTAAGATTCTTTTGGGAGTATAGGCAGGGAGGTGGTCTCTCAGATACACTGGGCCCAAAACGCGTATGGTTTAGATGTAATGCTCACATTTCAGAGTAGGGTGACCAGCTTGGGCTTGGGGAATTATTAGAGATTCCGGGAGGCTAGGGCTCTGGAAAGGGAAGGAGCTCTGCAGGAGTGTGATGCCAGAGAAGCTACTTTCTGAAGCTGCCATTTCCCCCCCCCAGGAGGTTTGATATCTGTTATGTGGAGATGTGTTGCAGCCGGCACAGTGCGTTATCGGTGATTTTAGTCGCCACCATTCCACCCCAAACGTGCGTTATTCCCCCTGTGCATAATGGGCCAGTGGGATGCCACAAGTCCTGTTCACCATAACAAGTAATGGGAGAGGGGATAAATCTGAAATGGGAAGGAGATGCTGTTAGCTGCCTCATCCTGCATCACAATCCTGACAAAATGGTATCCTTATAACCACCTGGTAGGTCCTGAAGATCTCCCAGAATTACAACTGAGACTACTGCCATATTCCCACTTCCTCTTTCAGATATTGCTGGGGGGATTGGAGGTTGGGTTACACTGCCCTGTACTTTGAGATTTTTGTTATATATATCGGGGTAGTCAACCTGTGGTCCTCCAGATGTTCATGGACTACCTCATGGTACAATTCTCATGGGAATTGTTGTCCATGAACATCTGGAGGACCACAGGTTGACTACCCCTGATATATATATAACTTCTTGTTATATGACTTTTACAAGCTAGTGTGTTTTAATGGAGCTTTATTGGGGGTTTATTATGGACAATTATACCCTGCCACGGGCCGGTTCCAGGAGTGGCGGGAAATAAATCAAAACAACAACAACAACAACAGTTACCCTGGAGAAAACGGCTCCTTTGTGGGTGGACTCTGTGGTATTCTACTCCTTGAGGTTCCTCCCCTCCCCAAATTTCACTTTCCCCCGGCTCTGCATCAAGTCTCCAGTATCTTCTGAACTCTTAGTTGGCATCCCAGTGCCCCTGCTCTGTTTTGGTGGCTCTGTATTCTTCCAGCAATTCAGGGTCCCCAATGTCTCATTCCTGCAGATTCACTTTCTAAATTAGCCCACCAATAAAGGAAAAACAACCCTGTAATGCAATAAATACCCAAGGAAAGGGGTTGAAAAAAAGAAAGGAAAGCAAACCGCGGAAGCCTACGCATGGTTGTGAGTGACATTTATTCCAGCTGTGGTTTTTGAATTTAATTCCAGACACAAACAAAGCCCTTTGTGTTTGCAGGGCCAAGCTTTTAAACGGTCTTGTGGGAGGGAGTCATCAAAGCACAATCTCGGTAAATGTGGAATTAACAAAGCAAAGCTTGACACATCACTCTGTGTCATATAAATTACAGCTATTGTCTGGAGGAAGGTCTAAAACTGTTTCCTGGGTTATCTAATTCCATCACCTTTCAGATCTCTTTTGCTGATGGAACCTGGGAAGCCTCTCTAATTATGTGTACTCTCTTCGTGGCAGGCCTGGCTGTAAATACAAAGGGGGCCTGGACATCTGACTGAGATGCAGGCATTATTCTCAGATGACTGCCAGGATAGTAAATTGGACTTTCAAAATGAAATAGCGCTGGGAGAAGGGGGATTCCGGAATATTGACAGTTTCGTTTGAATGACTGTTGGATTGCAGGTATGATTGAGGGCCATTCCACACATCTAAGAATATAGCGTTAAGCCAGTGCAATTGCTTAACGCTATTAAAAACCCTCCCCTGCCGCCATTTCTCACCTCCTCGTGCTCTTATTTTCTTCTCCTGCTTTCTCATGCTTCCTGGCACTCCGCATGGCTGATTAAAATGGCAGAGGAGAGGGACTCACTCTACCCACGAAACTCCCCCCACCTATCAATCATGGCAGCCAGCCAATCACCTTTCTCCCAGTTTTAAAGGGAAAACGATGCAAACAATCTCTTTTTTAAGGAGGAGGAGGAGGAGTTGGTTCTTATATGCCGCTTTTCTCTATCCAAAGGAGGCTCAAAGCGGCTTACAGTCACCTTCCCATTCCTCTCCCCACAACAAACACCCTGTGAGGTAGGTAAGGCTGAGAGAGCCGTGATATCACTGCTCGGTCAGATCAGTTTTATCAGTGCTGTGGCGAGTCCAAGGTCACCCAGCTGGCTGCATGAGGGGGAGTGCAGAATCGAACCTGGCATGCCAGATTAGAAGTCCACACTCCTAACCACTACACCAAACTGGCTGTCAGTTTATGGAATTGCAGAGGAGTTATTAGCATAGAAGCCAGGGAAGAAGAAAAGTTGGTTTTTTATACCCTGCTTTTCACTGTTCAAAGGAAACTCAAAGCAGCTTGCAATTGCCTTCCTTTCTCACAACAGACATCCTGTGGAAAGGGGGGGGGGCTGAGAGAGAGCTCTGGGAGAACTGTTCTGCCAGAACAACTCTGGGGAAATAATGACTAACCCAAGGTAACCCAGCTGGCTGCGTGTAGAGGAGTGGGGAATCAAACCCGACCCTCAATATTCGAAGCTACCACTCTTAACCACTACACCAAGCTGGTTAACTTGTAATGCTGGTAACTCTTGGATGACTGCCCTTCAAAGAGAGACTTATTGTCCGGGTGCTCCTGACCTCTAGCTGAATATTCCATTACCTACCCAACATCCATGCTTGTCACAGGGCCGATGGATTTTGGTCTTGTGTTTCTCCCCTGCATACTTCAAATGAGTGTATTAGGCATGTCTCATTTAAAAGTCAATAATAATTTATCTTAAAAATTGATCTGGGGGGTGAAATGGCTTGAGAACAAACCTTCTGGTAAAGGCCTGTTGTAGTTGTGCAAACTTGCACTTAGTGGAATGTTAACTTGTTATTCAACTTTCAAACCCAAGGCTTTTGTTAACATCAGTGTTCCATAGATTATACCACCCATAATATAATAATAATAAAAAAGTTTAAATGGGAAAGCTCTTATGGGCATCCAAACTAAAATATGTACAGGATATTGTTTGGAGGACCAAGTTGCTCTGTCTATATATCTCCTATTTTTTATGATTGGTTGCCAATCACTTTTGGGCACTAATTGAACTTTAAAAGTGTTGGTTCTAACCCTTGATGTTCTGAACTAGGGGGTTCCAAAGTAGGTGGGGTGGTGGAAGAATCCAGCGAGGCAGTGAGGAACTTAGGGGCAGTATGTGGGAGTAGGACACAGTAGTCTGATGCTTCCAGCTGCAGCTGTGTTTTCCTAGGAAGAGATGTCCCAAGGTGGCTTGCCATTGCCTGTCTCTGAGCATAACCCATAGCCCACCCATAAGTCCTCCTGGTGAAGGTGGCCAGTTCCCTAGCTGGTGCCCAAGTCCACTTAGGCAGGAGGGGAAAGGCCATGGATATCCCCTGGAGCTCCACAGACCTCTGGTAGGGAATCCCTGCTTTAGAGACTGCTTCTAGTCTTCATCCTGTGGCGTCTTTATAACTACCAACCTGCTTCTTCAAGACCATTTTTTTAAATTTCTATTACACAAAATATTGACCAGCTTATCATTTTGCACCCCCTCCTTTCTCTTTCAAGGAATGCACAAGCTTAATCAGCTTCTGGAATAATTGTGCATTTTAGCATCTCTGAGCTAAAAACTTCCTTTAGCAGGAGAATTATAGGGATAAAATTTCAATTTGATTAAGGCAGAGAAGCCTTTTTGTTTCGCTAATTTCATTATAAATCTGCATTCTTACTTATTTTATAGTATTTCAAATCATTTGGCATGATCTAATTCACAGGTGTGCATACACCTGTCTCCTTTGGTGAGTGTAAGTGCTTCTGAATATATAACGTGGAGAGAAAGAGAGGCATAGGTTTCAGTTCTACAGAGCAATTGTCAAAACCTGTGCATTTACAAACTGGATTATCTAAAGAGCAGTTTACAAATGGTCCTTGTGGCTCCCTCGGAGAAGAATGATAAAAATTTTGTTCTTGGAGTAGCTTTCTGATGAAAAAGAAGTCAACAGAATTTAAAGTTTTTCTGTTGTCAGCTGCAGCAAGGTAGCTCAATTACAGCCAAACCTGATTATATGGACAGACTGAAGTGAGCAACTATGTTGGTCTAAGCAGCAGAACAAAGCTTGACTTCAGTAGCACCTTTAAGATCAACCCAGTTTAATTCTGGGACTGAGCTTTCATGTGCATGTGCAGTTTCATGTGCATGTGCATGTGCAGACCAATTGAGGGACAGGCCTTTAAAGCTATCTGTTTGCCTCTGGAGCACTGTGAGGGAGAAGGTGGAACTTCCGGTTTCTTTCCTAGGACAGGACAAAAAATGGAAGACCCAGCATGCGGCGAATTGACTACATCCTCAGCTTGCAAGACCTGAGCAAGGCTGTTCATGATGGGGGTATTTTGGAGGCCATTATTCTGTAGAATTGGATTAAGTCTGAAGTGACTTAATGGCCCTTTACATATTAACTTAGGCTGTGATGTGTTTCATTTAGGACAATGTGATATTGAATGGTTTCCCAAGTATGTATGTATGTATGTATGTATGTATGTATGTATGTATGTATGTATGTATGTATGTATGTATGTATTTATTTATTTATTTAATGGATGGATGGATGGATGGATGGATGGATGGATGGATTTCTATAATGCTGAATGAGCACATTTTTCCCTTTGAATTTTGTTATTCAGTAAATTACTTCAGATCAGTTTTATTCTATGGGGAAAGGGAGGGAGACAGGGGTTCAAATTCCTCAGGATTTCAGGACTCGTTCCTATGGTTGTTCAGTCCCCAAAGCCTCAAGAATCACTGCTGTACAAGCCCCGGAAAGGGCATGAAGATGCCACCTGTGCCTCTTTTCTTGTGCCCAGCCTCTCGAGCACAAAGACCTGTCCTAGACTGTAGACCGTAAGCAAGTTTATATTTTATAGGATGAAAAATCTTCACAGAATTCTTTCAAATAAAAGTTTTCTCCACCTTTCCATGCCTGTGTTTCACGACTGCCATCAAAGGAAGTAGATTTTCCTGTTCTGCACAGGAAAATCCATCTACGAAAGCATATTAAAACTGCATTATCCACTGTGTGCGGAATGGACCCGGGTTCGGTTTCCTAATGGCTGTGTTTAAAAACCAATGTTTTGTCCTAACAACTTAATGCAAGTGAGTTGGCTAGCAGCAGCTGAAGACATTCCAGTGACAAAGTGGTTAAGCTGCAAGTGTTGGTGAGATGATGCATGTTCCCCTCTCTTATCCCGGTCCAGGTATGCCTTTTTGAACAGGCAAGTTCTCGCTTGTCTGTCTCCCAGGGGAAACGTGTCACTGGACATTTTGCACTTAAATGGAGAGAAGCAGTTATTCAGGCGAGTCAATGTTTCCATTAGAGCTGCAAAGCATCACTTCCAGCCTTCTCTCGGCTACCAAGGTCTTGGTCCCAATGGACTTGTGGCAGTGGTGCCCTGCCTTTTCTTTCACATTATAAAGCTATATTCATCCAAGTCGTGTATATGGGCAAAGTGTTTCTAGGTCACAGAAATAGCAGAAAGAAAGGCAGTTTCCTGCAATATAACCCAAGCCAGCCTAGGCACAAGATGGGATTTAGGCAGTGTTTGTATCCACATTTGTTTCCAGGGCTGGTTCAAGTTGTTGAAAGTAATTGTGGTCTTTTTGTCAGCTATTTCCAGCACTGTAATGGCACATTGTACCACTGTGTGGCTATTCATCTTATAAAATTATGACTCTGCCTTACATGGAGTTGACACCATTGGTCCATCTAACTCAGTACTGTCTGCTCTAATTGGCAGCACCTCTTCAGGGTTCTTGGGCAGAGATCTTTACCAGCATTTGGTGCCTGAGATCTTGTAACTGCTGGTGCCAGGAACTGAAACCTGGGACCTTCTGCATGCAAACCATTAACCCATGGGCCTCCTCTGGCCTTATATATTCCTCTGGTTGTAACCACTGAATTCCATCCCAGGACCAGGAAAGATCAGTGCTTTCCTTGGTACCCTTTAGGCTTTTGTCCTCAGCATGTCTCTGAAACCCTTTCCTCCTTCAGCTTCCCTCTTCCCACTCCCCTTTTATTAGACTTGGAGGAGGGCAGGATGCTGTTCCCATTGGCTGCAGAGGAAAGGACACACAGTAATGGGTTTAAACTACAAGTACAATGATATAGGCTAGATATCAGGAAAAAAATTTCACAGTCAGAATAGTTCAGCAGTGGAATAGGCTGCCTAAGGAGGTGGTGAGCTCCCCCTCACTGGCAGTCTTCAAGCAAAGGTTGGATACACATTTTTCTTGGATGCTTTAGGATGCTTTGGGCTGATCCTGTGTTGAGCAGGGGGTTGGACTAGATGGCCTGTTTGGCCCCTTCCAACTCTATGATTCTATGATTCTATGTTTTATTGGGAGGATGGGAGATTGGGGACTACCACCATGTTGTTGGGTTTGTTGTTGCATGTTTTTGTGTCCTTGGATTATTTAAATTGGATTTTATTGGGGTTTTTTTAGCATGGGCGATTGTAACCCACGACAAGCCGCTCTTGAGAGTGGCAGGTAACAACAACAACAACAACAACAA
The DNA here is from genome assembly GCF_049243985.1 of Paroedura picta. Classification (NCBI taxonomy): domain Eukaryota; kingdom Metazoa; phylum Chordata; class Lepidosauria; order Squamata; family Gekkonidae; genus Paroedura; species Paroedura picta. Next base: position 75,096,353 of record NC_135378.1, read on the forward strand.
CTTGTCTGTCCATTTCGTTTCCTGAATTCTCAAAGAGATGTGATGGCATTTAATTGGGTAGAAAGAACAACATAACTTTGCGGGGTAAATATCCCATGTTTTTGCGTTGAAACGAGAATTCTACGAGAGATACCTTCTTCTATCCCAATGGCACTGTTGTGGGGGAGGAGCACAGCAAGCCATAATGTATGCAATTTTTAAAGATATAACAGGAGTCCTTTCAAGTTCTTGACCTGGCAAGCCCGTCTCAAGGAAACATGTGGAACAGGCAGAGCAAACAAATTATATGCACACGGAGACTGTTTGAAGTTAAAGGAAGTACACTCATGTAAGTGGTCCCTGAATTGCAGCATATGATTTTTAAAAGCCAAATGGTGTATTTTCCCTTGAAAGAGTGACACGGAGCCATTTTAAAATCACTTTGAGAGACAGATCTGGCTGGAGGGTTGCAATTTGGGCATACTTTGTCTTATCATCATAACCATTTCTTTTCCCAGGCTTTTCTAATGTGTAGCAAATGCGCAGCTTCAGACGTGTGCCTTTGAGCAAAGTAGAATCAAAGGATCAAACTTCAACATGGCCAACTTTTTCTTTTAGCAAATGGTTGCTTCTGTCTGTTCAAGTATTGAACATAAATGGAGCTGATCAATGGATAAAATGGAAAACTAGAAATACAGATGCACACCTCTCTCTCTGTCTCTCTCTGTCTCTGTCTCTGTCTCTCTCTTTGTTTATTTTATCTCAGCCATTACTATTACTTTCAGCTCAGGATGCCAACCAGAGATCAGGTAACTGAGGAATGTCCCTTTTAGCAGGAGCCTCATAACGTCCAGCCCATTCTTTGTTTCATAACCAGCTTTCAACAAACATTAGGACAAACCGAAATAACACAAAATGTTCACAAGTGTTCACAGTCTGTCTTGAATGGGCTGGATGGTGTGGGGCTCCTGTGAAAAGGGACAGTTTTGGTTTGTGTCAGTATTGTTATCAGCAATGATTGTAATGTAAGTCAGGGGTAGTCAACCTGTGGTCCTCCAGATGTTCATGGACTACAATTCCCAGGAGACCCTGCCAGTGTTTGCTGGCAGGGGCTCATGGGAATTGTAGTCCATGGACATCTGAAGGACCACAGGTTGACTACCCCTGATGTAAGTCCCCTCTTGGGCTGAGGAATCCCTGAAACCAGCTTTCATTTCTTGCCATTACTCGGAGTGGTGGTGGGTGAAAAATAAAATTTAAAAAAAAATCACTGTCTGGCTTATGGTGTGATATCAACTTCTTGTGGAAAACACAGAAAAGATGCCACATCTCCTTAGGAATCACTGAAAAGTCCATGGTAAGTCACACTTTCTGTTGATTCCTCAAGAGGACTGTTTCCTCTAGAAGTGATCAACGTCCTCTCTATGAATTTCTGGAATCTTTGTGATTTTTACCATTCTGCCAATTCCTAGAGAGGGATAACATCAGTCCTGTGGTTTTCCTGGAAGTGGCATCATGTCCCTCTGCAAAGGAATCCTCAGAAAACCAGGTTTCATATTTTCAAGTGGGCTGTCCAAGTCAGAGCTTATACTAATGTCAGCAAAGGTGCAATGTCAATATAGCCAATGGATATTTTTGGTGGGGCTGGGCTCTGAAGGTGAAGCGGTTAGCAGCGAAGGGCAGGGAAGTTTTGCTTGCTGGCTGTTGTTCGAAATAATCAGGCAGTTTAGAGGCCAATAACCCACAGTTTGGGATGTTCTGCAATACTTGACAATGCCCTTTGAAATACAGTGGCTTATCTGCATTTCCCCAGTGCCAATTTTCCTGGAAAGGAAAAGAACAAAAGGCAGCGACTGCAGTCCCGTGTCAGTAAAATCAATGGGCGTTTTGCAATTGAATTCAGTATAAGCAGGATTGGATCCAGTTGCTACAGAGAATGAGTCATGAGTTTCTACGACCTTCGTTAATAGTTGACCCTCAGCCTTATCCAGAACGGACGCAAAGCTGTCGATCCCTGACGTGACTCTTCTTCGGCTTCAGTGAAATGTGCTGCGCAAAGAGCAAATTAAGCCGGGTTTCCTGGGCACCACGCTGCTTTTGCAATGCAAACGGAGGGCAGCAACGGAGGGGATGGGAATCGAGCAGCCGCAGCATCAATTTTTTAATGGGCCTCATCGCGCTAGCACAGAGGTGCCGTTTTGCCACTTGACTTTGCCTGCCGTGCGCGGCAATGGTGCCCTGGCGAGGAGATGTGGCACCGTGCCTTTGCTCAGCTCTCCTTCCCAGTCTTCTGCCTGGGGTCGAGGAGAATGCTGCCGAACTGGTCCTGCAGCTCCTGCTGGCCCTTTAAAGCCGAGACGTGGCCTCTGCAGTGCATTTTGCCCAATTCCTCAAAGCCAAGCGAGACAGGCAGGATAGCTTTTCGGTGCGATTTCTGCACCAGGGGGAAACTATGCTCTGCTTTTGTCAGAGCTAGAAGGAGCACTTGGAGGCTTTGCTGGCTGCTTCTTCCTCCGTTTAGAGGGTTTGGAGATGGTTCCAGGTTAGGAGGGCTGCAGTATTTTCCAGCTGGGAAATAAGGGAGCACTCCAGTGTGTGTGGAAGAAAGAGAGAGAAAGGGGGAGGAAGATTGTACCGTTTCAGAGGTTAGCCGTGTTGGTCTGCAGGAAAACAGATTTGAGTCCCAGGAGCACCTTGGAGAACAGCAAGAGTTTCAAGGTGGGAGGATTTGACAGTCAAAGCTCCCTTCATCAGACACAAGTAGGAATGGAGATCTCTGAATGCCTTTATATCCTAGTCAGAAAGTGAGTTTGTAAAGCATGTTTGCAAAGGGTGACAAATGTACAATGCATGTTGTATACCATGCACATTGTATACCATGCAGGACCCCTGCCTCACCAACAGGCACAATTACTGGTACCCCTTTATAATCTAGGCTTAAGCCAAATTCAGAGACAGGGAAAGTTTGGTGTGGCATGTTGGAGTTGGGGTAGAATCTGTGTCAACTTCAAGTTCAAACTGCACCTGCCATGTGGCTTTATTTGGTTACCTTGGGATAGAAACAGTCTCACCCTACCCTGCCTCAGAAGGGTTGTGCTGAAGGGGAAATGCTGGGAGAGAGAACAATGTATGTCAGCCTGAACTTCTTGGAAGGAAGGCAGGAATTCAAAAGAAATTCCGCCTCAACATCCGGAAGAAGTTCCTGACAGAGCGGTTTCTCAGTGGACCAGACTTCCTTGGGAGGTGGTGGGTTCTCCACCATGGGTCATGGGAGACACCTGATAACAACAGCGTGATGTCACCTCTGGGGAAAACCCAGAAGTGCTGCCTCTCTAGGAATAACCAGAAACTCTGTAGTAAAACCCATATGGAAAACCATCGTGTTTTCAGTGATTTCTGTAGAGGACTGACATAACCTCTGGGTTTTCCCTGGGAGTGTCATCATGCTATAGGCACACTGGCCATTTAAAAGAAATTATTTTCCTCCTACCACAGCTCTGAGCAGCAAAAGAAAATCTGAGCTGGAGATAGGGCATCCCACACCTCTACCAGGATACTGGCAACCTACCAAACCTTTTCAGCTGAAGGTTCTTGTGCAATGACATTACACCAAATCATACCTGAGGCAGTACTGTCTTTCCAGTAAAGTGCTGGTACTCACATATAACATTGCACCGATTTCCATGTATTCCCCTCTTTCTCTGCAGATCTCCAGGAAGCTGTTCCTGAGTATTCTCAATCAGGTAGAAACACAACTTGGCAGGGCTCAGCAAGCTACAGCAAGAGGGAGACCACTGGTGCATCTCTTAAGGTAAGGCTGCCTAAATTTTCTTAATGGCCATTATCTGGTGATCCTTACAATGAACCTGTAAAGTAAAGAACCTGAGTTATTACCTTCAGGAGGTAAACAACCATTGGAGCTTGAGAAGCTGTGGCTTGCCTGACCTAAGGCTACCTGTGAGTTGAAAGCAGGAGTGAGAATCGATTTGGGGACCCTCTGATTTTATTTCTCTGCAGCTTCCCATATGCCTGCAGAGCTCGTCTGGTGTCGCTTTGCTAGCAGAGTCTCCCATTGACAAGGAAAAAGCCTGACCTAAAAAGAAGTCGATCTGCAGAAAGCAGGCCAAGCCCTGTAATAATGTGAAAAATCAGCATTAACATCTACAGAGCCAGCGGCTCTTAAAGGCATGGGAGCAAGGTTGAAATGTTTGCAAGCCTATTTAGGAAATATATTCATTGCCTTGATATGGATGCCCCAGGCTAGTTCAATCTCATCGGATCTCAGAAGTGAAGTAGGGTTGACGCCGGCTGATGTTTGGATGGGAGACATTCAAGCAGCATGTACAGCCCCAGTGGTTGCACATGGGATGACCATAGAGTCTATGGCATAGAGCCAGTTTGGTGTAGTGGTTAAGGGTGCGGACTTCTAATCTGGCATGCCAGGTTCGATTCTGCACTCCCCCACATGCAGCCAGCTGGGTGACCTTGGGCTCGCCACGGCACTGATAAAGCTGTTCTGACCGGGCAGTGATATCAGGGCTCTCTCAGCCTCACCCACCCCACAGGGTGTCTGTTGTGGGGAGAGGAAAGGGAAGGCGACTGTAAGCCGCTTTGAGCCTCCTTCAGGTAGGGAAAAGCGGCATATAAGAACCAACTCTTCTTCTTCTTCTTCTTCTTCAATGCATGCCAGCCCAGAGGGTCTTCATTAGTGGTCATATAAAATACACACACACACAATACTGCAATAAGACCTGGTAGGTGTCATAAGAATCCTGAAATTAAAAAAAAAAATTAATCAGAATTTTCAAAAGCATCCAAGCTGTCCATGCACCTAGCAGCCACCACTTCCTGCAGCAGTGGATTCCACTAGTGAGGATGTACTTTCCCCTGTTAAGTGCAGAATCCTAATAGAGCCAGTTTGGTGTAGCGGTTAGGAGTGCGGACTTCTGGCATGCTGGATTCAATTCTGCATTCCCCAACATGCAGCCAGCTGGGTGACCTTGGGCTCACCACGGCACTGATAGAGGTGTTCTGACCAAGCAGGGCTCTCTCAGCCTCACCCACCCCACAGGGTGTCTGTTGTGGGGAGAAGAAAGGGAAGGCAACTGTAAGCCACTTTGAACCTCCTTCTTCTTCTTCTTCTTCATCCATTATTGACCTCCCTCAGAGGCATGTATTATCACGAAAAGCATCCTATTCCTCTCTGAAGAAGCACCTTTCTTTTCCCTTTAGCAGGCACCTCAGTCTGTCAGCAGCATCAGGTGGGTGCCACAGGAGAGTTTACAATGGTTTCCCATGTGTTGTACATGCAAGTGCCAAAGTGGTCTTGCAAAGAAAAGACAGTTCTGGATGGCCACCAAAGCACATTGTGCCGCAGTGAGAACTGAGAAGCCAGTTGCAGCTCTGAGGACACTCTTGGAATTGTGGCTCACGGTTCCTCAAGCATTTGCCAAGTTATTACATTTAGGGGCATTGTGAGATTTCAGGGGAAATATTAGGTATGTCACACATATGAGAATCCTCAGTACTCTATGCTCTATCGCATCTAAATACCATTAAAGTTCATCATCAGTGGCCTCGACATATTAACTTTGGTTGATCATAATACTCACCTGTAACTCTCAGAAATCTTCTCTAACTTTGATGGTTCATCAGAACCAGGGAAAATGTCCTTCTTTCCTTTGATTTTCTCCTCCCTCTCCCTGCCCTACTTACCTGCTGTTGCTCTGCCATCAAGATCAATCCCTTTCTTTCCCTTCTCGAGCATCTAAATAGGCAGCTTCTATAGGCAGCCAAGACTGCCTCTGTCCACTGGATGATTATTCCGATCTTTATGTCACAAGTCCTAGAGACGCCACATCCCAATGTGCATCTCAATGGCTGATGAAAACAGGCCATGTGCTGGAGATGTGCTGCTTTCCCACAGGCTCTCAGGCACAACCCTAAACACCATGACTGAGTTTGCAATCATGCTGTGCCTTGTAATTTGAATATGCTTTATACGAAACCCTTGAATTTCTCTTTGTTATATAATTTCTCTTTAAAGGTTTTGCATCTTTTTATGTTAGTTTACGTAACAAAAGGAAAGCAAACACACAAAAACCTGGGGCGGGCGGAAAGCCCTAAATAAGGTACCTGGAGAACAAAGGAGCACGGAGCCTAGACAGTAAGGCATAGAAATAAAGCATATTTTCAGAATTCAAAAATGAGAGAAAGAGAGAGAGAGTGAGAGTGCAGAAACACCGTTTTTGACAAAGAACATGCACTAATCAAAGGCAGCATGGTAGAGAGTCCAGACTTGTCAAATCAGTACAATCTGCATGTAAGATTGCAGATGAAGACAATGGCAAAACACTTCTGCTTCCCACCAGCCTGGAAAGCTCCTTGCTGAGGTGGCCATAAATTAGCTTTGACTTGCTGGCACTTTATGCAAACTCATGACTCTGGCACATGGGCAGTCATTTCTGATTCAAGTTGAGATTCAGCTCCCATCTATAGACACCTTTGTGGCTTAGCTTATTCTCTGGTGGCACACTGGCTGATATTATGAAGGAGATTTCAGCTCATGATGAAGAAGAGTTAATTCTAACCGAAGGAGTCTCAAAGCGGCTTACAGTCGCCTTCCCTTTCCTCTCCCCACAACCCTGTGAGGGAGGTGAGGCTGAGAGAGCCCTGATATTACTGAAGAAGAAGAATTGGTTCTTATAGGCTGCTTTTCTCTATGAGGAGGAGTCTCAAAGTGACTTACATTCACCTTCCCTTTCCTCTCCCCACAACAGGCAACCTGTGAAGGAGGTGATGCTGAGAGAGTCCTGATATTCCTGCTTGGTCAGAACAGTTTTATCAGTGCCATGGCAAGCCCAAGGTCACCCAGCTGGCTGCATGTGGGAGAGCACAGAATCGAACCCAGCTAGCCAGATTAGAAGTCTGCATTCCTAACCACTACACCAAGCACTCCTAACTACACTACACCCTGGTGAGCTTTTAGGCCTACAAATGTGTATTTTTTAGAACAACTAGTAACTTCCCATGAGCCTCTGGTGGTGCAGGATGATAAAGCAGCTGACATGCTGTCTGAAGCTCTGACCATGAGGCTGGGAGTTTGATCCCAGCAGCCAGCTCAAGGTCGACTCAGCCTTCTATCCTTCTGAGGTCAGTAAAATGAGTTCCCTGCTTGCTGGTAATGACTGGGGAAGGGAATGGCAAACCACCCTGTATTGAGTCTGCCAAGAAAACGGTAGAGGGCATCACCCCAAGGGTCAGACATGACTCGGTGCTTGCACAGGAGATACCTTTACCTTTAGTATCTTCCCAATTTCAGCCTCCTGTCTATAGCGGATCAATCAGTGACTGAGAAGCAAGCATCTTCAGCGTTGTGTTTATCATACAAACGCACTTGCATCGTATTAACATTTAGGGTGCTTTTTGTTCTTGTTCTGCAGTCTGTCTTTTGATTCGGTGAAGAACATTTGATGTATAGAAATTGGTCTTGCCTCCAGATCATCTAGCTGCTATGGATTGCAAAGTGAAACGCACGTCAGGATTAGAGAACAGAGAAAAAGATTTTAAACAGTTGTGTTAAAGGTCATGAAATGCAAGTGGTGCGGTATGGTGATATTTATGGGGGAAAACTCAAAGTTATAGAAGCATTTGTAACAGCAGTGACAGGTGATGCCGCCATCTGCCTGGCATTTCTAAACTGAATAAACAGTATAATCGTGCACATGGTTTTGCCCTTCCAAATCCAACTGGTTTGGTTTCTCATTTTTAGTTGAGGCCATTACGCACTCAGCATTTTTGTGTTGGGGTCTCTCTTTGTAACTGTGGCATAGGAGCCAGAGCGTCCGTTACAGGTATATGAATGTCACCATTTTGTGTACATTTCTTCTTTTGCATAGAGATTAGGGGTTCTTAAGCACCCACCCGTTTGGCTCACTTTTTTGTATGACGGTTGCAAGAATGAATCCAGTCTTTTGTCGGGCAGTTCAGCTAACTGTGAGCAGCTTGAGCCCATGTGGTGGACTGGTAGTGGTAAGTGCCATCAAGTTGCAGTTGACTGATAGGGACCCCGTAGGGTTTTCAAGGCAAGAGATGTTCGGGGGTAGTTTGCTATTACCTGCCTCTGTAGTGTGGCCCAGGACTTTCTCAGTGCTCTCCTATCAAGCACTAACCAGGGCTGAGCCTGCTTAGGGTTTTGTTTTGTTTTTTGGTCTGTGGCATCGATAGATAAAGACTCCCCAACCTTTGATGGTCTAGCTGACCTATTTTATCCTCATTTTCTTGAGAAGATATTTTCTCCTTTATCCGGACTCTGTCCCTATCTCACATTTGCCAGCAACATAAATATTCTACAGTGATATGACCCTGATCCCAAATCCAGTGAGGTATCCTGAGAATTTTACTGACCAATCTCTCTTGCTTTGGCCCTGGCGATCTTCCCGGTGCTCACCTTTCTCCCCTTGTAGAAGGGGACGAGACAACCTCCTTCCTCACATCTTAGTTTCAGTGCAACCCTCCTTCTTTTCTGCTCTTTCCTTTATGCTTTTACTGTTGGATCCAAGCAAAACAGCTGTGGCCACATATTTGACAAGATAGCTGGCTACAGATCCAAATGCCCGGCATTCAGACAGATTCCATACACATCTCATGAGTGTACTTGGGCTCTAATGTTGCTAGCTCTGACTGGATTATTGGCAGGGTCTTCAGCTAATTTGATTGTTGGTATTTTGACAGCTAAGCTGTTATGGCATGCTAGGCAATTCTCCCGGAGGCTATCTCAAAGTGTCCTATTGGAGCTCAGCATAGCATGAGATCTTCTAGAGATGTTCCCATGGAGGTATTTATTGCATTTTTAAAATTCCACCTGTTCTCTGAGGAGTCCATGCCAGCCTATGCCATTCCTTCTTCCTGCTTTATCTTCACACCATGAGATATGCTGAGCTATGAAAAAAATGACTGGCCCAAGGTGAAAGTCTGGCCAAGCTCACTTTAGGAGACAAGAGGATAGCTATTTTATCCTCATTTTTCCTGAAATGAGGTTTTCCTTTTGATGCCTCTGTTATCAGAATCGCACTTATACATGTATCCTGTGACACAGGTGTATTAAGCTATGGCGAACTAGCAGAGTGTGGTAACATAGTATTTGAGGATCAATTTGCCAATATTTTACGAGGTGATTATGCCCTCAAGAACTCAAGAAACAGGGAACCCTGTGGCAAATCCAGCAAGAGGTGAATAAACTAACCACAAAGAAATATCAAATGCCAAAATGATTATACAATTGGAAAAGGTACACAAACATTTTAATTAACAATCTACATTCTTTAATGTACAAAGATAATGTACAATACAAATTGTTTAATTTTTGATAGATACCTGAATAAGGCTTTCCTATTGATACGAAGTTGATTACAGTTTATGTGGAAGAAGGGGAATGAGGGGAATAAGCAAATGCTTTGCTTATTCAGAGCCACAAACTGGTATTTAGAAAGCTTCTAAAAGACAAAGAAAAACAATTAATAAAGATGTAAAATAGGATCATGAAGCAAGGGGATTACTTGGGAAAAGAGAAAAAAACTATACTTACTACTATCCAGGAAAATGTGAGGTAAATGTGAGGATGCCCATGACACCATACAGGATTAAATAAAAATTGGAGCTACTATATGGTATTTCAGCAGATAGAAGAATTAAGATTTTCTGAGACCTTCTGTGTAATCCTAAAAAGAGTTACACCCTTCTAAGCAAATCGAACCTGGGCCCATTCCACACATGTTGGAATGCACTTTAGAAGTACACTTTCAATGCACTTTAGAAGTACAAAAGCAAACTGTTAACAATAACCAGCTGCCCTCCTAATTATGGCCCTATCCTACATGGCTTTTGTCCTCGCACATCCCATGATCCCCACTCACAACCATTTTAGTAGTCAAAGCAGAACTAAGGATGGCATTTCCCTACTTACAACCGGACGGCTCCTATCAGTCATTCCCAGCTACTTAATGCTCTTTGAATAAGCAGCTGAAGAGGGGGAAATGGCACTGCATAATGCATGGCATCACTTCCAGCCTCTCTCTTCAAACAAAAAGTGATGTTAATGCATTGCAGTGACACTCTAGGAATCAAGGAAATCACTAGGGCAAAACCAGAGAGATTTGTGGGATTCCTAGAGTATCACCCTGATCTGGTGACAGCACTTCTGGTTATTCAGCTGGAAGAGATGTTACACATTGCGCAATGCCATTTCTGCCTCCCTACTCCCCATAGCCCAACATGTTGCTAGCTGGTTGCGAAGAGCCAGAAACCCTAAAGGAACCTATTCTGCTTTTTGTTAACACTGGAAAAGCATTGTTGGATCCAACCCATTGATTTCAATGGACTTAGAAGGGCAAGGGTAATGACAGCAGAGTATCACATAATCCGGGGGAGCCCATGTAGAGTTCTTGCAACCAAAATTCATTTATTTCGATAGGCTTAGTCTCAAGTAATGTGAAAGTCATTAATTCTTCCGAAAGTGAAAGAAATACCTATCACGGCCGTTTCATTGCAAGACAATATTAATTGGCTTAAGGCACTGACATTATTCTGACTATAACATCATTGTTAATAGCATGCTATAAATGGATGTCACTTGGTAAGGAATCAACAAGGAAAAGAACCTCTCGCATATGACACCTAAGGGCCAGTTTATGCCAGCAAACAGCAAATGATGTATTGTCATGCTGAGAACACAGGGACATGATCACAATAAACTGCTTTTCAAGAAAGCCAAGTTTAGGCAACAAAAGCTGAAGCACACATATAAGAACATGAGGAGAGCATTGCTGGATCAGGCCAACTGCTGTTCCCATAGAGGCCCTAAGAAGACCCTACAGAGCCTTCTCATGTATTCATGCCCTTATAACCAGCCTTCAGACATAGATTACCTCTGAGCATGGAGTTTCCCTTAGTCATCATACTTACAGAGAAAAGTATCTTTGATAAAGTGGTCTAGTCTTCTTTTTAAACTAGCCTAGCTACATATGATGGCCTTGAATCCCATATGAGCAAATTTTGAAACCAGTATTACCTTTAAGACCAACAAAGTTTTATTCAAGGTATGAGCTTTCGTGTGCATGCACACTTCCTCAGAGACAATGTCATGGAATGGAAGTAACCAGTTCATAATTACTGGCAAAATGTAAACAGTAAATTAACATACAGCAGGATGAAAATGTTTAACAGATTCCGGAGGTAAATATGAATAACATGCATTTTGGACTTGTTCGGCTTCAACTCCAGTGGATTGAATGTCAGGGGAAAAGAAGAGTGGGCTCAATAAATATCTCTAAATGGGAATGAGCAAATATATAATCAACTGCTGACAGCAATTAGCTGAGACCTTGCCCTTATGCTTCATATGTTCTCAAGCATGAAGGAATCTTAGGGCATCATCTTCTTTGAAGTGGAGCATTTGGTTGTGCAAAGCCATCTCCTCTGTTCACAAACCAGAGAAAAACATATAAATCAGCCATTCCAAATTATATATTACAATCTACTTGTTCAAATTAATTATTTCAAATAAAAAGATAAAATAAAATGGTATTTGGCCTTTCTGGGGGATTGTTAAGAATGCAGGTTAGTGTATTTAGTGAGATAAGAAGCCAATATCCCTGTTGAGTCCTGAGGATTTTATTATTCTGAATGTTGTAATAAAATTCTGCAATTTCCCTTTCCATTCTGTTCTTGAAGTTCCTTTGTAATAAAGCAGCTACTTTGAGGTCACCTATTGGATGTCCTGGAAGGTTGAAGCATTCTCCCACAGATTTTTCAGTCTTATGATTCCTGATGTTGGATTTGTACCTCTAGAACTACCTCCTCTCAGACAAGCAACAATTAAGACTGGCATCAGAGGTCCTGTTCTGCCTTTCCCCATCAAGGTAGTGTTTTTAAAAATCACTTCAGTCCTTTGTGGAATGCCATCCCTGTAACTATTTATAGGGTGCCAAATTGGCTGTCCTTCTACCACTATCATAAAAATGTCTGTCTTCTGAAGTCTTTAGCTGATTTTAGATTGCATCGTGCATTATTGCTGCTCTTATGCTCTATTCTGCTGTTTTAATGAGTCACCATTGTTTATGCTGTTTTTATTATTGTGCAGGTGATTTCAGTCTTTTTGTCTCTTTTCCGTTTTAAACTTTTACTGTTATTAATTTTAACATATTAATTCAACATCTTGGAAGGAGTTCAAGAATATTAAATTAAATAATGTTCAGCTTCTAATGTCTGTCAGCTTCATTGGTGGCCCATTCACCAGGAGACCTGAACGATAGCATCTAGCTATAGACTCTGGTCAATCAGTGAATTCTGTTTCAAATACAAGTGATTTACAAAACCTTCTTTCTTTTCTATTTAGAAAAATGAGCCATGTCTGACTGGTTGCCTGACTGGTTGATTGGCCATGCAATCCAAAATATCTTCTCTTACAGCAATGATCATGATGAATATTTATAATAATTGGGGACAGTCTCAAGTGTCATATTAAAAACAAACAAACACCTGGTTCTATTGGAACACACAAATTTAAGCATTCTTTGGAGTGGTGTTTTGAAAATGCTAAATCACTACAAGGCGTTATGCTCATCAGTGTGTCCGAAGCATCTGTTAGATGTCAAGGTTTCTTCCATAAAGAAAGGGTGGCGGCCTGCTGAAAAGTAACCATCTGATGAATTAGTGGGCTAAGCATAGCATGTAGTCTCAAACCAATCAAATTTGGCTGTGGATTGTCTGCACAGGTGTGGAGTTTCTGATGAAAAATGCACGGTAGTCATGTTGGAAGAAGATGGAAATGAAATCTTTGTAACCCCACGAGGAAAATGTTCTACAGCCTTTTCCAAACTGGTATATATCACACCAAAATATCTCTGAGCAGATCTGAGAAGAGGAAAACACATCCTATTTTGAAAGGCTCAGTATTTATTTTTGCATCAAGTCATTAAATCCTTTTCTTGAGACCAAAAGAAGCAAGAAATGTGTCTACGATTTGACAGAATTCGATTCAGGTTCAATTTGGATAACATACTGGACCTGAATATAGTCTACCACATCTTCAAGTGCTGCTTCTGAATAGGAGACACCCCCCCCCAAAAAAAAAAACCCACAGCATTATGAGGAGGGAATTTGAGGGCTGCTACAAGATTTTTTGTACCCATGGAATTTTTGTTTTTAATGCTTCTCTTCTGTGTTTTTCCAATGTAAAGAATACTGTTTCTGTTGACATATAATAATGTATGGGATGTAGTTTCCTTGTGGCTTATTTTGGTACTTCCGAGGCAGCTAGAAGGGTATGTAGTATTATTATAGAGAACTCTCATACGATAGCTAAGGTAAGGAATCATACAGAAGCAGAGTGAGGTTATAGTGGAAACAGAAGCGAAAAGAAAAAGGGAAGCGCAGGAGAGGAAAGAAGGTGATTAAATAAGATGTGTGTGTGGGAGAGAGAGAGAACGGCAGAAATTTTATTGATTGATTGATGGTTGGATTTTTATCCCACCACTCTTGGGAATGACTTTTTCCGGGTAACAACTGTTACCTAGAGCCCCTGTTAAAAACCGCACACAAAGTAAAGGAAAGTTTTAAATTTATGAGGTTAGAACACACACACACACATACACATTTTTAAAGTTTGCCTTTCCTATATAAATAGCATCAGGTTCATAACAACAAGAGGATGAGTATTGATTCATTTCAAGAAGTCTTCTTTGAGACTCAACAACAAAAACAGATTTTTCAGATTTTGTGTAGGTGTAGCACATGTTCAAAAGCTTTGCAATATCTCCTGTGGACTCATATTTTTATCTAGAATGGCCATTCATGTTTTACCTGCAGGTATTGACAAGAAACTGCATTCAGGCTGTTGAAATAAATCATTATTAGAGCTTCCTAGTGCTGCTCATGAATTATCCCCCCATCCTCAACCATCCAAAATGGTACAGATACGGGGTTGGACCCAGCCAGCTTTTTTTTTACTCAGTCTGACTCAAGTTTCCTCTTTCCATAACCCCCACCCCATGTGGCTTTGGCAAATGCAGGTCCTCTGATCCCCAGTATAGCCTTTTGGATAGTCTCTCTGTTTCACCAGTTGAAAAGCTGGTCACAGCTAAACCAATATTTTTATGCATAGCATACACTGGTAGAAGAGAATGCCAAGATTTTGTATTACGCTGAGTTCAAAGATGCACGCTTTTTTTTTTTTACACACAGTGACTCATCCTGTAGATAGGCTGGAACATTCATAACTCCAACTGGCAAAATAACTGGAAAAACATTTAAATTGACTGGACCATATAAAGAAGAAGAGTTGCTTTTTGTATCCCACTTTTCTCTACCCTAAGGAGTCTCAAAGTGGCTTACAATGCCAATGTGATCAAGTTTGACCATGCAAATAGATAATAGAAGCAATGAATATTCACTAGAAGGCTCCATTCATGATGGGGGCAATGTGCCTAAAAGGAGAGCATAATATGTTTCACCTTCCATGCTTGGAATCTCATGATGATTCCCCAGGTCAGTAAAACACAGAAGATGGTTGCATGGTACAAGATCTTTTGAATACAGCCTTGTAAACTGGAGACATCTCCTTGGAATCCAATGCAGGAACATTCCAATAGATTCCCCCCTCCCTATCTTTTCTCTAAAGATCTTCAGCAGTGGAAATTAGCATGCCTGGCTATTGGAAAGACTCAGTCTTTCAAGAATCTGTTGCAGGAACAAAATCATAGAGAATTTTTAGTTTGAACTGCCTCCATGGGTGCTTAAATATTCCTTGAAAGAATCATGCCAGTCTTAGAGTAATAACTTTGTATGTGTTTTTGTGAGGGTGTCCTTTCAAAACATGATAGCATCAGGACTCTCATCAAATGTTTGAAATATCTGTGAATGCTATATGTACCATGAATTTGTTTAACACAAATCCTGTTCACAAGGTATGTTGAACATTAGTGAAACTGCTGTGCAATGCACACTTCTTTTTTCTTTCTATGTGCATTGAGTAATTCTCATGTCACATTTAATGCATGTACAGGTGGACATGCTAGTTAAGAAGAAGAGTTAGTTCTTATATACTGCTTTTCTCTACCAGGAGTCTCAAAGTGGCTTACCATCACCTTCCCTTTCCTCTCCCCATCACAGTCAACCTGTGAGGTAGGTGAGGCTGAGCCCTGATATTACTGAAGAAGAGGAGTTGGTACTTATATGCAATTTTTCTCTACCCGAAGGAGTCTCAAAGTGGCTTACATTTGCCTTCTTTTTCCTCTCCCCACAAGAGACACCCTGTGAGGTGGGTGAGGCTGAGAGAGCCCTGATATCACTGCTCGGTCAGAACAGTTTTATCAGTGCTGTGGCGAGCCCAAGGTCACCCACCCAGCTGGCTGCACGTGGGGGAGCTCAGAATCGAACCCAGCATGTCAGATTAGAAGTCCGCACTCCTATCCACTACCCCAAGCTGGCTAGCTTCTGGTCCAGGGTTTCATTTGTAAAGTGAATGCATATTGGCTCTTTCATACAAACAGACATACATATGTATATGTAGGATGCACATGTGTTACAGTAACATAAACAGGGCTTAATATAGAATTATTAATTAGGGCATCTATTTAATACTAACAATTATTTCTAGTCTCTGTACAGGTTTCCGATGTCTCCTGACAATTACTACATTGTTACCAGTAGGTGTGTTATTACTACTAGTAGTTGTATCAGGAGCCTCTTGTGGCGCAGAGTGGTAAGGCAGCTGTCTGAAAGCTTTGCCCATGAGGCCGGGAGTTCAATCCCAGCAGCCGGCTCAAGGTTGACTCAGCCTTCCATCCTTCCGAGGTCGGTAAAATGAGTACCCAGCTTGCTTGCTGGGAGGTAAACGGTAATGACTGGGGAGGCACTGGCAAACCACCCCGTATTGAGTCTGCCATGAAAACGCTGGAGGGCGTCACCCCAAGGGTCAGACATGACTCGGTGCTTGCACAGGGGATACCTTTACCTTTACCTTTAGTTGTATCAGTTATTACAGATGGGAGGAGGGGTTTCTTTCCTTTGGCTTGCCTTCCAAGGAAAAATAGAGCTTTACACATTCACCCCATTTGGGTAACAGAAGGAATGAAATCAGCACAGGGATGTGTGGGTGGTGGGGTTGGAAATCCCAGGGTTGAGCAGTTCAAAATCATGCCCTAGTTGTAGCTGCCAGGGACTGAGCTTAGGGCCTTTTGTGTCTAATTCTTGCACTGTATCACTACATAAGGAGGACCAAAAGAACAACCGTGATAGCATACCATACATCAGTGGGACAGAAATAAAAACACAAGATGGAAATAGAACTTGTAGCATCTGTCTTAATCTCAGTAAGCAACAGGAACTCCCACCCAAGTGGCTCAGAAAGAGCTGTTCAGGACCCTGTGGGAGTTTTGCTAGTAAGAGCAACGGAGAAATCTAGGCAGGGTTGCATGCAAGAATAATCCAGCCCATGGCAGCCATCAGCAGAAGCTCAGCCAGCTCTCAGCTAGGAAAACATGCCTTATCCACAGGTTATAGCATAAACACAGATGCAGCAAAATGAGTCACCAGAGGAAAACAAAAATTCAAATTGGACGCAAATGAAGCCTTGTGCGCATGCATGACAAGAAAGCCATTGAGCAAAACTAATTCTATGCCCCTGCCAGAATGGCTGCCTTGCATGTCAAAAACGAAAACGAGGCATTTGTGGAAGGGCCCTAGCTCAATGCAAGAACTCGTGCTTTGAGTATTTAAGGACCCCGACAAATCCACGGAGAAGGCTCCCTGGTAACAGGTCTTGGGTCAGAGCTGCCAACTGACTAAAAAAAAAGAGGCCAGTCCTGCTGCTGTGCATCCGTTGGCTTGCTGAGATCAAAATTCTCAAGCCATAGATTCAGGTAACTGAACCATAAACCCCCCTCAATAGTATTGTTATCAGATATTTTGAAATCCTAAAAATTAATCTATTTAAAGTTGAACTGCAATCACTCGCTCTGTTGAATTTGTCCCCAGGAGCGTGGGATCACGAGAGATGGAATTCCCAATTCCAGCATGGCTGGAACGGAGGGATACGGTCCAGGGTGAAGCCCTGGCAGGTGAAGGGGCCCATTCAGACAGGAGAAGTGCATCCCTTGGCCTCAAACTAATGCCTGGTGGAAGAGTAACATTGTACAGGCCCTTTGGAACTTTGAAAGATACAGATACCCTTTAATGACACAAAAAACTCAAATGCATGCCAATGAACACAACTCAAGTGAGTACTCAAAGAAAATATACACAATAACACCAATGAACAATTTACAGTTTTAACAAGCAAAGAGTATTAAATCTTAACACTGAACAGAGTACGTTGGCAATTTTGGACAGTAGAACGTGAACCTTTTCACTGAGCAAGGCTGTGATGATTTGCAATTCATTCCTGCAGTTCAAACTTAACTATATAATCTTGAATTAAGCTACACTGACGAGAAAAGACAGGGCAGGCCTAAATAACATGAAGAAGGGTCTCGGGAACATCACAACCATGAAGTTCCGTAAGAGTCTTTGAAAGTTCCATAAGGGTCCAGGTCTCTTTCTTAAAGTTATAGGTGCAGCTTCTAAAATAGGGGTGGGACCTGTAATATATTGGCATGTTATATACCGTATTTGCCGGCGTATAAGACGACTGGGCGTATAAGACGACCCCCCAACATTTCCACTCAAAATACAGTACTATGGGCCACTATGGGCAGCTATGTCTATCCCAACTGAAGTGCACCCGGCGTATAGGATGACCCCCCCACTTGGAGGCATGTTTTTCAGGTGAAAAAAGTAGTCTTATACTCCAGCAAATACTGTATATATTACATTTCACCCTGTGTCTTTTCTCAGGTTTGTAGAAAGGTCTGTTTAGGGTTCCATTCTCCAAATTTAAGTATCCACATACTTGGCCATGCTGAGTATTCGATATATTGTCACAAACTGTGAGCAGCACAAAACACAGGGCAACCTCAGTTATATTATTTAAAATTCCTACACGATCAAGGGAGGTGCATTCACAATTGTTTTGCAAAGCTTGTTAATACCTGTAAAGGTTACATTTCATCAACCACACAGTTTCAAAGAAGAATAAAATGACATAAATCGTAACGAGAACCCTCTTCCCTTCTCGCTTTGAAAATAAGAGACGTCAGAAATAGCATCACAGAAAAGCGTCTTGCATAAAACAGGGTTCTTGCCTTCGCACAAAGAAATGATGAAACGCAGGCAGAGCTGTTGAAAATGGATCTTCTCACACCAGTAACTCTTCCTGTTGAAGGCTCAATGTCACCTGAGAGCACGCTTACATGCAGTTCCATGCACACAGTCAAAGAAACGTGGGTCTTAACCTTTAATGCTTTTCCCAGCTTCTGGTGACATAGAGTGTGAAAGCACATAATGAGTACCACTCATGTACTTCTTCAACTGGAGGTTAGGGAAAGAAAGCAATTTCAACAAAGGACATTGCTGTGCAAACATATCCAGAGTGCCACAGGGCCATCTTCAGTGGGGTTCGAGTTTGTTTCTTTGCTGTGGCTAATAGGAAACGTCATTTTCTGGCAGGTGACTTTTCAGTGACGATGGTGGAGGCTCACGTCAGCTGGCATGCTATAGGCATGGGTAGGCTGGCCTCAGTGTGGAGGGCATATACGAATGGCCTTACAGCTAGTCTAGTATTCTGTTTCCCTGGATTAAATATATAAATATATGTCTGGACTCCAAAGAAGCAGGCAATTCTACAAGGATGTGAAATCCAAACCACATGAACGTGACTTATGCAGAGTCACACCTTTGGTCTATCAGGGACAGTCCTGTCTGCAGCAGCTGGCCCAGAAGAAGTGAGATTGGCCTTGGCCAGCCCTCAGTTTGGTGGAACGCTCTGCGGAAAGAGATCAGGACCCTGCTGGACTTTAACCAGTTCCGCAGGGCCTGTAAGACAGGGCTATGATTCAGCCTCCCCCCGTCCCCCTAAAAAAAACCCGATTAAGGTGCTGGCCTCACTGCTGAAACAGAAGTTCTATTCAATGGGGCTGATGTAATGTACATAGATGTTTTAATGATTATTTCAGAAGTTTAAGTGATTGATTGTTTTAGTCTACGCGGTTACCTGCCCTGAACTATCTGGGAAGGATGGGATACAAAAATAACGTTGTTTATCATCATCAATATTATTATTATTATCTGGCTCTTAGCTAGAGGCTTGTCACATCACCTACTGCCTGATCTTTTTAGCTGACATACCAGGGATAGAACATGGGATCTGTATGCCAAGCAGATACTCAGCCTCTGAGTTGTGGCCCCTCCTTTATCTAGTGATGAAAGGAGCACAAATTCAGCCCAACAGGTCACTTCTAAGTCGCACCATTTTGTTATGTCCCAAGGCCGTAGCCAGCAACTCGATTCCTAGACCGTAACTTTCAGCAGGTGTTTGCAGGAGATGGAGGACCATCTCTTTCCCCAAAGCGAACTTTCTAGCAAGACCTTTCCTATAGCCCCCGTTCTGCCTATACATTCAGCAAGGTGACCTCATTGCAAACCTGAAGTGTCACTCTTGCTTCTTCATGCTTCTTTATTTGTTTTTCTCTTTTTATCCTACATCCTCTCCTGTGTGGTCTCAGAGTGGTTCCGGCTGCATCCAGTTCTTTAGAATGAAGTGTGAGCACACATAAACTTTGTTGGTTTCATAGGTGCTACCAAACTCAAAGTTTGTTCTGAAATTGCCTTGACTTTGATGGCAGAATAAGAATGTACATGTATATTGATATAGTGCTATGAGCCTACATGAGGGTTGGGGAAAGAAGAAGAGAAGAGATGGAAAAAGCTAAGAAGGAATGAGCATGACTAAATGTAAGGGTGTCTTTGGAGGTAGGATGAGGTCAAAGGAGTTAAACCAATGGCATCCTGGAAGAGATGAATTTAGAGATTAAATGAGGCCAGATGAGACACCATGGAGGTGTTCCTAGAACACAAGTTCCAGGCATGAGAGGCAGCAAGAGAGAGAGGGTAGTCTTCCAGAGAACAAGAGACCTTTGGGTAGGCTGTGATGACAAAGGTCATAGAGATGTATAGGGATATGAAAACAGAAGGAGGGAAGGAGTCGGAGCATGTGTTCATGATGGTTAATCAATCCATACATACTAGTCGGCAGTGGTTAAAGGTTGGTCTAGGCTCTCTCTCTCTCTCTCTCTCTCACTCTCTCTCCCCCCTCTCTCTCTCTGAGAATAAAAGGTTAAGGGATCACCACCTATGTCTACAGCTCTGTGTTTCTTGCAGGAAGAATGAGAAAACAGAATAGGTTAATGTTTGAGAAATAATGTCCTTCCTCTTGTAACACCCACCTTGAACGCGGTTTGATGTGGTGGATTAATGTATATCCATTGATGGAATGTATTAAGCTGTGCAGCTAAACTTTACTACAGTGCATCTCTTCCGGGAAAGCATAATGTCCAACGTTGTTCTCTGCCTGCCTGGCAGGGGTTGTTTTGGTTTAATTTTTACATTACTTATGCATTCGTATCACCAAGAGAAATGAAGTTTACAACATTTGTGTATCTCACAGAGCAGTTGTAAGGCTAAATTGATGTTTGTTAATAAAAGGCTGAGAGATCCTTCGTTGAGACATAGCAATAAAAGAGCAGTATTAAGGGACACATGTTCAAAAGCAGGTTGCTCACTTGTGGGGCGCACTGAAGGCATAAGCGGAAACATTGCTTCCCGAAGGTGCTCCTATGGTGTGACTTCTAAAGTGAAGAGTCCACATTACAAGAGAGATCAGGAAGTTTCAGTGGACATCTGTGCCTTTTTACTGTTTGGCCCTTAGCTACAGCTAAGGAAATAATTGTTAATTTATTAACAAGAGAAGACGAGCTGGGTTTTGGTACACCACTTTTCACTACACGAAGGAGTCTCAAAGTGGCTTACAATCACCTTCCCTTCCTCTCCCCACAAGAGACGCCCAGTGAGGTTGGCAAAGTTGAAAGATCCCTGAAGAAGAAGAAGAAGAGTTGGTTCTTATATGCCGCTTTCCCCTACCCGAAGGAGGCTCAAAGCGGCTTACAGTCGCCTTCCCATTCCTCTCCCCACAACAGACACCCTGTGGGGTGGGTGAGGCTGAGAGAGCCCTGATATCACTGCTTGGTCAGAACAGTTTTATCAGTGTCGTGGCGAGCCCAAGGTCACCCAGCTGGTTGCATGTGGGGGAGTGCAGAATCGAACCCAGCATGCCAGATTAGAAGTCCGCACTCCTAACCACTACACCAAACTGGCTCTCAGAGAGAGCTGAGATTAGCCCAAGGCCACTCAGCTGGCTACATGTGCCGAAGGAGTGGGGAATCAAATCCAGTTCTCCAGATTAGAGGCCACCACCGCCACTGTTTCTCAGTGGAAATCTGAAGAGGCATCTGCTATGAATGACTGGATGTTGAGAACCTGGAAAACAAAATACCAGTGTAAAAGTACTGAGGATGTTGGTGTAAAATATATAAATCCATTGAAAATTGGTCACTGCTTGTAATGGCACAGAAAAATAACTTTAGAAATGGTATGTGTGTGAAATGTCATCAAATTGTTTCTGAAAGAGAGCCAGCTTGGTGTCATGGTTAAGAGCGGCCAGGTTTGATTCCCCGCTCCCCCACATGCAGCCAGCTGGGTGACCTTGGGCTCGTCACAGCACTGGTAGAGCTGTTCTGACTGATATCTGGGCTCTCTCAGCCTCACCTACTCTACAGGGTGTAGGGAGAGAAAAGGGAAGACGATTGTAAGCTGCTTTGAGACTCCTGGTAGAGAAAAGTGGCATATAAGAACCAACTCTTCTTCTGGAGTAAGGCGAACCTATGAATCAATGTCCTTCAAAATGGCCTTTGGTCTGGATATAAGATGATCAGAGGTGCTTTACCATTGCCTTCTCCTGTGCAGCAGTAACCAGAGTTAGCTGAAGTCTCCTTCCACTATTGTTGCTGCCCAATAGGTACCCTTGAAGGATTCCTCCATCCCCATGCCCATTGTAACTGTCTGGTCTCTTCTGCTGATGAGTCCTCTGATCCCTTAATGGAGGGGGGGGGGCATCTCATGTCGGTGGCTCAGCTGTGACCATTCTGACTTGAGCGACTCTGCTAGGAACTTAGCCTCTTGACCAAGTCTAAACTCCTTATCTTTTCTTGCATCCCAAAGAGGAAGAAATGGGATTAGACCTTCCAGAATGTTATATGATAGCAATGATATATTGTTAGAGCCAGCACTCCTAGTTGCCTAGGGCCTCCAGTTGGGATAGTACATAGTACATATAAAAAAGGCAGCTAAAGGCATTCCCATCCCTTAAAGGCATTCCCGTCCGACTCTTGGTGATCCTATGGTGCAGCTGCCACCACATCTTTCAATCTTGCACGGCTTCATTTAGCTGTATAATGTTCTGGCCAATGTTCATTCTGCTTGTGTCTAAGCACTGTGTTCTTTGTCAGCCCGGTTTCCTTTCACCACAGACCAATCCCAGCATAATTGCTCTCTCCATTGAGTTGGATCACATGATGTGGCTAAAGTAAGTGAGCCAGAATTTGGTAATTTTGCCTTTCAGTGATAGATCAGGCTTTATGCCTTATGGTATTTCCTTATTTGTGACTCTTGCTGTCCATGGAATCAACAGAAGCCTTCTCCAGTGCTAGAATTCAATTGAATCAATTCTCCTCTCGTCCGATTTTTTCACCATCCAACTTTCACAGCCCTAAGGCTCAGAATACAGATTCCAAAAGGTCAGGTGAAGCAGACTCTGAGTCTCATAAAGAAATCATAAATCAATCAAAATTGGTTAAAATGTAAAGTGAGGTCCCTATTTTGTGAGAAAGTTCATCCTAAAAGCAAACAACCCTGACTTGCTCCTCCTCCCCCAACTGCTGTGATGCTGTTCTTCATTCTTGCTGTGGCATTCCCTACCCCTTTCCTCACCCAAGGCCCCTCTCCAGTTCCCTTGGTTCTTTGGCTCCTGCCAGCCCCCCCCCTTCCAGTTATTTCCTACCAGTTTAACAATGTAGCACATATAGCATGTGCTATGGGCCCAACATGGTGCCTCCCCCTTCCTGGGGCCATTTGCCCCCCTGTGCTCAGAGCCAGGAAGATAAAAGAATCCAGCCAGGCTGCAGCCCTCTGCAAACTAATTCCTACAATGGCTGATAGTGGATAGCCTGCCCTAACTTACTACCTTCTGTTCCAATGCACCCCCCCTTGCCTCCCCCTCCCCTGCCATTTTAATGTGATGCCATGAGGGCCCGATCCTGATTGGGCCTGCAGCCAGGTGGGATGAGATGTTCTTGTCTCCTCTGCACCAAGTGCCAGAATGACTGTGGGGAATATGTGTGCCATCACTTTGGTACCTGCAAAGGTGCATGGGGGAGACGAATATGTCTCGGTCCTGGTGTGCTGTGGGCTGAATCAGGTTTGGTCCCTTCCAGAATTTTTAAACCACTTTGAAATGGCACCGCAGTGCCAACAGGATGGCCCTGTAGGCCCCAAGGTGTCTAGTCTGGCCCAACATTTGAGAGATGCCCAAATAACATCTTCTAGGTCGTTGTTTTCTGCACAGGGTCCTATCTTGTCATAAGAGCCAGTCTTACTCACGGCAGAATTAATCTTTGAAGCCATTTTTATTTTGGATATGCGGTTTGCTCAGTTG
Source organism: Paroedura picta (assembly GCF_049243985.1). Lineage (NCBI taxonomy): Eukaryota > Metazoa > Chordata > Lepidosauria > Squamata > Gekkonidae > Paroedura > Paroedura picta. Next base: position 75,120,033 of record NC_135378.1, read on the forward strand.
GTTTACTTATGTGTTAGCTATGTTTAAAAACACATTAGAGGTTAAGATCTAATTTCCTAATTTCACTAATACGTGCAAATGGTTTTGCTGCTGCCAAAAAGATATAGTGTGCTATAAAAGCCAGTAACCTTCTCTCTCTCTCTCTCTCTCTCTCCTTTCTCCCCTCCCCTGTCTGTATCCCCAAGAATAGGGATGGACGATATATCTGCTATCCAGAAGCATGTGTGAGCTTTTAGATATAAGATGGTAATACAGATGTTGTAAAAATTCATTTGTGTCATGTATTTCAATTAGGTCTCCATATAATGTTTATATTATTCCATGTTGATTACTCATCCTCTCCCCTCTCAAGGTAATTACTTTGCAATAGACTAGGCTATTGATTGAAAAGAAAACCCGTGAAAAGAAAGAGGATAGTTGAAATAAAAAAAAACTGCAGTGCGGTTGTTAGATCCTTTTGGGGATGCAAATCATACGACAACATTTTAAAAGAAAATGCTTAACAGTGACAACAGGGGATGCACATCAACAATTGTTCATATGTGCATGCACAAATAGAATGAACATAGGATATAGACCACCTAGAAAGAATGTGGAAGAAAGTCCGAGAACAATTATCAGTACACCAACAGTTTTGCTTGTGTTTTCCTCCTCCTATAAAATAGAAGTAATGAAAAGAATGCCTTAAAGCAGTGGTCCCCAACCTTTTTATCAACGCTTGACAATTTTATTGAGGCCCAGGCTGGGGGGATAGTTTTTGCCGAGGGACGCCACTGCCACCTGAGCCCCTACTCCACTTGCTTTCCCACCAGCGCCCCTGACTTCCTGCCACCCACTGGGGGGCACTGCCAGCAGCAGCTGCGCAGTGCCACGCCAAGGGGGAGCCCCAGTCATGGTGGCCACTGGAGAGCACCAAAGGTGAGCCAGCAGCAGAGTGGCAGGGCAGCTCCCAAGGCAGCAGTCGGGGAGGAGTACAAGGAGGAGCCGCGGCCCGGTACTGACTGATCCACGGACCGGTCCCAGTCCCCGGACCGGGGGTTGGGGACACTGCCTTAAAGCATGATCAGAACAAATGCCCTTCCTGTGGACATCCAGTGTCTTACACTGTCCAAACAGTGTCCTACACCGCACAAGAGCCCAAGCCTTGCGTGGATCTTTACACGCCAGTAATGTTGCTGGGAGGAGGATGGTTTATAAGGTTTATATATATATAAATGCCAGCATAATTAAATCCTCGCTGCGAACTCATAAGTGAAAATCTCCCTCTGGAACACATATGGAACTGTTTGTTTTCCCTCCCTTTGATTGTGTCGCAGTTATAATTTATTAGTGAACATTACACTTTTGTTTTTGTAAATAATATATTCAGCTTAGGAAATGTGCATGGCTCAAATTCTCTTGGCAAAAACAATTGCCAATCTGCTGAGGTGTGTGTGTGTGTTTATCACTCATATACGCAGCATGTATATGAGTGCCAATATATCAGACAGCAATATGAGGGGACGGAAATATTTTCTGTCCTTCAAGAGGAGGATTGTATTACTTTATTGATTCCAGGTCTAGTATTAATGGAATAAAATATATGTAGCAAAAAGGAGAAAGTACTGTATTATGAAAGGGGACAGTGACATTTTAGCTGCCTGGTTACAAATGTCCATGATGATTGTTCTTGCGGTGTTCCAAGGCAGTCAGGAGAACCAACAGCAATTCATGATTTCTTTCTGTATGAAGTTTAACTTGGGGAACTTTATTTGTTATAGTTGGGACTGATGGGAGGTAGTTGAGACCACTGAAGCTGGATTCAGACAAAAGTGATATATGATAACCTTAGATTCAGGTGGGTAGCCATGGTGGTCTAAGGCAGGGGTAGTCAACCTGTGGTCCTCCAGATGTCCATGGACTACAATTCCCATTCTCATGGGAATTGTAGTCCATGAACATCTGGAGGACCACAGGTTGACTACCCCTGGTCTAAGGAAACCGAACAAGCACTTCTCAGTTCCTTAATCAGTGAAAAGGAAAGATATGAATGGGAATGAAATTAATAATAGAGGATCCCGCCCTGATGAAGCTGCACATGAAGTGCATAGGGGTTGTGCAGTTGTTAAAGATTCTATTTCCTCTGCATCCATTCATTTTGATTGTTTTTTCATCTGCCTTTAAGACTGTTCTGGATTTAATTCTGAGTACAAGCTTGCAGGTGCATACAACTTGATCACACTTCATACACACAAAAGCATATACCCAGAATTAAACTTGGTTGGTTTCAAAGGTGCCACCAGACTCCAAATTTGTTTGTTCGATAACCTTGTGAATATGCAATTTTTATGACTTATAATTTTAGCCCTTCTTGGTTGCCCGTTAGGGTTGCCAAACTGAGCCTGGCAATTGGTAGAAGGTTTGGGGCAAGGATATGTGGAGGGCATGGCATCATTGGGGTCTTTACCTAATTTTCAAGGAAAATCTATGTGACAGGGGGTAACCCTTGGAAACCCTGTGGTAAAACCAAGACCGTTTATGCACTGGGAACTTCACTGCCCCAGCTCCTGTGCAGGAGCACAAATCAGGGGCGGATGAAGTGCACCAGGTCAAATGCTCCCCCATGTGGGTGCAGGAAGAGGTGGGGCAACCCACCACAAGTAAAACTCCAGCCTGCAGCCCAGCATGAAACCTCCAGTGCATAAACGTCTAAGTGTTGCTCATGATTCCTAGATGTACTCTGTAGCTACCCTATGTATGAAGAACTTGGAAGTAACATAGTGGCTCAGCTGATGCAACTGTTTTGTAAATTTTCCTGATCCCAACAAAGAAGGCCTCCCTTGCCAGCTCTATCACCCATACTTGAAGAAGAAGAAGAAGACTTGGTTCTTATATGCCGCTTTTCCCTACCTGAAGGAGGCTCAAAGCGGCTTACATTTGCCTTCCCATTCCTCTCCCCACAACAGACACCCTGTGGGGTAGGTGAGGCTGATATCACTGCCCGGTCAGAACAGCTTTATCAGTGCTGTGACGAGCCCAAGGTCACCCAGCTGGCTGCATGTGGGGGAGTGCAGAATCGAACCCGGCATGCCAGATTAGAAGTCCACACTCTTAACCACTACACCAAACTGGCTCTCTGTAAATACTTCATCGTATTGATATCCTTCTAGATCTTTTCTTGAGTTTTCAGGTTGCAATGGCTCAGGATAGTCAGGCATTTTCAGATCTCAGAAGCTAAGCAGAGATAGTCCTGGTTAGTACTTGGATGGGAGGCCACCAAGGAAGTCTAGGGTCACAATGCAGAAATAGGCAATGGCAAAGCCACCTCTGAACATCTCTTGCCATGAAAAGCCTACAGGGTCTCCATAAGTCATCTGCAACTTGATGGCACTTTCCACTGCCACTACCATCAGCAATCTAGAACTTTCTAGTATTTGAAGCTCAATTGCATGAGACAGTGACAGTTAAATGGGTGCTGTTCCAAATGAGTGCTGTTCCAAGTTCTCCTTTAAAAGTCAGGTGTGTAGGGGCAAAGGTACAGGAATTATTGGAGTCAATGGTGGCTCCCTGGGGTCCTTTCAGAAATGAAAATGGTATAAGAGAGGCTTAATATAACTTTGCACAATGGTTCTCTTTGGAATGGGCATTAGTATACCTGATATTTTAAAAGAAAAAAGCCCTCCCACTGTCTTCTTTACTTGAGCCCTTGCTGTGAACAGCAAAACATATATATATATATTTTAAAATCAACTGATTAGTTAAATATTGGTCAAATATTTTTGGAAAATCAACATTACAAGAATAATAACCAAAGAACAGGGTGTGAAGTTTGTGCTAATTACAAAAAGAACAGATAACTGTTTTGAAATAATTAATTAGTTATTCAAACATTAAAGAACCCTATTAGGTTTCTATAGCTGAGAAGCAATTTTTCATTTTGGTTTGTATCTTGGGACAACCAGGTTAGTTTACACACAGCAAAATAAAGAAAAGGAGAGGGGCGGTGGTAGTGGGGAGAGGGCTGGCCATGGTGCAACAGATAGGGAGGCTCCAGATTCTATTTTTTCTCATTTCCGTTTATATTTTTTGTCGGTGGTTTCAGTTCTCCAATTTTCACTGTTGCTTTGTAGACTAAATTTGTGTCGCCCTGTGGTGCATATATGCAGGTACTCTGGTTTCTAATGTGTATTTTAAAGGTAATTCAACATACACGTGAATATGTATAACAAACATAAAATGGATAATGTTTATTGGTGCAACAATAATGTCCAAATTTGTAAATTTAATGAGGCAAAATCTGTAAGGGCACAGAAAATGATCATAGGTTTTACTTGAAAGAGGAGTTTGAAACAGCAGGGAGAAGAAATTCAAAATCACCCCAGGAGCATGCTGGAAGCCCAGAGGAATAAATTCACTGAAAGTAGTTTAAGATGAAGGCGGTCTGGAGCAGGGGTAGTCAACCTGTGGTCCTCCAGATGTCCATGGACTACAATTTGCTGGCAGGGGCTCATGGGAATTGTATTCCATGGATATCTGGAGGACCACAGGTTGACTACCCCTGGTCTGGAGGAGTAACATGAACGAAAGCCAGACTACAGCTTTCCCCTGAATTGTTTAATTTTGGATCCTTTTAATTTCAATGTACTTAAAACGTTTCTGGAGCACTTTAGAAGTACTCAGAAGTGGAGTGTGTGTGAGAGAGCTCCTTCTCTCTCACACACGCATGCACAGGTTTCAAAAAGAAAGTAAAAGACAACTTTGTGTGAGTCGAGAGATGAGAATTAATTCCCTTCCTGCTGGGTGCCGAAAGCAGTCCAGGAAGTATAAATTCAAAAGTGTAAAAATAAAATAAGAAGCTTAAGGCATTCCAAAAACTTTCCTCTGAAACCCTAGTAAGTTTCTTTTAGTGAGGCATTAAAGTTGACAGAGGAAGAAGCAGAACCATTTAGTGAAGTTAAAGGGGGGGGGGGGAGAGAGAGAGATGGCATGGAATTCCAGACAAGCTAGTGTAGCTGAGGATATCCGAAGCACTGATAATAATCAAAGCACCTGCAACATGACAAAGCAGGTGGTTTTGAATAAGCATACTAACAGAAAAAAGCAAGAATCTATCCCAGGCTATCAAAATAATTAATGAAGCAACCAGAACGGACTCTAGATTTGTGCCGTTTTCAATGTTGAACTTTCATCAGTGGTTGTTTCCTCCTATGATGTGTAACTTATCCTAACAAGTTTCCAGTATTTCAATATTCATCCAACTCAAAGTTGTATCCTACTGATACAATTCTACTGATATAACATCAGTTCTCCTGGAGAAAAAGCTGCTTTGGAGGGGCACTGGCTCCCCTACCCCCACCCCTACACAACAATGTCTACATGGGTCAGCATGTCCCCACCTTCCCATCAAACCCCACATTTCCCAAAGGCCAGGCCAAGTAGGCCATGTTGGAGTGGGCTGCCACCTTCCCACCCCCCACATCTTCCAAGGGCTGGGCCAGGAAAGCTTCAGGGAGGGGTGGGCTGCCACATCCCTGCCTCCCCATTTCCCAAAGGTTGGGCTAGGCATGGAAGGTTGCATGGGGGCTGCCTCATTTCCACCCCTTCCTCCACCCCTCCCAAAATCCAGACTGGGTGGGGAAGGCCATGCAGGACTGGGCAGTCATCCTGTCTGAGATCTTAGACAGTTGCTACATGGTTCAACACGTGGCATGTGTTCCCGTATTAGCTGAATCCTGTTAATTAAAAGATTGTTTTAAAGGAGTTTTACTAAAGAATGGAATTATTAATGATTTCTAAAGATCACACATAGGACAGATATCCATAACATATGAGGTTCCTTTATTACCCTATGCTCGTTAATAACCTCCTATCTGAATTCCATTTACACCTACAACAGATTCCTGGTAGAAGTGGTGTTAATCTAGATTTTTATCCTATCTGTTTACCTCCTTTCTTAGGTTGTCAACTTCTTTCATAAATATTTCAGTGTTTGGGACGCAAATATACCATGATTAATTAGGAGCCGCTTCTGTACACCGGCTTCTAAAAAGCTGTGAAGTAACACTTCGGCTTTCAGGCAGGCAAGAATAACTAGTCTGGGAGTTGATAGTAACGATTTCTTTTTGGTGTGTGAATTTGGTTTCACAAGAGCCAGCACAGCCCATTGGAAAGATTGTCAGCTGTGTGCTGAACAGAACTTTGACAAGGATTAACTGTAATATACAGCCCAGCCGCTTGGGGCTCCGGTAAAGTCAATCAAGATAAAGGCTGAGAAGTACATTATGCATACTCTTGCTCTTTGAAGGTTCTGGGGAAAGTAGATACTCTGCATCTGCAGTTTTAATTAACTGATGAGGATGCAGTTTAAGCATCCTCTCCTCCAACCATGCTGGGGTGGTTTTAATGACAAAGCAGTGAGAGGCAGGCTGTAACGGAACATCCTTACCTGCTTGATCACCTGGTGTGCTGGTCTCTCTTTGATGTTAATGGTCATCTACATCTTCACTCAATCCAGTGTAGAGGTGGCAACATATCCCATTTAAATGAAGATGCCATAGGCACTGCTGAAATCCTCAGCTGTCTACCTGTGGCTTCTAAAAACCTGGAGCTGGCCCTGGTCCATCCACAAGTGTGATGGACATCACTTTAAAATCCAGGCCCCAGGGGCTGAAATAACTGGAGGTTAAATCTTCAGTGAGACAGAGAGCTTGAGTGGCAGGCTGCCCCAAGCACTTTGATTGGTCAGCAACCACTGTGAAAGAGCTGGAGGGAAGTTATTCACATTCAGAATCCAATAGAAGTCTAGAGAAGACCTGTCTGTTACTTAGTTGAACAATAACTACTCTGAGGAGAATTTTAGTCAGATAAAGCTTTCTTGACTTATAGTGTGAACTCAGCAATTCTACACAATCAGGACGACTGGGAAAGTTATTTGGCAGAGTGTTTTAAGGCAGTGTGGTGATACTCTCAATTCAAGCCAAAGGAAGAGAGGAGAAATTTTCTAGGGAGAGAAGAAGGTAATCCCTGCCCAGTTAAAAAGGGGAAACTGCTTGAGGATTTCTTTGGACTGGCGTGAAAAGAAAGTTGATTTAGACACCTCAGATATTAGTGGAAAGCTGGTGGTTTCAGGAAGGAGGTTTTCTATCTTCTAGAATACCAGAGGAGTTCCGAAGGATTCAAATCACAAAAGAAAATACATATGTGTGTTGATAAACACAGAAACAAAAGCCTCACAGGGTGAAGAACTTGGAAACTAAGAAAAGTATCTAAACCTAGCCAAAGCCTGTAATTCAAATTCTACAAACTGTACAAGTGGTTTCTTTTATTAAAGCTTGATCTCCTCATTCCATCTAACCTTCCCCTGTATGATAAATAAAATCTTTTGTTTCAGGTGGACTTTAAAATGGTCTCAGTGCCATTCTCAAAAGGGTTAGGAAAAGAGGATTCTTACACCTTCCCATATATTTCCAGGGCTGAGTTACAGCCAAATTCTCTCTCAGTGACAGGGTCAGACAGTCAGCTTTATTATTTTATAACTAAGAAACCACATTAGAAGGAAAACTCAGTGAGGGAACAACAATTTATTTTTTGAGGGAAAGTTTTTGCCTTAGAGTGGGGGAAATGTGACAGGGGTCTGTCATAACAAGTTACAGTACCCTGCGGAGACCTGCTGGGAGAGGCCTTATACCCATGGATGAAGATGCAATTAATTATTCTTCATGGCACATAGGGGGTACTGCATTGTTGGAAGAGACCCACAGTCTAGCACATCACAAACTGTGTTGGCTGTTGGAGAAAAAACAAAAGGTGTTACTGTGTTTATCTTTTCACTTTGGATTGCAGCCATGGCTTGGCTTAGCAATTTAAGAATCTCTGGGATTCTACTGAACCAGAGCTCCCTCATTGAGAAGGTAGTAATGGCAGCCAAGCTTCTCTGAAGAACACCTTGTTGCTGATCTTCACAGCATGATGAGGAAAGTTTGCAGTTTTTAGAGGATGGCGTGGGCCTACTGAAGAAGGGAGTCCTTGGTGAGAAGTGTCTCTCTTTCCCTGTACAAGGGGCTGAAAGGGAAGGCTTCAATGGGGTGGGGGTGAAAGCTACCTTAACCTGAACCACCAGACCCTTGATCTAGAAAGGATAGTATTGTCTACTCAGACTGGCAGCAGCTCTCCAGGGTCTCAGGTTGAGGTCTTTCACATTGCCTACTACCTGCTCCTTTTTAACTGGAGATGTTAGGGATAAGACTTGGAACTTTCTGCATGCCAAGAAGATGTTCTATCACTGAACCACAGTCCCTCCCTGGTAACTAACTCTAGTATATTTATGGCCTTCAACCAATTTGCCTTCTGTAAATCACTGTCAGAATTAAATTTTTGGTGTTGGCCCCAAGTTGATCTCCTGGGGCTTTTGTTTTTTTCCTGTGGGGAAACTTCTCAGCAGTCCTTGAATTTCTAGCCCATGGTAGGGACAGAATGGGTTTCTCTTTATTTCTGCAGTCCCTAGGCTGCAGGCAGTTATGACAGCTATTTATGACAGCTAGATTCAAGTCAAGTTCCTATGGTAGCTGCATGAGTTTCTTAATCTTCAAGTCTGTTAGGGAATAATGGCATTTTTTATTTATCCTTACATTTTTATTCCACTCTTTCCTGAGGGTTCAGGGCTGATTCATATGCTTAAAAACATATAAATATATACATATTTATGTTTATATAAATACATATGCCTAAATTTAAAACTAGTATTAACACGAATATTGCCTGAGCTGCCTCTTATATAGAAGAAGGAAGGGTGGGAGCATAAAATATGATCTGCTGATAAGGTTTAATTGGGTTGGTTTGAGTGGAGTTTGAATAGGGAGTCCAGTAGATTTAGATGTTGTTTACAAGGCTTCAACCATAGGCCTGATGGAACAGCTGTCTTACAAGCCCTGCAGGACTGTTTGAGGTCCTGCAGGATTCTGATCTTTCCAGACTGTGCATTCCACCAGGCTGGGGCCAGGGCTGAAAAGGCCCTAACCCTGGTTGAGACCAGTTTTATTTCTCTTGGGCTGGGGATCCTAAGCAAATTTTGATCACTGGATCTTGATGGTGTTTGGGAAGCATAGTGGAAGAGGCAGTCCTACAAATACAACAGTTCCCGACTGCTTAGGGCTTTAAAGTTGAGAACCAACATGTCAAACCTGATTGCACAGGTCATATATGTACTCTCCACTGGTAAGGACCTGTGCTGCTACATGTTGGATCAGTTGAAATTTCTGAAGCAGCTTCAAGGGCAAATCATACAACCATGATTCTTCTCCTGTGAGCAAATCCATGCAATAACAAACCAAGTCAGGATGAATGAACATGACAAGGGTTCCGTCATTCAGCTGCTGTTGACAGTTGAGTGGGGATGGGATAATCTCTACAGTCAGTTTGTGCCTAGAAAAATATGTAATAATCAATGTAAGGCGATCCTCATTGCTGGAGTCTCCTCTTGGCAGCCTGTGTTAATCTTGAACAACAATGGGAATTGGAATCTATTAAGAAAAACCTCAGGAGGTTGACAATGAAGAGCTCTCTCTTTTTGGAAAGAGAGCACAGTCTATTTGGTAGCAGGGTCATTACAAATAAACCAAATATTATTATAGCTTCATTCAGAGCAATATCTGTGCTATTTTAATTATTCAAGATGTTTTATTGTTGTTTCAGCTTCTATTTTCACAACAATGCTTTGAAATAAATCCTTCCTCCAATCCGTCATGTAGGTACCTCTGTCAGCAAGAAAGCTAGAAGAAGCAGACCATGAATCATATTTTCCTTCTCTGGTCCCAATTCTGTAAATATAACTCTACATTGGTTGGTCTCTTCTAGGTCAGTGTACTCAGACAGGGGTAGTAATGTCACCATAATTCAGTTCTCCCAGTTGGGTTGCATATTCACTAAATGTGGACATAGGGTTCCAGGGAACCTGGCATTACACAAGAACTCTGCAGGGGTTATGTGGCTTTTTCCAGAAGTTCAGATAGCTGCTAACATCACTAGATTTCCCTGTTGTTCTACAAGCCTAGTCTCTTTATACACCATGGAAACATTAATAATCAGTTCATTGGCTGGTTTCTAGAATCAGAGAATCATACAGTTGGAAGGGACCTTCAGGGCCATCCAGTCCAACTCCTTGCAGAATGTAGGAAATTCACAACTACCTACCAACTCACAATGACCTCAATTCTATGCGCAGATGATGTCCCCCCAGCAAAAGAAGAAAAAAAACAGAATTTTTTTTTGGCCTGGAAGAAATTCACCTCCCAGTCCCGAAGTGGTAATTGGCGTTTCCCTAGGCATGGAAGAAAGGGCCATAAGAGCCAAGCACCAGCACAGTGCCTTATGCCCACCCACTTACAATCTGCCTAAGTTCGCAGAATCCTGCGTCTTGCTTCTCTGCCCACTTCTCTGAAGGGACATGTCACTATTTCTGAGATTCCTCGAAGCTTGAAAAATATGTCAGTGGTTCCTCCATGGTCAAAAGGTTGAAAAAAGTTGGTATAGAATAAGAGGAGGGAGTTTCATACACCATTTTTCCTACCCTTAGGAATCTCACAGTGGCTTACAATCAACTTTTCGTTCCTCTCCCCACAATAGGCACCTTGTGAAGTAGGTAGGGCTAAGAGAGTTCAGAGAGAACTCTGACTGGTCCAAGGTCACCCCGAAGGCTTCATGTGGGAAAGAGGAAAATCAAACCTGATTCTCCACATTAGAGCCCACCTCTCCCAGCCACTATACCATACTGCATACTAACATAAGCTAGGAGGCGTTCGGGGCATGACTGATAGAATTCACAATGTGCATGTACATCAATTATAAAACCACAGTTAAAACATTATTAAAACTAATAGTGCTCTGTTGTTTCTCCTCATTGGCTCATCGATCTGGCTCTAGTCCATTTTAATCAGGTTCTAGTTTAGTGGAAGGAATAACCTAGAGATGAATGGAGGGAGGCTCGTACACTTTCTTGGCTGCAAGCTTGTTCTGGCCTCATCCAAAGGCCTGGTGGAAGAGTGCTGTTTTGCAGGCCCTGTAGAACTTAGATAGTTCCGTAAGGGTCTGGGTTTCAACTGGCAGCTTGTTGTACCAGGCTGGGGCCATGGCTGAAAAAGCCCTGGCCCTGATTGAGACCAGATACAATTCCTTTGGGACGGGGACCATCACCGTTGATACTAGAAGATCTCAAGTTCTTCTGGGGGCATACTGGGAAATGTGGTCTCGTAGATTTGCAGGGTCCAGATTCCATATGGCCTCAAAGGTTAGAACCAACACCTTAAGCTTGATCTGGAATTGAACTGGCAACCAGTGCAGCTGTCCTAGTAAAGACTTGAACAGCTAGGAGATGGATCAGTCTAAAACATTTGTGATGGCAACATAGCAAGGTTAGAACAAGCAGATACAGGTGTTTCTCCCTCCTACTATGATTAAAAAATTCTGGAAGACCATATATACTAATTAATGCAGATGTCCTTTTGCCTGATGCACTTGAATGTGCAACTCTCAAATGGATGTAAGGGGGCCCTGTGCAAGAACCTTTCCAGACAGTTCATGTGAACTTGGATGAAGGCGTGAATTCACACTGTTTTGCTAGCACCACTAGAGCTGTCTAGGACCTCAGCTAAATGCTCCCCGCTCACTTTTATATTCAGACACTGGAAGTCAAAAGTCCAGGAGGAGAAGCAGATTAATCAAAAGCCAAGGAAATAATTATCAAAATTTGTTGATGTGCCAAATTCAGTTTCCAAGTACCCTTTGCAATAAAGCTCGCTCTAAAAGCAAACAATATTTATTGACCCAATATTTATTGTCAACGGCCTCTTCAATTTCCTTCCTGCCTTACTTTCAGTTTATCCATCTGTAGTTAATGCGTATGCAAAGGCCCAGGTCCCGAGAGGTCCAGAGCTGTAGGTGCATAAGTGAATGGCCATATATGTTAGCTACCCCAGGGTGATAACATTAGCAAATCATCGTGAGATGTTATAGGTCCTAGACTGGGGCATTTGGCAATAAGCTCTGTCCACCAACAATGGCTGTTATCTAAAATTTAGCACGTCTCTTAGTTTTTTCTAACCTTTTCAGCACCACCAGTTGTTAGCCTTCATTGGTACAGTAGATTTTGGCACCCATATGGCATAATATTAACTGACAGAAATTGTCCCTCTACAGCAATACCAATTTGGTCTTATTCCATTCCCCCCTCCCCTTTTTATTTTCAGTAGTTCAAAGTAGGCTGCTCACCATTAATTATGATTATTTTTAGAAAATAGATCACCAGGTACACGCACAAGAAATGTCAGCCTCTTTGTTTCCTCACCTGGGGCTAATTCGTTTTCTAAAATGACTGGTAATCATTTACAGCTTTTCCACTTGAAAGGTTATTCTGGATAAAATGTAATCCCTAAATAGCCAGCCAAATATGATTTTCTTTGTGACATCTTTCCTAAAGTTGCATCTTCAAACTGTTTGCCAGGTTCATAGTGAAGATTGCCTTTAAAAACAACAATACATCATACCTGGTCAATTTTTAGTTGCATCCTCTAGACAGAGAAGGGGGTTTCTGAAAGGTGGACAATATATCCAGTCTTCTATATGTACCACTGTACCCACTTCTTCAAAGGACTTGGCACCTACTTAGTTCATGTTCAAAAATTAATCACCTCTTTTATAATGGAAGGACTGACATGTTTTTCTTTATTTCTGATGTCTCTCTTAACAAAAGGCTGAAAGCTGACCTGGCTTTATATATTTCCAAAGGCAGATATTCCATTTCCATCTTCATCCTGCCAAGCCTTTGTATAATCTGAGATCTTTTGCAGAAGGTACGTCTAACACCAATAGGCTTTAAGAGATTTCATTCTTGTTCCATCAAAAGACTGAAACAAACTGCCAACACTATATTCTGACCCAGAAACCTCTCCCTATACCTCTTACACTTTTTTAACATCCTTGTCCAATGTGTTCTGTGTAGTTCTAACAAAGAGATCAAGTGAGAAGTAGTGCCTAGAATTCAAGGAGAACAAATTGCCATTCTGGCATGAAACTTAGAAACTTACTCTCAACCTGACTGACCAATGACTGTATGTGAGGCATGCAGCTTGGTGTAGTGGTTAGGAGTGCAGACTTCTAATCTGGTGAGTTGGGTTTCATTTTGCACTCCCCCACGTGCAACCAGCTGGGTGACCTTGGGCTCCACACGGCACTGATGAAGGTGTTCTGACCCAGCAGTAATATCAGGGCTTTCTCAGCCTCACCTCCCTCACAGGGTGTCTGTTGTGGGGAGAGGAAAGGCAAGGCAAATGTAAGCCACTTTGAGACTCTTTTGGGAAGAGAAAAGTGGCCTATAAGAACCAACTCTTCTTCTTCATATACCTTGTAGATAAGAGCCAAACGTGTTGACTTTGAGCAGTATTGAAGACTGAACAAAGAGGTTAAATGAAAAAGGAGTGAATGATTAATCAGACATTCTGCTGCAGCAGCTCCACATCCTCTTAACATATGGTGCTCAAAATGCATTCAATCAACATGGAAGAAAGCCATCATAGTGCCAATCCTGAAGAAAGGTGACAACTGAGAATGTAAGAATAACTGTGGCATCAGCCTCTTGTCAGTTATTAGGAAAGTAATCATGAAGATCATACAATCAGGGCTATGGGAACATCGCAAACAGACTAGTAGAGAAGAGCAAGCAGGATTTAGGACGCATTGGGGCTGTATTGATCAAATGTTCACCATCCATCAACTAGCAGAAGAAAGAATTACTTGTGAAAAGAGAACTGCCATTGTCTTTATTGACTTCAAACCCGCTTTTGACTGTGTTCATTGGCCTTCTCTATAGAAGATACTACAAACTGAAAATGTACCCCCCCAAAAAAATAATAATCACAGTCCTCCAAACAGCATATGATGGTTCAACAAGCCAAGTGTGAATTTGAAATGAGCTATCAGAGGAGTTCACCATCCAGACTGGAGTCTGCCAATGAGATGTGGCCTCTCCCTTAATTTTTAACATCATAGTTGATGCCATTATGAGAAAAGCATTTTAGAATAGACGTGTTCAATATTGCCAAAACAACTTCCTGACAGATATTTGTTTGCAGATGATAGTGCCATATTTGCTGATACAGATGCAGAGGCTACTAACATCTTCTATGACTTTGCTTCATTTCCCAATCTTATGGCTTAAAAATAAATGTAGATAAAACCAAAGTCATAGCCACAAATATATCACCAACAAATGTATACCTCAATGGAACCCAAATTGAGAAAGTCAAAGAATCTAGGCTCATTGGGACAAGAAAAGAAAGTGTCATCTAGCACTGAAGCCCAAAATAGCATTTGCCACAATCAAAAGGTGCCTCTGGAAGAAGACGAACATTTCGCTCAAGACCAAAATTTGTCTCCTCTGGAAACTAATCCTGCCAATCCTCCTATATGGATCAGAAACATGGACTTTACTAACACCTGACATAAACAAACTCGAGACCTTCCAAATGCGATACCTGCAGCAGATTCATGGTGTCTCTCTATGCAATCATAATCGAAATGAGACAATTTGGACAAAATGTGACAACCAGCCGCAAATTAAAGAACAAATCCAAAAGCGCAGACTGCAATGGTTTGGCCATGTTTGCAGAATGAACACCAGCAGACTGTCTCATAAACTCCTCTGGCGAGAACAACCAAATGAATGGAAGATCCAACAACTTGTGCCAAAGAAAACATGGCTTAAACAGATCGAGGAAGACCTTAGAAACCAGTGGTTGACTGTCCAGATGGCCAAAACTGCTGCCACCAATCACCAAGAGTGGAAACATATTATAAACAAGGCAAAAATCCAGTGGCACCTACAGCAGCGTATTGGTTGAGAGGACAACCTGCTCCACCAATCACCAGCTAAAGGATAAAAAGAAGAGGTGTAATAGTTAGTGTGTTGGACTAGGATATGAGAGACCCAGGTGTGAATACCACCCTGACATGGAAACTTGTGGGGTGTACTTGAGTGAGTCACACAGTGTCAGCCTAGCCTACTTCACAGAAAGGCTGTGAAAGTAAGATGGAGGAGAGGAGAACAATACAATCCTCTTGGGGGCCTCATTGGGGAGTTGGATATAATATTAGAATCCAGATGGTCCTTGAAAAGATCTTGACAATGTTGTTGTTTGTTGCCCTTGAATAAATATGTTTAATTTGCATTGTACGGATGATATTACAGATACTGATATATCCTCTTTGGGGCCTCATTGGGGAGTTGAATATCAGTGAAATAAATAAATAGAACACCTCACATTCCTGTTGCAAAGGTACAATGGGAAGGGAGGGCCTGTGTGCCTTGAACTCCCTGGATGAAGGACTGGATAAAAATCAATAGCCCAGATGTTTGTGTATCATATTGGGAACCTTGGTGGAGTTTTTTGGTTCCGTTCCACTACATTTTTAATTTTAAAAAAATAGTGTAACATTGCATACATACAGGTGAACAATTACATTGAAGAAGTGCACTTATAAAAATAAATAGGGAAGCCAAATGTCTGATGCTGATGATCAAAGAATGGTGTACTGTGTTAAGTGCCATTGAGTCAATTCCAACCCAATGAATTAATGTCCTCCAAAACATCCTGTCATTAGCAACCTTGCTCAGGTCTTGAAAAGCGAGGCGCGTTGATTCCTCCTTTGAGTCGATCCATCTTGTTTCCTGCTGCCTTCAACTTTTCCTATTATCGTCTTTTTGGGGTCTCTTGTCTTCTCATAATACGACCCACACTCTGGATTTTTACCTTTAGTCACTTCATTTATGTTTCAATAAATCAACACTGCAGATGCCCTATATTGCTTATACAAAAACACATGGTAACATCACAAAAGTTGTCAAAAGAATTTTTGACTAAACATCCAGAAGAAGTTCCTGATAGAGTGGTTCCCAAGTGGAACGGGCTTCCTAGGGAGGTGGTAGGATCTTCTTCTTTGAAAGTTTTAAAGAGAGGCTAGATAGCCACCCATCAGAAATGCTGAGTCTGTGGATTTAGGCAGATTGTAAATGGGTGGGCAGAGGGATTTGTGTCTGAGCTTGGCTCTTTTGGCCCTCTCTTGCATGCCCCGGGAAATAAATATCCACTGCCACTTTGGGGTCATGAGATGAATTTCCACTAGGTCAGAATGGCCAGGGATTCTGTTTTTTTGGGGGGGAGGGGGCATCACCTGTACATAGAATTGGGGTCACCGTGGGTGGGCAAGTAGTTGTGAATTTCCTGTATTCTGTATGGGGTTGGACTAGATGACACTGGATGTCCCTTCCTTCTCTATTTTTCTATGATTTTAAGTGGATCTATACAATTGACATCAAATAAGAGGTGTAACAAAATGACAGACAAAAATATAGATGTATATGAAAAGAAACAAAGTATAAAACATTTGCTTATCCCCACTTTAGTGAAAGTAATCCACAGCTGTAGTGGTCAGCTACTGGACTATACCAGCCATCATATCAATGGCCTGAAATTTATGGAGAACTTACTAGAGATTTGTTAAAGCTTCTTTTCTATATCCTTTATCTGCCCACTTAATTAAAGGAACAAGAAGGAAAGGTGCCAACTCTTAATTAGATATTTTCTTAGTATTCTTTCCATCATTTCCAAAGTGAAAAAATGCAGCCTTTTAATACATACTTCATAACTTCTTCACTTTATTACCAAATATTAATACCATCAAATAATACTGATGTTAATTATTTCAAGATGACAAGGCTTTAATATTAGAATCCAGATGGTCCTTGAAAAGATCTTGACAATTTTGTTGTTTGTTGCCCTTGAATAAATATGTTTAATTTGCATGGTACGGATGATATTACAGATACTGATATATGAGCTAATTGTACCTATAACTCTTCTGGAATTCGTGGGATCTATTTATATAGGGGTCTGTCTCCCAAATGGTGTGTTAAATGTAAGTAAGCATGGACTTTGTTTTGACAATTGCTAAAATTCAAATGTGGCATCAAAAATAGTAGCATCTTTTGCAGGGAATAGAAAACATTCTCTCTTTACATAGCCATTCAATTGTTTAGGGCAGGGGTAGTCAAACTGCGGCCCTCCAGATGTCCATGGACTACAATTCCCAGGAGCCCCCTCCCAGCGAAAGCTGGCAGGGGGCTCCTGGGAATTGTAGTCCATGGACATCTGGAGGGCCGCAGTTTGACTACCCCTGGTTTAGGGTCTAGAATTAGGCAGGGCATCCTTTTTTCCCCTACAGCAACCAGAGTGTGTACTCACTCAGCAGCCTCTTAGCCTTCGGTTTAATTCTTGGCAACCGATTAGCCCAGCTAGAGTTGCTGTCATAGAGTTGTGAAATTGCTGACCATTGGGGTAGAGCCTGGGGAGGGCAAGGTTTGGGGAGAGGAGGAACCTGAAAGAGGGAAAATGCCACAGAGCCTCTTCTGTCATCTGGAGATCAGTCCTAATTCCAAACCTTCAGGCTCCCCCTTGAAGCTGGCAACCTTATGTGAAGATCACTGTTAAGCTTGTCCTCCCCCACCCCCCTTAGTGCAAGGGGGACTCTTCTGGGAGCATATTACAG
This sequence comes from Paroedura picta, assembly GCF_049243985.1. NCBI lineage: Eukaryota > Metazoa > Chordata > Lepidosauria > Squamata > Gekkonidae > Paroedura > Paroedura picta. The sequence goes on from NC_135378.1 coordinate 75,137,604, forward strand.
CTGGCCTGGAGCGGTGAATTCTGTAATGAATTCCGTATTTATTCTACCAATTCCCGCAAAAACATTAGTGAAATGATCTATGGTGCTACTTCTTGGTTCCGGGGGTATGTTCTTTTTATTAGCCCCAGCACTTCACATGTTTTAAGGCCCAATATAGGTGTTTCATTTTGAGGTGCAATTACAAACAGCATTCTCAACATTGTTTTCCCATTTGACCTGCAATTCACACCCCCAGTTGGAATTATCCCTCCCATATGCGTTCAGTTTCATTTTCCTTTTATCTCTCTTACTGGGTTTTCGCTGCATCCCAGTTCTCTAGATTTAAGTAATCATATTGGCTTGTGTTCCAGTGTCCAATCTAAAATTCATTGCAATACTGTTTGATGGGGGAGGGGGTGGTAGAGGAGGGAGGGAGGGAAGGTGGCATGGTAGATTTCAGAAGCTAAGCAGGGTCAGTCCTGCTTAGTACTTGGATGGGGGACCTCCAAGGCAGATAAAAATGTCCTCCTGCTGTTTGTCTCATCCTGGGACCAGCTGGTCTTCCTTGTTTTGTTTTGTTTTGTTTTGTTTTGTTTTGTTTTGTTTTGTTTTGTTTTGTTTTGTTTTGTTTTGTTTGGTTTGGTTTTGTTTGGTTTGGTTTGGTTTGGTCTGGTTTGGTTTGGTTTGGTCTGGTCTGGTTTGGTTTGGTTTGGTTTGGTTTTTCCACCTAATGGTTGGCAACCTGTGCAAATAAGTTGAGTCTCCCAGGAAGTACCATAAAGATTTAGTGTTCTCTCTTTCAAAGGAAAGAAGGATAGCAAGTCAAGCAACATAGTTAACCCAAATGTGGCCCAGACCTTACCTCCGGCTGCCCATTGATGCAGCAGAGGAGCCGGGCAGAAAAGGAGGAGGCTCTGGGTGGCGAACCCGGTGGTGCACGCGCATGAAGTGGTGGCATGGTGTCACCCTGGGGCAGGGCAGGGAGGCATGGGCACTGGGCTCCTTATAAGGCACCATGTGCGAGGAGCCCGGCCACTTTTGCCTGAGCCACTGATGGGGCAGTTTCCCTCCCACCCACCCTGTGAGGTTGGCTAATACTGTTTATGGTTTGGCAAGGGCCACCGTCATATGTATTTGATTTGCGAAGGTATTTTATACCCTTTCCCCAGCCATGTACATGATGACAGAAGGTGTGATGGTCCTCTGATAGCAGTGATGGGCTTAATGAAAGGGGATAAAAGGTAAAGGTACCCCCTGTGCAAGCACCGAGTCATGTCTGACCCTTGGGGTGACGCCCTCTAGCGTTTTCATGGCAGACTCACTACGGGGTGGTTTGCCAGTGCCTTCCCCAGTCATTACCATTTACCCCCCAGCAAGCTGGGTACTCATTTTACCGACCTCGGAAGGATGGAAGGCTGAGTCGACCTTGAGCCGGCTGCTGGGATTGAACTCCCAGCCTCATGGGCAGAGATTTCAGACTGCATGACTGCTGCCTTACCACTCTGCGCCACAAGAGGCTCTAATGAAAGGGGATACTCGAGGGGCAAAAATTGAATCCTGGAAGGTTCTGGGAAATGGTTGATGTATGGCTGATGAGAGTAATTAAACTCTGGCAGGCTGGTTTAGTGCTTGGGACAGGAAGGGGATGAGACTTGGGATGAGACTTGGAGAAAGGAGTCTGCCTTCCATACGTAGCAAAACAATAGTTGAGATGGGAAGATGGTCAGGAAGGAGGATCTTCTTTGCCTTGATTGAAAATGTGTTCGTGATGCCCAGGCTGTGCAGAAAGGCAGAGTTTGTGAGCAAGGTCAGTTGGTCCAAACAAGGCTACGGTTGCTCTTTCAGAGTGCCTTGTGCTGGTGGCCTGCCTGGCTTGCCTTTGCCTAGACCAATGTTAGTATCGATGGCAATTCAATGCAGGGGCACACTGTGCCCTGTCTTGTTTGAAGTGGTCTGTTGCTACTGGTAACTACATCAATGTTCAGCACTATTCTTAGATACTAAAACTCAAATCAACTTTCTGTGAGTCACTGAGCACTGTTGTGTTGACAAATAGGATGACTCCATGTAAGTGAGGTGATGTTCATGTACCTTTAAGAGATGAAATTTAATTAGCTTAAAGGTAAAATTATCCCCTGTGCAAGCACTGGGTCATGTCTGACCCTTGGGGTGACGCCCTCCAGCGTTTTCATGGCAGACTCAATACGGGGTGGTTTGCCAGTGCCTTCCCCAGTCATTACCGTTTACACCCCAGCAAGCTGGGTACTCATTTTACCAACCTCAGAAGGATGGAAGGCTGAGTCAACCTAGAGCTGACTGCTGGGATTGAACTCCCAGCCTCATGGTCAGAGCTTCAGACTGCATGTCTGCTGCCCTACCATTCTGCGCCACAAGGGGCTTTACTTAATTAGCTTAGCTCCCTGCAAAAAGTGATGGGGAGCAAAACAAAAAACTCGTTTAAATTGCTCAGAATTATTTAACCTCCTGCTTGCTGCTAAACCATTAAAGCAAATAACTATTATTTAACCCCTGCTTTCCGCTCTTCATGATCAGCCATGAACTGCATCAAGATTCGTGGAAGTTTTTGACCATTCTTCAGTTTGTGAACATTTCTTAGTGAACCACAAGCCACCCAAAATTTGTAATGAATTTTAGTGTGTAAGCTGATTTGTGCCCATCCCTAGTCCTAATTAAATATTATTTAGGGGTCCATAGTATAGGGATATAGGTCTGCATATTTTGTTCTTTCCTTTGTTCACTTGCTCAGCCTGAAAGGCTGAACAGACCTTTTATTTCATTCATTTATTAAATGCTCTGATATTTAGAAGTTTCAAGGCTGGTCTCTGAAAATACCAATGCTAATTTGATCTTGCAATCTGAAGTTTGGTAATGGAGAGAGCAGCAGGTCAGCTTGTCCCTGCACTTCCATGTAAAAGTATAGCAGAAGACATGGAAATGAACTGTAATTCTAAAAGATACCCAGTTCCCACCTGGAGTCTCATACCTTAGATTTAGCAGAAGGGTTATGGATAGCAGCAGTTGCTTTGGTACACCCAAGGAGCAAGGGGAAGGTGTGGTGAAACCAGGCAGAGAGGATAAGTACAGTTTTTCCCCCAAGCTCCCAGGTCCAGTCAGAAGGAACAGGAGGAACATGACATAATCTGTTCCTTAAAAATTGCATTATTTTCCTGCATATTTTTCTGCCTCGCCCACCTGTTTTATGTATTTTAGTGCAGGGGTAGTCAACCTGTGGTCCTCCAGATGTTCATGGACTACAATTCCCATGAGCCCTTGCCATCTGGAGGACCACAGGTTGACTACCCCTGTTTTAGTGCATTCAATGAGGGATAGATACTTATTAAAAAACCACACACACAGATACCAATCCTCAGAAATCTGTAACGTAACTGAATATCATTTTACAGCTTTGGGGCATCGCACAAAATAGGACAAAAAATAACCACTCTTACCAGCAGCGCTATTAGGTACGCTTTGAAATGTCCTTGTTGCTTATTCTCTGCATCATTTTCAGAGTATGTAGTCATCAGCCAGCCTGTCTCCTCCCACTCTGCTTCACAAAATTTGAAGCCTTTCTCAAGATTTCTTCCAAAGTTAAAGGTGCTTCCATGGGCAGAATTGTGCCTTAAGTCAGAGGAAGGGTCCGTAGGCTAGGGAAAGGCTCAGCAGTTGAGCAAGGAGAGTGGTAGGCTCTCAGCCACTGTCTGGATTAATGCTCTGTGATGAGTACAGCAGCTTCCAGCACTGAAGATAAGGTGAAATGTGTCTCATCAGTGAACAGGTGCGCACCAAACTGTAAAACCTGGATTTTTGGCCTTATTAATTTTTAGTAAAAATATATCAGACCATATTAAGAAATGACAGTGTAAAAAAAAATTGAAAGCTCTCAGGCAGCGCAAATACTACACTGATTTGTTAATCCTGTTTTAATAATTAAACCATGTGTCGGTAGGATGCCTGAACCAAGCCTGTTATGAAAAAGAACAGCATGCCCCCAGGCAAGCCTTTCTGCAGATATTCCTTATGAAGGTGAAAGTGACACCATGACCGTTTATGCACTGGAGGTTTCATGCCAGGCTGCAGGCCTTTTAGTCGTGGCAGGTTGCCCCACCTCTTCCTGCACCCACGTGGGGGGAGCATTTGGCCTGGTGCGCCTCATCCGCCCCCTGATTCGTGCTCCTGCACGGAAGCTGGGGCAGTGAAGTTCTCAGTGCATAAACGGTCCATGACTCACTGAGATGCAACAGGCAGACTCTTTTGGGGGGAAAAAATGTCTACTGTGTTTCTGAATCAGCAGTGAATGAACGATCCAATGGAGCCTGATGCAGAGAGACGTCACAATGACTCTCGGAGGAACTAGCCCACTGCGAATGTGGCTGCTTGGCCTTCGAGGAGCTTGCAATTATTTCATTAACTGAGTTCCCAGGGCACGGTAGCAGACCTCTGAAGGCACTCTGTGGAGGAATTCCTTTCCTACTGTAAGTGCATCTTGGGTGTATCCTGTTCTGGTGTGTACCCGCCACTGTCTTTAATTACCGTTTTCAATTAATCATGCTGGGGCAATTGTTGCAATTCCTTGCAGATTAATGAAGGAAGCCAAGAATGCATAAAGGACTTCTGGGAGGAGGGAAGGGAGAGAGAGAGAGAGAGAGAGAGAGAGAGAGAGAGAGAGAGAGAGAGAGAGAGAGAGACTCTGCCTTTATAGGGACAGAGGAAAACAAACAACCAGGGAATTGAGACTATGATATAAAGGAGAGGACTGCCAACAATTAGAGGGAATATATTCAACCTCTCACCTCTGTCGTGCCAGTTTAAAAGGAAGAGTTTTTAATGAAATGGCAATAATAATGGATGAAGGAAACAGAAGATGCAGCTCATTAACTGGACTGGGCTTTGGTGGTCTAGTAGTAAAGCAACTTTACTATAGGGAGGGTCTGCAAAAAGGAAAGAGGATATTAGAGTTGGGATAATAAGGAAGAGGACAAATGCCATGTAGGGATGGCTTCTCATCATAATTATTTCAAAAGCATCCAGGGATTTAGGACAAAGGTAGAGGACTGGTGGATGCAATTTAGTCAGGGTTCTCCAAAGGCAATATTGGCTTCCCTAGAGGCCAAAGATGGTTATCAGTGAAACATGAGAATCATTTAAGTCCGTTGTGTTGAGACAAGAGCAGAGAATAATTGGAGACATTCCGGTGCTTAATAAGGAAATATGTATTTGATACAAGCATTCTCCAAACGATCCAAGGCAAAAATGTAGAATGGTGTAATAAATGTTGGAAGAAATAGCTAATCTTTGTCTTTTGGACTTAGCTTATTCTTGTTAAATGATGAAGCAGTGGTAAATTGCCTTTCAGCAATGTATGGATACTACTGAATCAATGTTCTGGAGTCTCACAAATCTCACAAAAAGCATTGTGAAAAACAAGAAGAGAGTCACAGAGAAGCCCATTCCAGCAGCAAGGCTAGGAGATGACTGCTCTGGCAGGTCATGAAGCAGAGGTGGCATACTTGTTTGACACACTTGGTCCCATGAAATAATCCACATGTTCAATTACTGTATGAACATTTATCTCCTCACATTTATCTCACTGCTAAGTGTTTGGTGGAATTATTTTGTAATTGGCTATGGAGAAACCGAAGCTGTCTGTTCCTTTTCATGATCCTTTGATCAATGTCTAGGACCATGTCTGTGCTTCTTGGGAACTCTTCTGTATGACCAAGTGCTTCTTCCCATTTCTTCTTCTCTGTATCCACACACAAGACTTCCTTCTTCTAGGCAGCTAGCTTAGATCTTTCTAACCTGGATCCTACTTTGTTCAGATGTGGCGATGTCTTGAACACAGAGGAAGCTGCCTTATACTGATTTAGACCATTGGTCTTTGAAGACCAGGATTGTCTGTTGTGACTTTCCATGGTCTCAGGAAGCCTGTTCCACACATCTGGAGCCATAATGGAAAAGATATGGACTCTGGTTGATGCTAGACAGGTGGCAGGATAGCCAGCAGCTGCTTGGTGACTATAACTGGCACACAGGGTCATATGGAAGCTAAACGCTAACTCACTAACATCTGAGGACTCACCCCTAAAAGCCATCAATTGCCTAATTAATCTAAATAATTGCGCTGGATGTGATTCAGCCAGCACATGCAACTATATATGACATAGCTAGTGATATATGCAACAATTAATCTTTAGGATTATTCAAGTCTTCCATCAAGTTCACTGAGCCACAGCTCTCTTGCCAAGCATTTAGCTCCTCCTACCTTTGTCCCACTCTTTATTTGATTCAAGGAAATATTACAACCTTGTTGTCCCTTCAGAAAATAGCCAAAAGGGAATTTCTACTCTGCTGCCAATTAGTTACAAAGCCGTGGATGAGAATGTTTCATGCTGAAATATTTAATAGACTAATTACAGCAGGCAAAGGGAAGGCAGGCGATGTATTAAGGTCTTTGATCTATCCATCAGGTGTATCGCTTTTCTGCCAAAAGCATACATTCCCTTTAAAAAAGAAAGATAATTGAGTTAGACGTCATCCAGGGATTTATTCATGAAATCAATCATTTTAAATTGTGTCTGGAAGTGGGCATGGAAGCTCAGTTGATCCCGAAACATAATTATAATGAACATCGGATGGCCATCTATCACTGTGTTTTGCAGGATCTGCAATCTGAATAAACTACAAGGGAAGTTCCATACTTCATAAATTGTAGAAGTCCATCCTTGAGATTGTAAAGCCTTGGTTGACCATTGGGACACTTTTTAAACTGAATAAGGACATTGGCTTAACTGTCCCAATATGTCAAGATGTAGGCAAAAGGCTCATTAACCCTTTCTTCCCTAAACTGGTTGACGACTTTGGCATTTTAGCTACTATACCCTCATTTGTCCAACCTTCGCTTGTTAGTGGGCAACTCAAGAGGAGAGATTTGTGCCAGAGAACTAAATTTCAAAGCATTCCTTGTACCTAGAATGTTGGCCTGCTCCCCAAGAAGCAGTTAAAGAGCCCTTTGCTTGTGCTCAGCAGGGGAGAAAACAACTAAGGTGAATGATGAGACTTCCTTCTATAAGGATGAGACTTCCTTCTATTAAAAAACATGTCCACAATGAGGCAATACAGTCAGGGGGCTCCATAGTGAAGTTCACATGCATAGCACCCCAGGAAACAGCTAAACAGTTAAAGAACTCAAGCGAAGCCAAAGATTCATGTAATGGGGGAGTCTGTGCAAGTTCGGTGTTCAAGGTTCGTGACTTCCCCCTGACCCATGACCACCCACAAAACCAATGAACCTCCATTTTCCAGGTTTGAGCCCACCTCTAGTTGTGATATATAAAATACATAATTGCATTTTGTGTCTAGGGAACTACAGTGAATTCCGATAATCAGGAAGTCCTGACTGCCAGTATTCCACTGATCAGGATTCGGTTGAATTTCTGAGCACAAAGGCATTTCCACAGTTTTGAGCACTTAATGGGCAAACAATGTTTCTGGCTTGCCTGTACAACATGCTTGCTGTTTGCCTGCTTTCTCAAACATAGCATCTTAGAGAAAGATGATATATCATGACGAGCACATTGGCCATCAACGACATTACGTTCATATTACACCATTCTTCATCATAAAATACTCTCTGTGAGGATGGCAGATTCCTAACAATAACCACCAACAAAAGCAAGCAAAATCAGTGCTAAGTATTCGGAGTCAGCTACCTAAAAGAACATTATGCTTCAGCATTATGTTTAATCAACATTATCGTTCCCACAGCAACTGTAATTCATTCTTATTGCATAACTGTAGCTTCTTCAGGTGTATGATTATATTACGGTTTATTGTAAGACAATGATACTAGAATGAGAACATTGCTTCAAAAAAGGGGGAAAGTCTAATCTCCTTTTAGTAGACACTGTATATTTGAAGGGGTCTTCCAGGTTTTGCTGGTATCTCATATTTTGAGATGTAATTTAACAAATCATAAGAACCTCAGAGCTTTGTTGGATCACACCATGCCTGATGGCTGAATATCTAGCATCCAACTTTGCACAGTGGTCAACGAGTTGATCTAAAGGGCCAGTGAACAGGGCATAGGGGCCTCCCCTTGATAATAGAATCATAGAGTTGGAAAGCCATCTAGTCCAACATCTTCTCAGTGCAAGATCAGAATAAAACATTCATGACAAGTGTTTGTCCAGCCACTTCTTGAAGACTGCCAGTGGGGGAGCTCACCACTTCCCTAAGCAGCCTATTCCACTGCTGAACTATTCTTGCTATATTTTTTACAATCCTAATATCCAGCCATTACTTTTCTGCATGTAATCTAGATCCCCTACTGCCAAACTGAAAAGTTCCCCAACTTCCTTTAGGTGACAGCCTTTTAAATACTTTAAGAAAGCAATCATGTTTCCCATCAACCTCCTTTTCTTCAGGTTGAACATTCCCACGTCCTCCAGGCTTTCCTCACAGGGCTTGGGCTCCACCCTCCTGATAATTTTTATTGCTCTCTTCTGGATCTTTTTGAAGTGAGGCTTTCAGAAATGGACACAGTGCTCCAAGTTAGAGAGCCATCTTGGTGTCGTGGTTAAAATTGGTGGCTTCTAATCTGGGTGACCTTGGCTAGTCTCAGTACTGTTAGAGGTGCTCTTACCAAGCAGTTCTGTCAGAGCTCTTTCAGCCCCACCTATCCTCATAGGGTGTCTGTTGTGGGGAGAGGAAGGGAAGGCAATTATAAGCTGCTTTGAGACTACTTCAGGTATTGAAAAGCAGGGTATAAAAGCCAACTATTCCTCTTTGGTAGTCTCCCATTCAAATACAAACTAGGACTGAATCTACTTAGCCTCTCAGTTCTGATGAAATTGTGTTAGCTGGGGACACCCAGGTCAATAGGTTTAAGCTACACACTTCATTATTATCTGTGGTCATTCCCAATGACTCTCCCCCTTTTCCAACTTGTCTTTGTCCTGTTTTTTTTTTAATCCACCCTGTTTTTTATCTTCAGTAAGGAAAATTGATGGGTACTCCAATTTTTAACACAACATGAGTATAAGGAGCACAGGCCATTTTCAGAAGAGAAAGTAGTTTTGTAAATGGTTAAAGAGCTTCTCTCTTTCCCTCCTGAATGCATTCCTCCTGTTGAGAAAACATCATTTGTAACTGCTTTAGGAAAAGAAAAAAAGGCATGTAAAATAACTGGGGGGAAAATTTAATGTGTAGTTTCAACCTGAAAAACACCTCCAAAAAACACAAATGGGACTATTTTGCCTGCCGCAGTTGCGAGAAGGCTGGACATGGTAACTGAAGCCCAAAGAGACATTTTTTGTAAACGGCTGGCTGAAAAACAAAGTGCTCAGGCCCCTGTATGATCAGGAGAAGGCTGCTCAGTCACCTGTCCCCCCCCCTCTTTCCCAGTTCTTTTCCCACCTCCAGAAAACACAAACAGGGCTGTGTTTTGCCTGCCCGATCCCAAAAAGATTGTGGACACTTTGCAGAAGATTTTATTTTACCTTTGACATCGTAGCTTTGCAGTTACACTGCAATGTGAACTGTACCACTTAAAATAAAACTAGTCCAAGAAGGAAATGGAGAGGGGAGGGGAGGTACGAGTGTGGGACAAAGGTGCAGTGACTATTGCACCTTTCCTCCTCCATACAGGTTTGCCCCTGGTTGTTCACTGATGGGATGTGAGATAAAAGGTGGCAAATCCACTTTTTGTGACTTCCCCCCCATCCCGAGATAAACCTGGACAAAACATGAGCCAGCCCCTGGACAGCCGTGGGATGCTCTAAAACCCAATAACACCCAGAGGCTGTCCAGGGGCAGGTTGTTTGTGTGGAAATGGTCTAACTTAGATTGACAAGTTGACTACTACATATAAATTTTTTTAATGTCATTCATTGTTGAAACAGCTGAAGGGAAGAACTCCAGGTGGAGCATGGAATGGTTTGATGCCAATTGGAAAGTGAATGGAAAAGGGACCCAGTTTAGGGATAAGAGGAGTGAGCAGACAGAGCAAGTGGGAAAAGATACTGGCTTAAGGATGAATGTAGTAATAGGGCAAGAGATGGGGAAAGGACTCTGTTCTTAGAGGAAACCCAATATAATTTTTAAATATGGGGGGGGATGTGAAAAACAAAAAAATTGAAAAGCAAATATATATGTATATCTGAAGAAAGACACACAGAGAGAGAATGTGAATAGCAAAAGGAGAAGTTTCCAGCAAAGCTCCAAACTAGCAGAGCAAATGTAAATAGAATTACACCCTTGAGTCCCATGGAATTCCCTGGAGTCCATAGAATGGTATAGGTCTGCTTCCGACTGCAATGTGATATTTCCAAATTCAAAAATGTGAAGTTGTGATCTTTGTGTTGTTCCATTTTAAATACCCATTAAGATCATGAAGTCTATAAAACTCTTTCATTTTTATTCTTTAGAGTCCAGCAGTTGTACTAGGGAGGGGGATCCCCCCATTTTTTGTAGATAAAAGGGTTTCAAGAAAAGATAATTTCTCATTTACAAATCTATGCTCCAGGCAGGATTCAATAAACTATATACAGCTCTTGAAGCCTTCTGGGACACTCCCATGTCGAAATATACCTTTATTGAGCGCATCTTGTAGAATTTTATCGAGAAACAAGCGTTAGGCTTTGTTTCAAATTTGGAGAAATAAAGCAATTTTATTATTGCAGAGTTCAGTTGTGTCACTTGGCTTGGTCCCCTAATTGAACAAGCAACCATATATAAGTGAGAACACAAAAACTCTCCCCTCTCTAGTTTCTCAAGAAGTTTAATAACAGTCACAGATGCACAGTATGCTGATTAAAGTTCATTGTTGCTTCATTTAAACTCTCTAACATGCTGTAAGGAAATCTACACATTTTCCATTGGGAGTATTTCTACTCCAAACTAACGTCCAATGCATCTTGGGGTTGAAAATGCTGGAATATGTGAAATCTGCAGTGTGCATGATTGAACAGAATATGAGGAATGTCCTGCAGGGGGCATTGTAGGAGAGATGTAGTTAGCATATTGAGGCCAGGAACTTCCAGATATTGTCCTGATGGGCTTAACTGGAGACTTCCTGCTCCTTCGAGCACACTTCCTCCCTGCTTGCCTCCTGATCAGAGAGAATGAGTATCAGAACCCACAGTTTAGACTGTTAGTTTGGACTATTTTCTTTCCTCTTTCTATATACACAGTTGTTTATTAAAGCAGTTCAGGCCCTCATCCTTTTGCAAATATAAACTCTGCCTACAGAAAAAGGTAGAAAAGTCCCACAAAACTGTTTTTGATTGTGGTAGCTGAAATCGCTATGTTTCACAGTACTGAACTGGTCAGTGCTTGAAAACACACTTTTTTATTACAGGATTTTGGTTACATAAAAAAGAACAAAAGTAATAAAGAAAGAAAAATTTAAAATAACAAGATGGAGGGAGGAAAAAGCAATAGAAAGGAACAGACATACAGAAGTCATATAAAATTCAACATATCAAGTTTCTCATTTATCAAGCCTAATAAAATACATTGAAATAGCTTATTGTGCTTCAGTAATTGTCTGAAGTTATTCCAAGATTTCTATGTAAATACATCTATGCAATATTTAATATCTCCCCATTTAATCATTGAATCCTTCAGTTAGTAAATCATTGTGTCATGGACCGTTTATGCACTGGGAACTTCACTGCTCCAGCTCCTGTGCAGGAGCACAAATTGGGGGCAGATGAGGTGCACCAGTCCAAATGCTCCCCTGTGTGGGTACAGGAAGAGGTGGGGCAACCTGCCACGACTAAAACTCCAGCCTGCAGCCCGCCATGAAACCTCCAGTGCATAAACGGTCATGATGACACAAGAAGTCTATAGCAGGTTTCCATTCTATTTCAAAAGAAGACTTCTGCCCCTATGCATTTTGCCATTTCAGCAAGTTCTCTTATTTTTAATATCCAGTCTTCGATTGTAGGTATCTTTCCATTTTTCCAGTTCTGTACCCAGTGTATTCTTGCAGCTACTATAATTTGCCTATTTTTTTTTCTGAATTTTTGTCTACTGGTGCCAGTAAAAAATATCTCTGGTTCCATTTGCATATTAATCTTCATGGGAATTGGAGACCAATTTTTATACCAAGTACACCACATATGAAAAAAAAACATCATGAGGATTTGTTTACACTACCAACACTTAGGTGACATTTTTAAAATACATTTTACATAGTCTGTTCGGCATCAAATATGACCTATACATCAATTTATAAAAATTGGCATGCAGTGTAAAATTGATCCCCTTATTCAACATTCTTTGGCTAACCACTCCAGTAGAACTCTGCCCTATACTGGAAGCAACACTTCTATGTATAATAAAAACTTGTGGCCAGGTTACGCCTACATAACAAAAGTGTGGGAGTCATTCTTTGGGCCAATGATGACCAACTGCCTGTCAGTAGACTTTAGTGAAATCTAAAACAGTGAACTATTAGTCCTGCTTTCTACATTCATGCAAGCATTATGCTTGCCCCAGCCTTTCTGGTCATTGCTGGAACACTTTGTAAAAAATCTGTCTACATAGTTCCATTTTGCAATGAATTTATGTAACACGCAAGCAGTATGTGTTCTCTTCAGCATGTTCAATCAAAGCTATGTGGGCAGAAGTGCTTAAATGTTCCTGCATGGGTAGGATCCACAGAGGAGACAGAAACCTTGTTGCTTGTAGGTGTATATTAAAAGGCATAAAAAATATTAACCTGAAATTAATATTGTGAGAGCAAACACTCTATTAACAAAAACACCTTTAAAAGCAAGAATGTGATGTTGGAAATGCATACATGTACTTGGTTTTTGGATGACGCTAGAGAGCTTATTAAATCAAGCTTTAAAAAAAAAACAGACTTCGACATTTCTGTCTCTCTTTCTGTGTGTGTTTCTGTACAATTGTATGATCTTTCCCTATCTCAGTGGGAACTGACATTTTGTTGGTGTTTCATCAGATTAAACCTACTGAGAAGTACACTGAGATAAAGGAAATCCAGTTCACCTCTGAATATGAACGGCACAGTAACATTTTTTGAAGCCTTTTGTTATTTAAATTTGAATGGAACCATCGGGAAGGTTGATCAGATTATGACTTTTACAGCCACAGATAGAAAACGACCATCCAAATCTATAACCCTGTATACCTCTATGAATGGGATTTGCCTATCTGACTGAATACATTAAACCAAAGGTTCATTGGTTCAGAAAGTAAAAAATGTCACAACATATACTTAAAAATGAAGAAGTTGCAATCTAACAAATCAGTTTTGGTTCCAGTGCTCACAACAGGATCCAGTAGAATTTAGGTTTCTGAGACCTACTGGATTTTTTAAAAAAAGAGCCTTCAAACCTGCCATCACAAAATGGCAGCATAGTAGGTGAGTCAGTTACAAAATGGTGGCTTGAACAATAATTACAGCATCCCAGAGCAGGTCTGCAGTGCACAGCAGGGAAATCTTTCCTCTGCTATTTTCCTAAGACCTCCATTGTAAATTGCCCTGCGGGGGGGGGGGGGATATACAGTTAACCCTATGTTAACTGCCCTAAGCCTCAGGATAGGGCGGTATATAAAAAGAGAGAGAGAGAGAGATGTAAGTCATAGAATCATAGAATTATAGAGTTGGAAGGGGCCACACAGGCCATCTAGTCCAACCCCCTGCTCAACGCAGGATCAGCCCTAAGCATCCTAAAGCATCCAAGAAAAGTGTGTATCCAGCCTTTGCTTGAAGACTGCCAGTGAGGGCGAGCTCACCACCTCCTTAGGCGGCCTATTCCAGACAGCTTTATCAGCGCCGTGGTGAGCCCAAGGTCACCCAGCTGGCTGCATGTGGAGGAGTGCAGAATCGAACCTGGCTCGCCAGATTAGAAGTTGGCACTCCTAACCACTACACCAAACTGGCTCTCATAGCATAGACCTGGGATACTGTGCTGGATGAGGGAATAGCAGCTGGGTTAGGGTTGCCAGGTCTCCTCTGGGCCCTGATGGGGGACGGGTGGGTGTTTGAGGGTGGCCAGGCTCAGGTGAGGAAACACTTGGATCTGGGTATGGATTAAAATGGACGGTAGTGAAAAGTATTGTATAACCTCCCCACTGTTACTTTTGAGAGCAAATTCAGCAACTCCAGAGTGACAATTGGGGGTTCATGAACCACATTGGTGTATGGTGCCATTTATCTTCTTATTTATGTTGTGGTATATAATCCCTCTTATATGGACTTATGAGCCTCTTGTGGCGCAGAGTGGTAAGGCAGCGACATGCTGTCTGAAGCTGTCTGCCCGTGAGGTTGCGAGTTCGATCCCAGCAGCCGGCTCAAGGTTGACTCAGCCTTCCATCCTTCCGAGGTCAGTAAAATGAGTACCCAGCTTGCTGGGGGGTAAAACGGTAATGACTGGGGAAGGCACTGGCAAACCACCCCGTATTGAGTCTGCCAAGAAAACGCTAGAGGGCGTCACCCCAAGGGTCAGGCATGACCCGGTGCTTGCACAGGGGATACCTTTACCTTTATATGGACCAGATCAAGGTCCCTTGGGACACCCCAAACTAGAAATCCCCACAGATGATCATTTCACATACAAAAGTACTAAACAATAACAGACAGTCGGCACCTTCCACTCTCATGAGTGCATTAATCAATGCATCGACAGCTTCCTTCAATGTGGGCAAAAAAGTTATGTTTTTCTTTACTACCGTTGTATTAAAATGGAGAGATTCTTTTTGTTTGTTTGTTTTCTAACCTCATATCTTTTTATTAGCAGTGCTGTCTATTGATCCATTCCTTTGTTTCACCTCACCACCCTGTAGTGTATCCACAAACTAGGGATTGTCTTCTCATTTGACAGCTTATTAATAAACTTCTAGCTTCTGACTAGATTAAAATTTGATTTCTCCAATATCCTTTGGGTTGCATTTGTTTGTTTGTTTGCTTTTTAAAAATGGGGTCTTTTATGGATAAGAAGGGAACAGGAGAGCAGCTGTCAATTAGTTTTTAGAACCTGGTGCTGACAGGGACATTAATTTTGCCGACTCTTGAGTCAGAATTGTCTTGGAATTGATAGTCCAAGGTCAAAATGCAGCTGTCTGGAAAGTAAACTAGCAGACCTCTTCCCAAAATATTCTGACAGGAGGCCAGTCATTTCCAGCAGAAGAGATCTGGGTCCTTGCCACATGTGTGAACATGTGTGCTTTAGCACATGAGAGATCCCATATTTTTAAGGCTGTGGAAATGATTTACAGATCAAAAAATGTCATTGTACAGTAGTATTCTGTGTTGTGCTTTGCTTATTCCTGATCACAGTGTTTCACTATGAGAGAGAGCAGAGCATCAAGTGGCTTAATAAAAGAATAAAACAGTTTAGTTTAGAAGAGAAACAAACTTTGTGTATAAAGAGGAGCGAGAGAGAGAGATTCCTATCTGTCTAACTGTTGTCTGCAGTCATTCTGTCTGGCAAGCTGGGAGGAACTATACTCAAAGGAGCAGAAGCCTCCTATTCAGTCAATCAGGACACTGGGGGAAATTGTTTGGAAATCATCGGGAAGTTCTTCTTCTAACTGTGCCAAATACACATCTCTTCTGATGCCCCCTGCAGGACACTCTTCATATTCTGTTCATTCATGCACACTGCAAATCTTGCATATTCTAACACTTTTGGGGAAAGAAGAAAAATATCTCTGGGATGAAACTGCAGTGGAATAGGTGGATGGGAGATTTTATTTGAGAAAAAGATATGATTGGCCCATTCATATCCTCCTTGAAGGTAAGACAAAAAGCAAAAAGTGACAAGCAACTGTTCTGGCTGGTTGTATGGCTTTTAAACATGCAACATATATGACATCTATAAGTACAATGAATAGCGTATATAAACGCTGGTTTATTTATTCACAAGCAATATATACATTTGATGAGAAAATTTTGGATTTTGGTGGGGGGAATAGGTAAATGGGGGGAAACACACACACTTGTTGAGTCACACAAGGAAGACGTGAATTTGAACTGAGGATTTGGGGGCTGAAAGAACAAGGATGAAAAATTTACAGTTATCTTCATCCCCCAAAATATTGAAACCTATCACTCCATTACAAGAGTTGCTAACGTCCAGATATAGCCTTGAGATCTCCTGGCATTAGAAGTGATCTCCAGGAAACAGATCAGTTCCCCAGGAGAAAATGATTGCTTTGAAGGATGGACTCTATGGAATTATACCCTGCTGGGCATCTCCCCTCCCCAAACCCTATGCCTCCCACCCCCCAAAATCTTCAAGAATTTCCCATCCTGGTGTTGGCAACTCTGCTCCATTCATTGAAGAGTAACCTCTGCAAGGGAACAGCTTTCTACTCATTGGTGCTCCCTTTTTATAGTGTAGCTGGTAAAAAAGCACTGCCCATTTTTGCACTGAAATTAATTTTAAAATACTTGTATTTCTGTTGATCTCTGTCGATCCAGGACCCAAAAAATTCATAATTGCCTTACAGAATTCACTCCCAGAAGATCTGGGGTTGACCATTAAGACGTCTTTTTAAAAAGGAGTTTAAACTGATTAATAAAGGATAGGTCTGTCACATGACTGTGATGACTGTTGGCTGTGATATATTCATGGTCAGAGGCAGTATACCTCTCACTCCCAGTTGTTGGGAAGGGTCAAACAATGGGCTATTGTCTCTGTGTTCTGTTTGCAGGTTTTGCAGAGGCACCCAGAACTAGTTCCTGACAGTTCCTCAGTGGAACAGGCTTCTTCAGGAGGTTTTGGGTTCTCCTTCTGTGGAAGTTCTTAAGCACAGGCTAGATAGTCATCTGACAGAAATGCTGATTTTATGAACTTAAGCAGATGGTGAGTGAAAGGGAGGGAAGGGATGTGCCAGTGTTTGTCTCTTGTGGCCCTTCCTTGCCTACCCAGGGAATTGCTGATAGCCACTGTAGAATGGTAGAGGACAGGAAGGCCTGGAGGATCATTGTCCATGGGGTCGCGATGGGTCGGACACGACTTCGCACATAACAACACTGTAGAATGGTAGGTGAATTTCCTCCAGGCCAGGTTGGATTCTGGAGATTTTTGGTGTGTGGGGAGATCATTGGGCACGATATTGGGGTCACTGTGGGTAGGCAGGTAGTTGTGAGTTCCTGCATGTTGCAGGGCACTGGACAAGGTGACCCTGGAGGTCCCTTCCAACTCTATGATTCTATCTGGTTTGCCATTGTCCAAAACACAACAGGAAACTCCAGCTGGTAGCCACGTGGGACTGCTGTGGAAGAGTTAGATTCAAGGCCGGTAGCTCATTAGAGACCATCAAGATACAATTGGGGAATGGCAATTCATGTGCCCTCATTTCCTAGTACAGATGCTAATTTTCTGCCCCTTAGCATTTCTCTCCTGCTCTAATCAAGCTGATTATATTTTGCATTGTATCTTTGCAACCTGGCTCCCTTCTTTGCAACGCCCCTCCTTGCTTGTGACTGAAATATAAAGACCCAGAGGTTTCCATTCTGACTGCCATCTGATGAAGGGAGCTTGGACTCTCAAAAGTTTATACCCCCAAAATATAGTTGCTCTCTCAGGTGCTCCTGGACTTGGTTCTACCTCTCCCAGTCTTCTGATGTCTGCAGTATTTATCCTGACCATACAAACTGGGAATTGGTTTAAATTCCCAGGTGGGACCATACTGGTGAGAGAGGCTCAGAGAACGGATCTGTTTGACAAACAAATAAATGGACTGCTGAAATGAGCAGTTCTGTAGATCTGTGAACAGTTTATCACAACCCGTCCTCGAGAGTTAAACTGCCTGACGCCGTTTCTTAATTCCTCACAAATGCGTCTTCTGTTGTTTTTATTAAAAATTAATTTTAATAAATATTTAGGGAGCATTCCTTAAGCTACCTCTGCATATTCACGACACTCGTAATCATTTTGGTTGAATGGTGCTAATATCCCAAGGTCCTTGGAGAAAGTGTTTCCGCAGGATAATACATAAAACATTTGCATGCCAAGTAGGTTGTGTATCTTACATTGGGCATGTGCTTCTGCTTATAAGGACCTTTGCGATCAAGTCAGGAAATATTGCTGGAGTTCTTTTTGACCCTGCACTGTTTGATTGATAGAAAAATAGACAAAGGACGGTCTTGAACCACAGCTTCTCATGTGCTTTCTTATGCTGCTACAGAAGAGTTTGGAATCTATCCAGTGGCTTAATAAAGCTTGAAAAGATAGTCTCTTATGTTATTTATTCAGGCTTTGACTCTGCCAGAACGGTCTCTAGATTTGTTTTCCGTTTTCAATTTTTCGTCAGTGGCAGTGAGTCCGTCCTTGTTAATATTTGAGTATAATTAGGCAAACGCTCCTGTATCATGGAGAGTCAAGGCTGTGAGCTCTACAGTTGAGGCTGGGGCAGTGGGGGCTCACAGCCTTGACTCTCCATGATACAGGAGCGTTTGCCTAATTATACTCAAATATTAACAAGGACGGACTCACTGCCACTGACGAAAGATTGAAAACGGAAAACAAATCTAGAGACCGTTCTGGCAGAGTCGAAGCCTGAATAAATAACATAAGAGACTCTTTATCTTTTCAAGCTTTATTAAGCCACTGGATAGATTCTGTTTCTCTCTTGTCACTAATTTGGAATCATCCATTTTTTTCATGCAGCAGCTACAGAAGAGTTTGCCTTTGCTCATTTGTGCCTGTTGACGGTGTTGATCAGCTGTTTGGGAAGAGAAGTGGCGGCAGGATTCATCCCCCCACAGGGGTTCCCTGATGCATATTTGCTTCTTTAGATCTCGCCTTTCTTCCATCCTAGCTTCTCACATTTGCTGCTGTGATGTTGTGTATTGATATTCAAGCTCAGGTAGTTAGTGAATGTTTTATTTTATAATGAGATGCTATTGGGATTTTAGCTATGTTAATTAGTTTTCCTGAGTTTATTGTATTGTATGGTAGTATAGTGATTTTATGTTGAAAGTCACTTTGAAGGCCCTTTGGCAAAGAAGGCGACAGGCAATTTTTAAATATATCTAAACCAGGAAACCAATACATTTATAGTTGGGGGGTGGAAGGACTATTCCAATACTGTGTGTGAGCTATTCCGTCGTTTTGCTGACTGAATCACCTTTCCACACTACTTACAGAAAAAAGGATGCAAGCTGAATTTATGGAGTTTCAGCTACTTTATTGAATCAATATTACAGTGCAGGCTACTGATCAGAGGATCTTCTTTAAAATATAGAGTCATAGAATCAGAGAGCTAAAAGGGGCTCCCAGGGTCATCTAGTCTGACTCCCTGAAGAATGCAGGAGACTCACAACTACCTCACAGTGACTCCAATTCCATGTTCAGATGATGTCCTCTCCAAGTCCACTCACAGTGACTCCAATTCCATGTTCAGATGATGTCCCCTCCAAAAAAGCCAGAATCTCTGGCCAGTCTGGCCTGGAAGAAATTTGTCTCTCAACCCAAAAGTGGTGATTCTGTGTACATTCACAGAATCAGCATTTCTGTGAGGTGGCTATCGAGCCTCTGCTTAAAAACTTCCAAAGAAGGAGAACCCACCACCTCCTGAGGAAGCCTGTTTCACTGAGGAACCACTCTAACTGTCAGGAACTCCTTCCGGATGTTCAGATGAAAATTCTTTTGAATTAATTTCATCCCATTGGTTCTGGTCTGACTCTTTGGGGCAACAGAAAACAACTCTTCTCCATCCTCTGTATGACATCCTGTTGAGAACTTTTCCATCAGTCCAGAACATGAGAATTTCACTAGTGTCTCCTGCTGTTGACCACAAAACAGATGCAGCGATGTGTTAACATAAACCCATTTTCATTATAATTTACTGCTCACTCCCTATCTATATCAGACAAAATTGTGATAACATATATTGGGAGGATCATGTGTAGTGTGCTTCCTCACATATATGAGGGCTGCTGGACCTTCCCCAGGGGTGGAGGGTTGACTGGCAGGAAAACCAGACCTTCATCTGCATTGGTAGCAGTGTGGTGATGTCCCTTTCAGCATGGACCAGATGTGATGTCATCATACCCCCAGTGATGCAAAGATGCTCTGGTATTTGGCCAAGAACTCTATGGAAAAATGATTTCTACCATAGAGTTTGGCATTTGTATAAATAATAGAACAGCAGATTTTTGTGTATGAACTAAATTCAGTGACTGAACTCCTATTGACTTTGACATTGAGCTGTCTCTCGCTCAGGAAATGCAGTGTTACCACTGCAAAGTAATTCAGCCTACACTAATTTAAAAAGTTGCAAAGGATGGCTGAGGATTGAAACCTGCACCTGGAAGTTCAAACCTAGGAGATGTCTCTGGGGTTCTTTATGTGTAATATTATATGACTCCAGAATAATGTGTTTTCTTCAGTATTCTGTTTTTTGTTGGTTAAGGTAATGAGATTTTTCCTGTGCCTGGAGGGGGAAGATATAAAAAAACATCAATACTTTGCATCACAGCAGGGAAAGGGTTTGTGCATCCAGAATTTCCCGGTGAAGCACAAAGTCCAAAAACGCTCAAGGATAAAAATGAAACCTGTTCTTTTGGGCGTAATGGTCTTCTGCATACTTAACTGATATCAGCCTCTTTGGGGTTTTGATGATGGTACATCTTTCCAAAAGATATGTCCAAGCCCCACAGCTGTTACTTAGTGTAGGGATAAAGACAATCCTATTCAATGTACTAAAGAGGAGCTCAGAAAGATTATACAATTTCTACCTTGCAAAGTGACAAGCTATTTGAAGTCATCCTTGATGGCATGGAGAACAGAACGAACCAGCTCTTCCAGGACCAAAGTCTTGATGCTATTTGGACCCTGAGGCTAACTTTGAAAAAGAAATGCAAAAGATGTCTTTCAAGCCTGCCAACTCCTTTGGAATCCTGAGACAAGGTGGTGGAGAACGACTCCAAAATGACTGCTGCCTCAACCATCTAATATCAAGAAGAGAGGATGTGCATAACTAAGTAATTCTTCCACATTTCAGGCAGAAGCTCTGATTAACAGGATGCTTTCTTTAAATGAAGGTATTTTGAAAAAACACTTCTTGCTTACTATTACTATTACTATTACTATTACTATTACTATTACTATTACTATTACTATTACTATTACTATTACTATTAATAGTAATAGTAATAGTAATAGTAATAGTAATAGTAATAGTAATAGTAATAGTAATAGTAATAGTAATAGTAATATTATTTAATTTATTATCGGCCACTCCCAAGCAGGGTCGTGACGAGTTACAGATGTCCAGTTTAAAAAACCCCAATAAAACCCCATTAAAATGGACAGAAAATACCAATACAATAGACCAACAACCCAACAACATGGTGGAGAAAACAACCCCTACCTCTAAAGGGAGGAGGAAGGAGAGACAAGGTAATCAAAGTTGTAGCTTGACACCAGGGGGGCCCCGCTGATCTTTCCCCACTGCCCCAGCCTCAACTGTAGACATGGCGGAAGAGCTCTGTTTTGCAGGCCCTGCGGAACGCTGGAGTGGTGTGGCGAAGTGTACAGAGTGTACAGATTTGTGCTGTGGTGTACACATTGTATTTATATTCTGCCCTATCTTTATGACATCATAACTGAAATACATTGAAATACAATCTAAGCTAAAATTTACATGAAAATTAATACATTGCGAAGTTAAGTATTCAAATAAAGCCCGGAAAAGTACGTAAGCACTTTCCAACAGTCTGCCGAATTCCTGTTATTAGCTAGAGAAGGAAGACTCATTAATTGGAATAAGGATTAGGACAGATTTCGGCAGGAAGGTCAAACTCTCAGATGTTGTTCAGGACTCAGCTATTGGCCTGACACAACAGCTGTTTTACAAGGAAGCAAATATATTCTCCATTTTTCATACAAAATGGAAACTGAGTGAATGAGGAGCATTGTGGGTAATATACCTTCCAGGAATGAGTGGTTAGATCCCTCCACAATAACAACTGAAGAGACCGCTAGTTTGAAAGCAATGGCAAAATGGAAGGAAGCATCAAAATTCAGGTCTTCTGAAAACACCACGAGGGGCTTTATGTCATGCAGGAAGTGATACCCCACCAGATGCATACCCTCCCATCTCCTTCCCCCATTATCGACTACAATGCATTGACTGGTAATGGCTGTGTAATGCGTGGGGGAGGGGGAGTGGTATAGGGCAGGGGTAGTCAACCTGTGGTCCTCCAGATGTTCATGGACTACAATTCCCATGAGCCCCTGCCAGCAAACGCTGGCAATGGCTCATGGGAATTGTAGTCCACGAACATCTGGAGGACCACAGGTTGACTACCCCTGGTATAGGGTATCCCCCCTTCCTCATCATTCCTTATGGGTCTGTCATGGGTAGGTATGCTGCAGTTCAACCTTTGAAACAAGAAGCAGAAGCATTTAAAGGTTATGTCTTTCTTTAGAAAACGTGTATGCCACCTCAACCTGCTCTAGCCGACTACTCCCGCCCACTTTTATGATGCACATCAAAGGTGTCTTCGGAAGGACGCTCCTGTCTTCCAGTTAACCGTGAATTAAAAGCAGAGTCCACAGCAGCCTTTTAATTGTACCAGAAGAATGCATTGCAAGGAATAAATTACTTTCCTTTGTTCTGGTGTCAAACTCATCTGATCCCGTCATATTTATAAAGTCTGTTATTAATCTGTAGGTCTGACACCAGAACAGCTACTTCGGGTTGCTTTGGGGGGGGGGCTAATAAAAGAAACCATGTTCTGCGGTACTTATTAAAACATTCCCAGCGTGGGTAGACAGCTGATTTTTTTTGTCCTATTAAATAATAGCAGGAGACTGACCTAAACATTATTTGCACTAATAGCTAAGGATGGTGTCTCTTTCCAGTCTGTCACCTAAAAGCATGACTATTTGATACGGAGATAAAGCCGGGATTAATGTATTTTGGAATAAAATTCCTCACTGGTATTTGCTGAACAGTGCAGAGCAGTGAAAGAAGGCATTCAATGAATGCTACGGTTCCCATCTATTGCATCCAATGATGGGACACATGGATTCAAATGAGCACCACTCGGGGCGCTTGCCTGCACCGCTCGAGCATGTCCTCGTGATGAGGAGCATCCCTCATTTTGATTTTCGGAAGGCTCTTAAAGCCTTCTGTGCCCTTTTTAGTGTTGGCATTGCAGGCTTAAGCCTCCCAGCTCTGTCATTAGACAGCAGACTTTAGCTGAAATTCCCCGCCCCCCAAGGAGAAACACACGAGAGGTATATTTGCATGCTCTATTTGCTATGAGTTCTCACAGTGGGAGTGACTCATGCTTTTCCAGGAAGGTCAGACAGTCGTCAATGAAGATGCTAGCTGCGCAGTGCATTGTATCAATCTAGGTTGTCTTGTGCTTAGTCCATAAAATTCATATTTTTAGTGGCAGCCCCATGGTTACGGAGCAGCCTTTACAAGGAAGTGCACCTGGCGCCCTCCGTCTTGTTCTCTAGGAGGCAGCTGAAGGGTTAGGATTTGATTAATTTTTCTGCTTACCGGAGGTTCTAGATTATTGATTTTTTAACTTGTGGCTTTTATTTGTTTGATGTATTTCATTATCCTTACCATAGTAACAGGCTTTGAGTTGATAAGAAAGAAGAGCCAATTGTACAACATCCTATCTCACACAGTAGTCAGTTCCTCTGGATGGCCCGCAAGAGGGCATAGAGTCTGAGGCCTTCCCCTGATGTTACTTCCTGGCACTGGAATTCAGAGGTTCCATTTAGTGAAAAAGAAGAAGTAGAGTTGGTTTTTATTCCCCAGTTTTCACTAATCTCAAAGTGGATTACAATGGCTTTCCGTTCCTCTCCTTATAACAAACACCATGTGGGGTAGGTAAGGCTGAGAGCAATGACAGAAATGTTATAGGAAATCATATCCAACAGGACTGTGACTAGCCCTAGGTCACCCTGCTGTCTGCATGTGGAGAAGTGGGGAATCAAACCTGGTTCTTCAGATTGGAGACCGGCCCTCTTAACCACACTAGCTAGAATCCATTCATCGTCTTTATCTTCCAGGAATCTACCTAACCCCCTTTTAAAGCTGTCCATTCCTGTGGCCATCACTACATCCTCTGGAAGCGAATTCCACATTTTGATCGCTCTCTGTATAAAGGAGTATTTCCTTTGGTCCATCTTGAACCGATTACCCATTAGTTTCATTGAAAGAAGTTCCTGTAAGATAGAAAGGCAGCTAATAAGTGTTTCCCCACCCAAAACTGGCACCTGTCCTGGTAGGAGACTGTATAGCACAGTGAATTTACAATAAAGATGTTTGAACAGACATTTAATTCTTGCTAACTAATATATATTGTAGTTTACTAACTAATATATATTGTATCTTTAACTATAATTCTTGTGGGTGAACTGTACCCCAACTGCAGTGGGTGAACTGTACCCCACCATAGTTGCTGCTGGCATAAGAAGCCCCTTTGGCACTGGCAGAGCTATTGGGTTTAGCTGGCAGAGCTATTGGGTTTAGCCAATGGCCATCCAAGGCAGCAGTTCATGGAGAACATTCCTTGTAAGTTAAGGGGTCAGCCTGACCATGCTTTCTGTCTACCTTTATCCTTTCCCCTTCTGCATTACTGAAGCAAAGATGCACATGGATAAGGTTCTATAAAACAAAGAAACCTGGAGACAATCTATGGTGATTGCATGGAGATATTCACAGAGATGTGGTCCCATGTGTGATGAGTAATTAAATTGTGGAATGATAGCCGCTATTTCAGATGCCTTTTAAAGGGTATTAGAAAGATACAAGGAGGATAGGTCTCTTAGTCAGTTTGCAAGACCTGAGCAAGACTGTTAACAATAGAAGGTTGTAAGGTTGCTATAAGTCAGAAGCAACTTGTTCCACCAGTGCTCCTAGTCACAGTAACTAAAGGGAATACAAGTATGAGGAGATAGTCTGAGACTCCTTTTTGTTGACCCTCCCCAGCAGCTGGCTGGCTCCAGTGTGATGGAGACCAGATGGACCATTGGTCTGACCCAACAGGGTTCTTCTTATGTCCTTAAACAAAATGTAAAATGATTGAAATGCCCTCAAACATGACCTATATGGTTTTGTATGCATTTCTAGGTGAAATGTGAATTTCATTGCCCCAAGCAAATCTCAAAGATTTCATGCGCAAGATGTGCCTGCTAATAGTCCCTCAGATGCTTATATTTCAGTATCTAGTGCCTCATGCACAATTTGGTTTGGGGCAAACTCATTGCAAGACAGTATCTGCAGCAGTGTGCCCAAAAGCTAATCCTGTTCATGGTGACAAATTGAGGCACCTGGGAGGCTACCTGCCTCCAAAGAGACACGAGGAACTAGCAGATCAAGAGAGGCATAAAAATCACCAGCATGCCTGCCTTCAAAGTGGAAGCAGAGTCCTTTTTTTATTATTTCAAAAGTATGTATAGCAGTGAACTGAACTGGGCACTGGAGTATTTGATTGGAAATGTGCTAACGGGCACCTTCTAACACATTGACTCAAGCTGCTAATCCAAGAGCCTGGGTAGAAATATGTTTTGCAGCTTTTAAATCTAATGAGCCTTGCTATGTCTTTGCTATGCTTGAAAGCTGGGGGAAGATTATCACACAATTTACAAAGAAGGATTAAGCCTTTGTAGGACATCATTCTCAAGCGACATCACTCTCCCTTTGGATTGCAACGGAATGCAAAATAGCACCTTCATTGATTTGTGTGCTGCATCTCATTGGCCGTTCTGTTGCCTGGTTTGGAGAGATTCTGCTTGGGTAATCATGAATGATTTGGCATTATCTGCAAATGTGACAATCGCTCTTTCCTCCCCAAGTCTAGTTCATTTCGGAATTAGTTAAATAGCACGGGGTCCTTCCAAACAATTCTTTCCTGCTTATCTCCCATCTGCTCCCTTGGCAGTCAGAACCCGTGACAAGGTCTAATGTGGCTTGAAAAACCATTTCAAGAAGCCTACAGCAGTCAGGTCTAGCAACCCCTGCTACCTATGGTAGTAAAACCATTTAACCTCTTTATAGAAGGGAAATGTAACAGAAGGAGAAGAAACAGATTCTAAAGTGTGCCATGTTTCTCAACAGAGCCACAGATTGAGAAAAGATTCTGGACTTTGGTTCTGAGGTTGTAAGACCATTTGTGTCCTCACAAGAAAGGAGGAAATGTATATTTCACCGCTGATTTATGGTGACCCTGTAGGATATCCAAGACAAGAGATGTTCAGAGGTGGTTTGCCATTGCCTGCCTCTGCAGAACAAATCTGGACTTCTATGGTGGTTTCCCATCCAAATCCTAACCAGGGTCCATTCCACACACATCCATTAATGCACTTTCAGTGTGCTTTGGCAGCTGGATTTTCCTGTGCAGAACAGGAAAATCTACTTCAAAAGTACATTATCTGTTGTGTGCAGAATAGACCCTGGGACAACCTTGCTTAGCTTCTGAGATTGAGCTAGCCTGGTCAATCCAGAACATAGCTTCACTATAAAACTGTTGTGTTCACACAACAGCAAAGAATATGTGACTCTGCCTTAAATAAACAATGATGCCCAAATTCGTTAACCAAAAATCCCAAATACAGGATGACCCTCAATGATTCTATGATCCAGGACAGAATACTATATCTAGTGTAAAGCCTATTTATGTCCTCTTCAACTCAGCCTCCCAGAAGACCCAAAGAGCATAATAGGTCATACCGTAAACAAATTATATGTCTTATGTATAGTTTGTTAAATCAAGATCTGGCCAGCAATGATTTTTCCCCTTAGATTCTGGCTTGGGTCAAGAAATATGACAAACTTATGTTAGTTTGTCTTCTGTACCAAAATGCCCCTTCAGCATGATGGAGAGAAATGTTTTTGGACCCTTTGAAGAGAGAAGCATGTGCATAGGGCAGATACCTGACTGCATCTGCTCCAATGCAGAGCATACCAAATCTGGGATTTTGAAAGCCATTTTAATTTATTTTGCTCCAATGGCAGACCAAAGGACCCCAGATCCAATTGATCTGTGCTAAAAATGTCTGTGTGTGTATGCGTGTGTTATGAACTGAAAGCCTTGTAGTGTGAGGGACCTAGCTATGTGAGTTGTCTGGAGCTAAGCATTTGTCCTTCAGGGCTACCTTCAAGGGCAGACAAGTGTGTACAATGTCAAGTGCTGTAAGTGGCCAGCTTTATGAAGCCTGTGTATTGACTAGGTCTACAGTAAGCCTCAAAAGGCAGGCTCTCCATCATTTCACTGGTCAACAGAACAGTGCCTGCTGCCCGTCAAGTGCCTGCTTAACTTAGCTTTGAGCATGGTTCACCTTGTCTTCCAACAGGTTCATGTTGAAGGATGCCAACAGCATGAATCCACACTCCTTGATTTTGGTCCCGGTTTGGTGAAAAGTGACAGGTATTTCTAGGTTTCTCTCTACCCGTGTTCTGTTATGCAACTGGGTATCTTGCCGCCTGTCTCCTTTTGTTTGAAGAACAATAGCGTATGTGAGTGGATGTCAGCGCTTGTGTGGGATGAATGGTGATGGAAGGCTTTTGAAGTGAAATATGTCAGAAGACACTGACATCATCATAACAATGTACAGAGCTTTGATTATATTCACTGAGCAGCATCAACTCCACTGGGGCAGCTTATGAGAGTTCAGCCTTCGTTCCTAGGCTTCAGCTCTCCGTCACTCCTTCCTTCAATGTAATCTCAGCAAAATTTCACAGAGATGAGAGCCTGCTCCAAAGCTCACTCAGGCAAGTTATTAAGTATTTGCCGCTTGAAGTGGCTGGAACCCCAAACACGAAAGGAATACATTGACTGGTATACTCATTCTGAGTTTCCCAGAGTTCTGGTTTGGAAAGGCTGAGGGGGAAGAATGTAATTCAGAGTTTACAGACAAATAAGCAAGCTCTAAGGGGTTTGGGAAGAATTGCATGCTTGGCTCAGTCCACTGGAACCAACTTGTCATGAAACCGCCTCCCACAAACACACACAACACTAGTTGTAATGGATATGATCTAAGCTATTTGGTTGCACTCACACCTTTCCATTGATCAGGTCAGGGTACATAGGATTGTTCTGCTGTGATTTTAGCATCACAAAAGCCCTGTGTGTGCGGGGCAGGGAGAGAGGAAAACCGTGGCCAGGTCTGCAAATTGTAACTCCACACTTCAACAACTACACTGCATCACTGTAGTTGTAGAGGTGCTGACTTCTAATCTGGCAAGCCAGGTTTGATTGCTCCTCCACATACAGCCAGCTGGGTGACATTGGACTCGCCACAGCACTGGTAAAGCTGCTCTGACCGAGCAGTAATATCAGGGCTCTCTCAGCCTCACCTCCCTCACAAGGGGGTCTGTTGTGGGGAGAGGAAAGGGAAGAGGATTGTAAACTGCTTTGAGACTCCTGGTAGAGAAAAGCGGTATATAAGCACCAACTCCTCCTCCTCCTTCTTGACATACTCAGCATCTATATGCTCTGTTTCAATCCATGGCATCGCCAATCAAAGATTTTCGTCAGGTGGCAGAAATGGGAAGAATCTGTCTCTGTCTTTGGACAGAATAGGCAAAATTGTTCTAGAAGGATAAGTGGTGAGAGTCCATCTCAGGTAGCATCATCAGAACATAAGAAGACCCTGCTGGATCAGGCCAATGGCCCATTTAGTCTTACACAATGGCCAGTCACCTCTAGAGGGTTAACAACAGGGCATAGAGGCTAAGGCCTTCCCCTGATGTTGCCTCTTGGCTCTGAGATTCAGATGTTTAGGACCTCTGAATGTGGAGTTCTTCTCAGTCACCAAGGCTAGCAACCATTGATAGACATCTTCAAAGAATCTACTGAATCCCCCTTAAAAGCCTTTAAATACATTAAATGTTTAAAATTTAGTAGTGGCTTGTGGTAGCAGCTGAGGATTAATTTGATGTAAACAAGTAACTATGGGTAAATAAATCTGCCCTGGCAGTCAGCATGGGAGTTCATTCAGTAAGTCTCTGCTTCTGATCTTGCCATATCTGTGAGTAGCCTTAAGCAAACTACTCTTATTTTTGATGCAATAAACCCAATTGTAGGTTTGGCCTCTGATCCCTGGGTTGCAGTCTCTGTCCTGAGTGACTCAACAGATGTCAATATCCCCTCAGTGGGCCTTGAGTGTTAGGAAAGAGTCTTGTTCAAGTGCTTATTATGGTTTGTAACCTCTTTGAGTGTCCTAACTAGCTGATGGGACAAGATGTATCTCTGTGAAAAAAGAAGGGCGGTTCAAATGTTGAAAAGGACAGAGAGATGCGGAGAACTGAAGCACCTTGGGGGTCTAGAACTATGATCTGATATGGAGTGGTGGATCTGCTGCTTTGGAAAAGTGCCTCTATGCTTCCACCATGCAGTTATAAGGACAGTAAATACAAGTTTTCTCTGATGAGTCCCTTATGCAAAGCTGGATCCTATGGCTCTCTTCTACTAAGTTTTCCTTCAAGGGAGAAAGCCTTCATCCAATGAAAAATGATTTTCTCTGGTGGAGAACAGCTTCCTTTGATGGAGAAAAGGCTTTGTTTGTTGAAAGAAGTCTCTTTCATTTGGGGAAAAACTTGATGGAAGGCAGCCACAGCAGCCAACTCTGTGAATAAGAATCAGAGGGTCCAACCCACCAAATTCCCCAAAGGGAACCAAATCCTGGATGTTCTTGGCCCTAGGGGAAGTAGGGTGTACATAAAAACCTGGCAGTGCAATATAGAACATCGAGTATTGGAAGTGCTAATGAGATAATCTACGCCAAGCCCTTTGGGCACTCAGGAAGAGCATTATATAAATACAATTATTAAGGTGAGGCTTGGCGTATCATCACAACTCAATGATGCTGTGCTGACATTCGTTGCACTCCGAAATATTGGCTGACCTGGTGCATTCACCATGGGAATGTTTTGATTTCTGTCTCCCCCCCCCCCACCACCACCAATGTTAAGAAACTGTGTGTTTCCAAGGAACTCTGAGATGCCTCAGTAAAATGCCATTTTTCAAAAATAAAATGGTACAAACACAGGAAATCGGAGCAAGATCCAGGGAATAACAAGAAGGTTCTTACATTGTTCAAATCAGCCCCAGAGTATGACAGGTCTCTCTGTGATGCCATAGAGTGTTCACATCAAGCATTGATGAGTACTTAGTTCTGAATGTTCTTCCGCTTCACTTCCCAGAGGTTTCTAGAGGGCAAACTCTGAAAATTCAGGACACAAGACTGAGGGTGGGTGGAAGGAGAGGAAGAGGGATTCCTAAAGCTCTGGAGGGGGTTCCTCAGATACAGGCAGGATGAAAATATCAAAGAGTTGTATGAAATTTGAGGAAGCTACAGAATGCTTGATGTGGCTTGCCCTGTGGAAAGTGTATACATTGTGATTCAAGGGATAGAATAGGAACCCAGGGGCACATTAAATACTTTTTAAAAAATGAAGATTTTATTAAGAGGGGTATTTTTAAGGGGAAAAGATAAAAGCTAAGATAAATAAAAACGAGACACAGAAACCAAAAAAATCCAAATAAAGATAAAACTATATAAAGTGTAAAGTGAAGGCTTCCGATTTTCTCTACAACAAATGTAGTTATTTTATTTTCTCTGGTCAAAGAAGTAAGTTTCTCCATCATCTTCGCCAACCAATTCTTGCTGCCATTTGTCATGTATAAAAACATATATAAAAACAACTGTCACTTATAAACACAAAGTTCTATGACTTTTTTTTCCTAGTTGTCTGTCCATTAACGTCCAAAGAAAAGCCTGTGGTTTCATTTATACATTTGTCTTAATGAATGTATTGGTATCTTTACATGCTCACCATAAAGAGTAAAATGTCTTTCATGCTGTTCACATTTCCAATGTACTTTCAAAATATTTTTACACATTGTAGTTCATCTATCTGGTGACATCTACCAATGATGCATCATTTTATAAAAGTTCACTTTAAGACTGGAATTTAATGTAAATGTGAGACCCTTCAACCATGTATTTTTCAATCATTCCAAATTTTTCAGCCCATTCAGTGGCAACGAAAATACCAAAGATTTATTCCAGCATACACTTTTTGCAAGCGGGAGCTCACTTCATCAGATGCATGGGGTGCTCATCCAGCAGGTTTGTGTGTTTATTTGTGTATATTTAGATACAGAAAGGTGGAGAAAGAGGCTGGATCAAAACAAGATACAGTCACAACAGTTCAAGTGAGTGTTAAAGACTCTTTAACTTTCATAGCATAGCCAAAATATAAAGTCTAATACAGGATAAAATGAGATAAGAAGTTACAGAGATAGAACTGAAGTAATTAATACCTGTAACAGTTGGGATATGCAAATCATTCCTATATATTAAGAATCCCAGTCCCTATTAAATCTTAGGTGGGTAAAGGTAAAGGTAAAGGTATCCCCTGTGCAAGCGCCGAGTCATGTCTGACCCTTGGGGTGGCGCCCTCTAGTGTTTTCATGGCAGACTCAATACGGGGTGGTTTGCCAGTGCCTTCCCCAGTCATTACCGTTTACCCCCCAGCAAGCTGGGTACTCATTTTACCGACCTCGGAAGGATGGAAGGCTAAGTCGACCTTGAGCCGGCTGCTGGGACTGAATTTAGGTGGCTGAATTGTCTTAAAGTTTTAAGCAGTTCTATTGAATTGGAATGTATTGTTGAAGCCGAAGCCATAAGCACCATCTAATGGTGGTTGATCTAATGCAGCCATTTCACGTTGGATCCTCTGTTTTAAGCTCTCTTTGTGAGTAAAGGGATGACCAGGGGCCTGGAGACCAAGTCCAAGAGGAAAAGTAGAGGGACTTAGGAATGTTCAGCCTGGAGAAGAGACGGTTATATGGGAGAACACGGTTGCTCTCTTTAATTATTTGAAAGGTGGTCACAGAGGAGGGCAAAGAGCTGTTCCTTTTAGTTGTAGAGGATAGGGCACACATTAACAGGTTTAAATTATGGACAGGAAGGTTGCAGATGGAGATTAGGGAAAAATTTGCGACAAAAGTAGTTCAGCAGTGGAATCAGCTGTCTAGGGTGGGGGTGAGCTCCCCACCCACACACACACACTGACAGTCTCCAAGCAGTGGCTGGATGAACATTTGTCAGGAATGCTCTAGGCTTATCCTGCACTGACCAGGGGGTTGGACTAATTGACCTGCATGGCCCCTTTCAACCTAATGATCCTATATTTCTATAAATTGCAGTCGTAAAAAGTATCTTTCACCGTCACGTTTCCCTTTTACTTCCATTCTCTAAATTTTATGGCTTCCACGCAGCACCACCTGTTGAAATGCATGGTATTCTTTCAGAATGCTGCTTATTCTGTGATTGCTGTCTTGCAGAAAGTAGAAGAGCTGATTGTGCTTATTAAGGTTCCTGTCCTGCCCTGTATTATGCTTTAGAAGAGATTCCGCAATGCAGTATGCCTGTTTTTTACATTGAAATACCCGTCTTTAAGCCTGGCAATTCCAGTTGAAAAGACCAGGTGGTATCTATGTCCACTGCTTGAGACTCTGGGGCACCACTGCCAGTCAGCGTAGACTTAGGGCAACAGTCTCAGAATAAGACAGCTTCATGTGTACCGTGGTGCCCACCTTCAGGAATTCCCTGCAAGTCATCTGCTTTTTTCTTTTCTGAGGACAGGTGAAAACATTTGTATGCATATGAGTTTTCCCTGGTTACTGTTACTGTGTGTAGTGTGCCACAGCTGCTAATTTTCTTTTCAGAGCCTGAACCAAAGTTTTAAAACTTTTGGGGTCCGTTAATCACTGGCACCTCAGACTAGCCTGGTAATTTTGGTAGCCAGGTGTTTGGTAGTGAAAAGCTGCTACTTCCAGGAAAATGTGAACCTTTCGGCAAAGCATCAATGTGAGAATCAGAGTCTATCAGTGAGCAGGATCCTGCCTCCCAATGATATGCTCAGGTCCACATTTCTCCTTCCTTCCCATTTCAGTTTTTCAAATAAAAACACACTCCAAGTTTAGCTATATCATTTAGCTATATCATTACTCCTGTACTTTATTGTATTTTTACAAGGACGATAGTATTGCATGTTTCTTGGTTTAAGGGGCAAAATCAGTTAACAAGGTTATAAACTAAATGGTTATATAGTGGAGGGGGACCAATCCGTCTGTAAGATATTACATGATCTCACAAGAATAGTCTTGATTCTCGTCTTTATTCTCATCGCTTAAGCAATGCGTTGCATGAAAGAACATACAGTTCTGCAGTATTCAGGACACTCCCATAGATAGGGGTGGAGTGCCATCGCACCAATGGTCTTCCAGTTTTTACATGCACAAAAGACCATATTGTATGTATATGTGTGTGATGTATGTCTATGTGCATGTATGATCTAATACACCAACAGCCCTAACAAAAACATTCTTCATCCAACTTGGATTAATAGTCCAGGTATTTTGTATTATCATGTCAAGGTCTAGGTCTGTTATCCAGTGGCTTGGTTTGTGAACCAAACAACTTTTTGGAATCGTGTCTGTAACTATCGGCTCGGATATCCTGCTCATTTATTAGGAAGGTGATAAAACCCCATTTAATTGGTTCTTTGGCTTTAATTTATTTTTCTTTATTACATCTATTGATTAATCTGAAGCCATATCATAGTCAGACATTGATTCCTGCTGAGAATCATTTTAAGGCTTTGGCATGTATTTGGTCTTCCATTGCCTTCTGCTATTACTCTAATGAGTTATTGTAATTTGCTTTTGGAGATATAGATTCCAGAGTGTTTTCTTTAATTATGCCTTCCCCTTACATACATCTCGGTGAATTCTTCCTTTTCTTAAGGAAAATGTCTGTGTTTCAAAGAAACTTGATTTAGGCAGTTACCTTCTTTTTTTCTTGCAGAAAAGAAATAGAATCATAGAATCATAGAGTTGGAAGGGGCCATACAGGCCATCTAGTCCAACCCCCTGCTCAACGCAGGATCAGCCCTAAGCATCCTAAAGCATCCAAGAGAAGTGTGTATCCAACCTTTGCTTGAAGACTGCCAGTGAGGGGGAGCTCACCACCTCCTTAGGCAGCCTATTCCACTGCTGAACTAGGAGGAAAATGAGACATCTGAACTCCTATTGTCTCGACATCAAATGTTTTTCATAACAAGCATGCAGTCCTCCATAACTGGAATGGGGTCTGCAGTATAAGTCTTCTAAATACTAGCCTGGGCTGCCTAGGCTCCCCCATTCCCAGTCTATGCGGTCATAAGGCAACACATAATCCAGGGCTTCATGATGGTTTTCTTGATGGCCCTGTGAGGGTGGGAATTACTTAATTTTAATACATTTGTTAAAATCTGTTAAATATTTATCAGGTGATATGACCATATATGGTCATGTCGGCCCTCCACGCCTCCCAAAATGGCCAATGATGGGCCTGGAGGGGGTGGGAATGGGAGGGGCCCCAGGTGGGCACATACGCAGCTAGGCTTCCCAACCATATTCCGCCATATTGTGCCACTTCTGGGGTTTCTCGAAGCATGAAGAATGCTTCAGAGACTGAGAAAGGCTGACATAATCTATGGAATGGTAGCTCTGCTTTTCTCCAGAATAAACTCTTATTACCAACAGACTGTCCTTTTTAGAATACAGCTCATTGGTTTTCAATCAGGCTTTTTTTACTATGTAGAAATGAAACTAAATGGATCAAGTAAACTCTTTACACGGTGGGCAGAGGGCCGTGTGGTGCCCCGCAGCCTGGAAGGAGGCGAGTCGGCCAAGCGGAGCCCTCGGCAGCCAGGAGTTGTGTGGCGACGAGGCTTGGCGAGCGGTGCCACATGGCTGGGGGAGGCGGGCGCTTTGCTGGGCACGTCCGGATTGGGCTGTTGGGGAGTTGGACGATCTAGGGATTGGCCTGCTGCCCGTGGCTGTCTGTGGATTCCGAGAAGTTCATTCCGATTGGTCCTGTTTGATTATTTAAAGGTAAGAGGAATATGCTCCAGAAAAGCCATGTACTTACTTGGGGGGGGTGTCACTGTTTCTCAAATACTGCTTCCTGGTCCCACCCTTGCTATGCTGGTGGTCTGGCAATTGCTTTACTTATAGCCTGAGTCCTGGGTCCCTTCCTTCTCTTGGGGGTTGCCTGACCCTCGTGGCCTCCCATCACCTCCCAAGGGTCTTGCTGTCTAATATAGCCTCTCTGCTCAGCCAGCTGCTTGAGCACATCCCCACTGCTTGGTATCTGAACTTACCTTGGCCCTGCACTCCAGTCAGCCCTTGCTGGTTTGCTGCCCATGTTGATGTTCCCCACACTCCACTGCACGTCCTAGTGCTCAGCCCAAGGCCTCCTACAGCCTCTCCTGCTGCCCTCTTTTCTCCCCCCGCACTGGCCAAATGCTGGCTTTTGTCAGCTCCAGTGGCCAGGCCACGTACAGTGCTAGTGTTTGCCATTCCCAGTTGGGAAAGAACTGGAGATTTCTTTGGGGGGGGGGAATAAAGTCTGGGGTGGGTGGAGCTTGTGAAGAAGCATGGTATAAGGCTGTACATCCCCCATGGCAGGCTTTTTCTCCAGGGGAACTGATCTCTGTAATTTGGAGAACTGTGGTAATTCTGAGAGATCTCCAAGCCCCACCTGGAGGCTGGCAGCCCAAGGTCTTGCCCCTTCATTGGCAGTGTTGGGCAAGATCTAGCCTGGCTGTATTTACTTCTGAATAGGCCTTTTAAATTATCTGCTGTTGCCCAGGGCAGCCCATCTGGCTCCTGGGGACAACTTGCATCTGGATTCTCCTTGAATACATGACACGTAGTCCATAAAACATTCAGGAGAAAGAGGTGGTAGGTAGAAAGAATTGCCTTTGGATCTCCTGAAAGACAGCACAGCACAAAGGGCTGATGTAGTGTCCTCATTTCTTATGTTCCATTTGTTTGTGAGCCGATATTATCTTTTGGCAGATGACCTGAAACATTGTCTCTGCCTCTGGGAAATACCATCCTAAGTGGCACATTGGTTTCTTATTTGAATGAATATTTATAACCGGAATGAAAATATGAAAGGGAAGCTTTTCTTAGGAAAATTAACTGCCGGAGCTAAAACACCTCCTTCAAATATGAATAATTTTCTAGATTTGTATGATGCACATTTAAATTTAAGTGCTTGACAAAAGCAACAAGCGCTCGTTTTTATTTGCAGATTTAGTAAGTGCGTTCAGCTCTTGCAACAGCTCTGAAAGGCAG
This sequence comes from Paroedura picta, assembly GCF_049243985.1. NCBI lineage: Eukaryota > Metazoa > Chordata > Lepidosauria > Squamata > Gekkonidae > Paroedura > Paroedura picta. The sequence goes on from NC_135378.1 coordinate 75,173,758, forward strand.
CTTGTTGGAGTGAATGCCATTTTAATTGCTTTTAAAAATAAATTTTGAGTAGTAAATCCCAAGCATTGACAGAATTAAACTCATTGCAACTTTTGTTTGGAGACATTTGCTCTTGCAAGATCACAAACACAGGAGCCAAACCAAATGACATTTTATGACAATAGTATATATTAATGAAAATTTAATTTAGGGCAGGTTATAAATAGATCATTAAGAATTATCTGGTGGTTTTGTGCTCAACCAAATCTATTAAGACATTGAAATACTGTTACATCAGGATGCCAGATAGACTTTGGAGATCATAAGGAAGGGTAGTGTTTCTATTCAAAAGAAATAATTATTTGATTAGCTTTGATTTTTTTTTTCTTACACGACTTGGAATAGACTCTTTTTGGGAGAGCCTGTCACTTAATAAGTCTGACAGGCTTTGAACTGTATTAGTCTTTGAGTAATGAAGATCACATCCACCCTTCTAAAATGTATGTGCATCTGTTTTAAAATCTGTTTCATATCCTTGGACAAACTTTGGGATTGATTAAAGTCAACAATCACAGAAACTAGCAAGTCTTCTATGTGTTTGACACTGATATGCAAAAAAAAAATTAAAAAGCAGGGCATGCATTTACTTTGTCAATGGATTGACAAATTTTATTGTTACAGAATAAAGCAAATTCTAACTTTCAAAGGGGGTAACTAGAGAAAACAGCTTACTGCATATAGTCTTTTTTGCTTTGGACAGTGGTCTTCAAATGGTAGGGTTGGTTGCACTGCTAATTTTAGGGGAGTGCAAAATTGGAAGGAAAGAGACAGGAAGCCTCATACAGAGCTTTTGGGGGTAGTGTAGATCAGTAGAAGAACTCTATGCAAAAGTAACTCAATTATCTTGGATGTATTTGCTTAAATCTCCCAAGCAGGAGAACTATTCTATTTTGTTTGCTCTGCATTAAATGTTTGGATGTGAGGCAGACATGTTTAAATTACATAATGAGAGCCTGTATGTACAGTGTTGAGTATTAGCCCATCTCTCTCTTTGCCTTCCTCTCTCTAGTTCTCAGTCCAAGTCCATGTTTACTTGTTCAGTTTCAAAACCCAAGCTCCATGTACAGGATTGACTGAAAAAACCTCCATCAGTTTTTCTGGGGGCGTCCTATAGTAACCGGCCTTGTCTCTCATTAGAGAATTAGCAAGGTAACAAAGCCTTCATGGTGCCAGAAAAGAATGAGTGAAAAAAAATATCACAAGGGTGGGCCCTACCATTCCACTCAGTGAAGTTGGGATCCTTTGTCCAACCTTAGAGAACCTTCCTTCGTCTTGAGTGCTGCTCTGTTGGAGGAAGTTTCTGTAGGCAAAATAAGGCTGCAGCGGTACAGTCAGGAGGCCAGTATGCAAGGCTCCTCCAAGAAGTTTCTCTTGGTCCACAAATGTTCCTGAGGAGTTGACTTTTAAAGGAGAATGTACTTCTGATCCCTACACTGCAGTAGGAATATGGGTGTCCTCCTTCAGAAAACCCTCCAAGCCAAAACCCCAAATGTTTTTTCATCATGACACCAACTTTTACACTGTGTGGTTAGTTCACACTATAGGCCATACCTCAGTCTATGGCTGTCGGTGGAGATGTGGGCACTACACAGATGATTTGGGCAAAAGCTGTGTGTCAGGAACCAGGCTAAGCCAAGCCTGCAGAGTCCGTGATAAAGACTCATCCGAGATCCAACAGTCAGTTCTAAATCCAAAGAGAGCTTTATTAAACGGAGTCAACAGAATGCTAAAGCAAGCCAATATCTTCCTAAGCAAAGATCTTGATAATAACAAAGAGCAATAGGCAATACAAGGCAGATATAGAGTCCTCTCCATAAGGGAGGGGTACAAAGGCATTTTGGCGGGAGAGCGAGAGGGCACCAAAAGTGTCAGGGTTCACAGGATGCCAGATGGCCAGGAATCTAATCTAAGTTGTTACAATATTGTTGAGACTAAGCTGTTTCTGCAAGGACACTTATAGTGAGATTGATACATCAACAGCAGAAAACTGCCTCTGGGAAAAGAAGGGAGGCTTGGAGCCTAAGGACAGATTTACAGATTTATGACCCCCGGTCTGCCAGGCTGGTGAAACTTAGCTGGCATGAATCGCGGTTCATGACACTGTGGTGCTGACTGTAGCTCTCTTTTATGCAGTGTAGAACCCTGACCACAAAGAAAGAAGGTTTCAGCAGCTACCATGTTGCCATGGTGGGGTATGAGCCATACCCGTGAAAGGACACGTTTCACAAGGCAACGGTAAGGGAGATTACAGAATCTCCAGAAAGACATATGGAAAATACTTTTCTGATTACCTGATAAGCTAGCTCTGACAATGGCCAGGAAAATCAAAAGCTTCATTTTATTTCTAATGACAGCGACGTTGATTACGGATGTGGTAGCAGAATAAATGCATCTATCAAAGGTTGAACAGAGCTGTGCGTGCTTCAGACAGGATAAAAATGAGACCAAAAAAATGCTAATGATAAAAAAGCAATAGAAATCTCACTTGACAAATGAGGTGAAAAATTTGAAAATAGAATGTGTTAATATTAATAGTGCAATTGCAAGACAGAGACCAGATTAAGGAATCCATCTGCTGCAGGGGCTCAAGCCTGTCTTGTCTTATCACAGATTTTGAATGAAGTCATGTTATGGATTTCGCTTCAGAGAAATTTGCTTTGCCTACCACTTATTGGTTGGGCCTTTCTGCCTTAGCTTCTGCTACACTACAGTAGTCATCACCCACCCACCTAGTTGCTTGGCATACTGAGTGGAATAGTAATTCCAAACACTTTGTGGCAGATACAGCCTCATCACTGTAAATGCAGGGGTCTAAACGAAAATTCAGGAGGTGTCCACACTTACATTTCCAACAGGAGGGGTTTCAATCCGACATTACATTCCAAAGTCTTTTATTCCTGTTCTATTTCAGTGTCACTATTACAACTTCTGCTTCATCCCAATGAAACTGGTAGTTATTGCCTGTATCCAGATTAAGGTCTCCCTTCCAAGTACAGTCTTGCTTAGTGGTCTCCCTTCCAAGTAACAACCCTGCTTAAATTCTGAGATCTGATAAGATCAGGCTATACCAGGGATTCCCAACCGGGGATCCGGGGACCCCTGAGAGTCCACAGGAGTTCTGAAGGGGGTTTGTTGGAGCTCTGAAATGACTTGGTCTGGAGTCTTCTCAGCTCCTACTTTTCTTTCTGGCCTACATGAGGCAGAGTCACCATAGTAGTTGTAAAGGTAGGGGAAGGGAGCAAAGGGAGTGCTAAGAGTGTGGGAAATGATGTCACTTCCGGGATATGGCAAGGGGGGCGTGGTCAGCTTACATTACTTCCAGGGCTCCTTGAAATCTGAAACTTTATTTCAGGGGTTCCTCCACAGTCACAAGGTTGAAAAAGGCTGGGCTATACCATGCCACCTTCTTTCATCTCTGATTCCATAGGAGGGTGATAAAAATTGAAAGAAGATTTCCTGCAGACATCATCTTACAATGAAAATGTCCCAGGATTTTACAGCTAGAAGATCGTAATACTCATGGCCAGAACTATTGCCAAATTTAAATTGCAACAAACCCACTGGATATGCAGCCAAACAGAATTCATGGTGGATCACTGAAAGCATTGTGGGAAATAACAGCAATGAATGGAACAGAACGAATGCCAGTCAGTGGACTGTACAAGAGGTAGGGATGCTAGGAATTTCACAATGACTATGTTTGACAGTTGAATTTAGCATGCTTGACTGTAATGATCAGACGTGAACCATTCACGGAGTCTGGCACCACATGATTCAAATGAGCCAATAAGGAGGTCTTGCGCTGCCAGACTCCAATGCCTGCCCAAACAAGTTTAAATCAGGTTTTTGCAAAAGCACATGTGGACAAAAATGTTGCCCAATCCAAACAGATCTGCAGCCATTAATGTTGCTCTAGAAGACTGGGACAAAAAAAATGACTGGTAAGGTTTTTAAAAGTAGTTATATATCATTGCTTTATATGATTTGTGACTGATTTATCATGTCTGTTTAAGCCAGGGGTAGTCAAACTGTGGCCCTCCAGATGTCCATGGACTACAATTCCCAGGAGCCCCCTGTCAGCATTCGCTGGCAGGGGGCTCCTGGGAATTGTAGTCCATGGACATCTGGAGGGCCGCAGTTTGACTACCCCTGATTTAAGCCATTGCTTTTCAAGTGGACCAACTGCACAGCAAGGTTGGGAGGCAGCAGAACTTCACTGGGCTACAGTGAAGATGCACATGTGTGAGAACAACCTTCTGAATAGTCCATTGTACAATCAGCTCCCTGTATGTGACCAGCTAACAGGACATAAGCTAAAGCGCTGGGTCTTCAAGCATCCCTAATCAGAGGGAGCAAAAATACAAAAAGTAGCCTTACCATAGCTGTGTCCAAGAGATGGTATCTGCATATATTTTTCAATTCAACCCGTGTCTCGAGTTGTATCACCTTCTATTAAAAACTCTCGATAATATATTTGAGTAATAATCTGGTGCAAAATGCAGGATATTTGAGGTTCAGTAGTTGCAAGAGAGTCATGTTTCATTCATACAGAAACAATCATATAAAGTAAGCGCATTCAGCCTTGGCGGATTCACGGTGGATTGCTTGCAGGTAGTTTAGTTTATTCAATACCGTAAGGCATACGGTATTATTTTCCTTAGGTGACAGCGAGTAAAATTAGCTGATGTTCCCCATTTACAAGTCCCCATCAGCAATGCATTATTCATGGAATTTTTCAATGGATTCATTGAAAGGGCAATAGCATTTCCCACAGAAATTCTCCCCCTTCCTTATAAAAATGGCATGCAGCCCTAGTACAATAAAGCTCTTTTAAAGCCTGCAGTGATTCCCCCAATCCCGCATTTTATTACAATAGAGTAATTGACAAAGGTATATCTTTGGGTGAATAGGCTGGCAGTAATATACCAAATAATTCCAATAAAATTGTCTCCAATGAACAGCAAGATGTTAAAGCTGAATGTGTTACTAAAGAATGTGCTGCTGCTTAATATTTAAGACTTATCCTCGAAATTGCCAGCTGAAGATATTTGTATGTAGCTTTTATGGACCGATTTCATTAGCATCGGCATTGTGATCATTTCTGTTTATCAGCAAGCGGGCTGAACGTGGAGGTCAGAGAATGGTGCTGTTGACTTTCTCTGCCCGTACGAGACCTCAGGATGAGATCTGGTAATGTGACCTGCTCTGAAAAGCGTGCAGGAATACAGCTAAAGTTCATCTTGTGTACATATTTCAAATGACTTTCTTTTGTAAATGTGTACTCTGTCAATGTAAGGAAAGTGCATCCTGTGCATTCTGGCAACATGGCACATTTTTATGACAGTCTGGGCAGATTCTGACATGTTTTTATTCCTTTGTGAGCTGACAGTACTTTAGGGACCAGAGGATGAGGATCAAGGAGCGTTGGGCTAATTATATAGCGTACAGCAAACCATGGATTCCAATGTTTTTGTAATTGCATGAAACCATTGTGTATCTGATAAATTGGTCATTGGGCATCTGCAGGAATCTGCTTCCAAAAGGGGCAATGTCATTGAGGGCAACTTGATTGAGTCCATCTGGAGATCTTTCAAGGCGTAGGATCGGTAGGCTTCAATGTGTATTTGAGCAAAGATGCAGCAGATCCAGGGATTGAATGCTGGATCCAGAGAGTGAGCTTGTTTGTCAAGATTAGGAGTGATGGCTTCTAATCTGGAGATCTGAGTTTGATTCCTCCCCCCTCCTCCGCATGCAGCCAGCTGGGTGACCTTGGGCCAGTTCTCAGAGCCTCAATGATCTCACAGTGCATCTATTGTGGGGAGAGGAAGGGTAGGTGTTGGTATTCCGCTTTATTACTCTTTTCTGTGATAAAAAGCAGGGTACAACCCCCCAGCTCAGATCTTTCTCGAAGTGATAACCTCTCCTCCAAAAATTAATCAGATATCACATTTCCCTGATTGTTCACTCACTTTATATGAAGCCCTCCCTAAAGGGGTGCATCTCTTACCACCTGATATTTAGGATTAGGCAAACAGGAAATATTTTCTGGACTTTTTTCAAAGGCAAAGGGCAAAAATAGTCCACTGTAAAGCCAAACTTTCTGTATTTGGTATACACTCTTTCAGTTCATACCCTGACATTGAATAAAAATTGCATGCTGAAACCCATAAGAGAAATCAACCTATTTTATACTACCATTTTGTATGACTGATACCTAGATAGTTTTGGGAAATTGAACAAAATAATTTCTTCTTTTTGGCTTTGGTTGCCTTGGAGAGACTCAAAGAGCATTTTCTCCCCTTGGCTCTGGAAAGTGTAACAGGACATTGTTATTCTGTTGTGTTGGCTGTGATCCTAAATACATTTTCTTGTAAGTGTTCTTGACAAATCATTTATTTATGGGTAAATCCCACTGTGATCAATGGAACCTACAAGACTATTCCATTTGAATCCTAAAGGCTGCAACATTGTCTGAGTAAACAGATTGTGGATTGAATGATAGCTCTATTTTTGGAGTCCAGCCATGGACTTTCCAAATTTTCCACCAAGAAAAAACAAATTCTAATGTATGAATAACACTTAAACAGACTGATATATTTTGCATACTTTTTTGTTTCAGATACACACAGGGAATAGGATATGAAGCAATGCCCTGTAATGTATCCCTAATCCATTACTTCTGGAAATTCTGCAAATCCCATTCTTAATTCTGAAATTAGATGTGATACAGTTCACAGCATTTCAAAGCCATTAGTATAGAAGCTAAGAGTATCACTGAATTTCCCAAGCTTGCTAGCCTGATGACTGTAACATACTCTGCATAGGTCTCCACTCAACTTGAAGACTCCAGTTCGTGCAAAATGCCACAACTTGGCTATTTGTGGGAGTTATTTGGAGAATACACATTACTCCCATTCTGTAGTCACTCCACTGGCTGCCAATCAGTTACCATGGTCAGTGTAAGTTATTGCTTCTTACAAAGAAAGCCTACAATGGCCTTGGTCCTTCATAATTGAAGACTCTGTTGATCTGTTTCTTGACTTCATCAGATGGATACTTTAGTTCCAGAGAGGTTTGTTGTAGTTCCTTGGGGTAAAAATCTAGGTCTGTAGGATTGGAGCTGATGTAGCTGTAGTATAGAGTCTGAATTGTTTCGTATGTGTTAATTGTTTGCCCAGTAGCTTCAAGTCTGCCATTAAGATGTTAGCATACTGTAGGGCCATGCAGGTTACCATAGTTGCATTACTGAACTGAAGGAACAAGTCACCAAAAATGAAGTGGAAGCAATGCTTCCTAAATGCCCACCCACTCATACCTCTCATATACCTGCAATACATGGATGATATTTTCATTGTCTAGGCATGTGAAAAAGAAGCCCTGACATATTTCACCAGGCATTCAACAACTTCCATGCCACCATCAACCTGACAATGAACCAATTTTTGCAAGAAATGCATTACATTTTCCAGACAGTACTGTAAAAATACACAATGGACACATAGATAACACCTAATGTTGGAAACCTACTGACCACCAACCATACCTGTATACTTCCAACTACCTTTCTAAACATACCAAGTGATCCACTGTATACAGCCATAGCTTAGAATCATAGAATCGTAGAGTTGGAAGGGACTTCCAGGTTCATCTGGTCCAACTCCCTGTAGAATGCAAGAAATTCATAAAAACCTGCCCACTCACAGTGACCTCAATTCCACATCCAGATGATCCCCCAAACAAAAACCCAGAATTCCTGGTCAGTCTGGTCTGGAGGAAATTCACCTCCTGACCCCAAAGTGGCAATCAGCATTTCTCTAGGCATGCAAAAAAAGGGCCACAAGAGCCAAGCTTCCGCCCACCCACTTACAATATGCCTAAGTTCAAAGAACCCGCATTTCTGTTAGATGGCTTTCTAGCCTCTGCTTAAAAACTTCCCAGGAAGAAGAACGCACCACCTCCCGAGGAAGCCTGTTCCACCAAGGAACCACTTAATGGTCAGAAACTTCTTCTGGATGTTAGGCTGAAAATTCTTATGAATTAATTTCAAAAACTTAAGCTTAAAGCTTAACTTCCATTTCATTGTATCTGAAGAAGTACACGTGCAAATGAAAGCTCATATCTTGAATAAAACTTTCTTGGTCTTTAAGATGCCGTTGGACTCAACTTTTGTTCTCCAACTAATCAATGCCTTGCCACTTACTCCAAGTTATGTTTGATTAAGTAAAATGTGTCTCTGCTTTCTTCCCTGCCAGGTCAAACGGTAAAGAGAGAAAGTGGGAAAACATCTTACATTCTAAATATTGCATGACTAAACTCATTAATCAAACTTCTACTGAGAAAACAACTCATGTTGGCCCTAGCGACATGAAAATCCTCTTAAAAGATTATCTTGGAAAATCAAAAGGAGGACTATTAAAAAAAATTTTTTTAAGTCACTGCTGGCCTAAAAAGCTCACAATAAACAATGCCACTAATTTATCCAGGGGAAATAACAGGGTCCCTGCAGGACACTTGTTACAAAAGGAGGAGTGGAGAGAAGAGGAAACTGCAATGCAGATGTACAGGACAGTTGCATTGAGCAACTTGAAGGCCTTAAAGGTAAGGGTATCCCCTGTGCAAGCACCGAGTCATGTCTGACCCTTGGGGTGACACTCTTCAGGGAATTCATGGCAGACTCAATAAAGGGTGGCCTTGCTAGTGCCTTCATTACCGTTTTCCCCCCCCCCCCCAGCAGCAAGCTGGGTACTTATTTTACTGACCTCAGGAGGATGGAAGGCTGAGTCAACCTTGAGCCGGCTGCTGGGATCGAACTCCCAGCCTCATGGGCAGACAGCTTCAGACAGCATTTCTGCCGCTTACCACTCTGCGCCACAAGTGGTAAAGTTTAGTGGAATATTAAAAATGTTTCTGAAAACATCACTAATGTTACTAGGATGGAGCAAACAGGAGCAAGCTGGATGCCTGGATCAGGGGCATAACCTAGAAAAGGACACACCAAGGGATCATTGATTAGCCATCCTTCAATGTAATAGCTGCAATTACAAGACAGGTACATTCTGTATTGATTTCTTATAAAAGTATTCTTTCAATAGTAGGTTAGGGCCAGGTATCAGTTCATGCAAAGGGTTAACGAGGACCTTAAGATCGATAGGTTAGGGTCATGGCAGCTTTTCATTGGCCCAGTGGTGGCTGAAAGAATTGATTTGTCAGAGACTACCACTACTGTATGTAGGGCTGCCAGATCTGGGTTGAGAAATTTCTGGAAATTGGAGAGGGCAGGGTTTGGGGAGGTGAAAGAGCTCAGCATGATATAATGCCATAAAATTTGCCCTTATGTTCTCCAGAGGGAACTGATCTCTATAGTCTGGAGACCAGATGAAATACCAAATTACACACCCACACAGAAGAAGAAGAAGAAGAAGAAGAAGAAGAAGAAGAAGAAGAAGAAGAAGAAGAAGAAGAAGAAGAAGAAGAAGAAGAAGAAGAAGAAGAAGAAGAAGAAGAGTTGGTTCTTATATGCCACTTTTCTCTACCCAAAGGAAGCTCAAAGCGACTTACAGTCGCCTTCCCTTTCCTCTCCCCACAACAGACACCCTGTGCGGTGGGTGAGGCTGCGAGAGTCCTGACATTACTGCTCAGTCAGAACAATTTTATCACTGCTGTTTTCCTTTTTACCACTGATCTTTTTCTGCAAGAATGTTTTCAGATTCTACAGTAGTGTTTATATTCATTTTCACATAGCTCAGAAACGCATAGGTCTCTATGGAATCACTCCTTGGCTGTCTTCCTTCCTTCCTCCTCACCCCCAAGCAAAAAGACTGAGTTAAGCTTTCCTCCTCCAAGGTTCCTCCTCCAGTCATTTTGGTGCCCTGTGCTGTATTTCACATTAGAACTGTTGCACTGCATTGGCCCGAAATTCGTGAACTATCACCTCAGTAGCTCTGTGCACTATGTGGCAGACAGTGTACAGAAAACATTTGATTTTTTCTTTTTACGTACATTGAGTAAACATTGTTACATTCAATGCATGTTTGGCTAAAACCCTAATTGAGGTATAGGTGCCTACTGTTTATTTTTCAAGTGAATGTGCATTGCAATTTTTTTGCAAACAGATTAAGGAGTGTATAGGGCTTGTGCAGTACACTGTTCTGTGTACAGGAGTCTATGTGGGTTTACTATAGATTTAAAATGTAAACAAACTCATGGAAGATAAGACTGTCAAAGGCAGTATGGCTAAAGCAGGGGTAGTCAAACTCCAGATGTCCATGGACTACAATTCCCAAGAGCCTCACTGGAGATTTTGGGGAGAAGCCTGAGGAGTGCAGAGTTTGGAGAGGGCAGGGACCTCAGCAGTGTGTAATGCTCTGCAGTCTACCCTCCAACGCAGCCATTTTCTCCACGGGAAATACTCTTAATCATCTGGAGATCAGTTGTAATAGCAGCAGAAGAAGAAGAGTTGGTTCTTATATGCCGCTTTTCTCTACCTGAAGGAGGCTCAAAGTGGCTTACAGTCGCCTTCCCTATCTTCTCCCCACAACAGACACCCTGTGAGGGAGGTGGGGCTGCTCGGTCAGAACAGCTTTATCAGTGCCGTGGCGAGCCCAAGGTCACCCAGCTGGCTGCAGGTGGGGAAGTGCAGAATCGGACCCAGCATGCCAGATTGGAAGTCCGCTCTCCTAACCACTGCACCAAACTTGGCCCTCCAGAAGATCTCCAGCTGCCCCCTGGAGGCTGGCAACCCTATGTGTCCCAGAACCATCCGGTGACTCCCCTTTGGAAAGATAATTTGAGACTGAGTTCCCAGTTTAGCCAATGAGGTAGGCTGAGGTATTTGAGATTCAGCGACTCTTTCTCATGGTGAAAATACGCTCCACTTAAATGGCTTCTTCACCACCACCCCAAGATTATTTGGCTTCCAACAGATCTACCAGCATCAGTCCTCAAAGCCTTACACAAGATGCACATTCATAGACAGATTACTGCCTCCAGGGAAAGGTTTTTTTTCTTCTCTACCTTCCTCTGCTATTTCGTGTTTTTAAAGCAATCTAGCCTCCTGGGCAGAGAAGAGTAAAGTCCACCAAGGGGACAGCATATTGCATGCTGGGCTATCAGTCTACGGCGGTAGGCTTGTGAAGGCATTGAGACTATATCTGCAAGAACGAAAAGAAAATGCTTCCATGGCTGATGAAAATGGGAGTGTAACGACACCATTTATTTCATTATTTTGCAAGGGAGAAATCCCAGCAACGGTGCCCGCATTCTGAATATTGTCGGTTTAATATGTGGTGTCAAATACACCTACACAACAACAGAGGTGGGAACCTCTCCAAGTATGCATTGTACCTGCAATCGCATTTACCTACAGCACAATAAGCAACGTGTGACTGATTTGTTGCATTACTCCCACAAAACCGTAATCATTAAGCGTGATTTTGCAAAGCGATTGCTGTCGGTGTTCATATGTGCCGTGTTCAGAGCAGCCAAAATGAAATGATCTATTGATTGCCTTGAGGGATACAATGCCAATGAAGACACCCAGCTCAGATAGTTTGCAGTTACATTAAAGTGATACTTATTCTTGATGCCACTAAATCATATAGAAATTTCCATGCTGGAAAGATTCTTGTAGCCTGCAGTGAGAGCAGTGGTTCCCATTCTGAGGTATAGCTGCACAGCCAGGAGAAGACATAAGATAAGGACCCCTATTGCGTTTTCCCTCTGCCCCATCGTGGCTTTTTGCCTCTTGACGAGGCTGCAAGGGAGAGCAATACAACCTCTGCTCCTTGGCTTGTCAATCACAGCACTGCAGTTCTCTCCTGGACTGAAACTTTCTAACACACACACACACCCCAGCCCCGAATTTTCTTTTTTTTAAGGCACTTCCGCATTGGTTGCGGTAATACCATAACACAGATGCATTTTTAATAGAAATCAACACTGACCCATTGCTATGGATAAATGCCAGAAAGATTCAGCCTCTTCCCCCCCCCCCCCGTCCCCGCTTTGGAATTCATGTTCTTTTGCAGTTTATTTCTATACTCGAAATATAGCCCGCTGTAGAAGGCATACAGCGGGCTCTAGAAACTAACCTTTGATGGTGTCCCGCGGCGACGGGTCTCGGCGTCGGCTCCGGCGGCGGGGGAGGCAGGGAGGGCCCGGCAGGCGCGCTTCTAATGTGGTACACCAGGTTTATTTCTCTGCTCCCCCATGTGCAGCCAGCTGGGTGACCTTGGGCTCACCACAGCACTGATAGAGCTATTCTGACCAAGCAGTAATACCAGGGCTCTCTCAGCCTCACCTACCTCACAGGATGTTTGCTGTGGGGAGAGGAAATGGAAAGTGACTGTAAGCCTCTTTGAGACTCCTTCAGGTAGAGAAAAGCGGCATATGAAAACCAAGACCATTGCCGCACAAGGAAAATGTTCCTGAACAGCCTTCATATATTGGTGGCATATAGAGTGGCATATAGAGCCCCCTCCACATGACGTCAACAACCTGGCTGTCCAGTAGCCGGGTTGCAATTTGGTCATTTTTAACTCTCAGTTTTGGGAATCCAGAAAACTGGATTTATCATCGTAATTCGCATGAACCACCAGTGAGCAACCAGCGATAAGACTGTATGGAGGGGAAAATGTGCAATAATCTGGCCAGCTTTGGCCCACCCTCACACTCACTCTCCCCTCTCCATTTCCTGTTCCAAGTAATTTTTTTAAAAGATGAGACGGTCCGTGTTACAGCACAACTGCAAGCCTACATGGTCAACTGCCGGGGGCTCCCTTGGGCAGCGGGCTGACGCGTCAGGCCGTTGGGCAGGGAGTCCCCGGCAGCCGCGCTGTGCGCGGCTTCCAGAGACTCCCTTGGGTAGGCGGCTGACGCGGCGAGAGGCGCTTTTCGGCTCTCGCCGCATCAAGACAGGAGCAACTGCGAGCCGCGCTGCGCGTGGCTCGCAGTTGCTGGGTCTGGGAATCGGAGGGACCAATCGGCAGGCGCTTTGCGCCTGCCAATTGGTCCCTCCGATTGTCTGTCCTGAGGATGGGTCCAACCCGGACCCTTCCTCATCACGGACAAAGCCCACCTCAACAGGGCTTAACCATTTATTTAGTCCGGTTTAAAGAAGATGGGTGGATTTCTGAGACCCTGAACATGATATCTGGAGTCCCAAAAGAAATTTTGTGCTAATGGTTGGCTTTAAAGCAAGGTGTTCAGACCCCTGTATGATTAGAAGAAGGCAGCCCGATCACCTGCCCCCTCTTTCCCAGCTCATTCCCCACCTCCGGAAAACAGAAAAGGGGCTGTATTTTGCCTGCCTTATCCCAAAATGATAGTGGACATTTTAAGGAAGGTTTTATTTCAGAGTTGACCATGTAGGCTTGCAGTTGTGCTGTAACACAGTTGTGTATGTAAACTTACTGAGGGTCCTAGAACCTTCCCCAGAATTCTTTGCAATGTACAAGACTGTGTAATAGTGATTTTTCCACAGAGAAGTCAGTGTGGAAAGGATTTCCTTCAGGATGACAGTTTAAAAGCCGTCGCTTTCTGCACGTTGATTAAATTTTGCCCGCATAGAAGAGAGCACTCCCTTGCTAGCAACTCTGTCTTTAAAACGAACAGCTTACCTGAAGGCGGACAATGCCTGTTATTTTCTCAGATTACATTTCTTCTTTTCAGAGCCCCAGAATGATGAGAAGAGACATTGCATTACAAAAGAAACCAAGGAGCTGCTAATAAAGAGATTTTGATCTGAGTGGGAGCAGCAACATGAGTTGGTGGACGGAGGTGAGTGACTAAGGAGAGAATTAAAAAGAGTAACACAAACAACCAAACCATTTAACAGCAAAGCAGCAAGGATGGTGAGGAGATGAGAGGATTAGGCGGGACGGTTCGTCGCTGCTGAATCGGAGTTTGCGCTTTGTTCGGTGAAAGACAGAAAAACAATGGTTTGACGGCTGAGGGAATTATATATATACACACACGCATATAAATCAAAGGGCTTTATTTCAGAATCCCTATCAGGCTTAGAATGGAGCTGCTGTATAGCATGTCTACGGGAAGAAGTGTGAGGTGATTGTAGCAAACAGCCCACTACATCCATTTGGGTTCTATGCAGGATTCTGGCTGCTGCGGTATCCCTCAGCCCCTCTGGTTTTGGTATTAAAATGGAAGGCACTCCTCCCATGTATATCTGACAAGATGACTAGTTTGAGTGTGAGGGGGTGAGAACTTCCTGTATTCAGAGAAACTCCCCCTTCTGTTTCTTCATGAGTCACCTGCTTCTGATTAGAAGGAGGCGAGTCTAGGTGAGCAAAGCCTGTGGGAGACCCACTTCTCTGAGGACTGATAAATCTGTCTTGCCTCTGCATCAGGCTTGGAGGAATGATTCAACCGCACACGTACAATATTACAAACTTCTATTATAACCCTCCTTAATAGTTTCTTCCAAAGCAGAAGTCCCAAGCTCTTTAACTGTACTTCAGACCAACACAGCTACCCACCTGAAAAACTTTGTTGGTCTTAAAGGTGCCGTTGGACTCAAATTTTGTTCTGCTACTTCAGACCGACACGGCGACCCACCTGAATCTGTTCCAGCCTCAATAATTTTGGTTGCCCTTGTAACGGAGCATGGAATCCTCTGTGGGGTGCATATGTTTAATTAGAACGTATGCATAATGCCCGGTCATCTCAGAGCTTCTCTTCTTGAGCACAGATGCCCCATCGGGAGGTTAATTCTTTGTGGCCCTGATTGATGGCCAAAACAGTCCGAGCAGCCAGAATATATGGGAGGAGACACAACAGTTCCTTCTCTGCTTGGGAGAAGGAACTATGCAAGTTGCTTACCTCCTGCTAAGCAACTGCCTCTAACCTTTCCCATATATTAAGCAGCATGAGCTGAGTATCCAGCTGGAGGGAAAAGCTAGCCTAAAAGAAGCCTCTCAGGGCTTGGATCCAATTTTTAAAAGTTTATTCTAAGTCCAGAGAGAGAGAGAGAGAGAGAGACAGAGAGAGAGAGACAGACAGAGACAGAGACAGAGACAGAGACAGAGAGAGAGAGAATTTAGGAAGGGAAATGGAAAACCTAGAAAAGCCCAGTTTTTAGCTAACTCTAAAGGTAAAGGTAAAGGTAAAGGTATCCCCTGTGCAAGCACCGAGTCATGTCTGACCCTTGGGGTGACGCCCTCTAGCGTTTTCATGGCAGATTCAATACGGGGTGGTTTGCCAGTGCCTTCCCCAGCCATTACCGTTTACCCCCCAGCAAGCTGGGTACTCATTTTACCGACCTCAGAAGGATGGAAGGCTGAGTCAACCTTGAGCCAGCTGCTGGGATTGAACTCCCAGCCTCATGGGCAAAGCTTTCAGACAGCTGCCTTACCACTCTGCGCCACAAGAGGCTCCTAACTCTAAAGGTATATGTGCTTTTTGCTTTGGCTGCCTTCTCTGCAGACTTTGTAAAGTTTTTTGTTGAAAGAGGTCCAAGACTCCCTTCTTTCTAGGCCTTGAAGTAACACGTTTATTGGGAAGGGACTGTCTTTGACCAATCTGAAAATGGATGGTTCAAGAGTTCCCTTCACAAAGAGTGGTTTCTTCCCTTTTGAGGCCCTTTGCAGAGCTAGATTCTAGAAGGTAGGATGCAGAGGTTAGACATACCTTGAGTGGTGTGGACCAGGGGTATCAGATTGGTGGGAAATGCCCCTGAGGTGACTCATTATGACCATTGTTCTCTTTTCCAACAGAGTTACCTTAGATATAGCTTGCCTCAGATAGTGAAATATAGTTTTGATCAGTTAGAATCCTCACAAAAGTGGGATTGGCAGAGATGGCCACTCACTGCTAACTAGAAATCTCTTAGAGACTTTTTTTTTTTGCATGATATGAATGTGTGTGGTTTTGAAGATTAAGGAGGGGGAGATATGGGTTTATGGGAAAAAAGAGGAATTTAAATTTTTATATTATCATGGTAAAATTGATATTGATATATATTGGTCATAGATAAAATTGAAAGCATCTTTTTAATGTATTCTTTCTTGTATCTCCCTTTCTCCCCCCCCCCCCCATTGCCTGCCTTTTATGTTATGCTTTAAAATTTCCAATAAAATTATTTTTACAGGGGATTTCTTATAAAAACAGCAGATAGGGAGTGTGCATTTATTACCACCCTGTTTGCATTTTTTCCAGCAGTAAGGTAAAGGTAAAGGTATCCCCTGTGCAAGCACTGAGTCATGTCTGACCCTTGGGGTGACGCCCTCTAGCATTTTTATGGCAGACTCAATACGGGGTGGTTTGCCAGTGCCTTCCCCAGTCCATCAGAAGGATGGAAGGCTGGAAGGCCGTTTTCATGGCAGACTCAATACAGGGTGGTTTGCCAGTGCCTTCCCCAGTCATTACCGTTTACCCCCCAGCAAAGCTGGGTACTCATTTTACTGACCTCGGAAGGATGGAAGGCTGAGTCAACCTTGAGCCGGCTGCTGGGATTGAACTCCCAGCCTCATGGGCAAAGCTTTCAGACAGCTGCCTTACCACTCTGTGCCACAAGAGGCTCTATTTTTTCCAACAGTAGACACCTGTAAAAATAAGCTTACTGGAAAGGTCGATAGATCATAGAGAGATGCCACAGCTGTAGGTGAGTGTTTGGGGTTGGAAAGAGTCTTTCTTTCCCAGGGCACACAAGCAGTTTCCTTGTGCACAAGTGGAACACTACTTACAACTCAATTTCCACCTCTGGGGGTTTCTATGGCCTCCTCCCAGTTTCCCCAGGGGTGAATTGAATGGACTTAACTTGCCAAATCAATCAAAGATCTATATTTCAATTGGTTCTTAGAGGAGGGATGGAAGCCATGACACATACTACATTCACAGCATTGGAGAGACCACAACAAACTCTGTTTGGTTTGTTGCATGGCTTGAATATTCTGTCCAATGTGCTTTATAGTGCAACTCTATGCAACCCTCCACATCCTTCTGCATCTCTCTGTGTTACTGGTTTTTTTGACCAGCCTGGCTCATGATCACCCAGTAGAATGGAGATTTGAACTGAGGTCCTCCAAATTCCAGTCCAACAGTCTAATCACTGTGCCACACTGTACCACACTGCAGTAAGGTAGCCATATCATGGACCCTGGCACCAGCATGGTGGAATGAACACTCAAGAGAGATCAAGGCCCTGCAGGACATAAATCAGTTCTGCAGGGCTTGCAAGACAGAGCTATCCCGCCAGGCTTATGGTCGAGACCTCATCGCTCGGGGAGTAAAGAGGGGAAATGGAAGATCTGCTTCTGCTAAACCTGTCCCATCTGGGTCTGAATTGAGGGTATGACTGGCAGAATTCGGAATGTTTTAATGTTTTAACCTTGTATGTTTTTTAAAGTCTGTAACCCACCATGAGCACTGGAGGGGTGAGATATAAATAAAATTCTATTATTATTATTATTATTGTTGTTGTTGTTGTTGTTGTTGTTGTTGTTGTTATTGTTATTACTCTTCAAACAAATTCTGTATTAGCTCACTAATAGCAGCAATGATAACACCCCCAATCATCAGAACTTGTGTTGTGTTAACAGAAAACTACAGAAATATTTAGGGCATGAACTTTTAGTTTGGTTGCAAATTTTATTTTAAATCCTGTCCTCAGCTGATAAAAAAGGCCATAGCAGCCTCCAGAATATGAAGACCTCCCCTCTTTTTCTCTTCTATTCTGCTGCCATCTGTTTGTTTCCTCCTCTGCTAATCTCAGGGACTTCTTTCCTTCCTAGCTGCCTTCCTTCTTTCTCTCCAACCTTCCAGAGGGCCACATGTGCTTTCTGCCTCTCTCTCCAGTCTGCTAGATGGAAATCTAGTTAGAATTCCCGTCTTGTCTTTTGCATCACGGTATGGAGGTCTTCAGCAATGAAGAACTTCCTTTTCTTTCCTAAAGCAACTAGATTAGATGAGGCCTTGTTCTTAAAGCACAGGTTGGATTTTCCAAGACAATCTTGCTTTTATCATGCCTAACCGGTCAGAGCTGCTTTGCACTAGAGAACAACCAGGTGCTTGAGATGGGTAAAGTACTTAAGGAAGTAATTATTGATTTAAGGACAAATTCACTTAGAAGCCGAACAAAGCTTCTGAACTTAAAAAAAAAAAACTCACCTTGTTCTTATGCTATTGATGTATGTTTCCGGCACTAGCAAGCCAACACATGCAGAGATGCTAGGACTTGGCAGGACGGTTAACAATGATGTCTGTTGATTGGGAGGAAATATGGCAGCCTTGCCTGGCATGGAAGGCTAGCAACAGTCTTGTGGCATATGCTTCCATGAGCCAGTGCCAACTTTATCAAAGGTACGAAGGGTTACATGTAGTGGGCAGAAGTAAATATGTACTCACAAAGGCACAATCAGGAGAAAGTGGAGAGTTCTTATAAAGAGAAGCCAAGAGACTCATTACTGCAAGACACAGCTGTTTGCACATGTACCTTGCTTATATTGCCTCGAAAAGTATAGTGGGAGGGGAGAGGCCTACATAAATAAACCTTAATAATAGATTTCTTTTTCAACCCACATTGCCATAGTGCTGAATGGATTTCAGCCTGCAGGCACATAAATGGAATAATCTATTGAGCTGTATGATTGGATATTATTATTATTGTCATTAATAATTGATTTTTCCTCTTCTTTCCACATTACTGTACATCTTAACAGAAGCAAGTTTGCTTTAAACATTTTTATTCTGGCATGGAAGTGGGAATGTCATGAAAAGCAAAGTGAATTAGCACTGGATCTATGGATCTATCCATAGCACTGGATCTATCTACTCAAATATGGAGAAGATCACAGATCTCCATGTGTCTGGGCCAAACAGAGAAAGGAGGGATGATTTAACTCTTCAAGCTCTCCTTGATTTCTTTAATCATAACTGTGCTGTTCTTAGAATTCTAAAGGTAAAGGAGGGAATTGTATAGTAAAGGTCAAAGTATTTTTTGTTTTAAAAAATTATGCCAATAGTTTAGTTTATTTGATTTTTATCCCACCACTCCCAAGAAGGCTCATGGCAGGTTACAACATATAAAAACCTCAGATAAAAATACCCCTAAAAACATACAATTCAATTCAAGTATCCTATTCAATATCCAAGATATCATACGGCGACAAAAAGGACCTACAAACTGCCCCTAAATTACTACCTCTCGGGGTGGACATACTCATATATAAGATTGTACTGATTTCTACTAATTCTACTAATTTCTACTAATTCTACAAAGGATATCAGTTCTTTTTCCGAGTGAGTACTGGCACACAAAAAGCCCTGAAAGCAGTTCCCCCAGTTGTGATTAGTGAAACCAAGATGGTATTGAAAAGTTAAATAGTCTCTTCTCTAGAGAGCCAGTTTGGTGTAGTGGTTAGGAGAGTGGACTTCTAATCTGGCATGCTGGGTTCGATTCTGCGCTCCCCCACATGCAGCCAGCTGGGTGACCTTGGGCTCGCCATGGCACTGATAAAACTGTTCTGACCGGGCAGTGATATCAGGGCTCTCTCAGCCTCACCCACCTCACAGGGTGTCTGTTGTGGGGAGAGGAAAGGGAAGGCGACTGTAAGCCGCTTTGAGCCTCCTTCGGGTAGGGAAAAGCGGCATATAAGAACCAACTCTTCTTCTTCTTCTTCTTCTTCTTCTTCTTCTTCTTCTTCTTCTTCTTCTTCTTCCCTTGTGTGAAGGGCAGAGCCAAGTCTATCCATTTTTACATGTCCTACCCATCTCCCTTTTACCCTAATGGTGTGGTAGAGACAGACAGAATGAGCTCAAGTGCAGTTTTCAGTAAGTTAGGAAACCTAAAGGAATTTTGTCTGATTTCACATTCAGAAAGCATTCTCCAAACTGACACATTATATTTATGAGGAAACTGTGTCTCCAGATGTTAGTCTCTCAATAAATACATTTTTAAATAGCTGGTCATGACTACTATAACTTCACTTCCCTTTCCAGGAATGTAAACTTATTTCTTGTTGTGTTGAAACTGTTTTCCTCTGGGGGTAGTAGCCGTGGGTGGTAACCTGTAGTTTCCAGCCATTCACAAACAAAAACAGGGGGGGGGGGGTATTTTGCTGGAGTTTTACATGCACCCCCCAATGAAAAAGAACAAAAAATAAAATGTGACACACACGCTCATGTATTGAGCAAGGGGGCAGCCATATAATTGAAAGGGTTCTGAAGAGACTTGCGAGTATACATTGCTACTCAGCAGTCTCTCAGTCCTCACTCTGTGGTGACTCACAGTCTTTTGCAGTCAGCCACTGTCTTGCTAACATCCTTTGGTGCCTTTTAGATTGGAGCTCCCTTCCAGCATATAGCTGCCATTATTCAATTGGCTCAGGTGAGCCAGGTGTGGCGACAAGGCAAGAAGGTGCAGCTGGAGGTTTGGCAGAAGAATGAGGAACTTCTGCAACAACTTTGGAATTAAAGCCCTGGTTTGTCTGTAGCTCCATTCTCTTCTGCTGGTCAGAGCTCTCTGCCTGCTGGTTGGGCTAAGCTCTCATCCAGCTGAGGCTTGGGTGAAGCTGGGTGTTCCTGGCAAGGCTTTTCCTCCAAGGAGTCCTAACTGTACCTAGGCTCACAACAGCTCCCCATAGCCCTGCCATTGGCCATTGGAGTGCTCATTGCTTCGCCCCCTCCCTCTCTTCAGAGAGGCTGGGGGGATCCAGCAGCCTTCCCCACCCAGCCTAACCCTTGGGAGACGTGGAGGAATGGGAAGGAGGAAGCACATTGTTTTAGAAGTTGGGTTTAATTTTTTTTTGAGGACTCACATTTGTTGAAATGTGATGACTTATCGAGTTTGCTGGATATGGATCTATGTAAATCAAATGAATAAATAAATTTCAACAAGTCAAGGGATAACTTCAAACAGGGAGGACCATCGTCATTAAGATGGGGGCCAGCTCCTCCCAGTAATGATGTCGCTGCTCTCCATCATGCCAATTGGCTGTGGTGGGTTGGACTCTCCTAGAAATGTTGGAGTCCCATCAAATGAGAAAGACTTTGTGCAACCTGATTTGTAACCTCTTCCCCTGAGCTTCATTTTGAAGGCAAAAAGTCAGCAGAGTCAAATTTAACGGGGTCATTTTTCCAACCAGGGTTTCTTAGCAGTAGAAGGAAACTTTACAAGCATACTGCTACCAATATTTTAGTTGTAGTTTCTCAGTGTCACAAGTTATAGGGGGCAGCAGCTAAAAACGGCTTGTGCCACCAGCCTGAGACTCCGAGCTTGACCTTGACATGCTAGCCCTCTGAGGAATGTTGTAGCCAATTGAAAATATGTCACATTTCATCCAGAGTCAGTCCGTTGCCCTGTTGCATTTGATAGATGCGTTTAATTTGCGCTAAGTGAAAAGTGGGTTTAGCTACTGAAAATTATGGCATGCTTTTAGCAAATACCTCGGTTAGCATTTTAAAAAGCCCTAAAAAAATTCATTCCACATTCCCCCTCCCCCTTTTTAGAAATACAAAGGGAGTCTGAAAATACAAAACATTATAATACTGGAGATATACATAATAAAGGTAAAGGTAAAGGTATCCCCTGTGCAAGCACCGAGTCATGTCTGACCCTTGGGGTGACGCCCTCCAGCATTTTCATGGCAGACTCAATACGGGGTGGTTTGCCAGTGCCTTTCCCAGTCATTACCGTTTTACCCCCCAGCAAGCTGGGTACTCATTTTACCGACCTCAGAAGGATGGAAGGCTGAGTCAACCTTGAGCCGGATGCTGGGATTGAACTCCCAGCCTCATGGGCAAAGCTGTCAGACGGCTGCCTTACCACTCTGCGCCACAAGAGGCTCATATATACATAATACAGCTAATATATGGGGCAAATTCATGTGACTTAGAACCTAGCGTATAAATAAAATTAAAGCACAGGTCCTCCTCACCACTCCAGAGTTTCATTGCCATAGTCCCCTTAGGGTCTACTAAGGGTCCAAGCCTCTAGCACAGGGATGGCCAAACTGTGGCTTATCAGATGTCCATGGGCTGTAATTTTCATGAGCTCCTGTGATGGATATCTGGAGACCCTGAGTTTGGCCCCTCCTGCTCTAGCCTTCCTGAGTCTAAGAACAAAAGATCAGCCCTGCAAGGTTGTTCACGTAACAGAAGAACAGTTAGCTGTAATCAATATGGGCTAAAGTACTGGATTCAGATTGAAGTGCCAAAGTTCAAGAACATGATAGAGAGTAAGTAAAGTAATTTACTAAAAGATTGTGCAAGACTATGCAATGAAAGAATGGTGAATAGCGTGGATAAAATAAGAAAGTTAAATCACTAGCATAAGCACTTTTACAAGCATGGTTGTAGTCTGGGGTTGCCAAACTGTGGCTCTCCAGATGTCCGCGGACTACAATTCCCATGAGTCCCTGGTCTAGATGTTACCTTGAAAAAAAGGAGCCCAAGACAGTTGCAAAGTCAAACAAGCCAACCTGGCCCACTCAGAATCAAGAAGTGTCCCAAAGCTAGTTTGGAATCCAAACAGAGAGCAAAATTAGAATAAAAGATCTTTATGTCCCATAGCCTTTATTGGCATGATTCTGGTTGACCAATCAGAAGTATGGCCATTAGCAGCCATAGTTGCAGCAAAAATAACAAAGAATTTTTGGCACCTTAAAGACTAACAAGCTTTTACTCTAGCGTCAGCTTTTGTGAACTGGAGCCCACATATTTTTAAATTCTACATATTTTTAAATTCTAACATAAGGTTTCATGGACTAGAGCTGACAGCTGTGGTCCGTGGAAGCTTATGTTAAAATAAAAAATTGCTAGTCTTTATGATACCCCAAGACTCCCATTTATATATACTAATATTTCCTGGAATGGTTCAAAATATATCCAAATAATAAACAAGACTTCAGCAGAATTCAAATTGCTGGTTGGTCATGGAAGTACAGGCTGGCCTTGGGAATACAGAATGTCTCTGTTTTAGTTATCTCAGAAGTTGTGTGGTGAGTGAACCTAACAGCGGAGCAGAGCAGGTCCATCCTCCAAACTGTTATGTTTAAATGGCTGTTTCCCCACCCCCACCCCCAAGCAGGGTGTAAGTGAAACAGACCAGTAAAATGGCTTTCTGCCAACAGTTTGGCGTGTCCATGCATTAAACTCACCCATTTTGTTTCCCCCAGATTTGAAGTGAGGGGAAGTGAAATGGATGGGTTTAATTATTTCTAGCCATTTAAGTGTTCCTGGTTGATCCTCCCCTTTCTCCCAGCTGTGACTTTGATCAAAGGGGTTTGAACTCACCAGTTTGGAGTTCAGTTCAGAGGCTGGAATTTTTATATTCATGGCCATCTCTATAGTTCAGAAATGTCTACAAGCTGCAACTTGTTACTTATTTTCAAGGCATGACTGGTTCTGGAACACAAGTGGTTGTTGGCTGGCACTGTGCTCAAGATATGTTTTTAGCAAAAACAAACAAACAAAAAACCAGTGTTAATCAGGAGCTCATTTCACATATAAGTGAGGAAGTTTGATCAAGTTTAGTTCTCTTGGTTCAATTCAAAGTTCAAAGTTTTTAGTGCGGTTGCTTGTATTGAAGCAACTGCCTTTACAATCACAGTTCTGAGCTATACACCTGTAATATATATTAAGATAACACTGGGGATATATCTTAAAGGTGTATGGCTTAATACAACAGTAGTTTATTCTCTGACCGCCCTGTGTGATCTTTGCTGATTACTGTTGATAGCTCTGATTTCCCAGATGGCTTGGTACATGTTCAGTTTATTTTGGGAGCTATCTTTCTGATTTTCACCGTAAGGTGACCTTATGCTCCATCAATAGTCATTTGCTCACTTTAACGCCTACAAAATATATTTTTCTTCTATCTCAGGTAAGGCATTTCCTGAACTCTTTCTGGTATTCAATCGCTTCCTTTTTGTAGTAATGTCGGCAAGGAAAATGGGTAGTATTTAAAGGATTTCCGTCTGGGTCAGCTAAAGGAGTCATAAAGTCTTGCTTAGTCTTCAGAAAACACAATACGAAAAAAGGAAGAAAAGTTCAAAACATAAACACAAAAAAGCAGAACCTTTCCAAGGCAATTGGTACAATAAATTTTATATATTGATAATTTTTAAGGACCAACCATAGGTTTAAGGTTGGTCCTTAAAAAAATATCAATATATAAAATTTATTGTACCAATTGCCTTGGAAAGGTTCTGCTTTTCTCTGTTTAGTCTTCAGAAAACAGCTGGAATGTCTTGTGGAACTTCAAAATGGTGCCATGGCTGTATGTGGATTGGATCTTGATTTATTCTTAAGGGCTGTCAGATTCTATTGTGAGTCATATGTCATGTGCAACTGGGAGTTTCAAAAATAACTTAAATAAATGAGGTAGGAGAACATGACAGCAGCAGCTTGTATAGGATTTGAAAATGTTGTCATGCCTCTGAAGAGTGAACTAAATGGTAAACTCAAACTGCTGGAATAATCCTTCTGCAAAATCTTTTGGCTCAGTTTCTGATTTCAGAACTAGAGTCAGCTCTTCCGAGTCCAAAGGCAAAGAGCCTCTGTGGCAATTCCTCATCTTAGCTAAACCCCGATACCACATAGCTATTTTAGTCCACGGAAACAATGCAGAAATTCCAAAAATAGCCTTTTTGGTGGTCAATGGAGATCACTTTCTCCTCTTTCTTTTACTAGTGAGAAAGCTGGTGAGCTCCAGCCCAGAATGTGTGTATTTCTCCCCCTCAAATACCATGCATGAAATTCTCACACATGCACAACCCACTCGATATTAGTTCATAGACCCAACACACATTTATGGGATTAGGGTTGCCAGTCCCCTCGGCTAGCAGGACCCACCCTACCAAGAGAAAGAGAATTCAACACTGGCAACATAGTGAAGTTATTTATAACAAGCACAGGAAGTGATGTCATCACATTAGCGACATCTGAGTGATGCTCTGTTATTTGGGACATTTTACCATAGAATTTTTGCCCAAATGCCAGAGTATCACAGTGATGGCACAGCATGATGATGCCACTTCCAGTGCATGTCAAAAGTGATAAAGCCTGAGCCTCCCCCCATGTCCTATTAGTCCCCACCCTTCCCCCGCTGGTTGCGAGGAGGGACCCGGCAGCCCAACAGGTAAGGCCTGGAGGTACAGCTGAATTCCTTTTCAGCAATATCCATGTGTTATGTTGACTCAAGCTGACTTTAAATTGAATGAATGGCTTAGCTCCTTAACTAGAATATTTTTCCAAAAATGATAAATTGTTCTATATATGCAAATCTCTTTTCTATTTCAACATGCAATGTGGCTAACAGGTTTAAGAGACTGAGAATGGAGTTGTCCATTGACATAAGTCTGACTTGATAAAATCCATTTCTGTTATTAACATTGTGTTTACACGCAAAAAAAAATCTAGAAGATTGACGTGATTGTTATATGCAGCCCCCAATTTCCTATATTCTGTGGGTTGACACTGGTAGTTAAAATGTCTTAATTGGAACTTCCAGCTAAGGCACTTCTGCCATCTTTTCAATTCCATTGTTTGTTTTCTTTAGCCCTTGCAAATGTCATCTGAAGTTAAAAACAAAGAGCCAGAGAGAAAAGGAACACAGAAAATGCAATTTAAACTAGTTTTCTTCGATTGCTCCAGTTGGAGCAGTATATTAATTTTGTTTGCTTTGTACTTCCTTCCAGTTCTCTTTAATCCTTTGCTATTGTTGGCTGTGCATCTCACCATCTCTAATGAGTGGGAATAGATGCAGGGTATTGTAGCTAATGGGAATTTGGTAAATATATGTCAGGCTGCTTTAATGTAGATTCTAAAGGAATACCCTGAAACTGGGACCATTTCTCAGCAAATCTAATTAACACAGAGTGAACAAATAAGAATTTTCTGTTTTTTGGACAATTGTACTGTGTAAACATGGCTGTAGGCTTCAGAAGACATTTGCAAGTATCTCACATGTTCAAATGTCCAAGGTCCCTGCACTACCACTATGAGTTTTACTGCAAGGATGCCCAAATTTGTTTAACAAGCCCTATTTCATTGAATCATCTACCAATCCTTCATATTATCTTCCCTTTGCATTCATAAGATGGAGCCAACTGTCAAATCCTGCCATCCTTTTTGTCTCCTCAAGATATATTTAGGTACTTAGTTCAATGAAGTGAAGTATCATGGGCAGTTAGGAGACTTGAATAACTACAATCCAGTCTCAAATGTGCCGTTCTTGAGCAAGGTCACATGGACACATGAAGATTCTTTATACTGAATTGGTCTCTTGGTCAATATTGTCTGCACAGCCTGGAGGTAGGTCTCAATGGTCTCAGACAGAGGTTTTCAACTGGTGATGCCAGAGATTCAACCTGGGACCTTCTGCATGCCAAGCAGATGCTCTATCACCCAGCCATGGCCCCTTCCCAATCAAGGTGATTGAACGACTGGTAGCTGGCCAACTTCAGGGATTCCTGAATGAAGAGGATTGGTTGGATCTGTTCCAATTTGGTTTCAGGACTGATTGAGGAACTGAAATGACCTTAGCTCCTCTGATGGATGAAATGCACTGGGAGATGGATCGAGGGGTGTGTTAATTAACCCTGTTAATTTTTCTGGACCGTTTAGTGGCTTCTGACAATATCAGTCATGATAGCCTTATGGACTGCCTTTTGTGATTGGGACTGAGAGTAACCATTCTACTTTCAGGGCCTACCTTGAAAGTAGGTTTCAGATTGTGGTGTTGGGAGACTATGCCCCTTGGCCTATGGGGCTCTGCAAGATTCCATGTTGTCTCCCATGCTTTTAGCATCTACATAAAACCACTGGAATAGGGATGGGAAAATGAAATGTTATTTCCCTCTTGCACCTCTCCCGCTTGCCTTTTTTGTTTTAACAAATTTACAAAGGCAAATAAAAGCACATTAAAAAGTCATATGATAGGGGGGCATAAATTATGATAATCACTTTTTTTTTAAGATGTAAAGTACCTTTTGAAAATTCTGATCTTCGATATTAAATGCTATTGATTTTACTTGTAACACTTGCTGGCTTCTCATTAGTGCTTGCAAGACCTATGACAAATTAGAATAAACTTCTCTTATCTTTTTGCTGCCAAAAAATGGTTTTTTTTCTACATTGAACAGTTCACCTACATCATAGACTCTCCTTACAACAAATCCTTAGGATTCACCCTTTTTTCACTCTAAGTTTGTGTGTGTGTGTGTGTGTGTGTGTGTGTGATGTCCTTAAACAAGAGCACCCATAAAGCTAACAGAATGTATATTTTGCAAAGGAATCCTATCCAGAGTTACTGCATTCTTAGACCATTGGTCTCAATGGACTGAGACCAAGTAATTCTTCATAGGATTCAGGTGGGCAGTGGTGCAGTTGTACCTTTAATTCTGTTAATTCTGGGTATAAGCTTCTGTGTACATGCGCACGTCTTCGAATATCTGAAGAAATGGGCATGCACACAAAAAGCTTACGAAGCAGAAGAGCTGGTTTTTATACCTTGCTTTTCACTACCAGAAAGAGTCTCAACACGGTTTACAATCCTCTTCCCTTCCTGTCTCCACAACAGATGCCCTGTGAGGTAGGTGTAGCGGACAGAGATCCAGCTCTAACAGGACTGAGGCTAGCCCAAGGTCACCCAGCTGGCTGCATGTGGAGGAGTGGGAATCAAACCCAGATTAGAAGCCACCAAACAACAGGCTGGTTCAAAATTAAACTTTGGCGGTCTTAAAGGTGCTTCTGTTCTGCTGCTGTTTCAGATCGACGTGGCTACCCACCTGAATCTAAGGTGGAAAAGTAATTTTCACCCTTGAATGAGATAAACACATTGGGAAACATGAGCATGCATCAAAAAGGTATACACAATAGAGAACCAGCACTGATTTCAGCTACCATGTATTGTAGTTAAGACACCCAGAAGGCTGCTGGCATGTAATGGATGGAGAAGTCCTCATACTCAAAGGAAGGGATAAGCTTCCATTCGAAGAAGGCAGCTTCATACATCTTTTTAGACTCTCCAAAAGAGCATCGCAGAGATAATGGCTACAGCTCTCTGGATACTCTTTTTCTGCCAAGTTGAGAGAGAATGGGCTGCTGCCTCTGTTCAGTCTTTACAGGGCTCAGCCTCATATGAGAGGTAAATTATAGCCAAGCATTTTCATTCCTGATCTTTTAGCGCTATAATTTTTAGAGTGATATATGAAGTGAATGGGGAAAGGCAAGTGGGCAGTGTGGGACTTGCATAGAATTTGGTCATTTTGTTCTGTTTTCAGCCTATAAACCTCTGGCATATAAAATGTACTAGAATATGCATTTAAGCACACAACCTCATTGTAATTTACAGTCACATCCCAAAAGGCTTCCAGTTCAAAACAGTGGGTTGCATCTTGCAGTCCATCCAGAGATGTTTGGAGATTCCTTCAGGAAATAAAAAGCAGGATACCCCAAAACATCTCTTCTTCAGAGAAGACAGAGTCAATTGGGTAGCCATACTGGCCTGAGACAGCCAAACAAATTTGGAATCCAGCAGCACCTTTAAGATCAGCAAAGTTTTATTCAAGGTATGAACTTTTATGTGCATGTGCAATGTGTCTTAGGAAGTGTGCATGTACATGAAAGTTCCTACCTTGAACACAACTTAGTTGGTCTTAAAAGTGAAAAAAAGTGAAAAAAAAGTCCTGACATTTGTTCTGCTGCTTCATAGAAAAGACCAATGCTGTTGGGTCCTCCTGGCTCTCTCCTTCCACTGTCATTTCCAACCCCAGGAAACTGTTTTAAGAGCTGCAGGATCCACATGGAGCAATGGGTCAGAAGGTTACAATGGGAAATGGGGAGGGGGCGAAACCAACCTTTCTGACTCAAGCAGGAGCAAATTTTTGCTGACCAAAGAGGCAGAAGGGAGAGCTTTCATCCCTTCCCACTGCAGCCTCCCAACCCACTGGGTGACTACTCTATGTGGTCATGATTGTGGTGGTGGAAACTGCAATCAAATCAGAGCTGATTTATGGTGAATCTGAAGGGTTTTCAAGGCAAGCTACAAACAGAGGTGGTCTGCCATCGCTTGCCTTTATGTGGTGGCCCTGGGCTTCCTTGGTGGTCTCCCATTCAAGCACTAACCGGGCCAACCCTGCTTAGCTCCTGAAATTGGATGAGATCAGGCCAGCCTGGTCTTCAGACACTTTCATAAAATCATAGAATAGAATCATAGAGTTGGAAGGGGCCATACAGGCCATCTAGTCCAACCCCCTGCTCAACGCAGGATCCTGGGGTTCAACATAGCTAGTGGTGGGAGTGGAGAGCCAGGAAGACAAGAAACCCTTGCCTACATTTTTCAAAGCATTTAAGATGAATCCAGCTCATCTTCTATGAGTGGAGGAGGAGAGAAGGAAAAGTGACTCACAGCTGCTACCTATCATTTCCACTTGACCTGAGGAGGCTCCTACCGCTCCTACTCTCCAAGTGAGTTACGCCAAAGCCCTTGATGGCCAAACCAAACCCATGAGGTCTGCAGGCTAGTTGGCTGTGGCCTCGAATGGAGATTTCTCACATTTGCCTCATTTCTTTGCTATAAATGGTTTTCCAGGTAAATGGGTCACTGACTCTTGCAAGTGCTGCCTTAAGGCAGGCCACCACCAGTACAGCATTGCTGAAGGAGCAACACCAAAATGGGTCATCATTGGGGAGGGAGGTCAGATAACCTTATTCCATTTTGGGGAGCAGTTTGTCTTAACTCTGCAAGAAACTAGATCAGGGGTAGTCAAACTGCGGCCCTCCAGATGTCCATGGACTACAATTCCCAGGAGCCCCCTGCCAGCAAACGCTGGCAGGGGGCTCCTGGGAATTGTAGTCCATGGACATCTGGAGGGCTGCAGTTTGACTACCCCTGAACTAGATAGAGGAGTCTCTGTCATTTCAGTTCTGTGTCATACTCAGTCCTAGTTCTGAGCTTTTGGCATCATCCCCTGCAGCTGCCTTACCTGTAACTCAATCAGTACATATATTTAACTGCCCTAATTTTGCTTTGTTTTTAGTTATCGTTGGAGTTATTTTGGGAAAGCAAAGAAGGAGATTATTTTTGGCTGTGCCTCGTATAAGAAAAACAGATGTCTTTTCCGACGGAAACATAGTTACCCTGACACAAAAATGGCTTAAAGCTACCATTTTATCCAGATGCATTGATTTGGAAATTCTAGATTCCAGACATGAGATTGAATGCCATAGTACTTTTTTTTTTCTGCCAGAGGGAGGGGCATTTTTTTAATGGGCTGATTCTCCTAGAAGAACTTATAGGAGAAATGAAAGATGAACTTATAGGGACCAAGCC
This sequence comes from Paroedura picta, assembly GCF_049243985.1. Taxonomy (NCBI): domain Eukaryota; kingdom Metazoa; phylum Chordata; class Lepidosauria; order Squamata; family Gekkonidae; genus Paroedura; species Paroedura picta. The sequence continues at coordinate 75,204,083 of NC_135378.1, forward strand.
CTATGAAGATAGGTTGTGGGACTTGGGAATGTTCAGCCTGGAGAAAATGAGGTTGAGAGGGGACATGGTAGCCCTCTTTAAGTATTTGAAAGGTTGTCACTTGGAGGAGGGCAGGATGCTATTCCCGTTGGCTACAGATGAAAGGACACACAGTAATGGGTTTAAACTACAAGTACACCGATATAGGCTAGATATCAGGGAAAAAAATTTCACAGTCAGAGTAGTTCAGCAGTGGAATAGGCTGCCTAAGGAGGTGGTGAGCTCCCCCTCAGTGGCAGTCTTCAAGCAAAGGTTGGATACACACTTTTCTTGGATGCTTTGGGCTGATCCTGCGTTGAGCAGGGGGTTGGACTAGATGGCCTGTATGGCCCCTTCCAACTCTATGATTCTGTGATTCTGTGTTCTTCCACTGACAGACAGACCACTTGTTAGTGGACATTCCCTATAGATCCTCTTTGCTCAAGACAAACCATAGGTTCTTGTTGCTCAAGACAATATTATGTTTGTATCTCTCCCCAACCATCAGACTAGAGAAATCCAGTAGCATGAAAATAAATGTCTGGTGTTTGGAGGGTGGTGGTATTAAAAGGGTACAAAAAGGGGAGAAGATGACTTGGGAACACTGGTGATAAAACCAGGTGGAATTAAAAGGCTTACAATGACAGTATCTTAAAACAAATGAAATCAGACATGTTTTAGATCCTTAATTTGTTCATTCCCCCCTCCCCTGATTCTGTGACAATACCATAATTGACAAATTGCCTTCAATACCCTTTGGCAGCTCTTTAGAAGCTTCAGTTGCTCAGTATCAAACTTCTGATGGAAAGTCTTTTATAGCTTAATTCTGACCATTTAATAAGAAACTACTTTCTGTAGTCCCAGGAGGCAAAATTGAAAAAGTGCTATCTATCATTCAGAAGTGCCCTCCTGTCAAACTTGGTAACCTGTAGAGTCTGCATTTATGGGCAAGTCCCTTTGTGACCTGCATGAATATCAAGGGCTATTGCAGTTCCAAAACAATAATATGTAGTACATCCGGACCTTCTTTAATGTCGGGTTTCCTTTATTACATTTTCAGGCCTGATGGTCAAGGGAACCAGCAGTTAATAAAACAGAAGTAATGTATCAGTTGATCGATATTAGTCTGAGACCATGAAATCTGTATATCTCTTTGGGAAAGTCAAGCAGCAGCTTTGAGTAATTTTTAGTACACATAAGATGTGGTTGGAGAAATTAGAAATCTAGTTAAAGCAAAGGACACATCGAATTGCAGAAAGTAATGGTTTTGCCAGCTCATTCACCAGCCAAGATAAAGATAGCATAAGGGGTGGGGGATACATGAGAAAGGTAAGGTGTATACTGTTATATATTTATTTTAAACAGCAGCCTCTACCCAGGAAAACTATGGCCCAGTTGAGCACTGCTGGCTACCAGGCCCGGTTGCATGGTAGGAAAGCCCCAAGGACCACAAGGACCTGCATAGTTGGAAAGTTACGAGGACACCTCATTTTCCATGCATCACCCTCCCTGTACTATTTCATCTTTTCCTCCTCCTAAAGGTAAAGGTAAAGGTATCCCCTGTGCAAGCACCGAGTCATGTCTCACCCTTGGGGTGACGCCCTCCAGCGTTTTCATGGCAGACTCAATACGGGGTGGTTTGCCAGTGCCTTCCCCAGTCATTACCATGTTTACCCCCCAGCAAGCTGGGTACTCATTTTACCGACCTCGGAAGGATGGAAGGCTGAGTCAACCTTGAGCCGGCTGCTGGGATTGAACTCCCAGCCTCATGGGCAAAGCTTTCAGACGGCTGCCTTACCACTCTGCACCACAAGAGGCTCTTTTCCTCCTCCTGGCAACCCTCATATCCTCATCTTTCCCTTCTTCCTTCTCTCCTTCCCACCAATCAATCTACCTCTTATCTTATCTACCTTCAGCTATATAGTTTCTTTACTTCATTTATACTGCCGTTTTCTCCACAACGGAGCCCCAAAGCTGCTTAGAATATTCTGTTCTCCTCCATTTTACCCTCACAGCTACCGTATGAGGTAGGTTAGTTTGAGAATGTGTAACTGGCCCAAGATCACACAGTGAGGTTCCTGGCACCATATTGATTTCAGCTTGGGTCTCTCAGATTCTAGTATAAAAGCTCTACAAACCGCACCACCCTGGCATTTGTGATGTGGCTGCTGTTGAAACTCATAAGCGATCAGCCATATTTGGGTGAGTCATGGAAGTCTGGTGGTATCAAGTGATTTGGTGGTTGTGGTCAGGCCTGACCCCAGTGCATCTGTCCTCAAAGGCCAGGACAGCTTTAGAAAGGGTCCTGCTCTTTACTGGAAGAAACCAGTCCACAAAGACTGTCAATACTGTTGTGGTTGCCTAGTAACAGCCACTGAGTGCCATTTTTAAACCTGTAGGCACCGTTCCTATTATTTGAGGGGAGCTAATACCCCGATGTATTTTTTTAAAGATCTTAGACCTTATTTAGTTATTTATATATTTATTCAATTTTTAGCCCGCCACTCCCAAAAGGCTTGTGGCGGGTTACAAAGTATAAAAACCCCAATAAAATTCCCCTAAAAACAATATAAATTACACAGTACCCACACAAAAATCCAAGATGCAATGTGGTGGGTTAAAATAACTAAAAGACTAAAAGACCCCCTTACCCAAAACCTCTCGGGAGGGGGGGATATGGGAGAATTAATCTCCAGCTGCCAATAAGATGTTAAAAAGGATAAGATATTAAAAAAGAGGGGGGGGGTCCAGATCTTACTTAGCAACACCTTATGCAAGTATGAGGTGTCGGCTGTGGCTCTAACCTCTGGATTTAAGTATCTACCGATGAGGCCATGTTGAGAATTCACCATATTGATTCTTTCAAAAACAATATATGAAGCAGCTACAAGGCAGTAAGAAGGAAGTACTGGGGGAAGTGTGCATTGTCAGCAGTGGATAGTTTCAAACCATTAATGGGACCAATCATGATAATGTGAAATTTAAGAGATGGAACCAATTTAATAAGATCAAGAAAACGGAATTCTTGAGCACTGCGCAGGACTGATTTATCTTCAGTCCTAATTATCTCATAGAAGCAGCGGGTAACGAAGGACCTTGCAAATCTTCCATGAGTGCCATCTTTCTAAATTAATAGAGGGAAGTGTCACTCTTGCATTTTTTCCCATCCAGCTGAATGGAGGATTTCTGTGAGGCCCGAAATAGTGATAGACTTTCTTGCAAGCTACAGAAATAGCAGTCCCCTGGGGCAACCACAACAAAGGAGGCCATGACTGCTGTGGTAAGGTTAAAGAATCAATTAGGGTGCTACTAATTCATCAAGGACTGTAATCTTTAATGCTAAAAGAAAGATGAAAGCTCAAAGAGCCTCTGGTCCTTTTGGGGAGGAAACTTACTGCAGCAATTCTCATCTACTCACCCAAAGATATATATCTTTTTCATCCTTGCAACATTAAGAGAAGTGATTAGAGGACCAGCCTAAACACAGAAAAAAGATTCAGCTGCAAGGCCTTCAGTTAAACATTTAGAATGCGTTAGCAAGGTCTCTTGAAACAAATATGTCTAATGGTGACCCTCAGGGCATCTCTCCCAGGGACTGCCATATTCTGCTAGGATTCTAATGTGTCCAAGAAATTGCTGAAGTTTTCTTATCTGTCCCAAACCATCCTTTACAAGCAGTAATGATGACACGGATTCAGAGTGTTTGACAGACACTGCTGGTGAGATTAAAACACACACAATGTTATGAAGTTAGTACTGGACAGTCGTGTGTGTATCTATACATCACATTTCCCGTTGGCCTACTAAGACAGAAATATTAGTCCTAATAGAGCAGGGCTGCCCAGACTGTGACTCTCCAGATGTTCATGGACTACAATTACCATGAGGATCATGATAATTGTAGTCCATGGACTTGAGAGCCACAGTTTGACCACCCCTGTAAATGACTTTTTTGGGGGAGATTTCACATTTAGGGTGGGATTTAGCCTGAGTGATCACCACTTGTACTGATCATTTGCCTTTATCAGTCACAGCAAGGGATTGTACCTAGCACAAGACTTACAGTTGCACCTGTGCAGGTAAAAATGCAAGAGAAAGACAACAGTATCTGCTGGTGTTGTCAACCTTATAGCATCTTCACTTGCTCAAGTCAGCACCAACAAGCTAGATGCAGCAGGTGATCTAAAGGAGATTCCCAGATGATCCCCCATCAACTGGGAGTTGGTTTCTGATGGCCTCTTGTGAAAGCCTTGCTGGGTCCCAGTGTTTCTAAAACCTAGGAAAGTTGGTGAGGGAATCAAAAACTGACTTACGGCTGATTGCATGGATCAGCTGAGAATCAGCTTCTGATGTTCCAGCCTTGGAAACTTTGCTCTTTACTAGTATGCTGCTGTAACACCTACCACTTTCTGAGATCGGATGGGTGGCAACCTGGGAGAGATGGCAACTTGGTCATGATGTCAAAGCTCTGGAGTTCTCTTCCCAGAGAGGGTTGACTATCCCCTTATTTTGTATTCCAGGAACATACATTTTGCTATACCAGCAATTATATACTTCCTTGTTTTCAGCAATCCCTCTTGCCTAGCCAGTTGTTTTGTATGCATTTTAATGGTGTAATTCTTTTTAAAGTTGTTCTAATGGGGGTATATCTGGAAGAGGGGTATTTTAATGGTTTTATAATAAAATTTTATCACATATGTTTTTTCATTGTTAGCTACCTAGGCGGCCCTTATAAGGAGATAAAGGCAGAATATATTTTTTCTAAAGAAATATAGAAAACCCTAAGAGGCCCATTCTGCTGTTCAAAATTGGTAGAACCGATGAACATCTGAGGGAAGAAAAGAAAAGGAAAGGATGCCCACTCAATTCCCTGGTCATCTGGCAGGCAGCAAAGTTTCCAGGACTAGGAGATTAGAAAGCAACTCTCAGCTGATAAAAGGATCATTTGGGAGTCACCTTCTGATTTCTGCCCCAAACAAACATGGCTGCCAGAAGTGCTGCTACTGTGTAACACCTGTAACTCTTTTACAGTGATATTGGGCAGCATGTACAGCTAGGAGTGCATGTGGCAAAGCACCCACAAGGAAGTGACTGACAGGGTGTTGGTGGCTGCTGACCCCGCCCAAAGACCTGTGCTCCAGCAGCTGCCCAACTTTTGGGAGAATTTTTTTCCCTCTATCTACTGTCTCCACCAAATATACAATGTTATAGAGTGCTGTCATGCCCCTTCCATTAGTAGTTTTTTTTCCCTGAAGTGGGAGCTCCATCATCACCTTGGTTGCTTCTTCTGGGCTACCTTGTGTTTTCCAGCTGTGCAATATCTTTCTAGTCCTGCATGCAGTGCCATAGAGCTATAAAGGGCAATACAGTAAGCTACCCATCTGTCCCGACTTCCTCAGGACACTCCCGCCTTTGAGGACATTGTCCTGCATCCCACCTGGGTCTTCAAAAGTCCTGTTAGGTGTGGCTAGCAGCCATCAGCTAGTCTCGCCATGGTTCAACACAGCTCTGCCCGGCCCCGGCCACCCTGCCTTTGCCTTCACAAGCATGAGGAGAGGTTCACAGCGGTGGAGCAGCCAGCCTGGCCTGGGCAGGAAACTGATGGGCTCACAGGAGACAAAGGAAGGGGCTGGCACTTTTGCTTTCAGCGGCCTGCCTGCCTGTGCCTGGAAACTTGACCAGGGAGCGGGCCTGCAGCGAAGGGAAGGAGCCAAGGGGAAAGGGCTCTTGCCAGGGGGAGTTCAGCACAAAGTCTTACTTTTCCTATGAGCACAACAGGATGAGACCTGTGCACTCAGGAGGCGTGCGCACCAGATGGATCATTGCAAGTGGCGATCATTGCAAGTGGCCCAGTCAGAGGGAGGGGGCAAAGCTGGGCTGCCACCTCTGCCCATGTGACCTTCGGGCTGTGCTGGCCCCCTTCCAGGTGTCCCGCTTCCGGATGTCCCGCTTTATATTTTTAAAAATCTTGTCACCTTACAATACAAAATTGGCTATTTTCACTTCTTTTCCTATTTATTCCCTGCATGGACTTTGCTTTTGCTGCACACAATGTTGGCATTTTGATTAAACTGCCTGATACAGCCCTAAGATCTTTTTTTCCTTATTAGTCTTGGTCAATTTAGACCTCATCAGCATACAGTTAAAGCTAGGCTTTGTTTTCCTACATGCATCACCTTACACGTATCTTCCCTGGAGTTCATTTATCACATTGTTGTCCATTCATGCAATCCAGGAGCTCCATTTATTCCTGTATTCTCTGTTTCCTCTAGCTAAATCAACATTTAACCCATAAGAGGACTAGTCCCATGACTGTTAAGATTGCTAAGGATTCTTTACCCTTTTGGAAGACTGTATCTAATATCTACTAGACCAACCTGTGAAAACCACCATATTGTAGTGTAGTATAGTGATGTGCATTGGCTAAAGAGGCAGACTAAGATATTAGGGAGTCAGGTTAAAATTCTAGCTCCTGAATGAAAGCTAGAAGAAGAAGAAGAAGAAGAAGAAGAAGAAGAAGAAGAAGAAGAAGAAGAAGAAGAAAAAGAAGAAGAAGAAGAAGAAGAAGAAGAAGAGTTGGTTCTTATGTGCTGCTTTTCTCTACCCGAAGGAGGCTCAAAGCGGCTTACAATCGCCTTCCCTTTCCTCTCCCCACAACAGGCACCCTGTGAGGTGGCTGAGGCTGAGAGAGCCCTGATATCACTACTCAGTCAGGATAGGTTTATTAGTGCTGGGGCAAGCTCAAGGTCACCCAGCTGGCTGCATGTGGGGGAGCGCAGAATTGAACCCGGCATGCCAGTTAGAAGTCTGCACTCCTAACCACTACACCAAACTGGCTCTCTGGCTGGGTAACCTTGGGTTAAGCCACTCACACACTCTTGGACTGACCTACCTACTCACAGGTTTGTTGTGATGATAAAACAGAAAAGAGGTGAATGATGTAAGGCCCTTTGTATCACCAAATGGGGAGAAATGGTGATTATGCACAGCAATTTTTTAAAAAATCTCTGTGCTTGTGAACTGCTCTAAGAACTCTTTCAGTAGACATGTTGATTTTACCTCAGCAGGCTTTGTTTCTCTACGTGCTTAATAATTCTACTTTTAATAACACTTCCTAAAAATTTACCTGGAACAGATGTTATAACTGGCCTGTAATTCCCTGGACCCCTCCATATCCTTTTTAAAACTCAGTGTAACATTTGTTACTTTCTAGTTCTTTTAGTAACAAATTACTTATTCTTGTTAGTAGATCATCCATGTCACATTTGAGTTCCTTAGAGAATTCTGTAGATATATCATCCTGACCTGTAGATTTATTAGTTTTCACTTTGCCTTGCAGTCCATGAACTAGTTCTTCAGAAACTGTTCCTGAATACAGCCCCTTTAGTGTGGGTGCTTGCCCCATATTTCCCACAATCAAAGCAGACACAAAGAATGTGCTCAGTTTTCATGGTTTTAAATAGTTTCCCCACATCCTACTGTTAATTTACTCTGCAGTGTCCTGACCTGCCTGGACCTTTGAATCAGACATGTTAGAAAGTGGACAATAAGAACTCCTTTTTCCTAAACACATGAATGTTGACCAGATAGTCCCACAGTGGTTCTGATCATACGTATAATGATCAAATAGCTGTAACCCTTTAACAACATTCACTACTCTGAATAAGGAATTTTATATATAAGGTTGTAGAGAAGTTTAACCTACTATAATGCACTTTCAACATACCTTAAAAGCATTTCAGTGATTATGATGGGCAGGAACCAGGCAGCTGAGACTTTTCCTGGCAAGGAGGGAATGCTGGAGGATGGGCCACCTTGAGACAGCCACCTTGAGACTGGGCTTCTGTAACTTGCTATTTGCAGGACTTTGGGTGACATACAGAAGGAGACAGTCCTTGAAAAATATGAGTCTTGGGCCTTAAATGGTTTTAAATGAAACTCAGTAGATGATCTTGGTACAGCGATATTCTCCCAGATTCACCTATCCCACGGGGTAACTGTAAGGATAAAATGAAGAGTCAGAGATGCTGCCCTGAGTCCCATGAAGGAATAGCAGGATAAAAATATTATAAATAAAAGAAATGCATTTCAAGCCCAAGTTCACTGCTGAAATTTCCTTGGTTCCCAACATCTGTTGGGACCATATCTTGGTAACCTTGTATTTTGACAACCTCATATGCTTTACATGGAACTGCCCCAAATGGTAGCTCAAAAACTGTGATTGATGCAGAATACAGTAGCCAGGATGAGCCTCTTGTGGTGCAGAGTGGTAAGGCAGCACTCATGCAGTCTGAAAGCTCTGCCCATGAGGCTGGGAGTTTGATCCCAGCAGCCGGCTCAAGGTTGACTCAGCCTTCCATTCTTCTGAGGTCAGTAAAATGAGTACCCAGCTTGCTGGGGGGTAAATGGTAATGACTGGGGAAGGCACTGGCAAACCACCCCGTATTGAGTCTGCCATGAAAACACTAGAGGGCATCACCCCAAGGGTCAGACATGACTCGGTGCTTGCACAGAGGATACCTTTACCTTACAGTAGCCAGGACCAACACACCTCTCTCTTTTTTTCTATTTCAGATTAACTCTCTGCAACTGCATTGTGAGTAGCCTGGCAGACATTGGGAAAGTGGCTTGAGAGCCTGAGCTGAAGTGGGAAAACAGATGTTAGGGGGAAATATATGGTCTCGGCACCATTCCGTCTACAATTTGTTGGGTTCTTTTTGTTCCTCATTCCCTGCCTTCTTTTGTTGGCACTCTCTGTGGAAAGCAGGTGCATGGGGGAATGGAGGGAATTGCTCCTGTTTTGCAGTCCGATCCTAAATACGTTGGCTCAGAGATACGTCCCACTGAGTTCCGTGAGACAGTTCCACTGAGTTCGTGGTCCAGATGCTTCACCCCAGCTGCAGCTTCCTGAGAACAGCTGGTGAGCAGGCAAAACAGGGGAATCATTCGATTATTCCCGCATGTCCTCAGCTGCAGCTATATCTTCCCTCAAGGTTCCAACAAAGGGATTGAAAAAAAAAACTTAAAAATTAATCTGCACACATCAATTGCTGTGAAACAAAGCAAGGCAAGTAATCAAGGATAACTCACACAAATACAAGGCTTTGCTGCACCACACTGGGTGTGTTGGTTTTTGCAGAAACTCAGCTGTGTACAGCATGTTAATGAAGGTCAACAACAGAAATCAGGGTTGATGACCACAGAAAGGGACTCTTCAAATACATATGGATACATGTTAATTGCATTGAGAGGAGGATGAAATCCTTTCGGATTGCTGTCCAGAGAGTTAATTATTATCTATGCATCTGAATTCTTTGGCTTCAAAGTCAAGATATCCCCCCCCCCCTTTTTTTGTAAAGTGTCAACAGAATACAAACTGGTCTCATGCTTTTAAGAATGATTCACTGGAGAAAAACTTCCCTCGTCCTGCCTTGGTTTCATATATCTCTGTTCACCTTGATCTGAAGTTCCCGGCATTTCACTCGAGGCAACCCATCCATCTGCTTTGCAGTCACTGGACATGCTAATTCTGCTGCTCGGAGGGACTTTCAGCTTCTAAAACTGTGACATGATGTGACTTCCTAAGGAGTGCTGTAATGCAATAACCAGAAGGAAGCTTCTGGGCTTATCAATGACTGATTAAAAGTACACCCATAATTCGTTGAGCCGCAGGTGAGAATAGATCCAAGAACCGTCTCTAGGGCCAGATCACTTCCCACACAGTGAGGCTACGTGAAGCTTATTCTGTACTCATGAAAGGTGGGATGCACTTGTGCCCAACTTTATTTCTGAAAAGGGGACAAATGCTAGGACACCTGTCTCATACAGCTCAACAAAACACAGTAAAAAAGAATTTTGACACAATCATCTGAATGTAACCACACTAAAGTTCTCTTATATCTATGGCAATTTTAGATCACTCTTCCTCCAAGGAACTCAGACATCATCCACGGTTCTCCATTTCGCTTTTAAGATGCCCCTCAGAGGTAGGTGAAGCTGAGAGCAAGAGATTGCTCTAATGAGATTCATGGCTAAATTGAGATTTTTTATTTGAAGCTAATTATGCACATCCATTTTCCCTTTCTTTCATCATGCATGTTCTTCAGATTTTCTTTGTGATTCTGCATCAATTTTTCTACTTTCCGCATGCAGTTAGCTTTCTGGTTGCTGGTTACCTGGTTTTCTGAGAGTGCTTTTGTGTGGAATTTCCCCTCTTCCATTGATTTTTTAGAGCTATTGACATAGAAAAACATAAGAGCATGGATAATCCAGAAACTTTTTTCACTCAGTAGTCAATTTAATCTACCCCCCTTCTTCAAGGTTTCACTTTGGTGTTCTTTCCTCTAAGCACCAGCATTTACAGGGTTATTGTGTCTAACATGATGGTTCCATTTAGTCAACGTGGCTAAAAGTATGTGGTAAAATAGGTAGTTTAAGTGTATTGTTTAAAATGTCCCCTTCTGTGTATGTAGCATACAAGTTTAGTAAATTGTCAATTACTTAATTTACACCTCCCTATAATAGCAAGCTGTTTAATTTACACCCTGGAGGGGACACTTTTAGGAATTTCTATCTCAGAGTTGGGTTGGAACTTCTCTGCTCCTCTTGTATTTATTTAGAGAAGGTTTTAGCGGCACGCTATCATTTCTGCTGAGGAAGTAGCTGGGCGTTTCCTATATTCTGCAGGGGGGTGAGAATAGATGACCCTTCCAACTCCATGATTCTATGCTATGATTCCATGATTCTAAGGCTGTGTGTAGGAATGAATTCAGGAATGCAGGAAGGAGCTATTGTAGGATTTTGATTTTCTTAAAGGATAAATATATGACCTACTTTAAATGTCAGGGACAGAGGGACAGAGGGAAGAACAATCGTGCCACTGCCAACTCCAGTGTGGAGTGCCGCAGGGCAAAATGCTTTCCCTGATACTGTTCAACATCTTTATGCACCCTCTCACTGAACATTCCACCTGTCTCCTTGGACAGGTAACTGGGAGCTGTGACAGCGTAGCTCCAGCAAAGCTGCCTGAAGCTCTTAATCCCATGAAGACAGATGTCCTATGGCTGGGAAGGAAGGGACCGGAAGAGAAAGTGTGCCTCCCCTGCCTTGATGGGGTGCAGTAGCAAGCTGAACAGGAATCTGGGGGTGACCCTCGATGCCTCCTTTTCCATGGGGGCGCAGGTCACAAAAGTAGCTTGTCAGACATTTTCCCACCTATCCCAGGTGATACTCTTAGTGTTCTACCTGGACCCAGAACACCTTGCCACAGTGATCTATGTGATAGTTACCCCTAGTCAAGATTACTGTAACTCACTGTATGCAGGCCTACCCTTGACTCTGATCCAGAAATTACAACTGGTCCAGAATGTGGCTGCCCAAGTATTTACAAGGACCCCATGGAGAGCTTACATTCATCCTGTTTTCCAGCAGCTGCACTGGTTTCCGGTTGAGTTTTGGATTGGGTTTAAGGTATTGTTTTTAACCTTTAAGGTTGTACATGGTTTGGAACCTGTGTATCTCAGGAACTACTCCCTGAATATATCCCTTGAAGAGTGTTCCACTCTGCCAGCTCTAACCTGCTGGTGGTCCCTGGCCCCAGAGAAGTTTGCTTAGCCTCAACCAGAGCCAAGGCCTTTTCGAACCTTGCTCCAGACTGGTGGAATGAGTTGCCAGCAGAGATCTTGGCCCTTTCAGCGTTTTCAAAGTTCTGAAGGGCCTGCGAAATGTCCCTCTTCCGCCAGGCCTATGGTTGAAGCCGACACCAACACTTACTGACATCTGAATGGGCCACTTATTGTTATATGCACCTCCTGCCATCCAAGCCTAGGCTGTGAACTTTTTCCATCCACCTGTCCCCTGGATTTTTAATGATGGGGCATGTTTTTCTTTTCTTTTAATTGATCTGGCTCAAAATGTAAATGGCTTATATTTCAGTATGAAGTTTTAACTATTGTCATACACCTCGAGATTGTTGCTACAGAGGGGTAGCAAAAGAAAGAAAGAAAGAAAGAAAGAAAGAAAGAAAGAAAGAAAGAAAGAAAGAAAGAAAGAAAGAAAGAAAGAAAGAAAGAAAGAAAGCTGTCTGCATAACCTGTACCTTATAGAAAATCATAACCATAAGGCATGCATATGATACCGGCTGTTTCATTGGAGGAGCAAAAAAGGTTGACATTTTGGATGGAAATTTAGATGGCATATCTTTAAATCCCCCAGTGAAGTGATTCAGCACTGCAGTTCTTCCTGCCATCTCCCTCTTGACATTCTCCTCTCTCCATAACTTCAGTTGCTACATAAAGACAGAACTCCATCTGTGGCACACATTGGAGGTGAAAAAGTGTCCAAAAGAACTAGAACTACAATGGCTGAGTCTTCTTCTCTAATGGAGAATTTCAGAAAAGGGGTAAAATAAAACAGGAGTCTAGAGGCACCTTAACTAAGATTATAGAGAAATCAAAAACTCCTCAGAGTTGAGTGGATGAGTGCCTTTTTAGGATGAGTTTTTATGTTTATAAGTATGTATTTATTGACACATTTCAACCCTTTCTTTCCTGATGGCTTCCTCCAATGTATGAATCCAGTTGTATATCTGTAGCTTAAGTCCTATGCTTTTACTTAAAGGACAGGACATTTCTCCCAGTCCTGCTGGAAAATCTAGGGTGGAACTTTTCCTTTCCTCCTTGAATGGCACTCCTGTGCATTTAGTATGTCATAAATTTAGCTGATTATGGGACTTCCACAGTGTGGGATTTCTTATTACTCACATACATACGCACATAATGTGTTATTTTGGAAGTAGTATCTGAGGTTGTGGCTGCTCAGCAGGCAAATGCAAAGGTGTCTTAGAGTGGGTCAAAACATCAGAACCGTGTCTTCTAAGTGGCGGTGTGGCAAGCAGGGGTGCCAGCAGACCTGGATAAAATACATTGTTACTTTCAGACAAGCTTAAGAGGAAGAAATGGGCAAGTGAGCTTTTCTTGGCATGGAGGTCACATAAACCCCAGCCTCTGTTAAAGGACATTGTTTCTCCAGGTAGCTGGCAACCCTCCCATCAGCACACCACCAAGGACTCCGGAAAGACTCCTTGCAGGTAAGATCCCTTAGCTGAAAATGCTTTTGAATGAAGCCCACACTTTTGTTTGTTTGTTTTTGTCCAAGGATTATTTTTTAAAAATTTGGCCCAGACAAGGTTCAGTTCCCAAATGGCCTTGTTACTCTCAAGAGAATCAGGTTTCTAACCCAGCTATAGTAGGGGAGAACTCTTTGTTCTTTAAGGTCCTTATAATATACAAGTTCAACAGCTGAGCCACATAAAAATCACCTGAAAATGTATTGTTTTAAAATGCCCGTGTAGAATATTGAATTGAATACTGGGGATGTCTTAAAATGTTGAAATTATTGCTTTCCACCCCTCTTTCATGTGGCTGTTTAATTGACAGACAGTCCCTGTTGGCTTCTAGGCTTCTATTCTGTGTGCTATGGAAGACGTCTGGGAAATCTCCATTGCAAACCAAACCACTTCTTGCAAAGAAAGTGAAATAACCTCTGCCTTTCAAAAGCAAGCCCAAGGTCACTTTGTGAAAAGCATGATAAATGGTATTCTTTCTTCTCTTCCTTTGTGCATACTCCCCCCCCCCTCTAGTGGCTTCCACCTCCATTTTCTTATATGCACCTCCTTATTTTCTGAATAGGCTGGAAGAAAAACAGCGGGGAAGATCAGAGAGAAGATGGGGAGAGGTCTGGCATCAAGAAGAGCCCAGTTTCGATCCCTGGAATCTCCAGTTGAGGATCAGCGATGTGAAAGACCTCTGCCTGTGACCCTGGAGAGCCAATGCCAGTCTGAGTACACAACACCAACCTGATTCAGGATGAGGCCGCTTCATGTATTCAAGGTGAGCAACGTTTGTGATGGTGACTAAATGGAGGAGAGAAGGGGCAGAATTCACTGTTTGGAAGGTGTCTTGGGAAGACAAAGTGTATTTTAGGCCTGCAGTGAGCCCCAAAGTCACTATGTGTAACTCAGGATTCTGAAAACATTGCAGGGATTCTTTTATTTTACTTTCATACTCAATACCTGTGATGATTCATTGTACTTTTACAGCCCCGTTTTTGCAATTTGTGGCTGGGGAGTGACTCAAGAGAATGCCTTCTTTTTTCTATGCGGCTGCAGAGAAACAGAAATTAATCTAATGCAGCTTTTTTTTTTTTGCCAGCGGTGGCCAGGGTGGTTTATGATCATTATATAGTGGTGAAAGGCACACAGGTTGTATTCAACCACCACAAACAAAAGATTGTTTGCAACCAAGAGTGTGCCTAGTTCAGGTTTCCTACCCATTCTGTCCTGTGTTGCACACAAAGCTGAAGAGGGCGGCTTCTTCATTGAAAGACCCAGGTTTGTTGTGACAGTTGAATCTGGGCTCTTGAACAAACTGGGGTTTGTTTCATGCCCATAAACCAGGGTTTCAAGCCTGGGACCAAGCTAGGATGATTCTCAATAGGAACAAAGTGGGCAAGGCATCTTTTTTGACTTTTGCATTTGCCGTTCATTATTTATTGCTTAAACTTCAAACACCATCACTCCTTATGCCTTTTCCATGCTATGAATCTATGCTTCTCTCTGTAAAATATTTTCAAAGATAAGACGAAAGCAACACAACAGTAGTACCAAATTTTTATTACACAGTTTTCCTTTGGGAAGAAAGAAAAAAAAATGGTTTGGAAAAAAAAAACAGTTTAAATGCGTGAACGTCATTGAACTGACAATGGGGGCATTATCATAACAGGAATTTCATTTTTAAACATCCAAAAATAGCATCCTTGTTTCTTCCATCAAACCTACCATGAAAAGACTAAATTGACGGATAATCATTTACAAAAACATGCCAACTGTTAATAATCATAACTAAACGCTCCATAAAAGAACACCAACCAAATCCATGGTTGGAGTTTTATAAATTCACATTAAAGTTTAAAACAACTCAAATTCCATGTCATCAGACACAGAAGAAAGACATTTAACAATGTGTTGCTCAATCATTATTACCAACACCGGCGTTAATCCAGATTTCCGGTGTGCACACAGAGCCCCTTAAGAAATGGGTTTTCCCATTCACTTTGGAAGAGCCATTTGTGTCCAAGTGCCATCGATTCTCCTTTGAAGCGAACTGGAAACCCTTGTTGATGGTGGGCCTCTGTGCGCCCACTGGGGATTTTATGCCAAAGAGTAATGACCGCATCGAGACAACTGCATACAGTCTCTAACAAACCTACGTCAATGATGAACCTCTCATTGACTTTACATTCCCCAAATGCAGAGTCTATACTTTAAGTCAGTGCAAGCAGAGTGAATCTGAAACAATCAAATCATATTGCACATACATCACAAATATGAGAACATACAATGTAGAAGTTCTTTGTTGTCCATCCAAAACAGAATTTCAAAAACTATTCAATATGCTAGGATGCAGCAGTTCAGCGGTACCAAAGACCTCTGCAATGTAATATCAGTCTTATTCCATACACTTAGACAATATCGATTATTTGCACCCTTGATAATGAGATACGCCATATCATCAGGGGATTGAAGGGGGACTTTAACAATGAGGGCTTTAGATTAATAGTATGTGGAGAAAATATCTCCCCCCCCCCAAATAATTATCTGCAGTTGGTTGAAAGGTCTTATTTTGGTGTCTGTTTACAATGACTTCATGACAGCCACTTAAAGGAAGGGGATAATAGGAGTGAAGAGTTTATTTTATATATTTCGTTGAATTTCCAGACCTTCCTCTCCTCTGAAACAGAGTGTAAAAATATTCACATTCTGATCATAAAACCTGAAAGCTAGTTAACTCTGAGTTTATAGTCTAGAACAGGGCTTGTAGTCCATGAACATCTGGAGGACCACACGTTGACTACCCCTGGTGTAGAACATATGTTGGTCCCTGGCCTGGTGTTCTAATCCCAGTTCTGCTACATACTCACTAAAAACCCTTTAGCAATTTGTATTGCCCCTCCCCCCTTTTAAATTATATACTGGGATTATTAACATTGTTCTTATGAAGTGTTTTTGTTCTTAACAATGAATGGTGGAAGGTTTCTAGTGTCTAAGAAGAACAAGATGTGAACAGCTTAATGTGCATACTATTACAATGTATGTAATTGGTAGTGGGAAGTGCCATCAGATCACAGAAGACTTATGGCCACTCCTTGGTTTTCAGAGCAAGCCAATTCCATAGGCAATTTGAGCCTTGGGAACAGAGATGGTTTATGATTACTGGCCTCTGTGTAGCAGTTCTGGATTTCACAGCTGGTCTCCCATCCCTATACTAACCAGAACTGGCTCTGCTTAGCTTCTGTGATCTGACCAAATCAGGTTAGTCTGGGCCATCCCATTCAGGGCAGTGTGTATTTAGTCTGTTCTAACTCTTGGGGGAGCTGAAATATATACTTCTTGCATCCTTTAGGTCTCTGCTACTGGAAAGCCCACCATTCATTAATGTTCCTTGCAATCATCTTGTTTTGCAGGAAACTTTCGCAACGGCTGCTGTGCATGTATGAAAATGATTTATTTCCCCAGTTCTGTTAATAGGTAGATGTTCTGCAAAGTACAGGAATTGGTAGAGGCTGTACTAATTGCCTTGGTGGGAGGGCTAAGTAGATATCATAGTCACTTGTACAAAGCCATTTTAAATGCTGCACAAACAGCAAGGAACCAAAAGAGTGCACAACTAGATCCCACGGTTGCTAGCAGGGAATGCTAGCAGGGAATGGAGCTTGTGGGGGGGGGGGGCAGAGTTTCCAGGGCCTATGGAGACCTATGGACTTGACTGAATCATATGGATTGTTTTTGATGTGATGGTTGGATTGAATCTGGGTAGTATCATTGCTAGCTCAGGTACCATCCTTCCATTGCTAGCTCAGGTACCTTCCAAGGGCCTTGGACCCCAGCTTGAAGGAGCATGGGCAACCACAGCAGGATCCAGATGGTTCGTTCCCCCCCCTCCCCCCTGCGTATATCTTGAATCCTGCTCACCTTCTCCTGCCCAAGCAGGGATGAGGGTCCAGTACAACACTGTGGTGGCCATTTGGGTTGCTTGGACAAAGAACCAGGCCTGGGTGGTATAAGTGGGACTTACAGAACTTACAGAAGTTGTTGTTTGCATGCCTACCAGTTTGTTGTTATATTATTATCTTGTGTTTTGTTTGAAAGAACATGCTGTTTTATAAGCTCCACTTGATTGCTATGGCTCAGAACAACTCTGTGCTGCTTCTCTCAGAAGGGAGACCAATCTGTCACTCCTGTCCCTTCCATCATGCAACATCTGCTGCTCACTTGTTTCTAGCTCAGTGTTTTGCCTTGTTTCTGAGTTTAACCACACTGGGAATATCAGCAATTTCCACTTTGAGTTTTGACTTTCCCCCCTATATTATAGGTAAGAAAACTGGGCAAGATATATTATAGTTATGAAGAGGTTGGAGTTATCCATGCATGTTTAACCCTTAAAAGATATAGTAGGCGATTATTAACTGATAAGATGGAAAAGAAAGCCTGACAAGTTAGCAGGACAAAGTTGGATGTGAAGAAACCAAACTGGTTCATCCCACAGCTACTATTTGTACAGTCTTTTCCCAGCCATATTTCACAGCTATTTGGGGATTGCATGTGACTTGGTGGAAGAGCCTCTGCTTTGCATGCAGAAAGTTCCAAGTTCAATCCCTGACATCTCCAGTTAAAAGGACCAAGTGGTAGATGATGTCCACTGGATATCCTGGAGAGCCATTGCCAATCTAGAGAGGCAGCACTGACATTGGTGGACCAGATTTAAGTGGGTAGCTGTGTTGGTTTGGAGCACTAGAACAAATTTGTATTGGTGACCAATCTCGTATAAGGCAGCTTGATGTGTGTGAAAATTTAAAGTAATTAATTTTGTGGTCTGCTGGAGAAGGAGAAAAAAATCCAAATAGGATCAGATAGGGTTCATTTTTCAACTTTGTGCCCTATGAGGTGCTTTGATGCCAAAAAATCTTGTGATTTCACCCAAAGCATTTTTAGTGCAATCCTAAACAGTGCTAGACCTTTCTTTCACTAGATCTAGAAGGCTGTAACCCTACCAAGAATTGCTGAGTTATTTGTACAGTGACTGATAGAATTGTGTCACTGGATACTTTAAAAACAAAAATCAACCTTTGCCTATGTTTTGGGGTATTAAAACAAAAAATAATAGAAGATGCACCCAATATACAAATAACTCATGAACAAGCATTGACACATTTAATCAACACCTTAGCTTGTCCAAGTTATGATTCCTATTTATATACAGCTATCAGTCAGTATTGTGTTTTATAGGATGACATGAATCAAGAGTTAATCCCTGCCCACTCCAAAGAATTTGCAATTTCTGTTTTGATAGTGAGGGATATATAATGATGGTGGAGGAAGACAACCGAGCAGTGTGAAGGAGATTGACAAGAATAACAAAGCTGTGATTGGATGAGCACCAAGTGCTGTAGAATATTTAAACTTTGCTTTTGGGTGAGACTCAGGACTCCATCGGTAAAGCTCGGTAAAGAGAAAAGCGGCGTATAAGAACCAACTCTTCTTCTTCTAATCATGAAGGAGTTTAAGGGGAAACAATGGGATTTTGGAGTCCATCTCATTATTTTCATTTTGACATTCTTAGCTACCTTTTGCAGGACGGTGTCCTATATATTTTTGCTAGGCAAGAGTATAGGGTCCTTGGGCCATTACTTCTTAAGAGTACTTTAATGATAGCACTGTTAAACCTACCCACTAATCCATAGGACAATGATGACGTATCTCATTACAAATGGCATTTTAATTTATGAAGAACTGTTAGATGGTTTATTTTTACTCCAGAACTTTAAAAAAGGAGGTTGGTTGGAAATAGAAACTTTCCCTTCACCCTGTATGATTACCTTCTTCTTTAAACATGCCAGTTATACCTCCACTGTAAACCTGGACTCGTATTTTGCAACCACAGCTTTGGAAGATGCAATTTGCAACAGAAGTTTTACAAGACTTAAGCTTTTGTTTTATAGACACAATCAGAAAAAGGAGAAAAAAAAGAGAGGCCCGTCAGCCCCCAAAGAAAGCCCTTTCCCCTTGCATGATGACCGAGGGTTGGCTATGTACAGCCTTGGAAAGATGTATAAATCATTTTTTATACACAGAACTGTCTTAGAAAACTAGAGATTTCAGTACAAAGGAATCCATTCATTGAAAGAATGTCTGCATGCTGTTGTTTTATGAGTTACACTATACACAAGAGGATAGTGCAAAATCGCACTGGTTTATAGGGAACTGTTGCCTGTACATTGCTATCCATTCCGTGGAGAAGGAGATTTACATGGCAGAACTACTAGAAATACTGTTAACACTGCATGAAAAATGTGGATACAAAAACAGCAACAAGTGGATATGTCTAGCAAAGATCCCTTGTTTGCATCATCCCGTTTGCACCAAAAAAATTCGGCTTTAAAAAAAACACCAAACACAATTCCTCCAAGAAAATAGCAGGATTTAAATGGCCTTAAAGTTCAAGCCAATTCATTCCCTCCCCCAGCTACAAAAATGTAATTCAAACTTTGTCTAGCCCAAGAAATAAAGAAGCATTATCTAAGTATAAAATGGAAGAGGTTCTTTGATTTTTGTAGAATAGTGCATTTGCATTGAGGAAAGCATTGCTTCAATTATGGAATTATGATCAATGTATTGGCAGAGTTGACAGAGGGATGCAACTCCCTCTGTAAAGCCAACCTGAAACCCATCATGAGCAGGTGTCACGTGCCCTTTTCAGTCTACCGCGTCACCAGGAGACAACTGAACAAAGGAAAAAACAAATCTGAACACTGAAATCAAGCTATTTCCAGTAAACTGGTGCTTATATTATTTGGTGGAGCAGGAAAGAAGTGGAGTCACAGTCATTGGTACAATATAAGGATCAGGAGAGAGTTTCTGAATACCTCAATATCTCAAACCGAAATTAAGTCACCTACTGTAGATGCCTTTGCAATGCTGCACTGCTAACTTCTGTACAATGTACTGTTTATTTTCCCTATTTTTCTCCCATCAATTCTCCAAAAATCCCTTGGGGGACATGCATGGAGATTCTATCCACACTTGAGCCTTGCAAAATAGTTCAGGCAAAGAGAGTGTGATGAGGTCACTCACAAAGCTACCAGGAACCAAATTCAACTCTCTGGCCATTCTATCATACTAGTTCTCAGTATTCAAGGAAGTGCACAGCAAATTGACCCCTCCCTCCTCCACAAATCATTATTTGGAGTAGTGAATTTTGATCTGTTAAAAGGCAAAGAGTTTTCATGTTCCTGTGTTACAAAGTTTGCATTCAGGGGCACCTTAAAGACCAACAAAGTTTTATTCAAGGTATAAGCTTTCATGGGCATGGACAGTTAATCAGACACCATGCATGCAAAGGCTTATCCCTTGAGTAAAATGTTGTTGGGTCTTAAAGGTGTCTCTGGATTCAAACTTTGTTCTGCAACTTCAGATCAGCTTGGCTACACACCTGAATCCATGTTCCTGTATATCACCATATAGCCTGAATAGATCCAAAACAACAGAAATTCAAATTCATAAACAATATAATTTATTCTCCTGCAAAGTTTCAACAAGGGAAACTGCAGAACTGGTTAAAATATAGGTCTCTGATAAAAACAGATACGGAAATTGGTTTCTGCTACAGCGTTTCCTAAGATATAGTCTCAGTCCAATCCTATGCATATTTACTCAAAATGTATTTAGTTCATAGGTAAGTGTGCATAGGATTGCTTCTCTTAAGCATATTCTTATTCTTTATAGGTGCGGAATATTAACTCGTAAAATAATAGCACATTAGTGTCCTGACTCCTACATTTAAGCATTTGTACCAGCCTGCAAAGCCGCTAATGTGTGCCTTAACTGCAGACGACAAATCTAGTCTGTGTTGTATTCATATTAAAGCATGCTGGCCCCGCATACAGATATGTCCATAACGTTGTATGGAAAGCTCTCAGCATCTGTAGCCTCAAAGCGAATGCAGCCAACTTTAATAGCACCTGTTCAGGAAGTAAAGATGAGCTGGGATCAACCCTCCCTTCTAACAAGTGATTGGCATTGACCAAAATGAACATGCCAAACCTCACTGTGGAGACGAATGCGTGGGCCAGAGGTCATTGCACATGGAGCCCCGGATCCTAGATGTGCTTTTTTATTACTACACCTGTTTTGGCACACTGATCAGTCTTGCAGGTTTGGGATGAGAGTCCACCATGAGATTTTCAGCAGAACTGTATTGCACGTTCACCTCCTTAGCTAAGCCACTCACACAAAACCCCACAAAGACTTCATCTAAGAACGTTTCTATCAAGGACAGCTCAAACGGCCTTTGCTTTTGCAGAACGATTTCCAATGCCTTTCTGATCAATGTTCCGAATGATACCAGGATGGTATTAATGCAACCAGTTATATCATAGGGCAAATAGGCACCCTCTCTGCCAAGCACATAGGCAAATGTTACTTTGCTTCAGCTACGGCAAATGCCATTTTACGGGTCCACTGTTTTCTTGTCAGTTCTGTAGCATTGATTACTTCAGTTCCCAGTCACTGACATTTTGATTTACCAAGCAAGTGAACATGAAGGAGGCCCTAATTGAAAACACCTGGCATGCTAAACCTTGGTCTACAGTTTCGATGTGATATCCCTGCAGGTTTTACATCAATCCAGCAATAATGTCATGGCTTATGGTGTCATGCCAGACTAAGAAGTCAGTACACTTCAACCTGGAGGGTCTGTGACTCAATGGTAGAGAACCGGATTTCTATGCAGATCTGCTCCGTTTTAGTCCCTGCTCTTACCAGTTAAAGAACCTCAGACAGCAGGTGTTGTAGACCAGGGGTAGTCAACCTGTGGTCCTCCGGATGTTCATGGACTCCAATTCCCATGAACCCCTGCCAGCGTTTGCTGGCAGGGGCTCATGGGAATTGGAGTCCATGAACATCCGGAGGACCACAGGTTGACTACCCCTGTTGTAGACCTTCTCTACAAAAGAAGAACCAGTTTGTGGTAATGGTTAAAAACAGTGGCCTCTAATCTGGAGAACCGGTTTGATACCTCATTTCTCCACATGCAGCCAGCTGGAGCAACTTGGGTGCAAAGTTGCCTGTTGCACTTCTTTCAGAGCTCTCTCAGCCTCACCTAACATTATGTTGTGTGGTAAGGAAGGGAAGGTGATTGTAAGCCGCTTTGAGATTCCTTCAAGTATTAAAAAGCAGGGTACAGCTCTTCTTCTATCTGAGAGTTTGGGGGAGCTGCAGCCAGTCAGAGGAGCCAGTACTGATCTACAAGGATTAATTGGCATAGTATAAGTCAGCTTCATGTGTTCAGGATCAATTCCAGTAAAACTGTTTGATTAACACTTTGTCTATAATTACCAGTCCTACTGTGGCTACTAATGAAAGGAGGCTCCAACTGAATCCACCTGGCATGGGGATGAAGCTATTCAAGGAAAGGTTAGTTAGGAAGTAACGTGATAAACAGACTACCTCAAAGCTGTTTAGACAGAAGTCATCCGGATACCAGCCAATGTGGAAATTTGATTATCAGAAAGGATGATTACAATTTTTCAGCTGCCTAGGATGGTGATGAGCTCCCCTTCAATGGCAGTCTTCAAGCAGCAGCTGGACAAAGACCTGTCAGGGACACTTTATTCTGATCCTGCATTGAGTAGACCTTGGTCTATATGGCCTATATGGCCCTATCCAACTCTATGATTCAATAAGTCATGTTATTCAGACTGGTCACATTATGCCATGGAAGACCCATGATTGGTAAGGTTATGTGATGCCATCACACTTTGATACATCCAAATGGAGCAAAATGAATTAGAAGTCTGGGCTAAAAACCAAAGGCCATTGTAGCTATTTGTCATCACAGTTAAATAGAATGGATGTACTGTGATAGTATATCTCCAAATAACTGATCCTTGGAATAAACAACAGGGTGAAACTATGGTCCTTATGCCTTGCTTACTATGTAGAATAATCAGACCAGATTTTGTTGGAATCAGCACTAGATGAACCTTGGTCAACAAGCAATTCTTTGGACCATTACCCTTCTTGTATGTGATGCTGAATTGAGCAAATGAGCTACAGAAGGGCTAACAGATGATGCGTGAGCATATTTCACTGTACAAAACCTAAACCAAAAATCCCAAAGACCACTGTTCCCTTCTCACCAAATGGGAGGATATTTTGCTTTAAACTAATTCTCTATTCATTCCTCACATCTACTTTCACAGTTACATTATTCAAAGAACAGAGCGTTATTTAATACCATCTTCTGAAATCTCAGGTAAGTGAGCAATTGATGGTAGAACAAACAAAGAGAGAGAGAGAGAGAGAGAGAGAGAGAGAGAGAGAGAGAGAGAGAGAGAGAGAGAGAGAGAAATGTACCATCAAGATGGTCCCATCCGATATGAAGTCAATAAAGTTTTGTCACTTTGACTTCACTAAATCCAGAATTTCACACTCAGTGATTTCCGCAAGACAAAAATTCCAGCTACTTGCTTAAGTTAACATGCTAGCTTCCCTCCCCCCCTCCCCTTCCTTTACAGGTAATGCTCAGATTTCATAGACAACTAGAGTTGCCAACCTTCAGTTGAGGCCTGGAGATATCCCAGAATTACAACTGATCTTCCAGACTGTAGAGATCAGTTTCTCTAGAGAAGATGGGTGCTTTTGGAGGATGGATCCAATGACATGATATCCCACTGAGGTCCCCGCCCTCCCCAGGCTCCAGCCCCAAATCTCCAGAAACTGGAGCAGGCAACCCATAAGGATTTTTTTTTAAACAAATGGTAGATAGCAGCTGAGGAAAACTTTAAAAGTCCATTTCAAACGAGCGTTGTACCCCCTTACAACACATGAAGAGCTTGGCCTGCTGTGAAAACAGGCCAACTCCATTTACCCATCTTGCTGGCCCAAAGTCTGAAGCTCAGACGTGTGTAGGTTGTGGTGAAGGAAAACGTTTTTCCTACTGTACATGTGTAAAGAGATTGGTCCTCTGGGTGGCTGTCCCAGTCTTCCTATGAAAGTAGAATGTTGACGGGGAATAGCAGCATGATCCTTCAGGGCCCCGCCAAAAACAGGGACGTTCTCAGGCTTGGCAGTTGGCTTGGATGCACTTTGTGTTTCTCCGGTTAGGCCGTTCTGGTTGACCTCTGAAGAGAGGCTCTCGTACGCGTCTCTCGTGTGCTTGATCACTTCCACTAGATCTTTCTCTTTCAGGAGGTCGCTGAGGCATGCACTCGACAGCTGGCAGCTCTTGCTTTCGTAGGAGTTGGCTTGGTCGCTTTGCGGGTATCTAAAATGGTCCTCGATGGGTGTATGTGCCGACTTTCTGTCCTTTGTGTTGAGAGTTTGGCTCACCATTTTGTTTAGAAATGTAGCCTGTGCAAAGAAAACAGAAAACAGAAAGGGTGGTGGTGGTGAAGAATTAGTAACAGAACATGTGCACAGCAAAGCAGCTTGCCGCATGCATGCATAATGTCCCCAAGTGTCGTGGGGAGCCATGCACCAGGCTGGGCATTTGCACTGTTGACTAGAATAGAGACAAATGCCAAAAACCTAAAAGAAATGCCTGGGCTTTTAGTCATTATTTAAAAGAAGTGTAGTGGAATAAATGAGTACTGGTTATATGCATCTGACAAAGAGAAACTCTGGAAAATACTGGGGCATTTGTATATCAACATGCACTTGTGGAGAACTGAGATGACATGTTTTGCCTGTGAACTTCACATAGCATTTACAAATACTTTTAACAATAGCAATGCCTTTCGACAGATGGGACCTGGGGATCCCCCAGTTTTACAGCTCATCTCCTGGTGACAGTTCCCCTAGAGAAAATGGCTGCTTTGGAGGGTGGACTCCATAAAATGATACTCCATTGAGGTCCCGCCCTGCCCCAAATCCTGCCCACTCACGGATCCTCTCCCAGAGTCTCCAGGTGTTGCCCAATCCAGACCTGGCAACCCTATTCAAGAAAGAGCAGTTTTAATCCAATCTGCCTGTACGGAAGGCTGTGAGAATGTGTGTATCAAGTTAGCTTTGACAACTTTAATCACTTGACTGGGGGAGGTAAAAAATGAACCTGTTCCTCTTTTATAGTTGCTCCCATGTCCTAACTGGTGCTTTTCTTATGTTATTGGAGCAGCTTGCTTAGTCATCCCCCCATGCCTATATTTTACATTTCTCTCTGGGAACTTCTATAACAAGCAATCATATGGCTCAGGTAGGTAGGACCATTAGGTAGGGCCACTTTTACATTTCCCTTGGATGGTAGTGACCTCAGCAGGAGAAGTAACCATGCTAATTATCCCACTAGGGTTGCCAGCCTCCAGGTGATGGCTGGAGATCTTCTGCTATTACAGCAGATCTCTAGTTCAGCTGGAGAAAATGTCCACTTCACCCTCTACGGCAGGGGTAGTACGGCTGTGGTCCTCCGGATGTTCATGGACACTGGCAGGGGCTCATGGGAATTGTAGTCCATTAACATCTGGAGGACCACAGGTTGTCAACCCCTGCTCTATGGCATTATACTCCATTGATGAAGTCTGTCTCTTCCCCAAACCCTGCCCTTCTCAATCTCCAGGTATTTTGCCACCCAGACCTGGCAACCCTGCATCCTTCTCATGGCTGCATTGTACAGATGATATTGAAGTGGTGTAGAAGTCAGGCACAGGGAAATGGATCCAGGGGTAAAGGTAAAGGTATCCCCTGTGCAAGCACCGAGTCATGTCTGACCGTTGGGGTGACGACCTCTAGTGTTTTCATGGCAGACTCAATACGGGGTGGTTTGCCAGTGCCTTGGCTCCAGGGGTATAGAACCACAAATGGGAGAATAAACTATCTACTGTCCCAGCATGATGGCTACAAGTAGATAAAGCTGACTTCCATCAAGCATTTCACAAGTCACAGGAGATTGTTCTCTCAACTGCGATGAAAATACTCCAACAGCACTCTCTTATGCATTCTCTGTAACGGAAAATTCATGTGCAGAAAGGCAAAACCTGAACCGGTGAAAATTTGCTTCCTGTTTTAAAGATGCATCATAAATGCACCACCCAGGATTCTCATATACACAAATCTAATTCAGTTCATTGTTATTCTTCTAAAATATGCATGCAGGAAAAGCTGAAAGAAAGGAAGAAGTGACAGGGAGAGAGACATAAATCTGTTCCGTTCCACAAATGCAGACCACACATGCTTTCAAGGGAATTCTTTAAAAGGTACCATCATTCACACTGCAATTAGCACATTTTATGTTTCTCTCTCCTTTTAGTCATTAGTGAAATTACAGTTCCAGAGCTCCAGTTAGTAGGAGGAGATGCTAGCTGTAATAGACTTACTATACATGGGTCCTTTAAAGGTATTTGCGTATAAACTACCTTTTCTTTCTCCTTGCCCCAGTTTGTTTTCTTCATCATTTCAGGACTGAATATGAAGTGGGAAGAGGACTTTTTGTTGAGAGCCAGTTTGGTGTAGTGGTTAGGAGTGCGGACTTCTAATCTGGCATCCCAGATTCAATTCTGCACTCCCCCACATGCAGCCAGCTGGGTGACCTTGGGCTCACCACGGCATTGATAAAACTGTTCTGACTGAGCTGTAATAGCAGGGCTCTCTTAGCCTCATAGGGTGTCTGTTGTGGGGAGAGGAAAGGGAAGGTGACTGTAAGCCGCTTTGAGCCTCCTTCGGGTAGAGAAAAACAGCATATAAGAACCAACACTTCTTCTTCTTCAGTAATATCAGGGCTCTCTCAGCCTGTGGGGAGAGGAAAGGGAAGGCAATTGGAAGCCGCTTTGAGCCTCCTTCGGGTAGAAAAAAGCAGCATATAAGAACCAAATCTTCTTCTTCTTCTTTTGGGAGTCACCAGTCTCCAGACAAAGCCTCCAGACACAGCTCATCTCCAGACTACAGAGATCAATTCCCTTGGAGAAACTGGTTCTGTTGGAGGGTGCCCCACTGAGGTCCCTCCCCCCCCCAAAAAAAACCTCTTCCCTTCCTAGGCTTCACCTCCAAACTTTCAGGAACTCAACTCAGAGCTGGCTCCCCTTTTCAGCCATATTTCTCATTCTAGGGAATCTTTAAAAGGCCCTAAAAGAAAGGAATTTTAAAATCAGGTGGGCAAATCTGAATACAGCTGAGCAACAATATTTCTCTAATGTGCCAGGCAGCACATCCCTAAAATGCCATGTAATGTCAGTTTTGTCTAATGTGAACCCTTGGGGCTAATTCTGAGAATTCCTGCTTGGCAGAAATAGCTGAACGATTCCAGGGGGAGGTGGGATATGTTAAGACTCATGACATTTCTTGTGGCGTGTGTTCTGCGCATCCTTCTTTCAAAGCCCTAATTCTATCATAATGACAGCAGTGATGAGTATCAAATGGTCTTATATCTGCTTCAGTTGTTTTGCTTGATAGGGAGGGGGGAAACGTGCTGTTCGCACCTCATCTTTTAGTTTCCCTTCGAGTTCTATTGCCAGGCATCTCTGCAAAACAGGCAATGCGTGGATATTTGTTTATTCCAACCTTTATTGTGCCAGAAAACCAGGATCCAAAGTATGTAACATCACTCCAAAGGGTACCAAAGATATAGTTCTAAAAAGAACAGCATAGAAAAAAATCATCACACCCACAAAAATCCCTTTACCACTGGAAGCACCCATAGATCATCTTGAAGAGCAAAAGACAGTCTTAGCTAATTTTGTGTTACACACCCTTCAAAACTGCAAGAGAGACACGGATCTAATTTCCTCTGGGAGGCTGTTCCATAACAGTGGAGCAGAAAAAGCCCATGAAAGGACAGTATTGCCATTTCTTTTATGCCCATATTTCAAGGGTTACATTTTCCCTTTACCATCCTTGAGTGGCCTTTAGAGATCAGATTATTTGATTTATTTATATAATCCTGCATTGGAAAAAAGCTATTTATTTAAAATAGTTTTGCCCCATAGTTCTCAGGACTAAGCCTCTTGAGTTGCCATTTGAATAGGGTTGCCATTTCCCACTTGGGAGTGGGGGCTCCCCTGGTTAAGTGTCTCTCACCCCATTTTAGAGCTCTCAGGACCTGGGGGAAATTATTGGGAGCAGGGAGTGGGGAGGGAAGTAGCAACGTTGCTACATCACTCAGAAGTGACATAGACATGTTGATGATGTTTGGGATGGCATTGTTTGGGTTTTGGGCCAAACTCTATGATAAGAAGCTAATTCTACCATGGAGAAACCGGAATGTCAACCAAACATCACCAACTTGCCCATACCCAACTCACAGTGTATCTTTTCTACAAGCAAGAGACAGAATGAAACTGTCCTCGGATTGAGGGGTCTCAGCTCAGTACCAGAATACATATTTTGCATGCACAAGTTTCTAGGTTCACTCCACGGAATCTCTACTTAAGAGCATTGAGGGTCTGGAGGGAGTCACAGCAGACAGTACTAAGGCAACTTCATTGTTCTGTATGCTTATCTTCATGTAATGTTAAACGGTGGTTGTGGTCCTGACGGTTTCTGTAACTGCAGATCTAATTTACCAACACCAGTTAAATCCGTTCCTTGGCCTATCCCATCTGTCATCATGTCAACTCTTTAATTTCTACACCGCCTTGGTTTCATGCCCACCAGCTCCAAGGGATGCGAATGATCAAATACAGAATGTAATTCAGCCAGAATATGTAATTGTTCTTCATTTAGCCTGTTAAGAAGCACTCTTCCTTATTGATTTCAAGGATGCTCTGAAACCATCACTGGCGTTTTTACATCAACTGGAACCAGCTCCTATTGATCAGCTAACTCTGCCTTCTGGCAACACCATCCAGGAGAGAAAAACAAAACCGAGAGTATGGTAGTAACGCATGGTGGAATACATGTATGTGTTCAGGAAACATGCCAGGAGCATTCACCATTTGTAAATCTACCAGGTATTAAGTGAAAAAGCAAAATTGATCAAAAGTATTTAGTTACAGTAATCCCAGCCAAGGGATTTCCAAAATTTCTTCAGGACCATGGGTTGCCTAATAAAGTTCTGTTCCTCTCTCCCCACCCCCCAGACACACATTTCTGTCACATAATTTGCTGAGATCTTTTGCTTAATTTGCATACTTAGCATTCTGTTTCTGTGTTTGCCCAAATTAAAGTCCTTGGATTTCCCCCTGAATATCCCGAAATAAAAGCCAATAAAAATTCAACATTTATGTGGGCTCAGCTATATCAGTAGCCAATCAGATCATCTGATCTATAACTGGCTTAAATAATACCAGATAAAACACACCCTATATTACAAAGATGGGGATGGGAAGAAAGATGTAAAATACATTGTAATGCAGTATCTTCCTTGATCGAAGAAGGTGCCATGAAAATTGGCACATATGTTCAGGACATAATTTTACACTAACTGGCTAGGAGCGATGGCCTAGAAATTTAGTAAACAAAGAAACAAACAAATATTATCAGTGTATAAATGACATAAGAGAGACAAAGCATTATCAGTTACAAATATGAAAATGAGGTGATGTTAAACAAGAAGAATGATATCAAACAATATCAGAAAGAAAGATGAGGGCCAGTGTTACCAGAACAACAACTTCAGTACTTAGTTCAAGGAAAAGACAGGAGCAAAAATGGGCACTAATTATTTTCTTATGTGCTTGGGAGGCCATGGTTCAAGGATAAAGCATCTGTTTGACATGCAGAAGGTCCCAGAGGAGTGTGGACTTCTAATCTGACATGCCAGGTTCGATTCTGTGCTCCCCCACATGCAGCCAGCTGGGTGACCTTGAGCTCCCCACGGCACTGATAAAACTGTTCTGACTGGGCAGTGATATCAGTGCTCTCTCGGCCTCACCCACCCCACAGGGTGTCTGTTGTGGGGAGAGGAAAGGGAAGGCGACTGTAAGCCGCTTTGAGCCTCCTTTGGGTAGGAAAAAGCGGCATATATGAACCAACTCTTCTTCTTCTTCTTCTTCTTCGAGTAACTTGGCCAAGTTCACCCAAGTGTTCTTTATGGTAGAGCGGGTTTGGCACCCTATTATACTCCAACATCCTAACACAGGGTACCCAACCATTTTGTGTCTGTGGGCACCTTGGGAATGCTGTTAAAATGGCTGCCACAGCCAGTAGAGCCAACCACAAAATGGCTACTACCTTAGGAGCAGCCAACTACAAAATGTTAGGGAAGGGAGCTACATACAGCTTTAGTACCAACTCAACATTTCAGAAGCCCTACTGAACACTGCCCACTTTCTAAAATGACTTGGGGGACAACAGAAAAGGTGTGGGTGGTATCATGGTACCCATGGCACCATGGTGGGGACCCCTGCTGTAACTGCTAGACCACAGTGATTCTCCTACAGCTTGGGAGTCTTCATGGAACAAGAGGCTGTCAATATTAAAAATATTTAAACAAGAGGCTGTAATATTTGAAAGGCCTCTTGAGAAGTGTAGTAACAAACATCCATTACAAACACCAAGGGTTTAAAAGGATTAAAGTGGAAAGTTTTATTTTGTGTAAAAAATAAAAAAACTCACTGTATTTTCAGTAATATACTTTGACTTCTTCTAGGTACCTGGAGATCTTTCTTACTATTCTCACCGTTTGAAGCAAATAGGAAATTTTTATGGGATGTTATTGCTACTATTTGTCACCGCGTTTCAAATTAACTTTCCTATAACTCTTAGCGCTGCAAATCCCAAAACTCTGTCGGATCCCAGCTTTCTGATAACGATTAGAATACATCAGTGAATATTTTATGCCTTCTGCTAGGATTTAAAAGGCAAGTGAGGCAAGCAATAATAATAAGAAAGCATCCGTGGGCAATCAGTGACATGATCAGAATATTCTCATTGCAGTTCCTGAGAAGTGGCCCGACATAACGAAAGGTATTGCCGGTGCTAATGAAGTTCAACAGAAGGCTACTTTCTCTAACCCATTCTTTCTCCTCCAAGCCAAAAGAGCTTAATGGTGAAGATCCTAGTCTCCTTTGACCCTCCTCTCTATGATCACTCTCTCTGGGCCCCCTTGTTAACCCTTTCCTCAGCCTGAAACTTAAAGTTGGGAGGGCACAGACTTCCTTCCTTCCTTCCTTCCTTCCTTCCTTCCTTCCTTCCTTCCTTCCTTCCTTCCTTCCTTCCTTCCTTCCTTCCTTCCTTCCTTCCTTCCTTCCTTCCTTCCTTCCTCTAAGGTTTTGGGAGTGGAGCCTAAGGCAGGTGAGGTTTGGGAAGGGGAGCAACCTACTCGCTCACCAAAACTCCTTGCTTTCTATCTAGAAAGGGATCAACAATGGAAAAACAACAACAACCCTATTTACCGTAAGAGTGGTCAACTATTGCAAGAATGGGAGTCTGGGAGGAAAGCTAATTTGACAAAGCCACCACCTCTGTTTTTTTTTCTCTTTATTTATTTATAATTTAATTTATGTACTGCTCATTCCTGCAAAAGAGGTCTCAGGGAGATTCACAACTGTTGTTAAAAGCATCACAAAATTAAAACACAAAATACAATACTATAAAAACACAGTCAAACACAATAAACTTCCAGTATTCCACTGCCTGTCAACTGTTGCAGTCCAGCCCAACAATCAGGTATGACCCAAGGGCGGGGGGGGGGGGAGAGAATGGAAGAGAACGCACACAACTGCTGCCACCACCCAGCCAGAGTTCCATAGACAGAACTTTTCCATTCATAAATCGAGATGAAAGAAGGAAACCTGTGCAGGCTGGCAAAGACCTGCCCATCCATTCCCTGCCATGCTCATTGGCAAAACCATCTCTTGTTTCCAATGTCAAATTCCACAATGGTAAAACCAAGACTGACACAAAAGAAGGGGAAAATGAGCATGCTGCATATTGGTGACAAGGAAAGGGCAAAATAACAAGGCCTGATTATGTCTTCACTGACTCTTAAGTTTTATGGACATGACAGAGAGAAAAACATCCGTGGAGCAAGAATGAAAACCATCTGTGCAGAGGAGCCAAGGACTGTAAAGCACAAGGAATTATCCAGATTTTAAAGTGACTGTCCTGTGTGAAGCCCCTTCTTGGATTACACCAGGAGAAACAGGCATGTTCAGATGTTTCACAATTCAGTTTGCAAGGCATGCACCTTTGTTTAATACAGTCTTTACTTAAATTCTGGGCCTGGGGAAGCAGGCTAGTTCCCAGACAAGCAGTGCAAGGTATTAAAGCAGTATCGGTTTCTCCGAAATAAAACAGCATGTCCTTGAAGCCTCAAAGCTCCTTCTTCAAAACAGCTTAGAATTCCATCCTATACTTGCTTTTCTGGCAACATTTCACTGCAAACTGCTTCTCCGATGCCCTCAACCCAATTATTGGAGTGTGGCTTAGTTTGTAGCAGCTGGTCATCTCAGCTAAGGAATGAAGAATCTTGTAGGTAAGTCCAACACTGCAATGTGGTTTGACGTAAGCATTTTAATGAAATGTTACAAAAGAAAGGAGTACAGTTCTCAAGGGCATTAAGTATGTCTTCAAGACATCTTCAAACATGGCAGAGCATGAGGAATTGGCCCAGTCCTCGGGTTGCCACAACTGCCTTGGCCCTGAGAAAAAATAAAGAGATTTTGAAGGTGTCTTAGGGTTATAGCAGATAGGTGCTATGACTGTTGTAGTAGCATTGCAATTATAAATAGAATATAACTTAGTGAAATCTGAACATCTAGTAAATACTGCATTTCTCAGGAGTTCTGGGGACCTGGATCCCCTGGAAATTAGTCCAAACTACAGAGATTAGTTCCCTTGAAGACGATGGATGCTTTGGAGGGTAGACACCGTACCCCACTGAAGTCTCTGTCCTTCCCAGGCTCCAGCCCCAGCCTGGATCTGCCAACACTGGCCCCCACCCACCATCAGTGGCCCGGGGGGGATGGGACCTGGCAACCCTGTGGCTGGAACACAGTGGCAGCAGCACTACAGTATAATAGAGGGTCTGGCCCCAAACCTACCTCATCCCTGCCAGTCCAGCTGATGGACCGCAAAATGGGTGTAACTGCAGCAGTGGGGAGAACTGGCATTGGGTCTCAACCCACTGGGAGCTAGACCCAGATTCTAGACCTTATATATCTTATAAAAGACAGGCATTCTGAACTGGGGGAACTTGTTCACGTACGTGCTGGTTTTGAAATTTGCATTGAGAATCCTGAAAAGCCTACACCAGGATTGCCAGGTCCCCCTCCCCCCCCAGTGGGCTTGGGTTGCCAAATTGAAGTTGGGGGAACTCATCGAGATTTGGAAATGGAACCTGAGGAGCACAGGGATCTCTGTGGGGGACAATATCACCCAAAGCATCCATTTTCTCCACGGGAACTGATCTCTGTAGACTGGAGATGAGCTGTAATTCTGGGGGATCCCCAGGTCCCACCTGAAGGCTGGCATCCCTAGCCTAGCACCACTTTCCTATATCCACCAGAGATCTGTCAAGTCTTATCAACTTCCCTTCTCTGGAATTAGACATTTTAATGTGCCTTTGGGCAGATGAATTAACTGAGCTCTGGAAACATGAACTGACCTTCAGCACCCATTAGCTAGCTAGCTAGCAGCCAAGTTCAGGGAGAGATTAGCACCCTTCCCCCCTCCCCATATCCTGCAACAGCATCTCCATGAAAATGCTATGGATTAAGAAAAGGGAGAGGTATTACTGAAAGTAATAAGGTTCTCCCAGCCACACTTGCTTCCTTTTAGAAATGGTTTAATTGAAAAATAACCACTTTCAATTTTAATGTAGCGCAACATAGTTCGGAAGCTTTAATACTGGGATTTAGCACACATGCACAAAAGCATGTCAGGAGTTCATCTAACATTAACCAGAAGCTCAAAGCACTGCAGAGCTCCATCATTTCAAGGTCTTATTACGGAGACAATGTCTTGAAATTTTAGACATAAAAGTGTGGGGGGGAGAGGGGTGTTCTTCCTATTATAATACCCACTCATTTTGAGACCTGGCAGTGAAGAGGGCCATCAAGTAACAGCTGATTCATGGCAATCCCACAGGGTTTTCCGGGAAAGGGACATTCAGGAGTGGTTTGCCATTGCCTGCCCCCTCATCACGACCCTGTTATTCCTTGGTGGTCTCCCATCCAACTAGTAGCCAAGGCTGACCCTGGTTAGCTTATGAGACCTCACAAGACTTATTTTCAAGCACAGCTGTGGGGGAGGGAGAAAAGGATGGGAGAGCAGAATGTGCTTGATTAAAGGATAACAAATCCTCAGATTATATTTTAATTGTGCATCCTTATAGGGGACAACAAGAGATGGTTCTGTCTACTCACGGGCATTGCCCCAGAACTAGAAATAAAATATGGGTCAATTCTTTAAAAATCCCTAACTCAGTATTTCTAATTCATAAAAGACAAGGTAATTTAGGACTTCAGAACACAGGGAGAAGGAGAGAGTGCCTTCAGCACGTGGGGAAAGCAAAATATAGTCTCAAGTAGCATAATACTTCCAAAGCAAGCTTTAGCAATATCCACAGATAGAATGGATTGCATTTTCACGGTTGAAGCTACTTAACAGGGGCGCGTGGTTTGAAGATGGGTCTCATTTTCTGCAGGACTTCATTTGTTCTCCCACCTTCTTCATCCATTAAGCTTCAACATGGCCAGGAAGCAAAGAGGTAGGAGTGTTTCACAGCTCCCACTGCACTGTGTGCAGGTGCTGGTACAGGTAGAAGACACGCACCCTTATGGAAGGCAAGGAAGATTCAGCTGCCTCTTCAGATCAGGTAAAACACAATCTCTAAGCCAAGCATGACTTTCCCCGTGCAAGGGTCATCCCCAAGTTATTTGTCCGAGGGGTGAAAGGCTGGCTTCTGACGAGCAGCCAGCTGCAGCAAGGGGAACACAATCGTCGCAATCTGGCTATGCAGCCTCTCCACCCGTGCGCTGTGTTTTAAGGTTATCTCAGCCATCCATTGGCTTCTATTTTGGGTCCCGCTAAATTCTCTCTGTGTGCTTGTCGTTATTTCCATGGTAAATTCTCAGCTGTCTGCTAAAAAAGTTCTGTTCACTTAGCATTGCATTAGCAACGAACATTTCATAGTGACATGAATTTGTTTCGATGGGTTCTATCCCCCCCTTCCTTCCTTTCTTTTTCAGCATCCAGCACCTGGGGGGAAACTAAGTACTGTTTTTTTTTTCCCCCTTTCTCTGAGATTAAACTGCTTGGATTCATTCTTTCTGCTCCGAAGCAGATAAGAGCGTGCGGCGCTGTCACCCTTTCTTTTAAATCAGCTCTTCTATTTCCTGAGTGATGCTGAGACCGTGTGTTAATAATTGCTTGCGCCTCCTATCCCAAAGAAAGGAACATATATAATATGAATTGCATTCCCGTTCTAGCCACGTAGTGCTTCAGTAAATACTGCAATGAAATCGGGTTGATGACACTCATTGATGGAAAATGTTTTTCTTCCTGTGGAATGTGTCACCAAGCGAGGATAATGCCATTAATATACATGCACCGCAGCCCTTTATCCGCTTATCTCTATGCATTTTTGTCTATTTGAAAGTTGCTCCATGTTCCTTCTCCTCTCCTGTCTGTGATCCGGAATCTAACCGCTGTCAGTAACTTCTCAGTGTTTAAATTAGGCTGGACCGTGGGTAATGTTGGAGTCTGAATGATCCTTGAAGATCCTAGTGAACTTACATGACCATATAAGTTGATGGAATTATACTTATTTTTATTCGGCTGTTGGCTTCTCCACTATCATCGTGGAAACCCTTGAACCCAGGATAAGTTAAGGCATGCTCAAAGAGAGCTGTGGCTATGGTTGTCCCTACTGAGCCCCGTGTAATTTTATATCTTGTGATCCTCTGGTTTTCCGAAGTCAGAGGCACGAATGAATTCATTCATTTTTAAAATATCAAGGCAGGGCATCTTGATTAAGGCATTTATTTCTCCAGATGCTTTCAAAGTTTGGTGGCTTTGAACTCCCAGGGACAGGCTAATCAAATATTTTTTGTGTAGCCTTCTAAAGATTCTCACACCCCAGGCAAGAGTAATGAACCAGAAGACAAACTTTCCGAATTGCTCTTACGATATAGTCTTTTCTGGATGTTCAATCAAAAACCCAGGGAGTTCCATCAACACATCTTATAGTCATTGTCATGGGATCTGTGTTATGTCTCCTGTGGCTGGACACATCTCCTTTCTCTGTTACATCACTTACATGCCCTTTACATGTATCCTCGAATTAGCCAATGAGAGCTCAGGTACTGATCCTTTCCTCAATGACGTCTCAGATCCTAATGTTCCGCCAATAGCAATGGATCTGTGTCATATCTCCTGTGGCTGGACACATCTCCTTTCTTTGTTACATCACTTACATACCCCTTACATGAACCCCAGAATTAGCCAATGACAGCTCAGGCATTGATCCTTTCCTCAGTGAGGTCTCAGATTCTAATGTTCCACCAATAGC
Organism: Paroedura picta; assembly: GCF_049243985.1. NCBI lineage: Eukaryota > Metazoa > Chordata > Lepidosauria > Squamata > Gekkonidae > Paroedura > Paroedura picta. The sequence continues at coordinate 75,240,598 of NC_135378.1, forward strand.
AATGCAACCAATGCAAAGGTCCTGAAGCTTTGGTTCAATAGCACTGCAGCTCTTAATTCTGTACAAATTTCAGACAGTAGATACTGCTTCCCCTATTCATTCCCAGGTAAATCCATGGGTATAAAAGGACATGCCAACTCTTCTTCCATTCCATTCAAGCCTTCCATTTAGGTAGTTTGTTCTGCCCTGACCTATTCTTCCGTCATAACTGAAACTGAAATAATTGGATTTCCTTGTGAAGATACTATGCTTTTCGCTTTCTCATTCTGCTTTCCTTCCTGAACAGACCTTCTAGAACTTTTCCTTCTGCAATCTTGACTGACCAGCATGACAGCTGTTTTCTTTAATAGCCGTATTTATAATACCACATACTCAGAGAGATTGTATGGGTCTTCCTCACTACTGGGAGAGAGGCCAGCAACTGAGTTGGGGAAGCTGTACAATTCACCCTGCCCATCAGGTTACAGTGTTCGCACACAGTGCACACCAAAAGGAAGAGGATCCCATGAAGATAGGAGCATGCAAGCATGTATCTGCATGGTATTCTCTCTTCTACCCTTTTCTTCCTTCTCTCCTTGCCCTCATGACCCTGTAAGGCATTCAGTCACTTGCCTCTTGACACATCCTACAGCAGTGGTGCTCAACCTGGGGGTCGGGACCCCTTTGGGGGTCAAATGACCCTTTCACTGGGGTCGCAGCAGGGCAAGCAGCTTGGCGGGGGGCATCCACACAACAGCCTTGCGGGGTAGATCGAGATCGAGCGTTCATCTGTCTGGAGCAGCAGAACAGTGCGAGATCGGCATGGTGGAACAAGACACAGAACTGAACTGAGAAACCCCGGGAAAAAAACAATTTATATACAATCATGAACAATGGATCTTCATGCCATTGGTCAGTTTTGCTTTAATTACTGGAAAAGGACACTTGCATAATGTTATGGTTGGGGGTCACCACAACATGAGAAACTGTAAGGTCGCGGCATTAGGAAGGTTGAGAACCACTGTCCTAGAGAGAAGCAACTTGAGAGAAGGCAACTTATTTTAGATGCGATCCTTACAGAAATAGGTGTGTTCAAAACAACATCAATTTATTAACAAGGAGACACGGGGATGGAGGCAACTGCTTTCAGGGCAAGAGAGCCAAGGTGATCTATGGTTTTAACCAGTTCCATGCCTGTCACACTGTACAACAGCAATGGGGAAACCCCACAGTAGGCACCCCTTGTAGAAAACACCGTGGTCTCATCAGTGGCACTTTAAAGTGGAACAGAAAATAGAGGTGGGAAAAACCAGCAAGGAAATAATTGCAGAAGGGCTATGACAAAACTGGGGCACAGCCAGGATTAAAAGGACAGGACACAACCATGACTGAGAAAACTGCAGATTTTACATCTTTCTTCCTGAATTTGTTTCGGTATGAAGTTCACTTCAGCAAGCAGTTCTTTCATTTTATTTGTCCCCCCTCCCTTTATACATGTGTCTTGATAAAACAAAACCAAACAATTACAATCTTGATGAGAAGGTACATATAATTCTACCCAAATTGTTTTGTTTCTGTTTTATAGAGGCAAAGGAGTTCATGATTAATGTAGAGGAGGGGGGAGAAGACATCATTGAACTGCAGGAAAAATTTTAAAAAGGAAGTAAATCCATGCTCAGTGCTCTGTGCAAAAACTGGTAACAAAATTGAAGCAATGTGTGTTTTAGTGTTTTAGTCCCAATTCCAAACCTGTACTAGGTAAATTTAGATTTCCATATGCTGGTGAAGAGCTAGATTTGAGTCCAACAGGACCTTAGAAAACAACTAGATTGTCAGCTTTTTTCTAGTGCAGACCAACACAGCTACCCTCTTGAGAAAAACTCTTGTGAGAAGCTTAGATTCAGAAAATTTCAGAAGTATTCCTAATATTTAGATATCAAAATGGTTTCCAATAAAATTTTCTACTCGACTGAAATGGCTGAAAATTAAGGCTGACATGTCTGGGGCATAATCCTATAATGTCCACGTTTATACACTGGTGTCAATCAACATTTTAGAATTGACTTTGCAAAACAATATTTGCCTCCCTCTCTTTTACCTTCTCTTCCAATAGAAGAATCATTTAAAGAGAATCCAAGGACAAACTAGTTATGTTCCTAACAGTCTTTCAGACAAAGTTGAATGACCAACAGACTGTAATTATTGTGCCTAATCAATATTCTCCAAAAAAAGAGAAAAGCTTGTAACAGAGAAATGTGGCCCCTATTGGTTTAGTTGGCGTAATAAAATGGTCAGTTTTGGTAATACAAGCTGTCATGCAAACTCCTCTGGACTACAGTTTTGATTCACTTGCTAGTTTTAAATTAAGGTTGACCTCAATGTGCCCTGAGAGTGGGCTGACCTAATCACATCTCAGGAATCAGAAAGGTAGTCCATGGAGTTAACTCCTATTGTCTCCAGGAAATGGCAATAAACTTCTTCCCCAGTGACAGGCAGAATTAAGTGTCCAGTAATTGGCAATGATTAAATCCATCTCCTCTGGAGAAGTGTCAATTCCCTTCCTGATTTCATCTGCCTTTGATAATTAACACCAGACCTGGCAGATGTCCACTTCAAAACCCATTTTTTTTCATTGGCTGGTTTTAATTTACAATTGACAGCTAATCTGACCTATCGCACCTGACTGGGAAAGTGTCTTTTTTTTTCCTATGCATCTTATTTCGGCATGCCATCATTTCAATTATTGATTTTATTGATGTTTATTTTATAAGCAATGGAAACTATTTTTGAAATATGAATAACTGCTTGCTTCCACCCACTTTTTTATGATATGCAGCACTTAGAGCATAGGTGGGTGAATTCATTTGCCAAGAGGGCCAGATCTGACATAAATGTCACCATGTTGGGGTGAGCCATGTGGGTCATAAAATGTAATGCCAATCCACATGGCAGCCCTCTTCTTCCTCTGTCCACTGCCAGCCCCGTCCCTTCATTGGCAAACCACCACTGCATGCACCTGCTCTTGTCAAACCCCTTATGGTCACTGTTTGAAAAAAATGCAAAGCCATTTCTTAGTGGGGTGGCAACACTAGCCACTTGGCTCTACCCCCTTATGCAGTGGCTTTGCCAATCCTTGCTGAACTGTGGGCAAAGGAGGAGGGATGGCGGGGGGACACCATGTCTGGGACCAGCATACCTGCAAGATCCCCTTATAATCCTCCAAGAGTGCTGAGAACTTTGCAACATCTGCCCAGGGTCCCCAGCCTGAAAGAGGTGAAGTTGGCCTCAATCGGGTCAAGGCCTTTTTGGATCTGGCCCCAGCCTGGTGGAATGAGCTCCCAGGAATGATCAGGGCCCTGCAGGACCTAAATCATTTCTGCAGGCCCTGCAAGATGGAGCTATTCTAGTGGGCTTATGACCAACGTCAAAGTATCATCCACCATGGAAGCTGGCCCCACCATTAGGGGAGGAGGGAGAAGAGATTGAAGATTGGCTCCTGCCACCCCCCCCCCTCTCCCCAATTTGGGACTTTTGTTGGTGCATGAGTTACAGACATCAGGAATGTCTTAAATTTTTAATATTCGTATATTTTTTCACTGCTGTTGCCCACTCTCAACATTTGGAAGGGCGGGATACAAATGAAAATATTTATCATCATCATTTTATTCTTTCTCCACTTTCATTGAACACACTATTTTACCTCAGCCTCATAGTTCCGCCCGTAGCCATTTCTTTTCTATTTCTCGACCGTTTTGATCACATCCTCCATCAGAGGATCCCCTCCAATATTGAGATCTCTAACACCGAGATCATGGTTAGATCTATTGTATTGGTGCCACCCTCTTCTGAACATTATTCTCTCCACCAGGCTGAACTAAGATCAGAATTGTGACCACCGCCGCTATATGTTATGTGATATGTTATATGTAACTTTTAATTGGGGTTTTTATGGGGATTTTATTGTGTTTTAACTATTTATGTTGTAAACCGCCCTGAGACCTATTGGGAGAAGGGCGGTCTAGAAATTAAATAATAATAATAATAATAATAATAATAATAATAATAATAATAATAATAATACACCCTTCACTGCACGTACCCATTCACCCTCCCTTCGAGCCGCCTCCTGCCTTCCTCCCTCCAGTTGCTCACGGTCCAGAGAAGACCTCTTTACAAGCTGATTCCAGCCCATGGACCATATATTGGACACTCCTGACTGAGAGAATGCACCAGACTTGACATTGGAGGAATACAACATTTGGCTGATTGCTGTGTAAACCTTCCCTAATGTAGAAACTTGAACCAGATTCAGATGTCCCGTCCCTCCATCGATTTAACATAACTGGTTGGATATTTTGTCCTTCCTAGGTGCGACGTTCCCAAATTGATTCAGCATCTGAAAGCTTCAGGGGGAAATCACATTGGGATGACTTTTGCAACATGTCTGCTACGTAAACAAGAAAAAAAACAACTTGATATGGCTTTCAAGACAGTTACGGGGTGGGAGAGACACGAAACAGTTTCTTCCCGAGGCATGTTGTTTTTGCTGTAAACATTAGGTGAACAGATGCTAGCTTCTCTCATTGCACTTGTCTCCAAACCATTGGGTGTCTCATGAAAAAAAAAAAAAAAACATTTCATTTGACTCGTACACCCATTTGCCTCATCTCACTCAGACCTTCTGCCCAGTCTCAGAATTTCTGATTTCAAAGGTTGCAACTTTACAACTGTCCTGTAGCTGGAATGGCACAACCAAAAGTGGACTAGTGGTAAATCTAGCAATCGTAATAATGGAGAGTGAATCAGAATGAGACTGCTGATGTAGCGTTCAATAGTTCTTCTCCCCAGCCAAGGCAGCTGATAAGAGGCCAGAGGCTAATGAGCCGTTTTAAGAACCATCGATATATTACAGAGATGCCAAGTGATTTTCTTGCAAATGGTCCAATCCAGCTAGAGTTAAACTTGTGTACTTCACAGTCTCTGCTTGAAACTATCCTTAGTGTATGCTTGTTGACTTGGAATAAAGTCCTGTTTTGTTCAACACAACTTAGATCGTGGCCTAATTTTTTTTAAGTGTTTCAGTTGGACTGTATGTAAGGTCAAGGGAGGGATGGAAAGATACATACCCAAATTGGGGTCCTATGCATGTGTTTGTGGGGACTCTCTTTTTTCTCCTCCCCCACTGTTTCCTCTTTTCCTTACTCCATACCCCCACAGCCTCTCTCCTTTCCCTGCTTCCTTCTTTCCCTCTTACCCACAAACCCACCTACCTTTAACTGCCCCCATGTCTTCAGCTTCCTCTTCCTTCCTCCCCCTGACAGCCTTTAGTTGGCATGGGAAAACTACAACCCAGTTGTGGAGTGCCAGCCAGTTTGGTGTAGTGGTTAGGAGTGCAGACTTCTAACCTGGCATGCCAGGTTCGATTCTGCACTCCCCCACATGCAGCCAGCTGGGTGACCTTGGGCTCGCCACAGCACTGATAAAATTGATCTGATCAAGCAGTGATATCAGGGCTGTCTCACCTCACCCACCCCACAGGGTGTCTGTTGTGGGAAGAGGAATGGGAAGGCGACTGTAAGCCGCTTTGAGCCTCCTTCGGGTAGGGAAAAGCGGCATATAAGAACCAACTCTTCTTCTTCTTCTTCTTCTTCTTCTTCTTCTTCTTCTTCTTCTTCTTCTTCTTCTTCTTCTTCTTCTTCTTCTTCTTCTTCTTCTTCTTCTTCTTCTACTGAACAGAGCCCAGTTGTGTGGTACTGGCTTGGTTGTTGATTCGAGCAGTTGTTTAAATGGTATTTAATATATATTTTATTCAGTACTATGTGTTTTATCATCTATAACCATGACGATGATGTATATTTTGAAAATTGTACACTGCCCAGAGATGACTGGATCGAGAGGGGCGGTATAGAAATTGGAATAATAAATTAATTAATAAGAATAAATAATAGTTCAGATGATTTATGGAATCTTCTCAAATAATACTCCCCAATGCTAGGAAACAATTCACTATGGTGATCCCCACTCCCAAATATTCATTAGTACACAGAGAGAATGCAGGGTCAGGGTTTTGACTTTGCCAAATACTCCATCCACTTTCCGCTTTAGGAGCAGTGGTTTTTGTCAAAGGAATGTATTTGAAAGGAGGGAAAATCCTTTAATGTGTGTTGCCAGTTAACATCACAAAGAACAGGAAACTGGCATGTCTATTCTCACCGAGGGCAGTGCAGAAATCAGTTCCTGAAACGTGTATTCATTGCTTTGAGGCCTTGGAAATGACTGAAGGACCAAGCTCATGATGACTCAGCTAGGGCTTAGCATGGCAAGCAGATCTTTGTTCTGTGGAGTTGTCACCTTCCGAACAAATATGCTACATTTTAAACTTCAGAGACTTTATTTTGCCTTTGCTAATCTGCCAAAGACTTACAATGTGCAGCAGATATGAAAATGTCTCATAACAGAGAGGCAGGTGCTCTTGGGAGCTCAAACTGCTGCAGGGAAGAGTTGTAACAGACATGTGGTGAGTAAATAAATCCCGCGTCTCCCCTCTGATGTGAATTCTAGTAAATATCTACAACCCACTCTGTCAATACTCATGTTCAGAACATTTATCAAGGATGTAACATAAAAAGGAATAATATATTGAGAGGCGGCCCGGGGGGGGGGGATATGAGGGAAAAAGTCTCCCTGTAGCTTGGACTTGCTTTGTAGTAGCAGAGGCATAATGTCAAAGGGACAATGGACTAGAACAGGGGGCCATGAGCCCCTGCCAGTGTTTGCTCATGGGAATTGTAGTCCGTGAACGTCTGGAGGACCACAGGTTGACTACCCCTGGACTAGAACTCCTTGGCCAAATTATACATGACTAGATTCAGCTGGGTAAACGTAGTGGGATGGGTGCAGTTAGCACCAGATATATTGGTATTGAAAAGAAAGCTGAAGGAGGGGCTCATATGGAATAAGCCCATGGCGTGGGAAAAGGTGATTTCCCCCCTTGATAACATCTCAGTCATGAATGCCCCCCCCACCAGCTATTTTAAGGTAAAGGTATCCCCTGTGCAAGCACCGAGTCATGTCTGACCCTTGGGGTGACGCCCTCCAGCGTTTTCATGGCAGACTCAATATGGGGTGGTTTGCCAGTGCCTTCCCCAGTCATTACCGCTTATCCCCCAGCAAGCTGGGTACTCATTTTACCAACCTCAGAAGGATGGAAGGCTGAGTCAACCTTGAGCCGGCTGCTGGGATTGAACTCCCAGCCTCATGGGCAAAGCTTTCAGATGGCTGCCTTACCACTCTGCGCCACAAGAGGCTCTTTCAGCTATTTTAACATGAAAAATTAAGTTCAGTGTAGGTAAGTGTAAGGTGATGTGTATTGGTGATGTATGTATATCTGACAGGAGGAGGATTCATTTGAACTCTGGTGCTGGAGAAGGCTTCTGCAGATTCTGCAGACAGCAAAAGTCACAAGCAAGGAAATGCCAGAGCGCATAAAGCCTGATAAATCACTGGAAGGCAAAATCACGAATCTCCAGCTTACTTGTTTTGGCCATATCATGCAACCCAACTCAATGGAGAAAGCCATTATGCTAGAATTGTTCAATGGTAAAAGGAAACCAGGGCCGACCAAGAACAAAGTGGTTAGATACAATAAAAATGGACAATGGCCAGAGAATTATGCAACTAAAAGAAGTGGCGCAAGATCAAAAACTGTGGTGACAGGTGGGCCATAGGATCGCCAAACGTCAGACACGACTGAATGGCTAACATCATTATATTGGAACAAAAAATTGGATTTGACTGGATTAACTAGATTTTATTGAAATTGAGGTTTTATTACAGTTATTATAATGTCATGTCACATTGTTAGCTGGCTTGGGCAGGATAAAAATATAATTAATAATAAGTAGATAAATAAGAACATTCATTTATATAGGAAAGGGATCTGAACTGGCCGAGACTGAGAGGGAAAGATACTGCAAGTAGAAGATACTGCAATTAAAATGCTGACTTAGTACGTAGCAGGGGTTAAAAAAAGCATACCCCATGCTGAAAATTATTAGGAAATTATTATTGAAAGTAAAATAGACATTTTGTAGTTCCCTTGTACTGAGCTACAGTGTGGCCTTATTTGGATACTAGTAGTAGAGCCCGCTGAAACTAAAATTCAGCGGGCGCTAGGGGCCTGGGGAGCTTTTTTTCTCCTCCCCCCCCCCCGATCTGGAAAAAAGCTCTCCAGGCCCCGGGGAAGGCGATCCGTGGGTCGCGGAGTCGTGGATCACCTTCCCTGGGGCTTGGAGAGCTTTTTTCCTCCCCCCCCCCGATCTGGAAAAAAGCTCTCCAGGCCCTGGGGAAGGTGATCCATGGATCGCGGAGCCGCGGATCGCCTTCCCTGGGGCCTGGAGAGCTTTTTTCCTCCCCCCCCCCCCGATCTGGAAAAAAGCTCTCCAGGCCCTGGGGAAGGCGATCCGCAGATCGTCTTCCCTGGGGCTTGGGGAGCTTTTTTCCTCCCCCCGATCTTCAAAACGGTCCCCAGGCCCCGGGGAAGGCACTGGGCAGCTCAGCGAGCCGGCCAGCAGCCTCCCCGGGGTCTGGGGAGCCGTTGTCGGTTAGAAGGCGGGGGCCAGAGAGCATACCTTCGCTCTCGGCGGCCAGCAGAGCAATGGCCGCTGGAGCGAAGGTAAGCTCCGGTGGGGGGTAGGGCGGGTTGGGTGGCGCTTTGCGCCTCCCAATTGGTTGTAGTCTGAGAAAACAGCCAATCAGCAGCCGCGCTATGCGTGGCTGCTGATTGGCAGTTTGGGGCTGGACTGACAAGCAGAGGGCCCAATTGGGAGCACCTCCCGATTGGGCCCTCTGCTTGTCAGTCCAGGGGAAGGGGCCTATCGGCACTCTTCCTCATCCCGGACAGGGCCTGCCCTCAGGGCCCTTACTGTTTTATTTCTTCCGCTCCGCCAGGAGCGATTAAAGATACGGTTGTAGCTGCTGTATAAAAAAAAGGATATTGTGAAGGTGGGAAAGGGGCAGAAGAGAGCAAGTAAGATGATGAAGGGGTAAGGACACCCAACCTATGAAGAAAGGTTGAAGAATCTGGGCTTTTTTAGTTCAGAAAAGAGACAACTGGGTGGATCAAAAAAATAGAATCATAGAATCATAGAGTTGGAAGGGGCCATACAGGCCATCTAGTCCAACCCCCTGCTCAACGCAGGATCAGCCCTAAGCATCCTAAAGCAAATAAATAGAGAACTTTCCTTCCCTCTGTCACAATATACTAGAACTTGGTGGAACTCATTGTAGTTAATGGGCAATTGGTTCAGGACAGTAAAATGCAAAAATTGTTCATCCTACATTTAATCCAATTGTGAGATTCACTGCCTGTGGATGTACAAATAGCCACAAGTATAAGACCCCGGTTGCCTGGGGTCATGCACGTGTGTTTCAGAATAGTACTTTGGTCTGCAGTGAAGAGGATAAAAATTCTATTTTATAGAGGGATACGGTCCTAATGGCCTAAAAACTAGCCATTCTACCCCTGGTCCAGTGTGGTATAGTTGTTGGTGGAGTCTAATCTGGAGAAACGGGTTTGATTCCCAGTTGGGTGACCTTGGGTTAAGCATGGTTCTCTTAGAGCTCTCTCTACGCCTCCCCCCCCCCTCACAGGATGTCTGTTGTGGGGAGAGGAAGGGAAAGTTGTTTGTAAGCCACTTTGGGACTACTTTGAGTAGTGAAAGTGGAGTATGAAAAACCCAGCTCCTCTTCAGCTCTAGTGACTAAGGCATTGTGAACTGTGTACAGTTACCAGTAATATTTTAAAATTCTATACATTTGTTTGAGGATCAGAGAGTTTAAAAATAGGATACAAATTTAAATTATTCATATTAATAACAATAACCATCTTTCAGTGACCTGGAATTGAGTGGACACAGCACCTCAGAGAGAGGGCATAATTGTTCTAATTTAAAAACCCTTTTATTCCTACTAATAATTATAATAGGCATTAAGTAATTATTTAAATGTAGTTCAAGTGCTTTTGACACAAAAGAAATCACATGCTTTCTATAAAGCATCTGACCTAATTAGGACAGTCTCTTTTTGAATGTTATACTAAGGTGAAGTTTTTGGCTGTACATACAGGTGTGGGCATGGGTGAAATAAAGGGAAACTACCTAAATATGTCTGAGGGACCATCTTTCCCAATATGCCCTCAAGAACATGATGATCTTCGAATTTCGACATATTGGTGGGCCCAAGCCTGTTCATAGTATGGGGAACTCTATAAATGTTAATAGAATAATAATAAAGAATGCAATTCTGTGCAGACTCCAAGCAATCAATCACTTTGGAAGAGCAACAACACAGGAATGCAGTTTAAGTGTGGTAATTCTGAATACAGAGATGGTGAAAGTTAGCAACGTTTTTTGAATTCTACCTCAAGCTTGGAAAAATCACTTCTCTGGGAGCTCGTTCATCCAGGAGGGGGCCAGGATGGAGAAAGCTCTGGCCCTGGTTGAGGTCAAGTGGGCTTCCTTGGGGCCAGGGACCACTAGGAGGTTGAATGTGGTAGAGCACAAGGCTCTTTGAGGGGTGTAGGTGGAGAGGCGATCCCTCTGGTATACTGGGCCCAGACTTCATATAGCCTTAAAGGTGATAACCAAAAACCTTAAGCCAGATCCGGAATTCAACCAGAAGCCAGCACAGGACGTGGGACCTCCGAGGTGTTGCTATGAGGACCCTGGCAGCTGTGTTCTGGCTCAGTTGTAGTTTCTGGATCAAGGATAACGGCAGGACAATGTAGAGCGAGTTACAGAAGTCCAGTCTAGAGGTGATCATTGCGTGGGATCACTGTGGCTAGGTGTTCCGGGGCAAAGTAGGGCACTAATAGTTTGACTTGGCGAAGGTGGTAAGATGCCAGACATACTACCGTCGTGATCTGAGAGGGAGGCATCAAGAATCACTCCCAGGTTCCTGTTGGAGTGGGCCATTGATAGCTGCACTCCATTCAGGTTGGGGAGGTGCACTTGCTCACTTGGATCTTTCCTGCCCAGCCACAGGACCTCCGTCTTTGAAGGGCTGAGCTTCAGACAACTCTGCTTAAGCCACCCCATCACTGCTTCCAGGAAGCTGGCTAACATTTCTGGGGGAGAGTCATGGCGGCCATCCATCAGGAGGAAGAGCTGGGTGTCATCAGCATATTGGTGGCAACCCAGCCCAAACCTCTGCAATTTTTAGAAGACTGGCAAATGTGTATGTATATACATAAAGACATCAGAGATGTCAACACGAGGCTTCCCTTTGTCCACTGACTGTGGCAACCCCCTGCCTTCAAAGCCCCACTTTTGATGATCTGAAGAACAGAAGAAAAAAATGTGTTCGGGGGGGGGGGGAGGTATCATCAATAGTGTCAAATCCCCAAACCTCCCCTTGGAAGTGATATCCCATTCTCTATGATCTTTAGCAAAGAGAATGGAAAGATTCCTGGAGCATCACAGAGGATGCGACATTACATCCTCTGAAACTCCACCCTCCCCAAGTACTGCTCCTAAAATCTTCTGGTATTTGCTAACACAGAACTGGTAACCCTCATTCCCCCATTTTTCCTCTATTTATCAAGTCACTTTATTGTAAGCCTTTGCAAAATCATTCAGTTAACTGAATATGTAGCAGAAATAACTGTCTATTTATTTACTTGAATAACTTCTTCCTTTGAACATTAATAAAACAGGGTTCACCCAATGCACTCCTGAAGCATAATCATAATAATCTTTTCTTGGAATTTTACTCCATTGATTCCAGGGGGGGATTCATTATCATCATTTACTGTTTATGAAGATAACTATAATATTCTGGCCTCTTTACAGCAATCCAATCAAACAGACATTTCCTCACAGGTGAGAAGGGACATTTCTAAGTAAATATGTTTAGGATCAATTCTTCTTTTGTCCTCTCCTTCAGCTCCTCTGACGATGCGTCAAAAACAGCACTTATTAACTGCTGATTCCCAAGAACAATCATCATAACCTGAATCATTCTGTCAGGTTTGGAAGTGGTACCCAATCTTGCATTTAATATTCTGCATTTCCCAAGACAGTTTTAGTTACAGCACACACGGAGCTCACACACAGTCCGAAAAAGGCACCTCAGGGACCCGTGCAAGATGGACAGATGGGTCTGTCCTTGAAATTGACTTGCAGCTTGGTTATGATCAGAAGTTAGGTAGGGCATGCAAAGTATACCCATTCTGACATCACTCCATTCATAGCCCATCAGTTACCAGGTTCAAACAGAGATACTAGCTAACCCTTATAAAGCTTTTCATGTCCCAGGACTCTCCTATATGCAGGACTGCCACTCTTTCCTATGCTCCTTTATGACGGCTTCACGTACCTGAGCAGGACCTTTTCCAGGTACCACCATGCCAATCGGCAAGAGGAACAGTTGCCCTGTATATTTACGTTGTCTGTTGTGGGTCCCATTTTATGGAATGACTTGCCTGATGAGATCAGGAAGGCTCCATACTGCTGTCATTCCTGCCAACTATGTAAAACATTAACCATCCATCCACTTATCCATCCATCCATGCACCCATCACACTTTTAGGCTGCTGCTCCCAGTCTGCCGCAAACAACAAGAAAACCAGTAAAATCAGCAAAAACATTAAACCCCACAATCCTATCTCTGATAATCACAGCCAAATCCTCCCCATCAATTAGCCTGGCCTTAACAATTAGCCTGGCCTGGTGGAAGAGCTCTGGCTTACAAACCCTGTGTAACCATAACAGCTCCAACAGGGCCCTTAGCTCTTCCAAGAACCCATTCCACCAGGCAAGGGCCAAGGCCAGGTGAACTTCCCATGGGCCTGGGATCACCAACCTATTCAAACCTGCAGAGCATAATTAAATTTGTGCAGTAATTAGCATTAAGGAACAAATGGGGTTCAATCTTCACCCAAGCAGTAACCTTCACTTAGGATAAAAACATGATGGCATGAATGTGATGAAGGCACAGGGAGGGGCTGTGGCTCAGTAGTAGAGCCTCTGTTCGCATGCAAAAGGTCCCAGGTTCAATCCCCAGCATCTCCAGTTAAAAGATCTTGCAGAAGCTGATGGGAAAGACCTCTCCTGAGATCATGGAAAGCTATTGCTAGTTTGAGTGGACAATACTGATTGTGATGGACCAAGGCAATTTCGTGTATTGATGTAAGGCAATAAATATCCTTACAAGAATATGCTGTGAATTGTATTTCTTTTCAAAGGCTCCTTTTGTGTGGCACAATGGTCCTTAGGGAAACACAGCTCTGATGATGGTAGCCACATCAAGCTAGTAAGAGCCATTCATGGAGCTGAATTGATTTCTGCCAAGCAAAACTGCTTTTACCTTCAAGGCCACAGGGAAATATTACCATAGAGACCAGTTATTTTTAGAAATAACTATCAAACAAGCACCTAGTGCTTTGTATGGATGGGGGTACAAAAGCAGTAAGGCGCAATGGAGTCTAGACAAAAGAATACATGAAGCACTTGCACTATGCACTATATTCAAGTAATCAGAGTTTTGTCTGCCCCTGGGACCACAGCATTTCCTGTTTGGAAATCAACATGTGTCAAATACGCCAAAGATTCCCCAGTTAAAGTTAGTAAAATAATTATCTGTCCATATGCATCTGAAGAAATTAGGTCTATGACAAAAAAACGATTGGGGTGATTCCCAGGGCCATTCTGCATGAGTTTAATGTAGCAGAAGGATTTCAAATTGTAAATGCTACTAATTTGCAGTTCCGCGAGACGTCACACACAATCTGCAACACTCCTGCAACAGTTCCGCGAAAAGCGATTCGTTGTAGCGCTTCTAGGGAAATTGGGAAAAGTGGATTCACCCTTCGAAAAGCACTACACTCTTGCGAACAATCTGCAACACTTCGAAAAAGACCTGTGCGTTCTGACTGTGGCGGTTCCAACAAAGTCCCTCCCCCTGGCTCTCTCCTCCGAACTTCCGGCGAAGCGATTGCCATTTTTTTCCCCTCGGAGAGATCGGGGAAAGCAACGAACCAGCGAGGCTTGATTCACCCAGCGAGGCTTCTCCGGCTACAGTCCCTCCACAGAAGTGCTTTAAAGCTCCCCTAAGTCCCCAAGCACAACACAGCCCCGTTTGCAATTTCCCTTTATTTTCGGCTGAAAATTGCGCCTGTGCGGGGGGGGGGGGGGGTTTCACTCGGGGGAGCATGGTAACAATGATTCGCCAGCTCACACACCAGCTAGATGGGTTTCTCCATTGCAACGAATCAACGCAGATTCGTTGCAACGTTTGTGTGTTTTTTTTTAATCCTGTGCTTAAAGGGAAAGGGGCTTTTCCGGAGCATGATAACAACCGCCCATTGGCTGTTCGTTTGATTGATGGCCAGGGGTGGGACCTAGCACAGAAAAAATCACTTCCTTTCTAGCCACTCCACTACAAATGCAGGTATGCGTAACGCCGAGATTCCACTTTTTAAAATAGCGTTTCCACTTTGTGGAACCAACTGGCAACACTGGTACTTGTGCAGAAACACCCCCAGTGACATCACATTGTTTGACTTCACCCCCTTGCCATTTTCCCTCCACTGCTCCATTGAGTAAGCAGCACATCTAGACAGCATCCTAAAAAGCAGAGACATCACCTTGCCAACAAAAGTGCATCTAGTCAATGACTTGCCTCTCCTATCTTCAGTGTTCATAGGCTATGGTCTTCCTAGTTGCAATGATGGCTGTGAAAGTTGGACCATAAGGAAGGCCGAACGTCAAAGAATTGAGGCTCTTGAACTCTGGTGCTGGAGAAGACTCTTGCGAGTCCCTTGGACTGCAAGGTGAACAAACCGGTCAGTCCTAGAGGAGATCAGCCCTGACTGCTCCTTAAAAGGCCAGATCCTGAAGATGAAACTCAAATACTTTGGCCACCTCATGAGAAGGACTCCCTGGAGAAGAGCCTAATGCTGGGAGCGATCGAGGGCAAAAGAAGAAGGGGACGACAGAAAATGAGGTGGCTGGATGGAGTCACTGAAGCAGCCAGTGTGAGCTTAAATGGACTGGTAGAGGACAGGAAGGTCTGAAGGATCATTGTCCATGGGGTTGCGATGGGTCGGACACAACTTCGCACCTAACAACAACAGGTGAATAGAAGATGGGGGCAAAAGCTTGTCCAGAGAGGTCAGGCAAATGGTAAGGCTAGGGAAAGTGCATTTTCGTGAGACCAAGATAGACAAGAGGTTTACAGCTGCAGACTGCAAATCTGTATGTACAACAAGTGGTTAGTGAACCGCTGACAAAGGCAACAACATGAATCACATGGATTGACTGCACATCGTCACATTGCTGATGTCAGACTGATACATAGCTTTGCAATCTTACAGACCCGGGGTTAGTGACAGATCACATCATATCCTATGATATACCCAAGGTAGACCACAGGAATGAGCATTTCCTTTCTCAGTGGTAGAATAGCAGCAAGCCTTTATGTTTAAACTTGTGTAGCGTGGGGCAAGAGATACTTTTTTACGAGGGAATCTGTAGGGGCACTGAATACTTTCCCACTCTCTGAATACCTACCCTAGTTTTTTCACCTGCTACAATTCAGATGTGATAGTCAGTAATTGATTTTTGGAGTGAGCAAATGAGCCAACTGCAGCCTTTACTCGCCAACCTGGTTGGCAGAAACTACACAGTGGGGTGGGCAGGGATATAATCACCCTGGGGAGTAAAACTGAAAGAAAAATAAATCCCCATCTACTTACAGGGAGTCCTAGCCACAGAGTTCCTGATTATTCCTAAAGCAACCTTGAAAAGACATGGGTAGCTTTAGCACTCACCAGAAATTCTATGGTCAGAACTTCCACTAAGTAGCCAAGGCCTTATTTTAATTTTTTCGCAGGATGCCCCCACCCCTGACACAGTTCTTTGACCATTTACCAAGCAATGCCTGCCAATTCTATATGTTTGACTGTTCATCGAGGTGAGGAATGTATTTATTTATTACATTTGTATACTGCCCTCCCCTGAGGCTCTGGGCGAATCACATGGAATGTAAAAGAACAATACATTGAACAATACAGTTTTTGTATCAAACAGAACTATAGCAATGGTATAATGATAATAATAATAGAGAAGAATAATTTAACAGGATAACAAACAGGTCCATGGTTGTTCAATTCAGGTCCATGGATTCCTGGGAGGGAGCTTCAGGGGCCTGGTGGGTGTTGTTGGTCCCGGTCAACCTCAAACAAATGCTTGGTGGAGGAGCTCTCTTTTGCAGGCCCTGCGGAACTGTTTAAGTATATTTTTAAAATTAAAACAGAACATTCGAAACTAACATATATTAAAAGCAAACAACGGTTGTCTTTCCTTGCTATGGAGCTGCTATGAGCTTGTTAAATGGTATAACTGCTTATTCCACAGCAGTTGCATGCACTTTAATAGGACTTCAGGGGAGTAAACCTGCTGTAGATATTTGTCACATTTTCACCTTGCATTCAGTGTCAGTTACAGCATGTCACCTGAAGTAGCTAAATCCTTAATGCCAAAGGCTGTATACGCATGAGATGGTCATAACTTTCCTAATTTATGACCTGTTCCATTTGCATAATTACTATATGTTTTTTCATGAGGCCTAGAAACTCTTCACGATCTACACAATAAAAACGTAATGATCTACACTTTCGACTGCGTGTTTCGCCACCACACCAAGAGTACCAAGGGAGCCCATAATAAAGGTTAGTAAAGAAGAACTCGGGAAGTTATTTTCACATTTTTACTCACCTAATAGAGCTATGACTTATATTAAACACCAGCTGTGCGGTGTGATTGGCCTGAATACCAAATGCATTTAAGAGATTCATGCACTAATGAATCAAATCCTCCTATTATAATATAAAGCAAAGCGCGGTGCCCCCGTCCTTTTAAACATTTTCCTCTTCAGTACTGTGCTCTTTTAATCATCTGGAGCCCTTTCCCAGTTCACATCTCGCTTTTGCTCAAGACAAATATCTTCAAAGGATAGGTAATTTCCTTGGCCATTAGCAACACCGGGAGTACCTCTGTTATAGCTGTGATGGGTCTGATTGTTACTGCAAACGGGATTTAGATTAGTGATGCCTCAAACTGTGTCTCCCTTCTATTGTTCCAAGCAGCAGAAGTTGTGACATTTTTGGACTGACGTGACACCTTATTTGCCTAGGGCAGGGGTAGTCAACTTGTGGTCCTCCAGATGTCCATGGACTACAATTCCCATGAGCCCCTGCCGGCATATTGTGTACTATTACATTCACGTAAATGACAAGATTTAGTCCAGGGGTGGGCAAACTGTGGTCCTCCAGATGTCCATGGACTATAATTCTCATGGGAATTGTAGTCCATGGACATCTGGAGGACCACAGGTTGACTACCCCTGGCCTAGGGCAGCACTCAAAATGAAGATACAAGGCTCCAGTGTTTGGACCTAATAACTGTTAATAATAGCTGATAGGCACAGTATTCAGTTTCTTTTATTGAGGGTTTCCCTTGTGGGGAGCTTCTAGTCAAGCCTATCCTGGGTCCAAACTAAATGGCCATTCTTGTTTCTACTGACCTGCATAGAAATGTGGGTCAAGAACTGCTAGACATTAACACATCATAATGCACAGTTGATTCTACAAACCACTAAGGGAGTCACTTCCCCATCTCCCAACCTCAGGATGCTTGCCAGTTATCTCAAGCTACGTGCTAGCAGCCTGTTCCTGGTATCCCTACTTATAGACTAACCAGTCCTCATTGACCAGACTTACCCACCATGAAGCTTTGTTAGATAGTATGAGGCACAATGAAAGCCTCAAAATTCCTGGTCCTCTGCAATGGTGACCAGCTAATTCCACATTGTTCATCATATGGTGGGGCAACAGCAGAACTCCCAAAGTTGGTAGGCTGAACCAATGTAAATAGCCACCCCACCTCCTTGAGATTGGTTGGGTTGAAGTACTTATTCCAGTCTGAGCCCACAGAGGTTCATGATCTATTGCCACGGAGGCAGCAGCAGCAAAAAACCAACAACAAAACCCTATTTCTACAGGAGAAAAGAAGACTCCTTGATCAGAGCAATGGTCCATCTAGCTCAGCCTCCTGACAGTGGTCAACCAGTTCTTCTGGAGGGCCAACAAACAGGGCATAGAATTCCCTTGTCATCTTTCTAAAACAAACCAGAGGCTCAATGCATGTTTCACAAAGCTGGATGGCCTCTTTCCAGTCTTGGTACTTTCCAACGCATGCCTTCCTTCAGCGAGGGTTTCTTCATCACATGAAGGCTGCAGCTACAACTTTAAGTTGCCCTGCCTCAGTGAGTATCACAGTGACGTCATTGCCCTTTTTTGGCAACAAATTGTAGCCAACTTATGGTGATCCAGTAAGTTTTTCAAAGCAAGACATAAGCCGAGATGATTTGCTATTGCCTGTCTCTGCCTAGTGAACCTAGACTTCCTTGGTGGTTCTCCATCCAGGCACTCACCAGGGCTGACTCTGCTTAGCTTCTGAGATCCGTTGAGGTCAGGCTAGCCTGGCAATCATTGCCTAACAATCATCATTTGGGATATCAGAAATAATAATTTAGAGCTTGTTTACATTTCTAGGTCAGAAGTCCAAACATTTTTCATTTTGGATAGTATGTGGGCTGTCCTTCCTAAAAATAATATCTTATATATAATACAGGCTCTCTTAGAAGTTCAGGAAGCCTCAGATGCTCCAGCCCAGCCTTAATAAAAATTAAAAACGATGACACAGAGGCACAGAGAGAGGGGGGGATTAATCATTGTGGTTGTGGACTCCTGGGTATCTGCAGGAGCTGTGGAGGGGGTCCTCCGCCTTTCCCTCTACTACCATAATGGACTCCGCCACAAGCAGGGGAACCGGCCACGTCCACTGCTCTCCCTTCCAAGCATGAGTGAGTTCTCTAGTGATTTCTGTGCCTGGGAGGGTGCAGAGCCTGCATACTTACTCCTGCCTTAAACCACCTCCTGTCTCTCCCCTCTCAGACCTCCTCAAACCTGCCTGTTAAAGCAGGTTGTGATGTCACTTCCAGTGACACGCCACTTCCAGGGAGGCTTGGTCAGCTGATGTAACTTCTGGGGCTCCTTGAAGCCTGACAAATTATTTCAGTGTCCTCCATGATCAAAGTATTGAGAAATTTGTAGGCCCCTTTAAGCTTGAGAACCCTTCCAAATGGGCCTCATCTTTCTCCTCTGATGGGCTCTACTAGCGTATGTGTCTGCAAGGACACAGTCTTTAGATGGCCGGTGTGACAACAATGATATGCATATTTATGCCAACTTAGTGACATATATGAAGTCCTCCTCCTAAATTATTATGTATTAGTTTGGTTTTGTTTGCACAAAGAAGCATTTTCCCACTGGCTCTGAAGAGAGATGAAGTGATGAGACTTTTTTTAATGGGCCATGACTGACTTTCCAATCGTTTTTACAACAGGTAAACATGAAACAGACTTTGCATTGCTTTTATATCAAATAAGTGTCTCTCTCGTTTAAGTTTACCCAAGCAATTTAGTTTTTTATTAGACTGCAAGGGCAACTCAATAGGAGTTTTTATGGTTGAATTAATTTGTTTCTCTTTGTTTGTGTGTGTGCGCGTGTGTGAGCGAAAGAGAAAGAGCATATTGGTCTTTATGCAGCTTTATGTAAGTGTTCTGACTTCTACCCTGAACCAGTTGTGAGATTTTAGGGGGGAAGCCTAAAGACAGCATCAATGCTCCCCTTTTAGAAAGGTTAAACTGTAAATGGCCCTGAGCTGCAATATAATAACATTTTTAAAAGTAAATATAGTACACACCTAGAACCCAAAAGTAAATTGTCACCCTAGTGGTCACGTGCCAGCTTGGTGTAGTGGTTAGGAGTGTGGAGTTCTAATCTGGTGAGCGGGTTTGATTCTGCGCTCCCCCACATGCAGCCAGCTGGGTGACCTTGGGGTCCCCACAGCACTGATAAAAGCTGTTCTGACTGAGCAGGAATATCAGGGCTCTCTCAGCCTCACCCACCTCACAGGGTGTCTGTTGTGCGGAGAGGAAAGGGAAGGCGACTTTGTAAGCTGCTCTGAGATTCCTTTGGGTAGAGAAAAGTGGCATGTAAGAACCAACTCTTCTTCTTCTGAGCAGTGGGGGGCACAAAGGCAAGGCCTTAGGCTGGAGGAGAGAAGCTGGGATTTCTGACCCTCTCCGTGGGCAATAGAAACATCAGAGGTGGCAGCAAGTTAAACTAGAGAGAGAAATTCTCGTTTTTTAGGAAGGGGGTGGTTTTGGACGTTCTTGTTATTTAATGACACACTCCACCAGTTCCTTGTTCCAAATGCAAAAGAGATGCATATAATTTACACTTACATGTATTGTTCATAATGTTGCCGATTAGTCCACACAATAACACGACTGAAGGGACATCATTTTCAAAATGTTTTTTTTTAAAGAAAGAAAACAACATCAAAAGGATATTCTTCCTAAGCTATCATCAATCTGCCTTTCTTAAAAAAAAAACAACAACACTATAATCCATAAGAGATGTTCTGTGACAATTCATGCGATGAATTCTTTTGCTGCCTCAACAAGAAGACAAATTATTTCAGTTCACAGATAAATGTGCTGATTGACTGCTGCAAAAATGGGAGGGGGGGAAATGACAGTTCTATCATTTATGAAACTCTTCCATTTTATATTTGTTTAATCTCTCTCTCTCTCTCTCCTCTCCCTCCCTCTCTCACACACACACTCTCTTTTTCTTCTCCTTAAAGTGAATCGGAAAGCAATACTCTGTCAGCTCTAGCAGCAAAAATGCTAACAAATGACAATGGTCATTCTTGTCAACAGATAAATGTGCACAGAGAAACCTGAAATATGGCTACAAAAGAGATATACCTGGTTGTGTTTTGAAAGAGAAAGGGGGAGGAATCAATTGTACTTTGTGGCTAACAGAAGAAAAAGTTTTTTATACCCCATTTTTCACTACCCAAAGGATCCCTGGACCCTCAGGGAAGGGCAGCCTGCAAATGAAATGAAATGAAATGAAATGAAATGAAATAATAATAATAATAATAACAACAACAACAACAACAATAATAATAACAATAATAATAATAATAATAATAATAATAAATATTATTATAAATGATAATAAATCAAAGCAGATTAAAATCTCCTTCCCTTCTCCTCCTCCATTCAACAGACACCCCGTGAAGTAGGTGGGGATGACAGAGCTATGAGAGAACTGTAACTAGCCCAAGGTCACCCAGCTGACTGAATGTGGAGGAGGGGGGAATCAAACCCGGTTCCCCAGATTAAAAGTTGCCATTCCTAACCATTACACCAAAAGGCATATCACGATTGCAAAGCATGAATGCATCTCATGACAGATAAAACTCAGCTCTTAATCTTAGTGTGCTTTGGATCCGCTTTTAGGAGTAGGGGGAAATGTTAGGAGGCTTGCCGCTTTTCTACTCATGGTAGACAACCCCCCAGCCTTATCCTCAGTCTGCTGCTCTTGATTTAAGTAGCTGATGAAAAATGGAGAGGAGAGGGTTGATAGTTATGTTCTAGGAACTTCCCCAATCTCTGTCGGAATTCCTAGAGTGTCATCTCAACGTGATCACAGTAAACCAGCAGCTAGTGGTGCTCTGCGTACCAGGGCCGGTTTATCCATGTAGTACATGTAGCACCTGTAGCATGGGATACAGGCTCCATGCTTCCAGGGATCCCACACAATGCCAGTCAGGGCTATAGTCTCTTTCTCCTCCCCCCTTTCCCTCTTTAAGGACACTTGGGGTGATACCCTCTTCCACTATGCCCCCAGTCTGGCTGCTCCTGCTGAAATTTTACTCTGCTAGGGCCCCACAAATCCTTACCTGGGCTCTGGTGCTACAGGTCCCACAAATCCTTAAACCACTCTTCTGCATACAGTGCTGAGCTTGAACAGGATAGCCTGGAAATTCCCACACAGATGTGAAGTCACTGAGACATACCTGCAGTAAGCCATCTCCTGTGACTCTCTTGTAAACGATGAGAGATCCAAGAGAGACCCATCTGTCTTGTCCACCTTTGGAATAGTGGCAGTTCATTTCCTAGCCAGTTCATTTCCTTCCCTGAAGCTATTATTTTCCCCCTACCAATTCAGACTCCACTACAGACTGGTGGTGAAGTATCATCAGTCAGAGGTTAAGTTAGAAATAACGTTACAAACTGATTACAGATGATGAGCAGAGAAAGAGTGCACGAATTAAGCCAATTAATTTTGTTTTTGTTTTTTTGTTTTGGATTAAAATGAACTGAATAGAGACGGGGATACGTGGAGGGAAGAACTGGTTAATTGCTTCTGATTATAAAATAGGAAATAATATTGAAAATGGAATGGATCCAAATTTCTATCCCACGCCTTAATTCTGCACACGGGGATAAAGTGCATGGACAGCGGTGAAAGCCTCGGGAGCATTCAAGTGTGAAGCAACTACAGCAGCGGAGGGGGTGAAAATGCCATTGGGTTTTGAACATGTCCACTGAAGAAAAATTGTTTGGATTTGATCCAAACATTTAAAAAATGTACTCTTTCTGCTAAGCAGCTCAGGATGCACAAAGAATAGGTTCACATTTTTTTTTTTAAAATGTGGAACATCTACTGATGCGGTGATAATGGAGATGAGGTCTGTTGTCCCACCTTAGGAAGCACACTAGTATAGCAATGCCCAGCCTGTGGGCCACGGACCACATGGTGTCCGTCGACTAACTGGAGGTGGGCCGTGAAGGACGCCTTCTCACCCCCCCCCGTCCCTTTACTTCATCCACGATCTGGCAGGCGCACATGGGACTATCTCATTGCAGAGAAACAAGTTCATGGTTCCCATTGATTTGTCATTGTCATGAGTTAAAATTTCCATGAAAATAAAATGTTCCTTATGTTCATTGTTGTGGCGTGTCTGTATCTTATTTTGAAGGGATGTTCAAACATGACCATAGCGACCAGAGTCAGAGAGCGTTAGGGCAGTGGGCCTCATTAAAATTGTCAAGCGTTGAGTGGTTCCCGGTGATAAAAAGGTTGGGGACCACTGCACTAGTAGATGGCCCACAGCAGTGGCAGCACTGCCAGAGCAGTGGGGCCTGCTTGTTGCTCTCACGTCGCAGCTGACAGTCTTCCGAGGCTGCTCCCACCCTCCAGAGACTGGTGGAGGCAGCAGTGGGGTGCCCAGGAGCCACAAAGGTAAGGAGGGGAAGAGACTGGGAAGTGGGGGGGAGGGAGTCTGGGTCTCCGAGAGGGGGCAATGGGAAGAGGACAAGGTTTCTCACCCCTTATGTAGATTTCTTCATAAGGACTGAGAATCCTTGTCAGTAGTTGCGAAGTCGTGTCCGACCCATCACGACCCCATAGACACTGATCCTCCAGGCCGTCACGGGACAAATCACAAGGCAAAATCAGATCTTTCTAGTATTTTTTTTAAAATTTCCATCCATGCACGGCCCTTATTTTGATTTGTGGGAGGTTAGTCTTCCACTTTGCATGATTTCAGCTACTGAAACCACCCTCTGATTTACTCTTAGCCTTGGAAGGGGGAGAAAATGAATTTTAAAAAAAAGGTACACATCTTCTCCCTATCCGGATGAATAACAGTGTCAGGGGGCAGTTCAGGAAGTGTAATTGTGCAGGGGTGGAACGATTAAATCCCGTCTCCTCTCTGAATAAGGGCTGTGCATAGTTGTAAGCGATCTGTCCAAATACAGAGAAGATCTGGCCTTGGATAAACTTATCCAGGGAACTCCATAAATCATATGGGGATGCTGGAACCAGCGTGCCCATCTAGCAACACACGAATAAAGTGAGGCAATGTTGTTCCACACTGAGCATGGATGACCTTTCTGAGAATGGCAGCCAGCAGCAGAAGCCAAGTTTCACAGCAGACATAACTGCAACACCGTTTATCCTTTGGGCTTCACTGAAGAAGAAAAGTCCCTATAGGACTACAGCAGGGGTAGTCAAACTGCGGCCCTCCAGATGTCCATGGACTACAATTCCCATGAGCCCCTGCCAGCATTTGCTGGCAGGGGCTCATGGGAATTGTAGTCCATGTACATCTGAAGGGCCACAGTTTGACTACCCCTGGACTAAGGTATGGAAGCCTCTGTCCTAACGTAGGAAAGACTATTGCAAAACGCTCTGTAAAAATTTTTTTATCATGCCTGGGGGGGGGCGACTTCCTCAAACAGCATGAGCCCGTTGTACAGATACCACCTTAAGAAATCGAATGATGAAAAAAAGGAGCCGTTACATTTGGCTGGTAGATCAACACATTAAGTTTTAATTGGTTTAATTTAGTGAACTGCAAAAATTGTCATAAATACGCCATGTGCGTGCTTGTCTCCCATCAAGATGTCATTTTCTTCATTACAAGCAAATATCACATTCGATTGACAAAGACAGTGATTTGAGTGGCGTTAAATAAGATTTCAGCTCAACCAAAAGGCTCCCGGTTCCCTTTTCTGCCTCCCAGAATGCCAGCCAGCCTCTCTCCCGTGCCTCCCTTCTCCCTCCACCTTCACCAGCCGACACAGATCAGTAGATGATTCATCATCATCCTTGTGAGTTCTATGGGGAAAGGTGGATGCTCTATGTGATCTAATATATTTTTCCGGATGAACACTGAAGATAGGAGAGGCAAGTCATTAAAGTTACCCCAGGCTTCTTGAGGTGAGATAATGGCCAGCTCCTCTTATCTCAGCCTGACAGAAACATGGCACACAGACGAATGATACAGTTCACACAACTCTGTTTGTGCAAGTGGGAGGGGGGAGTTCCATGAACACACAAAAGAGGGAAGCTTTCAAAGAAAGGAGAGTAATTCTCAAGTCTGTCTTTCTACATAGGTCTTTGGATAGTGAGGACATGCAAGGAGAATTTCTTAAATGCCATTCATTCTGTATCCTCTCCAAAATCTAACAACCAGCCTTCATTAAAAGGTTCTGTTTTCCTTTTCCAAAGCACTGGGCCAGTTATTCTGGGTATGACCAGATTGGAATTCTCTTTAAATATTGCTTTAGGTGTATTCCATTGGCAGTACCTTGCTCTGGAACTGGAAGACTCTGATCCTGCAGGAGATCTGTTATATGGCCTAAACATTTAAGCACAGAAGGAAGATACTATGTCCTGTGAGCATCATTAAGGGATAATGGGGTAAAGATGGACAGATTTTTTTTTAAGTTATGGGGAGGGGACTTCTGCTTGATTTAATGAAACATTGCCATTTTTAATCCCCCCTTCTTCTTCTATAGTAAAAAGTCATTTTCACCATAGAGTATTTCTCTGAATGCCAGAGTACCTCTGGGAAAGCTCAGTGGGATGACGTCTCTTCCAGTAGACGCTGGAAGTGATGACATCACATCACAGACAATGTAGCATGGGCCTTCTTCTAGCTCCTGGTAAGTCCCTCCTCATCTCCCGCTGGTTGCTAGGAGGAAACTCTAAAGCAGTCTCCGATTGCACATGTATTCCTGTACGTTGACTTCTCAGATCATTCAGAGGAACATAGTAGTGTTATAGAAAGTCTTTTGTGTGGAACGGAGTGGAGATTCAGAAGGGAGGTGAAAGGAGCTCCAAGCACTCTGGATCTAGGACACAGGAATCATGACTCTCTGTGACTCTTTTTACATCTCTTCAGCTCTAGCCTGGAAGGGCACTGGGCTTCCGATGCAGCAAGATTTATATACAATATATGGACAGACAGGCCATTACAACATATTTATGGATTACTTTCGGCCTCTGACTGTGCCCTAACATTCCCCAACCAGAATCAAAGTACTCTCAAGCAAGGGTTGTGTCAGTATAACTTGCTGTTGTTGTTAGGTGCGAAGTCGTGTCCGACCTATCGCAACCCTGTAGACAATGATCCTCCAGGCCTTCCTGTCCTCTACCATTCCCCAGAGTCCATTTAGTCAGTATAACTAGTTGGGGAAATAAGTCCATGGGAAATATGCAGCAACAATGCTTTGCAGAGTGGAGCCCAGTAATCCTAGGGAATTGTTTCAGACTGCACACCCCCATTTCTTCCCTTCTTTCTTTTTTTTCCATTCTCCATAAACTTCTATTATCCTTTTACTGTTGAGGTAAGAGCCTCTTGTGGCGCAGAGTGGTAAGACAGCTGTCTGAAAGCTTTGCCCATGAGGCTGGGAGTTCAATCCCAGCAACCGGCTCAAGGTTGAATCAGCCTTCCATCCTTCCGAGGTCGGTAAAATGAGTACCCAGCTTGCTGGGGGGTAAACGGTAATGACTGGGGCACTGGCAAACCACCCCGTATTGAGTCTGCCATGGAGGGCATCACCCCTAGGGTCAGACATGACTCGGTGCTTGCACAGGGGATACCTTTACCTTTTTATTGTTGAGGTAGTTTTAGTCACTGGATGGGGTAGGGAGAGTTTGTTCTAAAATCTGGGCACATTAGCCCCATTGTATTTCTCCAGTTGACACTCCATGCTGCAGATTTTTATGCAGGACTCTATATATATGCACTAACATAAAAAAGAGAAGACAAAACCATAAAACTGCCCCCCAAATTAAGTGTAATGTGCTCTGCAGAAATTCGAAAGAAATAAGTTGCTTTTTCCCCCACCCTTTGCAAATGAAATTTTAAGAGACTATTATCTACATAACAGGAGGTCTTTGAAGCCCAATGGATGATTCAAGGAGGTGAACCAGCAGGCTATACCAGAAATGTCCTAATTAAAAGGACATTAAGCCTTCACCTTTGGCCTTGCTGAGCCACTTGCTTGGAACAATGATCCTGTTTCATGGTGGAGGAGCATGCACGCATGCCTTTTCTCCCAAGTACTCATCAGAGGTATGAGGGCCCCGCATGGAGGTGTGATCTCCCCTTCCCTTCAGGCCAGGGATAGTCAACCTGTGGTCCTCCAGATGTCCGTGGACTACAATTCCCATGAACCTCTGCCAGTATTTGCTGGCAGGGGTTCATGGGAATTGTAGTCCATGGACATCTGGAGGACCACAGGTTGACTACCCCTGCTTCAGACCATCTCCATCTATAACTGCATGGAATGCCTACGCTGCATGCTGTAAGCATGAGGGTGACTATGGGGGTCTGCAGCCCAATCCCTGATGTGGACTTGGGCCACAAATATGAGGAGAGGAGTGAGTGTAAATCTTGGTAGGAGGGGAAAGGCAAGTAGTATGCTTGTCTTTTTGCCCCTAGAAGCAACCGCTGGGAGATTTTTCAGTTTGAGAACACAAATCCTGCTCCCCCATGCCCTGTGCTTGATGTATGTATGTACGGCAAAGAAAGTGCCAGACAGTATTGGCAGGGTGAAGGTGGAAATTAATTCAAATATGATTTATCTTCAATACAAGGCAAAACTGACTTGTTTTGCAAGACAGCTAAACATGGCATTTCCTGCTCTGGTAGAAATCTTCATTCTCCCCAGTGCTCGGTGAGGTCAAATCATCAGCTGTGATATTGCAACCTTTGAAATCGTATCTATAGCACTGAGGTTGACCAGGTTGTCTACCTTTCTTTATCATGTGTGCCCAAGAATGAAAAGGTCAGTGCAACACAGATGTATTAATGGAAGTGCAAATGTTATGGGTGTTCAAAACTGAGCAAAGCCCAAGGACGTAGGTCACGTGGCTGAACTGCTCAAGTTTAGGGGCTGAAGTTTTACATCATCTCACAGCTTATTGGTTGGTCCAGTTCTTGTTGTGAATGTGGTCATTAGCTTGAGAAAGCACGCCTTCTCCTGAGCGAAAACATTCGTTCAGGAAGGTCAGCAGCGGTTCTTCAGGGTCTGTGCTCAAGAGGGTTTTTCAACCACTTCATCCTGAAACTCCTTAAACAGATGTATCAAACAATGAACAGAATCATAGAGTTGGAAGGGACCTCCTGGGTCATCTAGTCCGACCCCCTGCACTATGCAGGACACTCACAACCCTATCACTCATCCACTCTCACCTGCCACCCCCTTGAAACTTCACAGAATCAGCCTCTCTGTCAGATGGCTATCCAGCCTCTTTTTAATAATGTCCAAATATGGAGAACCCACCACCTCTTCCACTGAGAAACTGCTGTAATTGTCAGGAACTTCTTCTGCATATGAAATGCATGACGTACTACTGAGCAGTGGACCCCTACCCATAGAGTAATTCCTCTTCATTGTGCAGACCTATGCCCATATATTTACCACATCTTTCCTCTAACAGTCAGCCTGGGGACAACACGTATACACAGGATGCTATGCAATACTGAATCAGACCATTGGTCCATCAAGGTGAGTATTGTCTACTCTGGCTGGCAGCAGCTCTCCAGAGTATCAGGCAGAGCTCTTTCACATCACCTACTATCTTATTCTTTCAAGTGGGGATGGCAGGGATTGAACCTGGGACCTTCTGCATGCCAAGCAGATGCTCTACCAACTGGGCCATAGCCTTTACCCTACAGGGACATATAGAAGTCCAAGATCGCTGGGCATTCAGCTAAAAGATGTAGGATATTAAAGTATGCTTCCTTAACTGCATTAGCCTGATCAGTTGGAAACGAGTACAGATGTACTTTGACAGATGTACATATAAATTACTCATCACAAAAGGCTTTTTAGAAACTTTACTGCAACATTCTAACTTCAGGGTTGTCGTTGCTGATAGACTGTTTGTTTTCTTTAATTGTACACATTCCCTTGAAATGCTCTTTGGTAGCGCCTGACCTGATTCTAGGTCATAACTGTCACGTTTTAGGGCAGCTTTGAGGCCATTCAATCATGTACCTCAGTGGTCCCCAACCTTTTTATCACCGGGGACCACTCAACGCCGGGGACCACTCACCGGGGACCACTCAATGCCTTTTACTGAGGCCCAGTGGGGGGGGGGGGGTAGTTTACTCCTCTACTCTCAACCACTGCCCTAACGCTCTCTGATCGCTATGGTAATGTTTAAACATCCCTTCAAAATAAGATACAGACACGCCACAACAATGAACATAAGGAACATTTTATTTTCATGGAAATTTTAACTCATGACAATGACAAATCAATGGGAACCCTGAGCTTGTTTCTCTGCAACGAGATAGTCCCATCTGGGAGTGATGGGAGACAATGACATCTGAAGTGTGTTGTAAAGGGCCGGGGGGGGGGGGAGAAGTAAAGGGCCGGGGAGGGGGGAGAGAAGGCGTCCTTTGCGGCCCACCTCCAATTAGTTGACGGACCACATGTGGTCCGCAGCCCACAGGTTGGGGATCGCTAATGTACCATGCTGCAATTTCTGTGGTGGTGGAATGAATACTCCACAGGCACCTAATGTAACATGAGACAAGAACACTAAACCTATGACCCCTCCCCTTTTCAAATGTGTAACTAAGATTGCTAAGTCTCCATGTCATACATTACAGCACAGGAGGACTGCATATCCCTTGTTTCTCTGGCCCAACAAGTGTCTGAACTGGGGTTTATGATGGTGGATTTTGGTGGCCTTTGGCTTTATTATTAAATGTTGAACATTTAAAGGGGTAGAATTTTTTCAACAGCTGGCTAATCAGTACCACCAGACTGACTGTCTAAAGTTGCCAACTCCTGATTGGAAAATACCTGTAGATTTTTGGGAGGGGAGCCTGGAAAGGTTGGGGTTATTGTGAAGGGAGAGACTTCTGCAGGGTACAATGCCACAGGGTCCATCTTCCAAAATAGATATTTTCTCTAGGTGAACAAATCTCCAGTGTTTGGAAATCAGCTGCAATTCCAGAAGATATCCAGGCCTCATCAGGAGATTGGCAACCCTATCTGACCTCCCCAGCATATGGGCTGAGGGAGAGGAAGAGTAGGCAATTGTAAGCCGCTTTGAAACCCTTTCTGGGTAGTAAAAAAATGGGGTAGAAAAAAACAGGTCTTCTTCTTATGGCCCAGCAGGAATTACCTATAGCCTTCTTTTCTGCCCAAGAACCCTAATTATTATTACCCCTTGTCATTCTACTGCCTCAGACTAAAGTCAGACTAGCTCCTCAAACAACCTTGTCCATGAGTACTTCATAGATTCTACAGGGTTGTCCTGTGATGCTAAACTATTCCTACCAGCACTCTTTGCAGATTTTCCAGGCTTTTAAATTCCCTGGCGATATTCCCAGTTTGTTCATGCCTAAGGCCATAACCTTCCCATCCTTGCACTTCTATCACCTAAATAGAATTAATCACTCTCCCCAGCAGGACGGCCAGGCCCCCAAGCTCTTTGTAGCCTGAATTCTGCTGGAGAGACCTCTTGTACCCTGAAAGTCATTCTGCCTTCCGGATAAGTTTCCCTTTTGAATTCTTTAGGGGCTTCTTTTTTGGGGGGGGGGGGATTGCATAATATGATTATACAGGGACAAGAATCCAACTGCTGTCTCTCAGCGCACCAGTATATCACATATAAGTGAGACCGGAACATTCTCTAAGAGGCTCCTAAAGCAGTTTATGTGGACGGTGTGCTATATTGTGTAATATGACATTCACGTAAATGACAAGATTTAGTCCAGGGGTGGGCAAACTGTGGTCCTCCAGATGTCCATGGACTACAATTCTCATGGGAATTGTAGTTCATGGACTTCTGGAGGGTCACAGTTTGCCCACCTCTGATTTAGTTGTTAGAGCAGGGGCAGTCAAACTGCAGCCCTCCAGATGTCCATGGACTACAATTCCCAGGCTCATGGGAATTGTAGTCCATGGACATCTGGAGGACCGCAGTTTGACTACCTCTGCATTAGAGCATCGGGTTAGGATCTGAGAGACCCAAGTTTGGCTCCCCACTCTGCCATGAAGGCTTACAGGATGACCCTGGGCCAACCACAGACGCTCAGCGTAACCTCCCTCACAGGCTTGTTGGGAGGGGAAATGGAGGAAAGGAGAATGATGCATACTGGTTCGGGTCTCCACTGGGGACAAAGGTAAAAACCAACGAATGAACAAACAAATGAAATAACAGCCTTTTCAGGTCTAGTCCGATGATCCTGGGAAGCTCTCCCAGAGTAAGTTCAGCCGTCCTCATCGCTG
Source organism: Paroedura picta (assembly GCF_049243985.1). Taxonomy (NCBI): domain Eukaryota; kingdom Metazoa; phylum Chordata; class Lepidosauria; order Squamata; family Gekkonidae; genus Paroedura; species Paroedura picta. The sequence goes on from NC_135378.1 coordinate 75,271,609, forward strand.
GCTACCTTTGAGCCATCAGTCAAATCATTCTTCTAAGAAGGCTTCAGGAACCACTGCTTTTGTTATGCCGAGCTGTTTTAGTATTTTGCTTTGAGCTTTATTCTGTTTACCTGATTTCTTTTGATGTTTTATTTTCCATTTTGGATACTGTTTTAATTGGCTTGTTATCTATCAAAAGCAGGGACATCAGTATTCGAATCGATCAAAGCAGTGACATGTCAAGCCAACCTGTGCCGGCAACTGCCACGCTCTTGCTTACGTATCAACCATTTATTATGTGAATTAGCCCACACTAATAACCCATCTGTTTAACAGGGAAGCTGAATCTCGCCTTTCCGTCTTGAACAATCGTGTTATGTACCAGTTGAAAGATCACACATGCTGTTGCCAAGAATTCTCAGTGCAGTGGCGGAATGGCACCTAGTTTAATAATACCAACCAAGTAAACACAATTTACAGCCCAGAAGATGCAGCCAATGAATTCCGGACTAGTTTTATGGCATTATCCATGTGCCTGGCTGAAATCTCCATCTTTACAATGATTGGGTCCACCTTACGACCTTTGCAGATGAATTACTTTGTCAAAGTTAATGAACACAGGGAGGAGATATGATGTAAAGGTGCTTGTCTTCTTTGAAGAAACAAGTAGGCTATTAAGTCTTTAAATAAAAAAAACACCACCTGGAGAGGCTGGCTTAATGACCAAACTTTACAAGTTATTCTCTGATCGTGTCACTTAGACTTGCCTACTGCCTAAAAAGAAAACACAAGTGTACAAATATGCCTAGAACAGGTCAATATGTCATGTAATACTTCCTTGTGCTGATAAAAGGACTTGTAGGGGGTCTCTTTCAGTGTGGAGTTTCTCCATAGACTTTTGGAGAGTCTGGATCAGTTTACTCAAAATGAAGTTTTAATTCAACTAACTGCGGCCAGTGTCAACACCTGAAGGCAGGCCATTTCACTAACTGTGGTTTGTTGTTGTTGTTAGGTGCGAAGTCGTGTCCGACCCATCGTGACCCCATAGACAATGATCCTCCAGGCCTTCCTGTCCTCTACCATTCCCCGGAGTCCATTTAAGTTTGCACCTACTGCTTCAGTGACTCCATCCAGCCACCTCATTCTCTGTCGTCCCCTTCTTCTTTTGCCCTCCATCGCTCCCAGCATTAGGCTCTTCTCCAGGGAGTCCTTCCTTCTCATGAGGTGGCCAAAGTATTTGAGTTTCATCTTCAGGATCTGGCCTTCTAAAGAGCAGGCAGGGCTGATCTCCTCTAGGACTGACCGGTTTGTTCGCCTTGCAGTCCAGGGGACTCGCAAGAGTCTTCTCCAGAACCAGAGTTCAAAAGCCTCAATTCTTTGACGCTCTAACTAACTAATTCTTCTAACTAACTGTGGTTAGTTAGATACAAGTCCAGTAGCACCTTAGAGGCCAACAAGATTTTCAGGGTATAAACTTTCAAGAGTCAAAGCTCCCATCATCTGATAAAGATCCTTCTTGGTGGTGGTTGAAGGTGCCATCAAGTCACAGCTGACTTATGGTGGCCCCGTGGTTTTAAGTCAACATTCAGAGGGGGTTTGCCTGGGCATCACAATCCCAAGAGATTATCTGGAAGTTATGCCCCGTGACATTCACCAGACAAATATATATGTGTACCATTCAGAAACTGATTGATTGCAGCACTTTAGTGACAATCTTATGTCCCCTGTTTTCTAAGCTTCTCTCTGGCACTTGCCTCTTATCCTTAGCAAGCAACACGGACCTCTGCATTATTAAGAGACAGATGGATAAAGCCAGGGAAGCTTTTAAAGCTGGGTTTTATTCAAGACTTAGGAAATAGCCGGGACAAGACGGTGACCCCCCATTAATAGCCCAAAGACATGACCCACATCCCACTTAAACTGAATAATGTGCATTAAAGGCAATAGTTCTCTTACGCTGCACAGCTGGAGCACATGATGAAGTGCAGCCTCAAATGCCCAAGCACTACTCCAGTCTACAATTCAGTGATTCCAAAGTGCTTGGATTTAAACTCAGTCCCATAGATATATTACTGAGTTATGGCCCAGATGCTCAGAGATCAGGTGTGTATTAGAGCCCACTGTTATTATATATCTGTGGTGCAGGCTGAAAATGGGTTGTGTCACCTTTAAAATAAATTTTAAAATCACTTGCAAGTAATTTTGTGAGAGAGCAGAGATTTCTGTTCGAAACCTAGCCCCCCATAGAATTACAAATTTCACCGCTCCTAGGTAGCTATTATGGGCACTTTCAGACACACTAAATAACACATTTTCAAAGCACTTCGCCACTGGATTTTACTGTATGAAATGGCAGAATCCACTTGCAAATAGTTGCTCAAGTGAATTGAAACTGCATTATTTAGCTAGTGTGAAAGCACTGGATGACAGCTAAAAGAGATTAAATTTCATTTTATTCTCGATCCTTAGCAACAGGCGAAATCCCCCAATCTTGGTTCATAATTTGTTCAGTCCTTCCCAGCTTTCTTTACAAAACCCAAGTCTGGGTTTTTTTTCAAGAAAGACCCGCTTCGCATGCATTTTAGATCTGACCCCAATAGTCTAATTTCCCTCATGCTATCTGAACATGAGTCATCTACTTGGTTAGGACACATCGAGGGAAAAATTAAATCTATAGGGATATCTTTAGACTCCTTGTATCTGATATCTGAAAAGACTGCATTTAATTTAATTAAACGCAGACTGTTAGACATAGAACTGCAGGAACTTAGCAGTAAAGCTAGAAACGTTTGCTCGCCATTGAGCTTGGGGATCTCACCAAGCTCTCAGCCCCTAGCTGCGTCCTTCTACCATCTAATCATTCCACAACAGCGTAGAGCATTCATGTTAGCTAGAACTAATGCTCCAACTTCTGCTGTTCTATATGGGAGATTTCAACAGATCCCGTATTCAGCTAGGTTGTGCCCATGTGGACAATGCTGTATAGAATCAATTACACACATTTTCTTCCATTGTCCATTTTATTCTTCGATCCGAGCCAAATTTCTTAACTCACTGCTGCGTAAAAGAGAACTGCATTCGGATGAACGAAAGACTCAGTTTCTTTTGACATCCCAGAACCCTGATATAATTGAACCAGTAGCAAAGTTTTTACATCTTGCCATGAGAAATCATGAATGTGTTATGTCTAAAGCATGATCTTTGCCTTTGTTCTCACTAGCAGTGGATCCTTTTGCACTTTCCCTTCTTATATTGTACTTTTATATGCTATTAAAGGCTTGTTGTTGTTGTTGTTGGAAGAAAGACCCAAAAGCTTAGTAAGATCCATATCGGGATATTTCTTCAACCCTTACTGATGGGCCCATTGCTGCCAATTTCCTTGCCCATCCCTCTCATGTTTAATTTAATAAATGTGTGCTGTTAAGCTGCATCCGAATCATGAGGTTTTCGATACAAGAGATGAGCAGAAGGGGTTGCCGATGTCTTCTTTGCATCATAACCCCAGTGTTCCATGGTGGTCTCCCATTCAAGTACTAACTGTGGCACATCTTGATTAGCTTCCAAGCTAATTGTTTTGGGCTAGCATGATTAGGCTAGAATGGGCTATCAGGCTGGCCTTACATACTTATAATGGGAAGAAATACAGTAGTAGAGAAGAAGGGATCATTCTATATTCTCATGGCTTCTTTTTGCAATGAAGGCTACAAAGCAAGTTTTTTTTTGGGGGGAAGGGGCATTCTGGGAACAAGGGTTGGCCATGAACCGACCCCTGAATTGAGCCAGTTTTTCCCTGCACTAGACCAGCCAGTTTGGGTCCTCTTTCTTTTGGCTATAGAAAGGGAGGGTGTCATCTGGGAAGGATTAAATGGCTAGCAGGGGTATGAATGTAAATGAATAGTGTTTGCCAACTAGCTTCTCATAAACATGATGAAAACATTAGTATAATATAAATAATAAATAACCATTTTTGAAATATTTTAAAACAATTTTATTATCTTATGATATCTGCATTTATAAAAGTTTTTTTCAGGTGCTCTTGTGCAAGAGGACAAAAGTGTCATACCATGAAGCTCTGTCCTATGTACTAGCTTCAGCGACATCAGCAGTTAATTAAATCCAATGGGCCACATAGTGTTGTGATGATCTCATCATATTCACTACATCAGTGTTCCGCAACCTTTTACAGGCTGCGGACTGGCGGCAGCAGGGAGGGCAATTGCCAGGCTGCGCATGCCATATATGTGCCATGCGTGACAGAAAATGCACATGCATGGGACTTCCATGCGTGCGCACATGCACGAAACTGCCGTGCATGGCGCAAATGCGCATGTGCGGCCCTGCTTCCCTCTCCCCCCATCCCACAAAAAGAAGCTTGCTGGGCCGCAAGCTTGCGGCTTGGGAAGTTTCTTACTGCAGGGAGGCAGGGAGAGGGAGCCGCGGCCTGGTGGTTGGGGACCACCGCACTACATGATCCCTGGAGGTTTTGGACAAGTCCTATATGGACAAGGGAATGTCAGCTAGGAGAACTTGCAGCAAAGCAACAACAAACAGTGAAATAAATATTAATATACAATTCCCAAAAGGGGGACGGGAATTAATATTGGCAAGTTTTCCAAGACATATTTTTCCTCTGACACCCTCTGACACAAAAATTGATTCAGGTGGGTGTTGGTCTGAAGTAGCAGAACAAAAAGTGCCTTTGAGTTCAAAGGCAATTTTGAGACAAACAAAGTTTTGTTCAAGGCGTGAGCTTTCATGTGCATGCTCACTTCTGAAAGCTCACATCTTGAATAAAACTTTGTTGGTCTTAAAGGTGCCTTTGGACATTAAAAAATGGATTATATATGAGTAGATATAATGGCCAACTTTTGCTTATATAAAGGTGGGGAGACAGAAAGAGACCAAAAGGTTTTGAAGGTTGTCCCATTCTAAATTCTTCTGTTTATCAATCCCATGATTTTATTCGCAGAATCCAGGCTACAGCAGGCATCAAAGAGAGCATGAACAAACAAGTCATGTTGTTCAACAGATAGCTGTCAGGGACCCAGGATGAAAGCTACAATATATACACATGAGACCAAAAACTGTAATGCTAAAGATAAAGGGAGAAATCGTCCAAATAAAGAAGAAACCTTGCATTCTTTGCTACCAATGTACTGATTTCTTTTTTGCAATGTAGCTAATGATTTAATACAATTTTTCTTGGATTGTAACTGCATCCGGGATCATGTCTAATATTTTATGCCTGTGTCAAATTTCTGTAATCCTGTTACAATGCTTAATAGTAATCTTATTTAATGTTCATTTCCATTGTAATCTTGCTTTGAGTCTCACTGTGAGAAAAGCTAAATTTGAGCTCAGAGACCATCAAGACTTTGGGGGGTATAAGCTTTGAAGAGCTGAAGCTCCCTTCATTGGATCTGCTGAAGGAAATGTTGATTCTCAGAAGCGTATGCCCTGAAAATCTTGTTGGTCTCAAAGGTGCTACTGGAGTTGAATCCAGTTGTTCTACCGCAGATCAAAACATCTGCCCTATGAAAGTAGCTTCAGTGAGAAAAGTGGACCATAAACATAGTGGAGTAGAAATACAGTAAAAACAAAAATTAAAATTAAACAATGAGTTCATAAGTGACCAAACTGATAGAAAATGCCTTTTTGGCACTCATGTAAAGAACACCACATGAGTTAAGCAACTTTGGTTGAACCATCAACAAATCTTAGGGTGATCAAGCACAACCAAGTTTCTCTCCACACCAAGAAATTGTATAGAAGGCTGGTTCTTATGTTATGGGCCAAAAAAACCCCAACAGCACCTTTTTAAAAACTTCCATGAAATATGAACATCCATTTCCATCATGAACACTGTCATAACTTATAAAAACTGTCATAAGTTTCACAGGAATGATCCAAGTATATCAAAATATTTATGAAACCACTGTCTCAAGCCTTAGTGTGTCAAATTCAAGGAATGGAAATAGAAACTATTATTCTCCTAAATAGAAAGGGTTATGACTGTCTTAATGTGTGGAAAGCTCAAGGGCTCAGCCATTATTTCTTCTCTGGTTCTGCTGTTATGTTGCCTTGAACAGTGACATGAGTATTTTTCAGGTGCCAAGTGCGTACAAAGAAAGCACTCAGCGCACATTATGAAGTGCCATAACTGCGCAATTGGGTCATTGATATCAAGGGGAGTTGCCAGGGGCCTCTTAGCTTGTTTGTTTGAAGTGAAGCTGATCAGTGGCCCAAAGCAGTGTGAAGAAATTAAACTGCATAAACTCTTGAGCTGATCTCGAGAGTCTTGGCATGGCAGGATACACAGATTAGAGTAGCCTTTCTCAACTTTTTTACCTTTGAGAACCCCCTGAAACATTCTTCAGGCTTTCAGAAATGCAGAAGTGGCGTGATTGTGCAGAATAAGGTTGGGAAGCATAGCTGGGTATATGCCCACCTGGGACCACTCTCCAGGCCTATCACCGGCCATTTTGGGAGGGATAGGTGGGTCAACATGACCATATATGGTCATATACCTCAATGAATGTTTAACAATTAAAAAAAATAAAAACTAATTTTAAAAAAATTAAAAACTCCCACCCATTCGGGAAACCCTTCTAGGGCCATCAAGAAACCCCAGAGGTTCACAAAACCCTGGTTGAGAAAGCCTGGATTAGAGTCTTGAATTAGGATCACAGGTTCATTTCCTGTTCAGTCATAGGGTTGCCAAGTCTGGCCTGAGAAATTCCTGGAGATTTTGGGGGTGCTGTTTGGAGAAGGAGGGTTGAGGGATGGGAGGGACCCTCAGTGGGAAGTAATGTCATATAGTATACCTTCCAATGCAACCATTATACCCAGGGAAATTGATCTCTGTAACCCTGTGAACAGTTGTAATTCTGAGAGATTTCCAGCCACGCCAGGAGATTGGCAAGCCAATGAAACTCACTGGATGTGGATGATCTTCTGCCATGAAACAAAATATCAGATATTCACCCCTTGGTTCTTTGGAGGAAGTGCAGGATATATACACAAAAGTTAAATAGAGTCTATACAACAAACCAAGGCAATATCCCTCAGATTATCTGGAGACAGACCACATATATCTGTGCGTATTATGTTTCTGTTGTACGGTGTCATGGTTCTTTCTTCCTAAGTGGTACAAAGTTATTTCCAGCTTTTGACAGGATTGGTTTGGAACAGTAAGCACCAGAGTTTGTTTGTTTTACAGATATACAACGGAAAATGTCTTCTGGGGCACAGAATCAAGCACACAGCAGGCAGCACAAACAACGCAAGTACTTTGAAATCTCAACAGCTGCTCCACAGCAAAATTATATAATAAGTATGAAATGGAACAAGTGACATTTGTACACCTCAGAAACTTGAGATGGGAAGAGAGAAGCTGGGAGGCTGCAGCAACATTGTCTGGGAAACAGGCTGAAAAAAAATATCCAGGGTGTGGCAAAGTTTAAGACTGGCATAGTTTAAGGGTAGAAGTGGGTGGCCCACAAAAACTATGTTGGCTGCAGAGGAAAGGACACGCAGTAATGGGTTTAAACTACAAGTACAACGATATAGACTAGATATCAGGAAAAAAATTTCACAGTCAGAGTAGTTCAGCAGTGGAATAGGCTGCCTAAGGAGGTGGTGAGCTCCCCCTCACTGGAAGTCTTCAAGCAAAGGTTGGATACACACTTTTCTTGGATGCTTTAGGATGCTTAGGGCTGATCCTGCGTTGAGCAGGGGGTTGGACTAGATGGCCTGTATGGCCCCTTCCAACTCTATGATTCTATGATTCTATGATTCTATGTTACAGTGATCAATGCAGCAATACCAGAAAGCAAAGTGAGAATAAAAAGGAAAAAAAAATCCAGATATCTTAAGCAACTGGAAATGCAAAGACTCCAAGATTCTGAATTAAAACAGGACAAAGAGCAACATCATCACAAGCAGGAGACAGTGATGCTGGAAACAGTTGCGGAGAAGAGAAAAAGAAACCCAGAAACTCAGTTTTGGCAAAGTGATATTTGATAAAGGGAGCAGAGAACAGCAGCAGAGACTGGCATAAAACCAGAGGGATCAATTGAAAAATGGTAGAGTCAGTCATATTTCCATTCTCTGCTCATTAGGTCTTCAATGTCAGTAGGACTTTAGACAGGTGTTGATGGCTACACAGTGAAATGAAATTTCACCCACTTGCACCGACTACTCCCACTGCTTATTTAAGCTTGGGAAACTGTTTGAAAGTGCCTTTGTGTGTACAGTTGACCACAGATGGCTAAGGAGTGGGGCAGGAGCTAGTGGAGACGAGAGTGCAGTTTCCCCTCTATGTGTGTAGCCTGTAGAATTAAAATATACCTATACTTTAACTGACCTAGATAGGCTGCTATTAAACATCAGATGAACAGATAATGAGAACAAGACAGAGAACGATATGGATCTGTTTCAAATGGGCTAATGGATAACTCCCTTTTAAAACACTGAACAAGCACAGACACATTAACATGTGTCGGTGCATCAGCGGTAGATTATCTTCGGGTTAAGGGCAGCATTTGTTCTTTGATCTACATATAGTTGTCCCCATTTTGAGGTTTCCACCGTACAAGGAGGTATTGATAATGGAATTCCTTGCCAAGGGACAGCGATAGAAGCCCTGTGTATTGTCAGTGATTACAACAGAACTGGAATGCATGGAGACATTCCAATGTGACAATTGAGACCAACACAACTAAGCCCCCTTTCTTTGTTGTTGTTGTTGGGTGCGAAGTCGTGTCCGACCCATTGCGACCCCATGGGCAATGATCCTCTAGGCCTTCCTGTCCTCTACCATTCCCCAGAGTCCATTTAAGTTTGCACCCCTCTCTTTATCCCCTTGCTTTTCTACGATGGCATATCTGAAACAGAGAAAGTGAGGAAATGCCACTTCTGATCCTTTGGAAAGTCAAGGAAATGTTTATTTTAAAAAACTCATTATTAAAACCTGGAAGACCTAGTACAGAATGGCAAGCAGACATTCAATAGTTCTCGGTCATTTATTTAAAGAATAGGCATGCCACCATTTCAAAGTGTAATTTCTCCCCTTCCGCACATACGCATGCATTGCAGAGTTTTTCTGAGCCTGCCAAATTATCCGTTTGTCCTCTGAAAGTATTCTAGAACCATTTCTCTTGATGACAGTGAAATAATGATATGAAAACAGGATACTTCTTATCTGTTTGCCATTTTTTCTTGTTCATCATCTCTCTCTGCTTCACTACAAAACTGGCATTGCACTGTGGACTTTTGATACCATGATACCATACCACTGATATTATTTATCTAATTGTGGTAACCTCCAAAATGTGTTGCACTCATTCAGCTATTGCAGTGATACCTGACATGGCACCCATAAAGACCATGAACCTGCCAAGCATTTCCTGGTATACATTTTATTCTCCTCTGCAGCTTTCCTCCAAAGTGAAAAATCCACCTTGTCTCCTCTACCAAATTGGGGTGGGGGATCCTTTAGAAGAATCCAAGAGGCATCACCTTTGTGTTTGCAGATGGTGCCTAGTCAGAAACAGACACCTCCATCATAGGAAGACATTTTGCTTGCAACCTTCCACCATTTTGTTGTTTGGCCCTACCACCCTTGGGCAGCCATTTTGTGATCACGAGAGGCATCTGTAGAGGTCCTCTCTCATTGTTCCCAAAAATCCCATCACTTGCACAACTACATCTAAGTTTCACAATGGAGCTCACAGTGGCTCCATGCAACAGATCAAAGTCACAAAAATGGTGGGAGGGGAAGGTTACTCCCACTTCCCCCTGCATGCCGTGGTCACAAAGAACCAGAATGCATCCGGGAGGCACAAAATATTCCCACTGCATGTATAATACAAAGCCATGCATCTATATCCAACAGCTCTGAAGACACTAACCTCTGCACATTTGCAGAGGAAGGTGAATATTATTGGGGAGGGGGTCACAAGGCCATCTAGCCATTATTGTTTCCCTTCTCTGCATTCCATTCCCAGCATCATGACATGACTCACCTTTATTTTCTTCCTCCCATTTTTAATAGCTACTAAGCAGTGAAGTTTGGCAGAGTCGAAGGATCAAGAGCTGAGGGTTACAGGAGAACTGCAGGAAGAATCCCCGGTACTAATCGTGATTTTGCCCTATCAATACAAACAATGGAATGCCAACAAAATTTGGGGATTGATTCTTTGCTCACATTTGGGTTTTTACCATTTTTGAGGATGCAACTTCTTAATATCTCTTCAGAGACTGAAAGGAATCGATTCCCCCCCCTACCTGATCCCTTTATCAGCCACCTTCACCCAACTACCACTATGACTGTTTCGCATAAGATGGCAGATGTTAGCTACCTAGAAATTTAAATCAAGACATTCTGGCTAAATATGCAAATATATCTGTTATTTTGGAGGGGAAAGGCTTTTAATGACAGCTAACAGGGTAGAGGTTTTGGATGCCAGAACTCCATGCCAAACAACGTTTTGGAACTGCCACATGAATTGAATGGCAATTAACTATTTAAAACTGGTATATCATTGTAATTTTAGAGGTGTATTTTGGAAGCCAAAAACAAGTAGCTGGCAGCTAAAACAGTCCTGCCTACTTGTTAACAGAATATAATCTATCCAGTACCACTGAATGGACTGGAATGTTCATGGATCTTCTGGGACTGAAGCAGGCCTTTGAGCTCCTAGAGTCTCTTTAGAAACACAATAAAGAGATGATTAAAGGGGTGGTGTATGGCCATTCAAATCAACTGGAATTGTGTTCTGCAGTCACCCAAATATGGCCTCTAGCCAAAGTGAGTGTCACACTACTAAATTTTAGCAATATAAAACAGTCAGCATTTAGTTGGATACACACTTTTCTTGGATGCTTTAGGATGCTTTGGGCTGATCCTGCGTTGAGCAGGGGGTTGGACTAGATGGCCTGTATGGCCCCTTCCAACTCTATGATTCTATGATTCTAGTATATTCTGGTAGAAACTCAAGAAGCATTAAACATTGCATAGTACTGTCAGTAGCTCCACGGCACACATGAAGAATAGTGTGGCAGCAGATAGCTCCAGTGTCAGGGCAAGACTACCATCCAGCATTGACATGACTGAACATCTTTCATGATAGTCCACCACAAGAGACACTTGACCTCTCCATTTCTACCAGGAAATGTGACCTCTCTGCAGAGGCCCCTGAGACACTGCAAGAGCCTTCAGGAAAACATTCCAGTGTCCTGGCAGGAAGGTAATGGAGGAAGGACTCTCCAGCAACAACCAAGTGTATTGTGCATACAAAGGACAGAGAATGGAGCAGAATGAGGTGATGTCAGCAATGAAGTACTTAGAAGGAGACTACTGGATGGCATCCTGCCTGGGACTTCCTCACAAATTTGGAGCTAGTATTTTTAAAGGAAAACTTACAATGATGTACTGCAATTTTGGGAACTTTTCATTTATTTATATTGCACCTTACTTGAAGAAGAAGAAGAAGAAGAAGAAGAAGAAGAAGAAGAAGAAGAAGAAGAAGAAGAAGAAGAAGAAGGTTAGTTCTTCTACCTTACTTAACACATTCTCTCAGCCAGTTCTGAGAAATCATTTGGAGATATTTACAGTCCACTGTGATTCTCATGATCTTCATAATGTGATACTATCAGTCTTATCTCGTTTTGCCTTGAATTAATATTTTAATGTATTTATTGATCCATAATACCTGAGTCCCTTGATACAAGGTTTAGAAAAACTAGGTTTGTTCTTACTCTAGTATAGAGTAGAGTAAGGTTTGACTTACTCTACTGTAGCAGCAATCCTAAGAACCTTGTGTGTAAGTACCATGGAATAAAATGTGACTTACTTCTAAGTAGACCTACTTTGGATTGCTTTTTCTGACTGGCTCCTAAGAGCATTATCCATCCTTTTAATAGCACCTAGGCAACAGAGACAGGATACAGCACCTACGTCTCTTGCCAGCCTCTGTCTGCTGTGGAGTAAATCAAGGAACCTGCTTTCTACTGTGGGGAGAGAAGGAAATGAGCATGGGAAAAGTGAAGAAAATGAGAAATTCAGCAGCTGCATCCTCCCTTGAGGTCTTTTAATGGTCTCTTGTTTTGTACTGCTAAGAATGGTATATCAAAGTCAAAGTCAAATTCCTTTATTGGCATAATATCTATACTTGGGGATTCCAACAGGTGTACAGTTTTCCATGCATATGCACAAAAACCTGCATTATCCAAACTTTATCATCAAAGATGCTAGAAGAGCTTCGTTTCGTTCTGTTTAGAGTCTCTCTACATTTCTGTGTCATCTTTGCATAGTTCAAGGTTTCCTTCCAACTTTAATCCATCAACACAATACACTGACACTGACCCAACTGTGCTTTCTTCTTTTTTCCATTAACAAAATGATTATTTAATGCAGGCCTAATTATTTAACAGGTTTCAACTCTTTTGATGTGAAGGTGGAACATACAGAAACTCATGGGTTGTGAATCCTGGGGTGAAGCAGCTGATTTCAGAGGTGGGTGTTTTGTGCTTCTCCATTTCCCCAATCCAAACAAACCTAGATAACATTATAGAACAGTGTATGACTGCAATGGTTATTCAGCCAAGCACATAAAAATAGCATAGTGCACAATAAAGAAAAAGTATATTGAGAGAAAGGAGAAATCAAGGTAAAGGTATCCCCTGTGCAAGCACTGGGTCATGTCTGACCCTTGGGGTGACGCCCTCTAGCGTTTTCATGGCTGACTCAATACAGGGTGGCCTTGCCAGTACCTTCCCCAGACATTTCCGTTTACCCCCCAGCAGCAAGCTGGATACTCATTTTACCGACCTTGGAAGGATGGAAGGCTGAGTCAACCTTGAGCTGGCTTCTGGGATCAAACTCCCAACCTCATGGACAGACAGCTTCAGACAGCATTTCTGCTGCTTATTACTCTGCGCCACAAGAGGAGAAATGCCCCCCCCCCCAATTGCCCCCCAAAACCCAGAGAGGAATGCTCGATGTTTTGTTTTTGCTGTCAAGTTGCTACCAATTTATGGTAACCCTGCAGGATTTTCAAAGAAAGAGAAATTCAGCAATGGCTTGCCATGTCCTGCCTCTGCATAGCAAACCTTATCTTCCTTGGTGGCCTCCCGTCCAAAGACTGACCAGTGCCAACCCTGCTTAGCTTTTGAGAATGGATGAGATCAGGCAATCCTGAGTTATCCAGGTCAGAGCTAGGCAAACAGCCTGCCTATATACAAATAATCAGAGGAGCAATGGCCATCTGGCCCTTTGTAATATCATGTGACTTTGAGGACTGCACAACATAGTTCAACATGAAAGGACAAAACGGAAGAAAAACTAAATTGCAAGCTTTGCCTTCTTTTTCAATATTGAGCCTCTGCCGCTTGGTTTGCCATTTCTCAGAAATGATGTGCTGCAACATGAAGATCTCTTCTAAAGCTCGATAATGTCATCGGGATGGCTAGGAGTAAGTGAGAGAAAGAGACTAAGGCTCTTGTCAAAAGGGCCTGTAAGCACATTTATCACGGCACGCTGAATCACCCAAGAGTCAGCTCATTTCTTTGGAGAGATTTCTTCATTTCAGATGGATCCGGGACACGGCGTGCATGATTTTTTTTTTTTGCATAGGTTTGGATTCACCTGCTTTTTTCTCACTAAGGAATGAAAAAGATGACCTTCCAAAGCAGCAGAACCACTTCTGCCTTCTTGCAAAGATAAAATTCTTGTTTCACAAACCAAGTAAAAGAATCACTAACTATATCATCTATCTCCACACACTCAAAGGTGTTTAAAAGGATAGTCTAGTGTCACCAGAAACCATGAATCACTGAAACACATGAAGAAGCTGATCAACTGAATACCGCCATCTTGCCAAAGAGAGATTATACATTACTTTACGTTCAATAATTCTGCTGCTTGTGTCTCTGGTTCTATACCAGACCATAATTTGTCATTGTTTCATTGATTGACTCTGCAGATACAGCTAATAATCTTGCTTCTGTCCTTAAGAGGTATTTTTAAAATATATTTTATCATCTTTTGAAGGAAGCCTGGACCTGTATCGGAAACATTCCAAGTGACCGGAAGCTCAACAGTCTTTCTTCACAACACCTATGCAAAGTGAAATTTATGAAGATCCACTGAAAAACTACAGTGTCCCTAAGAGTTCCATTTTATATAGTTACAAGGAACTATCTGCTCTGGTGGAGTGGGCAGTCTATACATTCAAAAAATAAATAAGTTGGGGACCCACAAGGACTAACCCCAGACATCTGATTCCTCCTCATTCTCTATTTCCCTTTATTCTTCCTTGAAAGTCCCCACAGCTTTCCCCTTTTTCTAGCTCCCTGTCCCATTCCCACCAGCCAGCCAACCTACCTTATCATGTTTTCAGCTTTCCCTCTTTCCCTCCTGGGTAGTGCCTACCTAGAAAAACTATGGGTGAGACCAACTGTATCATGGGGACACTCAAGGACTTATGGGAGTACCTTGTTTCCACTCTGTACCCCTTCCCTAGTTTAGTTTAGTTCCCTAGTTTATTCTGATGATTCAAGATCAGCGATCAAGAATATCAACACATAGCACACATTAAATGCATAAAACTGATAATCTTCAAAAAATTCAATTAACAGTGATAATAAAATTATTAAAACACTAGATCATGTTCTTCTGCCTTATTCAACATGTCAGATTGCAGAATCTTGCTACTTTAAGGGTAGTTTCATTGAAACAGTAAGAAGAAATATAACCATAATTTGATCTTCCTGGATATTTGGGCAGGATTGCAGTAATTTTATATATATTATACAAATAATTTTGATTTATTGACCACCACTCCTGGACCATGCCGGCTCATGGTGGTTTACAAAAAGACAATAAAAGAAGGATAAAACACAAATCCTCAGTGGCAAAAAACCAGTCAATACTCTCTCCAATGTCCCAACTAGTCCCAGTATGCAGTGCCAACCAGCTTCAGGAGGTTGCCCAAGATGGGCATTTAGGGCCATAGAGGCCATAAGGAGCCATTGGAAGAGGTACCCTGTTCTTCTGCAGCTTGGCCTCAATCAAATGCCTGAAAAAAGAGCTCAATTTTTCAGGCCCTGTGGAACTGTGATAGCTCCATCAGGGCCCTCAGCTCTTCCGGGAGCTCATTCCACCAGGTTAGGTTAGGGTTAGTGTCTTGGTAAAACTGGCAATATAAGAGGACATGTTTGATCATTTCTACCATTCCAGATTGACAGGGACAGAAATGTTTTGTGTATGGGATGTGTGCATATCTCCCTTCAAGTAGGGCATATGCGAAAGCATTAAACCAGGCCAGAGTGAAAGCTCTGAAATGTTTTGTTACAGTTTCCCACTGCCAGAGTAGATCTGTCAACTTGAAGAACAGTGTCCCATAGTCTGTTTGATTAGTGCTCTGGCTCCTAAGTACCCAAGATACAGTAAGGCTGTACAGGAGAAACCAAGTAGTTGCAGTTTGTCCTGAATTGCTCTCGTTCACCTTGGGTGACAATTGTTTAACAGGATTAATGAAGTTAATCCTGAGGTGGGGGAGACAACCCCACTCATTGCAATCCCTCACCTCCCTCTACTTCTGTCTCTCTTTGCTACCCTCCAAACATCCTTTTAACTTCTACTCTCCAGTTAACTGATGTTCCTGGCAGATGCCCGATGGTTCAGTGGAAGGGTATGCATTTTTCACTGAGTCCTCACTGCACTGCAACCCTTTGCCCAGCAATGCTGAGGGCATTATTGATTTTGAAATCCCCACTCTGCCATGCAAACTTATTGGATGACTCTGGGCCACTCACACACTATTCACCTGGGCAAGTGGCAGCGCAGACTGCTGGCGAGGAGCAAGCCAAGGCCCATTTGGCAAAAGCAAGAGTGGCTGGAAGCAGAGGCAGGAAAGTGGCAGGCGCTGCCACTCGTCTGGTGTGTGCTAGTTCCAACAGCAGTAGCAACTATTTAGCCAGGTGTACACAGCACGAGCCCCGCACCAGATCCCTGTGCTTGTGCAGTCCATTCTCTGTTTCCACAGGCAGCCCAACAGTCCCCAGAATAGTTAGGATGTTGGTTCCTTTCCCCTCACTCAGCTCTTGTGAATCACTCTCTTTCCAGCAGACCAATAATCCCTATTTCAGATTTATTCCCAAAAGCCCTATCTCGCAGCTCTCTCTCTTTGCAAACTACCCACCAAAAATTATTTCCATATCAGGAGAAAGAGAGCAACAACAACAACAACAACAACAAATTGGAGAGAAACAACCAGCTGCTCTCTGGCCAATCACTTCCCTTCATAATAAAGGGGAGAAGATGGTGGAAGGTGCAGAGTGGGAAGAACAAACTCAGTGTGGGAGGTGCATTCCCCGTTGAGAGGTAGGAAAAGGGCAAGAGAAGAATTCAAGGGAATCTATATGCTTTTGAATTATCTTTGGCTTGGGAGCAAAGCAAGGGGGAAACCACCATAAAACCACTTGGAGGGAATTGGGGTGCGAGCACGAAGCATTGGGAGAGTGAATGGAGCTCTGAAGGGAAGAAAACTAATGCTGGACAACAAAGAAAACCCAATGGATGTGCGCAGTGAAAGTGTGGGAAAACACCCTATATAAAAGGCTATAGTTCTACTCCTGAGCCTGAATTCACCCCCCCCCCCAATTCCTAAACTCAGGTGTCATAATCTTTTTGAATACCTGGGTCACGGAGGAAGATAAGGCTCCAGGTATGTGGTACTGACTGATGTATAGCAATTTCTGGCTATCTATATCCTTGTCAAGACACGACTGAATCATAACCTTTTTTGTGATATAAGAAAAAAGAATGTAGGTGTTAAGTACAGAGAATAATCCAAAATGAACTATTCTTTTCCCACAGCAAACTGGATTAATTGTGATCTGGCATATTTATTACAGCCTTTGCAGAAGTTGAGCTGTGTAAGCCGACTTTGAGTTACTGCAAATGAAACATAATTTCCTTTTACCATTGCCTTACAATTGTGTAAGACATACACGCCAGAGCTATTCCTTTTAAATGATGGCTTACTGCAGCCCAATAATTTTTCTTCCCTTAACTCATTTAGGTGATATCTTTCTCCCCCTCCTGGCACCATCTCACTGTCTTCTTCACGCATATCGTCATTTGTTCCTAAACACACATGGAATTTCAATGTACTTCATTTCTTCGGCGAGCACTGTGTTATCGTAATTTCTTCCACCGGCATTATGCTATTTTAACTTTATGTCAGGTCAACAGGAAACATGAAATGGAACACCGGCTTCATGGTTAATGCTGCAATGCCAAAAAGTTCATCCTTGTCCAATGACACAGACAATTTTTACTCTTGTTAATTCTGTAATGGTCTGCATTAAAGCCATTTGCAAAGTTCAGAAGACTTTTGCTTCTTCCCTTCTGCTACGCAGGGAAAAAATTGAAAGGGAAGTTAACAAATTTAGTTAAGCTTCCCCAAGGATTTCTGAAACTCATGGTCAGACGGCATAACGGGATGCTGACAAAGAGATGAGACAAATTTTGTATTGCCAAGACACAATTATGTGTTGTGTAGTCCAGTCCAGAAAAAAAAAACTTACCATCACATTTTACAAACTGGTATGCAAAATCAAGAGGTTGGGGCTTAGCAACCATCACCTCTGAAAATTTCAGGGCTATGGTACATGTTATCAAAGTAATGTTTCCTGTACTCTGAGATACCTTGATCATTTGTACGCCTGATTCCTGATTGGTCACCTGAATTGTCACTTGTGTCTAGTTTGTCACTTGTTCGAGGAGTGCTTCAACAGAGAGTGCTAGTACATCATGTTTCTCTAGGCACACATGAGACTGATCATTGATGTGCATGGGGGTGTCTAGCAAATGGTTGCCAACACTGTGTTGGGAAATCCCTGGAGATTTTCAGGGTGGAGCAAAGAGTGAGTAGGATTTGGGATGGGACCTCAGTGGAGTATAATTCTATGGAGTCTACTCTCCAAAGCAGCTATTTTCTCCAGGGGAACAGATCTTTGTCATCTGGAGATGAACTGTAAAAACTGAGGAATTCCCAGATCTCACTTGGGACTGGCATCTCTAGTCTAGTCAGAACCATGCTTTCATTTGGATGTCCACAGAACTTAGCAATGAGAACTTCCTTCTCTAGCTGTTCACAAGTGAACAACAGCACGCAAGTGAAACTATCGATCATCAGAGACCAGCCCTATGAGATTCAGACCTGGTTCATACTTCTTACAATGCTCCCTGGAACATGGTTGAGGAAGAAAAACACTACTACTCTCACAATTAGGAATGCATGATTTGATTTGGATAAGATGAAAAGTACTCAAATCAATGCTGATTCAGGTACTTTTTGGACCTATACAAGTTGACTCACCAGTCCCTGCACTTTAAATGGATCGAACCAGTGGTGGCCAAATCACGATTTGGTGACGATTTGGCCATTTAAAGGAAGAGTCAAATGGAGGAGCGAGAGCATGTCTCTTGCCAAATATGGCTGGAGGGAGAGACATTTAAAGGGACTGCCAAGCAGCTGATCATGACACATTAGCTTATAGGTATGCCCTTTAAATTCCCCCCCCCCTGCTATTGCAGGCAGGGTCATGATATTTAGCAGAGTGATTTACAAGTGATTTTCATCTAAACTAACAAGTATTTACTTCCAAGTGTTTAAGACTGAAATGAAAAAAATGAAAAAGGGTTCATTTTTAAGGGTATAATTATATTAAAATGCATACACTTCATGTTCAAATACTGTGATCATTTCAATGGTGCTTATATGGCATAGAGGCTTGAAATATACATACATTTCCTATTGACTATAACAAGCTTTATGAAAGCAGAAACCTACTGTTTATTAATTGCTCCTCAATTGAATGACCACAGGATGGAAATCTGCACTACAATTTTGTTGCTATTGACCAAGTAGCTCTGAGTTAAGAAAAATACCTTTAAAAATGTCAAGGAGCCCAAGTCAAGGAGCCCAAGTCAGCAAAAGTAACAAATATTTTAAAAATCCAAACAAGTCTGGAAGGCTGTTTGTCAAAAGCAGGAAAGTATAATAATTTTCAAGAAGAAAGTCAATATATTGTGAGCTCTTTCAAAAGACCATTCAGATTTCTATATAATCTGATTTTATTCTATTTGTGAGGAAGAAAAGACCAATGGTCCAGTAGCACCTTAAAGACCACCAAAGTGGGTGGCTGGGTATGAGCTTTTTTTTTAGTCACTGCTCACTTCTTCAGATATAGCTAGAAAGCTGACAAAAACTCATAACCTGCCACAAATCTTATTAGTTTTTAAGGTGTTACTGGACTTTTCCACTGCTAACATGGCTACCCAATTGGATCTACCTGCGGAAGAATATCAACTTCTATTTGGCCTAACTTGGCAATAATTAGCTCACTGTATCTGTGTTCTCTCCATGAACATGGGTCTAACAACTTATAGAACAGAGCAGGACATAAGAAATCAGAGCTATCATGCTATTATTGTTATTGTTATTGTTATTGTTATTTTATTGTTATTTTATTGTTATTGTTATTGTTCGATTTATTTCCCGCCTCTCCCTATAGGCTCGAGGCGGGTAACAATAATCTCAACCACATTAAAACCCATTAAAACTATACGATACTAACATGACAGTAGAAAATCCTCATCCCTCCCCATGCTAACATTGGAGATAATGGAAGAGTGCGATGTACACTTCCTAACTCCTGGGGGCTGGGGTGATGTCCCTGGTTTGCTGGTCCCAGCCTCAACCATAAACCATATTTCTATTCCAGAAACAGATCTAGAGGAGCGCAAAGAGGATGAGCCAGGTACTGGGGACCTATGAGGGACTTGGGAATGTTCATTCTGGAGAAGAGGAGGTTAAGAGGGGTCATGATTGCTCTCTTTAAGTAACTGAAAGGCAGTTATGGGTTGGCGGAATCACAGTCAGAGTAGTTAAGCAGTGGAATCAGCTGCTAAAGAGGCAGAGAGCTTCCCCTCACTGGCAGCCTTCAAGCAGCAGCTGGACAGATATCTATCCTAAATGCTTTAGGCCAGTGGTCCCCAACCTTTTTTCAGCTGGGGACCGGCAGGGCAACCGCCCGCCCGTGCATCGCGCATGCGCGGCCGTGCATGCGCGCTGCGCGGCCAAAATTGTGCATGCGCTTTTGCAAAAGTGCTGCGCATGTGCGATTTCGGCCGCGCATGCGCGATGCGCAGTGCGGCCCTGATTCCCTCTCCCCCCCTCCCGCAGTAAGAAGCTTCCCGGGCTGCAAGCTTGCGGCCTGGGAAGTTTTTTACTGCAGGGGGGGCGGGGAGAGGGAACCGGGGCCCGGCGCCATGGCCTTCGCGGCCCGGCACCGGGCCGTAGACCGCAGGTTGGGGACCACTGCTTTAGGCTGATCCTGCATTGAACAGGGTGTTGTATTAGATGGCCTGTATGGCCCATTCCCAACTTGATGATTCTGAACACCAGTCCTGAATGCAGAAATCTCTTCCTTTTCATGTGAAAGGAAGAACAGACCACACCCTTGAGTGTCATAAAAAAGTATAGGGAACTCATTTTTAATTCACAGCTACAGTATGTATGGTAATAAAAATATTTTGTGCATAACCTTTACATTCAGAGATGGAAACGGCCCTGTTCAGGACTAATCTCTGGAGAATTGCCCCAGTAGTACAAAGACTCTTGGTAAGTGTTGACATTTTTAGGGACAGTTTAGGAAAGAGCCTAGGCATTCCTACTATTATGTGATTTCAGTGGGTTCCCATCACTGATACCCAATAGAAATCAATCTACAAAAAAACAAAACAAAACAAGGAGATCCTAAACAATTCACAAAATTGTACACTTGCCCCTAAAGAAGTCAGGAAAGAGGGTTCAGACCAGGAGGAAATGTTGAAAATACCCTGCATAGTCCTTTTTCTCTTCCATGTGCCTTGTGGAAGATATAAAACCCTTTTCTCTCTCTTTGTGTGTGTGGGCATGTGTCTGTGTGTGAAGAATTTATATTGTAAATTATATGGACAGAGAAATTGTAAGAGCCATATCTGCATGAATGAGCTTCGAGAAATGCTGTACTATTGCAAAGGTGAACAGAAATGCCATTTGAAAAAGCTGACCCCTATCATTCTACCAGCCGCAAAATGTTCAGAGAGCTGTTAGTAGGTCTCTCAGCAAATACCAGTATTTAATTAATGTTTTTCTTTTGTCCTTTGCGGGTCATGAACTTTGGGCTCAAATGTCTCACAATACAACGGGATAGTAAGATGAGTTACCACATGTGTAATGGGAAATTGTAAATGAGAAAATGCAGGTTGTAACATTGCCGTAGAAAATGCGAAACTACCTTTTTATTTCCTCCAAGAAATGTTGGGGAAAAAAATAAACATTCTGAAATCTCTGCTAAGAATAAAAAGATATCCCTAACTTAAACCAAGTGTATTTGTTTTCCATTGTGCTTTGTGAAGTCATGGACACAGACAAGAAAAAGATTGCTTGCCTTTGGCTACATGCAGATCTAAGGCTGGGTTACCTGGAGAAATGTGATCTCTATGGTTGCTCCTAAATGTCTGAATAACAACTGTGCAATCTGACCAGAATGAATGGGATGAAATTAATTCAAAAGAAATTCCATCTAAACATCCGGAAGTAGTTCCTAACAGTTAGAGCGGTTTCTCAGTGGAACAGGCTTCCTCGGGAGGTGGTGGGTTCTCCATCTTTGGACATTTTTTAACAGAGGCTAGATAGCCATCTGATGGAGAGGCAAATTCTGTGAAGGCAAAGGGGTGGCAGATTACAGTAGATGAGCGATTGGGAAGCAAGTGTCCTGCATAGTGCAGGGGGTTGGACTAGATGACCCATGATGTCCCTTCCAACTCTATGATTCTATGGTTCTTGTTTTTGTTTACAAAATGTATATCCCACCTTTCTGCCTAATCAGGACTCACCACTGCAGCTAACATTCAAAAACTGAGCATTAAAACAATTACAATGAAAACTGAAATATGGAAAAGAATGTTGGAACAGCACTTAAAATCTAGGGAAGGAAGGAAGGAAGGAAGGAAGGAAGGAAGGAAGGAAGGAAGGAAGGAAGGAAGGAAGGAAGGAAGGAAGGAAGGAAGGAAGGAAGGAAGGAAGGGGTCAACATCCTGGCTGCAGCATGCTATACCAACTCACGTTGGTATAGAGTACATTATAATACATAGAGTACATTATAATGAGACTGCCAGCTCCACCTATGTCACAGGGGAGGCGATTGTAAGCCGCTTTGAGCCTCCTTCTGGTAGTAAAAAGTGGGCGATAAAATCAAACTCTTCTTCTTTTATATGATAAAGTCAGCCCTACCCCAAAAACCCGTATACAGGAATAAATTCTTTTAGGTTTAAACATTTCAAATTATATACATATAATAAATATCCCACGTATATTTTCCAGATGGCTGTCTCATCATGGTACCTTCTTTCTAATCGGAGACTTCTGACTCGGCTTAGGCAAGGCCATTTTCAGTAGCAGGCCTACTGTTTTGCATGTTTGCTTGAAGAAGGACAAAGGGCACTGTCACACGCTATTTTTGGCATGCAAATGCTATTTCACTTTACTTTTAATGGAGCCAATGGACCAGTGAGCTCTGAGAAAGCTGAACAATATTAAGTTGTTTTGACTGGGGTTGTTTCGTTGCAGTATGGCATTGCTGACTCAAATCATGGAACCAACATGCATTGCTACACTGATCTGAAAGCACTCTCGAAGGTCTCAAGTTGCAGTCTTTCGCACTACCTCAGCTGGAGATGCTGGAGCTTATACTTGGGACCTTCTGCAGGCCAACTCGATGCTCTACCATTGAGCCATAAACCGATCTACAAAAACAACAGTGAAAAGCAGATGACTGCAGCCACTGACAAAATGTAACCAGGAATGCGTGAAACATTAACTTTGCCTCATTCCAAAGAAAACATTTGTAATTCACCACACATGGCAGAAAGAAAATTGAGAGAAGCCCTGCCTTTGTGAAGGAGAATTTAGAAGGCGCCAAAAAAATTGAAGTGAGTGTGTGAGGAGGAATTAAAAAGTGAAATGAGGTAAATTTATTCTGAAGAGAGGCCCAATGTGCTCCGGATAGAGAAGTTAGCTATCAGGACAGATTGTGGGATTCTTCCACAGTGGAAAGAACAACTGGACTATGAAATAGCTCTGTTAATAAAACAGCTTTAAAAGGCTATAGCGTGCCTAATGTACAATTTAAATTATCCAGATAGATAAAACCTAGATTACCTCTATAAGACCAGGGGGTACAATGTGCCAGCAAGTGATATGTGACCCAATTCAGCATCACTATCAAATAACAAGCAAAGGATCAATACACAAATTGTAATCGAGAAACAGAATTGGTAGCGTCTGCGGCAGCTGAGAGTCCCCAAAGCCACAAAGAACCAAAACAACAAGGTGGATAAAGAACTGCTTGAATAGCTGTCTTTGCTTCAGAATCTGTACGAAGTGTAAAGCTGCATCAATACAGGCGTGGGGACACAGGTGGTTGGCTTCTGATGCACATGGACAGCTCTTGCCGCCTCCTGACTTAGGCAGGTGGAATAAGGGGAACCTTACTGTATAGAAACACACATTAATCATTTCAGAGCCCTGTCTTCAAGAGCGTTTAAGATTTAAGAATTTGAGAAGCCGTTTTGGTCTGCAGTAGAACAGTTAGATTTAAGCCCAGTAGCCCCTTAAAGAACAAGATCTTTAAGCGCTAACCCTTCAAGTGAACTCTTTAAGATTAATGTAAGATTAAACTACAAGTACAACTATACAATGCTATAGGCTAGATATCAGGAAAAAAATTCACAGTCAACAGTAGTTCAGCAGTGGAATAGGCTGCCTAAGGAGGTGGTGAGCTCCCCCTTACTGGCAATCTTCAAGCAAAGGTTGGATACACACTTTTCTTGGATGCTTTAGGATGCTCTGGGTTGATTCTGCGTTGAACAGGGGGTTGGACTAGATGGCCTGTGTGGCTCCTTCCAACTCTATGATTCTATGATTCTATGTAGCTATTTATTCATGTTGATCCTACATTCAACCTTGTAATGTGAGAACTTTATGCCATCCAAATGATCTAAGCCAAGATCAAATTGAATCTTTTTGAAGACTTAGGGTGTGTGTGTCTTGAAGGTGCTGTTGAATCACAGTTGACTTACATTAACCCCATACAGGTTTCAAAGCAAGAGACTAAAGATGGTTTGCCACTGTCTTCCTCTGTATAGCAATCTGGGAATTCCTTGGTAGTTTCCCATCCAAATGCTAACCAGGACCAGTCCTGCTTATCTTCCACGATCTGGCGAGATCAGGCTGGACTAGGCTATCCCAATGTGGAGTATCCAACATCCATATTCTTTTTCAGTGTATTTTGTCACACTTGCACGCAAATGGCTATGACAACATGTAGACTTCTTGATATGAGTCCTCTTGGGAGGGGAGTTCTTCCTTTGTTTGACTAGATTGTATTGATTACTGCAATTAATCTTTTCAGATTAAATAACACATTGAAATGAATGCAGGAAAATTGGCCCTTCCTTCATGAACCTGGAGCTTTTAGGTACCATGTAAACGATATAAACGATGCTTTCGGCTGATCCTGCGTTGAACAGGGGGTTGCACTAGATGGCCTGTATGGCCCCTTCCAACTCTATGATTCTATGATACAATATCCATATTTTCATAGTAACTAAGGAGTCCAGATTCATGTGGGAAGGGACAGATTTCCTGCATTCATTTCAGTGTGCTA
This sequence comes from Paroedura picta, assembly GCF_049243985.1. Classification (NCBI taxonomy): domain Eukaryota; kingdom Metazoa; phylum Chordata; class Lepidosauria; order Squamata; family Gekkonidae; genus Paroedura; species Paroedura picta. The sequence goes on from NC_135378.1 coordinate 75,296,374, forward strand.
TTTAACTAGAAGGGAAGAACTGGAGTAATCAATGCAGTTTGGTCAAAAAAGAAAGACATCCCCCACAGAAGATTCAGATCAAGAAATCTACATTGTCACAGCCATTCAACTGCAAATGTCACAAAACATGATATAAGAGACTTATGAATTAAGAGTCTTATGGTGACAAAAAGAGGAAGTCCTTGTTATTACAGATATGAAAAGAGATAATAAGTCAGGTTGTTAATGCCGCTGTGATTCTTTGTGAAGCTAACTTTGTATTCCTCACATACAAATGACCTGGAAGAAAGGTGTAATTTTCAGATAGGGCAGAGCAAAGAAAGCACTTTTCACAATGAACATGCTCCTTTCCTCAGCCAGGCAGAGTTAACAGATGGAGAGAAAGGTTGTTCCTGATTGTCATAATACACAGCACATTGGGTTCCATATGGGGGAAAAAAAACTTTAGTTAGTTGAAATTACAAATATGTAAAGGATTTTAAAAAGCAACAAAGGTGTGAAGCTGATTTATTTGACAAGCAAGGTTCAAGCCCACAAAAATGAGGGGTGTGGCTAAAGATGTCGTCCTGAGAGGGTGGCAGGGCATCTGCTCTGCTATCTCTGAAGCCTGACAGGGGTCAATTGTGCAAGCAATTGGCAGAAAAGAGGAGGGGTACGCAAACCCCACCTCACCTTTCTACCCAGGAAGTTCTTGGGGCCGTCTCCAATCCTTTAGGGAGTATATCTCCCTGGATTATAGGCTGTCAGCGTTCCAGGTCCAGAGGACGACTGCCATTTTCTACCTCGGACTTTCTTTTCTTTCTTCAATCTTAAAGTATCTGCTTCAACCCTACATGATGATTTACCACAAATGAACGCTTTGAACTGAGGGGAGGACATCGGCTGAGTTCCAAAACATCATTTACTGCAAGTATCTCTCGTTTTTTTTTTTTCTTCGTCTTTCTTCCTGCATCAAAGCCCTTTGTTTCCCCCCTCCTCTTACTCTGCTCTGCCTGAAGCCACCTCGTTAAGAGGCAGGCTAATTCTCCTAACTAAGCAGAAGAAGGACTCAAATCAACTCGAATTAATTGGCAAAAGCTCTTATTGTAATTGTTTTGGTTTTCGAAGATAAGAAGATAAGAGCTGTGAATGGGAAAATCTCACGAGAACTCTGTGCCAGTACGAGAATCTCTGCCTTAACTCACTTCAATACGTCACATGCCTGTGCCGGAACATCAGAGGATAAAACAGAGGACCTCTACTGGCCACTTGTAAAACTGTTTGAGGCCGGGTTTTTTTTTAAAGTCAAAATCATGTCTATGTTAAAAAGATTGGCTCATCTAATAGAGATACAAACCCAAGATTACAAAGTATTCTTAGATGGATTGATCAAAAATATCTCCAAGGAGATCCAAGATGGCAAGGAAGAAGTCTTCAATAGGAATGATGGATTAATAACAGTGACTGATGACAGCTTTAAACAAGGTGGAAAACCAACAGCAGAAGAGAAATCTGAAATTCATATCTTCAAGGAGATCCAAGATGCCAAGGAAGACGTCTTTAACAGGAATAATGGATCAATAACAGTGGCTGATGACAGCTCTAAACAAGGTGGAAAACCAACAGTAGAAGAGAAATCTGAAATTCTGGAGACGGAAAATGGGATGCCGGAGTTCTGCAGCCCAGATAAGGACACCCTTTTTAAAAAGACATACAGCCATCTCAAAGCAACAGTGTACAAAAATCAATCAAAAGAAATATGGATCTGCAGTGAAAGTAACCGATTTAAAGGATCTCTCTGGGGAAAAAATTGTATTGACACTGGAGTCCAGGAGGTGCAACGGCCTCAAGATTTATCGATGCATACTCTGCGGGAAAGAGTACAACTGCACTTTCTACGCCAAAGGCCAATGGGACAGAATATAATTTTACGGGAACGACAAGATGTAGCAAGCCTCGAGATGAGACCCCCTTAAGAAGACCGAAAGCTCATATTGTTTTATGTTTAATGTTATACTGTATTCTATATTTCCATTTTTATGAAAAAGGGGAAGCAGTGTCTCTTTCTCTCTTGTTTTTTTTTTGTCTCTTTTCTTTTGTAGGCATATAGGTAATATAATCATTAGTGCTGAAAATGTAAAATGGGGTTCTCCCCCCTTATTTTTTCTTTCTTCTATTAGTGTATTGTCCTAGGACTAAAGCCTACACTGACTTGTAGAAAATGTTTAATGTTAAGCTTTCAACTTAAATCTGAAAATATATCTGTTAGGATAGTTCTTAGAATGGGTCAAGCATAAATTGTTTTGTAGATGTATCAGAACCAAGGATAAGGAGAAGCTATAGAAGACTGAAAGCTTATATTGTTTTATGTTTAATGTTAAGCATTTAATCTAAACCTGGAAATCTTATTATTCTCTGTATTAACAACATATACTGTATTCTACATTGCTATTTTTATGAAAAAGGGGAAGCAGTGCCTTTTTTCTCTCTTGTTTCTTTTTCTTAGTAGGCATATAGGTAATATAATAGTTAGCGTTGGAAATATAAAATGGGGCTTTCCCCCCTTATTATTTTTTTTTATTGGTGTATTGTTATAGGGCCAAAGCCCATATTGATCTGTAGAAAATGCAAAGCTCTCAACTTATACCTGTCAGGATGGCTCTTAGAATGGGTCAAGTATAAATGGTTTGTAGATGTATCTGTATTAAGGATAAGGAGAAATTATGAAATCCTTTTGTAATTTTTTTTCTTTGTACATCTTTAAGGCAAAGCCCTACTTTCCTCTCCCTTCATCAGGGTATTGATACAGGGCCAAAACTCATACTGTGCTATAAGAAATGTTTAATGTTAAGCATCTAACTCAAACCTAGAAATATCTGCTAGGATAGCTCTTAGATTGTATCAAGCAGTTAATGTGAGGTCTACGATCTCTCAAGTAAGTTGACTAATAATAACTTTTATTTTGTATATGTAAACAGGCCTTTTTTTTTTTTTAAATGTAGTGGAAATGTGGACGGCTCTTAGACTCATGGCTCTTAGAGTTTTGGGCAAAAGTTTATATCACTGTGGAGTCAATGTGGGGTCGTATATTCTCAAATGATTATTATATTTCTATCTTTATGAAAATAAAAAAAATCATTATATTAAAAAAAAAAAGCCCACAAAAATGAGAGAATCAGGTTACGGTTTCAAATGGCTGCTTTTATATGCAGAAAAGTCATGGCTAATGTGTTACATTCAGCTAAGTGAATTTAGAAGTTACAAGGTCCCAGTTGGAGAATTTCAAAAGTGTTCCTAAGCTTACAGGGTAGGAGAATGTCTGTGGACGGGGACCCTCCCCCTCCCTTAACGTCCTCTCCCCCCATCCCTCCCCCCATGGAAGATAGACTTGATGGACCTGCTGACAACCCCTGCACAACTTGCCCGTTTCCTGTAGCCTCCCTCTACCCAGCAGTCTCCTTCTCCCTTTAGGCTGGCTGGACCTAGGCATGGGGGAACCAGGAAAGGCCACTCATAAAGCGCTCAGCCTAAAGGGATTTCTTCTGGTGGCCACAATGGCCAGTCTGCTTCTGCAAGCTTGCCACTTTTGTGGGTTGTTCTCTGGAATTGAAAATCTAATATAATAATTCTTCAAGTCACAATAAATTTCTGGCAGCCCCTCCTGGGGTTTTCAAGGCAAGAGATGAGCAATAATGGCTTGCAATTGCTTTGTTCTGCATAGCAACTCTGGTCTCTCTTGGTGGTCTTCCATCCACAAACTAATCATATCTGACCCTATTCACCTGACAAGCTCTGACAAGCTCAGGCTAGTCTGGCCTGTTCAAAGGCACAAAATACAGATGTGGGATACACAAACATAAATACACTCCAACAATGATCCCAAACACAACAAAAAGAGTAGGTTTTTATACCTTGCTTTTCTCTATTTTAGGGAGTCTCAAAGCACCTTACAATTACATTGTCTTCCTCTCCCCACAATAGGCACCTTGTGAGGTCGGAGGGGCAGAGAGAGTTTGGAGGGAACTGCGACTGGCCTAAGGTCACCTAGCAGGCTTCATATGGAGGAGGAGTAGTGGGGAATCAAACTCAGCTCTCCAGATTCCAATTCCCCACTCTTAATAACTACACCACACTGACTCAAGAAACTAGTTTGTTAGATAGAATACTAACTTAGAACCTTTTTCTTTGAGATACTGGCTATCTCAGACAAGACAAGGTGCTTTTCATGTGATGAGTCATTCAAATATATGAGACCCCAGTCTGCAGTCACAGCTGTGCGATATGCCCCAAATGTCCCAGCTTAACTAGGTACTGATTTGATCTTCTGGTTCCTGTGAGAGTGGCCATGGTAATTGTATCTCATTGGTGGTACATGCTTTTGCAAATATATGCTCATAAACCCTAGGCACTATCCAGCCCAGCCTGCAATTGCATTCATTATCTGACAGATAGCACATCCTCACATACCTTTAAAGAACTAATACTCTCTGTGCCTTTAAATTAGTCCTAGGCAGGCTCTGGCAGAACAAATGACAACAAATGGATAGGATAGAACTTTCACCAATGTGAAGTACAAAAGGCAGCTGGCTTGCACAGTGATTCTCAGTACAAGAGTAGGAGTGTTAAACCAGTGTCCCAGTTTTCATCGTGACATGTTGGAGGACATGCTGTAACCTCTTGGGTTGGTCCCTCCCTCCCACAACATCCAGACTGGTCCTACGCAGAAACTGGGTTACACTCTTTCATGGTTGCTTTCAGTGCAGCAGTGCTAAGGCCTTGCATGAAGGTGACCTTGGATACTTCTTGTTATCACTCTATGAAAAAAATAACACATTATGCTGGAGCTCATTCTCATATCTAGCCGTGGAACCATTCTAGAATAACAGATGATGCCTTGAGCAGTTCTGCAAATGGAGGTAACTTCTCAGAAAGGAAAGGAAAATTGAGGAGCCCATAATCCTTGACACTAAGAACACATTCCAGGGTGTTAATATATAAATGAGTGTTTTCTTATTCATTGGTCTCCTTCTTGGCTTATCTAACAAAAAAGAGCATTTTAAAGACCACATTTTTATAGTTGACACACAAGTCTTTTATTTTCCCCTCCCTTACTGCTTTTTTTCCCCCTCTTCATAATTTCTCAAATATATTAATCTCTTATAAAAAGTAGCTCCTGTTCTGTAAGAGACTGGCCTTTTGAAATGCATTCTGCTTGGAAATTATTGTTAGTTTTAATACGAGTCAGTTATTTTATTAATGCTTGGTTTCCGGGAGAAGATACCGAAACCTTAAACATTTCTCCTCATATCATTCTTTCTCTCAACAAGCGTAGAGGGGGGAAAATGCCTTCTAGATTATTACCCCATTAGAAAAGAGGGATGGGGAAAAAATCATAGATTTATAAAATATAATTAAAATTTTCATAGAAGCGGCATCATTAAAATTATGTCAGCCTAGTGCAAAAAGCCATTCCTTAATTATAAAGGGAGAAAAGAGAGCAACAAAATACATCAAGATGCTCTGATCAATTTTGCTCATAAAGCTGTCAGCAGCCCATGACACATATAAATCCAATAAATATGACTTTGGTGGCTTTAGCAAGGCTACAATTAAGCTTAATAATTCAAACACTAAGGAAGAAATATGACTGCAGCAGAAGAGTGTCATTAAGGTTGCACTCAGCGCACACTGCGCTGTCATTGGATGAATGGCTTTTCATTTGCAACCTTTTCAGGGCTTGCACAAAGCCAGGAATGAGTTAACGTTCCATGCAAAAACAGATTTGGACTACCCATTCCAAACCTTTATTTTGGTGGGGCTGGTGGCAAAGCACCTTGCTTTGCATGCAGAAAGTCCCAAGTCATGAAAGTAGCAAAACTGGCATTTTCCCATCTCTGCCAAGCTAAGCTAGTAGTGCCCTACCTGGCCCCAGAACACCTAGCCAAGGTGCAACAATCACCTCCAGACTACATTATTTTATCTCGCTCTATAGGGCCTGCCCTTGGCCTTAATTTGTAAATTACAACTGTTCCAGAATGCTGCTGCGTGAATCCTCACCAGGACTCCATGGGAGACACATATAAGATCAGTACTGCAGTAGCTTCAAAGGCTTCTAGTGGAGTTCTGAATTTGATGCAAGGTTTTAGTGCTAACTTTAAGATCATTTGTGGTCTGGTACCTGCATATCTAAGGGACCATCTATCTAAATATGTCCTACGGAGAATGTTGTGATCAGTTATGACTAACCGACTGGTTGTCCCCGGCCCCCAAAGAAGTGCAAGTGGTCTCAGCGTGGTAGAATAAGCCCCCAGAGCACATCAGGGCTCTGACAGAGCTAACACAGTTCCACAGGGCCTGCAAGATGGAGCTCTTCTGCAAGGCATATGGCTGAGGCCAGTATGCATGGAGGAGCAGAATGACATATGGGCCTCCCCTACCAGTCTGTGGTCTCTTCCTGCATCCTCCCTCTCAAGGGGTAGCAATGACTTAGCACAGGATATTGTTAACTTTAGTAGTTTTATTGTATTTTACTGTACTTATGAATTTTATCTAAAATGCTGTATGCTGCCCCAAGATGACAGGCTTGAGAGGACAGGCTTTAAAATCTCAATAATAAATAAACACATACTGGTTTTATTTTCAATCCATTTTTTCTCAATTCTGTGTACTAGCTACATGCTAGCTTTCTATGTTCTGCATTCTGCATTGTGCAGTCCCATTGAAGTAGCACCTGAATATATTGATCTCTATGAGTTAGCAGACAACTTCAGACCTATAACAAGCCATAGTCAGCTTCCAGCAGCTAGTTTAGAAGGACAGACTAAAGTATTTTCATCAGAGACATTAATTCACACTTAAAGAGTTCTTCAACTCCATCTGTTCCTAAATGGTGTGGAAAATATATTTTAAAAAACCCAACCACCTGACACTGCAATCGACAGCCTTGTTGAGTCCAAGTAGTTGGATGCAAGCCAATTTGTCACATACCCAGGAGCAGATTGGGCTGAGAATTTGAAATCCAGCACAAGGAAATCCTATTGAAAACTACAGGGTCAAGTGTTTACAAATGATCTAGAAGTCAGGGTAAGCAGTGAAGAGATGAGGATACGAAATCATTCAGGATGATGAAAACCCAACTGGATTACAGAGAGTTCCTAATTTGGTATATACTTGCCTGAACTGGCAATGATCACATATGAAAAAATATCTTGAGGTTAAAATGAGGAAAAAAGAAGAAAATTTGGGATTATTAGGAAAGTGACTGAAAATAAAATGGTTGCAGCATCTATGGTATAATCACTTTTGGAGTAGTCCATATAATTCTGGTCACTGTAGCTCACAAATACAAATAAAAATCAGTGCTGGGAAAACTAATGATTAAGGGATTTGCTTAAGACTAAAGAAGAAATGGTGAAGAGGAGGAGGCGATTTATTTGAGAGAACAGATGACTATGGAGATACAAAAGAGATTCATAAAATAATGCATTGGGTGGGGAAAAATGGGTTGAGAGGCATGTTTCTCCTGTCCCATTCAAGTCGAATTTGGACGTACTTAGTAAAATTGGATTTGAGTCCATAATTTCGGTCAGTATAAGCCAGGGGTAATCAAACGGCGGCCTTCCAGATGTCCATGGACTACAGTTCCCATGGACTACAGTCACAGTGGCCATTTTGTGGCTGGCTGCACCCCCCCCCCCCGGAGTATTCGTTTGGTGGCTGCACCCACAAAGGCACCAGTAGGCTCAAAAAGGTTGGGGACCCTTAGAGAACAGTGATCATGTTTCTTGACAGTGCTGTTTTCTAATGTCTCAGCTTGCATGGGTTGCTCAGATTGGTTTGCTCCTGAGCTGTTTTAACTGTCCATCCCAAGGGGGGCGGGGACAGAGCTACTCCCCAATTCTGAATTGCAAAGGAGTTGTCAGATTGCACAAAGTTACAGTTTTAGGACTTCATTTTGAATATGGACTGAAGCTGTCCTTGACATTTCCTTTAGCTAGGAGGTTGGTGATACCTTTCCAAATGGGCCCTGCTTTCAGCATGATGCTGGTGTTCCCAGCAGTAGTACAACAATGATTTGTTTCTATGGCTCTCTCTGTGTGTACTTGGGATCCGAATGTGTAACTGGCAGAGCTGTCATGCCAATATGGCCTGCAGCTGCTCAAATATTTGGAGGATATGGCTGTAAACAATGCTTATTGTGCTAAGCTGTTAGGAAAAGCGCAAAATTAGTGTGTACTAAAGATGGCTAATTAGCGAGACGAGACTGTTATTAATGCTATCAGTGATTTATCCACTCACCTTATTTACACTTATTTACACTAGTTTTGTATTGCTTTATCCTCTACTTAGAGCAGTCTGCAACCACAATCAAAACATCAAATCCACAATAAATGAGGCAAAAGAGTGCCCTCAACCAAGAAGAAAGGCTTTCTCTCCAGAAACACAACGAAACCTGATCCTTTCTTCTGCATGAAAACCAAATTGTCTACCACTGAGCCACAGTTGCTTCGGTAAAAAGGTAAAGGTATCCCCGGTGTTAGCATCGGGTCATGTTTGACCCTTGAGGTGACGCCCTCTAGCGTTTTCCTGGCAGACTCAATATGGAGTGGTTTGCCAGTGCCTTCCCCAGTCATTACCATTTACCCCCCAGCAGCAAGCTGGGTACACATTTTACCGACCTCAGAAGGATGGAAGGCTGAGTCAACCTTGAGCCGGCTGCTAGGATCGAACTCCCAGCCTCATGGGCAGAGCTTCAGACTGCATGTCTGATGCCTTACCACTCTGCGCCACAAGAGGCTCTTTCGCTTTGGTACCATCTCATAATATTTTTAATGTTTTTCTATTCCCATGCACCAGATTTCTTCCCTATAAAATGTATACTTTTTCCAACTTTATCCATTCATCCGTAAATGGTCAGTTAAGCACTATACTGAGCAATGGCATACATTGAATCCAGAAAGTATTTGCTATGAAATTTGAGCAACTCAAGTACAAATGCATCTACACAGCCCAGGACTAAGCAATAAAACATGAAAATAAATAGTGTCCCCTTGTCCATTTGTATCTAGGGCTGAGCTTTTAAGCATCTTTGGTAGTGGTGGAATGTCCTGCCATCTTGCCGCAGACCTACGGCAGCCCTGTAGCGTTTTCAAGGCAAGAGACATCCAGAGGTGGCAACTTGGGCCTTCCTTGGGGGCCTCCCATCCAAATACTAATGAGAGACAACCCCACTTTTCTAAAATCTGACCCAGTCAGGATACCACGGGCCATCTAGGTCAGTGTGACGCACATTTACTTAGAGTTAAATTAACTGCAACTGATGAGAACAACTTTCCCAAAAAAGTACTTAAGACCTGGATGTATAGGGAATATTCTAGTGTGAGACTGTACATGCTCTTCTGTTTTTACAAGTAGTTTTTTAAAAGACTAGTGACCATTTTTTTAACTATTATAGGAATGGTAAATAAATAGATATTCCCACAGGGTGATAGGCATGTCAACATTCATGTGGAACTCAGGACTACCAGCAATCTCCAGACAACTAAGATCAGTTCCCCCTGGAGAAAATGGCAGCTTTGGAAGGTGAACTCTATGGCATTATACCCTGCTGAGGTTCTTTCCCTCCCCAAACCCTGCCATTCCCAGGTGCCTCCCCCAAAATCTCCAGAGCCAACAACCCTACAAGGTAATAACACGACATTGCTTCCCAAAGTGTACACAGACGCTGGTGGCAATTGCAGTACATCTGATAAGCAGAGTCTTTGAATTTAGACCATCGCTATAATATATACTCCCGAAAGGATAGTGACAGATGGGGTTAAGAGGAAACTATTAATAAGCTCTGTGGGGAGCTTTTAACTGCTGCAGCCTAATGCCCTGCAATTGTCGAACCTGACAGGAGAAAAGATTCAGCTTTACTCGAAGCCTATAGTAATTCTCCCTTTGATGCACATCTCTTAGTAATGTTAACAGCAGTAATACATTTGCATCAAGCAAGCAGCATATCTTGAAGCCTTAGGGACTTTCAGAGGTTAGCAAGGCACTGAGCAATGTAGACTTCACACTCAGATGATTCTCAACTAAGAAGAATACAATCTTCTGGTGTCAGTTCGATGTATTTTACTGGGCTGGAAGAAAGCAACTTGTACCATTCCTCCTAAGCATCGTTAAGTCACAAATGCAGCCAATTAACAGAATTAAAACCCACAGAAGCATGGATGGTGCATTATTTTTCTTTCGTGTGGTGCATTTGGGGGTTTACAAGATTGCTAGTGGGATATATCAGCTCCCATTGATCCCATGTGCAGACATAGGGCTTGATCTAGCCGGGGTTTTTTTTGTTTTTTTTTGGCACAATCTCAACCCATTGCCTTCCTTGTCACAGCTCCTATTCAATACCACTTCTGTCCACAGAGGTCCCATCATTGTCATTTTGTTGGCCAAAGATGAACCCTTCCACCTCTTTTCACCACTGTATACAACCCATTGTGGGGGAAGGGATACAAAAGGGATACAAAACGATAGAAAAGCTCCATAATCTGTAAATACAATGCTCTGTTTAAAAGTCTACAGTCCAGAATAATCGCCTCTGCTTTGGGAATGAGGCCAGAAAACTGAAATTTCAGGGAGAAATTCAGGCGAGAGATTTGGAAGCCTCCTTCCTCACCGAAGCTTCCTGTTTTAAAGCAAGGCCTGGGAAATTGCTTGCCACCATATTGATGGGAGCCTGCGGCATAGATTTCTTGTCACAGTTTTAAAAAGACCCGATTTAAGCTTTTATTTACTTAATAACAACGAAGCCCAGTAGAAGATTGATCTGGGAGACAAAAAGAAAGTTATCATAATAGCTTGAGCGGCTCCAGCGTATTAAGTAGCGCGATCTGTCCAAGATGTGAGACTACAATGACCTGCCGCTGCAGAGCTGCCGCGAAGAACGATGCTATTATGGCGACTTGGCAATCCATATTGTCCATAGGAACAATGTTAACGGTAATGACGCTAATTTTGAAACATGCTGTTTTGTATCATTAGCTCCAGAAATGCTGTTTATTTCACTGGACCCAATGTAGCATAGCACATTATTTTGTAAGTACCTTTTCTTAGCTTTCTATGACAGATATGTTATTTGTTCCTGCCGACAATTCTGAAGATAGGCCGCATTACAGGGGGAGAAGAGTGTCGGGGGGGGGGGGATGCAAGCCCTTTTCGCTCCTACTCTCTGAGGGGAAAAGAGGAGAGTGGCTCCCAGGGGAAACAGTAAAGTGATTGTCCACTCAATTACAATATGGCATTCCGTTTGGATATTTGAAACCCCTGGAATATTGCAGGCATGGTTTTTCAGCAAGGTATGTGCTTATTTTGAAGAACACTCAGAGCGAAATTTGAAAGCTTAACAGCTACTGCTTTTTTATGAGGGTTAGAAAGAAAACGGTCAGCTTTATTTTAAGTCTGAAGTAACGTGGGCCGTTTTACCACCTCTGTGCACCACCTCTGTGCACTATACATTCTGCTGTGTGCGTATTCTGGAATTTTCACCAGTGGTTTAAATTGAATTCCCCCAAACACTTAAGCCAGATATAAGGATGATTCAAAAGTACTTAACCATATGACATGGCAGATGCTCATTTAAGGGGACCTCAGCCTCTCTCAGTGCACTTTTAAGCAGAGTTACTCTTTTCTAAGACTTCAGCTGACAGAGAAGCGTGTTTGGGATTGTGAGATATGTGTGCAAAAATAGAAAATACATATTAAACATGAACTGGAGCGTCATGTTACCAACCTAGCTCCCAACAGTAATTTTTAGTAGAATGACCTAATTTGAACTTGGTAGGAAATTAACATTGATGTCCCTTTGGAAGGACAAACATTACTTCCCCGAGTTTCACGCCGAAGAGAAGTTCTTATGTCTCAAGGCAACTTGTGTGAGTACTAGCTGTCTTATTTTTCATAAACAGCATCAATTCCCATTCTTCCGGCACACAGGCGTTTTTTGAAAGGACTTACTGTCTGTCCCCTTGAGTAACTCCGACTTTAAAAGATTTGCCTGACAAGTCTGTTAGTGCTTTGGAGAAGGAGTGAATGTTTCTGTGTAGAACTCCCACAGATTTCCGACTTCTCAAAAGTACAAAGCCTGCTGTTCATTTATACTCCACAGAAATAAAATTAATGGGGAGTGGGGGCGGGGACAGAGAAGTCATTTCAGATGAGTGTGGGTCAGTTTTATCTCAAATGCACTAATTTGTTAAAACTCGTTAGATCTCCTGGAAGGAAGAAAAAAAAAGGAACTTTGTGGCTTAAGTGATGAAGGAGCACAATTTCAAGTTTTGCCCGTGCCAAAACTGCCAAGTCTATGTGATTAGCGTACCGTGTTGAAGTGGTAAGCATTTGGAACCTCAGCTATTGCCTTCAGCACAGCGGATTTGGTAGACATAGTTAAGAATCAGTGCTGATTGTTCAGACCGATCTGCAATCAAGAAGCAACCCTCAGTGACAAAGGGCTGGTTCCGACATCACTTCAAATGCACAGGGTTTCTTTTACCCCTCTCAATGTGTGGATCTTATCTCCCTGCCATTCATACTAGCCATATTTAAGACATACTTCTGCACTAGAACTGAACCTATAAACAGCCACAGCTGCCTGAACAGCCCAGCTTCATTGGAAGACGTCAGAGCTCGGAAACTAAACAAGTGTTGGCCATGGGAGCTCCTCCACCAGCCATTTGGTTGAGGCCGACCTGTACCATCACTGCAGCATAATCCTGAGCCTTTAAACATTTAAAATAAGGGAGTTGGAGATGGCAAGTTTTAGTCAGCCCTTTCATCTTTAAGAACCATTAAAAAATCCCCTTGGGGCTATTCTGCATGGTGGCAGCCACATTGGAAGGCTGCTGGTGCAGCTCCACAGCATTCTGTGTCTCCATGGGGTGGTAAGCGCCAGATCTGCTCTGCTCTGGCACTGAAATGTGTTCCCCCCGGGAAACAGAGCAATGTTGGAATGGTTCTGCTGCATGAGGGGGGCCATTGGGGGGTTTCTTTTGCCCTGGTCTGTTCCACGGCACAGTGAAGTATGGCGAAGCCAACTGGGGCATTTTTTGTTCCCTCTGGACCACTATAGGGCAAGGAGGAACCAAGCCTGTCCACATGGGCCTGTCATGCAATAGGCCCTGTTGGCCCATGCAGTGGCTAAGGGAACACAGATTGTCCTGCATTCCTTTAGCCTGGAGCAACTGGGGGCATGCTCAGCGGCTGCATCATGTGACTGCCCTCTTGGCCTTTTCTGCTTGTGCAGAATCAGCCTCAGAAAGATTTCATCCAACCATTTACTGCTGACTATGAGATGTCTGCTCCTTTGGTGGGGGGGGGGGGGGCGGGGGAGAGGGAAGCATCAAGAGATGCACAAGTGGTTACTTAAAGCAATTTGTGTACCCATTCTATTTATTTCATTTATTTATTTTTCCTATCATGTAGCTGAGGAAAGGCCAAGCATGAAATTGGAGCCACAAAGCAAGTCAGAATTTATTGATATGAATCGGCACCAAGAGCTCAATAGGTGTGCAGCTATGCAGGAAGGGTAAAGGGGCTGAATAATTCATTGAACCTTTAAGCATCAAAAAATGCCATTAACAGTGAAGAATGCCTGGGTCGCAACAGTAGATGTGCAGTACGTACATAAAACAGAATCGATGTTTCATGAACATGTTACAATAAACATGGCATGGGTGGTTTTCTTTTTAATCAATTCTGAAGAAAAATGAAATGAGCTGGTTATTCACAGAGATTAATGGGCATTTTTTTTTAGTTAGCATTACCAGTTCAAAGATGCACCAATCATGGATAGAACTAAGGGGAACAACACGTTGGGTGTGAAAGTAATTTAATAAAAGGGGAGGAGATGGCCAAAATATCAACTATTTTGCTAAAATAGTAATAGTAATAGAGTATTCATTGTGTTATACAATCACAAGAGCTCAGGTATACAGTACCTGGAGCACACAATTGAAAGACCAGTTCCTTTCTAGACATACCTTCTTTCTCAAACAAATTCCTTCGGGGCTAGGATTGCCAGTTCTGGGTTAGGAAATACCTGGAAACATTGGGATGGCACCAGGAGTGGGCAGCATTTGGGTTGGAGAGGGATCTCAGTGGAATATATAATATATATTTAAATATATTTTTAATTATTTGATTTGTATACTGCCCTGGCAAGTCAACTTAGGGTGGTGAACAACAGAAGAAGAAGCATTGATTCTTATATGCCACGTTTCTCTATCTGAAGGACACTCAAAGTGGCTTACAATTCCCTTCCCTTTCTTCTCCCCACAACAGACACCCTGAGGTAGGTGAGGCTGAGAGAGCCCTGATATTACTGAAGAAGAATAAGAGTTGGTTCTTATATGCCACTTTTCTCTACTTGAAGGAGACTGAAAGTGGCTTACAATTGCTTTCCCTTTCTTCTCCCACAACAGACACCCTGAGGTAGGTGAGGCTGAGAGAGCCCTGATATTACTGAAGAAGAATAAGAGTTGGTTCTTATATGTCACTTTTCTCTACTTGAAAGAGACTGAAAGTGGCTTACAATTGCTTTCCCTTCCTTCTCCCCACAACAGACACCCTGAGGTAGATGAGGCTGAGAGAGCCCTGATATTATTGAAGAAGAATAAGAGTTGGTTCTTATATGCCACTTTTCTCTACTTGAAGGAGACTGAAAGTGGCTTACAATTGCTTTCCCTTTCTTCTCCCACAACAGACACCCTGAGGTAGGTGAGGCTGAGAGAGCCCTGATATTACTGAAGAAGAATAAGAGTTGGTTCTTATATGCCACTTTTCTCTACTTGAAGGAGACTGAAAGTGGCTTACAATTGCTTTCCCTTTCTTCTCCCACAACAGACACCCTGAGGTAGGTGAGGCTGAGAGAGCCCTGATATTACTGAAGAAGAATAAGAGTTGGTTCTTATATGTCACTTTTCTCTACTTGAAAGAGACTGAAAGTGGCTTACAATTGTTTTCCCTTCCTTCTCCCCACAACAGACACCCTGAGGTAGATGAGGCTGAGAGAGCCCTGATATTACAGCTTGGACAGAACAGCTTGATCAGTGCTGTGACTAGCCCAAGGTCACCCAGCTGGCTGCATGTGGAGGAGGAGTGGGGAATCAAACCTGGCTCGCCAGATTAGAAGTCCATGCTCCTAACCACAACACCAAGCTGGCTCTAATAACAATAATCCTTATCTATGGTTCTTCTTAATGTTTCTGAAACAGCCTGGGGGGAGACTGGCCACACTCTGATTGGTACCCCCCCTCATGCTCTCCCCCTCCCTCCTAGCCTCTGTGCAGTGGCGCAGCCATGGCCTCCATTCTCCCCCACGAGGTGCGAACCTCCAAAGACGACACAGCTGGCGGATGCTTTCTGCGCCGTCCTGCATTGTCGCCCGGCAGCGAGCCCCCACTCCTGCATGCAGGACAACACAGCATCAGAGGACGCTGATGTGAGATGGGCCAGAGAGCAGCCACGGCCTGTGTTGCCCTGTGTCACTGGAAATGCCAGGTGCCCGGAGACCACGCCACACCTGTGCCGACAAAGCCGGCGGCTCTTCTCCGCCCGCTTTGCCTCTCCTGCGACACAGCGCACCACATGCCATGTCTGTTCTCAAGCCCGTCCTGCTGCAGTGGCCTCTGCTGAGCCACATCATGCAGAGTGCGCAAGTCATGCTTCGCTGTCGAACCACAGCGCGGGACAGCGCTGAGAGTGTCCGCCGCCTCTATCGTCCCTCTGGCTTCTCTCCTCCTTCCCGACCAAGCAGACCGCGGCCACACTGTGACCCGCTCTTTGACTGCACTACGTCTCCTCCTGCCCTCTAGGACACACTGCACCACCACCTCTGCCCACTTCCCCAACCTCTGATCACACTCCACGGACTATGCCTGCCCAGCAGGTGAGCCCAGCTGGCGCGACGCAGGAGGGGGAGGAGGGAACCAGCCACACTCTCTCCCCTCGTGGCTCCAATATCCTCCCATTTACTCCCCCCCCAAATCGCGCTATGCTAGAGCCCATTTTATCCTATACTCATATGAGTTAATAAAAGTAATGAGAAAAATTAGTAACGTTACAAAACCATTTTAAACCACAGTTCGTAACTAGCGTCATTGTCATTTTATATATGGTTCTAGCATAGTCTCCATTCAGTGATGTTTTCATGGGGGGGGGGGCAATACGGGTCCCCTTGATGTTCTAGGATCACTGACCCCAACCAAACATTTGGTAGGACAGCCCCATCTTGCAGGCCCTGTGGAACTGCACAAATTCTGTCAGGGCCCAGGTCTACTCCAGGAGCTCATTCCACCAAGTAGGAACCAGGATACAAAACATTCCGGCCTTGGTTGAGGCCAGACATACTTCCTTGGAGCCAGAGACTATTTAAAATTGTTTAACATTTAAGGCACACTTCATTCCTCGGGTAACCTCCAAATCTTCTACATGTGTCCCCTTTTAACTCTACTTTTCCTTTTACTCAGGGTGAGCTTTGCAGCTCACCAGCTCACCGGGGCCTTCTTTTAATGAGTCACTGAAACTATTTTTTTAGTACCTTCTTTTAAGAAATGTCACAGTACAGTTCCCACATAGGTGCCAAGGAAGAGAAATGATCAAAAAGGATCACAGAGAGTTCACAACAGAATTTTCCTCGTGAGAATTCTAGTTAAACTCATCCTGATGTGGATTTTTTAAAAAGTCTTTAACGTAGTTGATTTCAGTAATATTCAGAAGCACATGGAATATGTCATGTGTGTGAGAGTGTGACAGCTGTGTACTCTTTGTGCTGAAACTTAGGAAGGATAGATTCTGCAGCAAGAAAGGATGAATTTCGTGGTCTACTCCAATAATGTTAATTAAATATTAGTATGTACAATTAAGACCTGGGAGAGAAGGGATTTAAATATCTAGTCAGTCATGCAACTTGTTGGCGGTCTTGGCTATTCTCTCTTAGTCTGACCTACCTCACAGGATTGTTATGAGGACAAAAGGAGGGGGGCTCAAGTACACTGTCCTGAGCTCCTTGGAGGAAGGCCAGGTTAAAAATGTGATTGGATAACACGGACATGATATTTCTTATTTTGCATAATTTACTTTCCTCGTGCAGCCTCAGGGTAGGGTGTAATATTATGTGGGGCACTGAAAAGACAATCATTGACCATCTTCTTCTTTTTTACTCAAACAGGTATTCCATTAGCTTCAGTGAACCTAAAAATGCACAATCCAAGCATATCTTTGCATCCTTGTGTATTATTAAATGTGTATTATGTATTATGTGTATATGTATTAAATATACATATACATACACACATATACATATAAGTATATACACACACACATACACACACACAGAGTTTCTGAGGAACTACACTAGATGTTTAGAAGAAGAAGAAGAAGAGTTGGTTCTTATATGGCGCTTTTCCCTACCCGAAGGGGGCTCAAAGTGGCTTACAGTCGCCTTCCCATTTCTCTCCCCACAACATACACCCTGTGGGGTGGGTGAGGCTGAGAGAGCCCTGATATCCCTGCTCGGTCAGAACAGTTTTATCAGTGCTGTGGCGAGCCCAAGGTCACCCAGCTGGCTGCATGTGGGGGAGTGCAGAATTGAACCTGGCATGCCAGATTAGAAGTCCGCACTCCTAACCACTACACCAAACTGGCTCTCCCTCCCCATGTTCCTTCAGAATTGTAACATACACTCCAAGGTATACCACTTTCTATACACATCACTATTACAAAAGCCGAAACAAGCAAAAGTGCGGCTGCCTCAAAATGGCTGCCATGGTAGGCAGCACCAGACAGAAAATGGCTGCCACTGTTGACTTTCAGTCATACAGTGAAGGTCCTTGTGCGGTGTGAGTGATTGCTGCCAAAGCGACATCCTTAGTAATCTGCACACAGGCTCTAAAATCTCCAGTGGAAAATCAGAAGCCTTACTGGGCAAAAGTCCCGAATGGCCCCACCTACTTTCTACGAATACTTGATGGGTGCTCCTGGGCTACTGTCCTAATCTAATCACTGCACTATGTTGGCTTTTCTGATATGCAGCTGCAATGTCTAGGAAAGTGGTCTTATCCAAATGGTACTGTGAACTAAGGGTCTTTGAAGGCAGTGGGAACTGGCCCACAGCAAATTGACTGTGCACTACAAACCTCTACAGGAAAAAACTGCGACAACACACAATGTCAAGATTTCTATTTAGTCTGCAAAACCTGCTCTCACTGTATTTCTGCAGCACCAGCTGCAGCCCAATTAAGCTTGCTGGTGCACAGGTGTTTACAGGCATGACTAAGAAAAGTACACTTCCCTTTAGGGCTGTTAAAAAAGTAGAGGCTTTCAATGCCCCCGCCCCTCCGAAAACCTTGAAATGCCAGGCTAAACAATCTAACTTGAAAAGAATGAAATTAGATTCCACTATTGGGGGAAAACAATATGCATGAGTTGTAAGCCAATTAAACTGAACAGGTTTCAGGTGTGTGAATTGTGTGAAGGCGGTGCCAGGTAGGTATGTGTACACGTTACTTAATGCATTCAGGTAATTGAAACTATTGTGGATTTAATACTTCCTTTTTTACACTAGAAGAAACTGCTCCTTTAAAACTGGAAATGTTATGCAAGACCCCAAGGGAGTCTAGGCCATAGGGCCCTTATCCCACTTATCGAAGATTGAAGCGAAGAGTTCCGTTTTTATCATATCAAAGGCATTTGATATGGGAACATGGCAATAAAGCCAGCTCGATAAACACAGAATCACACATTTAATTTATATCCTTTACCGACCGCAAAATGTCCCTTCCATTTCCCCTTTTTACTTAGGGTACTCTGAGTTACAATCTTTCCGACTCGCCTATTGTTACTTAACTCTATTTCTTAAATTTTCCGGGGGGGGGGGGATGCATTTCTTAAAAAAATAATAATGTGGGGGAAGAGGTTCTGATATACATGTCCAAATGGATGTCTGTCTGTTGACCCTTGTTCTGTGGTTTAGAACTTCCCCAAAAGCTTATGTCCATTCCCGGATCTACCCAGCCTTGGTCAGGCATTTCTTGTAAAAGGAGGGTGTGGTTGGATGTTTTAGAAGTCAGGGGGTTGTGTTGTGCAAAGACCTAGCTCTGTCCACACCTGTTTGCAGTGAGCATTGAGTTAGACCTTTTAGGAGAAATGATTACCAAACTGTCGGACAAAGGGTTGCCACACTATTTTAGAGAAACAGTAAAAAAAACATGTAGCCTTTCGAACTCTTTCTATTCACGCGCAGCAGAAATAACAGATCACCAGTAAGATTCACAATTCACAACCTTATTCCAGCCAGTGTATATCTAGTGATTCAGCAGAACCATTCTGAAGTTCTGCTTTGACAGTCAATCCAGTATGAATATGAAGTTCCGCAGTTCTACTACTCCAAAACAGAAGGAAGCTCTGACAGGATTCTCCTGTGGTCTAGCTGGAGATACTACATTTGTATAGAGGCCTATGGACTATCTCCAGCATGTCTGGAGTCTTGAATGCAACCTCCCTTCCCCCAATGAATTATTTCTCAGAGCTTCTAACTCTGCCAGATATGGATACAGTCTTCAGTATTGGCCCAAAATAAGCAAGTTGTTTAACAGAATGTATCACTTGTCCTATTTTTCAAGGCTAGCGTCATGATTATCATAAAACAATGCTTTTCTTCAGCCTCAGATCCCAATAATTAGTGGGCAGGCTTTGGAAAGACTCCCAGTAAAATGTACCAAACACACATCTTGGGAAGCTTACAATCTGTATTGAATTAGCACTTACAATGCCTCCTAGAGTTTTCAAGGATCATGGAGAAGTATACAAATTGTGAAGTAAGCTAGGTCAGGGGCCTTGGTGGTGTAATAAGAAAGTTAATTTTCTTCCCTGTTCTCCACAAACCAGCTGTCTGAGTTTTCTTCCAAGCTTGTGTAAAGGAAAAATTATCCCCTCAGAGCCGAATCTCTGAAATACTTATCAATAGATTCCAGAGGGAATCGTTTAAAACATCGTTCTGTCCTCTCTGTTGAGCAGAGAAACTTTTTGCAGTCTCAGACTGCAATTTATTCCTGAGGACTAAATTTAATTAGGAAGGGGAGACAGATTTGGGGAACAAACTATCAGAGGAAAAATGGGGGGGGGGGATTGGCTGCCCTAGCAGCTCTCCCACGTGACAATTTTAAAGAGAAGCTGTATAAAAAAAATGTATTGGTGCCTCTTGCCTGCAATAAGAAGTAAAATTCATAAATTGGAGGGATATCAGTAACAAGCTTGTATGAGGCGCATATGGGGAACTGTCCCAAACATTAGGGTTTAATGGATAGATCCTGTCATATATTAAAAATTCCTAGGTGCCTTATTTGATTGAATCCAGAAATTATATTACTTGACTATATTAAATATAGCTTTACTGAGGTAAATTAGCAGTTAGGTGAACAGATGGGCCTAACTGCTAACCAGACTGTAGCAAAACGGGAGTTAAAGATGCCCTCAATTGACGAATGGCCAGATAAAATGTGGCATAGATCCAAGTCATGTTGCAAAAGTGGCAGGAGCTGTTTGTTAGTATTGTTATTTAGCAATTGCATAGAGTTTTCAAGTATTTAGAGCAGTTCACAAATGTTAACTTCACGCAAATATTCCACACACGCATGGGGAGGGGCTGAGCCTTGGTGGTAGAGCATCGGACCTGCATACCATAGGTATCAGGTTCAATCTCTGGCATCTATAGCTAAAAGTATTGGATAGGGGTTGTGTGTAAAACCTATGATGGATACCTTGGAGAGCTATTGTGGGTCTGACTCTGATGGACAAAGTATCTGATTCAATATAAGGCAGCAACATGTGTAACTTGCTAAGATCTTCATGACAAAACAGGTCAGTGTGATTATGACCATGTTATGAACAGGCTGTAAGATTACCAGAATAACCCTCAAAACTGTTTCCTGGAAACAAGCCCCACTGAACAGACTTGGAAGGGGTTCTGGGAAGATTTCCTGAGGACTGCTCTAAGAGAGCTCATCTTAAGAAAAATAATATTTAATTTGCATACCGACCCTCCCCAGATGGGCTCGGGGTGGTTCACAACAATAAAAACATTCGGTTGAAGAATAAAAAACACATCACCCAAAATGATATGAATCTCAATCCCATCAAAACTAATTTCAGGTTTCATTAAAATAAAACCTTCCAGAACAACAGAGGTTTGTTTGTTTTTTAACAACTTTCTAGAAGGTCACCAACAATGAGACTATGTTAAGAGATGCATTTGGTCAAATAACCCGTCTTGGCTTAAGGATGCCTGGAGAGTTTATAGCAGAGCTGTCATTTAATTTGAGACTTTCCTAATTTGGAGCTGTCCCGTAGCCACTAGGTCAAATTGGCATCAACATAAAAGAATTTTTGTAACCCCTTTTAAAAAACAGTTTTGAAGGTGTGGCCTAATTTGATGGAGGGTTACTCCTGTTTAGTCCCAACAAAACAAAAGAAGAGCCCTGCTGGATCAGACCACTGGTCCATCCAGCATCTTGTCTCACACAGTGACCCACCATATCCTCTGGACAGCCAACAACAGGGCATAGAGATGCTGCCTCCTGGCTCTGGAATTCAGAGGATTAGTGAGGAGGCTCCCCATAGTAATCCTGGCTAGTAACCATTGACAGATTTATCCTCCATGAATCTATCTAATCCCTTTTAAAAGTTGTTTACTCCTGTGGCCATCACTACATCCTCTGACAGCAAATTCCACATTGATTTCTATGACTTTAGATTATAGTAATGTTGTAAAAGAATGTACTGAGGGAAGAGTATCTCTGGAAGTTCATAACTGTAACAATCATAATAAAATATGTTTAAAACAATAAGAAGACCCCTCAATAATTTACTATATGACCTTTCTTTAAAGCCTAGGACAGTGGTCACAGGAAGCCGAATTCCATCATGTTTCTTTGAAAATCAGTCCGCCTGAGTTCAATGAGACTCTGCTCATCAGGACAATCCTTACGTTTAAAGCATTATTGACAAGCACGATCAATGTCACATGCTGGAGTCAGATTGCCAATACTCGCATAAAATAATCCAGTCTACTAAATGTCAAAGAAAGTTGTCCTTCAGGGTCATTAATAAAGAGATAAACAATATAGTTTCTCTTTGCACCCACACAATTAACTGTTTTATGGCCACTGGCTAGAATTCGCTAAGTCAGAGGGACTGACCAGCAGGGGTGGCCAGGCCAGGCTGTGGTGGGTGGGAGAAAAAAGGAAGATGGCAAAGGAAAGCTTTCGCAAGCTTAATCTGCCTATTCTCAAAAGGAATCATCTCAGCCTTACCCACAAACCCTCTCAACACACACAGCAGGAGTGGCACCCTTGTTCTCCACACATGGACACTGGCAACAGATCCACTGGCAACAGATCCATCCAAGGAGCAGCAAAAACATGGCAGTGGTGTAGAGCAGGAGTAGTCAACCTGTGGTCCTCCAGATGTTCATGGACTACAATTCCCATGAACCCCTGCCAGCATTTGCTGGCAGAGGCTCATGGGAATTGTGGTCTATGAACATTTGGAGGACCACAGGTTGACTAAGCCTGGTGTAGAGACTTATGAACCAGAATCTTACTTGAGAATCCCTACACATGGGTTGAAGACTATTGCTCTAGACCTCATGTCTTGTCTAGTGGTGGGTAAGTTTAAAGAGTGTGCTTACAGAATGGAGTTACCTATTTGGGCTTGATTCTTAGCAGGCCTGAATAAGCTGGCTTTTGGTTTGGGTGCATTCCAAATTCCCTTGATGTCATTAGAATCACAATGACCTACCTCACCAATCAGTGTTGCTGGCCTCCAAACATCTCCCAGACTTACAGCTGATCTACTGACTAAAGAGATCAGACCCCGGGGAAGAAATGGCTGCTTTGAAGGATGGACAGTGTGGAATTATATACCCCTGAAGTTATGTTCCTTCCCAAACCCCACCCCTACCTAACTGCCAATATAAAGAAGTATGAATGTTTCTCCACTTTAAACCCCATGTAGTCTCCTTCATAGGGAGACCACCAGAGGAAGGAAGATGCTGCAGAGGAAAGCAATGGCAAACCACCTCTGCTTCTCACTTGCCTTGAATGTCCTTTGCTGGGGCCACCATAAATCAGCTGCAACTGGATAGCACTTCACACACAGAGAGAGGGTCCCCCACACTGGGGTTTGAAAGGCCCACCTCTTCAGTGAAGTCTCTTCACTTCACCTTGTAACTTTCTTGATAGCATTAGTGATACAATCATCTTTGGATACCAGGATGATCTTGGATAACCTTGGGCCACAGTTCTCTCAGATCCCTCTCAGCCTTGCCTACCTCACAAGGAGAAGAAGGGAAGGTAATTGTAAGTTACTTTGAGACTCCTTAAGGCACAGAAAGAGCCTCTTGTGGCGCAGAGTGGTAAGGCAGCCGTCTGAAAGCTTTGTCCATGAGGCTGGGAGTTCAATCCCAGCAGCCGGCTCAAGGTTGACTCAGCCTTCCATCCTTCCGAGGTCGGTAAAATGAGTACCCAGCTTGCTGCTGGGGGGTAAACGGTCATGACTGGGGAAGGCACTGGCAAACCACCCTGTATTGAGTCTGCCATGAAAACGCTGGAGGGCGTCACTCCAAGGGTTAGACATGACCCAGTGCTTGCACAGGGGATACCTTTACCTTTACCTTTAAGGCACAGAAAAGTGGAGCCTAAAAACCTTTTTGAACCAGATTAGTTTATTTCTAATTAGGAGCTCTGCTAGATTTGTTAGATAGCATCAGCATCAGCAAAAAGGGTACCAAAAATGGCAAATGTGTTCTAAAACCTGCATGAGCTGGTCATGTAGGAAAGGAGCTGCTAAGAGGATTGGAATTGGTTAAGACTGAATACAGAAGATAATTATCCTTAGTCATCCCTGTTTGTCTCATAGTGCATGGGTCCACCCAGCCTCCAGTGGCAAAGCATAAGCAATTTGAAAACTTTCCGTTCTGAAGAGATGAAACAACAACTCAAGCTTGCGGTGGGTAGCCACGTTGGTCTGACGTAACAGCTCAAAGTTTGAATCCAATGGTGTGAGCTTTTGAGTGCATGCACATGTCTTCAGACAGTGACCTGGACATCACTAGGCTAGATATATACTCTCTCCTTATAGATGTAGTCTAATGATTTCCATGTCAATGTATCTGAAGAAGTGTGCATGCACTCAAAAGCTCACACCTTGAATAAAACTTTGCTGGTCTTAAAGGTGTCATTGGCCTCAAACTTTGTATATAAAAAACAGCACTTCATGTAGACTTTCCTTTCGCTCTTCAATGAACATGAATAATGGAGATTCTACCTTAGTATCCCCGCTCCAAATCTCTGGCCTCAATATCAAAACATCGCATTGACTCAAGTTAAATGTTTACGGTAATGATTTACACTTTTAACAACTAAAAATGTCAGACTGATTCAAGAGAGGTGTTTATTTGCATCCTGTGGAGATTCAGATGTTGTTACGGAGATAAGGATCTCCAAGGTAGGCTTGCCAAAGTCTTTACTTGAGGAAGCTGACGGATGGCTTCTTCAAAGAAAGATTTTTTTATGTCAGGAGGAGGAGTTGGTTTAAAAGTGGGAAAGAATGGAATTAATCTCGTTGCTCATTGATCTCTTTCCCTTTGTTTCCCCCCACTTCTGGCTAACATAATAACCTAATGAATTTATCTCTGACCATTAAGTGAAGCAGATACTCTCTGTGAACAACACAAGTAAATGGTCTCATTTTAGTAGTTTACTGCTCTCTGTGGATTTATCAAATCTGGACAGTGTGACTGAAAGTAATATGAGCATTAGTAGAGCTTGCCAGATAGGAAAAATAATTGCCCATAGGCCTTAAGGATCTATTGTCAGAATAAGTTTTTAATGCTAGCAATATACTGAGATGTATAAATATTATATATATAAGCAGAGAGAAGCAGGAAACTTCTTCCACTTGGTGTCAGCTTGTGGTATCAGAAAACAAATATAAACTGAGAAATTGCAAACTTCTCTTTTAAGGTAGAAAAGAGAAAGAGTCCAGTAGGACCTTAAGGATTTAACAACTTCTGTAAGTCATGGTTCAAGTCACGAAAGCTGATATCCTGCCACAAATGTTGTTAGTCTTTGAGAAGCTACTGGACTCTTGGGGCCATTCTGCACAACGGGCAATGTTGCTAAATCTGTGCGCTATTGAAAAGCGCTGCAATCAATAATGGCAGGTCTTGGTAACGCACACAGCCATTTCTATCGAAAAAAAGGCTCTCTCACTAGCGCTGTTCTCGTAACGCACAAGTTTCCGGTCTCGCTGAAATCGTAACGAAGGAGGTGATATTTCTCCGCGCTTCCTCCCGCCCCTGGCCATCAATCAAAAAGAACAGCCAATTAACTGTTGTGTTTGTGCTTCCCTTTAAAAACTGTTTTTTTTTAAACCCGAAAACACCTGTAGCAACGCATATTTGTTCATTCGATGTATCAGAAAGACCTTTTCCGCTGGTGTGGGAGCTGGCAATTAATCATTTACACGCTCTTAAAGTTAACCCTCCCATGCAATTTCTGGCCAAAATTATGGGCAGTGTCGAACAGGGGGCTGTATTGTGCTTCGAAACTTTACAGACAATTGCTTGTAGAGGGATTTCAGCCAAAGAAGCATCGCTTATTCATTGCTTTTGCCGGTTAAAGGGGGAAAAAATGGCGATCGCGACACCGGAAGCTCGGCTGCAAGAGTTTAGGAAGGGACATGTTTGCTACCACTATATTGAGAATGCACATGACTTTTTCGGATGTGTTGCAAGAGTTTAGCGGGTTTTTATTTAGGGGGAATCCACTTTTGTGGTTTCCCCCAAAAGCGTTACAACTAAGTGATTTTTGCGGGAGTGTTACAAGAGTGTTGCAGATTGTGTACGACGTCATATGTAACGTAAAAAAAATAGCGTTACACAATGGTAAGACTTCAGCAACATTAGCGCTGTGCGGAATGGCCCTCTTTTCGTCTGCTAGAGACAGGCTAGCATAGCTACCCACCTTGATCTAATCTTTTAAAGGATCATTTTGCACAAAATATTTTCTCATATACAAGTGACCAGCCACCAGCATCTGTACCCACACATTTCCACAAAGATAAAACGTGTGAAATGGAAGGTGATGAATATAACTGACGGAAAGAGGACTTTGTGACCATCAAGGAAACTGGTTCTGGCAGTACACATTATTTCTGGTTCACAAGTCACATTATCCACATAAATCTATGTGCAAGTATGATTACGGCTGTTCCGTTGAAGAGCACAATATCTTGCTTGATACAAGCTAATATTACCATGTTCAGAGATAACCATGTTAGATTAACATGTTACTAAAATGTTATGGGTAATCTATTTCCATTATCTCAGTTGGTAGATCACCTACCCCAACTTCATCCATATTCTGGCACAACCAGGTGGATCTCACACAGCGCCTTCCACTAGGTGGGACCTACATTAAGCAAAACTGATACTAAGTGTGCAAAAGAGGATATGAAGCAATTATAAATTATTCAGGATGGAATGCTACTGCAACCAAACAAATCAGTTAAAAAAAAAACAGTTCTGCCTTTGGGATCCAATGAAGGTTTATGAAGAAGCACTTCATCCTGAAAAATTGCAAGAGGCTAAATATCTTCTTAGCTACTCCCACTGCTGGGACAAGATTCTTTTAGAAGACTTCCCGACTCCCTGCTGGGGAACAAAACTCTTCCAATCAGCAATTTCCCCTTCTCTTGTCCTTTCCCATGAACATATTTAGGGTAGTCAGATCCACCCTGGGCACCAGCAGAGGATGGAAGGGTAGAATTGCCAGATCCAGGTTCAAAAACGGCTGGAATATTGGGGGTGGGGCCTGGGGAGGACAGGTACCTCGGTGGGGACAATGCCCTAGCACCCATCCTTCAAAGCATCCATTTTCTTTGGGGAAACTGGTATTTGTAGTCTGGAGATGAGCTGTAATTCTGGGGGATTCCTGGGTCCCACTGGGAGGCTGGCATCTTTGCACATTTTGTAAGTGGAAAATCAAAATTTCTCTTCACATTACTCTTAAAAGAAAAAGCAGTCCACAGTAACTCCATTACAAAAGAACTTTAGTCTACAAAGTCTTCTTTCACGCTGCTGCACCTGCAACTCAAGAGCTCTGGCTTTAGATCAATACAAAATCCAGTCATCTTTAGTCCAGGAGGAACAGGAGCTGGCAAAAATCATGTCAATAAAAGACATCTCCCTGAGAAGTGTGAAAAGGAAGGATGCTATTCTTGGGCTTGGTTGGGTGTGCTCTATTTTTCAAGGCTGTGATGCAGCTAGGAAGCCTGAAAACAATCTTCTGAGTGTGGCACTTGAAGAGGAAACGCTGTACACCATTAAAAAATTCATATAGAATGTCTTTGATGTCCAAGAACTATTGTATTATATCTTAAGGTGCTTAACAATGGGAGACAAGAGAAAGACAGGCTACAGACAAGGCTGGGAAGAGAAACAATTACAGCAATGTTTACCACTTGGAAAGCCAGTGAAAATGGCAGTGGCTAATCAAAGAACCCCCCCCCCCTTTTCCAGGCATTCTTGCAAAAAAAAATAACACAGAATGCAAACTTTGAAGTATATCAGGGTGATTGTCAAAAGACCCCCAAAAGCGGGTGGGAAAAATTTCAGGCTATGATGTTGAAGAAGAAGAAGAAGAAGAAGAAGAAGAAGAAGAAGAAGAAGAAGAAGAAGAAGAAGAAGAAGAAGAAGAAGAAGAGTTGGTTCTTATATGCCACTTTTCTCTACCCGAAGGAATCTCAAAGCAGCTTACAATCCCCTTCCCTTTCCTCTCCCCACAACAGACACCCTGTGAGGGAGGTGAGGCTGAGAGAGCCCTGATATTATTTCTTGGTCAAAAAGTTTTGTCTGGACTGTGACTGCTCCAAGGTCACCCAGCTGGCTGCATGCGGAGGAGCAGGGAATCAAACCCGGCTTGCCAGATTAGAAGTCCGCACTACTATACCAAGCTGGCTCTCAGGATCTTCTCCACATGCTACCTGCAGACTAGAAAATTCATATGAAGCCATGTTATACTGAATCAGAGCACTGGTCCATCAAGGTTGGTACTGTCTACTCAGATGGGCAGCAGATGTCCAAGGTCCCAGAAGGAGGCCTTTCACATCACCTTGTACCAGTTCCTTTTAAACTGGAGATGCATGGGGATTGAACCTGGGATCTTCTGCATGCAAAAGAGATACTCTACCCACCCCAAGACTTCAATGGATACTGGGAATGGCGACTCTCAGGTGGCACTTTTCTGGGAAATAGAAGTCAAACATAAAAGCCATCCAAGTGATCCCAAGCAATGGGAGATGAAGAAATTCAAAATGATAGCAAACTCTATGTGCTCCACAGTAAGGAAGGGGTTCTTGTTTGTTTGTTTGTTTTGCTGCAGTGCCTCAGTTTCACTTTGGAAATAAGACCACCACATTCAACATTCCAAAAGCTGGAGAGAAAGATAAAAAAAAACCTTTGGGAAAGTTCCCTGGTTCTGCCCCAAGAATTATATTGCATTCCTTTTAAAACCAGAAAAAGCAAAATTTTTAATGAATCTTTCCGGTTAGTCAATCAGCATTGACTTGATTGCTGGTCCACTTGCATGGTTCATTGTCTATTGTTAGAATGGTTGACAATTACCTAACAAACGGGGCAAAATGAATTGAATGTGTGAATTCACCCCTATAAAGACACAGATCCCAATTACCAGTTTGCATACAACTCCGTATTTCTGATAAAAGCGTAAGATGTCTACAAAGAAATTTAGGATGCCCTTTCAAGCAAGACATGGATGGTAGGCTGACCTTCAGCTACTCAAGGTATAAGTGTCTTCTTTGTTTGGGGAGTTTCAAGTCCTGTTTAACCTTAATCTTCCCCCACCCCTAGGAAAAACCTTTCAAAGTTCATGCCAACCACACTGTCTTTGTAACCACTAAACGCATCAGATCAAAGCTTCCCTGCTTTCCCCCCACATTCGAAAAAAATAACTAGAACTCGGGCGTCTTCAAACTTTAAAGAGCATGGCTTATTAGGATAAGAAAATATTTGCCAGTGGTGAGTCTTATATCTTCTGAACAACAACAAAAAGTATGTTGTTGGCTTAAAACAGACTGAAAAAAGGGGGCTGTAGCTTTCCAAGTTTCAGAATTCCAGAGGAGTAGTATTCTCTTGTAGCAAAAATTAACAGTTTAGTGGCACTTTTGTGGCCACATTGTCAGAAACATACAATTGATCCTTCTTAAAACAGATTTTATACAAAAGCTTTATTGAAAACACCAGCCTTTAACAGACTAAACTTGTCAGAACTCGGAAACTAAGCAGAGTTGGTACTAGGAAGGGAGACTACCAAAGAAGCCTAGGTTTGCTAATAGGGGTGTGTAAGGGTGGGGGGAGAAGTATTTTTCTGTATTCAGGTATCCTGGACTAGGCATGTGCAGGGGGGAAAAATCGGGAAAGTCTCAAATACCGAAAAATATTGGTATTTCCTGATATTCCCAAATCTCAATATTGGTATAGTATTGGGATTCAGAAAAATATTTGGGAAACCACGACCATTCCCCACAAAGCCCGACAAACAGCTGATTCTGGGAGAGAAGTCTCTTTGTGGGATTGGCTTGGGATTTGTGGGTGTGGTTCAACCCCCCCTCCCCCCCCACACACACACAAAGCCTGGCCTGCCAGCTGGTCAGTCTAGCAGTCCCTTTTTCTTCCCTTCCTTTGAAAGGGATGTAAGGGAAAGGGAGCGCTCTTCACAAAAGGGCAAGTAGTGCCAAAAGAACATTTGAGAGATGCTGTGCAACAGCAGCAGGTAATCAATCAATCAATCAATCAATCAATCGAATGAAAGAATATAGAATCATAGAATCACAGAGTTTTAATTTTGTCCACATCCATTTTGAAGTGAGGCCTCCAGAACGGCACACAGTACTCTAGGTGTGGCCTGACTAATTTGGCATACAAAGGGGCTATGACATCTTCTGATTTTGATGTGATTTCATACCACTGCCATTTCCGGGTGTGGTATATAGTGATTATTAAGAGGGGACTTCAGAGTGTCCTTTCTGAGAATTCAGAATAGCTCAGTAATGAGGATGATAATAGGGTTGCCAGTGCTGGACTGGGAAATTCCTGGAGCTACAGGGGTGAATCCTGGGAAGAGAAGGGCTTGGGGAGTTGACGGACGTCAATGGGGTATAATGTTATAGGGTCCACTCTCCAGAGGAGGCATTTCCCTCAGGAAACGTGATCTCTGTTGCCTGGAGACAAGTTGCAATTCTAGGGGATGTCCTCTTGGTGATTCACAGTCCTAGGCCTAGTCTGCACACACAGGATAATGCACTTTCAATGTGCTTTGGCAGCTGGATTTTCCTGTGGGGTACAAGAAAATCTACTTCGAAAGTGCATTGAAAGTGCATTATCTATTGTGTGCAGACTAGGTCTTAGATTACAATGATGTGCCAGTGGCATTTTCTGAACATGTGAATTGCCCCTTGTTTTTCCGGCAAGCTTACAGCCCTCTGCCCTTGAAAGAGTTGTCAGGAGTTTGGACTTTAATAAGGGCACTTCTAAGAATTATTAGCACTTTCTCTATGCCTACCAGTGTTCACTCCTTGTACAGAATCCCCAATTAGTTTGATTAACTGCTGCTCACTATCATTTTTAAGCAATGAGACTCTGATTTCATCACAGAAGCAATGCCATAGAGCCTTTAGATTCTAAAGTAGGCCCAACTGTCTCAAAGGGGAACAAGATAAAGAGGCTGCATTCACAGTCAGCCAAAGAGCTGTAGCATGTTATTAATACTTTTTGTGATTCCGGCTTCTAATTCTCAGCTTTATTACTTTGCAGAGCTACAAGTTAGCCATCTCTGGGCTGGAATGCAGAAAATATTCAAGATCTCTTAATGAAGATTAGGCGTACAGTGACTCTCTTTAGCAACCCCACTTTTAAAATATGTATAGACAAGCAGAGATATAAAGGGGGTGAAAGTGTTTCCATCTACATAGGCATATATTGGCACATCTTCAGGGTTTTTTAAAGGTTGAGGAGATCAAATTGTTCCCATCTAAATATCTATTTTCAAGGATCTATACTGGGCTTAGAGCAGTGGTGAACTGGTTTGTATGATCTAAAATCAGGTGAAACAGTGAACCAGGAAACTTTGTAGGTGTCAAGTTATATAAGAAGGCTGAAAGTGCTATCCATTACGCTTCAGCCTTTCAACGCCATCTTTAACACCATTCATTAGCATGGGACCCTTTAAGCTGAAAGCACATGACAGGAAGTTGCATGACATCAGTGTCATGTGGCAGAAAGAGGAAGGGTTCAAGTCTCTGGACTGTCTGTGCTAAAAAGGAGGTAGGGGTATATAAAGCATTTTTGCTCTCTGCAAACAAGGATTCTTGCCCTTTATGTGGAACATCTACATACAGGGTGAGAATCCTTGCCCCCTGCCAACTCCCCCCTCTCAAACACAGACACCCAGACGCTATCCCCCTCAAAGCCCACTTCATTTCCAACTTTACCTTTAGGGCTCTTGGGCGCTCCTGGCATTCAGGCCTGCTTGCCGCCGCCATTCTCCTGATGCTGCCCCTGCTATCCAATGGATGGGAGCAGCCTTGGAAGACTGGCAACTGCGGGGCCTGAGCAGCAAGGCCAGGCACTGAGGCCCGCTTGTTGTTCTGGTATCACTGCCGCTGTCGAGTATCTTCCAAGGCCACTCCTGCTCTTTGGAGTGCAGGAGTGGCGTTAGAAGGCTGGCGCCGGTGCCAAAGGAAAGAGCAGGCCTCAGTGCTGGGCTTGCTGCTCTGGCACTGTTGCCGATGCTGTGAGCCATCTACTGGTGCGTTCCCTAAGGCAGGACAATGGACGTTACATCCGTTAGCATTTCCACTATAGGGACTGTGCCAGTAGATGTTCCACATCAAAAACACAACTGTATAGGGATTTGTGACTCCATAATACACTACATTTTAACTTGCTTGTTGTATACAGAACCAAGGCCCAGATTTCTTGCTAATTTACTAAATGGTCCAAATGGTTAATCCGATTACGAAAAATGAATTTTCTTGTTTACAGATACTAATCTTTTTGTTACCAACAGAAGGTCATCATTTGCCATTTCAGCCAAGGGCTAAAGAACTTTCTAAAGATAGTAAGTATCACTGCCGGTGGACTATGACAATCTAGAAATGTTTTAAATTTGATCAGTAAATGTAATCTTATTGTTTATTTTATTATCATTTTGAAATATTTTAATCTACTTTGTCATGGCCTATGGCTACATGCATTACACTGACTATAACTATAACTCCAAGATACAGTGGCTACTTTGAAATTTGAAGAATGTCGACAATTCCAGGTGAATTTTTAGGATGTCCCAAAAAACACAAAGGTAAATACTGACAGTCATAGACTGTAGCTAGAATTCACTGATAAATATGCAGAATTTGATGAAATATCTGTTTTTGGACAGTCCCACATTCAAGTCCCAAGTCTGATCGCTGGTGTTATTTAATGTAAGTATCCATGTTAATCTTAAAAGGCCTTAATTCACTGGCATCGTTCCAATAGAGTCTTATTCAACTACCATCATGAAATCTTGACAGATGACCCCATGACCCTTATTCATTTTTTATTTATGTCAGTAATGCCATATTGATTTACATTAATTTAAACTGCCCTACCTTTAATTACTTATGTAGTGGTCAATTTAATTTGGAGCATCCTTTCTTTGTTTTTGGCTGACATTATATTTTATTAGTTCAATGGGTTGATAATAGGTGATATACTGAAATAATTGGATCATATGCCAAAACAACAATAATGGTGTGATCCTAAGCAGAGTTTCACACCATTTTAAATCCATTGAAGAGAGTGGCTTTATAAGGGTATAATTTTGCTTAAGACTGCACTGAAACAAGGAAGAAGATGGGGAAATCTCAGATGGGGCTAGTGAAGGCTGTGTGCAGTCCAAACAGAAGCCCGACTTTAATAATCTGTGACCCCCCTCCAAGGTGAATGTAGTTCACCATCCAAAATTCAATTTTGCTGCCTGCCCAGGGCTACAAAACAGGAACGCTGTTAAAGTCCTTGCAGACCGCAAGAAATAAATAACAACTAAAATAGAAAGATACTGGGCATCCAATAAACCAATACAAATCCAAAGATTGTCCTTTAATTAATTAGACATTTGACTGTATATGAAATCATTTTAAAGAATTTGTAGATGTATTGTTCCACTAAGGTGTATTATACACCTGTAAAAAAAATAGGCAATGCACCACATGTTAAATATTAAAAATCCCACATAAAAGAAATCACACCATTAATGTTGAAAGGTTCATGGGTTATTGAGGAGTCTATGAAATGATTGTGTATGTACACTGTTTTCTGGGACCAATACATGCTATTATTTCAAAATTTCAAATTGGCGTGTCAGGGATATGTAAGGGTAGATTTGGAAGAAGGCTACTGTCATCTTGCAACATCTAAATTTCTAAACTGTGTTTTCCTTGCTTTGCCTTTGTCCTGTTTACAGCTTTAAAGGCTGGGTGTGGCCAGAGGTGCAAGCCCTCAGGTAAGAGCTAAAGAGCCATTGGCCTTTGGTTCTTCACTTGAAGTTCATGCCTGTTGGCCCTGGGCAACCTAATCCACTGTTCAAGATGGGCTGAAGGTTGTTATTTGTGTGTGTTTGCATAGTTAAATTGCTTATTATTATTATTATTATTATTATTATTATTATTATTATTATTATTATTATTATTATTATTATTTGCTCTCCTGTTGTAAACAGCTTTCGTCCCTTTGGGGAGAAAAGCAATAAGAAAACGTTTCTAACAAACTAACAAGTAAATGTTTCTAACAAACTAACTCCCCCTAGACAGGGGTGGGTTCCTCCATTAGGTGACCCTAGGTGATAATTTACTCTGCCAGGGATCAATGAGTACCAACCAGCCCAATTGCCTTTCTGCCCAGCTGCCTACCCACAGCCTCCAGGATTGCCCTGTGAACTGGCCCCTGCAATACTAGGTGGCAAGCAGGGAGCCTGCCCCCTTTTCTTCAGGGCAGGATGAGGCAAAGGCCTGAATTTCTTCCGGGGGGGGGGAGATGAAGAAGGTCAGCAGCAGTGAATTCTTTCTGCAATGTAGTGAGGAGAAAGGGCACCATCTCACCTCCACCTAGCTGCTGGGCAATGGACAGCAGAGGTCTCCTCAACCTGGTGCTCATTTTCTCCCTCTCTACACTCCAGTGGAAACTGAGGGAGGGTGCCACTGCCTGGGGACCAAAAACATGGGAGGAAGCTTCTTACCTCAATGCAGGGGAGAAGAGGGCAGGCACTGCCTTCCTGTAATGCAGGTGGTATTAGGAGCTTGGACATCATATCCATGGTACCCCAAATTCTTGGGCTGGCCTTGCCCCTAGATATAATCTATTGGCTCATATAAGAAAGATACCCATTTATTCCAAAATGTTGTTAAAGAATTTGGAAATTTTCACGGATCCCTCCTTTCACTGTGGATTGCCTCCATCACATCCCATATGGTTCCCTTGATACCCCGAAATGACATTTTAGAAAATGCACCAGAAAATCCTTTCTGCAATAATAGCTTGAATCCAATCCAACACTTCTTTATAATCATTTCCCAATCAGTGTCCCAGATATGGCAATTCCCTGAGAGTTTCCAAGCACATTCTGTAACAAAATCTCTTAGTTACAATATAATTATAATGAGGGATATATGTAATATTTCTTTCAAATATTAATATCCGAATCATTCTTCGTTATGTACTAAAAATGTTATCGGTGTCTAGTTTTTGAAACATAGTAATATTCTAAAGTATAATGTATGGATCTACCAATGTGGATGCAAATGTTAAATTGATTTTTATAAAAAAGGTTACATAAAGGAGGCGGCGTTTTCTGCAAGACTGATATTCAATGCCCTCTACTGGAAACAAAAAGTTGTAAAATGAATGGACAGAAATTGTTGGATGCAGCTGCTTTCTACTGAGTCAGGCCACTGGTCTATCAAGTCTTGTTGACTATGATAGGCAGAAGCTCTCCATGTTCTTAACTAGTAAAGGTAAAGGTATCCCCTGTGCAAGCACCGGTTCATTTCTGACCCTTGGGGTGACGCCCTCTAGCATTTTCATGGCAGACTCAATACAGGGTGGTTTGCCAGTGCCTTCCCCAGTCATGACCGTTTACCCCCCAGCAAGCTGGGTACTCATTTTACCGACCTCAGAAGGATGGAAAGCTGAGTCAACCTTGAGCTGGCTGCTGGGATCGAACTTCCAGCCTCATGGGCAGAGCTTTCAGACTGCATGTCTGCTGCCTTACCACTCTGCACCACAAGAGGCTCTTTCTTAACTAGTAGGTCTTTTTAACTAGGATTGAACTTGGGTCCTTCTGCGTGCAAACCAGATGCTGTACCAACGAGCCACTGCTCCACCTGTTTGTCACATATTGGTTCAATTCTGCAAATATTGACTATCCGGTCAACCATCCCATGGTGACAAACTGTAATAAAGTGAAAAATTTGGGGATAACTTTTTGAAACCAAATTCTTAACACTGAAATTACACTGAAATTTGATACAAGGTATGGTAAGTGCCAACAGATGTCCCTTGCTATACTAAGTTGTATTCGTCCATACACCCAATCCCATTGGTCTTTGGAATGTTGTACGATTCCCATTCCAAGACAACCAGTTTTTAATTACTCCCCTTACTTTGATATTTGTCCCTTTCAGACTTTGTAGCTTGAGATACAAAAGTCTAAAACTTTCACATCACAGAGTTTGGGACATTTCCTGTAATATTTGACAGAGAGAAGTGGGGGAATGGGGCTTTTTAATTGACTGCGCAGAGGGTTGGTGAGATGACCATGTCTTCATCAATCTGATGCCACAAAAGTCCTGTTACATTGACTTAATGACAGGATCTATTTTATTGATTGTCTTTCTACTGCTTTGGTGTCTCAGCAACTTTTGCCTTCAGCAGCTGCAAAGTCTATATCTGACTTTTAGATCCCAGGCTTCTCACGGGTCTTTAACGAACCGATGATATGTTCTTAAGATGAAGGCTGACTGCACAGTTAAAAAGGCCACTGAGTATCTGAAGTAACTAGCTAACAGCCATCCGCTTTACTGAGAGTCTTTTCCATAAACCTCTCTGTATATCTGCACAGTTCAGTAAACCTATTGAACCAATATCTTTTCGTGTCTGTAGGTGGACTTCCAATCCCTCCGACTTCACAAGGACACAATCAGTGACAAATTGAACCACAAAGCCAGGCGCTAAGGCAGCTGCAGCTTAGCAGTTTTGATGAATTGGTATTCCGTTCCAATCTCAACCTGATTTGATCCATTCTGATTTTAGTTACAGAGCTGAGCTGTATGGTACCAGCTGTTACATCTGCCTGCGATCTTGCAAGTTCCACAAAAGTCTTGCAAATTCACCTTTAGAGGAAAAAGTATGGTGCTTTCAGATCAATTGGATACAAACACCCTGTTAACTTCTTAAATAAAATTGATTGTGGTGAAACCTAATTACACCTGAACTTTCTCTGGACTGTTAAAGAGCAAGCATAGCAAATTAAACAAAACTCCGTCTGATAGACATGCAAGTCGATGTTGCTGCTCTGGTGTGTGGATTTGGGAGCCAATGGAGCAAACCTTCCCAGAGAGTCTGCAAGGACCGATGCATGCCTCTGCAGTTAGAATCATAGAGTTGGAAAGGACCTCATGGGTCATCTAGTCCAACCCCCTGCACTATGCAGGGCTATGCAGGACACTCACTTCCCAATCTCTCATCAACTGTAATCTGCCACCCCTTTGCCTTCACAGAAACAGCCTCTCCATCACATGGCTATCTAGCCTCTGTTTAAAAATTTCCAAAGATGGAGAACCCACCACCTCCCGAGGAAGTCTGTTCTACTGAGAAACCGCTCTAACTGTCAGGAACTTCTTCCGGATGTTTAGATGGAATTTCTTTTGAATTAATTTCATCCCATTAATTCTGGTCTGTCCCTCTGGGGCAAGAGAGGACAATTCTACTCCATCCTCCATATGACAGCCTTTTAAATACTTGAAGATGTTTTATGTTAGGCACCACAGGGTAATGCTCTAGCAGGAGGATAGTTAGATATGGGGAGCCAACGCCTGCCTCTGAACATCTACAGAGTCAAATCCTGAAACCGCAGAAATTTTGTTCCTGCTTCTCCTTTGGTTGAATTTCCCTTTGATCACAAGGAAGCTGATTAGAAACAGACTCCAGAATTCCTACAAAGAGGTAAAGAAATGGATTGTTGGATTTCATGTAGAAATGGGGTAAAGAGGAATTAATAGAATTTGTTTTTAACAATACTAGGTATCACCGATCTTGGGGTCAATGGCTGCTTTCGAAGGTGAGCTCTATAGCATTATTCTCCATTGAAGTCCCTCCTCTCCCCAAATCACATCCTCCTCAGGTACCTCCCCCCCCCCCAATTTCCAGGAATTTCCCAACTAGCAGTTGGCAATGCTATCCTCAACACAACCGGAGAGCAACAAGAATGATCGAGGCCTGGGAACTAGGCCTTAAGAGGAAAGGTTGAAGGACCTGAGAATGTTCAACCTGGAGAAGAAGAGTTTGAGAGGGGATATGATTTTTGTCTTTAAGTTATTTGAAAGGTTGTAACTTAGATGAGGGCAGGGAAAGGTTCCTGTTGGCAGCAGAGGATAGGATCCGCAGTAACGGACTTAAACTATGTGGAGAATGATATTGGCTAGATATCAGGAGAAAATTTTTCACAGTTAGAGTAGTTCAGCAGTGGAATCGACTGCCTACGGAGGTGGTCAGCTCCCCCTCGCTGGCAGTCTTCATGCAGCAGCTGGACTGATACTTAGCATGGATGCTTGAGGCTGATCCTGCATTGAGCAGAAGGTTGCACTCCATGGCTTGTATGGCCCCTTCCAGCTCTATGATTCCATGATTCTACATTTTTGGCACTCAAAGGATATCCCCCTTTCCTTTTTCTCTTGTATAAAAATTGTTCACATCCAGCCTATTGTCATGAGAAAAATCTCTTAATATCGCTGGCAAACTTCCTATACAGACTGGTGTAGTATAATAAAAACAAGTTGTCAGGCTCAGAAAGAGCAGGCACTGAAATGATGACAGTAGCTAGCATTCCAAGGGACAGCAAAGATCTGCTGAAAATCACCAGTGTTCCCTTCTCTTTTTGCAGAATACCGCTAACAGCTCGTTACCGTTTGTACAGTTTTGACCCGTGTGACAATAGGTGATCCATTTCACGAAACCACCTGGTTCAAAAACATATGCAAAAAAGGGAACCTAACTGTCATTTGTGTTTCAACATCTTGTGTGGCCTCCAAATATTTGTTCTCCATCATGGTCTGCATCGAAAAATACGATTTTCAAATCCCTAATTAATATTGGTGCTGCTGTACTATATAACAAAAAGATAGTGGGAAGATTACCACAAACATCAGGCTGTTCAACTGTTCTATTCCACAGAATATTAATGCTATTTATGGAATTTGCTGCATACACTGAACACTCTCGTTGTGCCAAAAAAGACTAATTTCTGCACAGTCTTTCCCTCCTTAAATATTCATGATTCCACATGGCATACATCTTTTAGACTTTAAGACTTAATTGTATTCAGCTTGCCTTCACTTTTATCCTCATTACCCCACGGCCTTCTGGTTACTCAGGCATTTGTCTCTGGAGAACTGCTATTCATAACTACAGCAGGGATTTCATTTACAGGGCCGGCTACGATGTTCTAATCCCCGTAACAAGAGTGTGGCTCCATGGTTACAGACTTCTGAGGACAATTTAACAATCACCTGTCATCTACAGATCAATCAGCCAACCTGACTGAATGAAGGCTGATCCAGAAAAGTCCTGTGTTCAATTGGCATCACTTCTTCCCCTGCTTTGCCAGTTACCAGAATGAGAAGTGATACCCCAACACCATAAAAAAAAGAGAAAAGGGAGACAGCAAAGTACTGTGAAACCAGAAACATATGTCAGGTTTATGGCAATCTCACGGCTTCCCTGCCCAGGAGTTGTAGCTTGGAGAGGTGCTATGAGAAATTTATGGTCTTCCCTCAACGATTACAATTCCCATAGTTCTAGTGAAGGACAGAATAGCTATTTGATTAGTGTTAAATCTGTACTGATTAGCCCAGCCTTGTCAGAGCTTGGAAGCTAAGCAAGGTTAATCCTGGCTCATATTTGGATGGGAGACCACTAAGAATGGGGCTGAAAGTCTATTGCACTGAAAACCCCTCAGGATCACCAGGACTTGCTGGCATTTCCCACCAACAATGTAAATATCCCCACAGTCACATAGTCACATAGTCACAGAGGCCCTGTCAACGGTCCTCATCTCTCTCTCTCTCTCTCTCTCTCTCTCTCTCTCTCTCTCTCTCTCTCTCATTTTAGAAAACACTGGGATTGTATAAAGAGGTACAAAAGGGGGAAAGGGGATTATATAATACTAGAATTTAAGCCCACTGTGGCTGCCAGACAGCGGGCGCTAGAAGGAAGCCTCCTGTGCTTGGGTGCCCCAACTGTCGAGTGGGGCAGAGAGTGGCCATGGCTTCCCGCAGTCCTGGGAGCATGGGTGATGTGTCTGCACCGCATCTGGCGTGCTGCCCGGGCCGTGGGAGGGCGGGCAATCGCCGAGGAGGGGGACGAGCGTGGGAGGGTTTCCCTTGGCTGGGGAAGCACGGGCAGTGCATCCGGCATGCTCCCCGGGCCATGGGAGGGTGGGCGATTGTCAGGGGACGGGCGTGGGAGAGTTGGCCCAGGCTAGGGAAGCATGGCCGACATGTCTGTGATGCGTCTGGTGTGCTCCGCAGGAGGGCGGGCGAGCAGCAGGGAGGGGGATGGGCGCGGGAGAATTCCTGCGGCCCAGGAAGCACGGCCTACGTGTCCGTGATGCATCGAGCGTGCTCCCAGGGCCACAGGAAGCCTGCTGCGACCCTCCCCGGTGCTTCCGTGCGAGGCTCATAGGGGTGAGGGCTGATTGGAAGGCTCCCCCGGCCGGCCGCCAACCTACCTCATAGGCGGGCAGCTGCGTAATGGCGGCAGCTGCACGAAGTTGGCCGAGGTGGGGGGGGCGGGTCAGGAAGTTTGAGCAGCTTGTCCTATGTGGTTGCCTGTGAACGCTGCGTGCCTCCCAACTCATCATCCCGGACACGGCCCACCTCTACCCCCCTTACCCTTTTATTTATACCGTTTCCGCAGAACAGTTACAGATAATTGTGTATCGCAAAAATGATTATATATAACAAATAGTTTAAAACAAAACAAATGTCTCCTTTCATTATAATTTCTAGGACACTGTCTATAAAGTACAATGATGCTTATGTCTATTGGAGTTCATTATAGTTAATATTCTAGATTTCAGATTTTGTAACTGATCTGTTATACGGCTATATTATTGGTTTCAGCATCACTGCATGCTTTTGCCAGTTCTGTGTACTCACTATTACTTCTAATAACTAGGAAATATATCAAAGTATAGAGGAAAAGTCCATTATTAAAGAAGGCTTCTCCTTCTTTGGAAGTTTTTAAGCGGAAGCTAGATAGTCATCTGACAGAAATGCAGATTCTGTGAACTTAGATTGTAAGTGGATGGGCAGAAGGAACTGTGTCGGTGCTTGGCTTTTGTGGCCATTTCTTGCACACCCAGGGAAATGCTAATTGCCATTTTGGTATCAGAAGGTGAATTTCCTCCAGACCAGATTGGCCAGGGATTCTGTTTTTTAATGGGAGGGGCATCATCTGGGCATGGAATTGGGGTCACTATGGGTGGGCAGGTAGTTGTGAATTTCTGCATTCTGCATGGGGTTAGACTAGATGACACTGGAGGTACCTTCCAACTCTATGATTCTATATATCTCATAATAAGAAAGTGAAAGGTCCTCTTCCTTATATATATTTATATTCAAGATGTTATATTTAAGACTTATTCCCATTCTGCTTCTACATTGCAATACATTTGTATATATTTCTGAACTACTTTGCATTCTAAATTTGTCTCCTGCTTGCATAATACACACTCATTCTTTCCTCCATTTCCATAATTGATCTATTTCTCAAATAAGTTGTTCATTTCACCATTACGGCATATTCTGCAAGTTTATTTTCCAATTCTTCTAAATGTGGACAGATGTCTACTTTCCATTTTGCTGCACAGATTATTCTAGCTGCTGTCACCATATTTTTGTTAATTTGTCAGTTAAGATACCTAACAGCTTATCCTTGGCTTCCATAGGATATCTGAACTTTAATTTATGTTGCATTTCTTCATGTATTTCTTTCTAATACCTGTTTGCTTACATGTTCACCTCATTTCTCCAAATTTTTCAGTGGCTGACACCCATTGCACATTTTTATGGCCATGAATGGCAACACAGTAAGAGTAGAAGCTCTACAGTTGTGGGGAAGTTATATCATATTGTGAAGAGGAAAAAATGAAGCTTCAGTGGGTCCCATATTTATCCCCGCTTTGTGCAGACAAATCCTCTTAAAGAGCACCAGCAAGCAGAAATGGGGGAAAGTAATTATTCTAATTATCAAAGGCTCATAGGAATACATTGATCTAGGAGAAATTCACTTTGATTTAATAAACTGCTTCATTAGCATTGCAAAAGCATGAAGACAGGCAGAAGCAACAGCGGTGACTTAATAGTAATGGTACAGGGACAAATAATTCTGTGAATCCATTCTCAGTAAACAGAAAGATATGAACAAGCGCAACAGTTTTGAGTCACTTTGTAAAGTGCAGCAAGGATAATTGGATCTTACATTATGGATTTTATTTCTCTAATTTTTTTTAAATCTACAGTAGCCTTGACTTTTGAAATATACCCTCCCCTGAACTTTTAACAAATAAGGGTTCCACCAGGGATGCCAGCCTCCAAGTGAGACCTGAAGATCATTTTTTTTCCCTCCAACCGGTTTGCCTGTCTATCCAGAGGCCAGCCAACTGCCTCTGTCCCCCACCCCTGACCACCCCTTCCTCCTTCCACTTCCCTCTGAGGCTTGGAGGCTGCAGATCCCTGCTGTGTGAAAGCTTCCCCTGCCAGTGAGTTCCATAACAGCTGCCTACAGCCTTTCCAGGTCCTGGGGAGAGGGGGTGGCCATTCACAGTGTTCTTCCACTCCACCCCCTCCCCCCGATCTAGCACGCGTTATATTCCTGAATGCAATGGGCTTGGCCCCTAATATAGATATAAAAACCTGCATCCACTGTATTTCACTCACTAAACAATAGATAACAGGTATTCTAGACAATTTATGCATCACATTTGGATTTTCCACTTTGTCAGTTCATACCTATTTTAATGCATGAATTTTAAACACTTCAGACTCTGAGATACATTTTAATTCCTCCTGGTTTTATGCACTGAAGGAACCCCACACACGCATACACATTATTTTAAGAACTTTCTTTTTTCTGAAAGAAGAAAAAGAAAGTTATGCTAACAAGTTAAAAGAAGTTTTAATCCATTGAAGTGCCTCAAAAAACCTAGAGAGGAAATAATCAAGTCCCACAATGGAGTTATGTGGCAAAAATTAATATCCACAACTTAGAAGAAAATGCGAAGTTTTGTGGTATGAAGCCTTAGCTCTAGCTGCCGGTGTTCCACACAAATGGAGTAAAAAAATTGCCTATGTAGCCTAAGGTGACCAGAAATCTGGGGCCACAAGGCGGGACACGCTGTGGCGGCGGCAGGCGAGCCCTCCCCCTCCCTCCCTGACTGGCCTCAGAAGGGCAGTGGCGGGGCGACGGCGGCAGAGGCAGGCAGGCCCTCCCTCCCCTTCCCTCCCTGACTGGCCTCAAGAAGGGCAGTGGCGGCCCAGGAAGAGCCTGGTAGACGGGTCAGGAGGAGGCAGGAAGGCGCGGAGGAAAAGGCTGCCTGAGCAGGTGGCAGCAGAGCTGGCTGGGAAGCCCTACCCCGGAGCCCAGGTGCCTGTGTGGGGGCCTCCTTAGCCCGGGCTGCCTGCTGGGGTATCGCGCGGTGCACGGCCAAAAAAATTAAAATAAAATTTAAAAATTATTTTTTAAAAATGGAGAATGCCGCGGGACATTTAGAAAATGCCGCGGAATGCAGGGCAAATGTCCTAACTGCGGGACTGTCCCGCCAAAGGCAAGACTTCTGGCCACCTTAATGTAGCCATACATAACCATTAACCCAAAATATGCATATGTT
Source organism: Paroedura picta (assembly GCF_049243985.1). Classification (NCBI taxonomy): domain Eukaryota; kingdom Metazoa; phylum Chordata; class Lepidosauria; order Squamata; family Gekkonidae; genus Paroedura; species Paroedura picta. Next base: position 75,339,678 of record NC_135378.1, read on the forward strand.
TACAACATGTATCACTAAATCCATATTTATAAGACCATAACTTTCTGGGGAAGTATATTGGGTAATTCAATCATAGGCCATTAATTCCACACACAGATTTTGGGGAGAAAACTGCAACTAGCTAATAATCAAGATTTTCCAGAAGTCATCATCTTCAGATATAATCATTATATCGTTAAAGAAGGCATAACTAATTAGCTGTATGCCCATCACTATCTTGGCACGGATCTGAAAGGAACAATGATACATAGATAATGTTCATAAATGTAATCTTGACTATGGATGTTGGTTCAGAAAGACGTGTAGATGAAATGACAATAACACCATACCATATTTCTTTGTCCTTTAATCAATCAACAATGAAACTTATTTGCTGGGAAAATAAACTCTACGATTGAATGAAGGGGGATGATACAAAAATGTGAACCAAAATGCAATCTTAAGATGCACCAAGCATTTTAAAAGAAAAAAAAGAAAGGGAGGGGGAAAGAAAAGGAAAATTTATGATCTTCGAACACCTGCAGAAGGCCTTCTAACAAAGATAAGCTAGTAGAGAAGAGCATAAAGGAAGAGGCTGTACTGAGGATATGATGGACCAAGACTATGAAGGGATTGTGTGTAACAGCCAATAATTTGAACTGAACCAGTAATTTATGGGCAGCCAATAGAATGACTGCAGAATGGGAATAAGATGTATATAATCTGCCTAGCTCCTGATAATAAGCAAGCTGCGGCATTCTGCGCCAGAAGGAGTCTCTGACTGGATTGCAAAGGGACACCTATGTAGCATGAATTTCAATAGTCTATTCTTATTGTTAGTGTAGTATGGATCCAAGTAGTCAGATCAGCCATGTCAAAATAGGGGCCATCCTGTGGGCTAGACCGAGTTGGAAGAAAGTGGATTTTTGGTTTGCAGATGCATTAACTCGCTTCCCCAGCAGCAATGCTGAACCCATGCAGTATAATCATACTTCCCCCAGCAGTGTGATCACTAGTCTCTTACCAGAGTAGGTCAGAGTCAGTCAGCTGAACCCCATCAAAAATGGAAGGCAGATAAATTTTTCAAGGTTCTATGCTTGCAAATTCTGCAACAAATTGATAGTCGGAAGCAATTTGGGAAGCCCAGTACTATAGGTCCTAATAAACATTGATCCATGCGTGAACTACATACTTCAGAAGGTGGTAATGATTACACAATCTTTAGCTGCAGACACCTAATGAGATATAGTAGGTGATGGGAATGAAAAGAAAGAGAAATGGGAAGAAAATGGTATGGATGTGCGGAAGAGTCTAATGGAGAAAATAAAACTAAATTGTTAGGTCAGGGACGTAATGCAGTGGACTATAAAGCAAAATGGCATATCAGCATTCTACCAGACATCTTGCCATTGTTGAAGTTTGCTGATATTTCAGTAGCTACTGGTTGACTCCATGAGCTACTGTCTTCCTTTCCCAATATTTACGTAGCAAGAAAAACAAAGAAGTTAAATCAGACCTGCACAATTTCCAAATTATTAAGCCAAATCCAACCCACCACCCATGGATTGTACCCCAGTAGGTAATTTCACTGTCTAAATGCAGGCTTTTGTTTAATTTGCATTAATACTTGGCTAAATATTAACATGACTAATGAACAGTGCTAATAGGGAGCCATAAATTCCAATATAAATACCCCTGGTCTTTGGAGTAATTTAACTGAAGTTAATGTTATAAAAAATGAACATGATGTTTATATCAATCCTTAAATGTTCTGCACAATAATCTTTCATTATTCACACTTACTTTGGTTTACATTTTGTTCATTAGCTTGTAATATTTTTTCCGTTTTTTTTTTTTGGCTTTCCACAAAGCTATGCAAAAATGGTTTAAAAATTTATTTTGCAAATATAGGACCTCTCCCAGGCATGTACCCCCCTCCCCCACTGTCCCTCAACACAGTAGATAGATTGTTTTGATCCACAATCTATGGTCTGGTTAAGAATAAGATATAACAGTATTAAATGTCATTGAATCATACACATAAAGCTGCCTCATAATGAATTAGACCGTTAGTTCACCTGGGTCCATATTGTTTTCTCAGACTGCTAACAGCTCTCCAGCGTTTGCTGGCAGGGGCTCATGGGAATTGCAGTCCATGGACATCTGGAAGACCAAAGGTTGACTACCCCTGTTTTAGTTCACCTACTATCTGATTCTATTAACCAGAGATGTTAGGGACTGAACTTTGGACCTTCTGCATGCACTGAACCATAGCCATGTATCAATGTTACACAGCTTCTCGGAAGTATAACACAATATGATCTGCAGAAGAAACCAGAGTTCTGGCCTAGATGGAATATTGGTCCTATTCTCAGAAATGAAGACACCAGAAAAAAATGCTTGAAACAAACTCGGGTTTATTCATTACAATCTGAACTCCATATTAAACTATTTTATACCGGTTCTTTAATAGACTGTCCGTTGAGTTTGCCAGCATTTGGCAAACCCACCCTGACTCCAAGCTTGACATAACCAGATTCCAAGCTTGTTTTTCTTTGTCTGCAGCAAACTTCTGCAGTGATATATCACCTTTCAAGTCCACCTTCCCACAATGTGCAGGGCAGATGCTCAATTGTTGATGAGCAGCACTGAACAATTAAAAACCACTAGCACTCTGGAACACTGCATCCATCAGTGGGTTGTAGATCCATGGGTTCAGAGACCAGGGCACTGGGAATTCATTTCAGCTCTTTATTGTGACCTAGCAAGATGGTACAGAGATGCAAGGGAATCGAAACTGAACTAGAGAACCCCTCCAAAATCCCCAACTATAGACAACACAATAGATCTTCCCACCAGTGTGTGCTATTGATCAGTTTCAGTTTAAACTTACTGGTACCAGCAGTCTGTTTGGTGTAGCGGCTAGGAGTGCAGACTTCTAATCTGGCATTCCGGGTTCGATTCTGCACTCCCCCACATGCAGCCAGCTGGGTGACCTTGGGCTCGCCATGGCACTGATAAAACTGTTCTGACCAAGTAGTGATATCAGGGCTCTCTTTTACATGGCAAGCAGATGCTCTTCCTCTGAGCTATGGCTTCTGCTAATAACGCCTAGTCCCTTTTGCAAGCCAACTGAGGAAGGTTCCTAAAGAGGTGGTAAAAATGTTCCAAATAAATAAATAAATGTTACCTGTAATTCTCTGAGAGGAATGGATGGAAAACTGCCTTACCCAATATTGGGGCAGAAATGTGTTTGGCCCAAACCAGTTTATCATGATCTTCCCTAGCCCCTTTTCAAATGCTGCAATTAAATTTTTAGCATTATCTGAATTACATTATATCTGCCTTTTAAAATTATATCGTACATTGGATAAATTCTACCTATACTGATTTTTCTTTAATGATATGTATTTTGCCCTGGTGTTATCTATCCACCACTGAATTATCCACTAAAGCTTACAATGATTAATGAGAAGAATGTTCACGACTGAGATCTGGAGTCGAGAGCATATCCAATTTCTGATTTCTTGAAATTCCCCCTCCCCCCAAATTATAGCAACCTCAGGCAAACTTCCGGCAAAATTTCCATATCACATTTATCTTGTTCTAGGTTTCATTTCAGCCCTGTGGCTGCTGTTCGACAATTGCCGGCACTCTCTGTTTTATCACACGTCTTGAGTGAATTCCTTCCTTCCTATGTAGTGTTTGTTCAGTGTAGCTACACTGAACAGGAATAAGGCTCCGATCTGCCCAGATTTATCACAGGTTATGTTGAGACTATTCCTGGTCTAATTGCACTAAGTACTTGGGAAGGGAAACATATGAATGAATGAATGAATGAATGAATGAATGAATGAATGAATGAATGAATGAATGAATGAATGAATGACATTCTTCAGCTAAGCTCAAAACTGATTGCTGAGCCCAAATGTCAGCAAAGTGAAAACCTGTTCAAAATTCATTACAAGGTATGATTGATTCAGCAGAGTCAAAAGGAAATTACGATGGAAATGCAATCTAAAGTTGTTCTCTAATTTCTGTATATGTGTATAATTATTGAAAGGAGGAAGGGATGGAAGTCAATCAGCTCCCATTTTGGACAAATGGGAAGCTTTACAGTGGATACACAGATAGGCAGACAGACATAGCCTGGCAACTGGGTTTGATTATACCAGTTTTTCCGCTTGATTTTTTCCAGTTGCTTTCCTCACTACATAAATAATTGATAAATATTTTTTTTCTGTCCTGCCCTTCCTGTGAGGCTCATGGCGGGTAGGATCATTGTGTAAAATGTAGTAAGTTAGAAATCACCTTTCAAATAAAAACAATTCAAAGTCTAGTCCATCTGTCAACTAATTGAGCATTAAATGTTGGTATTCTTATTCTGGCAGTGAATTTTGCCTTGCTGTCCAAGTAGCTTCTCATCAAGGGTTGTTTTCAAGGGACTGTGATCATTTCTGCAGTGGATCAGATCCCGGCATCAGCAGTTTTAAATACCCAAAGGAAGTAAAGAACTCGACACAGAATCCTCCTGCCAGCATAGAATTCTTGCCTACCTACCTTACATTCTCAGAATCCGGAGAAGCAGTGAATTTCACTTTTCCTGCACATTGCAATTTGCATTTTGCGTATGTGTAATCCACAGATTTGTAGTCTTTCTTCCAGTCCGCCTCCATTTCTATCTCCATTTCCTTCTCCTGCATTGGTAACGTCATGGCTACCCATAAGAAAGCGCCCAGCTCCCACTCTACCCTGCCTCCAATTTGTTTTTTTAATGTCTCTTCGCATTATAACACAACCTTGATGGCATGAGATGATAAACTAATATGCCAGCACTCAGAGCTGAACATTTGCGAGTTGCAGAAGCCTCTCCATTCCCCTCATTTATCAATCCTTTTTGTTTACACCATAAAATAACATTACATTGTGGAGCTTCCTGTCTTTACTGTCACCTCGTTTTACCATCCCTGTTTACAAGGCAACATATTCTCTCGTTTCCTGAGCAGCAATCTCCACAGGTCGGAGGCTTGTGTGACAGTTTTCCAAGGACCGTTTATGCACTGGGAACTTCACTGCCCCAGCTCCTGCGCAGGAGCACAAATCGGGGGTGGATGAGGTACACCAGGCCAACTGCTCCCCCATGTGGTTGCAGGAAGAGGTGGGGTAACCTGCCAGGACTAAAACTCCAGCCTGCAGCCCAGCATGAAACATCCAGTGCATAATCGGTCAAGGAGAACAAGAGTGTTGGTGGCTGATTCTTGTGGGATTGGTGGGAGGAGGGAAAGAGCCCATGGGTGGAATGCACTGTCTTGCAGGGTGCTCATCTCCACACATAGCCCCTCTTTCCTGACTTAGGGAATTGTATGTACCAGGGTAGAGATAGGTTGTACTCCTGAGATACCACCAGTCGCCACTTCCCTTTTTATGATGATCAATGTTAATAATATGTGTAAATATGCGATGTGACAAATGCTAGCTAAACATGCGGGCAGATGGCAAATGGGGGAGATGTTAATAAGATAGCGGGGGTCACATGACTGTTTACTTTACTGTGTTACTGTACGTCAATGTTACCATGCATGTGCAAACACAAAGAAAGAAGGAAGGCATGCTGGGAGTTCACAGACAAAGGCAAATGAGGACAGAATACAGAGGGATGAATCTCGACAGAAAGAGGAAAACTCAAAGAAAAAGCACAACTGCCAAAGGACGAGAGCCAAACTGGATACTTAATCAAAGTTTCAATACAGTGAAAAAAGGAAGTCATAATTGTGGAAATGATCCATGTGGCCACAAGCCTGCCACCAGTTCGAGTTCTCCTACAGATGATCACATTGTAACGGCCATTCCTATTAACTGCACCTTTATTAGCCCAAAACAAGACAGTTTTCCAATTCAGTCGTTTTGCAGATGTGAAGCAACACTTGCCACCCGTCAATGTTACAACTAAGAATAAGATCTGACTCTAATCTGTGAGCTGGATCCTGAAGACTGGAGTATCAATTTCTACAAGAGACCAAACAAAGACTCTCTGATCTGCTGTTCAATGTGCTTATTTTAACCAAGGGCGAAACACATTACAAGGGTCCAATAAAGGCCTAATTGGAGAAGTCCACTGTTTTTTTCCCTGTGCAAAGCCTTCAGAATGTAAAGCATGCAGAATATATTTAATTATCTGTAAAAGAGAAGGATGTTGCTTTAAGTCTATGCGCTAATGAGGTAGAAATGTAAATAAAGAGCTATTACTCACACCTTCCTTATGTGTCCCAAATTGCATTGATTGTACTAAGAAAGCTAATGATTTTCTCTCTAACAGCACATCTATTAATGTTTGCTAAAGCTTTTCTTTTCTGCTTTAAATTACAACTTTGTCTTGAATCTCATACTTAAAAGATGAGGTAGATGCTGTTCGCGCTACCCAGAATATGGGGGAAAGTATGGGAAGGAGCAGATGGCTGCATGTGGACTAAAGAGGATGAATATCCAGCCAGATGTTCTGTTTTGGATGAAATGGGAGGAAGGTCTCTTTTCACCATCAACAAGGATGTGGTGGGGACCACTGGACCAAAATGGACAAGTGTCATAGAGATCTGGGGTTGTAGTAAGCAGAGGAACTGAGCAGGACTGAGCAAATATCTGTCAGGATCCAATGGGGATAACAATGAGTTGTATTCTTGACATTGTTCATCTTATAGCCAGTAACACAATCAAGATCAGCAAATAGACCATGACAGAACATGAGTCATCAGTGTGAGGGCAAACGGGATTTTTGGGTGTATTAAAAGAATTATAGTGTCCAGATCATGCAAGGTGATGTTACCACTTTACTCCACTCTGGTTAGACCTCACTTGGAGTACTGTATTCAGTTTTGGGCACCACAAATGAAGAAAGAAGCTAGAGCGTTTCCAGAGGAGGGCTACAGAGATGGTATGGGGTTTGGAGACCAAGATTAAAAACAAGGAGGTCTGCAGAACAATCTTTTAAAATTATTACAATTATCAAAAGGGGGGTTAAAATTTCTACCAATATAATCTACGATGCCTGTATGCATGCATACGCAAAGCATCATAAAGCTAGTGGGGGGTGAAGTATGGAATGGCCAGTGGAAGGCTTGGGAGGTGAGAAGAAGATGATATAGTTTAGAGAGAAGGGAAGAAAGTAGAGCAGGAATAGAGGAAAATATGTGCTAGGGTGGGAAGAGCCTTTCACCTCCCATGAGTCCTTGGGAGTCCCCCTTTTGTAAATATTTGGATTGTACAATCTTGCTGGTGTTGATGGTTAGAAAACTGCCATTCATATTAATTTATTTTCCTCCATATTCAATGTAAAATTAGTTGGGCATTCTGGGGGTGGCTTTTGCTTCTTGATTTATAGGTTCGCCAAGATTCTGGGGGAAGTAGGTGGATATGGCTGTGTGATATTATTATTGTTACAATTGATCAAATCACTTTTCCAGTTTTTTATGTGAACAAGACTTAATTGTTCTTTGTATAATTAATACAGTGGAACTTTTTTCTTGATCTAGAATGTATGGCACAGTCACAAAGCACTATGGATTGGCAGTTTAAACCATTGCAGGTACCCATTTTAGGCTAAAATCTCATCTCACTGCATTTGAGTTACAATGATACTTGGAAAATGTACAGCCAAACAGATACTGATGAAAGATAATGAAGGTATTTTGCTGCCAGGATGAATAGGAAACCCAGTAGCTTGAAATTCAGGTTAGAAGACAGGATTACATCACTACAGATGCTTGAAAATGAATTGGGCTACTGATTCAGGTTTATTATCTCGAATCAACAACTCTTCCTGCTGACTTTTGTGATTCAATTATACCTTCTTGTTTGGGACTTTCTAAAATCGCCTTGGGATTGTAGGAAAGTCTACACTATGCCCATCTTTAAATCTCAAGCTCAAAATCCAGCTATATTATGCTTCGATTTAAAAGGAGAGAGACCAATTTTGCCATCATAATCTTTGGTTCTGTCCCATGATGAAGGTTTTGAAATGTTCATGTTCCCTCTCCAGAGACTAGCTCAAGATTTTTTTAAAAAATAATGATTAATAAACAATAATGAAATAATAATGAAAAATTAACAATGATTTCCAAAAAATAAAAGAGCTAAAACAACATAAAATTATCAATATTAAAGACCATCAGGACAACACATAATAAAACAGCTCTCAAGCTAGAAGCAGATCCTAAAAATGAATGTGCCCCCCCCCGCAGCCCACACATTTTATTTTGTCATGAAGAATAACCCAAAGGTAACCTAATATTTAGATACAATTTAAACATAAATGTGACCACACGGGGGCACATTTGGTGCAGGTGATACAAGAGGAATGTCAGGCTAAGGATGTGAGCAATAATTAGCCATCATGGGGCCTCCAGTGCTAGAGCTTGCTGTTATTTGAGGAAAGATTCACAGATTTAGAAGTGGCTTAAAGAAAGCTCTGAACTGTTCAGTTCAGAATCCCCAGCAGTTCATCAGACTCACATTCTTATATCCAAAGAAACCCCGATGGACACCAAGCTGCTATTATACATTGATCATTTTCTTGGGCACGTGCCAGCCGTTTTGGTATGGTCCATAAAGCAGTTATCTATGTTACATGCATTTCCACATTATCATTTCTGTTGTTGATTCTTTGTAAAGGTAAAGGTAAAGGTATCCCCTGTGCAAGCACCGGGTCATGTCTGACCCTTGGGGTGACGCCCTCTAGCGTTTTCATGGCAGACTCAATACGGGGTGGTTTGCCAGTGCCTTCCCCAGTCACTACCGTTTACCCCCCAGCAAGCTGGGTACTCATTTTACCGACCTCGGAAGGATGGAAGGCTGAGTCGACCTTGAGCCGGCTGCTGGGATTGAACTCCCAGCCTCATGGGCAGACAGCTTCAGACAGCATTTCTGCTGCCTTACCACTCCGCGCCACAAGAGGCTCTAGATTCTTTGTAGAGGAACCCAGATGTCTTTCCTTCACAATGTGTTCCTGTTGAAGGGTTATTGCATTTCCCCAGTCCTCAAAAATGAAGGACAAAATTAAAGAAGAGTTGGTTTTTGCACCCCACTTTTCACTATCTCAAAGGGGCTTACAATCACCTTCCCTTCCTCTCCCCACAACAGACACATGTGAGGTAGGTAGGGCTGAGAGAGCTCTGACAGGACTGCTCTGTGAGAACAGCTCTATCAGGCCTGTGACTAGCCCATGGTCACCAGCTGGCTGCATCTGGAGGAGTGGGGAATCAAACGTACTTGGCCAGATTAGAAGCTCTTAACTGCTACACCAAGCTGGCTCTAAAATTGAAACTTGTTTCCCCAAAAGAATTCCTTTGGAAAATGAGAGTGATAACTTCTTCATCCCTTCAGGACAAAAAAAAAGGAAATGTTTCTTTACACGGTAAATGATTAAAATGTGGAATTCACTGCCAGAAGATGTCATGATGGCCATTGATGCTGATGGTTTTAAAAGGGAATACTAGAGGATTCATGGGATTCATGGAGGGTAGGTCGATCAGTAGCCATGGTGACTAAAGGGAGTATTCAGAGGCAGTCAATATGTGAATCCCAGAGCCCAGAGGCAACATCAGGGGATGCTTTTGGCCTCTACACCCTGTTGTTGGACCTCTGGAGGAAATGGTTGGCCACAGTGTGAGACTGGATGATCTAGCAGTGCTCTTCTTATGTCCTTATGTTTGCCCTTCCTTGATCATGCCATTGTATGAACTATATTATGGTTGGTCTTGTGGATGGCAGCTACCTAAGGATGAAGCTCCTTCTAGAGGGCTCACTACTGATCCCTGACCTGATGCAGCATAGCAACAGCCATGGATACCTATCCTGTATCTCGGGTGGTAGAAGCCAGACTGGAAGAATTGAAATGGGGAGCTACTGGTATGGCACTTACAAAAGAAGCCCGGGGGCTATATTACTCAGAGCCTCATCCAACATGTGAGTCCTCAGGGGGCTAATGGAGCCAAGAAACAAAGCCTCTAAAGTACAAAAGGATGGCTATCACAAAGTTTCACCCTATCTTCCTGAATTTCATCGCTTTTCCCCCCCTGTGCTGGCTGTGTGCCATCCCTTGAAACAGCTGGAGCTTATTTCTCTCATTTCTTTACACAGCAGTAAACAGAAATAATCTATTTCTTCTCCCCCTGGCTAATGTCCTTCCACCAAGGCTATTCCATTATCCCTCTTCCCATTCCCCTTCTTAGATGATTTCTTGGGGGCTGGGAGATTGAGGACTACCACCATGTTTTGGGGTTTCTTGTTGTATGTTTTTTTTTGTTGTCCTTGGACTGTTTTAATGGGATTTCATTGGGTTTTATAGCATGGATGGTTGTAACTCGCCATGAGCCGGTTTGGGGAGTGGAGGGAAATAAATTAAAATAATAATAATAAAATAATAATTATTACGACAAGATATGGAAAAATAAGAACTTTTCTTTATATAGCACTTGAAGTTGTCAAATATATATATATATATATACATCCTCTCACTGATCCTTGCAAAAATACTATGTGTGTGGGTGAGGTTGGAGGCTTGCATAAGCCTACCTAATGAGGACATGACTTGAGGAAACATTTGTGCTGCATATTTCAAAGACCAGTCTTACAACCACTCCACTAGGGGTGGGCAGGGATCAGCAGACGAATTGAAGTCCATTGTGACTTTTGGCTGGTTCGTGGAGCAATGTTTGTGAACTGAAGAATCACCACAAACTTTCAGAAATTTTGATGAAGTTTGTGAAGAGCAGGAAGCAGAAGTTTAAAATCTTTCTTTCTGCACAACCCCCCCCCCCCAGCTCAGTGTCAGGTTGCTCCCAACTGTTCAGCTGTTCAGTTTAAATGGCTGCTTTCCACTCCACATGAAAAGGTGCAGGGAGCAGAAAGCAGGGGGTCACATGGCTATGCACCTGGGCTGCCCCTTAAAAAAAGCCCCTTTAAACATCTGATTCCATGTTTAAAGGAACAGCCTGCTCCCAAGGCACTGCTGTTTAAAGGAGCTTTCTTGGGCAGTCAGTGCTGCCAAAAAAGCCCCTTTAAACAGTTGAGCTCTGGGTGCAATCTACTCTGCAGGGCTCAGTCATGTAAAACAACTTTCTTTGGCAGCCAGGCACCAGTGCTAGTTACCTAAGAATGCCCCTTTAAACAGCTGAGCCATGGGAGCAGTTTACCTCATGGGGCTCAGCTGTTTAAAACAGCTTTCCAAGCCCCTGGGGATGCAGCCCAAGAACAATAATCTCATTTTCCACAGCTGATTTCTGACATCTAAGCAAGAAAGACTATACAGAAGTTGGGGATTTCATTTGCCTTGAAAAGTATATTATTTATATTCCTTTCATTGGTTTAGTGAATTACCTTATCAACATCAGCTGGCATGTAATGAATTATGGTTCAAAGATAGCATGATTTGTTACTGTTCTATATGAATGGCAAAAAAAATCCAAAATAGATCAACGAATGATCAAATAATATAACTCTTCATAAATGTTTTCTGAAATACTGGCACTATGTTCAATAGCATGGAAACTCTTTCTACTGACTAATACTATTTTTTTAAAGAAATCTATCTAACCATAAACAGAACATATTTTAATTTCAGTGCTATTATGACAAACAAACATTTATCTGAGTAGCAGTGACAACTGAGGGGAAATGTTTTGTTAGATTGCATGAAGACAACTCTTTCCAGGACTTCAAATGAAGGCCAATTGCAGGCTTTTAAAAAAAAGCACTAGGTTTTGGTATTTATCCTCCTAATCACAATATACCAAATGTTTATAACTGCTTAGTGAAGTGCTGAAATTGATTGGTTTAAAACATCCTGACTAGAAGGGATAATGGTAGGACAATTTTTGCTGAGGCAAAGGCTCAGAACACTCCAAACAGGCCAGAGATTCTTGGTGTAGTGGTTAGGAGTGAGACTTCTAATCTGGTGAGCCGGGTTTGATTCTGCGCTCCCCCACATGCAACCAGCTGGGTGACCTTGGGCTCGCCACAGCACTGATAAAGCTTTTCTGACCAAGAAGTAATATCAGGGCTCTCTCAGCCTCACCCACCTCACAGGGTGTCTGTTGTGGGGAGAAGAAGGGAAGGCGATTGTAAGTCACTTTGAGCCTCCTTTGGGTAGAGAAAAGCGATATATAAGAACCAACTCTTCTTCTTCAGTAATATCAGGGCTCTCTTAGCCTCACCTACCTCACAGGGTGTCTGTTGTGGGGAGAGGAAAGGGAAGGCAACTGTAAGCCGCTTTGAGCCTCCTTTGGGTAGAGAAAAGCGATATATAAGAACCACCACTACCACCACCACCACCACCACCTCCTCCTCCTCCTCCTTCTTCAAAATCATTATCTAAGGCAAAACACATTTGAGTCCAGAAGCACCCTGGAATCCAACACTATTTTCACTGCATAAGATTTTGAGAGTCAAAGTCCCCTTCATCAGATACAAGTAGGAATGCAGATGTTTCTATCCTAGTCAGAAGGCGGGATAGGTGTTTCAGTGCGGGAATTCGGGATGCAGAGGTACAACTCATATTGCAATCAGCTTGATTAGATCAGAGGGGAAATGCTTGGGGGTAGAAAATTAGCATCCATGGCGAGATACTCATGGAAATCAAATCATTCCTCAAGGTTCAACAACACAGAAACGGAAAAGTTTTGCGAAGGAAGAAAGTGGTGCATTATCTTAAACTCCCATTTCTCCTTCTCGCGCTTACCCTGCTTATGGGAGAGAAACTTCAGGCAAGCCGTTCCTGCGTTTAATGTGCAATTTACTTGCAAGAGCAGGCTCATATTAACCAAGACCTCATTTGCAGACTTCCAAAGCAATTCCAAGGGTGCAGCAGATAGGGTATTATTATGGCACTTTAATATTCAAGCAATGTCAGAAAAGTCCTAGGCATGTTACAGCCAGCAAATGCTTTAGTGCCCTTGTCTAAAGAATCCTGAAATGTAGTTCTCGCCTTCACAATTTTATTTCCAACATGGAGATTTATTTGGGTTCAAAACATACATGTTACTGGTTTGATTTATGTATTTATTTATACATTTATTTCCTTCCACCTTTGACTCAAGGTGGCATTCAGAGACTTCCATTGGCGCACTGATCAGTGTCTTAGCTACTTAACTTCAGCGAGCACTGCAGTCCCCAAAAAGGGCTGTGGCTCAGTGGTACGGCAACGGCTCAGGATGCAGAAGGTCCTGGGTTCAATCCCTGGCATCTCCAGTTTAAAATAATCTAGCACTGACTGTGAGGGATGAAGGAACGGATTCAGTATAATGCAGGTTCATCTGTAAGCAAAGTTAAACCCTTCTAAATCCATCAACTTCCATGATGGAGGAGAGGTTTGAACCTGGGCCTCACCGAGTTTAGCCCAGCATTCTAACCACTATACCACACTGGGAAATCACTTCCCTCATCATGCAGTTTTGTCTGGTTGTTGAAGCAGCAATGCACCTAGAAGTCCCAGTGGTACAAGCAGCCTGAAGCACTTTTCATCTCCTCCAAGTAATAAAACACACTCCCGTTTATACTTCCCAGACATATCTCCTTTTAGATTTAAAACTACTCTCAAGTGCTATGACATGTATTTAGAGGCAACGTGCTCAAGGCAAAATACTTGTACATAACCTCGATGGCATCCCTGCATGCAAGTCTGGCAAACCACGTATGTGAGATGCCCATGGGGTACCAGCGCAACGTGTTGGCCTACTGCAACAATGTGCTTGACGTCAGGGGTAGTCAACCTGTGGTCCTCCAGAGGTCCATGGACTACAATTCCCATGAGCCCCTGCCAGAAAAATCTGGCAGGGGCTCATGGGAATTGTAGTCCATGGACCTCTGGAGGACCACAGGTTGACTACCCCTGCTTTACATGGTGTTGCCCTAGCTAGAGGCTGCAGCTCGTGCATGGGTGCTTTCCTTTGGCCTTTTGAATCAATGACTGTATCCCTTTTGACGGAAGTCGCAGGGAGATACGAAGACTCCTATCCCAGTACTGGCGGCAAGAGCAACAGTACAGCCATGCCGCTTTCCCTCCTTGTGGAACTGCCGTATTTTAAAATCTTATAAAGGCAAATCAAAGGCAACTGCTCTCCCTCCCATCCTGCAATCAGGGAAACAGCTGGCATAATATAAACGGCAGGCAATTTTAAAGGGCAGCAATCGACAGGATAGAATAAGAGAACTTCATGGCAGCAGAAAATCAGGGAGACTACAATTTGGCTGGAACAGCCTGCTACAGAATATTGACCATGCAATCTTAAGTGGAGTTACACCCACGGAAGTGAAAGGGCCTAGAAGAGTACAACTTTGGTTAGGGTCACTGGTTGTGTTTCTTCGACACATCTTGTCCTGTTATGGTTGGTATATGTGTGTAGTGTTATTTTTGTACGGTTTTTTTTTTACGGTAAGGGGTTTTTATGGGGGTTTTAAATGTTGTGACTCGCCTCAAGCCTTCCAGAAGAGGGTAGTAATAAATCTAATTCATAATAATAGTAATAATAATACTGCTGGTTAATTTGATCATAACTACAAACAGGAGGTGTGATGTCATTTAGAATCACAGAATCAAAGAATCACAGAGTTGGAAGGGGCCATACAGGCCATCTGGTCTACCCTTGTCACATAGCTCCAACCTGAACGGGGACCCTATAGGGCTGCAATCTGTTCTCGGTCAAAATCTTGTTTGACTCTCAGAAGCACAGAATGCAACGATTACATTTTTTCTCTATCATATTGGAAATGAGAAACAAGAAACATCCCAAAAGATTTCTGAAAAGTATTGATTCTTTCAACGTGGCAGTAAAATCAGCTTCTTTTGAGTCAGCAAGGCCACCCGAACGGTTTACTCTCAGTTCATAAATGTCCTTTTATGTTACTTAAAAATATTATTTTCTAAAGTACAAAGGAAATGTTCTGGGCAGTGGGATTGCCATCCCAGCCTGGGGTCGCAGTGCCCTCCGCTGTGGTGACCTGCTTATGTTGAGACTCTCCTCAGGACTCAGATGGGGGGGGTGGATTCTGCACACCCCTGTCCTCCTTCTCCTCCCTGCCAGCACTACTGAACTTGGCCTGGGTTGGTGACTGACATCCCACGTGGTCTATTGTTGGAGCTTCCTTTTATCTTTCCCCACTCCCCTTCTGGTCATTCCTTGGAAGCTGGACCTGCCCCTCAGACACATGCTCTGGACACTGGGTCACCACTGGTCCTGGGGCTATGGAGCTCCACTCCCAGCTTATCCTGGATCCAGGGACTCTGGGACTCCACTCCCAGCTTATCCTGGCCCTTTTGTGTAAGGCATGCCTGCATGAGTCAGGGGCTGTCCAATGCTGCAGCACATGTCCCACCACTTCTATCAGATTTCTGTTAACCTCCCCCATTGATATCTTCTCCAGGCATGCTTTTCAGACAGGGAGGCATGTTCTACCGTCTGTCCCAGTGAACTGCAGGTGTTTCCCAGTGTCTCCTTGCTGGTTGTGACTGCCTTGCCAGGCTTCCCTTCATTCCAGTCCAGATCTGGCTTCTGTGAGTTACATTCCACTGTGCTCTCACTTGGTTGGCCCTTGATGCCCCACAAGGTCACCTCCAACATCACCTTCATCTGAGATGGGGAGCTGCCTCATCCTTAGGGCAGCAGTATGTCTTGCAGGGATGTGGAACAGGGCTTTCATTGCCAAGTCTTGGAACAGGGTGGTTCTCTCCTTGGTCTGGAACTAAGTCCAGACCCAGTAGAGAGAAGTCTGGACAGGCATCATTGCCATAAACACTTTAAGGCATCGATGTATTAGCACACAACATACTTTGTAATTTATTGACTTGGGTCACGTCACTATCTAGAAGGAAATATTGTCTGAGAAGAAAAAGGGAAATCAATACCTACCTTGAGGGTTATCTAGTCTTGAAATGGTCTCACTGCAGACATCAATAAATGTCCGTTACACTGTGTGAATATATATTTAAGCTTGTCTCCTTAAGAAAACTAAACTTCACTAATGCCTAAAAAGATTAGCTTCATCATAGGCTTAAACAGGGCAGTCATTTAGAAGGTCCAGTTCTGAGACTCAGCCAGGATCCACAAAAAGCTGAAGTTGGCCAGTTTTTCAGGACTCTTCATTAGACTGTGAAATTTATTGGCCAAGACAAGGCCCTGACATAACAGACACGAAGCCACAAAGAGTGACACTGAGGTGTCATGTGGGATCATAACTGGGATGGTAGAAGGGGAAGGAGAAAACCAAGCACCTATGAAGAGAGACTTGAGATGCCACGTAGAGGCCCAAGAAAGGCCTGGTCTATGCAGCAGAATGGGGAGGCAGAAGGCCATTCCATAAAAATAAGAGAGAAGCAAAACAGTGGAGTTCATTCTACTACCTCAGCACTTAATGACCTAATTTCCGACTCATCCTGCTGTCTGGCTTTTAGATGTTTCAATATTTACCCATAGCAAAATGGAGCTACTTCCTCCCTGTCTGTGTCACTTCTTTATTTACTGTTAAGATTTCGAAGGATCCCAGAGGAAGAAAACTGACAAAATGAATATGCAGATGGGAGCATGACATCTTTGAGTCTAAGGACAAGTCTTTATCATATTGCCTCAGCTATTCCTTGCCTGTTTTCACCATTGTCACACTGCCTACAGCCAAAAGGAAAGGTAGGGTGCAAATGTTTCAATAAATAACTGCCTCACCCTCATAGATGAGGAAAATGGTTTTGATAAATAAATGATTGCCATAACTGAGAAAAATGCTCCATAAACTGGCTCAAGTCACTGAAGATTACACAGAAGTCACTGTCACTATGACACCTTTTTGTGTTTTTCCATTTCTTTACTGAACATTACCCTGGAGGGACAGAGACTGGGGGTGGAGGAGATGACAGACCGACAAGGGACAACATAAGTGAAGACCCTGGCAGCAAAATATTGTGAGAATTTAAGCCAAGTCTGAAATATGATGAGTGTCATCCAAGATGTTCAGCATGCAGGAGTAACCATTTTTCATTCCCGTCTTGAAAGGAGCAAGTTCAAATTCAGGGGAGGAAATGGTATGGGAGTTTTCTTTTTATACTGAGGTAATCTTCATATATATGTATGTGTAAAGTACCGTCAAGTCACAGATGATTTATGGTGACCCCAACAAGAGGCTTTCCAGGAAAGTGAAGAGGAGAGATGGTTTGCCATTGTATTCCTCTGTAGAGTCTACCTTCGCAGGTCTATCTTCCAAGTATTGGCCCTGCTTAGCTTCCAAGATCTGATGAGATTAGGCTAAACCATACCACATTCCCAATCTTCCTTCAGACAAATAGAAAGACAGATATAGATATCTATCACGGTTGCAGGTAGCAAGCTCCCCCTCACTGTGGCCTTTAAACAGTGGCTGGACAGATACTTATAATGGATACCTTTAGGCTGATCCTACACTGACCAGGGGGTTGGATTAGATGGCCTGTATGGAGCATTCCAACTCTATGATTCTATGATATATAATAATGCAAGCATGTACAACAATAGAAGTTAATGCTGTCAATATGTACAATGGTCAACAAAAGGTCCTTTCCGTATGCCATAAATTTAACGTCACACCTACCTTGTGAAGACACTATTCTAGGCACTCTGCATGACGTCGCCAACATCCAGCAACTCGGCAGTAACGGGCTGTCTACATTCTCCATTTTAAAGTTGGGGAATCACATAAAGTGGATTCCCACACCTATTTAGCGCTCGCTAAGGGAGAGCAACCAGCAGGCCATCAGACAAAGAAATGTGTGGAGGCGAAGAAGCACTACCTCTGCCTCCCATGTCCTGTCCTTGCACCCACCTCCCATCCCGACTTCTGGGGGATGGGAAGTGGTATTTAAAAATTGAGAACAGCCTGGAGCAATGAATAGGCGGACAAGTGTGCAGGCGATGCCAGAAATAATTTTCTCCCAAAGTTGTTACACAAAGCATGACTATCTAAAGTTACCCCCCCCCCAATATCAGGAGAAAGATTAATTTTAAAAAGTATCAAAACTTGAGATTCCATGACAGATGGTGTTCAAAAAGTACCTTGCATCTATGATTATATGCATAGGCGTTTAAACAGAGAAGTATTATTTTTAAAAAATAGCGGGCCTTATGGGACCTTTAAAACATGGAAAAAGGGGATTGGCTAACTGGCTTGATTGACAGATGGAAAAGAGTTGCATATAAACCACGCTGCTGGCTTCTGCAATTTCTAGCAGCACTTGTGGAGGGTAAGAAGCAGGGAAAAGCATCAGACTGGAGCGAGACTGCAAAAAGTTACAGAATGGCTGGGAGACCGATAATATTTAGCTCTACACCATTCAGCTGGTGTAACGCTATTTTTAATGATGTGCAGAAATGCCCAAACATTTGGTATCCAGTTCACATACTGGTGGTAAAATACATTCTTCTTCTGCATTTCCTGCATCATAGGGTAATTCCCTCCCCCTAAAATGAGATGTACAAAGAAATATCATGTATGAATATGAATTTAGGGATGTGTCAAGAACTGTCCACTTCGGTAATTCTCCATGATTGAAAGATGTCTCCCTATCTTGCCTTGTTTCAAAACTAGAATCAAAATGCTAGGAATACCTAGACTCGAGTCTAGCAGCACTTTAGAGACCAACAAGATTTTGGAGGTATAAACTTTTTAGAATCAAGGGTCTCTTGTCAGATTTAAGTTGAATTGGAGATTTCTGAGCTCTCATATCTCGGTCAGAAGGTGCAAGGGGGATTTCAAAGAATGAACACAGTTTTGCAAAGATACAATCCACAATCAGTTTAATTACAGCAAAGAGCAAATACTCAGGGCCAGGGGATAACTTAAGTAAATAAATATTTTATCCATTAGATTTCTATCCCATCCACCAAGGAATTCAGGTTGGCACACACACAAGACAGACTGGCCAAAAGCCACCCAATGTCCTTAATGGAAAGGGTACGTGTACGTTTGTAGAACAAGAGCATTCCTGCTCCTGCTGAACCCCGTTGGCATCACACGTGGGTTTTCTCAGTGTTCCTGCTGCTTTGTGGAATATCTCCCACCCTGCAAATCATTTCGTCAGCTAACAAACTGTCAGTCATGGAGTAGGCAAGAGGCAATGATGTGGAAGTATGGGAAAGCGACACCACTGTGGGGGAAATGAAACTTCTCGCTTTTTTCTCCATTACACGGAGCTTTGTATCTGTCATGCTGCTCTGCTTTCCTTCCAAGTTCCTATCTGAGCACCTTTTTGTCATAATCAAAAAGAGCATATTTGTGGGTTCAAAGCATTGGGTCAAGAATAGCCAATTTATAGACTTGCTTTGCTTCCTCAAACAGGGCTTGTTCTTAATGCGTCCCTGTTTTTGAAGTTAACTCATTCTGCAACAGGGCTGACAGGTCTGCATTGGTAACTGCGTGGAGATTTGGGGGATGCAGCCTGGAGAGGGGAGAGACCACAGCAAAGTACATTGCCTCCATAGCATCCCTTTTCTCCAGGGGAACTGATCTCTGCTGTCTGGCGATCAGCAAGAGATCTCCAAGTCCCACCTGGAGGCTGGCAACCCTACTCTATAGACCAGAAGAACTCCGCCCACCCACCCCCTGCTCCTTCCTGCTATATTTGTCAAATGGCATGAGAGGGTTGTTCAAACGCCATCCTAATTTTCTAATGCTTCAAGATATTGGTTACATATATTCCATAAATTTTTCCTCATCCTTTAATGTCAATTCCTGTCACAAGTCAAAGAAAGGGATAAAAAAAAAGATATATAATTTTTAAAGGCATTTTGTCCTCTCAACTTTTCTGAATAACATGCATTGAAGTGCCAAGGGTCACAGTTCTCAAAAATATTACCGAGACTCTTCACATGGGAATCTTTGTCATCCTTTTTCTCATTCTTTCCCTTTCTCATTTAGGAGCTAATAGAAAGTTCTCGTCTGGTTTTCTACTCATCGGCCTCTGTAACATAATGGTGATAATTTTAATACAGATTTGGTGCCCTATATCCTTATTTTATGTTATTTTTTTTTAAAAAAGAAATAGCTGGGGAGAAAAACAGTAGTTTTGACATAGTTAAGCATGATGAAAGAATTTAAATTTGAAATGAGAAGTTTTTAGTGCTATGCTTAAAATTCAGCGAACGCTCAATAAAAAAGGCAGCGCTTTCATTTTATTTTAGGTTTTATGGAGAGATCTCTTCAGTACGATTGGAAATATGAATTTCATTTATACGTAAATGGACAAATACTGCTTTCTAAAATCCCAGGTCTCTCATATTTCTGATCTTCTTTATTTTTTCATTTGTCTGTCCATGAGTCTGGGGGTGTGACGATACCCCTGTAGAGCAGGGGTAGTCAACCTGTGGTCCTCCAGATGTTCATGGACTACAATTCCCCTGAGCCCCTGCCAGCGAACGCAACAACACAAGATTGTGGTAAAAATAAACTGAAGGACGGGAGAATACTCTTGTAAACCTTGGGTTCCCATAGAGGGCAACTGTCTAAATAAATATATAATAAGATTCTAATCTAAAATTTAACCCAGGGTTTAGTATCACAGTTGTAGCGGAGGGAAACGAACTTCAATTAACTGCACGGACGTCACTTCCATATATTACAGATGGCCAAAATTAGTTTGTAGCCAGGAATGTGCTCTGCAGGAGAAGGTAAAAGGATGCCGAGGGAGCAAAGCGCATGTGAAAGCTCAACCGCAAGCTCGATCCACAAATGATGATGATGTTATCCATTCAGCCGTGTCCGACCCTCCCCGATTCTATAGGAAAGTCTTTGCTCCACGATATTCAATCCACGAATATCGCAGGCTAATGTTCGTTTGTTGTGCAATCCGAGTGCTGGCAGAGAATGAATTACAAAACTACATGCAGTATATTTCATATGCATGCTGAATATTTTGCATCGTAGTGAGCATTAACAAAAAGCAGGTGCATGGGACAAAATACGATACAATAGCCCAAGTGAGCATTAGACACTACCAGTCCTGAAGCACTGTATACCACTGTCTCAGATCCACAGAGATTATGCACATGCCAATTGAAAAGAGACCACAGGTCCATAACCTCCGCTTTCACAAGCCCACACATGATGTCCAGAAAAATGCCACCATAATTACCAAGATGGTGATCTATTACACCTGTGGTCTCCATATCATGCCTCAAGCACTGAGACACGGATTCCTTCCATCCACCAACAAAAAAACCTGAGCAGTTCCACTTTCATTGCTGATATCAGATTTTGTGTCTTTTGTCCACAAAAGACATCCTGCCAGCTGACAAGGCATTTTCTTGATGAGAAATGGCTCTGCTATTTGGGGCAATAGCACACGATGGAAAATGAACACATCCTTTTTGGTAAACTAACCAGTGTGAAGTGATTCCAATATCCAAAGATCCACGGCAAGGTTGTTTGTAAAAGTGGCTTCAATGCCACTGATTTTGGTATCAATGAATGGGAAGGTTGTGCAAATGATGGGGACTGCTGGAATCATTGACCCTGATCTGGCCCACCAAATGATGAGCAGAAACATCTCCAACTCCAGGACAAAAAAATCTGCATCTTATGGAAACATCTGCGACAGGTTCTACTGATTCAAGACATGCGATTCAGGTTATTCTAAGCAATGCAAATAGATATTCCAATCCCATCATTGACTGCATCCTTCTTATAGAAAGTCAATCAATCCATTGGCTAAATAAATAAATCCTCTTGCAAAGGAATGTAACTGGAAAGGTTCAAGCGGCAAAACAGATTGCACAGTTACTATGTGTACACAGTGCAATCTGGATTTAAAGAAAAACAAAGCAACTGGCTAAATAAATGGACAGTTGTGAGAATCAGACACTATAGGACTGCCCTAAGTCAAGATACACCCTTTAGGATGCACCCTTTAAATGGACTTGGAAGAAGATTTGTAGTTTTACATCCTCAAAGGCCAAGCAGTGCTCCTTTTGCTGTCAGTGAAGTAGGCTTGAGGAGTGGAGAACACAGTGGCCTTAAATTTCTTAGGACAAACTGATCTGAGATAATTTCTGAAAACAAGCAAAAATATTGATCTTGTGCTGCTTCTGGTTCATGGTGGGGACCGGGTGATTCTACAGCTTAAGAGGGGCCATGGCTTACTGGCAGAACACCTATCTTTGCATGCAGAAGCTCCCAGGTTCAGTCCCCCGCAAACAGACCAAGTAGGGGGGGATGTGAAAGACGTCATGGAGAGGTGCTCCAAGTCTGAGTAGACCTGTGATAGACCAGAGGTCTGATACATTATAGGACTGCTTTTTAAGTGTTCCAGCTAAGGACTTGGTTTCCTGCCTGAAGCGCAATGAATGTAAAATGTCAGAGAGATGCAGGCGCTTACAGCAGGCCTTCGCCCCATGCAGTTGCATGGCACTGTAATCTCATTGCACACAACCACTGAAAGCACAGTAGGTGCCAAAGATAAATCAAAGTATTTAAGTTTCTTCTTTCTCCTGTTCTTTTAAAAAAAAGCTATTCCAGACATAAAACAAATATTAGTTGTCAGCAAGGGCTTTAGAGCCTGCATGCCTACCTACTGCATAATTCCTTAATGAGGCAGGTTCTTAAACCATATATCCCATACCTGATAGAGTGGAACCGCTCGGAGGAGTCCATTCTTTCTTACTCAATAAATACACAAGTACACTGCTTCTTTCTTTCCTACTTTTCTTTTTTAAAAAATCTATTATTCTTCCGTGACCTTCCAGTCCATTAGGCAACAATATCATTAGCCTAATTTCCCCCTTTCCTCCATCTATTGCTTACTAATGTAAAACTGTACAACCAAAGTCTATGAAGTGTGCTACATGAAAGGATGACCAGACCGCACGCCATCAAAGCAAATGAGTACAGGAAGCAGCATTCGGAAAGGTATCTGTAAGACCATTTATGCACTGGAAGTTTCATGATGGGCTGCACGCTGGAGTCTTAGTCATGGCAGGTTGCTCCACCTCTTCCTGCACCCACATGGGGGAGCATTTGGCCTGATGTGCCTCATCTGCCCCAATCTGTGCTCCTGCATGGGAGATGGGGCAGTGATGTTGCCAGTGCATAAATAGTCTAAGAGAGGCTCTGTGAAGTTAATCAGACATTCGCAGATGTTTGTGAACATCAGTTGTAGGTCCTGGCAAGAATGCCAGAGGAAATGCATTTTGTCAAAGAGAGGATAACACACCAAGCTTTGCTCAGGCACAAATACCATTTCCCACAAAATTATCACTAAATGATTTTCTTTGTAAATCGTTTCAAATGCCACTTCATCCCATCTTGAAGCACAGGGATAGCTCCCAGGCTCCCAATTGGGAGTGGGGATTGCGAAACCCCAGGTTCTGTTGCCCATTGGCACTAGAAGCAAAATGAAAATATTTTAAAAACCCAAGGCTTTATCTACCCTTATAGGGATTATAGTAGTTCCTGGTGATTCCTAGAGCTAGTCTGCTAAGTGATAAAAAGTAGTTCTGAAAATCAATGGAAGAGTTTGGAACTTCCAGTTCTACCACAGAGTTTCTGGTGATTGCTAGAGCTACCCTTTGTTACTTCTGGGTAGCTCTAGGAATAACCAAACTCCATGGGGAAAACTTCAGGATGACTGAGTCCATAAATTAGGTGAGTGGGAAACAATGTGGAAAATGAATTTTAGTGTTGGTAAGTGTAAAAAGTAAAGGTATCCCCTGTGCAAGGACTGGGTCATGTCTGACCCTTAGGGTGACGCCTTCTAGCGTTTTCATGGCAGACTCAATACGGGGTAGTTTGCCAGTGCCTTCCCCAGTCATTACTGGTTTGGCCCCCCAGTAAGCTGGGTACTCATTTTAACAACCTCGGAAGGATGGAAGGCTGAGTCAACCTTGAGCCGGCTGCTGGGATCGAACTCCCAGCCTCATGGGCAGAGCTTTCAGACTGCATGTCTGCTGCCTTACCACTCTGTGCCACAAGAGGCTCTGTTGATAAGTGTAAGGGGATGCATATGGGGGGGGGGGTGTCACAGCTTCAAAGACTTATGGGGTCTGAACTTGCTAAGAAAGAAAAAGATCCAGGGATCAAGAGTTGTAATTATAATGTCTCTGCATAGATCAGGGGTGGCTGAACTGTGGCTTCCCAGATGTCCATGGACTACAATTCCCATGAGCCCCTGTAGTCCACAGACTATGTGATATCAGCACATTGTCGGAAGTATGTGCACTCTCTTATATGTTATAGATACCTTGTCAATGTTAAACGAAAGTTGGATCAGTGTAACGGCACGCACAGCTGCTGGATCTAAATGAAGATTAAGCACCAGCTGTTAGTTAAGAACAGAAGTGGAGCACAATGGGCTGATACGACCATTTCCATTTCCTTTTGATGCGATGTATTGTTACATATACAGGGTCCGTTCCACCTCATTTTTGTTGCTATTGGTGGCATCTTAGTGGTGCTTTCTGGTGCTCCTCGATGGCATCTTAGTGGTGCTTTTTAACAGCTGATGCATAAATAATGTAGACAATGAGTAAATGTTTATCATTCCGCACAAGGAAATGAAGCATTTGTATCGAGGCTTTGTCCCCTGCCTGAGCAGAAGCAGAGATGTTGATGGCATTTTCATTCTTGGTCAAGAGTCGGAGCCTCCAGGGGAGCGCTGAAGCAAAGTGACCAGCTCTTTATTAAATATCTGGTCATTTTAGAATACAGAAGCAGTCTTCGTCTAAAGTCCTTTGTCTCAAAGCCAAGGGGGGGAAAAAAACAGCCATTATGTCTCACTTTATACACCATTGCAGTCCGTGTCAAAAGACACACAGCTAGTTTATTGCTTATTTTATTGCTGTTTTATTGTAGACAATAAGAGGCAGCTGAAGCAGCATGAAGGGCAGAAATAGCATCGGAATTGCACTCTGGGCTAGTGACGGGGAACTCACTTTGCCCAGATTTGCGGTTCCCTCATGTCAAAGACGGTTGCACATTTGATTGCATAGTAATGCACTTTCAAACATGTAGTAATATCTGGGCATGGTTATAATCATTCATCTATCTCTACAGTATATATGTATATTTTTTTTTGTGTGCAGCTGGAAGTGCCTGAGTTTTCCTGAGATAATCTATGCAGAGAATGAGAGAAAGAGAGAGGGAAAGAGACTGACTAATTAAATGTACTGGAAGGGTCCTAAAGTTGAAATGAACTGCCTTCTAATCAATAAAATCAGAGTCCACTAGCACCTTTAAGACCAACAAAGATTTAATCAAGGCGTGAGGGGGGGGGGGAGGGTTTTGCGAAAACCCTCCCCCCCTCATGCCTTGAATAAATCTTTGTTGGTCTTAAAGGTGCTACTTCAGACCAACACGGCTACTCATTTGAATCTGCCTTCTAATCAGAACATTTGGCAGCCTAGGTTTACACAAAGCTCTGAGTAGTCCTAGAAACCAATCGCCCTTTCCGTCCTTTGTGGAATACGACACAGGGCTGGCTGCTGATGCACTTTTCTTAAAAAATCCAGCATTTCAGTACGTAACCAAATAGGCACACAACCTGTGAGAACAACGTCACAACATTAAGCGCTCAAATTCAAAAGTGCTAGAGCCCAAGTTAAGACATGAACTCAGTTTTGGATCCTGTAGCCTCTAATGCCAGTGCTACCGAGCTGAAGACCGACAGAGCATGGATGGAAGCCAGATTTTAGCAATATATTAACATGAATTAACTCCTACCCATTCAGGAAACCCTTCCAGGGCTGTCAAGAAAGCCCGGTGTAAGCTTTCATGCTCATAGCATACGTCCTCAGAGTATCTGAGGAAGTGTTCTGTGCACACAAAAAGCTTACCCCTTGAATAAAACCTTGTTGGTCTTAAAGGTGCCACAGGACTCCAATCTTGTTCTGTCACGATAGGCAGGGTCAGGTGCCGACGGAAAAGTTCATTTAATGCAGGAGCTCTGTAGAAAGGGCTTTTAGCCAGCCACCCTAACCATAAGTCCTGATACATGGAGATCAGGCTATTTCCTGTTATCACTCTGTACAAGCTGCTGCAACAATATCCCAATGGCCAGTATTGTCCTTTCCTCCATTCGAATGAGTGAGATCCATGTTTCACTGCGGGGGGGGGGGGGGGGAGGAAAGTGCACCAAGGAAACAGCATACATGAAATTTGCCACCAGTGACACCAGATTTTGTGTAGGGGACTATCAATCTTTTCTCGAGCCATCCTGATCTCATCCTCTTCTTTTTGCCCGACAGAACTTAATAGGAGTGAGTGGGAATTGAGATCTGCCTGCATTTTAGCCTCATTCCTTCATTTGCAAAGCCCTGCTCTGGTTTCTGCTTCTTGCAGTTTAATCCTAACCAGAGTTATACTCTTCTGAGCCCACTGACTTCAATGGATTTAGAAAGGTGTGACTTGCTGCCCTTCTGCTGTCCCCCAAAGAACTCAATAAAGCTCCTTTTACAGTGAAAACTTGGCCCTTAATTAGGGAGCCAAAGATGTCAAGCATGAACGCAAATGTTCTGAACATCAAATGATCTGGAGCAAACATTTTCAGAGCTAAAGTGGGTTTGGGACTAAAATATTTCCCACAGACACCATCTTACTTAGCATAGCTGTTTAAGTCTTTTTCAAGGCTGGCCCCCTGCTGTGTTCCCCCAATCTACTTCCTGCTAAGGGTTAAAAAATCATCTTGATCTCTTTCAAAAAGTTCAAAAGTGGTTTGCCGTCACCTGCTTCCATGTCATGACCCCAGTGTTCCTTGGAGGTCTCCCACCCAAATGCTAACCAGGGTCAGCCCTACTTGCAGTGTGATCTCAGGTCACGAAGAACTCATGGCAACCAGTGGGATTTCAAGGCGAGACACAATCAGAGGTAGTTTGCCATTGCCTGTCTCTGACACTGGCCTTCCTTGGTGGTCTCCCATCCAATACTAACCCTGGCTGACCCTGTTTATCGCCCAAGGACTGACACGATTAGCCTAGACACGGCTACTAAGGCAGCTCTGCTAATGTTGAGTGCCATTTTGAGTGCCAGCTGTGATATACCAGAATAAAGCCACAAAGTATGGCCCTCAGTCTGAGTTGACTTCATGATACTTGCATATAGCCCCAACTGATTGCTAAGTAATGGCAGTGGGAAGTCAAATCAGAGCCAAGGCAAACCCGGGACCTTCTGCATGGCCATAGTTGACCTCTGAGCCACAGCTCCACCCCACATGGTGTTGATGCAGGTCTGCCATTTAGCAAAGCCTAATTTATTAACCCAAACTGTGGTTGTTCTGTGTCTTTTTTTTTTTTTTTTGCAGGGTGGCTACTATAATGCCCAGATTCCAGCCTACAAATTGGTCTTCAAGGACAAGGGGCCATTTTAGCTCATCCCCGGAATATTTCTTTCTCCAAGAGTGACGAAAACTTCAATCACAATTCGTACAGTCCCTCTGGTTTCAGTAAAACTTTATCGCAGCAGGAGAAGGCTAATGCTTCATTTTCCATGATTGAATTTCATAAAGTTTCACCACTGGAGGCATCTCCTTCTATCTATGCGAGGATTTTCCCCCCACTATAATTTCTGTCAGTGATAGAACAGCACCAGCAGCTTTTTTTCAAATGACTGCACAAAGGATTTGGGGTGTCTTTTGGTGTTCTAAGCATGACCTCTATACTTGTTACAAAAAGGCTGCATCAGAAATCCAAAAACTTTGCTTCTTAGGGACACATAATATGTATATCCTAGGTGAACATATTTCTCCACATTACCATCACCATCAATTACATAATCATACATTTGCGTTTACCTTTATACCTGTTCTTACAGGTCACCTGCACTAAAGGTGTATGCTGGTTTTCACTCTGACTACTCATCAGAAAAATCAAACATGAGCCAGTTTGAGAGCCCCAGCTAAGTATTTCATCTTGTCTGCAAGACAGCCTGCATTTCTGGTAGGGTAAAAGAGAGCAGTGTTTCTGTCCATTTATACTCTAGAGCAGGGGTAGTCAACCTGTGGTCCGCCAGATGTCCATGGACTACAATTCCCATGAGCCCCTGCCAGCAAATGCTGGCAGGGGCTCATGGGAATTGTAGTCCATGGACATCTGTAGGACTACAGGTTGACTACCCCTGCTCTAGACCAGAGGTGGCCAAACTGTGGCTCTCCGGGAGTCCAAGGACTACAGTTCCCATGATCCCTTGCCAACTCTGTGAAAGTAACTCAGGATCTAACACCGGGTTGCTGAATATATCTGAAGTAAGCTTATTCCTCTTGTGGCGTAGAGTGGTAAGGCAGCCGCCTGAAAGCTTTGCCCATGAGGTTGGGAGTTCAATCCCAGCAGCCGGCTCAAGGTTGACTCAGCCTTCCATCCTTCCGAGGTCGGTAAAATGAGTACCCAGCTTGCTGGGGGGTAAACGGTAATGACTGGGGAAGGCACTGGCAAACCACCCCGTATTGAGTCTGCCATGAAAACGCTAGAGGGCGTCACCCCAAGGATCAGACATGACCCGGTGCTTGCACAGGGGATACCTTTACCTTTACCTAAGCTTATTCCCCTTCAGACAGTACACAGGCATCCTGGAGAGATACAAAGTTATAAATCATGAACCCAGTGACCTAGGAATTAAAGAGACAAGGAGACATGAGGTGAAACAGCCACAGCATGGAGAAATACTGAGAAGCCCGTTAGACCTCTAAGAAGAGAGCGTCTCCCCTCCACATTGATGGCATGGCATCCATGAGGCTACATGACATATTGCATAGAATAAGTTACAAGATGCCAAAGATCACACTCAAAGCTCTGTGAGTATGAATTTCAGCACCGTCTGGAATCCCAGCTCCAGCAGAAAGCTAATGTCACCTCATTATTAGGACTTTTGTGCTGAATCCTACAAGACACAGTTTTGGTGAAGAAGCTCCGAGGATAATCATACCTCCATCTATTTCTTTTTGATTCTGCTGACCCTTCAGACAAGCCTACAAAGAAACATACCATTTCTGAGGATCTTACATTATTAAACTGTAAATGTGCCCAGTTTTGCTTGATGTCATTTCAAAAGGAAGTATACAATGAACATTAAAGATACAATGCAGGGGGAGCCTGGTATTTTGAAGTCCCCTTCATTTCGTGCAATTTGGACACACCTAATTTCCTCTGGATTGTGCCTATTATGTTTGAAAACTGCTGTTTTTCGAATATAACTCTGGTGACATTACTTTTCTGCTCTGTAACCCTGTGCTACAAATAGTATAATGAAGTCCCAGAAATTGACTGCTAACTAGCTTCCTTTTCTTCATCATTGCTTTGGTGATTGAGCTTAAAAAAAACAACCATCTTACATGCTTACCTAGATCTTGACTGATTGGGGGTATTGGTGGTGGGGATACCAGGGGAATCCCTGTGCTATTTTCTCAGCAGTAGGAATCACAGATATTTTGTGTGTGCCTATACAGCAAAAGGCTATACAGAGATGTTATTTGTTCTGTTGCATAGCACTGTTATCCCTTCGACATATGCCAGTTTGTAAATATTTGGGGACAAAACATTTATCTTGGAATGGGTAATAAAAAACCACTCTGTAAATACTACTGCATGCCATGAAAGCACACACAAAGCCCTGTGACTAGTCAGGTAGAAAGTGCTATAAAGTCATGGCTGAATTACAGTGACCTGGCAGGTTTGTCAAAGCCAGAGCTCTTCATAGCTTCATAGCTCCTCTGGCCTTCCTTGGTGGTCTCTCATCCATGTACTAAACAGGGTTGACCTTGCTTCGCTTCTAAGATCTGACACGATCCGGCTAGCTTGGCCCATCCAGGTCAGCCCCCTATCCCCCCCCCCCTTTACAACTAATTGTTCAATGTATTATTTAAAAAGAAAACAGATTTCCGTCCCCCAAACTCTATATTGCTGAGACAACTCCAACACTATTTATATAGTTTATATGCAGGATAGCTGCCTACTGGCTCTTAGAATGAATCAGCAGCCAGCTACCCTGAAGTTTGAGAAAGGAAGAGAGAAGAAGCCATCTCACATTGGTTTGTCTTAGTCCTGATGTTCCCCATCCCTTTTTTCTTAGATTGCATTGGCAGAGAGGGGGTTAAATGCAATTTCCACTAATCCTGCTTCCCACCACGGAACCCCCTTATGTTGTTCCTCAGGATATCCTGTACCCCAGGGGTAGGTGGGAGCCAGAGATCTCCCGCTATTACAGTTGATCTCCCCATGACCAAGATCAGTTCCCTTGGAGAAAATGGCTGCTTTGAAGGGTGGCCATGTATCTCAGAAGAATAATCAATTTTCCCCTCAATGTATAGTTTTGCCTTGAATCTCCCCTGAATTTCATAGTTTTGCCTCCATTTTTAAATTTATGTTTGCCGCTTTATGGAAAGGTGATTGAATGGAAAGGTGTCATAAAATATTTTGAATGAATGAATGAATGAATGAATGATCCCAGTTCACATGCATTATCAGTGAGGTCTAAGAAGTCTGGCCACTAGCCAGGGCCACATCTGATACCTCTTTGCCACCTAGAAACTAAAAAGTCCCTTTACATCTGAAAATATCTGAAGAATTGAGCAGTGACTCACAAAAGTATGAACCCTGCCAACAATTTTGTTAGTTTTTAAGGTGCTAGTAGATCCTTGCTCATCTCTACTGCTACAGACAGACCCATCTTGATCTAAGTTCCTTTGTGTTCATACATGCCACATGCAGTGCTTGGAATTTTGCCTTAGTTCTCCATAGATTCTCATAAGAATATTCAGAATGTTTTGAAAGAAAATGCCGCTTTGTCCCTTAAACGTCTATACGTACAGTTTTGTTGTTGTCCTATATTAACATTAGCTTTACTCTGATCCGTTTATTTACGCATGCTCCCTCAGATTTACTCCACTTTCACCCAAGGAGTATCTGTATCCATGGAAACAGCAAAGAGAATGAACAACTTGGCTGCAGAGTCCAAAAATGCTATTCCTATTTCCGTTTCCATTTAAAGAGATGCTTTTAAAACTTATACAAGAAAGGTGTGCGTGTGTGGGTTCAACAAAGGGGCAAAGGGAACAAGATACCGATCGTCTACCGATAAAACAAAACGGTCTCTTCCTTTATTATGATTCATTGATTTTCTGAGGAAATTTAATTCTAAGAAGCATGAAACGCTAAATGAAAATCTGTTTGATGAATACAACAAAATTTAATTTTTAAATTATCTTGCCTTTAAGGGCCAATAAGAGGGATTTTAAAAGCACAACAATACACTAATGAAGAAACCCAAACAGGAGTAAAGAACCTCTGGCTGAAGGAAAATTCTGTCATTTTTATGAATAGGCTCTAAATCTGTTCAAGTGTATTCTTGTATTTCCAGTGTTTCTTTTTTTTTTAAACATAATTGCTGTTTTAAAACTTTAATTCTTCTAATAGCAGTTTCCATGGAAACCAGAAAGAATACTACTGCCAATGGGAGAAGAATTAGAAGAGTCTATATATTAAGTCTAGTATTAGGTAGATAAGAGGGCATGCTCCAAATTATCCTTTGATTTCTGTGAGAAAAAGAATAAACAGAAAGACCTAAAAATTAATTCGGGCATTAACCTAAAAATTATACAAAAGAGAAAAATATTATGCACTCCAAGTTTAGCAATGGGGGGAGGAGTATTATTAAAGGCTCCCATGTCGTGAAAAATCACATCTTTCCTCTGACCATTTCAAAAAAAAATTATCCTGCCACTCCCACAAGAGCTCGCGGCAGCTAACAATTATAAAAGCCCCAATACAAAAAAATCCCATAAAACCCATAACATTATAAAGCACAACTCAACCATCCCCTTAAAATCCTCCAATCGGTGGCTTTCCTGGAAAAACATTGTTCTAGATTTTTGAAGGGGGTCATCTTACATGCAAGGTTCTCTAATTTCAAGTAAAAACAATACCATCCATGTTGGAAGGGAAGGCAGCACGATACGGCCCAACATCATCAAATCTATAAAACTAAGCAGGGTCAGTGCTGGGCCAGAAGACCATTGAAGAAGGAAATGGGAAACCACCACCACTGCTTAATTGCTTCCCAACCCCTTGCTGGGATTGCCAGATAGTCAAAGAAGTTACAGCCCTTGGTTTGCAAGACCTGAGCAAGGCTGCAAATGAAAGGACATTTTTGGAGGTCATTAATTCATAGGGTCACTACAGTCAGGAGCAATTTGATGGCACAGGCTTACATATTTATGCACTGTATTTCATTTACAGTTTTAGTGGAGATTTGGAATCCCCAAGGAACACCAAGGCACAGCGATAAGTAACCACCCCAATGTCAGTGCGACCATGGCATACAACCCTTAAACCGAAATAAAAGGATGATGTCACACCTCCTGGAAAGATGAAAGCCGCCAGAAAACTAGACTCATTATATGCTACATGCTATTCCTCTTTAACAATTCAGAAGATGAAGAAAAGCTGGCTTTTTCTACCCCACTTTACCTGAAGGAGTCTCAAAATGGCTTACAATTGCTTACCCTTCCTTTCCACACAACAGACACCAGGTGTGGTAGGTGAGGATGAGAGAGCTCTGAGAGAACTTAGGCACATGGTAACCCAGTTGCCTGCATGTGAAGGAATGGGGAATCAAACCTGGTTCTCCAGATTAGAGGCCTCTGCTCTTAGCCATGATACTGACCACTACACCAAGACTGTTCCATATATATGACTGTTCCATATATATATATATATATATATATATATATATATATATATATATATATATATATATATATATATATATATATATATATATATATACTGCTACCTACTGGAAAGCTATGTGCCTGTATGGTTCTCTCCTAGAAGCATATAAAACTATCTTATTCTGAACCAGAATGCTGGCCTATCAAGTCCAATATTATTTACAGGGATATCTGTATGGTCTCAGAACAATATCTTTCACTGCTACTTGATCTTTCTAGCTGAACATATCACGTGTATCTTCTGCAGCATTGGACTGTTTCTCATTAAACACATGCACTGCACCACTGAGTTATGTGGTCTCTCCATATATTATTAATCTCCTATTTCATATGGGGAGCTGAGGTTGGGAAAGAATGATTTGCCTGAGGACATCTACTGGATTTTATTGCAGAGGAAAATTTGGAATGGGGGACTTCATTCAGCTGTGCTCCATAGATGGCAGTCCTCAGCATGAGTCACACTACTCAAAAGAGAAACTCATAGCTTATTTCTCTCTTTCTCTTTGACAACAGAGGGCTAGGGACTCTCTCTCTCTGATTTCTAATTCATTGAAATGTTTCCAAGGCTGGAGGACCTTATATAACATTGAAGTCACAAATGGAAAAAGTTTTCAACATGGACAACTTTATGTCATCACACTAAAAGACGGAAGAAATATTATTCCCGGAAATCCCCATTAGAGAAGTTTCCAGAAAGGACAGTTATGTCAAAAAGTGACTGATGGAACAGAAAGCCCCCCCTCCCCCCAAAAAAATCATACAGAAAGACATATAATTAGAGGCACTCAACAGAAAACTTCCTCACAACTTCCTTTGATAATCATGAATTATGGAACAAGGCTGAGCATAATTTTCGAAGACATGATTTACGTCTTCAATGCATTTGGTGTTTGTTGCCTCTAAGTGAAATTCATTTCATTAAGGGTGTTTCTAAAAGAAAGCAATACAGTCATAAATGCTGATTGATAGATTGACAGATGATTGATAGATAGATAGGTATTACTCAAAAAGCATACCTGCTTTTTGAGTAATAGGTATTACTCATAAAGCATAACTTTTGAAAAAACCCAGAGAAAGATTTACAGAGTTATCTTAAGCACAACTATAACCTTTTTAGTCCATTGAAATTAAGCCTGATCGTTACCTCCCATTATCCACAGAGAAAATAAGCTTTAAGGATGATCAGGAGAGTCTACTTGTCTGTGTTAGACACCACCAAAGGAACCCTTTAACTGCTAATCAGAAAACTTTGCTAAACAGGACTAGTTAGGAAGCCTTGCAAGATCTGAGCCACCTAACAGTTCACATGGTGTAAAGTTGCCTTTACTGATATTTGCAGATAAACCTTTACAGCCACCTGGAGAATGAAGATTTCAGGTCAAGTTCTAAGTAATTTATCATAGCTGATAACAACATTTGCTTAGGAAACCACACAAGAAAGGCAATGTTGGGGGAAAAATAAGACTGCTGAAATTCAAAGATCACTTAAAAAAAAAAGAAACCTAAAACTGCAGAAGTTAAGCACTAAGAACAAACTATTTCCCCCTCCTTAGATCAGTAAACTGGCAAGAGTGTATGAGAGACAAAACAGGAATGCATGTATGCTGAAATATTACGGAGAGTCACTAGATGTAGGGTCGTAATTACCATTGAAGCCTGTAAGGTGGAATATATGTTATCAGGAAGTACCCAGAGAGGATGCACAGGTGAATCGCACTGCTCAATTGTTTAGTGCAATGTGCAAAGCAGGAATGCATGTGAGTTGTGGTGCCATCTTGGGGGGAAAAAAAACACTTACCTGGGAATAGCCCCACTGAATCGCTCTGGCTGTGATTCTGTTTAGGGTTGACCTCTTATTTTCTCTCAGCACTTGATAACATGTAAAGGCAGTTTAAAGAGGGTAGGGGGTTGGCACGTAACCTTTCACAAAAATAATGAGAACTCAGATAGGCTACACATTGTATGACATAATAAATCCAGTGCTGCCTAACCCAATTACAACAGCAAAACTTTGTATGCTCTTTTTGGATACATATCCGTGAGAAGATCTGAAAAGCCATACTCTGTGTAGGGTTGCAGTGATGGGGGGCAGGGACGGAATGACCTCATGGCCTCACAAAACTGTTGGCCACCAATTTATTCATTGATATTGCCTGAGATATGGATCAACGAGGTTGCATTTATCTTGCTTTTCTAGCACTTTATCAAGGATAATTGGCAGATGGATGGATCCACCCAACCACATCCACCATAGTACTTTTGTACCATTGTGTAGAAATGTATACATCAATTTGCCCTAAATTGCTTCTCTGTGGTTCTGTGCTTGATTTCACTGTGGTCGTTCACTATGTGAGAGAAGATGCTGGAGTAGGTGGAACACTGGACTGATCCTCCAGGGCTCTTCTGATGTTCTTATGAAATATATAATACAGGCCTAGGGAGTCAATTTTTACTGTACGTTATATACCTAAAAGATGGATTTTCCAAAGAAGAACCTGGTGGTCATTTACAGGTACTAAAACTTTTAAATGATGGCAGGAGTAACCAGAGATGGATTTTCCAAAGAAGAACCTGGTGGTAATTTACAGGCACTAAAGCTTTTAAATGATGGCAGGAGTAACCAGGAGATACAAGAAAAAAGTCATATAAATATATGTCAATAACCATTACTGACCATAATGACCATGAAATCTTTGCTATCAAGTTATAGGTGTTTCTGCTTTGGCTGAAAGCAGCATCAGCAATCTTAGATGCTTCAACTCCACCACGACAACACCTTGCACCTACCACACATTGCAAGGAACACTCCACTCCTTTAATTATTTTAAGATTTCAAAAGCAAGGACTTTAAAATGAGCCATTCCACACCTGCCTTCATTAATAAGAGCAAAGTCAATCCTTCCAGCATTTCTTAAGAGTGAGTTGTTCCACTGAACAGATTATAAACCTTTCCCGCAGTAAGATGAGACATAGACCATCATTGTACTTATACCATTCTTACTCTTCCCACAAGACCCGTATCAGTGGACAAACGTGATCAAGCTCTTGGTACCCCACCGATTCACATATCAGCCTCAGCGAATGTGATGCAAGCAACATGTGCAAGACTGCCAACAGTGAAATAAAAGCGTTATTTCCACTGGACCGTGCTTGGTGAAGAAGCCAGTAATGTCATGTGATGAGGAATCGACTTGGCATTCATCGCTGATATGGCATTGCGCAGTTATTGTTAATGCGGTGCATTGCTGCAGCTGGTTATGTGCACGTGAAACAAAAATGGATGCCTCACAGATGGACCATTGGGTGGGGGAAGGCAGAAGAGAGACGGGATAGACTTGAAGAAGTGCAGAAAAGGCCTTGCCTCAACGTCTGATGGCACTTGGGAGACTTTGCTTATTTAACTTAGTCACAGAAACAGAAAGGGTGCCAGAGACCTCTTCCTTGCCCTCTCTTTCTGCGCTATCACTAGAAATGAAACCCTAATTCCACCATCTTGCACAGGTCATCCTTTCTCTACGAAGTAGGTAGCAAGGGAAGAAATGCAGGCAGGTTATTATTGGACTGTCTTTTTCTTAAGTGTGCTTCATGGGTTAATCAGAAGCAATGGCAGTAGTGACAGTAGTGGCGGTGCCATCCCCTTGGGTGCAAGCTCTTTCATTCTCAATTTTTTTTCAAAAAAAGCTTCATCAATTATTTTGGATTATGCTCGCCTTACAAAGGGCAACTGCATCGCAAGAACATACCATGAAGCCAGAAACGAGGTCATTAGCTCGCTTCAATTTGGTGACAAGCTAGGGATGGGGGTCCCCTTTCAACTTCTGCAGGAGGCATGAGAGCGGAACTCAGGCCAGCCTCCTCCTCCCTTGCAGACTTTGAGTCAGCGTGGAGTTCCTCAACTTCTCTCACAACTCTGTCAAGGCAACCTTCCTTTACAGCTGCACCGGAGAAAGGGCAGATGAAGCGAGGAAAGGAGGGCGCATCAAAAACCATTCGCTACAGACATGTTAGGCAATATGCAACACTAAGCGGTTGTATATTGGCCTCGGGGCGTTGAAACTCTACCAGCATGCCATGCTACAGCACATCATAAAACACATATAGTCATCTTTACAACACAGAGCAGAATTTATAAGGGACTCACATAATTGCCTGCGAGAAGGAACAGGAGCACTTCCATAAGCTGTGCCCTGTAAACAAAACACATTTGGTTTTGGAGCGAAGGGTGTCAGCATTAAGAGTCATAGCAAAAGAAAAATGGCAGGAAATGATGGCGCCGGAGAGGGAGAAGCTTCAGATAAATAACGCATCTTGTTGTTTACCGAAGAAAGCAAGGCATTACAGCAAATGACAGGCACTTTCAAACTTGTCAGAAATTAGGCTGGGTGGAAAAGGAGACTGCATGAATTACATATCAATGCAGCCTCCTTAAGAAAAATAAACTCCATTACATCAGCTGTTTAACGGAAGTAGTCAAGCGGTGTTTGCTTCAAGCATTTCTAACAGCTCACAGAATTAACCCAACAGTCAAGTTTCCTCTCCCTTCCATGTTCTTCAATGTTCTTAAATGGTGAACGTCCAAACTCTGGTGACCGGTCAACGTTCTCATGTGGACATTGACATCTCATTCTAATACATGTCAGTATTGAATGCTGAACGCTCACAAAATACTCTGCGGCTGAAATCACACTGCTGATTTTAATCTGCCCTCGTACCAGCATGGCACACGGAAATAGATTTGATGGTCCCTTCCTTCCATTCTTCATATTGTGCTCCCTAAGAAATTAATACATTATGGGTGGCAGCCTATCAGTCTTTCCACTGGTGAAAAGGGGAGAGAGTGATTCCCCTTTGAGCACCAAAATAACTATGCTGGTCACCTTGGGATTTGCATGGACAAAGCCAGGGAGGAATGGGGAACTACCTAAGATTGACTAGAAAAGCTGGATGGGTCCAAAGACATATGTTTTGGGTTATGTATTTATTTACTTATATCTCAACATGACACCAAAACGCACAGAAGCCCATAAGTCGTGCCCTCTGAGGAACGGCGGCTATCTCAGAAGTCAAGGTTTAGTGATTCCAATCTCCCATTATTCCAGACAACCCTTTTCCACAGGTAACATAACTATGGTGTTCACTCTAACTATATTTATAAAATGTGACATTGAATGCCAAAGTAAAATACTTTAGTTCAAGTCCACTAGCACCATAGAGATCAGCAAGAGTTTCAGAGTATAAACTTTCTATTCAAATATGCGTATTCAGGCAAAATGCCAAAACCATTCAAAAGAAAGGAGCAAAAGGTCAAAAGAATGGAATGTTTGTGTACAGATCCACAGAGAACCGAGGAAACAGCCTAGGATTGTTCCCCAGTTACAGATATTCACTATAACATGAAGAATGTTGGATTGCCAAGGTGGAAGAAGGATGGCCAAACTTAGCCTCTTCTTCTTGTCACCAGGTGACAAATATTCACATGAACTGATCCCAGGTGGATGTTGGGTTGGATGTCATGACTTTTTCCCCACTCCACTTCAGTTGTAGCCAACACAGTGAAATGAAAGAAGGCGATTGACGCAAAGGTTGCCAGAGAGAAGAAGAAAGACCTAGAAGTTGAACTTGTTATCACTAGAAGATTAGAAAGAACTAGAGAGTTTTCGCGGGGGGGGGGGGGATGACTGGGAACAGAAGCACAGGGCAGAATGTTAGCAGATTATCCAAATTTAAATGGTATAGAAAGAAGAGAGATGTTGATGGCAAGCCTACCACTAGGATTAGGACGATGTTTGACAACTGCATTTGTTCGCTTATTTCTAGGATCAGAGGCAAGAGACACCTTGGACTTACCAAGTGGCATCTGCAAACCAGGGGTAAGAGTCACCACCAATTTGGATGGCTAACAGTCATGGGCTGAACAGATGACTGGCATTAGTCCAGACAACACTCTTATGAGATGGAGGCAGGACAAGGATGTGGAAATGACAAGACTCATTTCTGACCTCTCACAAGGGCATCTCCAATTTCAAGAGGCTAGAAGTTGCCAGGGGCGTTCACAGCTTGGCCAGGTTACTTTAAAACAAGGTCTGATAGGAAGGCCAATGAGAACTGAGGAAGAGGGTGCCAGAAGGGGAAATGAGATGCTGGATAAATCCCCCCAGTTCTAATTCTTTGACACTTGCAGAAGACATTGCAATTTAGAAGTGAGCTAATTGTTATGCAGATTTTTATCCACCTCTCCTTCCCCACATTAAATCATCGCTTATACTATACCATCCTAAAAAGACATGCTGGCTAACAAATTGCCATTACACAATAAAGAAAGAAATATCAATAAATATACGGTCTAAAATTTAAAAGTTCTTAAATATTTATTTATTGAATTTCTATGTTGCCCTTCCCCGAGGGCTCAGGGTGGCTTACAACATATGTTCAGTTAAAACATTTAAGATTAGTAAAACCAATGTATGTTTACAGTTATTTAAAAGCTCAGGAGCCCCCACTATTTGCAGGGTGGGGGGAAATAAAGTGGTCAGTTATTACTGATGTGCTATAGGCCTCAAACATAGGCCTTGCAGAAAAGCTCTGTCTTGCAGGCCCTGCAAAACTGTATGAAGTCTCACAGAGCCCTAATCTCATTCGGTAGACTGTTCCACCAGACCAGGGCAGAGAAAGCCCTGCTTCTGATTGAGGCTAGTTTCTCCTCTCTGGGGCCAGGGATCTTTAGCTGTTTTTGTGTGCTGGAGCGTAAGCTCCTCTGAGAAGCACAGGGGAGAAGGCACTCCAGCAGGCACAAGGGTTACAGACTGTTTAAGGCTTTAAAGGTGAGTACCAACACCTTGAACCGAATTCGGTCCTCAATTGGGTGCCAATGCAGCTGGGAGAGCACTGGTTGAATGTCTTCCTTCCACCTGGTTCATGTAAGGAGTTGGGCTTCTGCATTTTGGACCAGTTGAAGATTCTGGATCAGATACAAAGGTAGCCCTGCATGGTGTGTTACAGTAGCCTAGTCTGGAGGTGACCACTGCATGGATCACAGTGGCCAGGTCAGATGCCCTGGGTGGACTGCAAGCTATTTGCAGCCATTTTCCTAAGGACACACAGTGATAGAACGATCCTGCTCTGCCTTTAGTAGTCCATCCCATCCAGGAGACTGGTCCAAACTCCAAAACAAGGGTTAGGCAAAGCAGAAGAGGGATGGACAGATGTATAAAATGTCATAAACAGAAGCTGGCCTGAGTAGTACTTCTGAGTAGTACAACCGATGCATGGGTTGATAGATGATGTAGTTAACTGCTGCATGTATGTCTATTTGACAACAATGGTACTGGTGGAAAAGTGTAAGCAAATAACAGTCAACTTATGGTGACCCTGTGGGGTTTTCAATTGGTGGTCTCCCATCCAAGTACTAAACAGGGTTGACACTGCTTAGTTTTCAAGATCTGATGAGCTAACCTGGGCCATCCAGGTCAGAATAGTGACAACAATAGGAAGGTACAAATAGGCACCTTTCATTTCTTTTTCTCTTCACATGTTGTCATTATGAGATTTTTCGCATCGTCCATTTTAGTTGTCGGTGTTCCAATGGATTTGTCTGTTTTACAGACACTGCAGAAATACTGTATTTGTAAGCAGGGATGCCAAGGTAACTTTATAATATGTGCATTGTGGGAAAGAGTGCAACACTAGGAAACAAGAAAAGGCACAGAGATAAAAGATCAATTCATACACAGGGGAAACAAAGACAAAACAGATTTTCAGATCAGAACTGAGCTTCACAATTCCATCACACCCATGGTCAAAAAGTTTATTTCAGAAGATACAGCAACTATTGTAGATTTGTTCAATTTAATGTAGATACAGCAGCAAATACCCAGAAATTACAAACTATCAGTAGGGCATATGAAAACGAGAGATACTATTATGGGTTTCAAGCAAAAGAGAAACCCTGAAGGAAATGTTGCCCCATTGTAATATGAGCACAAGCTTAGGAGTTATATAAATGTTGTACAAGCACAGAAATCTGCCTTCATGTAAAGGACGATCATTGTTAACAACCTGGCTCAGCTAGTCAAGTAAGTGATGAACCCTGAGGCACTTAATTATCCATGAACATGTAATTGATACCACTTGGAAGTTCATTAGATGCTTCTTCTACAAACAATTGGGTGCCTTAATTCTATGATAGTTCACTTTTAGTAAATATACATTAAGACCTGTCTTAAAACATGGGGATATGGCCAGGCTAGGCAGACAAATCACAGAGAATGGTAAGTCTTTCAATAAAGAAGGGCTACCTTGACCAAGCTGAGTGTCCTTAGGATTTATCACATTTGTAGAAATTCTATATACAGCATTGGGGAATGAGAGGTGGAGACCAGCCCAGTCAAGCACCTCTTTACCTGGTGCTGGCCTGGGGGTCTCTGGAGGAGGATGGATGCTGGGAGACAGTAAGCAAGATATAAGAACAAGTCAACAGAAGGGGTGGAAATGGAATAGGGAGAAAGAGACAGGTCATGGAGCGGAGCCAACGAGCAACTTAAAAACTTGTTTTTCATCATTACAGGGTTTAAAGAAAGAGTTAAATGAGTGTTATGGGCACAGCAGCCAAGAATACAGAAAAGTTGTATAGTTCTGTGGAATTAGGTTGGGTCCAAGAGATGCACAAATGCACAGCCTTGCATTCTGCAATGCTCCAAATTAGACGTGCAAGACCAATGCATCCACAGCACTAAAACATGCACAGAATTTGCTGTAAGCATTCATTTGTAGGCAGGACAATCTCGTTCCACAGTACTACAATGAACATCTTTCTCGTGGGTCATGGGTCTGGCTTGCAAAGCAATCATATGATAGCTATTTTGACAGTAAAATCTAGATCACCTTAATCAAAAACATCTAGTTGCATTCCTTCAGCCCCATTTTATCTTTACAACAAAACTGTGGCGTAGATTAGGCTGAGAAAAAGTGGGGAGGCAGGAAAGACCCTGATGGGTTGGATTAAGGGCACTTGTCAATACTGGCCAGCTAGAGGCCTCCAGAAGCCCACTAGAGTGGCTGGAAAGCTCATTAGTTTGTATTCAGCATCTCATATGCAATCAATTTAGTTGTCATGGATATATGCCATGGCTTGCACTAAGCTCCATGCATTTGTCTTCTCTCTAAGATAGTGGCCATCACCACAGCTGAAGCGGTGAATTCCTTAAATTAATACTCCGTTGGGTGAAGAAGTACTTTCTTTTGTGCATCCAATTTTCTGGCTGAACGACCCTGGATTCTAGTGTTTTGAGAGGTAGCAAAAAAAACAACAACAACTCCCTCCAATCCTTCTCTCAGAACAAAACATGATGCAATTATGCACCCTGAACAATACATTTCCTAGTGGCTTCCTGTTGGATAAATTTCATTTCATTTTGTTGCTGGAATGGATTCAGATAATTTCAAATAACTTCTGTAGTCATGTGAATGATTACCAAACAAATCAATATAAATCTGCTGAGCAATAAGTTCTTCTGAGTTCAGTGGGATGGGCAGTTTAATCCAGTGCAGAGTTATACAAATATAAATTGAGTCATTTCAATGGGATTAGACTGGGCTAACCTTTCACAGGATACTCCCAGGAATATTTTCGTAGGATGGCATTTTTAGTCCCATGTACATATAAACAAGACCACAGACAACATCCATTATCATTTCCCCTCCTACAACAAAGAGACCAGAGCATGTAGAATGGTATGGTGCAGCCTGATTTCATCAGATCTTGGAAGTTAATCGGAGTCACTACTTGTATGAAAATCCACCCAAGAAGGCTTTGCAGAGGAAGACGTAAACCACACCAGCTTCTCACTTGCTTTGGAAACCCCTTGCTGGGGTCTCCATAAATCAGTTGCAACTTGACAGCACTTGCATGTGTTGTGAGAACAACAAGAGAACAATCCTAAACAGGTCTGCTCAGAGTTTCCCTAAATATTCAATGATGCCCACACCCTGGAAAAAGGTTCTTCAGATTGCACTGTGAATGTCTACCTTAGCGATACCACAAACCTTGCAGACATCAGACATGAGCTGATCAAGGGATCTATTCAATTT
The DNA here is from genome assembly GCF_049243985.1 of Paroedura picta. Lineage (NCBI taxonomy): Eukaryota > Metazoa > Chordata > Lepidosauria > Squamata > Gekkonidae > Paroedura > Paroedura picta. The sequence continues at coordinate 75,382,453 of NC_135378.1, forward strand.
GGCAACAGTTCAGACTGAAGACCTGCCAAACAGATTTGTATATTTTCCCAGCACTGCTATGGGTGGAAATGTTGCTGCTTCAAACTGATCAAACACTAGGGACTTCACTAAGGACTTCTTAGAAAAAGATCCAATGTTAAGATTGTTTTTTCTAAAAACACAGCAGGTTGGATCTAGCTCGCTTTTCCACTGACTCTTTCATGGTTGTTCTCTCCGCAGGCTCTAGCGTAGTTCTTTGGATGGTCAAGGGGGACCATCTATTTTCATTTGTCACCAATCAAAAAGCTGGCTGGATCCAACCCAGCATTTATTGATACATTCACGTATATGATTTATGACTAATTTCAATGTCTGCTTAAAAAATTGCTTGCTGGGCAGAGTAGTGGTACGGCAAGGACAAGGGAGAAGGAGAACTCAACCAGGCAATACGCACAAGGATGTCTCTGTGCTTTACCATTTATTTCATTTATTTATATATTTATTTTTCAATTTATATATCATCACTCTCCCAATGGGCTTGCGGTGGTTTACAACAATAAAACATTATCTGGCAGAACCATGGGGAGGGGGACCTTCAGATAGAATATCGAGACTCCACCCTGGCCTCAACCATATGCCTGGCAGAAAGGAAACAGCCTGCTGAGCAGCCAAGTGCAAATCAATGAGCAGATGGACAGTCCACTGAAAATGGAGCTCTTTCACTAGGTCTTTATTTCAGACCATCGGGCTCCCAGAATCCCCTCCCATCGATTCCACGGGAGTGTGACCGTGATGTTACTGTGACTAAACATTCTGTGGTTACCCATGTTATATTACAATGGTTGAAGCTGCCACATTGTTAATGACACCATTGCCAAGGTATATTATATTGTATTAGGCAATCCATGATTCTTGTAAACCACCCTGAGCCATAAGAGAGGGCAGTTTATAAACAAACAAACAAACAAACAAATAAATAAAAATGAGCTGCCTGATAAAAACTGGTGCACAGGCTGTGAGCTGAACCAGTGGGTGTTGGAGCATCTCTATCTCTATAATCTAACACAGGGTTAGACCTAGGCAAACGTTAGACTCAGATAGCATTTTCATTTTAAGCTTTTGCACATGATGGTGCCTTGATTCTGAACATAGCTTTGTGTGTGTGTGTGTGTGTGTGTGTGTGTGTGTGTGTGTGGTCAGCAAGGACCAGGGTTGCTAACTCTGGCCTGAGAAATTCCTGGAGTTTGGGGGCCAGTACCTATGGAGGGGGGAATATGGGGAGGCATTTCACCAAGAATCTATGGTATACAGTAGATTTTGTCCTCTGAGACCACCATTTTTAAGTGGAACACATCTACTGCCATGCTCCCTGTAACAGAAATGATAACAAATGTGACATCCATTGTCCTGCCTCAGGGAGCATGCCAGTAGATAGCAGCTGCACTGCTGCTGCCCCTGCTGCTTGTCTTGTCCAGGAGAGTGGAGCCAACCTTGGAAGATGGCCAGCAGGAGCAGCCGCACGGTGGTGAGGCCCAGTGCTGAGCCCTGCTCAGTGCTCTGCCACCACTGCCACCCATCTTCTGAGGCTGGCCCCTCCCTCAGAGGAGAGTGGGACTGGCCTTGAAAGATGGGAGGCAGAGCCCTGAAGGAGCCCCACAGCTGCTAGCCATGGGGTGGCCAGTTGAGGTGGTGGAGGGCCGCAGAACACAGCAGACCTCTGGCCGCAAGAGGTAAGGAGGGGGAAGGGAAGGGGGAGTAGGGGGAAGATGTCTGGGTATGTCTGTGTGTGTGTTTGAGAGAGAGGGCAGGGAAGGGACCAAAGAGGATATTGGGGAAGCAAGAAGTAAGGGGGCTAGGCAAGGAGGGAGTGGGAGGGAAGGAGTCTGTGTCTCTCTGTGTGTGCATCTGTGTGTAAGAGAGAGGGAGGCAGGAGGGACCATGGAAGAGATCAGGGAAGCACAAGGTAAGGGGGGAGAGGCCAGCAGGGAGTGTGGGGGAAGGAGTCTGTGTCTTCATGTGTGTGTGCATCTGTGATAGGGGGGAGGTCTAGGACCAGGGAGCCTCAGATCTGGTATGTGTTCCACATAACCTGTGATAGTCAGCCTGTCGCTAGATTTTCTCCATGGGAACTAGTGCCTGCAGATTGGAGAACAGCTGTAATTCCTGGACAACCTAGTGAGGACCCCTCCTTCTTGTGCCACCAGTAAAAAATGTGGATGGATCCAACCATCTAAGTATTATAGGAGCATGTCTGAGCTCTTGTGAACTGCTTCCCTCTGAACTTAATTAAAGGTAAAGGTATCCCCTGTGCAAGCACCGAGTCATGTCTGACCCTTGGGGTGATGCCCTCTAGCGTTTTCATGGCAGACTCAATACGGGGTGGTTTGCCAGTGCCTTCCCCAGTCATTACCGTTTACCCCCCAGCAAGCTGGGTACTCATTTTACCGACCTTGTAAGGATGGAAGGCTGAGTCAACCTTCAGCCGGCTGCTGGGATCGAACTCCCAGCCTCATGGGCAGGGCTTTCAGACTGCATGTCTGTTGCCTTACCACTCTGTGCCACAAGAGGCTCTATTCTGAACTTAATTATGCTGTACCAAATGTCTATGTTCTACTTGTAACAGCCACTTAGTATTAAAGCAAATCTGGTTGATTACCCAAGACATGCTGGACTGAATGAGGATTCTATACTCAAAGCAGCAGGTGAGCCTGTTTCTTGCTCCAGATTTGTTCATCCAATCAATCTTTTTTTTTAAACGAAGACAGTTGGTATGAGACAAACCTCAGATCATCCTCTTGAAAACACCATCAATTTTTAATTTCTGTAAGGCCAAAGCACAGCATGATTTCATATTCACAATTTAGAAGACAGAATGTCACTTCCTGAACGCTGCAAAGAAATTATCACTGAAACTTAACACTATTGAGTGGAGTTATCTTGAATTTTGTCGGTTTACCCAAACAAGTTCCTGCCAGTTTCCCCACTAATGACTCTGTGTGTCATTTAGCAAAGTTTAGTTCTTCTTGGGAAGAAAAGGAGTGAACTCTTCAAGCATGTGTGTGTTTATGAAGAATTCTGTTCCATAAAGAAAGCAATAGATATGTATTACATTGGTTTTTTATGTGTGTGCGTGCCTATCAGCAAAACACAGTGGCTAGTGTACAAACTCCTCTCGTTTCAAAGTTATGATTTCATCTATTCTTGGCTAAATAGTGTCCATCTGTTTACAAACACACATAGAAACACACTGTCAGGATCTGCCTGGTTGACAGTCTACTGCCATGATCATCTGATATAGTATTTAATGAGGAAGGGTTACCTGTCACTGAATCATAGAATAATAGAGTTGGAAGGGATCTCATGGGTCATCTAGTCCAACCCCCTGCACTATGCAGGACACTCACATCCCAATCGCTCATCTACTGTAACCTGCCACCCCCTTGCCTTTACAGAATCAGCCTCTCCGTCAGATGGCTATGTAGCCTCTGTTTAAAAATCTCCAAAGATGGAGAACCTACCACCTCCCGAGGAAGCCTGTTCCACTGAGAAATGGCTCTAACTGTCAGGAACTTCTTCCGGATGTTTAGATGGAATTTCTGTTGAATTAATTTCATCCCATTCATTTTGGTCTGTCCCTCTGGGGCAAGAGAGAACAATTCTTCTCTGTCCTCCATATGGCACCCTTTTAAATACAATGCCATCTGCCAAAGTCATTCTTCCCATTGCCATTTGTCTAATGGCCATTTTTTTCTGCACAGGATGGAACTGTAGGAAAGGGGACCTTGGATATTATCAGTGATGCAGTCCTTGAGCCAGTCTTGCAGGAATGGTGTAATTTGCACTTGGGTATAGGACTAGTTTGCACGCTTCCCCCAGAAATGAGTGAGGGAGCCTGCCTTTTCCTGGGAACTGGAAAAGTCCACCTGTTGTCAGTTGGGGCAGGGTATTTTTTGGGGGGTTATATTGATCAGTGTATTGCCTATCAAATTAGTTTCAGCAAGAATAATCATGAACTTTGTATCACTACCTCAATACCCTGCTTTTACTGATAATGCCAAGTTTGTTCACTGAGAGGGTTGGTTGGGTTCTGATACACACCGTTGTACGCATACAGTGGTCCCACCAAATGTATCTTCTTCACCCTTTCAGTCCCCCAGCTCTAGCAGTAGACATTTGGAAAGCCTGAGAATGCTTAAAGAACCTGTGATTCACCTGAACAAGTATACATTATTGCTGATCTAACCAGAACAGTGCATATCTATCCAGTGCAATCTATGGTTCCACCCTTAGCACCTCTTTTATGGCTACCCAATTATGTTAGTGGAAAAAGTAGCTCATGATAACTCTTTATCTCTTAATAACCCCTTATAACTCTTACTTAACACCCCTGAAATATCCCTAAAAAAAAGGGAAACCGCAGAAAGTTGCTCTCTTGCTTTCACTGATTTTCTTTAAAATCCACACTTGAATAAAAATTAATGCCAAATAGCTGTTGAAGAAAATGCCACAAACACAGTCATCAAGTAAACTAAAATAAATCTGTTCCTTTCCCAAATATCTTTCAAAGCAAAGTTATCGCTCAATAAGGAAGACATATTTCCATCTTAAAGTTAGCTGTAAATATTTTACTAGAAGTCTCCTGGCATGTTTTCAACTCTAAAGGAAGGAACATTTGCATGCGGTTTTCAGCAATCTGCTCATGAAGCCGAGGTGAAGGATCCTAAAAATATACTTTGGTAATAGAACCTGAGTTGAGCAAAGACTGATGAAATGGGATTGATTCACAATCTGAAAGTTCACTTTGGGTTACATTTGCATGGATGAGGTTCAAGACTCATAAGATCCTCATCTTGCACAAGTTGTGGGTTACCAAACTTGGTGCGTTCATTGGGAGCTAGAAAGCTATTATGTCAGAAGGTGGCCTACACATCTGGTATATATGTTCTAGACATGACAGGGGACCTACACAAGTGTTATGGTGTGGGTGTGGTCAAGGGCCAGGGCTTGATAAATGAAATTCCATGGGCAGAACAATTTTGGGACAAGGTGAACTTAGCTTCATTCAGGTTAGGAGTGAGGGACCAGTTTAGTACCAGAGCACCCATATAGAGGCTGCTCCCATCAGATCTCCACTACTCTACAGGCTTATTCTGAGACTCGGACAGTGACCACCATATGGTGTTCATTCTCCACATTGTTCTTGTTTTCAGTTTATGACTCATCTGTGCCAGACTAAATTTTAGATGATAACAATAGTCATTTGGTCTTCCCAGACCCAATATGCTGTATAGTCCAACTTTCTTTAAAAGTTGAGGGAGTCACAAGGGAAAGGCAGGATATAAATAAACAGAATAAATAAATCCTGACAGTGTGATGTCCCCAATATTACCGTTCCGAGGTTTTCTTCCACAAATACTTTGCACCACATGGGGGCTGCTTTTAAAGGGTAGCATAAATTGCTGGGAATATTGTAACCAAGTAGGCTGGATTAAGTGACTGGGTCATCCCATCTGTCCAGACCTCCACCAGGAAGAACTGGCTGTTACCAGGAAGAACTGGCTATCCACAGAGCTGGTCACATGCTTTAGGATGCTTAGGGCTGATCCTGCGTAGAGCAGGGGGTTGGACTAGATGGCCTGTATGGCCCCTTCCAACTCTATGATTATATGATTCTATGAATACCCATGTCCCAGCTGTTCCAGAGAAGCCATTTGGTGTGCAGATGAAAGGAGCCTTAGCAGCCCGGTGACAGTAGGTTTACTGCATGACTGATACCTGAAAGTCTCTTGGAAAGACAACTTCTCTCCAAATTTTATTTGTTTACGTATTTGTTTCTTTGACTTTTATGCTGCCACTTCTAGCCCAGCTAGCCCATGGTGGCTTACAACATGTTATAACAAGAAAATCCTCTTGTTAAAAAACCCTCCCCCCTCCCCATCCTCCCCCCAACCCCTTCCCCACCCAGCTGCAAATTTGGTACCATGCAAGGTGCCCGAAGGCATGGGAGGAGGGCCAGATCTTCCATGTCCTGGCCTCAACCTAATGCCTGATGGAAGAGCTCCACCTTGAAGGCCCCTCAGAACTCAGAAAGTTTTGTCAGCTCATTCTACCAGGTAGGGGCCAGGGCCGAAATGGCAGAGATCTGTTCTTCTAGAAAGGGCAGCTATATACAGACTGGGTCACATCTACCAAATGGACTGCTTATCTCCTTATGTCCCCTGCAGGACCCTCCGCTCTGCGGGTATGAATTTGCTGGCTGTCCTGGGTCCCCAGGATGTCTGCCTGGCCTTGGCCCCAACCCCCAGAATACCTGAGGGCAGTGACAGATCTCTCTGAATTCTGCAGGGCCTGTAAGATGGAGATCTTCCACCAGGTATTTAGGCATCTTGCCTAGGGTCATCAGTTGGGTCCATTGGCTGGAACAGCAGGACTGGATGCAGTTGTGTTATAAATTTTAATTAAGCCATCATGCTATTGTTATTGTATATGTATACATTGTTGTATGGGGTTTTATGAGGATTTTATAGTGTAATTTTAAAGCTTGTTCTGTGAACCACCACGTGACCTGTTGTGAGTGGCGGTAAATAGATAGATGATAGATAAAGCAAGCAACCAAGCTTTGGAGGGTGGTTTCTGCTCCATAGTCTACTACCCCAAATCCCCAGGAATTTCCCAAGCTGGCATTGACAACCTTACTGACACTCCCCTCCCCCCAAGGCACGGATAGAACTACAGCTTTGAAACGCCTGCCATTGTCTGCATCCACCCTTTTCTATGTTCTTTTCATCTCTACGCACTTGATTATTTTACACTGCTTTGTCTCTCAGTAGCTTGGTAATGGAGTCATTATCTTTTTAGTCAGCATTTCTCATACAATCCTTCCAAGCAGAGCTGTCTATCATCTTCCTACTGAAATAGCCTCCAGCTTGCAGTTTAAACACCATATTAGCTGTACTGAGAGGTCACTGGAAAACAATGAAACAAAAGCCAGAAATCACATCCACACACACAATAGAGAACATTCATATGGCTGTGAAGGGTTGCCGCATCAGCAAAGCTATTTGAGTGTTACCTTCAGAAGACTTACTAGGTTTTGTGCTGCCTTGCTGATGAAGCTCAGCTCTGCTTTAGGGCAGAAGGTTTCTGTTCTTCTTGTTGCTCCTTTCCCCACCATTCATCTAAAAACAACTGCCTCCCTTTTGCTTCCAATGCTTGTCATTTTATAGCAATGAAAAGTATGTCAACTCCTTAACTTTTTCTTGATCTTGCAGATTCTCTTCTGAAAATCACACTTCAATGGACTTACAAGGGTGCTGCACTGCATAAGTATGAGCTCCCAAGTTCCTCATGCAAAGCTTAATCATGAAGTCACTAGCTGACTTATGGTGACTCCTCGCGGGGTTTTCAACCCAAGAGATCTTCAGAGGAAGCCTCTGTATTAAAACTGGACTTCCTTGGTGGTCTCCCAGCCAAATACTAGCCAAGACCAACCTGGCTTAGCTACTGAGATCTGACAAGGCTAGACTAGTTTGGGCCATTCAGGTTGGGACAGAAGTCTGCTTCAGATTGCATTGCAAGATATTCGACACTCTTCCTTGTCAGCCTTCTAAAAGACTAGCAGATTCACAATAATGTAGACTCCCAGGAGTACTAATAGTCTAATCATGAACATATAAATAACTGTTGGTCCTTTTGGAAGGAGTGGGAAGTGATTTCCTATTCCTCTGTCCATATAAGACTTCTTTATTTGGGGTGGGGGGATTTCTCCATCCTTTTAGGATTTATTAGGTCACTTTAATCCCTTCAATTATGCTGGAACATCCAAACATGAAAAAGAAGACACCACAAATAAATGTATCCTAGACAATGACCAATGGTGCAGGAGACAGCATGACAACCCCTCCACAATTTATTCTAGCTACCTTCCACATTTGTTATATAATCACAGGGCATGAACTTTTCCCAAGAAATTTCAGAATCTGTACTGATATGACTAGAGCTTCAAGAGTGAGTCATTTTCACTATGCTAAGTTTTAAAACATAGCTAGACAGAGATTAATTCATGCTGGGTACTAAGGTTACATCAGTGAGGATGGGGAAGGGGCAGAAAATCATCTGTCCTCAAGGAAATAGTGGAGTTGATCAATAATGGTTTCAAAAAAGGGTTGTGGGATGACAGGGTTGTGGAGAGATAAATGAGCCACCCACCCAAAATAATATGGCTTCTCAGTAGCTGTCCTTTGTAAAAGAGACGTCCAGATTAGACAACGTTCAGAGATACTTCAGAACCTCACCTGTCCCTGCTTGAAATATGAAAAAAAGGTATTATGAAAGCTAGGTGATACTGTAGATCAGGGGTAGTCAACCTGTGGTCCTCCAGATGTTCATGGACCACAATTCCCATGAGCCCCTGCCAGCATTTGCTGGCAGGGGCTCATGGGAATTGTAGTCCATGAACATCTGGAGGACCACAGGTTGACTGCCCCTGCTGTAGATCGTAGGTGGACCTGATGCCTATTAATGACCTATGTGGAGACACAGCCATCTTGAACCTTAGCTTATATTCGTTAAAGACTGCTGACTGGAGAGAAGGTCATAGTGCACGCATCCTGCTAATGGATTGGCAGCAAAGTTGGAGTTCTTCCCAAGTGGCATCAGGAAACAGAAAAATGGATGGCTTCCCTCACTTCAATATTCTAACATTGCATTTGGCTGAAGCATCGAATAGGCCTGATTTGAATACATTACAGTTTTAACTACATAAGCATTAGTTTAAAGTTGCCAAAACCACCACAGCACATCTAACACTGATGCTATAGCAACAGGAATTAGTCTTCCCATCAGGAAAAAAAAGTCATCCAATATAAATATTTTAGATCTGAGGTTAAAAAAATAAATAAATAGTGTATTGTACTTGATGGTGGGAAAAACTTGCATTTAAAGATATAGAAAATATTTCATCCCTCAAGCTCACTTATTGCATCTCATGAGAGCAAAAACCTGGGGAGGAACAAATAGAAAGGGAGGTGAATTATTTGATTGTCCTATTATCCCCTCATGTATCTATACATTTCACAGTTGTGACTACGGAGACTGGCAGTACTGACAATCTCACCTTAGGCTCTTTCCACAACAAGATTTCCAAGCAAAAACATGAGGTGACCAACAATACCCCAGGACTGTTCATCACACAAAACCACCCCCTTATGTGGCGTCATCTGCAATCTAGAATCTGAGGGCAATCAAGTTCAAATACTCACTCTCCCACGAAGTTTGCTGGATGACCTCAGGCCATCCACTCTCTCTCAGCCTAACCTAACAGGGTTGTTTGGTAGAGGCAGGACCCCTCCTTGCTTTGAGGGGAAGTTTGCCCATAGACAGTTTTGTTATTGCTGCCTGCACCCCACTAATATATTGCTCTGCAACAGCATCTTGGCACTGTACATGCATAAATATGTGTCAGTTTCAAAGACTGTTCCGCCAGGCCTATGGTTGAGGCCAGGAAATGATACCATGAAGCTGCTGACCTCCCTGTTCAAAAGCACACCCAACTTTCCATAGATGAAATGCCCCTTAACTCCTCGGTAATTTTAGATTTGTAAAATTGGTGGTTTTAGTATGATTTTAACTTTAATTTTTAAAATGTAATTAATTTATTTGTAAATTGGCATAGATACATTTTGAATTGTATTGTTGTTTTATTGATATTGTTATGCATCCAGAGTCAACCAGAGAAGGCTGGGCTATAAAAATAAACTTATTATTTCATTAAATAATGTCTACACCCATGCAGAAAATGGGGAAATGTACTCCTCAGCCAGATGCCAGGTGACATCTTTGTACTCAGTTGCTAGCATTTCTTAAGTTACTAGCACTGGACTCTTGGTGTAAATATTGGGTTGTTTTAACTGCTTCTGGATGATGTAGTGCAGGGTTCTCCAACTGCTTTGATTCCAGCAAGCACTTTTACTTCCCAACATGAAGTAAGGTTTGGAAAATCTCTAAAGATCTGGAGGCAGTACCTGTGAAGGGGAGGTAGATCAGTAAGGATGTGAACCCATAAAATCTACCCCTCAAAGCTGCCATTTCCTCCAGGAAAAGTGATCTCTGTAGCCAGGAAACCAGCTGTAATTTTGTGAGGTTGGCAACCCTTAAGGCAAATTCAGCTTTTTAATTTAAATTATGTATAGAGGTCTTTAAATAGAATTTTAAACCAAAGAAAACAGTGTTTCACCTTACAATTCACTTTTGCATGAAGAAAATATTGTCCATACAGCACACTGAGAGCTGAGAAGCCCCCTCCCCCCCAAAAAAAATTCCTTAATGGAAATTTAATAGTGTATTTTTGCAAATGGCCTAATTAACATTTTACAAAAATGTGCTTTAAAATTAGATATTAGTGTTCTGTGCTCAAGAGGCTCCATAATGTGTTCCCTTGGATAATTTTTACAAATAAGAAACCCTGCCAAGATATTGCTTGTGAAATCCAAGGGGACTCCTTTGGACAAGAGAACTTATGTAAAAATTAAAAATTCATTAAGAATTTCACTTTCACTTCACCTTTGGAAGGTAGTGTCTCAATGACACACTTGTACAGAAATCAGAAAGACTGTTCTACAAGGGATTTTATAGTGTTCATAATGGATAAAGGTAAAGGTAAAGGTATCCCCTGCGCAAGCACCGAGTCATGTCTGACCCTTGGGGTGACGCCCTCTAGCGTTTTCATGGTAGACTCAATACGGGGTGGTTTGCCAGTGCCTTCCCCAGTCATTACCATTTACCCCCCAGCAGGCAGCTGGGTACTCATTTTACCGACCTCATATAATGGATATGACTACCTAAAGTCAATAAAGTTGACATATAGAATTATGAAATTATGTTCTCTATTTGAGATGAAAACATTAAGGTCCAGGAAAGCTTCTATTCAACAAGAATAGATTATTGAACTGTGAAAGTATAGGAAATGTATGAGCTGGGGGGGGGAACTATGGAACTGTGGGACATATGTATTTAAATAAAATCCACAAAGAAACCAACAATTGAGGTCAATGAGTTCATGAAGCCATACTATGATCTATCACATGGCAGGATTGCAAATGGGATTCATTCCCAAGAAAGTGGCAAAAGGATCTGTCAGAAGTCAATATTGAAACAACCCCTTTATTCTTTTAAGCCCACTGTGCTAATTACCATTGTTAGAAAAACTGGCAAAAATTTATAGGAGAAGTCTAATCTCCTTCCCTGGAATGTCAAAGGGGTCTCATATATATTATTGAACTGTTGGCTAATATAGTGCGTATGCAATGAAGTACAAGTGAGCTTAAACATTTTTTTGGCCCCTCTAAGAATCTTGTCTCTTTATAAAATATCTCTTTTCACAGAAAGATGAAAACAAGTGATTTCAGGTTAGTGCCAAAAAAACATTTCGAGGCTATTGCTTTTCATTAGTCGAGCAACTAATGATATTATTCTAAAGCAGGGTTGCTGTTTCATCCCTTGCGTGAACGTTATAATACAAAACTGATTACCAAATGATGATACAAGTGCATTGTGTGGAGTTCTTTCCCGCCTTCTTTTACAACATTCAACAAACTATTATCTAGGATGGCAAATAGCATTTATTGATTGCTGCTTGAGCATGAAGTGAATATTTGGAAAGACATTTTGGTCAGATTGCCACATAAAAAGATCTATTTGCCATCTCTAAGCAGATAATGATCGTCAAGATAATTGATAGTAAATCCATTCCAGAAGTGGGGGTTACATTCTCAAGAAGCTACTTCATAAAGGTTGTTCATAACATTTGATTCTGCATCAGTGACAAACTCAGTATGGCTGAACCACTGACTTTTTGGCTGGAAAACCAAGAAGCAGCTGAAGACCAACTGCATAATCTCTCCCAGCTGGGCCCACAAGTTATTCAGGAAGAAGGAAAGATGGACCATTCACATCATTATTCTCTGAACCGTTCGCTACATCAAGATGACATGGGTTACGTTCCCATCACTTATCCTCAGGATGCAAGAATCCTGTTGCTTCTGCCATTATTTAGTGGCATTTATGCAGTTAGGTATGTAGAATGCAGCCTGTCTCCTCTATCTAGTAACACAAGCACAGCATGTACAGTAAATTAGTACACTGAGGGAGGGGTTAGGAACTATCATGGATCAATGTGAATTGGCAAAAATCAACATGTAAATCCAATTTGCCTAAATTAAATTCAATGCTTAAACGGATTAGGATTTTAGAAGAAGAAGAAGTACGCCACTTTTCTCTACCCTAAGGAGGCTCAAAGTGGCTTACAGTTGCCTTCCCTTTCCTCTCCCCACAACAGAGACCCTGCGAGGTGGATGAGGCTGAGAGAGCGCTGATATCACTGCCCGGTCAGAACAGCTTTATCAGTGCCCTGGCGAGCCCCAAGTCACCCAGTTGGCTGCATGTGAGGGAGTGCAGAATCGAACCGGCATGCCAGATTAGAAGTTGGCACTCCTAACCACTACACCAGATGTCAGATGTCCTAAGATGAGCATGGACATACATTCTACTCAAGACAGAGATGTTATAATTGTCTGATATGGTGTTACCTTACGATAAAACTTCTCAAACAGTAAACCACAATCAATGTGTTAATAAGATAGAAGGAGAAATGGTACAATCCTGGAAATGATATATAACAATTTTCCTCATTCCCCTACCTTGATGATAATGTACCCATGACAACAGATAAAGTGGCAACTCTCCCCTGCCAAAAAAGGTATAAACCCAAAGGTCATATGCATCTAGTTCTATCCAGATTCATTTTGTGTGCTGAATAACTGATGCACCACTAAAACACTGTATAAAAATAATTTTCAGTTTGATGTGATTATAAATGACACTGCATCACTACTATATTTTTTCAGTGCTTTGCCCATCAATTACATTAGGAGACCCAAGTTCTAGTATTTCAGGAGGAGGAGAAAAAGTTATCTCTATCCACTGCCTTGAGACAAAGTATAATTTTATAAACCTCTGTTCTATCCCCTCCTTAGTCATCTTTTCTCTAAACTGACAAGCCTCAAGTATTCTAGCCTTTCCTCACTGGGAATATACGAGCCCTAGAATTGTTAGTTGCCCTTTTCTTGGCAGTTTCCAGCTTTACAATTTATAATTTGAGGAATGGCAATCAGAACCGTATGCAATATTTCAAAGGCGGCCATAACCACAGATCTATACGAAGGCATTATATTCTTGGCTGTTTTATTTCCAAACCCCTTCTTAAGAATCCCTAGCAAAGAATTTTCCTCTTTCACAACTGCCATACCCTGAGCTGATATTTTCATCAAGCTATCAACCCCCAAATCCTTTTTTCTTGATCAGTCAGAGTCCGTTCAGACTCGATCTGGACTGTTTCTGCTCCAAGGTGTATCACTTGACATTAATTAATTAATTAATAATCTGTTCCACTTACTATTTCAGGCAAGGCCTTGGAGGAGAAGCGTATCTCATGGCTTAAGTGCCACTCAGCACTTAACACCCACTCAGGACCGCTGTCCCGCCCCTGAGTGCTTCCTCCTCCAACCGGCTTGCCAGTCTCTCCAGCGGCCAGCCAATCACCTTTCATCCCCCACCCCTCACCACCCCCTCCTCTTTCCACTTCCCTCCGAGGCTTGGAGGCTGCAGATCCGTGCTGCGTGAGAGCTGCCCCTGCTGGTGAGTTCCCTGCCCCGGGGCCCTCTAGCCTGCAGCCTTTCCAGGTCCCCAATCTAGCGTCTGTTGAATTCCCGAATGCAACGGGCTTGGATCCTAGTTAAATTTATATTCTGCCCCATCCCCACAGACATACTGAATCTCACTTGCCACAATGGTGATTTAATGACCAAGGCCTCAAATATCTTGAAGAATATGTTGTGGCCCTAGCATTTCAATACCAACTCCCTGTATCTGTAAGTGAAAAAGTTTCTTTTTTTTTAAAGGCATGCCATGGTTACAAGAAGTGTGAGGATGGAAGAATGAGGGGTGGGGATAAGGGGTGGATCTCAGACATCATCCCAAAAAAGCAAGCATTGACAGGTGAAGCAGCCTTTTGTTTTCCACTTGAAGTCATGTCAGGATATCATTACTGCTTGTCTTGGTGTTGCTAAGACTCAGATTGGTGCTAATGAGGATTTTTCAAAACAACCCCTAATGAAGAGATGCGCATTGTTAAGAATTGTCACGTATGCCAAGAAGTCGTCTCGGGCCCATGTTTACAAAGAAACGACAAAGTGCATAGGAAAAGTTAAGTGGGAAAGTGAAGGATGCTCATGACTTCAGACATTTTCTCTCTGCCATATGGACAACAGTTCTTGACTTGCTTGGAATTTGGAAGGGAGAAGTGGGCCTCTATCCATCAACACCTAGGTCACTTGGCAGGTGAGGTTTCCAGGCTTATAGGCTGCATCTATGCCATGCGGGAGGGGCAGGAGGGCCATCTCACCCAGGCTTTTGCGACTTTTGAATCAATGTCCTCTATTGGCAGAGAAAGTGATCTGGACTTCACTCTACAACCTCTGAGAGGCTCTGCCTATGAGGCAGCAAAATGAGTGGGAAATGAGATGGGAAGACTCTTCAGACATCAGGCTCTCCTGTATGGCGAGTGAAGTGGGGAATTTGATTCTACAGGAACATTTTGATGGGTCGCCCTTTGGACCATTTATGCACTGGGAACTTCACTGCCCCAGCTTCCATGCAAGAACACAAATTGGTGGCGGATGAGGTGCACCAGGCCAAATGCTCCCCCATGTGGGTGCAGGAAGAGGTGGGGCAACCTGCCACGACTAAAACTCCAGCCTGCAACCCGGCATGAAACCTCCAGTGCATAAATAGTCTTGAAGAGAATAAAAAACAGTCCCCCCATGCACACAAACCCATGCACAAACATATCAAAACAGAAGTTCTTTATAACAGAAAAATTTACACTCTTGTTGACACAGCATTGATCTAGGATAGGGGCTATTTCTGTTGCTTCTCACCCCCTTTCTGTTCTAGAAGGAGAATGCTGGATTGTGGTACAGAGCATGTATGTATGCTTTCAGGCTCTGTTCAATGAAGAAAGCCTCTTGAGAGACAATTGTTGGGAAAGAGCAAACCAATGGGAAAAAAATTATCTGTAAAATGGGTGAGTTCAGAAACTCACACTGTGAAGCTTTTCAGTCACACTTTCCTTCAAGAAATGTAAACTGTTAATTATTATAACAAACAATTCCATATGATTTTTAATCAGACTTCTCACATCCTCAAATTACAGGAAATCCTAAGAGCTTTGCGGGGAATGACAATCACTCTTTATGGCCACAATCTAGCACAGTGTTTCACTTAAGCCCCCACTCACTTCAATGGATTTTACACAAATGTAATTTTGGATTTTGTGGCTAAGGTATTTTCAAAGTATAGACAAGGGGGCTGTTTTGCAGTCCTAAGAATGCTTTCCTGCTCCACTGAGTAAAATGTGACTTGCCTCCTTGTAGGCCTGTTTCAGATTCCCTGGCAGCCAGCAATACATCAAGCACAGAATTTTATGTACATGACTCAACGGTACACACACACAAAAGTTTGCTCATTGTTAAAGTGGAATTTTTAAAATAATGGAATAAAATCGACATCTGCTTAGCCTGGTGCGATACTCAAAGGAAAATCTTCTCTTGCCAAAAATTCTCATTAATTGTTGTTGTTTTAAAGGGATTTTGTTCACTGCAGAAAAATAATAATGAAAATACAGCTTCGTAAATTATTAATTTAAGAGCGGAATATCCAGCACAGTTTTCTTTAAAAAAATCATTTTGGCAGCAGGACTTTAATTTATTTTTTTTAAATCACAAGATCTTTCAAGATTAGCTTCTTTCAGGCTTTCAGCTCTTGCCTGTAACTAGCTGCTCAAAAAGCTGCTAACGATATACGTTAATTCCCTATTATACGTAAGGAGCACGGCCAGATGGTAACATAAATGTGGAGTCATAATAATCAGAGAAATGCAAAGCATTCAACATAATATTAGAAAGATAAAGGAACAAGTGGTCTATTGCTTCCCAATTCCTGTATATTAGTAATCACAGTAACATCCTGAGGTACAAAATAATTTTGCTTTGCTCAAAGTTACAGGTTCTGTTTCAAATTAAACATATCATACTTGAGACCGTGATTACCATAGCCTCCAAGGAGGTTTCCCATTATATATATATATATATATATATATATATATATATATATATATATATATATATATAAAATAATGCAGCTGAAGTAGAAAATTGACATCCTAAACACAGCTATGCCTTTAGAAGGGTGCATGTCTGTTTAGGATTGCAGTGCAAATGTCATTATTATTAATAGGATAATGGCTTGGATCCACCAGAGCATTCCGATGGACAGAATGATCTCCACTCACAGAGGATGACGCCCCTTGCCTGCAGTATTTTGGATCCAGCAGGAGGGGGAAGTTTAAAAGTCAGACTCTGAGGGCAGAAATTGTTCTGTCCACAGAAATGCATTGGTGGTCAATTTCCAGGTAAGGTCTTGACGTCTTCAGGAATTATATCTAGACAACAGAGATCAATTCTCCTGGAGAAAATGGCTACTTTGGTGATAGACTCTATGGCACAATACCCCACTGAACTTTCTCTTTCCCCCCAAACACCTCCCCATCCCACCCCGCCCCTGGCTCCACTCCTCAAATTGTTAGGAATCTCTCAACTCAAAGTTGGCAGCTCTAATTAGTGTTCCCCAGGCAATCATGTTGTATAGAAAGTACAAAAAACAAGTAACCCCAGTGAGGAAATATGTCTGAGAAAGATTAGGTGCCTGTCATTTTTCCCTCTTAATGGGATCAATTCAGCCTTGGCCTCCAGCCTTTGAATTGGAATGACCTCCCCCGCCAGCAGTCTCAGTTTCAATTCACCTTCCCTGCATTTGATTTTTTTAGGGTAAAGAAACACACGGAAAGAGCCCATCACACGGATCTACAACGTAACATATTTTATCCCTAAGAGTGTCTTTTATGTCTGACCAAAGTAGAGGTCCAGTTATAGGTCAGCCAATTAAATCTAAATCAAGACTAGTTGGTAGTTCCTGTGAGGAGACAGAAACATCCACAGTGTGTAGTTTTTATCCTCCCCTGAGCCTTAATGTAAAGCCCATTTAATCAAATCTACACTGGAAGAATGAAAGAGGCACGGAATTCTCTAATGCAGAAATGTTGTTTTCCTCTAAATCCCAACAACGGCAATGAAACGTGAGAACAACAACACTGGTCTTTGGCTCAGTTACACTGAGGGAAACAAGTATCCCCTCACTGATATTCCCCCCGTCCCTTTCCTTTATATCCTAAAGAAAATGTTAATTTTAAAGGGCATTTGTAAATGGCCTGCATACTAATGCTGCAAACCACCAGTCAAAACATAAACACTCAGCACAAGTCATTAAAATTTCATTACTCAGAAGAGATTATTGTAATTTGGTTTGGTATCTCAGAATCCAGGCACAATTAAAAACTAGACTGAGAAGAACTGGAGAACTGGTACTAAGTGGGACACGGCTCTCATGGTCTTTGGGAGATTGGCTGGAAGAAGAGAGGGGAAACATTACTTTTTCAGCCTGTTTCCAGTTGCTTTGGAGGGGTCCCAGTGGCACACTGGCCCTGCTGGTTTCTGGTGCCTTTCATTCCTGACTCGCCTGTGTTTACATTCCAGGGAGCTGGCAGTAGCAAGAAGCTACCAAAGGCTGCAGTGGTCCATTCCATTCTTTCCATTCTGATAGTCTTGAAGTCACTCAGCTCTCAAGCTGCCTAACAATTTTTCAGGAACTTTGGCTGACTCAATGATGCTGCAGTCCAGGGGGCTGATGTTCCTGACAGTGAAAAGCAGATCACGAACCAGACCAAAAGCTCCACTGGGTTGCAGGTTTACATGCAAGCTGTGATATCTAAACCCACCTCTTGGCTAGAGTCGTGGAAGTCGACAGTTAGCTGACTCAAACAATAGCTTGAATCTTGTTATGCATAATTAGATTCTGCAACCACCTTCCATCAAGGCTTTCTCCAAGGAAGAATTTAGAGGCAGCAAGCAGTGGGAACCAACTTAGCGAAAGAGTAACAGCACAATTGGGTCTAAGAGAAAAGACAGATGGGGTTGAAGAGGCAGACAGGAAAGGAACGAAGAGCAGAGCCATTTTCGGGTTATTCTAATAGACAGAATGCTCATGTTGCCAGCATGTACAAAACATGCACTTGTGTGTCTCTGGAGTCATTGTTTGACCTTAGAGGTAGCTGCTATTGATTTGTAGTTTCTCTAGTCCAGGTAAAATGTTCTTTCTTTTTAAGCACCTTTGTCCCTTATCTCTGTTCTCATTACACAACCCGTGCATATCTCCTTAGGTCTCTTGCATCTGTGTTACATATCAATAACTTAGCCATCGTGAGATAAGCCAGTATCACCAAAGTAAATTATCTCTGCTCACAAGTCAACCTGATCCATTGCAAATGGAACTCATTCGCGATCCCATAAGCGTTAGGTAATTCCACCATGCAAGTGATTTCCTTCAGTTCTTTCCAATAGACCTAATTGCAATAGACAATAAATAAGTAAATTAAAGCACATTATATATCTTCCAGGACTATAAAGCCATTGGCCATATGCATTATTTAAAAAGTTAAAATTGCTAAAATGATTGATTACAATGATATCTTCCAGGCTGCTACGATGAATCACTCTGCTGCCTCCAGAGCTCATAAGATCATGCTTACAGGCCTCAAGAACTTATCAAGTACTGTGGCTTCTTTGCAGGTTTCGGGTCCTACTCCGGTCTTTACAACATCTAGCTGTGTCATACAAGTGCCACTGAGTCAGGACCACCCCCAGTAAGGGGCTTCCTGTGTGCCATTCAGATTCACCTCCCCCACCTTTCTAATAGTAGGAAGAGAGTGTTTTCTGGAAAAAGGAGCTCCCATGCTCCCTATGGCACATCACTCAGCTGTCATGCCAGCTACCACAGCACACGCCATTGCTTGTGTCATTGGGGCTCATGCCAGTTCACAGCAAGAGACCACTCAATGTCTCTTGTGCAAACATTTACAGCCAGTCACCTGTCACTTTTGGAAGCTGTAGGGTCACAGACTGGGGTCCCATCTTACATGCAGAGCCAAGGGGATTATACGCACTCACTCACCAGAGAATCGCAAAATTGCTTATGCTTGCATGTTACATTTGCTCATATCAGAAGTGTTTTCTTAAGGGCTTTAATAAAAAGCACTACAGATGTAGAAAAGAGGAATGTTTTAAATAACAATCCATAATCCCCAGGAAAAAAAAACTTTATCTGTATTTTGGGTACATTTGGGTATCAGAAGTAGTATTCAGGATTCTCGGGAATACTGACATCTGGGTCCTATTTATTTTTGGGAATACTGAAGAATAACTGGGGTTGCCATTTTAAGGATCCCAAAGCTGTCCCCCCTTCCTTAAAAGGTTTCCTGTGCAACAGGAAGGTGGCTCCAGTCTGGCTGGCCAGACTTGCCAGGTGCAGGGCCCAGCACAGGTGTGCATCTGGCTTCTTACCACCCTTTTTTGTGAAGGTAGGGCTCTTTTTTGCTTCAGTCACAGTTCTCTCAGAACTTTCTCTCTCACATACAAGGCACCTGTTCTGGAGAGGGAAAGGGAAGACGAGTAATCAGTCACTTTGAGGCTCCTTGAGGTAGAGGAAGGTGGGGCATAAAAACGCACTCTTCTTCTTTGCCTTTTGAGCAGCTACTCCCTTCTAAGCTGATTAATGTCCATGGACTCAAAATGGTGCAGCCGTGCTTTGGAATGTGCTGTTATTGACCTCAAGTAAGTAGAAAGATGTTTGCATTCAAGAAATGCCTTGAGAATAAAGACATCATTTAGAATGATGCTAGAAATGCATAGCTCTGTTTTAGCGTGAATGCTAAAAGAAAATCATTCTGAATTATAGATCTGAAATCATTTGTTACAGAAGATACATAGACAGTGTCAAGCGACAAGATAAGGTCCTTCTAGCTTCATTGAAAGAAGAGGTACAAACCTCATCTCCCTTAGAGATAGAAACTGGCTTGAGCAGATAGCTGAAATCCGCCCAAATTTTTGCAAGGCTTGGTGTCGCTTTTTGGCTTATGAAATATGACATTGTTGAACTAAAATGCTTCATCTTAATCTAAAAAAAGAAAGAGGAGAGGTAATATTCGGAAATCAGTCAAGAAGAGATGCAATCCATATCACATTCACTCTGCAGCAAGAATTCAATTTAACGGAGGGGTGTGTGGGTGCATCAGCTATAAATTCAGCAGCATACACTATGTAAGGCCAGTGAAGATACTTATTTACTTCATACCCTGGCTTTTTCCCCAGCAAGAACCCAGAGTGGCTGGCACCATTCCCCTCACCTCTGTTGTATCTCCAGAGAGTGTGTGACTTGCCCAAGATTATTGAGCAAACTTCCAAGGACGAGGGAGGTCTCCCAGGTCCTATTCTGACACTTTGACCATCATAGTAGACTGGCTTTCAGGACACCATGAACATTCTTAAAGGAAAAAGTGAGGCAGTGGAGACATTGGTCAGGCAGTGTCCTACCATCTGTTCCTCTGCTTTCATGGAGCTCCAAGAATGAACATTCGTAAATTGCAGGTTCTGTACACAGGAACAGCCATGAGCATCAGCAGGCTGGAATGAGGAGAGATGATTAGATGGCACTGATGGGAGCTGCCCTTGAGAAAGGAAAGAGGAGTGATTTCACCTCCATGTCCTCTTCACTCTTTCCCCCACCAACCAATGAGGCTGTTCCTCTGTGAATTCCCACAGTCCTGGGAATTGGTTTTAGAAGGCACCGCAAAAGCAGAGAGGAACATGAGCACATGAGGTGTTCTGTGCACAAGGTGGATCCACTGTACTAGCTCATAAGAGAAGGAGTGGCCAAAATCGAGCTTCTCAATGTATTCAGGATGAACAATCAGGTCTGACGTCTTGTCACCTTAATCCAGAAAACATTAATCACCACTCTAGTAGGCCTAACCAGAATAACTATAGGAATACAACTATTACAAAATAGAAAATCCAAATGGTTTTATGATCTTAATTGCAAGTAATTTTCTTGCTCTCAGATTTGCAGTAAATGATTCCTCTGAATTTTGGAAATATAACAGGAGCCATCTACAAGTATTCCAGTCCCTAGGTGGGACCTGGGGATCCCCCAGAATTATAGGTCAACTCCAGACTAAAGAAACAATCTGGATAAAATGGACCCCATAGCATTATACTCCACTGAGGTCCCTCCCTTCTCCAAATCCCGCCCTCTCCCAGCTCCACCCCCAAAGTCTCCAGTATCAACCAACCCAGAGCTGGCAACCCTAACCACCTCATGTCCCAGCTTTACACAACTGACGAAGTTGATGGAACCACATACCCAGTCTGACATGTTCTAATGATGATTGGAGATAATATTCTAAAAGCTTGACATACTTTGTAGATTATAAATGTCATCATATTACATTAGCCAGCTTTGGGACAACCAAGTACATGTGTCAATGTTATGATTACTTGGCAGACTGAATTTATGGCAAATCCCTGAGTGTCCCTTCCAATGTCATGATGTCACTTCCAGTTTTCATTGGAAGTAGGACTCCATACCATAATGATGATGGCATCCCCCAGTAATATGTTACCTTTCTCCTCCTGCTGGGCAATGACAAGGATAGCTGGGAGGTGTCCTGCCCTAGCAGGAGACTAGACAATATGAAAATGCAACTCTAAGCTTTTTTGTTATTATTTCCCCAAAAGGATTTTGCACTTGGTCTTTTCTATCTTTGTATTTGGCCCTTTCTGGCTTCTTCCATTGCAAGGCGTGTGCGTAAAAAAAAAAAGAAAAAAAAAGAAAGAAAAAGATGTGCCTCTCAGCAGATATTGACTTCTCAAGTGGAGTCATCAAGATTTATTGACCTGAGAGATACACACTGAGTCCACCTTTATCGGTACATCTACTAAACTATAAACTAAAACTGTTTATGAGATGTGCAATTACTTCCAGTACTGTATAGTTGCACAGGGTTGCTTTCTCTGCAGGAAAAAGCGGGATGTGAGCTGGCAAACGCAGCGTGCATTTCATTGATTTGGGCAATAAACCAGTAGCCAAATTGGAGAGTGAGGGCAAGTCTCCACCAATCAATTACATCTGGACTCCATGCCAATTGCAGGCAGTGGGAATGTAAATCTGACGCAGCAAATAGTACCTGCCAAGTTACTCCCCATGCTTCAAATTAAGAAAGCAAACAAAATGTGAGAGACTCCGCTAATTCCAACTTGGGCAGTGTTGTCTATTGCCCTCACTTGCCATGTAGAGGAACTATGGATAGAGGAACCTTGGATAAGGATGAGAGTCCAGATTCTTGAAAATAAGGGCATTATCTGTGCAACTGTGCTGCCATTTCTTCTTTCCAATCTGGTCATAAACCTACTTCTTCTATGAAGTCTGCTGCTTACAACATAATCCGATGCTGAAATCAAGGGACTTGGCCTGAAATAACAGCAGAGGATTGTAGGGCCAGCCTGTTCCCTGGCAGTATCAGGTCTGTCATTGGAAGGGGCAACACCCTTCTGAGGAAGCCCTACCACAAGCCTGCTCCTTCCCATGCAGTGCTTACAATATGCTTTCTGCATTGCTTGGCGCTACCATTGCCTCCCAGGTTCTAGCCAGGCAAAACGAAAACTCTACGTCAATCACCATCTTTGAATCAAAACACAATATGCACACTGAGCATTTATTTTCTTCCTAGTTGAGCCTAAATTATGTTCCTTTATTAAAATGAGGTCAAAGTTAAGAAACAGAGCTTGGAGTGATAAGAAAGAAGGGGAAGAAAGCTATGAACAAAATGACATATCAAAACAATAAAGCTCAATTCAAACACAATAAAGCATTCCTGTTATGTTTTTCGTTTCCTTCCTTCTATGACAATATGAGACAGAGGGTAACAAAATAATTAGTAGATATTTTAGGGCTTTTAAAAAAAATGGGGAGCACCTAGTACTCCTCAATCCCCAATTTTTTGTCATTTTGTTGAGCTTTTTCTTCTTCCTCTGTAAAGTACAGAAGAGACACTTCACAGAAACATTGTTTGACATGCTTTATCCTGTTTCCTATCAAAACAAGTTGCTAACTCCGTATTTTGTACATAGGGAAATGTAACCTGAAGACAGCATGCCTGAGGTTATCAAAGGAGTCATGGTGAGGATCAGAGCAACAGAGCAGACAGAGCGCTGGAGGGACACAATGGGTGCATGGTTTCAGATTTCTTCTTAGCTGTGGCGCTCCCTAAATGGCTTTGGGCAACACATCTCTCATCCAAACCTACTCCGAAGGGTAGGTATGAAATAAAACATGATGCCTTAATGGAAACCATACTGAGTTCCTGGGAGGAATGGCTGGGAAGAAATCCCAGCTTGTTGAGCTGTTAGCCATATACCCACAACAGAAAACTGGGCTACAGGCTTGTGTTTCTGGAGACAATGGCTGGAGACACGTGGTAAACCTTATCAGAAACTGAAGAAAACTCCACAAGCAGCTTTGTGATATGCCACAAGACTGCACAGTTCAACAGAACAAGGATCACTAGGCAGACCTAAACTCATGGGCACATTTCCATCCATTCTTTAGGTCAGGGGTAGTCAAACTGCGGCCCTCCAGATGTCCATGAACTACAATTCCCATGAGCCCATGGAAGTGTTCACTGGCAGGGGCTCATGGGAATTGTAGTCCATGGACATCTGGAGGGCCGCAGTTTGACTACCCCTGCTTTAGGTGCTACCCAGGTAATCCAAGATTCAGATGCACTCTTAGGATTGGATCCTGTCCTAGGAGTGAGTGATGAGTGATTTCAATCGGTTTCCTCCCCTAGAGGGAGCAACCCATGCTCTATGGCATATTGTTCTGGAGGGTTGTCTGAGCTTATTATAATTATATTTATAGACTGCCCTTCTCTGCAAGCAGGCTCCGGGTGATACTGCACAATTAAGGCATTCATAATCAAAATTTAAAACACCTTACCCTTAAAAACTCACACCCCACACCCCTTCCCATCCCACCCCATCCATCTTCTCTCTTGCCTGCTGACTGGCTATTGGCCAGGGGCAAATGCCCAGCCAAGAAGAAGCCAAGAAGACCAATGGCTTTTCATCAGCTACAGGAGACATTTGGGGCAAACTTGGGTCTTACACATATGCAGCAAGCTTCTAATTATTCAAGGACATGGCAGGTAAATCTTGTCAATACTCAACATAAGATTTGAGAAGGATGGATCTCAAGAACTGAGATTCTTCATAGCACTGGGGTAACCTTGGGCTCAGTACCTCAAAGCCTGATGTAACGTCACGTCACAATGACTTATAGAGACCCCAGCAAGAGGCTTTCAAGGCAAGTGAGAATTATAGAGAATTATTATAGCCATTGATTTCCTCTGCAGAGTCTTCCTTGGTGGTCTTCCATTCCAAGTACCTACTACCCTGCTTAGCTCCTGAGATGTGACAAGATCAGTGTATACATTACCATTCCACATCCCCAAAGCTGTACCAGGAATGGCCAGATTTTCCCTGATCCTTTACCATTCCTTTACCATCCTGGAAGATCATTCTGAATTACCTTCAACTTCTCCTTAATTCTAGAATGAGTCCTAGAACTAGAACTTGTGCCATTGGATGCAAATAAGTTTCCTCAAGCATTTTGTATCTCCCTCCCGCCCTCCCTCCTCCCTCCCTCCCTCCCTCTTTTTGCATTCTACTTTGGTGATGTGCATGCATGAATTGGTAGAACATAGCCAAAAAAATCTCTGACCTTGAAGTGACCATATCCACTGGATCAAAGTCACTGTCTGTTACCAATGCACACAAGAGCAGATGCGCATTGGTAAAACACCAAGAAAAAATTGGCAAATGGTATGTGTACAGTGCCTTGTACAAGTTTCAGGGAAAAGAAAAAGAATGGATGATGCATCAGCTCCACTTCCGAAGCAAGGAAAGGTATTTCAGAACTTAAAGATCTAAGGAGAAATTCAAATAAGGACAATTTGGGAAGCATCTCTAGCTTGTGCAAGATCAGTCATTAGCGAATTATACGCTTTATTAATTGATCTGACAATCGTCTGATGCTCAAATTACTTCAGCTCTTTTCCCATAGTTAAAACAAAAACAAAAAGCAGGTTGGTGCTCGCTCTGTGTTTCAGCATCCATTTGCATAGTCTACTCATGAGAAACTTTCTAAAATTAAGCCAGCAGCTGGTTGCAATGAGTGTCTGCAGAGCAATTATTTACAGTAAACAATTAGCAACAATTGTGTAAACAATATTTCACACTTTTATGTTTTTAGGCAGAATGGAACAGAAAAAAAAACAAGCACAATGCGCTAATTATCCATTGCCCAAAGTAACGCAGCAAATTAATGCAAACTCCTCCAAATCATCTGGCAATGAGAACACAGTGAAGTCCGGGGAGTACAGATGGGATGTCTTGTGGGGAACCTACAAGGCTGTCACATTTGAGCAGGGAGGAGAAAAATGAAAGAGACACAGAGATGGACAGCCTGTGTCATGTACTGGTTAGGATTGTAGACTTGGATCTAGGACACTGCAGATCTCTACTGTACCATGAACCGTTGGCTGGTCATGCTCTCTCAGCTCTACCTAATCTTCCTAACCTGCCTTACAGAATTCCTGTGAGAATTAAAAGGGAATGGGGCAACCACATATGCTCCCTTGAGTACCATCGAGGAATAAAGGGCTGCAAATGTGCAGAGATGTAGTGTAGCTTGGTGCAGGCAAGGAATCAAGAGAAGGCAGGATTCTTAACACAAGGTTGTATTCTTTTGTCTTTCTTACAGCCCCAGTTTTATCTTCCCTCCTCTTCTCTTTCAGTATTGAGGGGTCTAGCTTGCCCAGCAACAAACTATAGTCTCCCTAACAGGACAAATTTCTTAACATCAACAGTGAAACAAATATAGTGGTTCAAGAACAATATATGTATGGGCTTGGGGCAGCCTAAGGTTTGAACTATGAATGAAAGCCAATTAATTGAAAATATCTTTGCCATCTCCTCTTTTTGAGCAGAGCTCCCTAAGCCCTCTCCAAGGGCTAAGAGGAAGAGTTGGTTTTCACACCCTGTTTTTCTCAACTTTTTATGGAGTCTGAAAGTACTTTGCAAACACCTTCTCTTTCTCTCGCCATGACATTCATCTTGTAGGGTAGGTGGGGTCGAGAGAATTCCGAGATAACTGTGATTGGCTCAAGGTTGCCCAGTAGGCTTCATGTGGAGGAACAGGGAATGAAACATGGCTCTCCAGTTCAGAGTCTGATACTGCACCATACTGATCAGGGACCCTTCAGGAATGGCACAAAATGTAATATGAAGGGGGAAATTGTCATACATTACAAGAGGCATTTCTCTATTCACATAGAATTTACTGGTCGTCCCAGGCCCCTGGGATGTATGCCTGGCCTCGACCATGGCCAGGGCCTTTTTGGTCCTGGCCTCGACTTGGTGGAACGAGCTCCTGGAAGAGCTGAAGACCCTGCCGGAGTCACCAGCTTTCCACAGAACCTGCAAGACGGAGCTCTTCCGCCAGGTGTATGGTTGAGGCCAGGGCAACTGGATCCCAAGTTCCACCTGACAGCACCTGCTCTCACTAGAGTAAGATCAGTGCCCCATGCTGAACAAGGTGGGATTAAAATAGACTTACAAAGAATGTCCACTGCCGCTATTGTATTGTGATATTGTTTTATTGATGAACTGGGTAATATTGGGATTTTACGGTTTTTAGGATTTTATGATGTAAACCACCACGAGACCTATTGGCGAGTGGTGGTATAGAAATTTAATAAATAAAATTAATGAATAAGGGTTCCTGCAGGGGCATTCCCACCATTCCAAATCCAGTTGCAATCCCGCCTCCCAGGCATCACTAGGCGTGGTGTAGTGGTTAAGAGTGGCATCTTCAAGTATTTAAAAGGGTGCCATATGGAGGATGGAGCAGAATTGTTCTCTCTTGCTCTAGAGGGACAGACCAGAATGAATGGAATGACATTAATTCAAAAGAAATTCCATCTAAACATCCAGAAGAAGTTCCTGACAGTTCGAATGGTTTCTCAGCGGAACAGGCTTCCTCAGGAGCTGGTGGGTTCTCCGTCTTTGGAGATTTTTAAACAGAAGCTGGATAGCCAGGCTGATTCTGTGAAGGCAAAGGGGTGGCAGGTTACAGTAGATGAGCAATTGGGATGTGAGTGTCCTGCATAGTGCAGGGGGTTGGACTAGATGACCTATGAGGCCCCTTCCAACTCTATTATTCTATGAATCTATTACTCTAATCTGGAGATCCATGTTTAATCCTGCTCGGCTTCTGAGATCTGATGAGATCGGGCTAGATGGCGACTCCTTCCCTTCATCCAGCTCTACACACCTTAATGTAGCAGCCATGCTATTCCAGTCCATCAGAGCAGTTTTAACTACACATTCCATTTTTTCCCCAGTCAGATGCAGGAAGGATGGGAAGGTGTATGCTGAAGTTCTGTGGTATTTATGGGCCTAATATGGATTGAGGTCACCGTGCACTGAGAGAGGGGGTTTAGATCTCCCACCCACATTGGTTTGCTAACTTGAAATGGCCATGGCATTATTGAGCCCATTGGAGGCTGCATGTATAATGATGGGCTACACATTACATTTCCACAATAGGTTAAAAAGCCCTTCCTGGGGACACCTCAAGTCGACAAAATGGTGTAGCGGAGAAGGACTCAGCCTGCTCTCTCTGTGTGCAATTTGGGCCCGCATGCATTTTCCTGCAAAGCACAGAACTTGACATCTCGGCTTTACCTAACTCAGGGGCGTACCTGGGGGAAGCATAATGTATAGTTAGGCTCTGTAAGTACAGCTACACTTGAATCCGGCAGAACCTTAAGAGACCAAGAAGATACTTGAGTTATGAGCTTTCCAGAGTCAAAGCTCCCTGCATCAGAAACAAGTCGGAATGGAGATTTCTGAGTCTCCGTATATGAAATACTTTCCCCAACATAATTAAATCCCACCAATCAACAGTCAGGAAGAGAAAGGGATGGGAGGGGGAGCTGCATGCAGCCCCTGGCTTGCCTCCTAAACAGCCAACAGCTGGGATTTTAACCTTCAAAAACTGTTCACCGTGTACAATTCCAGCTGCTGGATCAGAGAGGTGAGTCCCATCTGCATTGTCCTCTGGGCTCCTCATGCTGCTTAGCTTCTGTACGGCTTCTGGATCCCGGCATGAATGTTTCAGGAGTACATCCATCCTTTGCAGCTGTCACTATTTTGATCACCAATTCCATATTTAGGGAAAGGAGTACCTCCGTGTGCTAGGAGTGGGTGGGGGCAGGCTTGCCTCTCCTTTCACAAGCACCAAAAATACCCTTCCACGTTCTAATTGTCAGGGACAGCAGAAACAGCAAGACATCTGGCATGCTCCTCCGCAGAGACTAAACAAATCATTTCCTATCACTCTCCACTGAATCAGACACTGGGAAAAATCCAATGCTAATTTGTAATTTTGCTGTGCTCTTTATCATTCTGCAGCACTGCTTCGTAAATACAATCCTGGAGTGGAAGCTTCGAAACCATAACGTTGGACCTGCGGCATGCATGAACATCACCTGATGCCTCACCACTTGGTCTGTTATATGGGAAATGAATTGCTGGAGGCTGCGGGTAACCCAGAGAAGCCATATGTGCTTTTATGATACGCAGGAATAGTTTATATTATGTGCGTGATTAGTACCTCCTGACAGAAGTTGCCACGAAAGAACACTCAGGGAACACTACATGAATCCTATAGATCAGGGGTAGTCAAACTGCGGCCCTCCAGATGTCGATGGACTACAATTCCCAGGAGTCCCTGCCAGCGAATGCCCCTGCTATAGATCATAGTAACGGTATAATATGAAATTAGGCTTGTTGAAGGTCAGGGCCAGCTGCAAGTATTCGGGAATTCATAGCAAAATATCCTTCCGGGAACGGCCGCCCCCTAGCAACATCCAAATACAAAGTAAGGGGAAGCCAGAGAAAATGCCCCTAGTTTGCTCACTTGCACTCTAGAACCTCATCTTTGGCATCATGCTGTGGCAGCAACTCCCCATCTCTAGTGACTGCCACCCTTCTGCAGCAACAGCTGTAGCCTGAAGCTGCTTCCAGGCATGTATTTTGGCACCTGGGGCAAGGGGCATGGCTTCGTGATGCAGAGAGTATGATATGGTGATCTGGGGCAGAACCCTGTACCGCAGAGAGGCCAGCTGCCTTGGGCTGCACGTTCCCACACTGCCTCAGGGCCGTGGCATCTGGACAGGCATTGGCCTCAACCAGAGCTAGGACCAATTCGGTCCTAACCCCTACCCGGTGGAATGAGCTCTTAGGAGAGCTAAGGGCCCTGGCAGATCTGTTGCAGTTCTGCAGGGCTTGTAAGATGGAGCTCTTCTGCCAGGTCTTCGGTTGAGGCCAGGGCAAGTAAGATCAGGGGCCTCTCCCCAGGCCAAGCTGGAACATCAGGCTACCCTCACAACCCTGAGGCAGGGTCTAGTCTGGACTGGGGGGGAGGGGGAATTGTTGGACAGATGCTTATCCTGGATGCTTTGGGCTGATCCTGCGTTGAGCAGGGGGTTGGACTAGATGGCCTGTATGGCCCCTTCCAACTCTATGATTCTATGATTCTAAATTGCTATAGACCTCACTGCACAAAGAGGCCCCTGGAAGGTGCACAGGGAAGACAACTCTTGACACCTGTTCTGGTGGAAATTAGATGATTTAATGTCAAGATTCCTTCTATAACATCATCTTGGCGCCATCGAAACAAGAAGTCAACCTCTTGTGTGGTTCTGGTCCTCTCCTGATTGCCACAACAAGGTCACATCTGATGCTGCTGAGAAGCTACTATTTCGTCCGATAAATATTTTTTTTAAAAATCACAGTAAGCACGTGCAGGGCAAATCACGGTGGGAAGAATTAAAACAGTAATAACAATCACTTGCATATTTTTGTCATGAAGAAATTGGATGGGGAAGTGTAAAGGGTGTGCTCCGAGACGCATAACGTTTTGCCCGTAGCTTGAGATGGGTCAAAACACTAACTGTGTTTTGTCATAGAACAATGAGAGGACTATTAGAAACCACCAGGGGTTTTTCTGTGATTACTTGAGTTCCTACCCTATGCCTCTGATTCATTTTACAGGGAGTATCCTGGTATAATAAAAATCCCTCTTGGCTAATGAATTTTTTACAGGCCTTGAACTGGTAGCTCTTATCCTTTCCCCCAAAGAAATCAAAGTATCTTCATTTCTAGCCAATATTCACACAGTATTTCTTGAATATGCCCAAGGGTGATATTTCAGCTATTCAACTTGGAGATGTTCTTTGTTTTTAATTCTCTCCCTTATCCCCCACATAGGTTACAATATGAGGACAGCCAAAACTCATTCCAACTTGGAATGAGCAAGTGTTCCCCGTTTCATTTATATTTTTGTCATTGGTTTTGGTTCTCTGCATATTGCTGTTGGCTTTTAAAACTCCACAACATACAGTTTTATGTGTGCTGTGTGCAGTACAGCAATATTTGTCTGCAAAATGTACCATTATTAAGTTTGATGCACAAAAATACATACCTGTTATGGGGAAAACCAGTACAAGACAACAGAAAATGGCAGGAAAAGACCCACTGGTTCAATTTACACAATGGAGAAGCAACTTCCAAAGTGAATTTGTGGGGCTGAAGGACAACGGGTTTGAAAAAAGTCAAATTCTTCCCCACTATTAAGTTTATGCTTTCACCTTCATTTTCATGTGACTCACATGGTCACGTCTCTTGGTAAATGTTGTTGCTTCCCTAAAGGCTCTCCCTCTCCTAACAAAAGGCTTCCCTCTACTACAGTGGAGCAGAAGGTGCTTCAAAAGACTCCAAGAGGCATCACCTTTGGGACTTCAGGAAACACCTATTCAGAAAGAATTTGGCTAGGATGCTTGGCCTGGAACCTCCTAAACATTTAGTGATCTCCCCCCCTACTATGGTTCAATCTCCCACAACCATTTTGTGGTGCATACACGGCCATCATCAGAACTACAAAAATTCTTCTAGGACCAACTGCTCCAGTCCTAGAAGGCAGTACCTGTTCCATGATGGAAGACGGATGTTTTCATACAGATAAACTAATCTTCCAGACGGAAAGTTATTCATCAAAAGTCGTGCATGGGTGAGGTAATGAATTATGAGTGAGGCCCTCAGCGAATCTCAGTGCTGTCAATCCCTGTCCAAGTATTCTAGCAACTCTATGAATGGATCTAATGGCACTATCATACTGGCACCAGTTGTTTCATTTCTGCAACCTCTGAGGTCATAGATGCACTTGCCAACAATGTCTTCTCTCCTGCTTACGCAAAACAAACAAGTCAGACCCAAGAGAAACGAATGAGCAGACATCAGCCAAACACTGAAAATGGAAGCAAAGAGAACATCTGCTAATGTGTAATATAGATTTAGGATTTCTTAGCTCAAATATTTGCTGCTCCAAGGATGGAATTAACCTATGTTTTAAGAGTTTATAATAAATACAGATATTTTGTTTATTGCTCATAATTTTCTCTCACCCAATCTTTGGATGCCCAACATTGCATAACATAGCCATTTAATAGCTTTGAGGAGTTTCTAGTGATGCTCAGATGCTGCAGATAACAGGCAAAGGTGCTACTGATCTTTCAGTCACAATTTGCCCTCTTTCACATCCTGAACAAATTCACCCAACCCCTGGGTCTCAGTATGAGTTGAGCTAAGGCTCTTGCAGTTGGACCTTACTTTAATGTTATTGTTGTTATTGTTATTATGTAAATGTTATTGTTGTTGTTACCACCGTACTGTTACTTGAATGATGTTACCTGTACTATTTTGTTGATTCATTTAAACCGCCCTGAGCCTTCGGGGAGGGCGGTATATAAATAAAATTATATAAAATAAAAAAATAAAAAAGAGAACAGGGAACAGGGAACCTTTCTAGGGCAATATGTTTGTAATAATATATACAATGAGTAAATACAATTTCTTTTACATCTTTTATATACGAGAAAGAACAACCATAACGGCAATATTTATCTGCAAAATGTACCATCTTTCACATCCTAACAAGTTTGGCTTAACTGAACAATCCAGAATTGGTAGTCAAGACCAAACGGTCTGCACACCAGCAAATATGAAGTTTTATATGTGGGTGAGGAAATGGATGATTTTCATTCCACTGGCTTCCTTATGCAATGTCACAGAACATTAAATTATAGAGAGCAAATCCATTCTTTATATAATTCCAATTCCTTATCTAAGTCATGCCTAAGATTATTTTGATCTATTCAGCAGACCTCCATTATTATCTGCCTGAAATAAGGAATAGGAATAATGGAAAAGTTAGGCTCATGCTTTAAGAAAATTACACGGGAGTTTTAATCTCAAAGTGACGGAAATAATCATCTCTAAGAGCAAGAGTCAGTTACGGGGGACAATGACCCAAGGCTGGGATCCGTACCGTGGCCCATCTGACTTGACATTTCATTTGCAATAAATGTTACATATGCTGAAAAAGACCACTCTAATTCAGAGGAGACCTGGCTCTCATAAGCTGCTAAGTATGGTGTGTGACATTACCATATAAATTGAGATATAAATATAAATGAACCAACACACACCTGTTGAATGAAATCCTATTTGATGTTTAGACAATTTGGGGACTTAAGTAGATTGCATTTCAAAGTACAGCAAGTCTATTTGGAAATCCTTGCTTGCGAGATGACCTTTTGGATATTGAAGTGTTGCCTGAAATATGACAAGTTGGAGGTAATCATCACAACACATAGATGTCTGGCGTCCCTCTTGTACATGAAGAAAAATGAGAGATAATTAAATCTGTTCAAAATACTTCAGGTTCCTGAGAGCAGAAGTATCAATCAAAGTAGTTACATATCTATTTCCCCTCAATATTTAATGTAAGAGCAAATGGTATCACTTCAGCATTTCTAGTTTCTGAACTCTATGATGGGTACAGTAATGGTTCGGATCAAGATACAAAGAAAAATTGGGTAATTGCTTAAATCTTTGCTGGAGTGTTATACTTTGAAACAACTTTGAAACCAACTTAAAGTATGATTTGATGTTTAAAATCTAAAGGTGGATCTAGTGACCGGTTCTTTCTCTAGTGGAAGGACTCTTCCTCTAGTGTAGCGATCCTCAACCTGTGGGCTGCGGACCACATGTGGTCCATTGACTAATTGGAGGTGGGCCGCGAAGGACGCCTCCCCCCCCCGGCCCTTTACAACACACTTTGGGTGTCATTGTCTCCCATCACTCCCAGATGGGACTATCTCATTGCAGAGAAACAAGCTCAGGGTTCCCATTGATTTGTCATTGTCATGAGTTAAAATTTCCATGAAAATAAAATGTTCCTTATGTTCATTGTTGTGACGTGTCTGTATTTTATTTTGAAGGGAGGTTTAAACATTACTATAGTGATCAGAGAGCGTTAGGGCAGTGGTTGAGAGTAGAAAAGTAAACTACACCCCCCACACACCGGGCCTCAGTAAAATTGTCAACCGTTAAGTGGTCCCCGGTGATAAAAAGGTTGGGGACCACTGCTCTAGTGGACTTTTTCCTCTGGAGGAAGACTCATGATTTTTAAAAAGGTAGTCATTAGTCCAGGTCAGTGTATGTAATCTCAAATATGCTACACAGCAGTATGACATGGAGGACCTGGACTTGTGTCCAAGGATGTACATATAAGATTGTCCCATCAATAACCCCTTTCCTATTCAAGGAGGCAAAATTGCTTTTCATTCCACAATACCTGTTTCCACCAAAAACCTGAACACATGAATTATCCAACAGATGAAGCCTAAATGTATTTCAGAAGAAAGGTAGCTTGCAGGTGATTTGGATCATCTACTACTTGACAGTAGGGTGGACAAGGATAAAGAGGGTTATTAGGACTCATCATAACCCTCAACGATGCAGTCGCTACCTTCTCTTCACTTCCATAAAAGGATCTGATCAGGATATTAGTCAACAGGCTGGAAGTGACTTAGCTGAGTTTATACAAGAGGCTGGCAGTTGGATAGGGCCTGGGACTTTATCTCAGTGTTTTACCTGGCGCAAGCCATGTAACTGCAGTAGTGCCAGATAGAACTGGAATTGGTCTCTGGAGAGGCAATTGGCAAGAAAAAGTGATCTGCAGGCAAAGCAAGGCAGAACGTGAAGCTAGCATTTTCCAAGTTAGGCCCAGCCAAGGATCAAACCTGCAGTCTTCTGTATGCACAGCATGTACTCTGGGGCTGACCATAATCCCTAGGCTTATTTGGGTCTAATAAAGGAAATCCAGGTCTGATGGCAGCAAGTCACAAATTAAATGGCCAGGAAGTTTATAAAGAGATGCTGTGTAAATGCTTCTGCCTACAGAAGATGAGAAAAGAAACCTGGGTTTTTTAATCCCCGACTTTTCACTACCCAAGGAATTCCCAAAGTGGCTTTTCCTTCCTCTCTGTGAGGTAGTTGGGGCTGAGAAAGCCTTAATAGCTCTGCAAGAACAGTCTACGGCAGGGGTAGTCAAACTGCGGCCCTCCAGATGTCCATGAACTACAATTCCCAGAAGCCCCTGCCAGCGAATGCTGGCAGGGGCTTCTGGGAATTGTAGTTCATGGACATCTGGAGGGCCGCAGTTTGACTACCCCTACGGTCACCCAGCTGGGTGGAGAATCAACCCCAGATTAATCACAGCTCTGCTCTTTTCCCCTTTTGAATGAAAGGGAGAAGACAAAAACCAAAGCAGCATTCACCCTGAAATGATAACTACTAAGCTCGCTCTGTGAGTGGGTACAGCAATCATGCAGAAATTGAGGTAGTAAGCTAGACATTAGTTTGCTGTGATTTGGCAATATTAATCAAGAATACAAGAATCGTGTGCAAGATGCAGTGTTCACAGCGAAATGTTCTGTTCTTTACAGTGCAGAAAGAAAAATGCAAAGGATTGTATTATCAAGATAGTATGAAAATGTGGGTGGAAGGTGCTCTTCAATTCTTTGCTCCCATGGCCTTCAAGGAAACATTTATGGGAGTTAACTTCAATGTGTTTCAAACAATACTTTGAGGGAAGTTAGTATATGAATGACAAGACCGAGATCAACCAGTGAATCCAGGGATAACTCAGGTTCAAACCCTAGCCATTGCCCAACAGGCCATCCAGTAGCCAAATTAGTCCTCAATCCTTCCTTTACAACAACATATTTGTCTTTTTGCAGTTTCCAAAGGGATTTAGTTTCAGCACAAGAAAGTCACCTAAAGGGCAAACATGCATAAACAGGAATACACTCAGACTATAACAATTCACCAATACATCAAATGAGTCGGGCTTCCGTCCTGGCCACAGGCTGGAGACAGTGTTGGTCCCCTTGACGGATGACCTCTGACACCAGCTGGATCGAGGAGGGTTGGCCATTCTCGTGTTAACAGATTCTTATTGTGTTCTCTAATTTAGCAAGCTAATTTTAGTGTACAGTTGGTTTGTTCTATATTGTTTCTATTGCATTGATTCTTAATTGTGTTACCCACCTTGAATTTCAGCAAGAAAAGCAGACTACAAGTAAAGCAAATAAGCTCTCAGTTGTCTTGGTGTCATTGCATAGCTTTGGGACTGCTTGTCGCCGGTGTTTCTTTAACTAAGCCCCTTGAAGCTGTTGTCACTTTCTTGTTTCATCAAGTGGTTAAGACAAATCAGGCTGAAGATTAATGCAGACAAGACAAAGGCAATGCAGGGTGATAAAGATTGTTAAACCACAAAAAAAATATTCATACAATTGAAGAGGGGGTTGAGAAAAAGAATTCCAAACTCCAAAATTTGAACTGGAAACTCTCCTTTTAAGTTCTTTGAAACATTCCACAATAGGCTCCTTTTTCTCTCATGTGTTGCCTTAAGAAAATTAATTACATTTTCTTGCAGCCAACTGGAGATATTTGGGATCCACGTGAAATGTTCAGAAAGAAAAGGGGTTCCCAGCAGTTGCCTCGCAAGTTTAATACCGAATGACACAACGTTACTATTTATAAAATACCACATCACTTCTATAATAATTTAAGGAAGCTGCAAAATTGAATGTCTCTGGCTTAAAAGAAGAAGAGTTGGTTCTTATATGCCACTTTTCTCTAAAAAAGGGACTGCAGATTTATCCGCATTCCCTTATCGTGGGGCAACAGCCAGGCAGATTCATGCCAGCTCTGGAAGGGAGGTGACATTATGAGGAAACCCAAATAAGCCCCGCGAACAAGCAGAGGGTAAACCGAGGAAATTGACTCGTGCAGAAATGGTCCCTCTGAATTTTTTCTTCTAAACATTCTAAACTGAACTAAACCAATAAAGCGCTTCAGTGCTAGGGTGGCACCACTGATATGCTTTGACTTCATTGAGAAAAGGGTGAGATAAACAGCGGCGTTGTAGGAAGTGCTATGGATATTTTAAACACCACACCACACCAATTCAGAAGCACAATGAAGGTGTAGAAAACCATGTTCCCTCAAAAGTGGCTCAACCACCCTTTGCTAACCTGATGCAAGTGGGTTTGTAGGAACAGTTAAATAAATGCTGTTAGCGGTTGGTTGCTAAAATGGGTCTTTTTGAAATGACAGAAGAAATCTATTAGTAACCAGTTACTAAAACAGAATACAATGGCAGTTTGAAAATGGCCTGGGGCTTTGACTGTCAAACCTGGAGAGCCACAACTGAGCATACACTTGCATGTCATTGACATCATTCTTTGTTGACTTCCAGATATTTCACAATGCCACAGCCTATCTAGGATCTTCCAAAAGGGACTTTACAAGCCTGATCCTGCATGACACCCAAGCCCCCCCACAAATCATTCATTCCTCCCACTCATTCATCCAAGTTTTAATTTGGAACATTTTTCAAGGGAGTCAAGATTATTCTGAAAAATGCAGATGAAATCCAACAAACAGGGAAATGCAATGGGTTTGCGATCCCCTACAGGCTTTGGGACATGATATTGGTGCCTGCCTTTTGCTGGCCTGAATTTCCAGGAAGAAAAAGACATATTTTCACAGCGGATTCCCAGTTTGCATTTTCCTGGAAGATGCTCTCTTCACTTGTAAACCGCCAGCTGATTTATTTACAAGGCCTTCCTTGCAAACATTTTACTAATGCACAACAATACAAAGATGTAATGGGACTGTCGGAGCCCATTTCATCCCGATAAACTGGATCAGCCAAGGCAGTTATTACAGGTTAAGGAAAATATTACGGCATGTTGTTCCCGAGTGCAGCGCTTGGCTTTGACCTCCCTCAAAGACATTTCATTTGAGTGGTTTATACAATGCCAAGAGTGGGAAGATAAAGATGTTTTGATTCAAATGTCTGCTAAAAGGAGAACAGGGCACTTGAACAATCAGGTGCCAAGCGTTCATCCTGTATTATTCAGGGCGAGAATTTCAAGGGCTAGAAATAGATGTATGCACAGAGATGCACTCATGTGGTCTTGTTTATTCTGCTGAGTTATTTCTGCCTAGTGCTGATGGTGTCAATTTGAGGCTTCATTGTGGCATCTTTTAAAGTGACAACCTTGCTAAAAACCCCAGGCCAGGTAACCCCCCCCCCCTCACAATCTAGCTACTCATTCAAATGTTAGATGGTGGCAGAATCCTACTATCAACCTTGGGGGATGCCGTGGCAACATGAGGAATGCCTATGGAATCTACCAGACCTTCTGAGGCTCTGCTTCCGGTGCCCCCACCTTCTGAGATTAGGCAAGTGGCAACCCAGAAGTGAGCCTTCTTGGTCGTGGCACCAAAATTCTGGAACTCTCTCTTCAGGGAGTTTTATCTGTCTCTTTCTATTGTCATCTTCCCCCAGTGGGTTGGGACTTCTTTGTTTTATCAGACATTCCCTCAGTATTTATCCTTCCTAACCAGTGTTTTTATTGCTGTTTTTAATGGAGTTTTTGTATCTTAATTCTGGTTTTAATTGTTTGATGGGTTACTTTTCTGGGTGGTTGGTATTAACGACTGTGAAACATAGACTAATCATGTATGCTTTAATTTCTGACAGCCTTCATGGCCGTTGTGAGGGGCCAAATGTTGATCTCACACTGGCCAACCAGTATCTTCTGGGAAATTTTACAAGCACATGGCAGGAAGCTCAACTTCCTTCTCTTGTTACACTCCCCTAGCAGCTAGGATTCACAGGAATGTTG
Organism: Paroedura picta; assembly: GCF_049243985.1. NCBI lineage: Eukaryota > Metazoa > Chordata > Lepidosauria > Squamata > Gekkonidae > Paroedura > Paroedura picta. The sequence continues at coordinate 75,420,725 of NC_135378.1, forward strand.
AACCCAAATCTTGGAATTCCATCTAGCCATCATGGTTAGTAGTCATGACTAGTAGTCATTGATGGACTGATCTCCCATGAATTTGTTTGAAGTTCATTGAAAACCATTGTATGTTTTTGTTTATTGGGCAAGGTGTTTTTATTATTGTTTCTCATTGGGGGGGGTTATTGTGGTGGTGTTGGTGGTAGTATTTCATAGGTTTTGTGTATTTTCTGTTGTTGTGTAAAATTGTCAATAATAATAATAATAATAATAATAATAATAATAATAATAATAAATTATTCCTATCCCAAAACAAACAACAACAGTCTCTAACATTCTTCTCCTCTCCATTCTGGAGTTCTCAATTCAATGGTCTTGTTAGCTAGATAGAATAAAAAACATTAGGAATTTCCCATTATTCCTGTTTTTACTTCCAAAATCTGGTACAGCATACTGGACATGTGCAGTTAGCTGGTACTGCTCCAGCATTTAAAAATATGGGGGGAGGGAGATCACCTGCTAATGCCCTCAAGGCATTTTTAAATGGCCAATCCCCTCCCCCCCCAGTTGGTTGCATGTGGGGGAGCGCAGAATCAAACCCGGCTTGCCAGATTAGAAGTCCACACTCCTAACCACTACACCAAGCTGGCTTCTGGACCTACTGGACATACACGGTTTGCTTCTGAGTGAACAGCCCCAGACTTGCCCTGGAATTCTAGTACTCATCAGACATTAGTTATGTAATGCAAATCCACATCCCAACCTTAAATTCTGTCACCTTCAACCTCCAGTCAGCACCTGGAGATCTCTTCCTGTTACTGTTAATCTCCAGATGATCAAGATCGGTTCCTTCTGAAGAAAATGGCTAATTTGGAGGGTGGACTTCGTGGCATTATACCCTGCTGAGGTCCCTTCCCTTCCACAGGTTCCACCTCCAAAATATCTAGATATTTTCCAAGCAGAAGCTGGCAACCCTAGCTACATACCAGTACAATGCTGTAAAGTGGAAGTTTTAACTTCTTTACTTATAGAAATATTGGAGAAGACTGTGATTCTGACAGAAAGGTAAACTGTGGTTTGTCATTATATAAGGTTTGGGGAGAGAAGGGTGCAGCTCATGGGATAGATCCAGTTAATTTTTCCACTAGTGAAGCAGAGAGAAAAGGGCCTCCTTTGAACACTAAAAAGGCCAAGGAATGCAGAAGATCATGGGACTTGAGTGGAAAGAAGCTATGTGGGATAGAGTTGCAATAAAGAAGGGGATTGGGTGAGATGGGAATGCAAAAGCTGATTGGGTCTAACCCCAGATATTTTGGTTTAGATCTGAATACGTGATGTGAACCTTCAAGGGATTCTGATTTAAATTACAGACAACTGGGCTTCTTTTATTTGCCCACCCAACCATCTAAGAACAAAGAAATTGTGATAAAACTTACATTGGAGACCAGCGTGATATAGTGGTTAAAGTGTCAGAAGAGAATCTGTTTAAAAAGCCAGTCTGCCATGGAATCTTTCTTGGCGACCTTGGGCTAAGCATATATTCTCCACCTAGCCTATTGTACAGGGTTGTGATGGGGATAATAGGAAGAACAGAGTAAGTGTCTTTGGAGTCCCCATCAGGGAGAAAGGTCATTAGAAATGAAGTCAATAAAATTCATTATCAGACAACATATTCTGAGCCAGTAAATTCTATTGGAAGAGAGGGGGGGGGGAAGTCATCAACACTGAAATATTGCAAGAAATAATTATAATATGCAATTTAAAAAATGTAAGTCAAATCTACTCTGAGCATAGAAAGTTCACGTTCCAGATGTTGTTGCATTACCAGGATCTATGTCACCTTGGAGACACTCCAGTTGGCAATGAAAAGAGAAATGCTTTGTTTATGCACACGCCTACTCATTGAAACAATCATGCATGCCCAATTTGTTGCCTCGGAAGACACAGTACTTATTCTACCAGGTTCTCTGAGAGACGTATTTGTCTCACTTATCCAACATAGGCATCTTAATCAGGCTTCAGACGTTAATGATCCAATCTGCTTTTTCTTGGGAGAATAAAGGAAGAAGGGAGGTCCCCTTTGATCACGAAGAACATTATGCCAGAGATTATGGCACCTGCTTGGGCAAAAACCATGCAAGGCTCGAGAGGAGAATTGGGTGAGACCGAGCAAAACAAAAACCTGGCAGGATTCAACCTCAATCAGGTAGTGAGCGGGTGAACTTATTCTGAAATAAATGTGCATGGCTGCTATTAACTTTATGCCAGGAGGCAAACCAAAGCAGTAGGAGAATGAAATCACAAAAGACTCTCAGCTATTGCAATAGAAGCCAAATCAAATGACTGAGCAATGCGGATATTCTTTGTCGCCCATTTTCCATCTAATTTTTGAACACAAAACGAATTCCTGCTTTCCCCAAATAAAAAGGAAAACAAAACCAAACCCCCCCCTGACAATATATAGTATCTCCACTAGTTCAGAGACCATCCTATTTATTTTATTTCCATTGAGTAGGCAATGAGGAACTACCATTCTTCTGAGTTTAATACTGCAGAAGAGGGTATGAAACTAGTTTAGGAGTCCACAGAAAATTTCTATTCCAGTAGAGAGCATTTTTTGCCCAAATTGTGCTGGGCGGTGGTCACTGGTATTTAAGCAGACTAAAATTTATTAGCATTCATGCGCCTTCTTCATTTTTTAAAAAAATCCTGAGTGACTTCTAAATTTATTCATTCAAAGTGCTTACAGATTTTCTCTTGCAAAGGAGTGGGAAATGGCCTGAAAATTATTGCTGGGCACGGCAGATTTCCCCTTCACCATATAAAAGAAGGCAAATTGAAGTGCTTCGAATTTTACCTACACTTTTAAAAGCATTTTTTTCCTATTGCCAAATACAAATTGCTTTGTACAAAAGCTGGTTATTGGATTTTATGCTAACTCAAATACCTGCAATCAATAATAATGTAAGAACTACATTTTTCCCATTAAAAAAAAATAAAACTTGTCATTCAGGTATGTCTATTTTAGGATAGGAAAGCATTAAGAAGGGGAGGGTCTCTCCCCGCCCTTTGCTTCAGATCAAGCCTTGCTGGTACATTCAAATGTTTCCATTGCAATTATTTTAAATTGTATTTAAACCCTTATCCTGCAAAAGGATCAAATGAGAACCCAATTCAACTCCCAGATGTAATCAATGAGAACTTGAAAATTTCCTGTCCCTCTGGGCACCTCCATGGTTTGTAGCTCACAGATCTCCAGATTTCAGTGAATTAAAAACGCAGTGGATTTTCCTTAAAGGAGCAAGAAATCTGACCCATTTGGCTTTGGTACGTTGAAAGACAATTGCTCATCTCGTCTAATGGCTACTTGAAACCTTCTTGGCACTCCTTGCAGAATGATTCCAATCATTAGAAGTAGGATAGTCACAAACAAATAACAATGAATGGCCTTATAGATATTTCTTCAATGGATGCTGAGAGGAAGGATAGACTACGGACCACTGTCTTCATGTCAAGGTTCATGAGCTTTGAGCTGGAACAGTTGGGGCAAGGATGCTCTTTTTTATGACTTACCAGAGGTGAGAGGTAGTGGTGAGTGCCCTATCATTCTGGGGAGGGTATGGGGCTTAAAGATGCCTTGGACACCACCGCATTCCAAGCATCCATCCCTGATAACTGGGCATAATCCAAATTACCAAACCCAACCATTTTCAATTAAGTCTATGTGTATCACAGCCTGAAAGACCTCTTTATGATCAGGGTCATTCCTGGAATGAATAAAGACCTTTCCTTTCCCTGCCCACTTTTGGTATACACTAGAACGGGATCACAAGAAGGGACCTGTCTTTGCTGGGGGACACTACAGGTTTGGTAGACCTTTGGGGCACCTTTTGAGCCCTGTTTGAGAATCAAAGAGCTGAATAGAATCTGCTAAATGAAGGACCATTGCTGCATGGAAGTGTAAAATGCATGCCACCTCCAACTTCCAAATGCGCGATAGGAAACTGGGTGTTTGCACCCTTCCTGATGGGAGGCTCCCATGTTATCCCACTGCCTCATCACACCTATTCCCTTCCTGACAAAGTGGTGGAGAAGCCTGGAGAACCCACACATCTCCCCCCGCTCCTCAGGTTGTCAATCAATGCAAGCCACCAATCTCTTCACAGCGGTTGTTTTTGGGACTCAAATTTTGGTTGTCCCCCCCCCCAAAGTCCCAAAATTAATGATGATGATGATGATGATGATGATAAACCCACTTCTGCTTTACTATTGGGAAATGCCACAACAGCAAAACATTTTTTTTAAGTCTGCTTTGCCATGGGATCATGACACAACAATAAAAAATTTCCTTAGATCCCCTTTCGGGATACTTTGTATAATGGTCTCTCTTTATGTTCAGGTAGATTTATAATAGGCTGGCCATGGTAACTGGACCCTGATGATTGTGTGTTCACAATAACGATTTAAAACACAGAGCATAGATGCCAAGCTAATAGGAAGACAGAAACTTCTACTTTTCCATCTTCAACCACCAAATTTTCATCAGAACAGATAGGCCTGGCACTTCTGCGAACAGTACTTTAAACACATTTTCCTACTGCAGCAGCTGTGCAATGGCTGCTGAAAGCTGAGTCCCAATGGCTCCTCCTCTGTTCTCCTCTACTCTAGTGGCGAAAAAAGAATGATGTCTTATCATGTTTCTCCATGCCTGTTCCGGTGCACCTCCAGCTGAGCCACCAGAGGGCACTCCGGAGGCTGTGACTGACCCAAGTGCACTTCCCAGAAATCCTGCCATTGGGAGATTGGGGCCCACCTGATTCCCTCGATGACAAGCAGCCCAGTCCTAGAGAAGCAGATACCTAGCCCTATGTGTCAGTCTACATAAAACCCCAGGACAAGACCCCATCCAGCCCCAAGCACTCGGTAGAGCAGCGCCACTGGTGTCACCGGACCAACTTGATAGCTGTCAGAAGATCAGCACAACTGTCAGCATGCTGCCAGTCTAGATGGGGCCCAGGCACAGCTCCTTCCTCATATGAGAATTAGGCCCAGCTGCCTGACCCAGCCTTGGTGTACTTAAGAGGCTTGAGGCAAGCCTCTGCATGGGTGCAACATGTGGATTCTCTGCTTGTCTTTCCAGATGCTCAGTGTTCTGGTTCTCTACAGAGAAGCTCTGCCTGCTTGACTCCTGATTTCTGACTTTGGCCTGACTTCTTACTACATTCCTGGTTTCTGACCTTGGCTTTGACTCCTGACTTGGTTCCTGACTTCGGCTTGGCTTGTTCCTTGACTCCACTCCTGGCACTTGATTCTGGTCTGGCTTTCGACTCTGCTCCTGGATACTGGACCATAGTATGGCTTTGGCACTCTCCCTGGCCCCAGCCTGGCTTTGACTGTGCTCCCTGCCCTGCCCTCCCCTCCTTGATGAATTGTCTTCCCCAGATCTGGATTTTGACTCTGAACTTGTCTACTGATTTGGTCTTGGCTTCCCGACTGAAGGTCTTATTAACTGGTACCTGCTGTGTTACCCAGCAGGGCAGTACATTAATAGATTAGACCTAGTTATCATACATCTCTCTGTCCTCCAGAAAAGAGCTTGCAAATTAAAAGCAGCACGTAAAGCACAAGTATATTCATGCATCTTAATAAGTATATATCAGGTCCATTTGGTATTCAAGTGGGCCTCCCCTCTCATCTGCCTGGTATCTGATCCCACCCTCTGCTGTTCAAAGAAGAAAGTATAAAACTGTAAACACATAACAGGTGACAGAAATAATAACCAATGAAGAATATATTTTTCATTTTTAAATACTGAAGGGAAATTGATTCCCCCCTTCTAAAAGCTATTTTGATGTGATCCTACATTTGCACAAAGAAAAGAGCTTGGGAAAATGTTCTTGGTGCTTCTTTCCTTCCCCCTCCTCCCTTTTTGTTAGAACATTAGGTCCAGCCTTGTAAAGCACCCTATGCTAGTTATTTCTGGAGCCACATAAATTAACATGCGGAAACTCATCAGAGGAGGATAATATGGCTGAGGTCAATGAGACAGGTGGCACAGTCTGCACCAGAGATGGAAACAAACAAAAATAGAACCGTAATATAATCATTTTAAAGATTTTTAAAAAGATTTCCCTAGTAATACTAACACATCACCCCTTAAAATGGTCATGGCAATAATTGCTTCTACTAAAACTCTTGGCAGATACTTTTGAAAACAAACAATCTTTTTTTGGATCTTGATCAACAATTTACAACAAGTGGTGCGATTGTGCAGAATATGGTTGGGAAGCAAAGCTGTATACATGCTCAACTGGGTTCCCTTTTCCACCCCTTCCAGGCCCATCATTGGCCATTTAGGGATGGGGAGCAGGTCAACATGATCATATATGGTCATATCACAACATTTTTCAAACAAATTATATATAAATTAATTAACACCCACCCATTCGGGAAATACTTCAAGGGTCGTCAACACCCCCCCCCCCCAAGGGTTTCATGAAATCCTGGCTGAGAAAGCCTGCTGTAGAGACAGTATATTTGGGAGAAGCCAAATGAAGGAAGGAAACAGGAAATGTGCATGGATGGTTGCACATGGTTTTGGCCAAAGCAAGAGACTGGGCCTCCAGAGTCAGGGAAGTCTGGAAAAAAAAAAGCGTTTTTGTTCACCGATCAAATGTATGTAACATGTCCAGAGATGCTGAGAGCTACCATATGCCCCTTGGACAAATATTTTTTCTGTCTTTCCCCCACAAAACACATTTAGAGAATATTTAAAGAAATACAACTTGAAGAAGAGTAGAAGAAGACTTGGTTCTTATATGCCACTTTCCTCTACCTGAAGGAGGCTCAAAGCAGCTTACAGTCGCCTTCCGTTTCCTCTCCCCACAACAGACACCCTGTGAGGTGGGTGAGGCTGAGAAAGCCCTGATATCACTGCTCTGTCAGAACAGCTTTATCAGTGCTGTGGTGAGCCCAAGGTCACCCAGCTGGCTGCATGTGGGGGAGTGCAGAATCGAACCCGGTATGCCAGATTAGAAGTCTGCAGTCCTAACCACTACACCAAATTGGCTCTCAAAGTAAGGACAAAGGAAATATGTGGAAGTGGAAGAAGAATAAGAGTTGGTTCTTATATGCCATTTTCTCTACACGAAGGACTCTCAAAGCGGCTGGGAGAGCCCTGATATCACTGCTTGGTCAGTACAGCTTTATCAGTGCTGTGGTGAGCCATCCAGCTGGATGCATGTGGGGGAGTGCGGAATCAAACGCGTTTCACCAGATTAGAAATCCGCACTTCTAACAACTATACCAAGCTGCATATGTCAACAGCGGCTGTAACAGTGGATTAGGTCATATCTGTTTGGGCCCTAATTGTTTAGAAGTAAGATGATCAACTTCTTTATCGCCATGGGCTACAGAAGAACAATTTCAGGCCTTGGTACAGAATGGAATACTTTCTAATAACTATTATTATTTTGTCTCTTTGATGACAATACAAATGAGAATAAAAGAAACCTGGGTTTAGATCTTAGAAGAAACTCACAAACAGTGCTACCCTAAGCAGAGTTACATCCTTCTAAACCCATCAGCTTCAGTAGATTTAGAAGGACATAATTCCATTTAGTCCTGACCCAGGCTAGCTGGATCTTGTCAGATCTTGGAAGCTAAGCAAGGTAGGCCCGCTCTAGTATTTGGATGGGAGACCTCCAAGGAATACCATGGTCATGGCAAACCACCTCTGTTGCCTTGAAAACTCCACGGGGGTCACCATATGTCAGCATTGACTTGATAGCACTTTCCAATTTCCCTTAAGATGCCACTGTAGATGACCCGGGGCCAGTCACTTTCAGCTTAACCTGCTTCGCCTTTGAAGGTAATACACTGCATTGTGGTGAGGGGAGAAAAATGAGGAGGAGTTACTCCAAACTCCTTGAAGAAAGTGCATATAAATATAAATAATAGTAAATAAAAACCTACTGTTGGATCCTACATTCACATGGTCATTGGAGAATCATGGTTTTGTGCCCAGGCATCTCCCTGCCCTCCCCTCAGCAGCTGGAGATACAAAATATGCTCACACTACTCCTTACAATTGTGATAACACCAGGGAATGATGCAGAACTGTGTCAAGAATAAATATTAAAAGCTGCTGGGAGTATATTCTCTCCTCAGTGGGAACAGAACTCCCATTAGCAGTAACAATAAATAACGTTACATAACAGCACCGGTACATAACCTTCCATCAAGGAGCACTTTCCATACATGAATTATTCAAGATGGGCTGCAATTCTGGGGATCCGACCACATTTATATCTAACTTTGTTTAGTATTTTAATCTCATTTCCATTTGCATGAATTGTTCCTAAAGAGAGGCTTTCTCTCAATATGGTTCCTAATTTAGGTTCTGATATGATATACACATAACTTAATTTCTGTCTTCTCTTCCTGCAGATACTCCTATTCAGTTCATTTAAACTCTGGGACGAATCTTTTACGAGGGATGAGTGCATTATTTCCTATTCCATATACTTTTTATATTTTTGTCCTTGGTTTCAGTTCTCCATCTGTGCTATCGGTTATGAACGTTCATCTGAACTGTGCATGCATAGCTTTTAAACTCAACTTAAATTCATTCATATGTGCAACCCACACCATTCATATGTCTAATCTATATGCCAACCTTTTATAAACTTGAGATAATTTTTTCAACCCCTGAAATAATTTTTCAGACTTCGAGGAGCCCCGAAAGTGATGTCAGCTGGTGACTGCCCAGCCACACCTCCAGAAGTGACATCACTACCTTAGCCCTTCTTTTGCTCCCTCCCCCCTTCTGCCTAATGTAGGCTGGAAAGAAAAGCAGGAGCTGAGAAGCCGGACCTCCCATCCCAGACTACACCACTTTGGAGTACCCCCTTCCGAGCTCCTACAGACCCTCAGGGGTCCATAGACCCCTTGTTGGGAATCCCTGCTGTATACTGTGTGCCATGATCCACAGGGCTCTGGCTAGCCCAACCTTGTCAGATCTCAGAAGCTAAGCAGGGTCAGCCCTGGTTAATACTTGGATGGGAGAACACCAAGGAAGTTCAGGGTTGCTACATAGAGGCAGGCGATGGCCAACCTCTTCTGTATGTCTCTTGCCTTGACATTTTTACAGGGTTGCCATAATCTGACTGTGACCTGACTGTACTTTCCACCACAACATAGATAACATTGAAAATGCAAATTTAATGGAGGGAAATTCAATGTGAGGCCACAGAAAATGGAATAAAACAAAGAAGAAGGGATATGTCCATAGAAATTGGACATTGGTGAGGTTGAAACAACTAAAATCGGAAACCATTCTAATTCTTACAGGTTGCCTATATTTATGCAGAAGACAATTTTGCCAGGTCCAAGCTACAATGTGCAACCTTTGTAGAATCTCAGTGTATATTTTAGTAGACTCTCAGACCCTACAGGACAATGCGCAGGTAAATACATATGGTTCCCTCAGCAGACAAAAGAGCGTGAAAATATTTCTCGTAGTTTAAGACATTTTTGATCGGCCACTCTATACATCACGCAAAAAACTTGAAAATCTTTAGCGTTACCCTTCTGTAATAGGTACTATTGCCCATTGTGTAAGAATTGGATGACCTACATTTTTAAAGGGTTTATTGAACCGGGAAGTCAAAATTGATTAGACATGGCCCTGCTTCTGCTATGGTCAACACTGAAGTACTTTACTGTTGCTGGTCACCCTTTCCTTCAAAGAGTGATAATGAATTAGGTTTTTCCTCATCCCTCAGTGCAAGAGGCCTCCATAATTCGAGAATGGTATGAGCTTGCCCTTCTGCTTGATTCCTCCCCTCCCCTATAAGAACGAGGATGTGATCTCCTGTGGCGTAACTGTGATTTGAAAATAAATTAAAGTATGTTAGAATTCGGTGCACATAAAATTGCTTTCCAAAAGCAGGAGGGGGGGGGCGAAAACACATTGGCTCGGGCACATTCTTTACTGTGCTGAATTCAATTGCAATGGCAAGATATTGGCGCCAGCTCAAGAACACTGTGTTTAATGTAGGTGGATCTATATTCACAAAACCTTTCTTAATTTTATTCCCCAATGTGTTCCCCCTCCCCCCCAAAAATAAAGAACCAACCTTGGTTTTCCTCTATTGTACTGCAGCAGGAGTTACTTTAGAACAGCGGTCCGCAAGCTTGCTCCCGCTGCGGACCGCTGCTCCGGAGTCCAGCGAGAGGGTGGCCCAGGGGCCCGCGCATGCGTGGCAGCCCCAGTGCAAGCGTGTGTGCGCGGCAGTCCACGCATGCGCGCTTGCGCCGCCACCATACCGGCGGCCGCGGCTCCCCCTCCCGGCCCCTCCGGGCCGCAAGCAAATCAGCCGCTAAAGCGGCCGATTAGCTTGCGGCTCGGCAAGCTTCTCTTCCCTCCCCCCCCCCCCGAAGCGAGAAGCTTGCCTGGCCGCGAGCTAATCGGCCACTTTGGCGGCCGATTTGCTCGCGGCCTGGCGAGCTTTTCGCTTCGGGGGGGAGGGAAGAAGGAGCCGCGGTCCGGCACCAAGGCCTTCGCGGCCCGCTGCCGGGCCGCGGCCCGCAGGTTGGGGACCACTGCTTTAGAAGAACCCAAGAGCAAGCCATCTCAGCAACTGACTGCACTCTCTCCGTTTCCAAATGTGGGGAAGCAAATAGATCAATGATCCATCCCCCCCCTCCCACCCCACTTCTAAGTGGAGAGAAGCAAAATGAACTGGTTGAAACCAGCCAATTCATGTCAAGGTTTTGTGTTCAGTTGAGGGGGGGTGGTATTTCACGAGCATCCGGACCCAAGCCAGAATGTTCTGGTTCATGCCCATTCCTACTGTTGATCACCTTGGACCCATAAAGGGGTACTGCTGTTTAGGGTGGCAGTGGTGGAAGTTCCATCATCATCATCATCCCCACAGCCACCAGATTTCATTTTAAAACATCTTGATTTGGCTCCCCCAACAAATTCCATGGATGAAAGGGTTTTCCATTGAGGAATGTAATTTTGCTGATTCCAACCTCTCTTGCTGCAACCTAGACTGTCCACCCTCAAATGGTTTTCTTGTGGGACAAGAGATTCCCCTGAAACAAATGGAAGGGGGAACTTTTAGGCTGCAAAAGCTACCTTCTCTTCTAATCATGGAAATGTTCTCCTGGATCCAAGCACTTAGGTACAAATTTCCAGAGTTTTCAATATGAAGTCTTCCAGTGATTTCCAGTTTGGAAGTCATTTCCAGTATTGGGGGACTCCCTCTTTATTACAGACTAATCTACTGTTATTTGTGGGTTTAGTTCTGTTATATGGTCCAACACAAGATGCCTCTATGACACAGTGAGAATAGTTCCGCATGACAGTCACTCTAAAGTAAGTCAGAGCCTCATTTGTAATGCAGTTGTTCTAAGAGATTCACAATGACTTCAATTAACTTTTATTCATTTCTGTAAACACTTCACTGGTGGAATTCCCCACTGTGAAAAGAGTGGTTTTGTGCAGAATTATGTCTCAGCTAATTAAACATTTTTTTTAAGAAACACAATTACACAGTGGCAAAATACTATATATATATATATATATATATATATATATATATATATATATATATATATATATATATATATATATATGTATATATATAACAACTTATCAAAAGTTTCCCAAACATTGGTAAATGCAAATTTGTTTTATTACCAAAGAGCTCATCAGAACGGATTACATCTCAGCCGCTACGAGCCCTTTTGGAGGGAAAGGAAATGATGTGTCCGAAGAAGTTAGGATTCAAGCAGCATAAATGCCTTGCCAGAACAAGAAGGTAAATCTTCCCTTATTGAGTGTACCTTCAGACTAGAGGTCAGTTCAGTTTCTAGAGATGATCAAGACTCAGAGCTAGAGAAGTTCATTCAACCCATGGTAATCTTCAATTAGCAATTCAGTTGTCTTATTGTAGATTTGCCACAGTTTCTGAACTGTCTTTAAAAGCAACCCCAAATACAGGACATTACTGTGCCTGTAAACTAAACAGAGCTGAGAGCCAATCACTTATCAGCGACCTGACCTCACTTAGGGACTTGATGTGTATGTTGAAAAGCTTAGTGCAATAGAATTGCTAAGGAATGTCAACTGTTTCTCAACTCTAGGTCCTGAAATCTGTGCAAGGGATAGAATTAGAAACACTGGAGGAGTGTCTGTAGTTCCTAACTCTAATAAACATGGCAGATGTTAGAAGGGACCAAAACTCCTCCAAACACCAAGTTCTTAAGTCTCCATGACAAGGGCACAGCTGGCATCTCCCCCATTCCCAAGTCATCAACACACTGCCCAGCAGATGATCTTTGACAGTAGAACAACTATTCCTGCTAGAATAGAGGAAGGAGGCTCTGAACTCCCAAGTGGTACAACCAGTGGACCGCTTTCATTCTCTTCTCAGACAAAAAAAGCAATGGGAATGGCCGTGAACCATGCAACATAACCAGAGGGATGTCATGAAGGAAAAGGAGATAAGAATTATAAAGTAGCTTGTAAACCAAACATGCAATCAATATGATAAATGTTAAAAGATTTTACTTAAAAAAATCTTTTTCTCAAAGCAAACTGGAATCCTTGGCCTGCCAATTTTCTTTTCTCAGCAAAACGGAGAACGGGAGTGTCAAAAGGTCAAGAAAGCCATCATAATTCTACAGAAGGGAATAGATTTCCAAGTACAAAATCCACATGCAGGGTGTCATTTTTAAATAGTGTGCAAGTCTATAAACAGCAGCTTTAACTTGCAAATCCAAGTGAGCAGCAGCCCAAAATTACCAACACCTCCCTACTCCCCATTTCCTTTGCATAATTTGATATGGCAAGCAGCACTGGGAAAGATTACTTTAACGTGTGGCTAGTGAGAGAGCATAAACAGGCAGAATCCTTGGGGGACAGGACTTGATTGCTTCAGAGGCAGCAATAAATGTCAGGGTCTAGACAGGGTCATGAGCTAAGCTTTTGAAAGAGCCAAGGAATTAATTAAGCACAATGGAAGAAGTGGAAACACAGATGGTAGGGACTTCATGGGTGAAGGATCTGGTGTCCACTGGAGAGAGCAGAGGGGTCAGCTGGCAGGCCAAAAAGCTAACAGGAGGCCAATGTAATGCCCGTGTCTATAAGTCAGGTTGTAACAGGCATAACTTACTAGAAGAATAGAATTGGGAATCAGTGTGGTACAATGACTGAACTGCCAGATTTAGATTTTGGAAAGTCATATTCACGTCCTTATTCAGGATAGCCATATGGAAAGCCTGTTGGGGATTTTCCATTTTCCTGGCCCTGTTTTGAATTTGTACACACACACACACACACACCATTGGCATATTCAAGTTTTGGACAACTCCTGTCTGCTCCCATCCTTTGAGCTGTTTATGCCAATTCATTTATGCTTGCATGTTTGATCACCGTCCAATATGTGCTTGGCAAACATCATCTTGATTCTGGTCACAATGCATCATGGGATTTCAAGCTCTACAATCTTATAGCTATATCAGCACTCCCTTGTTTTAATATATGCTCGTATTTTTTTATCCCATACGTATTTTGAACAGATTTTGGTTAGCAGAATGCAGCTTGGTATGATGGTGCTACAACTGAAGGGGGAAGATTATTTACTTATGAACAGAATTAATTTATCTGCTCACTCAAGGTGCTGTTCACTGTGGAGAATGAATTCTCTACAAAGAGTGAAAAAACTCATTAAGAATATGAACAGATGTGTAGGTACAAAAGAACTGGAACACTGTCAGAATGCAGATGTATTTTTATTTGAAAAAACCTAGACAATATTCAAGAGCCTCTTGTGGCACAGAGTGGTAAGGCAGTTTGAAACTTCTGCCCATGAGGCGGGGAGTTCAATCCCAGCAGCTGGCTCAAGGTTGACTCAGCCTTCCATCCTTCTGAGGTTGGTAAAATGAGTGCCCAGCTTGCTGGGGGGTAAACGGTAATGACTGGGGAAGGCACTGGCAAACCACCCCATATTGAGTCTGCCAAGAAAACGCTAGAGGGCGTCACCCCAAGGGTCAGGCATGACCCAGTGCTTGCACAGGGGATACCTTTACCTTTTTACCTTTAGACAATATTCATGGTGACAATGAAACCTTCCAGGTCAAGGACTGGAACGCTGCTATATTTTGATGCCACATTGTAGCAATTTAAAAAAATCCCTGATACTTACATGTCTAGATAGATGTGTATATCTTTCCCAAAGTGGCCCAGTGCTCTCTTCCATTTTATTTTCACAGCAGTCCTGTTATGTTAAGCTAAGACCGAATGACTGATGCAAGAGTCAGCAAGCAAATTTCCATGGTAGGTGTGGGGATTCACACCCGGGTCTCTCAGATCCTAGTGTGAAACTAGGAGTGTTCCTGCCAGTGTGGTGTAGTGGTTAAGAGCAGTGGCCTATCTTAAGAACTGGGTTTGATTTCCCACTCCTCCACATTTAGCCAGCGGGGTGGCTAGTCACAGTTCTTGTAGGGCTGTTCTCCCAGAGCAATCCTGAGCTCTTTCAGCCCCACGTTCGTCACAGAATGTCTGTTGTAGGGAGAAGTGTTTTGATGGTGCTCCAAGACTCCTTTAGGTAATGAAAAGTGAGGTGTAAAATCCAACCCTTCTTCTTCAAATGAGTACATCATGCTGGTTCACCACTTTGGACAAAACTGCCAGCCCTTGCTAACAAAGTTTAACATACATCTTGCCACTAAAATGGATGCTGGAATTGTTTGTGTATTTAGATGGCATGAAAGAAGTTAACACATTAAGAACACAAATTGAAAAGCAGGCAATATGCAAAACCTCTCAATGATAATATGAGCATGAAAGTGGATATTTCCACATAACACCAGCCAAGGGGGAACATGCAGCAAATCTATGGACAGGATGGTTGATTTAGCCTTCACCACGATGGCCCAGATTTTGTAACTAAACAGGGTGAAGTCTTGGTTAGTACTTTGGAAGGGAAACTGCCAAGGAAGTCTAGGGCAGGCAACAGCAAATCACCTCTGGAGGTCTTTTGCCTTGAAAACTCTACAGGGTTTATCATATGTTGGCTGTGACTCGATGGCATTTTCCACCCAAATGTATTTTGATAGGGTAGGGCCACCAGACTTCAAACAGGATTAATTTAGGGTTGGTTTTTCCATATTTTCAGTGGGGAGTATAATTGTGAAAATCCCAAAGTAGCATTGACCAAGTTAATATATTAATTTAAGCTACCTAATAGCAGCTGTTTTCATGTGAAAGTGATGTGTCCTGAAAACATGGAGGAACAACCTGGATCCTATTGGTCCTTGAGCAGCTAGAGCAGATGGCACTATGAGTCAGCATGGCTTTCTCAAGAGCAAGTTATGTCAACCTAAGCTTATCTCTTATTTTGAAAAAGTTACTACCTTGCTAGATCAGGGGAATGCTGTGGACATAGTTTACCTTTGTCGCAGTAAAGGTTTTGTTAAAGTTCCACATGAAATTCTTATTGACAAGTTGGTAAAATGCAGTCTGGATCCTATGACTGTTAAGTGTCTTGAGAACTTGTTGACAGATTGTATCCAAAGGGTGCTTATAAATGGTTCAACATCTTCTTGGAGAGGAGTGACGAGTGGGGTACCTCAGAGATCTGTTCTGTGCCCTGTGATGTTAGAGATATTTATAAATGATTTGGATGAAGGAATAGAGGGGTTACTTATTAAATTTGTAGATTACACTAAACTGGGAGGGGTAGAAAATATATGAGAAGACAGAATCAGAATAAAGGATGATTTTGACAGTCTAAAAAACTGGGCTAAAAGGATAAAATGAATTTCAATAGTGATAAATGTAAAGTTCTTCGTTTTGGTAGGAAAATAATATGCATCACTATAGGGGAGACAAGACTTGTCTTGGCACCAGTATGTGTGAAAAGGATCTTAGTAGACAATACACTGAACATAAGTCAGCAGTGTGACTGGATGGCTAAAAAGGCAAATGGGATTTTGGGCTGTATTAAAAGAAGTATAGTGTCCAGATCATGCAAGGTGATGCTACCAATTTACTCCGCTCTGGTTAAGACCTCATTTGGAGTACTGTGTTTAGTTTTGGACACCACAACTGAAGAAAGAAGTAGAGAAATTGGAGTGTGTCCAGAGGAGGGCTACAAAGATGGTGAAGGGTTTGGAGACCAGGTTGTATGAGGAAAGGTGGAGGGAGCTTGGACTTGTTAGCCTGGAGAGAAGACAACTAAGAGATGATCTTCAAATACTTGAAGGGCTGTCATAGAGGAGATGGAGAAGAATTGTTTTCTGTTGCCCCACAGGGGTGGACCAGAAACAATGGGTTGAAATTAATTCAAAAGCATTTTTGGCTAAACATCCAGAAGAAGGTCCTGAAAGTTAGAGCGGCTCCTTGGTGGAACAGGCTTCCTCAGAAGGTGGTGGGTTCTCCATCTGTGGACGTTTTTAAGCAGAGGCTAGGTAGTCATCTGACTGAAATGTTGATTTTATGAATTTAGGCAGATTGTGAGTGGGTGGGCAGGAAGGGATGTGCCAGTGTTTGTCTCTTCTGGCCTTTCCTTGCCAGCCCGGGGAATTGCTAATTGCTGCTGTGGGATGGTAGGTGAATTCCTTCCAGACCAGGATGGATTCTGGAAATGTTTGGTGGGAGGATCACTGGGGGCATGAAATTGGTGGGTTGGCATGTAGTTGTGAGTTCCTGCATTGTGCAGGGGGTTGGACTAGATGAACCTGCTGGTCCCTTCTAACTCAATGATTCTATCCTCTGTCCCCAGCCCTGTGCTTCACACACCTTGCCATATGCAGGATCAGAAACGCAGGGCACTTGTAGACATGTTGTAGAGCCAACAAATGCGTGGTTAATGAAAAGCACAGGCCCCATCCAATTTCTCCTCCAAAAGTTCATTTCATGGAGCTTCCAAACACACAAAAGCTGCTGGCCTTGATAATGAAATAGAGGCTGGTTTCGGTATGAAAAGAATGCAAAGTATATAATGGAAGGAGACGGTCTTCCTGCACTGCCTCTCATAACTACGAGAGGATTTGCCCGTCTCCCTCTGCATTCCTATTAAACACCTCTAGAGCATTTTTATTTGTTTTAGAAGATAAGAAGTAATTGCAAGAGTTCTCTCCTGCTCCTATGAAGTGGCCCTTAAGCTCTGCAAACAACAAAGGTAGTTTTGTGAGCCTGTCTATTGCATAATCCGCAATTATGGCAGGCCCAATAAGTCACAGTTGTATGTTTAGTTCAGACTTATGCTTTGTTGTTAAAGAAAGAGGAACCTGTACTTATGGTACATATAAAGTTGCATGGATGTCCACCAGTTCCTCATCTTGGGGAAGTTGCATGGATGTCCACCAGTTCCTCGTCTTGGGGAAGTTCCCTAAAAAGGTTCCAGTACAGGGGGATGTTTGTGTGTTAAGTGCTGTCAAGTTGCTTCTAATTTATGGCAACTCTATGAATTAATTTCTTTCAAAACTTGCTGTCCTTAATAGCCTAGCTCAGGTCTGGCAAACTGAGGCTTCCTTGACTGAGTCCACCCATCTCCTCTTGAGTCTTCCTCTTTTCCTGCTGTCTTCAACTTTCCCCAGCAGTATTGTTTTTGCCAGTGAGTCTTGTCTTCACAGAATGTCATCAAACTATGATAGCCTCAAAAAAATAAAAGTGCCCCTAAAAATAAAAGTCCCTGTAAAAAGATCAAAAATATCCACAATGAAAATGTGATGCAGACAGGCTGAAAATCCTTGTGTTTTTCTTTCGGAAGCACAAAATCAAGAATTTTAAAGGTGGGGATGAAATATGTTGACAGTTCTTAAATACTGAGAAAGATTTTGGAAAAAAAGAGAAGAAATGTTTCCTCCTTTCCCCCAAGGGATGCATGAAATAACAGTTTTAACTAACGAGATGGTCGATTTGACAATATTTAGCACTTCCCAAGTGTTTAAATAATTTGCTGCTGAAAAAAGCTGCACAAAGAACCTCATTCCTTGGAAGTTTTTCAGAAAAAAGTTTGGTCAAGAAACTTCTAAAATAAGAAATAAGTAGACAGTTGGACAGTAGACCCTGTAGAACAGGGGTAGTCAACATGTGGTCCTCCAGATATTCATGGACTACAATTCCCATGAGCCCCTGCCAGCAAACTCTGGCAGGGGCTCATGGGAATTGTAATCTATGGACATCTGGAGGACCACAGGTTGACTACCCCTGCTGTAGAGTACCATCCAGCTCCCTATTACTATAACTCTTGTCTATAGAGAAGTAGCAACACTGGGAATGGGAAAGGGCCATGGCTTGGTGGTAGAACATCTGCTTTGCACGCAAGTCCCAGATTCAGTCCTCAACATCTCTCATTAAAAACATCAGGTAGTAGGCGATGTGAAAAGCATCCACCTGAGACCCTAGAAAGCTGTTACCAATCAGGGAAGAAAATATTGGCCTTCAATGGTTGCATGCCATATTACGCCCTATAGGAGTAATCTGAGTGGCAGTAGTGAATGCCAACAGCGCCCTCCGTCTCCCTCCCCTCTAGAATGGATGTTTTATGTAAAAAAAGGAACTGAGCATTTGTCCCATGTGGGTGTTTCCTCTTTTCACAAGTTCCTGGCAAACAAGCCGTATCTCTACCACCCTTTCTAGAAATCATCCAAAGCTGCACTATGTTCTCCAAGGTAACAAAACAATGCCTATCTCAGTTGCTACTCCTCAAGGGAAAATTTCCCTTTCAAACAACTCTCATTTTAGTCTTCTGTGGTTGTTTGCCACCATTAGTCAAATGCAGTTTTTCTTCTTAAATAGTATGGACTCCCATAACAGGAACAAAATGTTTTTTAGGGTTTCTCTGTAAGTCATCCTTTCACCTGACAAAAGCAAAAAAAAACCAAACCCAACAACCCAAAAACAAACAAAGCAGGGCTGGAATTCAATTGACACCACCGACTTGGTCTCCATTTCCACCATGCAAGGAAGCTATTAAAATCCTATTTGCATAATAGCAGTTGCAAAACTGTCCCATGGCGCCTGCTAATGACTAATGGATAATTAATGTATCATCAAGGATGGCAGGTCCAAATTTTGACCTGCTCCAGTCTTTTCTGAGTACCTGCATGCTTCTCACTGTGTCACCCAATTCGTATGTTTTTGATCGTTGTGCCTGAACATGGTGTGCCTGAATGCTTAATGACTATGTAACTGTTAACACTGAGGCCAAACAGTGAAATAGTTACTTCCATCTTTTAAAAAAAAGGGACAGAAGAGTCACCAAATACATTGATACAACAGTGCCAAAGCTAGGTATATGGGTGCAGGCTGTGGTAGCCTGTACATACTGAAATAACCTTAAAAGGTAAAGGTAAAGGTATCCCCTGTGCAAGCAGCGGGTCATGTCTGACCCTTGGGGTGACGCCCTCTAGTATTTTCATGGCAGACTCAATACGGGGTGGTTTGCCAGTGCCTTCCCCAGTCATGACCGTTTACCCCCCAGCAAGCTGGGTACTCATTTTACCGACCTCGGAAGGACGGAAGGCTGAGTCAACCTTAAGCTGGCTTCTGGGATCGAACTCCCCGCCTCATGGGCAGAGATTCAGACTGCATTTCTGCTGCCTTACCACTTTGCGCCACAAGACCTTAGCCCTTTTTAAAAAATGTGTTCAAAAAGTTAAGTCACAAATCATTAAAATATACATGGAAACCTCAAATCAAATTAACCTTCTGGTAGCTTTGGGAGCTTTGACTCTCAGAAGCTCATACCACAGAAATCTTGTTGTTCCAGGAGCAGAATTCTTTTTCCACGCGACAACAGTGATGAGGCTCCTTACAGCCTCCGGATGGAAACAACAGTGAAAGCCTCAGACCGACGCATGCCATGATGAACTTAGAGATCTTGCAGTGATGGCCAAGTGAATGAATATAGTCAATCAAAAACCGATAGAAGATTTTCAAAATCATTGGGGTGAATTTCTAAAATAGTTGCAAAACCTGAAACTGTTCATTTTTCCTGTCTGTTTCCTTTTCTGTAATCTTTATCTTAAATAGAGCCAGTTTGGTGTAGTGGTGAGGAGTGTGGACTTCTAATCTGGCATGCCGGGTTTGATTCTGCACTCCCCCACATGCAGCCAGCTGGGTGACCTTGGGCTCGCCACAGCACTGATAAAACTGTTCTGACCAAGCAGGAACATCAGGCTCTCTCAGCCTCACCCACCTCACAGGGTGTTTGTTGTGGGGAGAGGAAAGGGAAGACAACTGTAAGCCACTTTGAGCCTCCTTCGGGTAGGGAAAAGCGGCATATAAGAACCAACTCTTCTTCTTCTTCTTCTTCTTCTTCTTCTTCTTCTTCTTCTTCTTCTTCTTCTAAATAAATACGAAGAAGAAGAAAAAAAGAAAGCTTGTTGTTCTTTAAGTTATTAATGGACTCAAATTTTGCTTTTCTAAATGGAAATGGAAATATAGGTAATTGTTCTAATTGCTCTCAGTGAGGGCTCCCCTAGCGTTGAGGGCTTATTGGGTCAGGATATTAGCAGTGGTCTCTCTTTCTCCTTGCTGGCAATACGTCAAAGGGTCAATTACTGTAAAAGGGAGCGTTTATAACTGGCTTTCCATCTGATCTGAGGCTTCTGCGGTTGTACAACCTTCCCATGCCTTAGCACCAGCTCTTTGTGTGTTTCCCATGTGCAGCATAATTTCGCATATCACTCCTCTTCATCTATGACACGGCTATCCATTAGTCATTTTTGCACTTTAATTCCAAGCATCCTTTTTAATGTTGTTGATGTTTGTGTCTCCGTCTGTGTCGGTTTGTCATTTTGGGGTGTGTAATTGGAATAATAAAGGTATATTAAAACCAAACACGGCTTTGCACAGCGTTCCTTGCAAGGGAAGCTACCTCGCTTGCTCGCTGAGTCCTAATTAAGAGCTGCAGCTGTGCCGCTCTCTCCTGTATTCCCTGAAAGAGACCAGACGGATAGAGCCAAAAGTCATCGCAATTAGTTACGGGCTGACAAGACCAACAGAAGGATTTGTTCCAAGAAATTTCCGGCCGGAAGAAATATGAGTAGGGAATCGTGGCTCAAAGGTATCTTTTTAAAAAATGGATGCATTTATTCATTTCCGCGTATTTGACTTTTCAGTTGCGTACTACCTGTTGCTATGACGGGCTGGGAAGGAGAGAGAATTCCCATTTATGCTGGAGACTTTTGGGGGGATAAAAAGCTTCCTTGTGTAGCCTGCATTGGAAGGCAGAGTGGATCAGCTCAGAGATAATTAGAGAGGAGCAGAGATGGTTCGCCATTGCACTTCTGTGCGTAACAACCCTGGCCTTCCTTGGTGGGCTCCCATCCAAGTCAGGAGTGGTTTAAGGATTTGGGGGGCTCTAGCTGAGTACAATTGCAGCGGGAACAGCCAGACTTGGGACAGAGAGCTCCCCCAGTGGAAAAGGGCATCATTCCAAGTGTCCTTAAAGAGAGGAAAGGGGGTAGGACAGAAGTGAAGGCCCCATGCGGGACCCGTAAATGGATAAACCATTGATCCAAGTACTACATGCAACCAGATGGGTGACCTTGGGCTCGCAACAGCACTGATAAAGCTTTCTGACCGAGCAGGAATATCAGGACTCTCTCAGCCTCACCTCCCTCACAGGGTGTTTCTCTGTTGTGGGGAGAGGAAAGGGAACGTGACTGTAAGCCACATTGAGACTCTTTTGGGTAGAGAAAAGTGGCATATAAGAACCAACTCTTCATCTTCTTCAGTAATATCAGGGCTCTCTCACCCTCACCTACCTCACAAGGTGTCTGTTGTAGGGAGAGGAAAGGGAAGGGGAATGTAAGCCGCTTTGACACTCTTTCAGGCAGTGAAAAGCAGCATATAAGAACCAACTTTACTTTTTTCTTCTTCTTTTGCTAACCATGGCCAACGCTGCTTAATTTCCAAGTTCTGATGAGCTCAGGCTAACCTGGGGGCTGTTCAGGCTTCTAATAACTAAATGCCAGGGCTTAACAAAACAATGGCTAGCAGAATTGTCTGAATGCTACTACTTCACTTAGCACAGTTAGTTATGTTCTGAGATCATAAGCTGGAGTTGTTGTTTTTTTTTTTAATTAACTGCAGTATTGTGAGGCTGCCCAGTTAGTTAGGCTGTTTACTGTCATGAACCCAGTGGTTCAGTCTTGGCTTGTGTCCCAGTATTGCTATTAAATAGAAAGACAGAATAGATACAAGTGAGGAATATAAGTAAATTGGACAGTGATCGATAGCAGGAACTGATTCACCTTGGAGGGTGTCTTTTTCACTATACACAGTAGTTCACCTGGGAAAGGCATGTTATGTATAAGCTGTAAACTCACAGATCTAAACTGTGATTTCGGAACCTCTGAAATGTGCAGTTTGTAAAAACTGAAATAGCTGAGACTTTTGAGTTTCAAAATTGTGTTGTTTCCATGAGATGTTTCCATGAGATGTTCAAAGAAAGGCCTGAACTAGACCTAGAGATGTAACACCTACAATAATATGGCATTTGTTATTATGAAATAATGCACCAGTCCCTCATACTTACCACATAAAAAGCATACCTAGTTATTACTTAGGACAATCAAGCATCCTTGATTATGCCAAATTATAAATGACTATTGTTCTGGAACTATTGGTTATATTTCAATTTCTGCCCCATTCATATATTTCAATCTTTATTCATTCCCTCAGAAGCATTTGTAAGCATTCCAGTCCACTGTCTATGAGGAACAGCATACCTCTGAGATGGAAATGTTGTAGAGTTGTCATTCTAAAGGTTGTGTGCACCTAAGTAAATTTCTTGTAGAGGTCTGCATGTCCATGAACTACAATTCCCATGAAACCCTGCCAGGAGCATGTGCCAGAGTGGTGATCAGGTGATATTGCAACTGACCATGGCTGAAAAGCAGAATTGCTGCCTTGCATCTAATCTTCAGATGGCTGAGTTAAAAACAGGAACCAATTTCTGACATTTTTCTTTACAGAAGGTATGTCGGCATGCTGCTGAGACACCATCTAAGACAGGGTCAAAGAAGGGCTTCATCAAATTACCGAGACATATGTCGTAGCAGCGACATTGAGCATTAATGATTGAAGAGAGACTGGTATATTTCAGATTTAAAGAATTCCCTTTCTTCTTCATTAAATAACTTCTGTCACTTCCTTTTATCATAGTTTTAGCAAAAAAAAATTTGGGCTCTTCTCACCTTAAGCATGGTACCTTGTCCATTTAACTACATGCCAGAAAACACACTGGGTTGGGTCTCATGATCTTCAAGCACAAGTACCACTGGATTTTATGTGCTATCCCCAGAGTCCTTTGAACTGCAGGAAAGTTTATTCTCAGAGTTGATGGAATTATGTGGACTAACAGCCATGCAGGTCAGGCAAATGCAGTGGACAGGGGAAGGGGATAAAATCATTACTTTCTTCCTGTTCTTTTAGTTGAGCAAAATCCAGAAGAAATGTTGACCCTTCAGTGCCTCATTCTGGTAGTATTCAGCTTACAGCTTCATATGACTTTTGCAGGACCAAATAATTTGTATTATAAGGATCCCTATTTATCTTCTGAACGGATGCTTAAATCCAAACCCTACATGACAAATAATATTCTCTATTCAACATTTGTTGGCCTTTAACGAGTGGCGTTGAAGGAGAGTTTTATGGATCCTATGGGCTGCCAAAAGACAGATCAAATCAAGGCTGAACTAAATCAAATCAAGCCCAAACTCTCCCGAGAATCTCAAAGGACTAAACTGAGGCTATCTTACTTTGGGCACATCATGAAAAGACAAGGCTCACTGGACAAACAAAACAAAACAATAATGCTAGGAAGAGTTGAAGGAAGCAGGAAAAGAGGAAGACCTAATATAAAAGTACTGACTCAATCAAGGAAGCCATGGCCTTCAGTTTGCAAGACCTGAGCAAAGCTATTAAAGACATCAAGTTTTGGAGAATATTAATTCAGAGGATCACCATAGTCAGAAGCCACTTGATAGCACTTCTCACTCTCTCATCCACACACAGCAGAGATACTTGTCAGTACTAGCAACATTATCTATTGCTTTGTCCTCACTGTTCCTATCTCCCAGACGTTACAGTGCAATCTTGTCTGTATAAGGCCACATAAGGTATGAATGGGCTATCACTCAAGTCACTCTGTAAAGGAAGTACAGCTGAAAATATCCTTCAAACTTGAGTCCATTTGCAAGTTCAGAACAAAGCTCCTCCAGGGCTGAATAGGGACATAAGTTTCTTATTACTCTTTAAGTATTTGAAAGGTTGTCATTTGGAGGAGGGCAGGATGCTGTTCCCGTTGGCTGCAGAGGAAAGGACACGCAGTAATGGGTTTAAACTACAAGTACAACGATATAGGCTAGATATCAATAAAAAGTTTTTCACAGTTAGAGTAGTTCAGCAGTGGAATAGGCTGCCTAAGGAGGTGGTGAGCTCCCCCTCACTGGCAGTCTTCAAGCAAAGGTTGGATAACACTTTTCTTGGATGCTTTAGGATGCTTAGGGCTGATCTTGCATTGAGCAGGAGGTTGGACTAGATGGCCTGTATGGCCCCTTCCAACTCTATGATTCTATGATTCTACAGAGCCTAATTTTCTACCCCCCAAGCATTTCCCCATTGCTCTAGTCAGGCTGATTACTTTGCACATTGTACCTCTGCATCCTGAGTTCCTTCTTTGCAACACTCCTCCTGCCTTATGACTGGGACAGGACTCAGAGAGCCCCAGCTCAACTTGTATCCAATGAAGGGAGCTTTGACTCCTGAAAGTCCATACCTCCAAACTCTTCTTGGTCTCTAAGGTGCTACTGGGCTCAAATCTAGCTATTTCCCATGGTTGCCTCAAGGGAAGCCTCATCTTTGGCACGTCTCAACAGCCATCTTGAAAGGGGGGAAATAAAGCCAAACATATCACCTGCTTAATGATGAGTTGTGAAGAGGTGGGAATGAAATTTTCTCACATTGCATTGACAATGTGTTACCTAACAAAAGGGGGACAGCCTAAAAAAAAATCACTATTTTTTTCACTCTGAGAAGAGATGAAGATAGAATGCATGTTCTTTCACTTAATCTTCTTAAGCAGAAGCCATTCTTCTTAATAAGAGACAGAACTTTGGACAATTTTGAGGGAACAAAGGGTCTTAAGGACTAAAAGAGTGCGCATTGGCTTGGAACCTTGGCCTAGATTGCCAATTATATTGTGATTTAGGGGCAAGTGCATTCAGATTACCCTGCATTCATTTGGCCCCTTATTAAAAGAAAAAGCAAATCTACACAAAATGTTTTAAAAAATGATAAATCCTGTGCCAGACACCAAGTTATTTTGTTTACAAGCTCAACATACAAGGTGGGTATCAATGAATGGTCATTGTAAGAAGGTCCCTGTTCTGAGATGCATATGAATTTTGGGGGAAATTGATACTCTGCAACATCTGCTTTTGTGGCCTGCTTGTTTACAAAAGTTCTTGGGGGGTGGGGGGAAACAGACATGATGTCATGTCTCTCTAGGAATTTTCGGCTAAACATCCAGAAGAGTGGTTCCTCAGTGGAACAGGCTTCCTGGGCGTCCCGCTCCCCTCCATCCACTGCTGGCCAAATCAGCCCCCTACCCCTGCACCCACCCGCTACCAGGGGGCCGCCCCTATGCAGCGAGGACCACCTGCTGCTTCCTGTGCCAGGCAGCGGCCAGACCTGTGGTCATCGACCCTGCTGGTCACTGACTGTATTAAACTACTACTACTAATACTACTACTACTACTACTTTCCCTCTTGCCAGCTGTTGTAATGCTCCACCCCTGGTGGGAAGTTGGCAGCCCTCAGGAGGAGCAAAACAAGTGGCAGAGGAAAAAATGAACATTCTGGATGAGCTTCCCAGCAACATGGCGAAAATCTGTGGCTCTGAGCAATAAAAAATGCCAGGATTAGTAATTGTAATTAATCTTTTTTAACAATATCGAGCCAAGAGAAACTAAACGCTACAGACCCCAGTGTTCCCTGTAGTGATGGAGGCTGCCAAACATATTTGGAAGCCTGAATTGTGTCACCAAGGGCAGTGAGTGTTAATAGGAGGCTGGAACCCCCGGCCTCCTCTCTTTCTTTTCTATTCTGCTCCCTTCTCCCTTGGAAGGCAGATATGGGGAACAATGGAAACTGGCAGTAGACTCTGGCTCTGTGCCTCATTCGACTTTCTATTTTGAACTAGGGGAACCTTTTCTCCAACCTCCTTACTTCTCGTTCCCCCCTCTAATTACAGCAGACCTTCGCCTCCAAGTTTTCCCTCTTATCTCTAATTACAGTCGAAGTTAAAATTCAGTAACCTTTTCAAACAAAAGAAGAACAGAGGGCCCGAAATAAAACACAAAGAGATAACTTGTACTTATTTAGACCAAATGTGTTTATTCTGGAAAGTCATTAATATTTTACCTTGTTGATGCTAATTCTCACATCAAAAGCCTTGCCAAGGTTTCTTCTTCTTTTTTTCCAACCTCGGTAGTTCAACGTTTGTGTTTTTCAACATCTCAGGTTGATTTGTTATTCAGCAGGACTGACTGAGCCATTATGCTCAATACTCCGCAGAGTAGGTGGCATTCTTTGAACTGGGCCCTTTTAATATTCTGGGAACCTCCTCATGATGAAAGCCACGTTGGAGATTAGCACACACAAGTTTTGAGCTGCCGTCATTGTGGATGATGTAACTCAAGAAGACGCTGCCGGTCAGATGTGCTCGGAATCTCCTTCCATTTTCCTTTGAAGTAAAAAAAAAATGCCTGGAACAGATGTTCTGTCAGAATGTCTGGTCAAACTAGGTTATGTCATGTTTCGGTGCCATTTTAAATCACTGTATCGGCAGGAGTTCTTGTCAATTAAAAAAAAATGAAGCAGCTTAATGGAGCCACCCACAAACACGGGAGGAATTTCTACACACAGAGAGAAATTCCCTGGGTATGCAGAAGCATATGTTTGGATTGAATGAAAAAGGACCCTCCTTCAAATGGCAAGACGGACAGCCATGGAGTATTGAGATCAGTAGAGACTCTGTTAGTAGATAGAAAGGGAGAGACA
Organism: Paroedura picta; assembly: GCF_049243985.1. Classification (NCBI taxonomy): domain Eukaryota; kingdom Metazoa; phylum Chordata; class Lepidosauria; order Squamata; family Gekkonidae; genus Paroedura; species Paroedura picta. The sequence goes on from NC_135378.1 coordinate 75,447,804, forward strand.
AGTAAATTGCCAGAATCTTGGTTTGGAGAGTTTCTAGAATATTAGGGAAGATATGGGGGAGGGGGGAGGTATTCCAAATTGGTCTCCTCTTGTGATTCCATCAAAGCTCATAGGCTGGTGGCTAATCAGGGCCATTCAGGGCAGGGCCAAGTAAGTAAAAAAGTATTGCTGCAAAATCAGCAACCTTTATCAAACAAAAATATCAAAATGTGAAGCTATTGCTTCTCAACATAGCCTCTGTCTAGGTTTATACACTTCTGAAGATGCTGTTTCCTTCTCTCTAACCCTTCACCAAAGAATTCTGCACACTTTGATGTACACTGTGTCCAAGCAACAGTTTTGGCATCCTCTGGGGATTCAAACCGTGTTTCCTTTCAATGTTCTTTGAGTTTGGGGAACAAAAAGAAACCTGAAGGAGCAAGCTCACGGCTGTAGAGTGGATAGGGCAATGCTTCCCAATGAAATTCTCATAGTTCAGCTTATGCTACTCTTGAAGAAGGAGCAGGTGTATTGTATTAAAGAAAAAAAATCCCTTGGTGCAACTTTCTTGGTCTTTTTCTTACCATTCCATTTGGAATAAACCCATATTTGGAATAAACCCATACATATACGGACTGGAACCCTAGTAGCAATACTTTTTGACTTCTTGTTGTTGTTAGGTGTGAAGTCGTGCCCGACATATCGCGACCCCATGGACAATGATCCTCCAGGCCTTCCTGTCCTCTGCCATTCCCTGGAGTCCATTTAAGCTCGCACGACTGCTTCAGTGACTCCATCCAGCCACCTCATTCTCTGTCGTCCCCTTCTTCTTTTGCCCTCGATCGCTCCCAGCATTAGGCTCTTCTCCAGGGAGTCCTTCCTTCTCATGAGGTGGCCAAATTATTTTCATCTTCAGGATCTGGCCTTCTAAGGAGCAGTCAGGGCTGATCTCCTCTAGGACTGACCAGTTTGTTCGCCTTGCAGTCCAAGGGACTCGCAAGAGTCTTCTCTAGCACCAGAGTTCAAAAGCCTCAATTCTTTGACGCTCGGCCTTCTTTATGGTCCAACTTTCACAGCCATACATTGCAACTGGGAAGACCATAGCCTTGACTAGACTACAAATGGGGACCATACAAATGAAGAAGAGATTATTTTTGGACCCCACTTTTCTCTCCCCTAAGGAATCTCAAAGCAGCTTACAATTGCCTTCCCTTCCTCTCCCCATAATAGGTACCTTGTGATGTAGGTGCAGCTGAGAGTTCTGAGAAAATAGTGACTAGCCCAAGGTCACCTAGCAGGCTTCATAGGCAGGAGTGGAGAATCAAACATGGTTCTCCAGGTTAGAGTTTGGGGCTCTTAACCTCTATACCACCCTGGTGTTCAATGTGGACCATGACATACTAGGTAAAAGGCCATGACAGTGAACACCAAAAAGATTTTTCTTAACTATAATTAATATTTTTGTTTGGGTGAGGAGATATCCACTGGCCTTATTAGTCCAACCTATTAACTCTGAGCTGCTCATCCTATACTAAAATGTTGATGTGAGTTGCCTTCATAATGTTCTTCTTGGAAATCTTCAAAGAAAGAGAAAGAATGCAACAGTGATCCAACTTAGAAGGGCTTCTACTCCTACAGAGTGTCTTTCAGAACTAGCTCAAAATGGCAGGCTGAAATCTAGATATAACAACTGCATTCCCCCTTTTTAAGTGTGCATGCTAACTCTATCAAAATGCAAACTAAGTTGGCCCAGCATGATTTGTCCTTCTAAAACAACTTTGACTTCTATCAATCACTCCACTTCCCTAAGGTACTTACAAATGAGTTGTTTTTGAATGGTTAGGTTCCTACAGGTAACACATATTTCTCATTTACCACATTGACTTTGGAGAGGCCTTTGCAACCCAAATCTTTTCTTTCAATCATGCTTTGATCAAAGGAGCAGACAGAGGTTTGACACCTCCCACGGAAGCCCTACCAGAATATGCATAAACAACTCGTTCTTCCTTTTCTTCCACCTCTGGTTCTCATGAAAAGAGCAAAGGTCCACACATCCCTTACAGAGTGGATTAGACACAACTGAGACAATGTAGATTGGGCCATGATGCAATTCACCTCTTTCCCTGAAGCCCACACATGAGAGGAAAGAAAGTTGAGTCAGTCAGATGGAATGGCAAAGGGACTTGCTACAATTCATTCTATTCTTTGTTCTGAAAAAAAAATATCACAAGTGCTTAAGGAAAGCATCCATCCTTACCTACCTTTGTCATCTTTCTTCCAAGGAATCCAGGGCAGTTTTGACGGTTCTCCCTTCCTCCCTTTTATCTTCACAAGATCCTTCTGAAGTTAGGTAATGCTGAGTGACTAACCTTGTGAGCTTCATGGCTGAGGTGGGATTTGAGCCTGGGTCTTCTACCCCCTTCCCTTCAGTCATTCTAAACTGAGGTGACACTCTAAGTTTTACATTGCACTGGCTTACATAATCTTCTCAATTTAATAAGAGAGGGGGCTGTTTGCCCTGACTATTGAAGCTTGAACGGAAGTTCTGAAATTCTTTCAACACTTAAGACTCTTTGATCCAACTGAAAGGTCTGGTCTAGCTTGTCCAATGTTTCCATTTCAAAAAAGTTAGAAATAGATGTGTCAGATGTAGGCCACATTTCTGATTCATTGGTAGAATGTGCCTTCAACCTCGCACATTCTGAGGTTGCTACTAAAATTCAACTCCCGTGCGATAACACTTTTAGGAAAGGAGGGTAATTGGTTTAATAACTATTTTTACTACATCTTCAGCCCCTCCACAGCTCACTCACTCTTTCTATCCCTCTGGCATTCATCAAAAATAAATCTAATTTCCTAAGTGGCTATTGAAGACTGAATTTCCTTGGAGGATTTTCTCTAAATCAGATCCTTGAACTTTTAACAAGTCCTTGGTGTACTTATTCACATCTAAAAAACTTTTAAGGTCATTTTTTCAGGAATCAGTGCCTAAAATTAAATCTTTTTGGGTGAGAAAGAAAATACATAAAACAAATATGATGTGGTTACAGGTCAAGATATATCCAAATGAATGCCAAAGGAAAAAAAAAAGTCAATGATGTCATGAGGTTGTATGGTATGCACATGTTAACAAATGTCACAGAAAAAAAGATGAAAACTGCAAAATTTGGGGTTCAGCTAATGCATCCCTTCTCCTCACATATGTTGTGCTTAACAACCAGACTCATGGTTATTATTTTGTGATTTTGGGCTAATTCCAGTCAAAGGTCTCTTGTTCTGGGAGTTTTGTCCATGGTTATCACTACAATTTTGAATTTGGAATCTGAAGGGGGGAAGCAGAGACAAAACAAGAGAGGAAGATTTTCACAACAATTGCGGAAACTCTCTGGTCTGCGATCTTGATGTAGCTCATAAAGGTAAAAGTATCCCCTGTGCAGAGACAACGAACCTATCAAACTGTTGAGAGAGAAGGAGCCCTAGGGAAGAACTTTGGAAATGTTAAGGATTTGCATGTTCTTGACACTCAGAAAACACACTTTTGGGAATATGTACTACTTATATACGATACTAGTTATTTAACCTATAGGTTTTGAGTGGTGACACATTCGAGTCTGCATAAACATATTGAGATATGTTTATTCCCTGGTTCATCTTTATAAGGATACAAGAATGATCCCCGAAACCAGTGTCTTGGCAACACGTAATACTTTAAAAATGGAGACTGGACAGGGGATGTAATTGATGTGTAATTGATGTCAATAATCAGATGGTAATATACACTGTGGTATTCAGAATGTACTGTATTGAACTATGGTTCCCAGGACTAGAAAGGGCAAAGGATCTGTGACCCAATTGAGCACATTCAGTTAACATGTGCCCATTCAGCTTTGGGAGTCAGGCGGGCCACATCGGCAAGGCTGCAATGGGGAGAGAGACACTTCCCAGTTGAATAGGGAATGTTGGTGTATGCCCCCTGCCCCCACTAAAAAAATTCTGTGCTTCTAAATATATGCCCTATTCACACAAAATGGCAAGTAGCATGCTTTCCTATTGTGTGAGATTATAGGATCAGAACTGTAACAACAAGATGCAAAGGTGATATGTTAAATAGCTCTGTTAGCCAAAGTCCAAATCCAAATCAAACCAAAGGGTCTTTGCTCATCGCTACTCCATATTAACAATAGAATCATAGAGTTGGAAGGTACCTCCTGGGTCATTTAGTCCAACCCCCTGTACCATGTAGGACACCCACAACCCTACTGCTGACAGTGTAACCTGCCACTCCCTCGAATCTTCACAGAATCAACCTCTCCATCAGATGGCTCTCCAGCCTCTGTTTAAAAATTTCCAAAGATGGAGAACCTACCACCTGCCGAGGAAGCCTGTTCCACTGAGAAACTGCTCTAACTGTCGGGAATGTAATGATTTCATTGAGGCTTCAGCTATACATTTTAAAAACATGAATCATCAGTTTGAGCTATGAGTGTAGGCATAAAAGGAGATAAAAACACGCCGGGTGGTAAGAAGCTTAATTATGAATACGAAGATGCATTTAATTAACAAACATTATTTTATTACATTGTTGACATGCCTAACCTTTCCACAGCATGTCCTAGAATGCAATGACACTCCATGCAAGACAGACCGAGATGAATCATGTACATGGCCTTGGACAGGTATAATTTGATTTTGCTGGAAGTAATAACATTAACAGAGGAAAGAGCCATCCTCTGGTCCTCTTCAAGAAATCAAATTATATATATTTTTCCCTCCTTCATTTATAACTGCGTGTAATGTTCGACGTCTGACATCCTGCCTAGCAATTAGTTCCTTAATGGTATTTACCAGTTTTGCTAAATGGCGTATCACTGCCTGCATACTGCCAGTAATCAAATAGGAGAACATTGTGATGACACAGGGCACCGTCTTATTATGAGCATTTGGTAATAAATGCCTGATAATATGCATATGGATACCCAATGGGAACTCGGCCCCAGTTTGAAGTGGAGAAAATTAGTCCATTATAACAAGCAATTATTACCCACCTAAACTCAGCATATTAAATCTCTATCACTTTGTAAAGCATTAGCTTGGCCTGAAGATGGGAAATCGTTTGGAGGATAAGTGGTTTTGGATAGTAAACGGGCACTTAGAAGGTTTTTAAAAACCCAGGAATTGACCATTAAAATGGGACACTGGTAAATTATTACTAGTAAAGAATGGTAGTTGAGATACCTCATTCTCTGTGTTGAAAACGGGACCTGGGGTGGAGCTTGGGTTTGAACATGAAATCTACAATTGCTTCCTGAACATGTTCCCAATGACCTACTATCTCTGTTCTCAGCACTGCTCAATCGCAGCATATTTCAAAATGGGTGCAAGTGAGGCCATTTGAGATAATGGCATCCTCCATGTGCGGGCCAACTTCCCGTCCAATGTTGCAGGGCCAAACCAGGCATGATCCTGACTAGGACCCACCATTTTAGCTTTCTTGTGATGGGCTGAGGAGGAAGGGCTGGAAGTGAAAGCATGGAATGAGATACTTTCTGTCCAAGTCTTTTACATTGGCCCTTGCTTCCTGTCTGTGTTGTGTTCTCTTTCAATGGACATTTGGAGAGCCACAGGTGGCAAGTCCTGTGTTAGAGGCTCCTAGAAGTATTCTTTTTTTTTTTTTCATTTACTTTTCAGAGTTTCCCCTCGACTTCTAAGAACATCCCCCTTCTTGGTGCATGGCCCCACTGTGCAGGATATTTGATAGGCACTCTGGGGTCATACTCAGCATCTGAAATTGTATAAAATCATATTTTTGAGGGTCTAAATACCCCATTAAAACGGATTATTAGTGACCTGAACTTAGTTATGTAGATGTACAACCATTCAAATACAATGATTTTAGTTAATTAACTGACTTGCTTGTTTGTTCCCAGCCTAGAAAAGGGACAAGCCTCAGATGCTCCCTTTTCATTTGCCAATGAAATCACTACTGGCTGTACTACTTAGCTCAGACCAATTATGCAGTGGCATCTAAACTGGCAAACAATGTTCATGTTATGCAAGTGGGCTGTCAACAGATTCACTTCTGAGAATATCTCTATCACTTGCAGTCCTTCTTCTCTACACCTGATGGATAGATACGGAACACTGTCACTCCTGCCATACAAATTAGGCAAAAAATCACACTTGATATGTGTCTATAGGGAAGACAGGTCCTTCTAATTACCAGCATCCTCCATAAGCAACATAGTCTGTTTGGGTGGATATACAAGAAAAAAATTATAGAAGCAGCGTTTTTCTTCCACCACAACAAAGAACAAAACTTGAATGATGCCAGGACATTCTTGAAATACATGAAGGCTCAGTCCAAATCAGCTCTGAGAAGAGTTCATAATGCATGACATAGTTTGCAGCAGACCCAGATAAACAGCTGATCCTGCAGAAAGAAAGCTCTCCACTGGACTATCTGTTTTTTGGGGGGCCTATTTGGGGGGGCAGAGAGCAGAAGTTTCCCAGGAGTCTCCTCCACACACGTAGATTGGGGAGCCACTTTCTGCTCCCAGAAGTCAATTTAGTGTGCTAATTTGTTCCCCCACCACTTCTAAGTATGTGGTAGGAAACGAACCAAACTGGACTGGTTCATTTTAGGGGGTTGGGTTATTGGGGACCAGAGTTTTTCAGTCCACGCCCATCTGGTGGAATGAGCTCCCGGGAGAGCTGCGGGCCCTGCGGGATCTTTCAACGTTCCGCAGGGCCTGCAAGACGGAGCTCTTCCGCCAGGTTTATGGTTGAGGCCGGGGCTGATAATAGATCTATGCCTCCCCCAGGGACTCGGTTTCTGGACCGGAAGCAAAACATCATCAGGACCTCCTCTCCACCCGCTAGTAGTGGGAGGGAGGGGGGGGAGTTGAACTGCCATTCTTGCCATGCCGGCAATATTGGCAATGTTATTATTGTTTTATGGGGTTTTAATGGGGATTTGCGATATTGTTACCCGCCACGAGCCACAAGGGAGTGGCGGGCTATAAATCTAATAATAATAATAATAATAATAATAATAATAATCCCTAGTTGTAATATGCCCTCTGGTTATAAGAGACGTCAAAAAGAGAAGTCAGCTGCTATCTCTCTGGTATGGGGTATCCCATCAATAGTTATTTTAGAATTGCCAATTTAGCAATCTTTAGTGTACACAAAATGTTTCCCATGCAATTCAAACAAATCCAAACTGCTGATTTTTCCTATTTATCTCTAGAATTTGTTAGCCATTTTCATTATGCTGTATGTAAATTTACTCTTACACTTTCCACATGGTATCTGAGGAAGTGTGCATGCACACGAAAGCTCATGCCATGAATAATACTGCATTGGTCTTAAAGGTGCGCTAAGTTCTGTACACTAAGTTCCTTCTGCTGCTTCAGACAAACATGGCTTCCCACAGATATAGAAAAGATATGTTCTGAATGCTCACCTGTACTACTGATGAAGAGCAGCAAAATCTCCATCCTGTACACAGGATGAGCAGCATAATCTCTTCCTCCCCATCAGGCGTAATACCTGGAGGCATTATCTACTTCACAGGAGGGTAAAATTGCATGTGGGAGAAAGATATCAGTTGCTCTGGAAGAATACTGAGGCCTACTGCAAATGAACAAAAAACCTCTACCCGTTCCCTGAATGGCGAAGGGATTTCTTTATTTGGCACATTCATATCTTCCTCCTCCAAATATCTGCTCGAGGCCGTTAACAAGAAAATAAGAAATGAAACAATAAATAATACCATTAAAAATAATCCAACAAGAACCATCGCCCTGCAGTAAAACAATTCATGAGCCAACAGCCGGCAGTCATTAAAAATCTAGCAGCATAAAACTGACTTTCGTCATCATCAAAGCAAGTTATATAAAAAAAAAACATCAAGAGGCAGGAAAGAAACGAAATGAAGAAAATCAGGCCTCTGCACGGGGCGCCTCAACCACAGACAGAAGACGATTGGGGCTGTTCAAATGCATAAAATAGCACATCAGTGTTTCCTTGTTCCAAATCCAATATAAACCAGGTTATTTCCCAAAATATTTCAGTGGAGTATTTGAAATATTTCCCAGTGTGAATGTGCTGCATTTTTTTTTGTTTCTATCAATACTATGATTATGTGCCTCTTTTTTGTTCAGTTTGACTGTTACTCTTTTATTGCTTAATAGGCTGATTTAGCAGATTTCTTGGGAGCATAAACATATTTTACACCTCAAAAACGAATACCTACACCTTCGAGAAACAGCTCAATCTTTACTGCAAATTGAGGTGGGGAGACTCAGCGATATCTCAAAAACACTTAGCAAGTCTAATACTATCAACTCCCCACTGAAGCCTATCTGGAATAATCCTTTAATCTCATTTAAATTACCCATTGACAAAAAATAAAATAAAATAAAAGGCTTGAGCTCTCCATGGTACTGGAATACAATAGAGAGTCTATAACAGGGGTAGTCAACCTGTGGTCCTCCAGATGTCCATGGACTACAATTCCCATGAGTCCCTGCCAGCAAACATCTGGAGGACCACAGGTTGACTACCCCTGGTTTATAACACAGTAACAAAATTCATTCTGTGTCGGTTTTGTTGGCATTCCTCTTTTCCTTCCCATTCTCAGCCTTTACTTTTAAATAAATGCACCTTGCTATTCCCCCCTCCCAAAATAATACGGCTTGTGAATATATACTAACTAACAATTTTGATGGCAGTTACAGTTTCCTCCACTCCTATAGAAATTCACATTGTCACAACTCCCAATAAAGCCAAGTATCAAACAGATATTCATTATTATTATTATTATTATTATTATTATTATTATTTGCATTTATAGCCTGCCACTCCCCTAAGGCTCGTGGCGGGTAACAGCATATAAAACCCCCCAATAAAAAACCCCTAATACATAAAAAGCCATCCTAATACATAACACATCAACCAACCCAACACGGCGACATTACCCAAGGAGGAGACCAGGGATAGCCTGAAGGCCACCAGAAGAGGGGGACCTGATCTCACCAGGTGGTGCCAGACTGGATATATCCACTCCCCTTAATCCATCGGCCTCGGAGATGAGTGGCCAAAAGATCCAATTTGCTTCTATTTACATATCTCCAAGAGCCTCTTGTGGCGCAGAGTGGTAAGGCAGCCGTCTGAAAGCTTTGCCCATAAGGCTGGGAGTTCAATCCCAGCAGCCGGCTCAAGGTTGACTCAGCCTTCCATCCTTCCGAGGTCGGTAAAATGAGTACCCAGCTTGCTGGGGGGTAAACGGTCATGACTGGGGAAGGCACTGGCAAACCACCCCGTATTGCGTCTGCCATGAAAACCCTAGAGGGCGTCACCCCAAGGGTCAGACATGACTCGGTGCTTGCACAGGGGATACCTTTACCTTTACCTTTACATATCTCCAAAATAGGCAATGATTCATATTAAGCCTTGATCCATGAGCAAAACCAACTACGATTATTTCTGAGCAGGCCAAGTTAAGCTACATAACCCCAGTAAGAACCAGGAACACTTAAAAAAAAATCCCTTCTAACTTTTACATATTTTGTTTCTAAAAACGAAGCTCTGTCATGCTGGGAACCCATCACACGAACAAAGCGGGGACAGACTTGCCTTTGCGTAGCTCACCTAACCACTCTTTCTCCTACAAGAAATATGAAATATTCAGCACATCAGTTCTTCTGAACAAATTTTGCTCCTTGGAAATCACTGTGGCCGTGCGTGGTGTGTGCAAGAGTGGAGACCGGCCTTTGTCGACAACTCCGCCAGAGCATTCAAGTAGCAAGCATGAACATGGATAATGGATGAACTCAGTAAGCAACTGGGGAGAGGCCGAAACTGCTTCCGAGCCAGAGGAGAGAGTCGCGGACTGAGGAAGAAGCAAATTACTATAAAAGCTTTTGAAAAAGGCAAAAGCAAGCAGAGAATGAATCAGATCAGGAGATGGAATGATATAAGTTGGAGTTCCATTAGAAAAGCACATTAATGCATCGGCAGTACATTTCATTTTAATAACTTCTTTTTTTTAAAGGAACAAGAAAAGGAAAGAAATCATTAATGTAACTATAGCAAAACTCCCCCCTCCTTTTTAATAAGGTTGCTGTATTTTTCAGTAACTGCAAAGATGCATGTGGTTACTGAGCCCTGCATTTTGAAACACTGCAGTTATGGCACACAGCATGGAATATTATCAAGTACGCAACAGCTGAAGGGAACAAGATGCAGGTTATTTCTTTTTTGTTCCATGATAGTTGGTGGTTTTGGTATTGGGCTGGATCCATTTGCAGGAAAGATTGGACCTGCATGCCCATCACCCCAGATGGGGTCTCCTTAAGGAGATTTGGGGGGTGGAGGCTTAGAGGTTATGCCCAGCTTGGGGACTGCTGTGTCCTGTTCACCCCCAAGTGACAAGGGAACATTGAATCATATAATCAAAGAGTTGGAAGGGGCCATACAGGCCATCTAGTCCAACCCCCTGCTCAATGCAGGATCAGCCCTAAGCATCCTAAAGCATCCAAGAAAAGTGTGTATCCAACCTTTGCTTGAAGACTGCCAGTGAGGGGGAGCTCACCAGCTCCTTAGGCAGCCTATTCCACTGCTGAACTACTCTGACTGTGAAAATTTTTTTCCTGATATCTAGCCTATATCGTTGTACTTGTAGTTTAAACCCATTACTGTGTGTCCTCTCCTCTGCAGCCGACAGAAACAGCATCCTGCCCTCCTCCAAGTGACAACCTTTCAAATACTTAAAGAGGGCTATCATGTCCCCTCTCAACCTCCTTTTCTCCAGGCTGAACATTCCCAAGTCCCTCAACCTATCTTCATAGGGCTTGTGCCCTCTGTCCAGGTGTTGCTGTTTGTCTGCCATCCCAAGGTAATTCCCCCTTGGTAGGCAGACTGATGGACAGGTTTCTCTCAGGCAGTAGATTGGCAGCTTGACACCTTGCATCCATCACCTCATGTCAAGCCAAATCTCTACAGCTGAAATCCATAAAGCTGTGGCCTGTTAAATCCACAAAAAAACATGTTTCTGTTCTTGGCCCAGCCACCCTTTCACCATTGGGGCTGATATGTAACTTGCTATTTCCTTCATAAGTGTGGTGAGTAATTTTCCTATTACATTCAACATATGCAGAGATAAGCCTGTAAAATGCCATATTTATTCAGGTAGTGGTCCACTATTCTCATTTTTTTTTTAATGAACAGGCATTCCAAACCCTATTTGTTCTCTTCCTTCTCCTGGCAGCCCCCAGATCCTCATATTTCCCTGCTTCCATGAATGAATATCCCCACATGCATTTATTATCTTCATTTATACCCTCCCTTTCTCCGCAATGGAAACACAAAGCAGCTTACAAAGCAGCCCAGAACAAGAGCTTCCACTATTTCAACAATAAAAAGTGACATATAATGCTTCCAAGTACATATTCTCTCTGCTGCTTGTTAATCCTTTGCTCTGCAACATACATCCTCATCCTCCACTGTTCTAAAACTTAAAACTTTGTCCTTTAGTTTAAAGGTATATTACAATATATATAATTGTCTGCTAACATGCTATCATGGTGTAAAATCCCCAGGATCAGGTATTGCATCTCTCTGTCGAGGGACCATCTTTCCCCACATTGTCAGAGAGGAGGAAGCACACAAGAACAGGTACTTCGATTTGTAGATTCCTCCACGCAGCCAACTGCAAAAGTGAGTCACAACCCTGTGGCTCAGCCAGTACATGCCCCTTCACCTCCACTAATTTACACCATGCTGCCAGGGTTGCTTTCCCCATGTTGGTCCTTCTCCCAAGTCTTGCTGCACCTGTCCTAGCTGTTGCACCCTAGTTCCAGGTTTAAGTCAGGGGATAGCCCATTTGCCTGGGTCAGGTGTGAAGAGTTCCTCCTGGCTGCTCTTGGTGCCAGGAAGGCCAGCTTCTTTGGACACTTTGGGAAGCAGGACACTGTCCCACCTGTAATGGCCCCAAGACTGTCTGCCTAGAGATCTCTCCCAGTCTTCAGTCATCTGCCTCCTTATTAGTGATGCCAGTTCCCAGGTGGGACCTGGGGATCCCTCGGTTTTTTAGCTCATCAGTTCCCTTGGAGGGTGGACTCCATAGCATTATATTCCATTGAGGTCCCTCCCCTCTCCAAACCCCACCCACTCCCAGCTCCACCCCTAAAGCCTCCAGGTATTTCCCAACCCAGAGCTTGCAACTGTATTCTTTATCTCCTTTGGCCTTTTATCGTCCCCCCCTCTGGTCACTTCCAGTTCCTATTTCCCTGCTCGTCCTCTTGAGTAAAACCTTCCTCTCAAGGAAGCCTTACCCTCCCCCCAAGAAGTTCTATGCTCCATAAGGAGCTAAGACTGGTGGGCTTCCTTGCTGACAGTGCAACCCCAACTTTTGCTGCCCCCCCCCCAGCTCTTTTCTCAGCCTTGGCACTGGGCTCCTAATCTCCTTAGGGTTGTATACATACCCACCCCTTCACAGTCAAGGTGGGAGCCCTTGTTCAAAATATGTCTCTGGATCTGTAGTGTATGAAATGGCCAGGCTGCAGCTCTTATGTTCATGCATGTGCATTTTCATGGATGTGCTCTGGGGACAGGAAGCCTCTGCCCCATTCAGACGTTTAAGTCCTACAGACTTGAGGAACGGAGAAGAACCACGAACAATAACGAGAAACTCACACAAAGAACATTGTAAGTCAAAATAGACTGGGTGACCTTCTAGGAACCGATACGTGAAAATTAGAACAGTCCTTGGTAAGCAGAGACGATTAAGCAATCTGACACATTTCCTCTTAAGCGAACCTATTCCGAATGGGGTTCGGCTTGGTTTTCCATCTATGTAATGTTACATAAAGCAGCAGAGGTTAGCATGCAGGGCAGGAGAATGGAAGAAGCCCAAGCTATTGCCTTCTATTTGCAGTGTTAAGATATTGCTAATTCCTGGGTAAACAGCTTTATAAAGCAAACACTACTGTGTAATGCTTGCCAAATAGACCTCTCCCCCCCCCCTCTTTCTCTGCAGCTAGCTGTTGCTGTGGCAACCTGTTGTAATAGGCACACAGCTGAAATGGCTGTGTATGCAGCAATTACTGAAGCCATTGAGGTAAAACACCCCTTGCAAACTCACAGAAAGATACCATTCGGTGAGGAAAGTGCTCTGTTGAGACCTACAATTACCACCATGCTGTTTCCGCAATATTAATATTTAGGTAGTTTTGCTCAATCATCTTGGATGAAAATCAAATCAGAAGGGGGGAAAACACACTTGATGTCATCCCAAAGTTTGCTAATTTGGAATATGAACCTCAGTGGTTTCTAATACTCTCCACCCACATGAAGGTGAACATCATGACCCCGAGTACTTTTTGGATTGTATATCCAAGACAGAAAAGAACATTCTTCTTCTCTTCTCCTTTACTCTCTGTCCCATTTAACTAGCTGATGTACTCACAGAGGAAAATAATCTCTCTCTCTCTCCTTCTCTTCCCTTTGTATCCTAAAGAGTTCCAAGGACCTCTTTAGGAACCCATGGTGGTGTCAGCAGACTATTGTGAAAAGCCACTGTCAGGTATCCAAGGGACTACATTTCCCAAGATGCACCTGATGGCACCTCAAATGTTTGCTAAAACAGCATTCCAGTTGCTTGAAGGTAGGGAGACTGGGAGATTTCCCAGGTGTCCTATACAAACCATGTTGAGCTCCATTATGGAAGAACTGTCAAAAGTAAAGTCTGTTGAACATGCAGGCAAGATCTGTCTCTAAGTTCTCATCTTCATAGTAGGTTCTTATCCTTCTTTGCTGGGTTAACAAGCTGACATGGTTATAAATAGTAATTCACTGTGGGTTCTTTTTCTTGTTATTAATTTATACATAATCACATCTTGGATCGTTTGAACCACCTGGCTGCATGTGGAGGAGCGGGAGATCAAACCCAGCTCACCAGATTAGAAGGTGGCACCTGAGTTGGCATGGTCAGGCCAAAGGATGCCACGTGGTGGTCCCTGTGGTTTGCAGGGATAAACCGAACATATGTCTGGGATTTCCATCTTTTAGCAATGCTTACAGAAATAGTATTATCTAGCTCAAACCTTACATGTTCACAGAATATCAAGGGCAAAAAAAAATACCCCCTCCCCATTTCTTTGCAAGTTCATTTTTTTGGGGGGAAATTGAGGCACATAAATCAGTTGCACTGTTAAGGGGGGTTAACTGCTGACATGTCAGGCATACCAATAGAGGGGGAAAGTGTAGAACATTATAGTATATCCTTTATTGGAAGAAAAAAAAAGTAGTCTATGCATTATACCACCGAAATCTCTCTCCAGTGCCACTACCCAATGACATGTTGATACCCTAGAGGAAAGGGCACAGCTCAGTGAGAAACAGTCAGATTTTGGCTGTCAAAACTATGCACGAGGGACACATTTTCGTCTTGCATAATGATTCAAAACCTTTTGAAGCACTTCACCGGCCTAATAAAGATTTCCCCGGGCATCCTGTAAACAAAAGGTCAGCGCTGCATTTATTCAGCTTTCACGTCTGTCGGAAATTTATCGCTTTTGTGGAGTCAGACGGGAAGGCTGAAGTGCCACATTTCACGTTTGGTCCCATCAGAGCAACATTAATGTACAGCTCTCCAGAAACTGCATATGTGGAACACTCGTCTGAGATCAAGCATTTTGGTGCAATCCCTTTCAGGTCCGGAAGTTCTAGGGATTGGAAAATGTACCCAGCTTAATTTCTTTTTGCTGGCCACCTGCTTCCACTCTCTGCTCATTGGTCTTGGTTTTGAGGAATGCCTTGTCCTTGGTAAGCATGTTGTAGGGTTTCTTTATATACAATTTATATCATATCAATATATACGTGGCAAACCATTGTTAAGCATAATGTACAGTGCTAATTTTTGAATGATTATGGGAAAATGATCGAAAACGGCATACCTTTTGTGTTAAAAAATGTAGACTGGAAAACAGAAATTGTTACAAGAACCGACAACTCACATATGCAACTGTGAATCACCAACTGCTGACACACACACACACACACACACACAGAGTGCTGGCCTTTACACAGTTATTTTGCACATGGTCCCACTGGGAGTGATTTATCTGCCTCTGCTCTGAATACTAAAACTGGGATATTCTGGACTGTTGTGGAGAAGCGTCTCTGACCCAACATTTCAAAGATGGAGAGAATATGCGGCTGCCAACTCCAGGCAGGGAAATTCCTGGACATTTGGAGGTGGGGGATGAGGAGGGTGGAATTTAGGGAAGGTGGGCCAGCAGGGATGGGAAGCCATGGGGTAACCTTTTGAAGCTGTCTTTTTCTCCAAGGAATCTTATCTAGGTGGTCGACTGTAATTCAAGGACAATTTCAGGCCCCATCTAGAGACTCACCGCCCTTTGAGAACTAGTCACACCTTTGAAGGAGCCCCTGGGAAGAATGACCAGAGCCACTAAAACCTGGATTGGTCAGCATTTCTCCATCTTAATCCTATTGCATTTTTTTCTGCCTTCCATATTAGTGAAGGTTTTTTCATTTGTGCTTTTCGATTGCAGCAGACGGCGAAGGGATTATTACGACCCCCCCCCCTCCCCAGATCCAATATTAAGGCCCCTCAGAGAGCTCAAGAAAGGCCTTGTGAGTTTACAATGAGCCATTAACTGTTTAAGCGTTCTCATACTTTTAATAATAAATTGTTTTTTCACTCTTAAGTCAAGCTCTTGATGCCTTCAGACAAGAAGAAAAATTGATCCCAATTAAACATTTCCCAGGGCAAGCAAAGATTAAAAGAAAATCAATACTACTGCATAGACAAGAGTTTTTTTACGGGCTCGTTTGGATTTTTTGGTCCTATTTGCACCCAAGATTTATTAGCCTAATTTCAATGAGCCTTAGAACCATACCCTGTTGTTCTACTAGGAGACAGTGCAGGGAATATAGGGGTGAATGTTAGGGGCTAAACCAGGGGTAGTCAAACTGTGGCCCTGCAGATGTCCATGGACTACAATTGCCATAAACTCATGGGAATTTGACTACCCCTGGGCTAAACTCTTGCAACATTTGAAGGTAATATCCAGACAAGAAATAGAAACCTCAGTAGATGACAAAGGGGTCACCAAAAAAAAAAAGGAGTGAAGACGTCAGAACTACACCCACATTTATGACTCTGAAGTTCCCTCATCCTAAGAGGATCCTGTGGGTAAATCACATCCTTAATTCCACTCCCCCGCCTCCCAAAAAGCACAAAGTGACTCAGACAAGTTATACTTTTTAGTTTGCCCTCTAAACTTCACCAAGCTTCAGTTCCTTTAATTGTCATCTGACACTCTGGGAACAAACCTGGCTTGCAAAAGAGGACAGGCAGGCTTGCCCGATGCCCCCAAGCACTCTTTTTTAATTTATATACTTGGTCGCTAACTGTGAGACCATTTGGCAGCAGCAGTCATTTCAGACTTTCCAATAATTAGTTTCTTGATAAGATAGGTGAGAATTTTTTTTGGAAAAAGAGAGACAGGAAATTCTGCCACCTCCTTACCCCACCTCCAGAAGTCTGTCATGCATGCTAGCCATTCTTCTTTGGGAATTATGCTATACTGAAAAGTCAAATAGTCCGTGACTAGCATTGGGTGGTAGTAACTTTACACTTCATATGGCCTAGTTCAATGTACCCAGTGTCGTATAGAGCAGGGGTAGTCAACCTGTGGTCCTCTCCAGATGTTCATGGACTACAATTCCCACGAGCCCCTGCCAGCATTCGCTGGCAGGGGCTCATGGGAATTGTTGTCCATGAACATCTGGAGGGGACCACAGGTTGACTACCCCTTGTATAGAGATCAAATGTGGTGGACTCTAATATGGAGAGCCACATTTGATTCCCTACTCCTCCTCTGCATGAAACCTGTTGGCTGACCTTGGGCCATTTACAGGTCACTCAGAACTCTCTTGGTCTCACCTACCTTACAAGAAACACCCCCCACCACCACCCTTAAGAAATCCTACTTTTGTCCAATGGCCAGATCAAAAACAGAAATCTGGGCTCAACCAAGGAAGGAGGCAGATTTTTTTTGGGGGGGGGGAGCGTTTCTTGTAAATCCTGCATTGCCATTCTGGCCTTTGGGGGTGGGTGTATGAAATGTGCTGAAAATGGTCTCCCATTTAGCTACATGTTCCAAAATAAGAAGCTGGAGATCAACTGAAAGAAATATTGTGGGAATGGTAAATATTTGGGGGGGAGGGGTCCTTTGTAGAACAATTCAGACACATCCCAAACCCCTTTTTATGCACCATCAACTTTTCATTCTAGCCCAAACAAAAAAACGAGCTTCCATATTTTACTTTTTAAACGGTGCACGGTCTTCAATTACTTATTGGCAGGAGTGCTGCCGATTTTGCCAGGAACTTGTTCGACAATTAAACTTATCACATTGCTGATCAGTCATGGTTCATGTCAAACAGCCACAAATACCTGCTGAACAGGTGTGCATCAGATTTCTGCAAAACTGCACAGGTGCCGATGCTGCCGATTTGAGCCGATTGGCAGCCATTTCATCACGCCTAGTGAGACGGACAATGAATGGTAGTGTTTTTTAAAATTAAAACAGCATTTATTTGTGACGGATTTAATACATGATTCGTGACTGATTTGATTGTCTGTTTAAACAATTGCCTGTTGGATGGTGCAGTGACAAATCAAGGACGGTGAGGAATTAGAATTCTCGGGATGTATGAAGAGGCGCATGCAGAATAAACAAGTGACACTGTACTGCTCCATTAGGAAGGGACACAGTGAAGCAACCTTCCAAATAGCTACAAACAGGTAAATAACAGTCAAACCGATCACGGAAAAACCAGCTCCCATTTCATGATGGGTGAAGAAGATTCGTGTCAAATTGGCAGGTATTCAACATCCCTAATTGATTCTTCTTAATGACATAAAGATAAACCATGTTGGATGAAAGGGAGAAGGATTAAGAGTTTCAGAACTTTCAGTCCCATCCTCTTGGGTCTCCACTCCCACTCCTGGGTCACTTCCCCTGGAGACCCAGTGTGGTGTGGTGGTTAAGAGCAGCGGCATCTGTTCTGGCAAGTTAGGTTTGATTCCCCGCTCTTCCACATGCAGCCAGCTGGGTGACCTTGGGATTGTCACAGCCCTGGTAGTTCTGTTCTCACAGAGCACAGGTGTCAGAAGCTCTCTCAGCCTCACCTACCTCACAGGGTGTCTGTTGTGGAAAGAGGAATGGGCAGATGTTTGTAAGCTGATTTTGACTCCTTGGGTAGAGAAAAGTAGGATACAAAAACCAATTCTTCTTCTTCAGTCTTTCATTCACCAGTGAAACCCTGGGCTTCATGAGGATTCTCTTAATTCTGTAGTATTTTTTTGTTCTACAATCTCAGTGAGAGCCATCCCAAAACAAGCCAGCCTCTATTAAAGGTAAAGGTAAAGGTATCCCCCTGTGCAAGTACCGAGTCATGTCTGACCCTTGGGGTGACGCCCTCTAGCGTTTTCATGGCAGACTCAATACAATGTGGTTTGCCAGTGCCTTCCCCAGTCATTACCGTTTACCCCCCAGCAAGCAAGCTGGGTACTCATTTTACCGACCTCAGAAGGATGGAAGGCTGAGTCAACCTTGAGCCGGCTGCTGGGATTGAACTCCCAGCCTCATGGGCAAAGCTTTCAGACGGCTGCCTTACCACTCTGCACCACAAGAGGCTCTATTTACTATCTATATATCCAGATTTACTATTTACTATATTTACTATATATTTACTATATTTACTATTTACTATCTATAGATTTACTATCTATATATCCAGCCTCTATTAGCATGAACATACACGGGCACATAAAGCTGCTTTATGAGATTGGACCCTTACTTGATCAAAGTCAGTACTGTTTACTCAGGCTGGCAGTGGCTCTCCAGAATCTCAGGCCATAGTTTTTCATATATCACCTAGGGCTAGATCCTTGAACTGGAGATGCTGGGGATTGGATCCAGGATATTCTGCATGACACACATATGTTCTGCCACTGTGCATATAACCACCACACTATTGATTGTATTTCTTGGTTGTACAATTGGAAACATGCTAGATGTGAAATGATATGGATTTCTTGGTCATGCTACTATGACATGCACATACATCCTGCATGTACAGGTAGTCATATGATTGATGAAACAGCCAACATGCATTCAGTTTACAAATAAATCTGGGTACTAGTAACTAGATTTCAGTCATGAGCGGAATGCAACAAGTGAATGACCCAGTGCACATAGAAAGAAAAATCAAGACTACACTTTACATGGATTATATGTGCATTTGTTGAAAGTCATGACCCGGTTGTTGTGATGGAATGCTAAGGGAGCTATATCATACGTGCACGGACATAGGTTTTTAATGTTAGCAATTTACTATCTATAAAATTCTCACCGAATGCTGTGAGTTATGTGACTGGACCATACTGAAAACCACCTTTTGTTTGGTGACCAACTTCTAGGTTGGCTCAATGAGATCTCTGCTTTTTTTTTTTTTAAGCCTTTTGTGGTTAGTCTTCGTAGAGACGGAAAATGAATTTGGTGGTAAGGTAAATTATTTTCTGGACACTTCTCTGCAATCTCTGGCATTATCAGGTGAGTAAAAGGACATGCAAAATAATTCCCAGGGGGAAATACAATATTGATTGCATGTGACAACATTGGCTTGTATCTGTGCATTGCACTACAATTTGGGAGGAAAAAATGTGTAGAAAGGAACAGCTTTTTGCAACACTGGCTGAGAAAGCTTGCAACAACCAAGCTCCTTCTGAGCTGAGCTGAAGAGATCTGTGCATCAGTGGAAGTTCCGAAAAGTATGGCATAATGATGAGAAAAATGTCATTGTAACAAAGTGCAAAGTATACAGACAGGAAATTGTAGGTTCAAGGAAAAGGAAACTTAACTCTGTGTGTATTCCGCAAGGTAAGGAGGATTCATGGCTTTTTTAAAGGGGAGGGGGTTCTTGCTTTGCTGATAGCTTCATAGAACACCTCTTAGAAGAAGAAGAAGAAGAGTTGGTTCTTACATGCTGCTTTTCTCTACTCAAAGGAGGTCCAAAGCAGCTTACAGTCGCCTTCCCATTCCTCTCCCCACAACAGACACCTTGTGGGGTGGGTGAGGCTGAGAGAGCCCTGATATCACTGCTCGGTCAGAACAGTTTTATCAGTGCTGTGGTGAGCCCAAGGTCACCCAGCTGGTTGCATGTGGGGGAGCGCAGAATCGAACCTGGCATGCCAGATTAGAAGTCCGCACTCCTAAGCACTACACCAAACTGGCTACACCAAACTTAGCAAAGAGTATACATATTCTAGTGCCCAAGTGAACAAATATTCCTAACCTAAATTTATCCAAGATCTGTGTGAATTTACTTATGTTAAATAGTATGTGTGTCGGATGCATCTCTCTCTCTCTCTCCCCCTCTCTGCCTTTCGGGTATGAAGCTTAACTTTCAGAGACACGGCATGCCTTTGATCCCTAAATGTGAACCTGTCAGCCTTATCCTATTAAGGTTTCATAACACTGATATAATAATTTCTTTTTCACACTATGCATGTAACCCTGGGCTTTTTTCTGCATCTTGGGAGGGAAGCAAGAGCTCTGAACAAGAAAATCCTCTCATCTTTGCTTTCCAACTATGAAGCAAGTGGTCATATGCAGCAGTGTCGGAGTACAGGATCTTTTTTATTGTTGAGATATATATATATATATATTTTTTTTTGTTCAACCTGAGCTAATTAAAATTCTTTGGTGTGATACTAAAGCCTTATCGTGGCCAATTATTGCAAACCTGAGCTGGAAGTCTAGTAGACCGCAGCAAGGAAGTTCTACTAACCAGCAATTTCATACATATAAGAAGAAATCTTCATGGGAAATGGACAGCGATTCATTGCAACAACAATAAAATACTCAGATCTGTGTGGAACTGATGGGCAAAAAATCACTTATAATTTTCATCGCATGCAGAGCTATTATAATAATACAACATATATTTTAAAAATTCCTATCCTGCCCTTCTGAGTCGCTCAGGGCAGGTAACAGTAGTAAAACCAAAATACAGGGTTAAAAAAATTAAAAATCTTTGTTGTTGTTGTTAGGTGCAAAATCGTGTCCAACCCATCGTGACCCCGTGGACAATGATCCTCCAGGCCTTCCTGTCCTCTACCATTTCCCGGAGTCCATTTAAGTTTGCACCTACGGCTTCAGTTACTCCATCCAGCCACCTCATAAAAACCTTTTATGGGTGTACAAATAACATATCCAGTTAAAATTCTCAGACAGGGAAGTCCTTTGGCAAGATCCTTTGGCAAGATCTTTTGACTCTCCTCTACCTCCCAGCAGTGAGGCCAACCTTCTTGGTGGAGTTGATGTTAGGCCTTGACCACAAGCTTCGTGGAAGTGATTTAGGCCCTGCAGGACCCTGATATCTCCTGGGATTGCATTTCACCAGGCTGGGGCCAAGGCCGAGACAGCCCTGGTCCTGATCAAGGTCAGTTTCACCCCCTTTGGGCCAAGGACCCTGAGCAGATGTTGATCCACAGTTCCTAAGGCTTCATTTAAATGACGATCGACCTTCTAACTGATCAATCAATTAAAGACCAGTATTTTTAAGATGCAGCATGGAGTAGTGGTTAGAGTGCCAGGCTTGAATCTGGGAAATTCCATTTTAAATCCCTACTCAGCCACAGAAAGCTCATGGGGGGCGATTCTGCACCAACAGCACCACTCCGGATCGCCACTGGTGCGTTGCGGCAGAGGTTTCTGTGTCTATATGGGGGACACATTTTGGCGGTGGACCTGGTCCACTCAGGATTTGTGCATCCCGAGAGACGCAGTTGGTGTGGATTAGTTCTGGCACGTGCCAGGGGGAGGGGGACAGCAGGGTTTTTCTGCAGGAAGGTGGGATTGTGTGAGAAAGCAATCCGGCTTTCCTGTAGAAAAAAAAATGCCCCATTCAGCCCTGCAGTGGTACAAAGCGCTATGGAGCCAAGTGGGGCATTTCCTGTCCCTTCCAGGCCTCTGTCGGACAGGGAGAAGCCGTGCCTTGCTCAAACTGAATTGGTTTTTCCTCCATTGGCAGAGCCAGTAAAACTTGGGACAGTATCCTTAAACAGAAATAAGGCTTCAAACTAGAGCCAAAGGGAAAGATGAGCTTTACATCCAATGGAGAGTTAGGACAGGGGTAGGATCCACCCTATTCAATATAGCTTTCAATATATTTAGGGTATTTCTTTGCATATCATTATTTAGACACTGAATCTAGAAGATTAAGGAGTGAACCCATAATATTTGAAAGACCACGGACTATCAAAATCCTAAGGACTATCCATTTAGCCAATAGGAAATCTCCTTTGACGTACTCAGTGTCTCTGCTCAGTTCCAGTCTGCCTGTTTCCCCAAAGAGACTTTCATGGTTTGCAAATAGTGGGAGATTTCAGAGCTTCCTTCTGCAGTACAATTAAAGCACTCACACAGGCTGTGAAATTAGCTAATAAATGGGTAGGCAGAATACAGTTGTTAACCCTTAATATATATTTTATAATGATAGTTTAACAAGACAACCAATTCATTTAATCTCAAACTGAGGACACAAGAAAAAAAATTTACATGCTATCGGAGTGTTAGTTAATTAGAAACATTTATTGTATTCCAACTATCACAAAAGAATTGCAATTCCAATGAATACACTAATATGTTTTAATAATCTCATGGTAATAGTCCTAATAAATTTCAATAGGGATTGTATTGGGAAATTATAAATCTCATTAGTACATTTTATTAAAGCACTTGCTAAGGCCAGTGAGTATTAAGCAATCACGAACATGTGCTCTGTGGGAGTGGGCCTCATTTCAGAAGGCCGTACGCCCTTTGTGGAGCGTACCCACTTCTGTTCTTTTCCCAGCTGTTTACACCACAAGGAAACAATGTTTAAGAGATATTTCTCACACGCTGTTCTTCCAGAAACAGAGAACTGAACACAGCTGACCCAATCCAGGCATGTACCTCTAAATACGCCACAAAAAAAGACATGTGAGCAAGGGATTGTCCCAGTGGCTCCCCATCTTTTCTGAGCCTGTGGGAACATCTGGAATTTGGAGATAGGGTGGTGGGCACAACCACAAAATGGCTGCCACAGAAGGCGGAGCTACACAGGGAATTAGAGGTGAGGCAGAATTAGCGGCCACTGAAACTGTGTTATTTTAATCTGCATAGCCAATCAGCTCTCCTGTGGTAAATCAGAAACCTAAAGCTTATAAACCCCCCCAAAATTGTTGATCTCTAGAAGACAAAGAAAATTTGTTTTTTTATACCCTAGTTTTCACTACCAGTAGGAATCTCAAAGCAACTTACAATCACCTTCCCCTCCCCACAACAGACACCCTGTGTGGTAGTAGGTTGGGCTGAGGGAGCTCTGAAAGAACTGTGACAGTCCCAAAGGCATCCAGCTGGCTGCACGTGGAGGAGTGGGGAGAGGTGAAGCCACCAAGCTGCTAAGTTGCTACTGGACTCAAATTTAGCTAAGCTGTAGATAAGGTTAATTCTTGCAGGTAAACTAGTTTGATTTGAATATTTCAATTCTGATCTTGGTTCTCCCTCGTGAGAAATAAACTGCGGAATCATTACTTTCCTACCAGCTTCTGTTTCCTCGCTCTGAATTTTTCCTTCATAAAAATGTACACAATTTTTCAATATCATCTGTGCATCATCCCTGCATAAATGACATAAAAATTGCCACATATCTAACAAAAGTACATAAACAATATTATAAAGCAGCATAAGAATAGCATTTCCATATAAATAGTTCATAGTGGAATAAAAGACAATAAAAAAATTCAGAGGCAGAAACAACTATCAAGCGAGTTGAAACTAATAATGGTGGAACCATATGAAAGGAAAAAAGAAGCAAAAAGGGTTGGCTGATTCCTAACCTGGATTTTCAAACATATGAGCAGGGTCAACATTCCCAGCAAGTCAGTTGGCAGTAGCATCTTGCAAGGGTAGACAATGGGAGAATGGAGATACCAGTATTATCAGTACAACTTCAGAAATCATGCTTGATATATATTTTATACGGATAGTGTCATGGCACATATGGGTTGGGTTAGTTTTCCAAAAGGTTTATACATGTTAAGCCAAAATTTGAGGGCCTTATTAGTTATCCATAAAGTGCCACTAGGGTTTATAATCCTTCCTAAATTGTAGTGGCGCACAGGAGGAGGTTCTGCTGCCAGAAACCTCAGACCAGCACCACCACCACACACACACACCATTCACGGTCCCCTCTGCAAGAAAGATTTTAGAAGAAGAAGAGTTGGTTCTTATATGCTGCTATTCTCTACCCGAAGGAGTCTGAAAGCGACTTACATTCGCCTTCCCTTTCCTCTCCCCACAACAGACACCTTGTGAGGTGGGTGAGGCTGAGAGAGCCCTGATATCACTGCTCGGTCAGAACAGCTTTATCAGTGCCGAGGCGAGCCCAAGGTCACCCAGCTTGCTGCATGAATCGAATCTGGCTCGCCAGATTAGAAATCTGCACTCCTACCCACTACACCAAACTAGCTGTGGATGTGCTTCAGGCTGGATGTGCTTCAGGCTGCCACAGCAGGAAAAAAAAAATCAACAAATAGCCTCTCTCCCTTGTGTCTGCAGATATCAAGATGGAAACTAAGTTTATGTAATATATTTGAATGAGAACATTAATCAGGGATGCTTGACTGCATGTGCATAATTACATAGTCCTTCACTGCAACTGCCTCACCACCATATCTGCTGCTCCAGTAATTAGAACAGGTTTTTTATACCCTGCTTTTTACTACCTGTAGGAGTCTCAAAGCGGCTTGCGACTGCCTACGTTTCTTCTCCCCACAACGAAGCCCTTGTAAGGTAGGTGAGACTGAGAGAGCTATGAGAGAACTGTGAGTTGCCCAAGGTCACCCAACTTACTGCTTGTGGAGAAGGAATGAAGAATCAAGCCCAGTTCTCCAGATTAATGGCCACTACTCTTAGCCACTACCCCAAACCAGCTCTCAATGGCACTTTGCTAAACAGATTTTCATCATTCTCCGAGGTGATGGAGTGTGACAAGCCCCTGGGCGGTAAGCACTGACCCGACCCCTGGGTAGAATGTTTTGGACAGAAGGATTCTTCTTTGCCTGAGACCCTAAAGAAATGATCCTAGTTGGATTGGCTCACAATGACTCAGACAGGCCACATGGATTTCCTTTTCTTAGCTCAGATGCAGCCTGACTCTTAACCTGTTAATAGTTTTCTATCTGAAATTAAGAGCAGCCAACTCAACGGAAGGAAAATTGCATCACCTTCAAGTATTCTCGATACTAAGAAACACGGCTGTATAAACTGGCATTCAATTAATGGATTTGTACAAGTAGTATTCCAGGCTCTCTCAGCCCAAATTAACTTCATTCGAGACAAATGAAGTTGCATAAGTACTTAGGAATGAAGAAGAGCTTTCCTGTCTTAACGGAAACAAAATTCACCAGGATCTGGTAGAATCCATCCATCGTCTTTGTACGCTACTTAGTATAATTGCCTTCCGTTTGGAGAACGGTATTTTGAAGTACCTTTTGAAAGGCGTCATCATCAGAAAAAATAACTGTACAACCAACATTAAATCTGGAAGGTTTCTGGCCTTTTCAGGGTGTTACAAACACAGGGGTGTGGGGAAAAAAAACCAGACACATGAGAAAAGCTCCAGCAAGGTCAGAAGTTAGTTTGCTCTTCTGCAGGAATAAGAAAAAACACTTCACAGTATAGAAGGACTCAAGTGGGTAGCCGTGTTGTTCCACGATATAGAAGTAATTCATGTTGATGAAACCCCTAGCTGGTAATGGAATGAGTTAGGAAAGGGGTGGGGCCTCTAGGTGCAGAAGAGTGCAAAGGAGAGAAGTAAGACCTGACCTGCTGGGGATTTTAATCATAGGCTCCAAACACCTTGTTTAAGACAACCAGGACGTATGTATGAAAACTGGTAAGGGAGGGAGCCTTTTACTCTAAACCAGGGGTAGTCAAACTGCAGCCCTCCGGATGTCCATGGACTACAATTCCCAGAAGCCCCTGCCAGCGAATGCTGGCAGGGGCTTCTGGGAATTGTAGTACATGGACATCTGGAGGGCCGCAGTTTGACTACCCCTGCTCTAAACTGTAGTTTCTGAATTATTATTTCTGGGCTGTGTTATCTAATGGGGACTTCCTTGGGGACCCTCATCTTGGAAGCTGGTTCAGCTGGAGACTTCTTGGGTCATCAACGAGAGTAAAGAGATGGACCTCTGTTTATCTCTTGCCTCAAAAACCCTAAAGAGTCTTAAATTGGCTGCAGATTGACAGCAATTTACACTGTGATGCATGGTGGACATATAACTCTTAGAGAATGGGAAGTCGCCATCTGACTTTGATAAACAAAGAGAGACCTTTTCCAGCAATGGATGCTGTGGAGCCAATCGTAAAAGTACACTACTGGGATATAGAGGTCATCTGTATGGAACATTTGTCCATGAGATGCAATTCTCATGGTGACGATTGATGTCTTCTGGATTATAAATTTCTGCTTCTAGTTTTCTTGTTAAATTCCTGACCTGTTGGTTTCTAGGTCTTCACAAAGTTTCAGTCCTGAAGCCGAGACATATGATTTAGAACCCTCTACTAAAGGAGGGTTGGCCCACTCCTTTCATCTTGAGAACTTGCACTTCCTGTTTATGATCAACTGAAGTTCACTGACTTCTTAGAACTTTCCAAGATTCCTTCTAATATTTGACAAAAGTACACCTGTTTTTGATATTGTTGCTTTGCGGGACTCTTTGGCAGCTTTACAATTACATTTAATCGGTACCGAGGCAGTTTACCTTACCCTCAGCTAGGCAACAGCTGGGATTTACTTTTCCAAACAGGAATTTTATACTGGCAGAATCGGTTTTGCTTCATTTGCAAAAGTCCCTCAAAGGTCTTTTTTGTTGTTGTCTGAAAACAAATGGGAACAAAACACCTGGTAGCTGTCATGTCACAGTAATGCATTTCAGGCTATGGCATAATCTATACCTGGGGATTTTGCACATAATGGCATATGGAGTGTTCCGTTTCTGGAGTTTCCTCCTCACAGGAGACTTGCAATATTTTTACAGCTTAGACTTTAATAGTACTATCTGACAAACTTTTCAGACTAGCAGCTGATTGAGCATAGCACTTTCAATAGTCAAGGATGGGCAAACCGCATCATGACTGATATCTCTCTGCCATCTCTTTATTCCTTGGTATTCACAATATTCTCAAGAATCCATCCAGAATACGGTCTTCTTGAGTCACCTGCAGCAGCTCATAGGGAATGGCTTTTATAAGGTTTTTGTAAAGGTAAAAGCTTCCTTGGAACTAAGGAAGCTCATGCAGGGCCTGCAGCTCTTCCAGGAGCTGATTCCACCAGGTAGGGGCCAGGACCAAGAAGGTCCTGGCTCTCGTTGAAGTATGGTTCTAGGGCCAGGGATCATCAGCCAGTTCATATTAGTGGAGTGAAGTACTCTTCAGGGGGTCCAGTCAGCTAGGTGGTCTCTCAGGCATACCAAGCCCAGACTGTGAATGGAATTAAAGTCAATATCAAGACCTTTAACTTGATCCAGAATTCAACTGGGAGCCAGTGCAGTTGCCTGAGAAAAGGCCAGATATGGGCGATCCAATGTGTTCTAGTGAGGACCTGTACTGCTATATTCTGGACTAGTTGCAATTTCTGGGTCAAGATCAGGGATGGACCTGCATAGAGTGAATTACAATAATCTAGCCTGGAGGTGACAGTTCGATCACTGTAGTTAGGTGCTTCGTGGCATGTAGGACACTAGTGCCTTAGCTTGGTGGAGATTGCAAAATGTCAGCTGAGCTACTCTGGTGACCTGAGCCTCCATAGACAGGGAAGCATCAAGGGTCATGCCTAAGTTGCTAGCAGATTGTGCAACCATCAGCTGCACATTGCCAAGGCAGGGCAAGCATGCTTCTTCTCCGGACTTTCCTTTCAATCACCCTCCACAGAAATGCAAGATGTGAGATGGAATGTGGGGTCCTCCATTAGCAAGTACATTTTATTTCATTTTGCATACCCCCAGTAAACCTTCATTGGCTTGCCTCCATGATTATATTTATTTGTGGGTCTATATGTTTTCATTTTCTACAGATACTTTTAAATGGTGTTTTAACATTTTACATTTTTAAAAATGTCTTGATGTTTGCCACCTTGGGAAGCCTATTTGCCTGAAGATATTTGAAGAAGCAAGCATGCACACGAAAAACTTATATCCAGAATTAAACTTTGTTGGCCTTAAAGGTGCCACTGGTCTCAAAATTTGCTCGATTGCTTCGAAACAGCTACCCATTGAAATCTGCTCTCTCAGTGGTATGCCAAACTGAGTCAACAAATGATAAAAAGAGAACCTGTTCTTGTACACAGCTATTTATATAGGAATAAATTTGTGCATCTTTAATTTGTCCGGTTATTGTGCTGGCTATTAAAATTTCCCACATCATATCAAACTTATGCTAGGTATGAATTTGCTTTTATACTACACTTGATCTTAGCCGAAAGGCCGAGAAACGATTTGCTTTTATAAGACTTAGCAATATGCATTTTTCAAGTCTTATAGCAGAAGGGTTATTAATTCCTTGCAAATCTTTGGAATATCATCTAGAAACAGACAGACTCCTCGATCGAATGGGGGTGGGGTGGAAGCAGTTGCTTTGATCTTCTTAAAAGTCACCCTTCCTACCCACCCCAGACTCCGAGTTGCGAAGGGGGAAGAGCTCGTACCTTGGAAGGGGAAGTGAAAATAGAATGTGGAAATGACAAAACTCAATCCTATCACCTAAACTGTCCCATCCAGACATACAGACTTGGGAGAGAAAAGTAAAACATCCTCCCTCTCCACAATGGGGCACTTGAGGTTGGCATCAGAAAAAACAGTTTCCTGCTTGGAGGTCAGCATTATTGGGCAATTGAGAACTTCTGAGCTTCAGGACCAGGGGAGCAGCACAAAGGGAGTCGTCTAGTTCCAAAACTCAGCGATATAGACTTATTAGAGCTAGTGAATCCTGGAGCAATCAGGAGTTTCCAGTTGAAACATGATGATTAAAATCCTTTTTCTACAATGCAGCTTTCTAGGTGATCTTGGAGTTATCCATTGTGATAGCCCAACGTAGAAAGGTATGGTGGCAGAAAACAACAGGGCCTTGACCGAGGGGCACATTTCAAAACATGGTCCTGTAGCTGTAGTCTGAGCCCTGCCCTGGATGGGCCTGATCTCAACCGATCTTGGAAGCTAAGCAAGGTTGGCCCTGGTTAGTGCTTGGATGGAAGACGACCAATGAAGTCCAGTGTCACCATGCAGAGGGAGGCAATGGCAAATCACCCCTGAATGTCTCTTGCCTTAGAAACCGCAGAAGGTCACCATGAGGCTGCAGTGACATGACTGAGGCAGGCAAATGTCTTTTGGCTGGAAAACCCTGCAGGGTTGCCACAAGTCAGTCATAAATAAATATATAAATGGTCCGTCTTTTTTTTTAACCCCCAAATTAGAAGTGTTGGGTTTTATACCCTGCTTCTCACTGCCCAAAGGAGTCCCAAAGTGACTTCCCTTCCTCTCTCCACAACAGACCCCCCCCCCCGTGAGGTAAGTGGGGCTGAGAGAGCTCTAACAGGACTGATCTGTGAGAACAGCACTATCAAGGCTGTGATGAGCCCAAGGTCACCCAGCTGGCTGCATATGGAGGAACAGGGAACCAAACCCAGCTTGCCAAATTAGAACCTGCCTCTTAACCATTACACCCCACTAGCTTTCAATTATTCCCAACTTGTCAGATAATTCTGAATTTCTTAACACGAAAGACCTGCTGAATACAAGGAAGCATATTATCAGATGTATACACCGAGGGACAGTGAGCAAAAAATGAAGGATTCCAAAAACATATCTGGTTCACAGTTGAGCTGCCTCATCCCTCCTCAAGGCACTCTTTACCACATTTAAAACCGAGAGGCTCGAGCTAAATTCCCCCCCTTCCCAGCAGCAGATTATGTCGAAGTTTATGAACTGTAAGTTTGTATGTGAACTCTGGGCCTTTCCCCTGCTCAGTGAACAGCTGCCATAATCACAGTCTTGAGTGGCCCTGATTGGCTATAATCAGTAGGTTGGAGGGAAAGCAGTCCCTGGCAAGCAGAATGAATGGAGATGCACTGATGGTGGTGGTGATGGGGGGGGGGGGAGAGATATCTGAGCTGCGTATGGATTTGCAACAAGAAAATCTGCTGCTTATGCAGAGGGCTCATGCGTTTGATTGCTCCCTCCAAGCAGCCAGAGGCACTTGAAGCACTGCTCTGTTCTGTAGGGCTGCTTAAGACCTCTCGGTCCAAAGTACTGACCTGGGTGGTTCTTCCACCTGGGAGCCTGACCGTCTCACGTTGAACAAGAACTTGAAAAGCATGGAAAGAATATGGGTCTTTTTAGATTTGTATACAGACAGGGCTTTCTAATATTAAGCAGGTCCAGGACTTTTAAATGGACAGTAAAACATGCATCAGAGTTTTTCACCCACCAGCATCAAGTCCTCAGGAGTTGTCTGCACTTGTGTTCAAGGACATCCTCTCCTAAACAGCTGAGTGTGCTACAGTTCTCTCCCCACCCCACCCCGCACCCCCAGCTATCTTTCTTTCCAGTAAAGATGCACAGGTGTACCTTCCGTACCAACCTTCGAGGGCATGTTAAAATAACAAATGCATTCACCAGCAGTTTCCAAGAGAGACAGGCTATCAGCTATTCTCTATAGCGCGCGTGTCTAGCGGCATTCCTTTTGTTTTGTTCCGTCGCTTGCTTGCTATTTGAGAGCTTGCATTTCTCTTGGGTCTTGTGCTCAGATGCGTGTTTATTGTCCTTATGATACAGCTGGAAAATGCCATTCAGCACAACCGTGGGCTAACCAGTCATCGATGGCGTCGTCACATTGCAGCAAACCTATGGTGAGTCTTTGGGTATTCAAGGCAAGAGATGTTCCAATATGGCTTCCAGTGCTTTCCTCTGAATACCTACCTTTGCCTTCCATGGTGGGGCTCCCATCCAAATGCTGGCCAGAGCTGACCTGCTTAGCATCTGTGATCTGACAAGCTCTGGTTGGCCTGGCCCATTCATATCAGGGCCGCATAGCCATATAAGCCCAGTAACCCCATTATGGCACCTTACAATTTCCATGTGCATTATTTACCTTGATGATACTGGCATGAAAAGGCGGGTTTTTTTCCAAGACCATCTGAAGGAAAGAATATACAGAATTCTAAGCCTTGCTATGCACTGATGTTTACAGCAGCATCATAATGGGACATTTCAAGAAATACGAATACAAAACCCATTGCAACCATGCATTCTTCACGCATTTCATAAGAAGAATGTGGGGTTGCCCCCTTAACCACCCCAGCTGTTGCTTTTGCAAAGCCACCTTAGGATGAATGAGAGAAGCTGCCTCTCTTGTGACATTCATCAGCTCCCAGAGTGCACTGCAGATATAGATATGATGGGAATGTATTTTCAAACTCACTAATTTCTTATCCAGTTGGAAGGATCAGCCCTGGACTCTTGCAAAGACAAACTGTTTGGTGATCCACCAATTCCTGAACATGCAACATACTCAAAGAAGAGGGCGGGGAAGAAGGAGGATGCCCGGAATGATGAATGAAGTAATCAGACAGAAGCGGTAATGCTCAAAGGTGGAATTAATTAGTGCCGCTGCCTTCATACGATTCAGTACCCGGAAGCCCCTCCCCCCTTGCACATCAGACTGATTACTTTTGGACACTTTACAATGGCTGTCCCGCCCCTAGAACCAGAGGACAGTTTTCACTCACCTCTGTTTCTGGGCAGGTTGCCTGCAGCAAACCAGACTGAAGTGAACGGCCATCATGCAGCACCAAATGTCTGAGGCCAATGGCTCTCAATTTGACTTGGGCTGCACATGTGACTTGACACTTCCAACCGTTCTGGAGTAGCAGGGAGTATTGGTACTCATGTGATGCCCTGTGGGCCTGACCACTCAGGGCTGCCTTAGTTAATTCTGGCACATGATTTTTTCTCCAAGAATGCAAGAAGCTGACTGGATAAATCAGAATAGGATCTTGGTAGGAAAACTATCCAGGGATTTGAGCAGACTGTTTTCGTTTTATTTTTTTAGCAAGAAGGAAAAGCAGAGGGAAACATGCGCTCATGAATTCTTATTAGACTACCACACAGGCATGCGTGTGGAGGTTGCCTGTGAAAAATGTTAGGAAAGGAAGGGATGTCCAGAATGTGACAGTCTGGTTACTGCAGAGGTACACCCCTTGGACTATATTATTCGCATTAAAAAAAAAATACTGGCTCACAGTGGACTAAAGCAGGAATCTGGTGGCACTTAAAGGACTAACAAAATTGCTTCCAGCATAAAATACATTTGATTCAGTGATATTGGACTCCTATTTTATTTTGCTGTTGCAGACTAACCAATCTGGTTTAGAAACCCATTTTAAAGTGCCAGTTTGAACCTTTAGAGCAGGGGTAGTCAAATGCTGGCAGGGACTCATGGGAATTTTAGTCCATGGACATCTGGAGGACCACAGGTTGACTTTCCCTGCTTTAGAGGCCTTAACAGCCTGAGACATGGATAGCTTGATCATTGCTCCATGTAATATGCACTAAGTCAAACAATCAGGTCATCTTCTGTGACCCTACTTCTGCAGCAACTGGGCATGGTCACAGAGAATCTCCTATATTATTCCCCTCTAGGATGCCAGAGAAAATGGTTCTGCTTGAATAGCTGTATGGAACAGGTGATAAATGATCCGGGAAGGAGACTTAATCATTGATGGTTCTTTGGGGGAGGAGCTCCCTCTGGTTGGTTATGGTGATGTTTTTGTCTTAATTGTTCAGAACTTTTTAGGCCTCTGGATTGGAACCCACTTTGTACACTACGAGACTGAAACAGCAGGGCCTAAAGAATCTGATGACTGCTTGCCTTTGTTATGATTATTACCGCCTGTCTCTTTCCTCGGGTCCTTGACAGCCAGGATAGTGCAGGATCGTTGCCCAGTGGCATGCATATCCAAGTGCACCGAAGTAGTGTTGTATTTTGTGCAGATGCAGCCTAAAAGGATTGCTTGTTCCACTGCCCTCCTTTGGAGCAATTACCAACATTTATTGGCAAAACTACAGCTACCTGTAATGCCTTTTATTTTCCTCATTATTGCCTAATAAACTATACTTTTTTATTCACACCTTATAATTAATAGTGTGCAAAAACACGGCTTCCAGCTGCAAACAAGAGCGTTTAAATCTGCTTAATAGCCCCTTAAACTTTATGCTGAGCTATTCAGTCTGAAAGTAGTTACAGAACAAGTATTAAAATGCTACAACGAGGTGTAATTGAGGCACAATAAGAATCTGCTTCAAACTCATAGAAATAGTGCTTTATGTACATTTAGAAATTCATTCCAAGAGTATTTTTCCCCCCTTGAGAACCGTGGCGTGATACGAAAATCTGAGAACAGAGTTCCATGCAAAACTTACACAATGTCTCCTTCGCCATACCCATCAAAGCACATTAGGAGCTTTAAAATCAATGGAATCTAAAAGTCAACAAAAGAAAATTAGTAATTGGAGGGATAGAAGATCAATGCCCATGTTCCTCGCTCTTGAATGCCATACAAATTGTGTGCAATCCAGGCTAACACATGTGATGTGTTAGAGGGAACAGCATCTTTAAACCGCCCGTGGCGCCACGGACTAAATAAATGGTTAAGGGCTGCTGAGGTGGGATTTGTCCGTGATGAGGAAGGGTCCGGATTGGACCCTTCCTCACGACAATCAGAGGGACCAATCGGCAGGCGCAAAGCACCTGCCAATTGGTCCCTCTGATTCCCAGCCTCAGCAACTGCAAGCCGCGCGCAGCGCGGCTCGCAGTTGCTCCTGGCCTGACGCGGCGAGAGGCGTGAAGCGCCTCCCGCCGCGTCAGGCCACCGCCCGAGGGAACCCCCAGCAGTCGCGCGGAGCACGGCTGCTGGGGGCTCCCTGCCAGGCGGCCTGATGCAGTGAGAGGCGCGAAGCGTCTCTCGCCTCGTCAGGCCGCTGCTGCTGAAGAACGCCACGCAGGGCAGCCACCGCCCCATCGGATCGCCGCCAGAAGAACGCCGCCCAAGGAGCCCCCACCCACAGTGAGTCCCTAGCGCCCGCTGCATTTAGCTGCAGTGGGCTTGATTACTAGTTTCAGTATAAATCCACAGTGTGTCCCACAATGCCTCGTGATGCTGCAAAGAACTCAGAGGTGCACTCATTTATTATTATTATTATTACTTTGATTTATTTCCCGCCACTCCCAAATGGCTCATGGCGGGTTACAGTGTCTTAAAACCCCATTAAAACTCCCATTAAAAGACTTTAAAATGTCACAGCATGGCGGCACAATAATAAGATCCCCTTCCTACCCCCCTTCCTAAAAAAGGGGGGTGGAGGCGAAGGAGGCCAACGATGTTCAAGAAGAAGCCCGGAGGAGAGCAGTCGATGTACCACAGCAGCCCCAGCCTCAACCATAGACCTGGCGGATGAGCTCCGTCTTGCAGGGGATTTCATAGTGGGAGTCAGACAAAAGCAATTCTAGAGGCTGAGATTATGCACAGGTGCCATATCAGTTTAAGCCCCCAGGGTGAGCCCTTGCTCCATCTGCCGTCAAGCCAGCAGAGGTAAAAGGATACCTGCTTTTAAAAAGACAGATTAACTGTGTGGGTCTGAAGTAGCAGAACAAAATTTGAGTCCAAAGGAACCTTTAAGACCAACAAAGTTTTATTCAAGGTGTGAGCTTTAGTGTGCATGCCTTGGGACTCAACGATTTAAATATTCATAATTTGCTTCCTTTGACATATGTGGCAAATTGAGTCCCGGGGAAACACCCATGTGAACAACTGTCACAACACAAATCTTTGTTTTGCCTGTAGCCCAGATCTGAACACTAAACTCATCATTGTTGCTATTCCTGCATACGCCCACTCCTAGCGTTCCCCATTCAGGTGTGCCATGTTTTCAGCCACAAAAATGGCGAGGTCAAAAGGAGTAATTTTATTTGGGAGTGGGAGAGTCAAGTTTCACAAAATCCTCTTGGTGGGCCATCATGTGTACCTTTGCTGCCTTTTTCAATCGTATCTTTCCCCAACCAAAAAGCTTACCAGTCAGGGTTCACATCAGAAGAAGAGTTGGTTCTTATATGCCGCTTTTCTCTCCCCAAAGGAGTCTCAAAGCAGCTTACATTTACCTTCCCTTTCCTCTCCCCACAACAGACACCCTATGAGGGAGGAGAGGCTGAGGGCCCTGATATTACTGAAGAAGAGTTGGTTCTTATATGCAGTTTTTCTCTACCCGAAGGAGTCTCAAAGTGGCTTACAGTTGTCTTCCCTTTCATCTCCCCACAGCAGACACCCTGTGAGGTAGGTGAGGCTGAGAGAGCCCTGATATTACTGAAGAAGAAGAGTTGGTTCTTATAGGCCACTTTTCTCTACCCGAAGGAGTCTCAAAGCACCTTCCAGCTGCCTTCCCTTTCCTCTCCCCACAACAGACACCCTGTGAGAGCCCTGATATTCCTGCTCGGGCAGAACAGCTCTATCAGTTCTGTGGCAAGCCCAAGGTCACCCAGCTGGCTGCATGTGGGGGAGTAGGGAATCAAACCCAGCTCTTCAGATTAGAAATCCACACTCCTAACAACTACACCAAGCTGGGTCTCTTACTACACCAAACATGCATCAGCCATGTGATCTCATGATATCTTTAGAAAGCAAGTACATTTTGCAACCTCCCCCCCAAAAACAACAACAACAAATGAACCAACAACCCCAGAATGATGGCAATGCTTTCTGTTTTTACTCTGTACCGAACAGTTTTGTTCCTGTTTACAACACATGAACATAACACTACTCAAACGAGATGCATTTCACGGGTGATGATTTTCAAAAGTGCTTGCACACATACTTTGGCTCAGTAATCATTCTTGTAACAGTAGCTTTTTTATAAGGATAAGGAGGATTCTGTATTGGAATTGCTAAGACTCTAGCTTAAGGACAGTACTCCTTGGGACAAGCTGCAATAGTTAACTTAGTTTAGGCTTACAGTGTGTGATTCCTGGCAGAACTAGATTATTGCAATTACTTGTGGAAGACAATTTGCAATTAAAGAACAGTCAAGACAAGAGGCTGTGTAATTACTACCGATTCTGCCGTGTTTTATATGGCATGTCAAATTACTATGCTCAGATGTGAATCATCACAATATATATTTGGGGATTAGGCCTTCCTGGGGTCCCCTTTTTCAGAGGGGTGGGGGAGCATGAGACCAAATGCCAGATAAAACAAAGTCTTCACGCCCTGGCAGAAGGCAATGACAGCCTCTTTGAGGAGAGAATTCCACCACTGGGTGCCATGACTAAGGGTCCTTCAGGTTTCCACATAAGATGAAGGCACTTGAAGCAGGGCCTCCAACAGTAACCGTAGTGATTCGGTAGATCCATACAGGAGCAGGCAATCCTTCAAGTACATATGTCTCTCCCCGTGCCAACTATGATGACTGCCCATTCATCTGGCTTCAAGAGGAGGCCCTTCATCTGCTGAGATACAGCACCGCAACCGCTGGATCACATTGCCCTGGACAATTTCTGCTGCATTTCTGTGATCACTATGCTTTCTCGTTGTTACAACCCTCCCACCCAAAAGTAATTTGCAAAAGTAATTGCAAAAGTAATTTGCAATCGGTAGCCTCTCAAAAGTCAACTCAAGTGACCAATATAAAATCAATTGATTTGGGCTGAATATGACTTGGGTTCAGATTCACGCATGCAAACTTAAGAGAAATTCCCTCTTACCTGCCCTGTTCAACCCAAGTTTAATAAAACTTACCTTGAGGAGGAGAGAGAAGGAGAAAAAACAACCAAGATCCTTCCCCTGTCCTAACACTCCACACAGCAAAATATCAAGCCTTCCACCAGGAAAAGGAGTTTTCCTCCAAGTAGCTAACCTTCTTGAGAAAGAGGGTTATGCTAGAGTACAGCTCCACAGGGAGAAGGGAGGCTCATACAAACGTAAGAAGAGCCTTGCTGGACTAGACAAGGGTTCCGTCTGGTTTCTGCATCCTATGAGCAGGTAAAACTGTAAGCATACCACTGGGGGGATCTTAAAATCCATGCTGGTCTCAGAGTATATAATGTAATTCATTATATACAATTTGTTTTTCCAAAAAGAAATGCTACAGTTAGGTGTGAAAGAAGAAACTGTATGCTGTTGTCTTCTGCCAACAGATATTTTGTTCCAATATGCATACCTCCGATACATGTTATTGGCCTCCTGTTTTTTAATTTTTTTGGTGTTATTTCTGTTCAAATGTTTTCACTACATTATATAAGACTTTGTTTGTTGTTGTTGTTGTTAGATGCGAAGTCGTGTCCGACCCATTGCGACCCCATGGACAATGATCCTCCAGGCCTTCCTGTCCTCTACCATTCCTCAAAGTCCATTTAAGTTTGCACCGGCTGCTTCAGTGACTCCATCCAGCCACCTCATTCTCTGTCGTCCCCTTCTTCTTTTGCCCTCAATCGCTCCCGGCATTATGCTCTTCTCCAGGGAGTCCTTCCTTCTCATGAGGTGGCCAAAGTATTTGAGTTTCATTTTCAAAGACTTTGTTTAGTATGTTCTAAATGTTGAAATGTTAATATATTTGATGTTGACCACCTTGGGGATCCTACTTGGGTAGAAATATCTTTAACAACAACAACAACACAATAAGACAAAATTAGATACAATTAAACAAAAGATTACTGAGTGATCCCTACTCTGTTATGGTTAGTAGTAGTAGTAGACTATTATCCCAAGCATGATGTTCCCAATGATAGCACATTATCAAAGAGGCTAAGTAATCAGTGTTCATCTAAAAATGAATCTCCCCCTGGACAAGATACCCAAACAATATATGCTGAGATGATTTCTTACCTGCAGGCCCTTGGCATTGAGTACAGCCGGAGACGCTCTGGAAGCCCAAGGTGTTTTTCAGGCCTTGCCATTTTGAACGCTGTCAGTAGGCAACACTTAGCAACCTAATTCCTGCTATCAATCATTCTACTCATCGCTCGGAATCGAGCAATTTGCTGCCTCAGCACACTGTTTGTTTACTGTCCCTGTTTCCCCAACACTCTTAATGGCCTCTGATCTGGCATTATTTTCAAAGAATTGGCAGTCATGGCCAGAAAAATGGAACATAGACAAAGGGAAGATGAAAGACGGCTGATTCGCTATGATTCGTGTCACCCTCCAAATAACCCTCCTCTGAAATATCGCAAATATACAGACCTCTACCTTTTCCTGAAAACCTGTAGTTCCAGCGGGAACAAAGACAGCCTAATTCAACCAGGGGTATTTATGAATAACGTCTATGCAAACTATCATGATTCAGTTTTTTAATTGAATCCGAGATCTACAAGACTGGAGGGCCAGTTTGGTGTAGTGGTTAGGAGTGCAGACTTCTAATCTGGCATGCCGGGTTCAATTCTGCACTCCCCCACATGCAACCAGCTGGGTGACCTTGGGCTAGTCACAGCACTGATAAAACTGTTCTGAACGGGCAGTGATATCAGGGCTCTCTCAGCCTCACCTACCTCACAGGGTGTCTGTTGTGGGGAGAGGAATGGGAAGGCGACTGTAAGCCGCTTTGAGCTTCCTTCGGGTAGGGGAAAGCGGCATATAAGACCAACTCTTCTTCTTCCCTCCTCTAGGTCCTCTTTCCCTTCCCTGCAAGCCTGCACAGTCTGTTCCCTATTCCTGAGGTTGATTTCACAAGCAGATTCTTATTGGAAGAAATGATCCCACCAATATTCTAGGCCCGGACTATTATGATTTTATGGGTCAAGACCAATACTTTGATAGGACCTATAATGAATGGAGTTTTATGGTGAATAGCTTGGCTGCCCTGTTATGGACCAGTTGACTTTTCTGAGCACATTATGAGGGCCACACCGATGTACAATAACCTCACTGAGTAGTAGTACATCAGCTATCTCTAGAAGTATTAGAAGGTGCTCAGTACATGATAATGATTGTGAAAATATAAGCACCAATCTTTGTACAGCCAAATAAAGTATTTAGGAATACATCTACTAACTGCTGCTGCTACTACCACTACTACTACTACTACTACTACTAAAGCCACCACTTTCATACTAATTGTTGTGTTATTATTATTATTGATTGTCATAGTAATTTTAGTTCACACTGTATTTATAATATTGTGCGTATAACACAACGAAACAGTTTATGAAAGCCAAAAAAAATAACGATGCGACCCAACCCCAAAACATCAAAGAATTTGTAAGGTAACAATTCTCTCCCAAGTCTTCTGGACCAGGACTCTAGACTTTAACCAATAAGTAATGTCCCCATGCACTCTCACTGACAAAGGTTAACAGCACAATCAGAAACACACACGATTTATCAATCAGAATCTTAAGCCCTTTGGGTCTGCAAAATACCTTGGCCAGTATCAAAAAATGAACTTTGAAAATAGTTCTATTTTGCACTGATTTGACACGCTCAAGGAGTTGTGAGGTGCTCTTGAGACCCCCTCCCGGCTTCCTCTTTCTCTGCCGTGATGTGGGCCTTCCTCCATCGCTTTTGGCAAAGATAAGCAGCTTACACAGCTCCCCACAGCAACAGCTTATCCAGCATCAGTTCGTACCCCCAAGTGTTTCCTCCAAACTGCACCAGCCCCACCCTTTCCTTTTCCCCTCCTTATATTCCCCTGTGCTGACTCCACCCCCTTATTTAGTCACACTCACTCCCTTCTGACCTCGCTCACCTGGCTCTAAGCCCCATTGTGTGTCCTTCCCTCAGATGTGTTAACCCTTTCTTTCCCCTCTAGCAGTCTTCTTTCTTCTGCTGGGCATGCAGGTAAGTTAATGTTACTGTCTTCTAGGTTCCATCACACTCAGGACCTCTGTCTGGCCCTTCCTGAGAGTGGCAGAGCTGGGCTACTGTAGTTTTCTCCAGCTCTTCACCCTGCTTGTGGGCTGATGGAGAAACCTCTTCCCAAGCCTTCTACAACTCTCCAGAACAGCCCATTTCCCTCGGTAAGTATCCTTTGCTCTGCCTTTCTCTCTCTCTCCCTCATTCCCCTCTTAGCCTTCCCAACTTCCCCTCTATCTGTCTCTTTGAGTCTGGGTGGGCTTTGGAGCTTCTTCTGGCTCCCTGTGGTTTTCCCTTGATATCCCGGTTGCACAATGGGGTTTTTCTCTCTGGCTACGCCTGTCCCTCCTGAACAGGACTATTGAGGGCTTTTTTAAATCACCCCAATTTCTACCGCAGAGCCAGCTAGCGCCTTTGAAATGCAGAGAAGTTTCAAAACAATAATTTGTGATGTGGTGGAAGATGACCATTCAAGAAGGAAAAAAAAAATTGCTAGTTAGGTCAAACCTCTTATATCAGGGGTAGTCAACCTGTGGTCCTCCAGATGTTCATGGACTACAATTCCCATGAGCCCCTGCCAGCGTTTGCTGGCAGGGGCTCATGGGGATTGTATTCCATGAACATCTGGAGGACCACAGGTTGACTACCCCTGTCTTATATTACCATCAACAGCCTTAAGGATCCTGGGCCAAGAACTAGACTGCTTGTCCTAGTGATATTAAGTGACTGCTTGTCTTAGAGCCTCTTCTGGCGCAGAGTGGTAAGGCAGCAATCATGCAGTCTGAAAGCTCTGCCCATGAGGCTGGGAGTTCGATCCCAGCAGTCGGCTCAGGGTTGACTCAGCCTTCCATCCTTCCGAGGTCGATAAAATGAGTACTCAGCTTGCTGGGGGGTAAACGGTAATGACTGGGGAAGGCACTGGCAAACCACCCCGTATTGAGTCTGCCATGAAAACGCTAGAGGGCGTCACCCCAAGGGTCAGGCATGACTCGGTGCTTGCAGGGAGGATACCTTTACCTTTACCTTTTGTCTTAAAAGTCTGTGACTTTTAATGATTTGATATATGCCTTTCACAGAGCAGCCCGAAGCTTTTAAACCATTCAAGTATTGAGCTAAGAACAA
Organism: Paroedura picta; assembly: GCF_049243985.1. Classification (NCBI taxonomy): domain Eukaryota; kingdom Metazoa; phylum Chordata; class Lepidosauria; order Squamata; family Gekkonidae; genus Paroedura; species Paroedura picta. Next base: position 75,488,946 of record NC_135378.1, read on the forward strand.
AAGTGTTTTTATGTCGATGAACGACTCTGAGTGGCACTTGCATCTTATATCTGGTATCCTTTCTATTGGTATATGCAAATCAGCACTTCAGGTCCATTCTGAGACAGAATGATCGCCTCTCTAACAAGAGTTCTACTTTTAACCCAGTTCTGGCAACACATGTCATTATTTACAATAATACAGGAAGTGGTAATTTGCACAAAGTTCTGATGGCAGATATATGATGTTAAAGCTCCAGATCCTGAGATGATGATTTCCCCCTGCTATATTCCTTGAAAGCCCATCATTATGCTGTTGCCCTTTCCTCTTGACAGATGCCCATAACTGAAGGGCAATTTTTTTTTTAAGTTCCCAGGCTTACTTATGATTTACTTATGGGCTGTCAGAAAGGCAGCCTGATTGGCATCAACTGTGCACTAACGACCCCATTCATCAATGACTCATGTGACATTTCCGTCAGAGCTGGAGTGTAATTTTCTCCAAGGGGTCCTGCAATCGGCTTCTTGGGAGCAGGTTTCAAGACATCATTGTTATTCATCAGACTGGCTTATTTGGTAGAAACAGAGGCCTTCTTTCAGCGTGGCTCATAAGATAAATATGCTATAGCTAATGGTTCCAAAAGGAATAGGACTGTCAACCCTTGATTAAAAAAAAAAACAACAAAATTTGTACCTAGGGCGGGAACAGTGTGGGCAGGGAGCTCATTAGGCAGGGATTGGCAGACATTGGAGCAGAACTGGCAGTAATTTGTTTGCCCCTGCGTAGAAATGTTACCAGCATGAACTGGACAGCCCAGGCTACCTTGATCTCAACAGAATTTGAGTCCAATGGCACTTTTAAGCCCAACAAAGATTTATTCATACTTTGAATAAACCTCTGTTGGTTTTAAAGGTGCCATTGGCATCAAATTTTGTTGTGCTAGTTCAGACCAACATGGCTATCTACTTGAATTGATCTCAGCAGGTTTCCAAATCTGTGGAAGGTTGGCTCTGGCCAGTATTTGGATGGGAGACTACCAAGGAAGGCCAGGGTTGCTATGTAAAGGCAGGCAATAGCAAGCCACCTCTGAATGTTTCTTGCTTTGAACATTCCATCATGGGTTGCCATAAGCTGGTTGCAACTAAACAAAAAGATGTTATCAGGGTTGTTGTTGTTTTTGTTTTGGGGGTGCAGGTCTCTTGAGTTTTGCCATCTGGGGTCTCCCCAGCCCCATTAAGAGGATTTGATATGGTAGATCCTCGCCTTTTAAGGGGATCCATTCCTGCAATCATCACAAATGGCAAAACCAACAAATAAGGGGAAGCAGAAAGTTTGCGGCATGGCAGTACAAATACAATCAAATGTCCTGCAAATTTTAATAATGCCATGATTACTATGGCGGTGCGGTGAGAGGGGAAAAAACAAACACTGTGGCTGGAGATTGAGCTGCATGATCAAACCACATACTTTAAATAAGAGATTGGGTCACCCCCCCCCAAGGGTCTCTGGGCTAGGGTATTAGACGCTGCCCAGGCCCACTGGGTAAGCTGCTCCTCTGTATTATTGTTATTGTTTTATAATGTGATGTAGAGATGGCATGACTGCATAGGGCCAAGACAACAGTTCATTGGGGAGGCAGTTGCTTTAATGCCACAGTTTTGGAGGTGCATTTTAGAGTATCATGTGGGTATCTTGTTTTATGAAGTTTTACTGATGTTTTATGAGATGTATATTAATTTGTAAACCATCATGAGCCATCTATGCTGGGTGTGGCGGCATAAAAATACAATAAATAAATAAATGAGCAACTGCATGAAACAGGATGAATATAAGGTCCCTTTTATGATCCAGAATGGCTGCTTTTATGTTCTAGTTGGTTCAGGGAGTGATATGCATGTAGAAACTTTGCAAGTAGGAAACATGAGGGCAAAAACCTGCCATGAGCCATCTTGGGTGTGTCAGGCTATGAATGGAATCAATCAAATCAATCAAATTGTTCCATTGCTTTGGCACCAGTCTTAACCGAAGCCGTGTCCCAAATGGATGCTCTTAAACTTCCTTGTCTTCTTTGATCTTTAGGGCAGTCAGAACACTTGACTGGATCTATCTCCCTTTGCTTGCAGACAACCAGCCTGGCCCTTACATAGTAGACATAGGATAGAGTTTAGCCCACAACACAGGTCCTAGACATAGTGCAGTGGAACATATAGCTTGAGACCATAATTAGAATTTATTTGAACACTTAAACACATGGATATTCAAGGGGTAGTGATAAAATTGGCTCCAATATGAATGGAATTGTTCTACGAAACAAGTTTTCTGTCAGGAGACGCAGAACATTAAGTTCTGGGCTCTATTACACTTTCTGGCAAGTAGTAGTCTGTTGATATGTTCTTGGCCAAAAACTGTTTGGAAAGTAGAGGTTATTATTTTAAGTCAGCAAGGATTTGATCTGTCATCTCACAAACAGTTCAATATATATTCACTACTTACAATAAAGTGAGGCTGCTTAGAAACACACATGCACACATGCACACACACAGACTCACTCTCCAAAACACACCATACCACCTGCTCCAAGAGATTACGAGATTGATATTTTGAAGTTGGGTTATCAAAATAATTACACAACCCTTTGGTGAAACCCAGATAATATCTACTTAATTGAAATACTGATTAAAAGAAGTACTACTGCCAAGACCAGTGTCCCCCATCCTATATTGGTGTATATGTTTTTTTTCTTATCTAAATGCAGAACTTTACATTTGAGACACTGGTGACTCCTTTCTCAGACCGTTTACGCACTAGAGATTTCATTCCAAGCTGCAGGCTGGAGTTTTAGTCATGGCAGGTTGTTCCATCTCTTCCTGAACCCACACAGGGGAACTTTTGGCCCAGTGCACCTCATCCACCCCCAATTTGTGCTCCTGCACGGGAGCTGGGGCAGTGAAGTTCCCAGTGCATAAATGGTCTCAGTGAGTATTGCTGTGTCTGAGTTTATTGGAAGTACCCTATATACTCACATATGAACCTAGTTTTTCAGCACCTTTTTCACACTGAAAAAGCTCTCCTCCTCAGCTTATACGCGGTTATATACGGTAACTGAAATAAAAGCCTGCTCCAGCCAGCCAATAGTTGCTCTGGCAGCTTGTAGGACACCAATGGTTTGACTGAGAGGGACTCTGATCTTTTTTTCCCTTTTGCCTTCACTTCTTCCTCTTCTTAATCACGTCTTTCAAACTATTATTTTGGTTTCTGTGGGTGAAAACCAGGGTACAAAACCAGCAGCTATTCATACTCTTGACTTTTCTGTATATGTCGGGGGGAGGGAGGCTGTATGGGAGAGCCTGTGAGGATGGAGCATTTCCTACCCTCAGCTTATATGCGAGTCAATAGGTTTGCCCAGATTTGTGGTAAAATTAGGTGCCTCGGCTTGGTCGGCTTATATGCAAGACCAAATTTTACGAAGGCATGGCTTTCAGTGCATTTTATGGTCATGTATCCGTACCAGAGAACTGCGGAAAAGCCGTTCTTGGGTTTTATAACAGACATTAGGCTACATCTTGACATGTTTTACTTCAGTAGCTTCAGGGTTTAAAATACTGTACACCTGATTGCAGTGACTCCAGGCAACCAAAGAAATCCCTAGAATGAACCATTTTTTAAATTCTCAGTTGAAAGAAATAAGCCATTTTCTTTCCCTCTGTACTTCTGAAGCATTAATAGAAAATAAAAATTCCAGGTAGAGCTAGAGGTACATAAAATGAATATAGATTGGCTAAATTCATTTTTTGAAAGTTACACATCAGAACAAACCATGATGATTTTATATTTTCAATAAATAGCCAAGTACCCATTCTGGATTCCTAAAAGAATATTCTTCATCACTGTGCTGTGCTCAGCAGCTCCCATGATAATCCCTACTTTCAATGTTTAGTTATCAGTTATTAAATAATTTCATCCTAGAAGAGAGTTTCAACTCATTCAGTAGGGAAGTCTCTTGCTTATATTATGTGTTTTTTATTAGGAAGAAGAACACAAAGAGAAAAGAAACCTTTAGTGGTACCATTGTCCATTTAGTGTGGGATAATATTGTACATGTACGTTTCATTCTGAGGTAAATTTTAGAATAATTGAATTTTCGTGGAACAAACAAGATTAACACAGGCTTACCCTCCAGCCTCGTAGAAGGCACTGAAATGGTCTTGATTTAGTGAGTTATACCTATCAGAGTATCAAATATTCATCATAGTGACCAGTAAATACTGTACTGCCACTGGCAGAGGATATGGAGTAGGATTACCAGGTTCAAGTTGAGAGATTTTAGGAAAAATTGGAATGGAACCTGGGGAAGACTAGGATCAGTGGGGTACAATCCCACCCTCTACCTTCCAAGTCTACCCATCAAAATATGCATTTTATGTAGTCTGGAGATAAGCTGTAATTCCAGGGAATGCCCAGGTCCTTCCTGGAGGCTGGCATTCCTAGCCATTACTCTGAGTGAATAAAGATGTAGGCCATGTTATATCCATCGATGGACAAGGAGGGTAGAATTCTTCCAGGAAAGATTTAACACACATCCGGATAATATAAGAGAAAGAAGAAATCTGAGGTCCTTCCTTCACGTGACAGACAAAAGGAATTTCGCAACTCTGCCTCAACATGCAGGCAGATAGTTTGAGACGGAGAAGTAGACCATTCAAATAAAAACACTAGTTCCTTCATTCTATCGAAATTCTACGGATTCAGAATGATTGCTGAAAACAGAGAGTCGATAGCTAAAAGATTATGGATAACCGTGTTTGTTACCCTGAGAACCACCTTTTAAACTTGCATAGGTGCTCTTTTGTGATCTGCCTTGACTCTGTGAAAATGGAAGCACACAAAGTAAATAAAGAAACAGTAGTGACACAGTTCCATCAAGAGCTGGGGGGGGGCATGATGAAGAATGAGCTCCCAGGTGAGCTGAGGGCCCTGACAGAATTATCTCAGTCCTGCAGGGCCTGCAAAATGGAGCTGTTCCGCCAGGTCTTTGGGCAAGGCAGGGCATGTAAACTCTGAGCTCTTCTCTGAGTTAATCGGAACACCAGTCTGCTTAGGCAGCCCTCTGGGGATGGGTCTATGGATGAGTCTGTGAGCCGAGGGCTGGGAACTTGGTTGCCACCTGGGGGGTGGGTTATTGAGTTTTGATGGGGGTTGGGATTTTTTAGACTTTTATGAGGCTTTGTACGAGGATTTGAGATCGTAACCCACAGTGAGAGTGGCAGGATACACACACACACACATATACAAAAATTAATTCCCATCATGCTCTCTAGCTGCCACCTCAACTGGGATGATTTTGCCAGCTACCAGGATGTGGAGGTGAGTTTGTCACTATTCCAAATTACTAGGAAACACCAGACAATATTCGTCTGTTGGAACTGGTTTGACCTCAGGTTCCAGTTCTGAGCCAGCCAACAAGACAGGTTTACTAAGAATAAATTCAGAGTAGGTAATAATACACAAGACTAGATGTCAATATTCATGAGAGGATCCAAAAATATGGAGGATCTGTCCTGGGAGTTTTAAATAAGCTTTAGCAAGTGAAGATTTTTGCCAATTCCTATTGAAGTCTTTTCCCATTGTGATTAAATTTGTGTAACCCTGAAGGTTTGGCAGCAAAATGCTATGCAAATAATAGCCTACTCAGTTAGAAAGCTTTAGAGACAATTTTTATAGGTTCTTTGTAAAAGAAAGCACGCAGGTGAAATTCAAAGTCATTATGATGTCAATGAGAACTCCACAGATGCAAACTCCTGAATGAAAATTATTTCCATGACTTTTTTTATGTTTGTAGGCTGAGAGGAAAAGTTGATGTTTTGAAAAAAAAATATTGACTATACTAAGCTACCTTTTTTGGCGCTAGGTACACTGATGTTGCAAACTGTAAAAACATGGAATGGCATATTGGTCTGTTAGGAAAAACAATTCCCAAACTACCACAAGGCAATGCCTTTTCTTAAAAATGTAAAGGTATCCCCTGTGCAAGCACTGAGTCATGTCTGATCCTTGGGGTGACGCCCTCTAGCGTTTTCATGGCAGACTCAATACGGGGTGGTTTGCCAGTGCCTTCCCCAGTCATTACCGTTTCCCCCCCAGCAAGCTGGGTACTCATTTTTCCGACCTCAGAAGGATGGAAGGCTGAGTCAACCTTGAGCCGGCTGCTGGGATTGAACTCCCAGCCTCATGGGCAGAGCTTCAAACAGCATGTCTGCTGCCTTATCACTCTGCGCCACAAGAGGCTCTTCTTAGGACTAATCTCTGTGCCTCTTCTTAGGACTCATCAAAATGCCATGAGATAGGGAGCAAGGTTTTAAGGTCTCCACATTTCTTCAATTGGCAAGATTTTTTTAAAGGAGAAGCAGGGGAGGGAGGGGCAATTCTTAAAGGCATGATGGGAAATTCCAGGCTTGTTATTTATTTATTTATTTTTAGAGAAAACAGCATCCAACATGGATTTAGAGATATCCACAGTGTTTTGATTAGGGGTGGATCAAGTGGTGATCAAGGAAACCATCCAGTGGTTAAGCTGTTCATGATGATTAGTTGGTGCAAACAGGACAATTCTTGCTGCCTTGCAGGCTGTAAGAAAGGTTTTTTTTTGGGGGGGGGGGTCAGAACTCATTCTTAGCTGATCCCCAGTTCACCTGAGACTCAACTTGGTATCTTGAATCTTGAGAAACACAATAGGGCAGCTGGAAATCCATTTGACAGATGTTTTGAGAAGAACAGCTGTTTTTCTAATGCCTGGCTTTTTATTACCTGAAGGAGTCCCAAAGGTCACCGAGCTGGCTGCGTATGGGGAAGTGGACAAAATTAAGTCTCCAAGTTAGAGGCTGCCCCTCCTAGCCACTACACCATGCTGGTGCCATGCTGAAGTAATGACCTCCAGTGGTTTTGGCACTGGGATAGATCTGTGCCTGTGTGCCTGCCTACTCTGTTTGGGATCTCCCTTCAGGGATCTTGGGGTGGAGCCATGAAGCAGCATGTCCAGCTGGGCGGCTGTCAGCTGGCTCTCACTATGAAGCAGCAGGCACCCTCATGGTCCCTGGGACTTGCCATACCTTGGCCTTCCTTTTCCAGCAGATGGGCTGGGGGAGGGGAAGGGGATTCTCATGTGGCAGGCAGCTCATCCCACAGTGGATCCATCCCCAGGCTGTGTCAGTGCTCCTATCTGCTTATGCTCAATAAAGCTGTGGCCATTTTTTTTTCTTTCCACAAATGGCCGGCTCGCTCCATTATGGACTTTGGACTCACAACACAAGGCTAGATAACTGGATAAGAATGCCTAGATGGCATTCAGTATCAATTGCTACTTAACTGAATTATCCAGAGACCGCTGATTAGACTTCACACTACTAACAACAAACTGTTCTGTCCTACTATTAGGGCAGATTATGAAATTGTATTCTGGGATGGTGTCTTTATGGCAGATACTCCCATTCCTTGGCTTGTGAAACACCGGGGGATCTTTGTGAAAACACCAAACGTCTTACCGAAGAATGCCCCTGAAGGAGATGTGTAAATGCAGCAGACTCCAGAAGTCCAGTGATAACCTCAAAGAGAGGCATGTGGAGTCTAAAGGGCCCGAGATATACAAATTGTGGACTGTACAGGTCTTTCTTTACAGCACATCAGATTGCAGTTTCTTTCCCATTACACTTTTTCCCAATCTCCCATAACTGATAGCTAAATTATTATCTAACTTACCGGTACAGTGTCAAATGACACTGGCAGTCTTCAAGCAAAGGTTGGATACATACTTTTCTTGGATGCTTTAGGATGCTTAGGGCTGATCCTGCGTTGAGCAGGGGGTTGGACTAGATGGCCTGCATGGCCCCTTCCAACTCTATGATTCTATGACTTCTAATATGCTTGGGCTCCTAAAGGCAGGTGGAAGGCACGAGGATCCCAATAAAGCACAACTTTACTTTAAACTCAGCTCCTCCTTACTACAATAGCACCGGCTGAATTAGCTTGTTGAGCAGCCTGTTGGCTCCTGAGCAGTCGCATGCTTCTTTGAACGTCATTTGCAGAAACATCCGAGTCGTTTCTGTAAAGTCATGTTTGCACTTAAAGCTAGCAAGGCCGTTAATGCTCCAAGAGGCGCTCTTTCGTACGAGTGCCAGCCGGCGAGATTAAATCACAGCACAGCAGGCGTGGGATATTCTCGACCTCCGTCAGAGCTGCCTTGCTTGACAACCTTGGCTCACAAAGCGGAGGGACTTTGAGGCGCATGAGAACTTCACCTGCTTGCTGGGGCACACACAATGAAGCCGGGTTTCATTAGCATCTGCAAATACGGGGTATACATTGAGCCAGCTTGCTTAAACATTTCATCTTGAGCACACACAATCATAGCTGCCACTTACACAAATGTGAAGATTATATTCTGTGTAATGAGCTCTTAATTTTTAAGGATAAATGCCAATCATAATTTGCCTTTGCAAATGGGATTAATTAGCGCTGGTAATAACATATGCAAGCAGAGATAAACCGTGGATCCTGCTTGATCCAGTAATAGGCAGGAGGGAGTCAATGTCACCTCTTTCATTAGCATTTCCTACGAAACAAATGGAAAAAGCCACGGGCAGAAACATCGTTTCAATGCTGACTTCAGTAACGGCATTGTAGGAACGACAGGTAAGCGCGTAAGAACTGATCCGATGGGGAGCAAATTAAAATTATCTATTTTTGTGTGTTACAAGCTGGGGAAAAAAATAGCCTGTTGTTCAGTCTATGTCTTAATGATGCTGAGAAATAACACAGGGGTGGGCAAACTGCAGCCCTCCAGATGTCCATGGACTACAATTCCCATGAGCCCCTGCCAGCAAATGCTGGCAGGGGCTCATGGGAATTGTAGTCCATGGACATCTGGAGGGCCGCAGTTTGCACATCCCTGAAATAACACAATCTCTCGTCCCGCCCGGTTTTCCTAATGCTCAGGAAGGCAGAGCTTTCTAGCGGGGTAGAAATCAGGGCAGATCTGGGTGAGACCAGCCTACATGGTTATTTTAAAGGAAAAGATTTTCATTCTTATATTTTTTTTCTCTACCCTACGAAGCCTCAAAACAGCTTACAATTGCCTTCTCTTCCTTCAACAGACACTTTGTGGAGTAAATCCAAGCCGGTAGCTGTGTTGGCCTGAAGCAGTGGAACAAATTTTGAGTAGCACCTTTAAGGCCAACAAAGAGTTAGTCAAGGGGTGAGCTTTTGGGTGCATGCACACTTCCTATGATGCAATGAAGAAGTGAGCATGTACATGAAATCTCATACCTTGAATAAGACTTTGTTGGTCTTAAAGCTGCCCCTGGACTCAAGATTTGTTCCATTTTGTGAGGCAGATGCCCCTGAGAGAGTCCTGAAAGAACTATAACTGGTCCAATGTTGCCCTGCAGGCCACATGTGTCCCAAAACAATTTACAATCATCTTTCCACAACAGGCACCTTGTGAGGTAGGTGGGGCTGAGAGAGTTCTCAGAGAACTGTGACAGGCCCAAAGTCACCCAGCAAGCTTCATGTGGAGGATTGGGGAATTAAACCTGCTTCTCCGGTTCTTTTAACTGCACCACAGTGGCCTGGCCTATCTAATTTTCATTAGTATTATGTATATGGAGTTCTAGGTCTTGTGTTGTTCTTGTGGCACCTTGTACCAGTCCAGAGTATGATCGTGGCGCTCTCAAAGCAAATGAGGGAGCTGAATTTTCTGATGAGGAGGGAGGGAGGGAGAAGAGGGATCTCAGGGGGTAAAATTTAAGAAATCCACTGACCAAACCAGTCATTTTTTTCCTCTGTAGCCGGGGGGGGGGGGGATTGAATTAACAAAGAGATGTTTTGTTTACTTTGTCTACATAGTCAATCCAAACCTCTCCCTTGCTACGTAATATTTAGATGCATATTCTCTCACAATGTGGTATCTGCTGTCACAATATAACCTGAACACATGCATGTTTACTCAGAAGTAAGCTATGTTACATTTAATAGGTAATAATCCCAAATGACACTATTCTCTCTCTCTCTCTCTCTCTCTCTCTCTCACCCAAAGAGAGAGAGAGAGAGAGAGAGAGAGAGAGAGAGAGAGAGAGAGAGAGAGAGAGAGAGAGAGAGAGAAACGTTTACTCGCTTGGACAATTGCCTGGATTCCAGAAGGGAAGCCAGGCACTTAACTAGCAAAAGCTTGTCTTGTAACGCCAAGCAGGGCCATTAGCATCAGATCCCAACGAGGCTTCCAGAATTATAGATTTCCAAAGTTTATGGGTAAATTCCAGGCTCTGGCATCTGGGTTTTCCAGCTGCCAAATTAAGTTCTGTCTGATGCCACAGCTGTTGACTATTTCTCTAGGATGGAAAGGGGAAGATGAATTAGCGAGGGACATGTCAGCTGTAGCAAGAGAAAGTGTTGAGATATTCAATTATGATCATTTCTGTGGCTAATTGCTTCTACATGTGCCAGTACCTGCTGCGCTGGTAATGCAGTTTCGCTATCTCAGTGCATGCACATGAAATCCGCAATCAACTCAAGAGGACAGGTAAGCTGAGTTGATAGGAACAGGAACAGAGGGATGAATTACACTGTCGTTTTCTTTGGTATCTTTCTTGCTTCAGAAACGGAAGATGGGAATACTTCTGGGATGGCTCTAAAGGAGCTGGTGTTGGCTTTTAATTTATTAGATAAACGACACGGTCAATATTCATGCAAGGTCGAAGATTGCTCAATACACACAGAGTAATCGCTTCTTTACTCGTGTACGACCATGAGATCCAGCATCTTTGGTGGTTGCTGAGTTTATACAATTGGTTTATTTTGTATTTCATTGATTCATTTCAAGCATTCCTGATTTTTTTTTAAAGTTTTAAAATGTGTACAAATTAAAATGCAAAACCTATATTCACAAACAAAAAGCACAATAAATAAGGCAGCCACTGCCAGGAATAACAAATATTCCTGCTCTATGTTCTATTGCAAATGTTCTGCATGAGACCATTCTTGCATTGCTTTTCCATGGCTATCCTGTCCCTCTTCTTCACACTCAATCACTTGCACTTCACACTCAATCACTTGCACTTCTTCCCACTCACCCACTTGCGTATTAACTTATAACTGGAGTCCTTGCTTGCCACAATCCTGTCGACATGGAAAAGACAGTAGATAGGAAGCTTTGTGGCTCTTCTAGTTTTGAACATTTTGCATGTGTGATTTCCAAAGCTGAACTTTTTTATTTTATTTTTAATCATATGTTCTTAACTGGCTTACAATTGCTTTGCTCATTCTTGGGGTGCCAAATTGGGGAAATTCATCTGACCCAAGGCTGCCGGGTGATTCATGGCATTTCCTGGCTTAGATAAAAAGGTAACAACAATTAATATGCATGTTGAAAATGGCTAAAGCGTTCAAAAGGACTTGGGTTGGATCCAGCCAGATTTTTCATTCAATCTGGCCTCCCACTCATATGGCGTTTGCCCATGAATCTTTTGTGAGGTCAAAAATGACCCCTCCTCCGGGTTGAGAAACCCTGCCCTAGGGGGATTCCGAGGTTCCACCGGGAGGCTGGCATCCCTCTGCATATCTTAGATTTCCAGTTTAATATTGCTTCAAGGCCAGTGTTCTCTGCACTTAACTGCAGCAGCTCTATGGGCCTGAGTCAGAGAGGCTTGGATATCATCTCTTACCTGATTCTCTTATCTGGATATGCCAGAGACTGAATGCTGTATCTCCAAGGCGGGTTAAGTATGATATTCACTGAAGGCAAATTATTTGAACGACAAAAACCACACCCCAGTTTTGTCATAATGTTGAATCCTGATTAAATCCAGAGGCATTTTTCTCAACCCAGTTTTAATGCAAATTTATACACAAATTGGATTTCTACATGCAAAGTGGAACTCAGCACTATAACCACCATCCTGTTCCTCCCCTGTTTTAACATTGTCTGTCCCCCCCTCCCCCAGCTTCAACTGGCTGTCTTAAGCATCGTTATACATAGCAGGAGTATAAAACTGGGTTGAACTAACCAGGGTTAGTCATTTCCTTTTACAGCCTGGTTCCTTACATGAGTTTTACTGATGGAAATTGCCCAGGATATTTGCATGCAATGTTGAACCTGACTTCAGAAAAAAAAAAGAAGAAGCTATCCCCCTTATAACACAGCCATGGCATCAAGTTGAAGGTATTTTCACAGCATCAGTAAAAACTATTTACTGAAAGGTGGAAGCGAGGTACAAGCCAGGATTTCATGGAGGGGATTTCCCCCCTCTCTTCCAAGACTTTAAAGCAAAAAGGCAAAACCAATCAATGTGCAATGCTGGTAGTCCATAACTGAACCAGACGACTCTGCCTTAGCAGAATATAAAGTATAACTTTCCCTCCCGCAATAACTATTGATTCCCTGGTTTCCAGTGCTTTGGAGCTACGGGCTTTTATTCTGATGGCTAAGATCTGAAGGAGGTTGCACACCTGCTCTGATTTCAGGCAAAGAACATATAGACAGCTCACTGAGAAAGCTTTAAGACAGTTACCTACGATGGGGAACTTTAATGGTGCGTCGCTTGAAAAAAAGTACACTGGATCCTAACACAGACAATATTTACTGGGTATGACTGCTTTCTTAAGTTAATTCCAAAGGCTTTTAAATATTGGGCTTGACATAATTTAGCAGTTTGTGGGAAGTATGCAAGAAACGGAAGGCTGAATCCCTGATGTCTCAAGTTTATATTTTAAAAAGTTCTTAGTTGGCAGGGCTCTTGAAAGTCTGCTCCTGTGACAACTAAGAGCCACTACTAGCTAAGACGCTGACAGAACAGGATGGAATGTCACCAATTATCATGTGTCCCATAGTGAGAGGTGGATCCACCAAGAGGATCAAAATATCCACAAGGACAGGGCACCCAGGAGATAAGGCATTTCTGTAAATCTAAGGTAACTTCCAAGTTTTGAGAGGGGCAACAATGATTTGTAAAACAAAAAATGTACAGAAGGAAAAAGGTACTAGCGATACATGTACACACAAAGTGGCAAAAATTACACACAGATGGCATTTTGCTATAGCAACCCAAAATGGTGCCTGTAGAAGGACTGGGTATATTCCAGGTGACTTGCATTACTGTAGCTCATGGCCAACTGGGTAAGGGTCTAGAATCCATTGGCCCTTCCCCCCCAAGAACATGCAGGACTCTACAGCCAGTTATTTATTCAGGCATACAGTGAAAGGAAGCGGTTGACAGCACTCTTCCTGTCTCATGGCTCAAAAATTCCCCTCACTGCTCTATCTGCCAGCTTCTCTCAAAACTTTACAAGCATCCAGATTTGGTTGAGTGGCTGTCCCCACCTACTCCCAGCTGCTGGATCTGTTGTCTCCAAAGTTGTTAGCCCTCACCAGTTCTGCATTTGCCTTTTCTGAGCAGGTCTTTTAGAGCTACTGAGGAACCCTTTTGCTTCCAGCTGTCCCTTAGGGCTTTCCTCTTGAGGAGAACCTCCTGGCCTCTGGTAAGTGGGCTCCCTCTTCAGCCTGTGCCTGAACCAGTGCCTTATATAGTGTGGCCAACACCAGAAGGCAAATGAATGCAGGTAAGGAGACAGGAAAAGATGGGGGAAGAGGCTGCAAGGAGGTGGCAGTAGATCCTTAAGGGGAAGCAGAAGTGGGGGGGTGAGCCAAGATGGAAATGAAAGAGTAAATATGGGGTGGCCTGAACTCACCAAGTAATTCTCTACACATGCCAGAAACAGCAGCCTCTAAGCAAATCCCACCAACCGCGCTTTCTGTAGTTTCAAATGAATAGCCATGTTGGTCTGAAGTTGTTGTTGTTGTTAGGTGTGAAGTCGTGTCCGACCCATCACGACCCCATGGACAATGATCCTCCAGGCCTTCCTGTCCTCTACCATTCCCCGGAACCCATTTAAGTTCACATCAACTGCTTCAGTGACTCCAGCCAGCCACCTCATTCTCTGTCGTCCCCTTCTTCTTTTGCCCTCAATCGCTCCCAGCATTAGGTTCTTCTCCAGGGAGTCCTTCCTTCTCATGAGGTGGCCAAAGTATTTGAGTTTCATCTTCAGGATCTGACCTTCTAAGGAGCAGGCAGGGCTGATCTCCTCTAGGACTGACCGGTTTGTTCGCCTTGCAGTCCAAGGGACTCGCAAGAGTCTTCTCCAGCACCAGAGTTCAAAAGCCTCAATTCTTTGACGCTAAGCCTTCCTTATGGTCCAATTTTACAGCCATACATTGCAACTGGGAAGACAATAGCCTTGACTAAACACACTTCTGTTGGCAGGGTGATGTCTCTGCTTAAAATCAGAGTCCAGTAGCACCTTTAAGACCAGCAAAGGTTTATTCAAGGTGTGAGCCTCACACCTTGAATAAATCTTTGTTGGTCTTAAAGGTGCTACTGGACTCTGATTTTTCTGCAGATGTTATTTCAAGCACAACGGCCATCTAAAACTCTCAGACACAAGACACTGATTGCTGAGTGAGCAGTTGGGACACAGGCTAGGTTGAATCAGCCCTAATTTTTTACCTGAATTAGTGCAGCCACAAAACTAGCACTGCATGCAATCGAGCTTCAAAGAGCAACCTGACTTGTTGGAAATGTATCTTCTGTTGTCATTTCATATTCCTGTGCAATGTTCTCGGAAACCCCTGACTACAGTACCTTTTGATGTGTGTGTGCGCGCCCCCCCCCATTCCAGAGCAATGTGTTAATGGGTCCAAATCCCTTTGTATAATCTTCACATGCTCTCATCCTGTTGTATCATTAACGTTAATGTTCTGCTTTGTTCTTAACAAGCAGGAATTTGCATTACTTTGGGAGGGGGTGGATAAATAAATGAATTCTAAAGCTGTACGATATTAAAACGGTATATACAGTTCACAGCCAGCCAGCAATGCTCATATACATTTCTATTAGGATAGATAGATAGATAGCAGCAGGTCAAGGATGAAAATCAAGATAATCTATCTAGCTTCCATTATTTGCATTATGTATGTCACAGATGGAGTGAAGTACACTGGTGGGATAATATCCTTTTAAGCTCTTACCATTTAAATATGCTTACAGATTAAGGTGCGCCGGAAAGCATAATGCACAGCTCAGCCTAGGAAAATCTGTATCATATTCTTAATATAAATCCTGTTTTAACCCCAGGCTAAAACTACTAGGTGTCATAAAAGGTACTTAACAAATCAGAAAAATGTCTCACGTCTCCAGCTAGGCAATCAGTTTGTGTTAACCCCAGACTTTTCCGCTTGAGTCCTGTTCAAAGTTTGCACAGGAAGGGCAGTAGTCTTCAACTGGACCCCTGGGCCTACTTTCTGGTTCTAAGCATTCTGGGAAGGGAAAGGGAAGCCCCCAGGCAGTCCTAGAGGATGACTCCCCGACTGCCTATTATTCCTTCTTTTAATAGAATTCATATACAGCTACTTTTGGTTAAATGCATTGAAAGATATATGCCATTTTGTAAGTATTATAGGGGCAACATCACATTTCCTATTTGTGCTCACTTCTCCCTTGCTTTTGGGTAGATCCAAAACATAGCCCTAATGTCACTTCCTATTTCTCCCTGCCAACCTTGTGGGAGCTGGGGATCTCTTGCAATTATAGCTCATCTCTAGACTACAAAGATCAGTTCCCCAGGAGAAAATTACTGATCTGATGGGGGACTCTGTGGCAATACATCCCAGAGGTCTCTCCCTGTCCTGAATCCTGCCCTTCTTGGGCTCTATTCCCCAGAATCTAAATGCATTTCCTAACCTTTTGGCAACTCTTTTCCTCAACCAAACCTCAAACCCAATTCCTTTCTGAATCAAATGGGACTCTACCTTCTTATCCTGTATGATCTGTAATCTACCTGTGCTACTTATTTTAGATCACTAAACTTTCTGTTCTTCCCTGTCTTGATAATTTAGATCTGTTTGGCCAATTATGTCTCTTGGTCTGAGAAATCCACTGATTCGATGGACTGTGCCACTACTATATTTTTGAGTGGGGTGGGGATCTTAGAATGTGCCACTTTGGAAGATAATCTCTTGAAACCCACATAATCAGTACAAATCCAGAGAAGAGTTCATTTTGGCCCAATATAAGCATGCCATACTATACCAGGTTCTTTTAAATACGCAACAGTCAACACAACTTGTGGTCAGCAAAGATTTATGAACAGTGTGATAAATACCTTAGTTTCAGGCAGTAGCTCTGATTTCCTCCTTGAGTCCTTTGCTGTCTTCAATAAATATGCAAAATCTGTTCCTTGCATATGTAATTACACCAAGAGGCATAGTTATCTTCAATGAATTTGGACACACTTCTCATTTTTTAAGGGCACTTCAAGTATGCTATAATGCCTCATAAGCTCTTAGAAGAGTCTTATGTATATATGCAAAAAAAATGAGATGGTAACAATGTGGAGACAATATAATGGACTGTTCCACTTCAGACTACTGGTGGCTGTGGAACATGCCATAAACCCATAGCTGATATGTGGCAAAACCATAGTGCTTTCAAAGAGGGTTGCCTACCCCCAGGTGGCACCTAGAGAGCTCCCACTCTTACAATCGATCTCCTGGGAACCAAGATCCGTTCCCCTGGAGAAAACAATAGTTCTGCAAGTTGTATTCTGTGGAAATATACCTGGTGAGGTCTCTGACCACCCCAAACTTTGTCATTTCCAGGTTCTACCACCAAAATCTCCAAGTATTTCCCAAGGCATAACTGGCAACCATAATTTCAAGAGTTGTTCGAAGGCGGTTTGCTATAGTCTGTCTCCGCATTGCAAACCAGGACTTCCCTGATGGTGTCCCATCCAGATACTAATCAGAGTTCAAGCCTGCATAGTTTCCTGTGGCTGCAGGTAGCCATTCAAGTGGGTAGCCATGTTGGTCTGAAGTAACAAAACAAAAATGGAGCCCAATGGCATCCTTAAGACCAACAAAGATTTATTCAAGGCGTGAGCTTTCGTTCACTTCTTCAGAAAAATGGCACAAGGATCATGAGAGTACAGATATAAGGCAAAAGTCAATTAGTGGCAAATTAGCAAACAGTGTCATATTATCCAAATTATAGAGTATGGCAATTCTTTGCTAAAACAGCTAATCAGTCCTTTTGAGTTCAGTTGTAGTTCACAAAACATTGGGGTAATAAACATGTTAAGGTTAATAATGGGAGACACTTTCCCTGTTATGAAAAGAAATAAGCAAAAGAGACTAGTTGCTTGCCCCATCTGTCTCTACTGAAGCATGGAAGCATCCCCATATGACACAAGGTGCTCAGTTTGTTATTTTGTTTTGAGACCAGAGAGTTAGATTCTGAATTTTGGACTCAGGACAAAATAACACACTAAGCACTAGTCTCTTTTAGTTATTTCTTTTCACATTTGGATGTTATGACTCAGTTTACTCATTTGCCACTAATTTATTTTTGCCTTATATCTGTACTCCTATGATCCTTGTTCCATTTTGTCTGAGGAAGAGTGCCTGCACTCAAAAGCTCATGCCTTGAATAAATCTTTGTTGGTCTTAAAGGTGCTACTGGACTCTATTTTTGTTTAAGTGATTTTACCTATTTATTATGTTTAGACTCCTGTATATTATTATGGTAAGAGCCTCCTGTGGCGCAGAGTGGTAAGGCAGCCACCTGAAAGCTTTGCCCATGAGGCTGGGAGTTCAATCCCAGCAGCCGGCTCAAGGTTGACTCAGCCTTCCATCCTTCTGAGGTCGGTCAAATGAGTACCCAGCTTGCTGGGGGGTAAACGGTAATGACTGGGGAAGGCACTGGCAAACCACCCTGTATTGAGTCCGCCAAGAAAACGCTAGAGGGCGTCACCCCAAGGGTCAGACATGACTCGGTGCTTGCACAGGGGATACCTTTACCTTTACCTTTATATTATTATGGAACATTTTAATTGATTTGAAACAGTATTTTCATTCTGATGAAAATCACCCTGAGCTCTTTAAAAGAGAGATATAAAAATGCAATAATATATAAATAAAAAATAAATTGTGATCTGATTAGGTTGGGCTAGCAAGGACCATCTCAGTCAGGGCTCAGACTATAGGTATAGGGTCACATTTTGGGATTCTTCCAAATGTTAAAAAGAAATCCTTGCAAACAGAACTCTGTCGCATTAAGTGGGGGTGGTGGTGCTGTTGTGCTAGTTTTATGCATGTATGCATGGAAGCTTTATTTAATATGAAAGAGGATTCAAAGCTGATATTCACCCCTCGCAGTCTCAGTGCTGTGTGAACTGGGCATACTATATCAGAGTGGCATTAAAATTACAAATTTGCCGATGAGATTAGGAGGAGGAATATTAAGCTCTGCATTAATTCAATAGTACCGCTATATAAATGTGACCTTCTGAAGTCAAAATCAGTAAAATAAAAAAAGAGTACGTTTTATTCATCACCCAAATCAGTCAATCTTGGAGAAATTAAATCTAATAGAACAGAAGGTGACAGCTCAGAAATGAAGAGGCAAAAATGGCAAGATCCAGGATGATTTATTTTAGGCAGGCTCTACCAAAAACAGACTTTTCATTTGAAGCCCTTGCGCGCTTATCAAAATCTCTTTCTACATATTCACTTTTTTTTTTGCATTCTCTGAAGTTTCATTTTAGTCTCATTATCATTTGTTTCACTGACTTTAACATTCATGTGACAAATGATGATTTGCAACGTTCTTAAATGGATTTGCATCATGCTTGGGGTTCAGATAAGAGCTGCTCTTTAAAATCTAAAATGGAAACCAACAGCTAAGAATCTTATGCCAGAAATCTGGGACCCCAATTTGGATTTTGGATCGCTTTGTACAGTTAGAAATGTCAAGGGGAAGAAGGAGGACAAATTCTCTTTGGAACATGAACACGTTTTTCTCCAAGTTCAACTTGGATACCAGTGATGGAAGATTATTATTTTTAACCTTGGAGATTTTGCTAATAAACACTTGGTAGAGTTTAACCTGTATTTATTTAGGTCATTTTAATGCAAATAGATGTTCAGTCCTGCAAGTGTATGAGGTACTCTCTCAGTTCATTTGTCAATCATCTAGAAATCTTGGTCATCCTCACATCTCAATAACAGCAGAAATGTAGCTCTGTGGGGCAGCAGGAGATAAATAAGTAACTGGAACTTTAGCTAAAAAAATGTTTGTATCTTTTTACTCTTGAACAAAAGGCTGAACATGCAACTCTGCTACACACAGGAAATCTACAAAACGGTTTTGTTGTTTTTATTGCTCAGTTCATCAAAGTAAGCACATCAGAAACAATTTTAAAAGCCCTCCCGCTATAGAGCCAGCTTTGTGTAGTGGTTAGGCGTGTCAACGTCTAATCTGGCGAGCCAGGTTTGATTCTCCCACATGCAGCCAGCTGGGTGACCTTGGGCTCGCCACAGCACTGCAAAAGCTCTTCTGATTGAGCAGTAATATCAGGGCTCCCCCAGGAATGCAGTGGGCGCTAGCGGCAGGCCCCCCATGACAGCGTTGCCACCACCTTACCTGGTGCTCCTGCTGGCTGTGGGGCCAATGACAACTTTGTTGTGCCATTTCAGAACAACATGGCTACCCACTAGAATCTAAATTAGAACAAGCCATAGCTTCAAGCCTACTTGCTGTACTCTCCCCAACTTAATTTGTAGGAAGAGAGATGAGAAAGCATTACCAGATATGGCTGGGCAAATGGCAGGAGCCCAGAACAAAACATGGAGGAGTTCCATTAGCAACAGCATAACATCCGTTCTGGAAGAAATGAGGAAGTGATGCCACACCTCTCTAGGAATTTCTGGAAACTCTATGAAAACTGTTAAAATAGAGAACTCACAACTATTTCCCCCCCACAGACAAAAGTGAAAATAAAAATTCAATCCCTTCTTTCAGGTAAACATGGAATTCAGTAACCTGGGTCAGAATTCAAATCAATATTCCACAGGTAAAACCAGTTAAGAAGTTCTAATCTTTTTCTTCCATGTTGCTGATATTTAGGATCCATTCTGTTGGACAGATTGCTGCCCTTGAGAGAGGGAAATGTGTAATAAGTCATCTACCAATGCTGCTTATGTCTTCAGAAACTTCTGTATCCATAAATATAATGTTATAGTATACCGCTCACCTTCACCTCTTCAGCCAAAGGAAATGTATTCTGATGTAATGCAATGCATTGAGAGAACACTTATGCCCATCATTTTATGGAGATGGATGGTTGCCCAAGAAATATCTTACCTCATGATAGGATGGTGGGATGTCTCCTTCCTTTTAACTCCATTGTTTCATGTCTTCTTGTTAAAACAGGCATGCATTTAAGAAAGTTTACTGGGATCTTTGTTTGCCCAGATGCAACCTATTACATCTTATTGGTTTTGACACTCCATCATTTAATAATATATATATTTTAAATCAGTGCATGATAAGTTCTATGTGGAACATTCATAAAGGCTGCAACAGTTCTCTTCACTTTGAAAGATTCAAATCATAACCTTTGCTTCCATTCTGAATCACAAAATGATGCTTGCCTATGAATGCTTCTGGGAAACAAATTGTACAATGGAAGTACTTCAATAGAAACCTTCTAGAGCGTTTGCTGGCAGGGGCTCATGGGAATTGTAGTCCACGCACATCTGGTGGACCACAGGTTGACTACCCCTGTTCTAGAGGAATGATATGATGTGGATCAGTCCCAAAACTCATTGGTAGATTATATACATTCTAGAACTGAGGTTAACTATAGCACCATTTTATAGGTAAATCTCCTAAATTGCAGAATTATTTAATTTTTTTAATCTAACCATCTGATACACACAGAAGAACACAATGAGATTGTTCTGTTGAATTCTCCCTCCCTACTTCCTCTGCCACATAACCTATGTCATTTGCCTAAATTCTCATAACAAATCACAGGAGATTTTAACACAGAGATGGTTCACAGTAGCTTCATGTACATACACTTCATATTTGGGAACCATTACCGCTATTAACAATATTCAAGTTGGAATGTTCAAAATATGACATCTCCCCAATCTGAAAATATGAGCCCATATCTGAGGGGAGCCCACAGCCTTAAGACTTTTTGTGTTCGGTTCCACAAAAGGCAGATAAGTCTTTCTCCAAACAAGCCTACAATTCACTAGACTCCCCTACCAACCCTTTTGCTTCTCCTAAACATACCTAGATGCAAAGCAACAATAAGAGTATTAAAGTATCTTCCTTTAGCTCCCCCTCACTGTAGCTCCCCCTCACTGGCAGTCTTCAAGCAAAGGTTGGATACACAATTTTCTTGGATGCTTTAGGACGCTTTGGGCTGATCCTGCGTTGAGCAGGGGGTTGGACTAGATGGCCTGTGTGGCCCCTTCCAACTCTATGATTCTAAGATTCTATTCCTCTACTATTTTAAATCAATATGTGTTCAATTTCTCCTTTAGACCAGTGGTTCTCAGCAGGCAGGCTGGCCTCAATGGTGGGACACAGCCTCAATGGTGGGACACAGAATTAGTCTAGGTGGAATGTAGTTTTTTCATAACAGTGACTAACAATTCACCCTCTCTCAGTCCCCATGTCCACTTCCATGTGTGATTTACTGACTCCTGATAACCTACCTGTATGACTTTATGATATGCTACAATTTACCTTGGACACTCAAATGTCTCCTGATCCCCAACCCCGTTCTTCTAGTCTATCAGTAAGTATTTCTGATGTCATGCTGCCTGCCTGCCTGCCCTACCTACCAGGGATTATTAACTGTATTTCTCCATCTCCCCCAATTGTACAATTACCAGCAGCTACATCACAGACCCCAGAGAGGAATGTGGGTGTGTCCTGAACTCTCTCTGTGCACATAAAAATAAACGTCTTGTTGCCTTCATCATTTATCTTTGTCCGAAGTTCTTCCGAACGACGGAAAGGGAGGTTGAATTTTTGTGACAGAAACCTTTACAATCCAGGATTTTAGTGCCACATATAAATTCCCAATGTACATATCAATCACATTCCAAGAAAGTACTCTCTTGACAATCCAAATGGGTTTTTACAAACTGCACTGACAGCCAGGAGGTTCACAGCACTGGGCCAAAACACTCCACTTGGTTCTCTTGCATGCAGTGGACTTATTTTTCTTTTCGTTTCTGTGCATGTACAGAATAAAAATAAGAAGCTTACAAAAGCACATTGGCATTCCTAGTACTAGACAAGTGGCTTCATACTCTTCATGTTTGGCCAGTTACTTTAAGTCCTACCCACAGAAATGGCCATTAGCCAGCAATGGAGAAGAAGAATGTGAGTTCCCTTTCTCTTATTAGTTCAACCTTTCATATAAGGACTGGGAGGGAGGGCAGCATTAGTAAATATGGAATTAAATATGTCAGAATTGTTATAGGATTACTGGCTAGACCTGAGAAATTATCCCAGAAAAGGTTCGGTATTGTATCCAGATTTGCATTGTAATGACATTCACAACATTAATATTTTTGAGCTTGATAGTTTATGAAACTGCCTGGAGACTGGAGTGTTACAGTTTGGCCTTGGGGACAATTTTATTATTGATGAGCTGCTTGTCCAGACAAATCTATGAGGAAATGTTCCAGGAAACGGGGTGGGGTGGAATAGCTAGGCATCAGGGATGCCTTCGATGTAGTTTAGCATGCCTTACTCCCATGGAGGAGATCAACTGTGCCTATTTCATTGATGGGTCTGTTCTCAGCTACAGAAGGAGATCTACTGAGGATATTAACAGTCATGTCGAGCAGGGGGGGAGAGGAAATCCAGCTGAGTAATATTTCCCCATGGGTCTACTATTTGTCACTAACTTCATTATTGACTGGGGAAAGGGTAGGATTTAGTTCAGAAAATCATAGCATTAATTAAATACTGTGCACGGAAAAAGAGAAAGATCAGCAAAGAAGGAGAGGCTGAAAAAAGAAAGAACAATCAAGTTTGCATTTTGCAAGTAACTAATACATTTAAAAAACAATAGACCCTCAAATCAAAGAGGAATCTCCAGTTAGGACAGCAGGAAATGAACTGGAAGAAATAAGTATGGAGGTGGATAAAAAGATCTACTGATAGATCATGGTTGCTACATTACACTGAGAATACAAAGCTGGATAATGAGATATCTCCCATAGCTACATAATGTTGCTTGGGCTTACTGAAGGTTCGGGGAGGGTATTTTTCACACATTACAATCACTTGCCAAACCAGGATATTTATGGATAGCTTCTAATTCACCCATTCCAACTCATTGGCTTGCTTGAACACAATAAAGATTTGTAATTTGAAACACAGTAATGAAATATTGTACCTAAGAGAATTTCTCAACAAGTCAAATAAGCTGGGCATGATTAAGTTCCACCGAAACTAAAAGAACAAGTTAACCACAGCTACCTTCCCCTTTACTTTCAATAGATGTTAATCATGGTCATCATCAGCGGTAAGGCAAAGATGGCACAACGAGTTATCAGTATTGCTTTGCAAAATTAAGTGGGGTGCATCCATCCATCCTCCAAGGAGGCTTCCTCCATCCAAAGCTTAGACTTAAGTTAAAGAAGGATAAACAAAGAGTGAGGAAAAGGGGAAGATTGACTCCATGAGAGTTTGGAAACTGGAGTCCCAGGGGCTACAGAGAGGGTCCCATTTAGTTAAACTCAGAAGCACAGAGGAACAGAGTTTGTGGTACCTCACAATATGCAACCCTTCTGCTTCCTGTATTCAGTGGGCTGGCAAAATCAGAGGGGCGATTTGGCTTCTTGTTTAATGTCAAACTTCCCAGAATGAATTAAATCTAAAGATTGCAAGAGATTCTTTGGTGTGTTCAAACAAGCGGGTATACTGTGGGACTTAATGTGGTACACAGGTTAATAGGCTGGATTAGACTCTGGGAGACCTGGGCTCAAATTTGCAATCAACCATCTAGCTCACTTAGAGTTGCCAATTCCAGGTTGGGAAATAACCTGGAGATTTTGGGGGGTGGAGCCTGAGGAAGACAGGGTTTTAGGAGGGGAAGGACTTCCAAGGTAGCCATTTTCTCCAGGTGAACTAATCTCTGTCGCATGGAGAACAGTTGTACTCCTACGATATCTCCAGACACCACCTAAATGTTGGCAATCCTCAATTCACTAGATGACCCTGGGGCAGTTACACTCAGAGTAACCTACCACAAAGTGTGGTAGTGAGAAGAAAGTGACGGAGGCGAGAAGATTGTACTTAGACTTGAGCTTCTTGAAGGGAAGGGTCATATGAAAATGTGATGCAAAGAAATATTAGTCTTGGATTGTTAAATCTTGGCTTTGAATCCCTGTTTTTGCTAGTCATATTCTCTTAGTTTAATCTATTTTTCAGAATGGTTGTAAGGGAAGAAATGGGATAGTCCCCCATATGTAACATACCCTTTGGAGGACAGAACTGCAGAATCAATAAACTGCAAGTATTTATGGGCTGTATCATAGAGTACTTTGGCTAATACAAACCTTCAATGTGTATTTGGACATCTGACAAATGGAACATCCAGTGAAATTATAAAGATTTCTTCAGTGGACACTGCTCATTCCTTGAGAACACTGCTGTTAAGCATTCTACTCATACCCCAATGTAAGCTATTTACTTAATTTACAAATTAAGCAATTTACTCATACCCCAGTTCCCTGTAGGTATAAATATGGAATATAAGACCACTCCCCCGGCTCTCAACCAAGGATAATACAACCATACACATTCTGGAGGAAAAAAATATGTTTTATTTTGGTAAGGTAAAATCCATTCATAATAATTTATTGCTAATAATTTAATAAAATATTTGTTAATGCTGCAAAGAACAGTGGAAATACTTTTTGTTTAATACCAAATAAGGCTTTCTGTCCCAGGAAAAATATGGTGAAATCAGCCAAACCCCTAAGAGAAGGACAGATCCTTTCTCAGGCAAAATCAGTAAACTAAATGGGTGTGTCTCCAAGTCTCTTTCTTTAATTAAATAATGTTGATACCAAAGAGATGCTGATTGGTTTGTAAACTGAACCTTCAGTACAGGAAGAATTCCACAGGGCCTTTAATAGGAAGACAAAAAAAAAGGGAAAAAAAAGGAAATGATAAATGAAGTCTCAAAGATGAAGTTGCATGCATGACTGGTAGCAGAGACACAAAATGCTATTTGCATTACAGATGCTTTGTACTCCAAGACTGAATTAAAAATATTTAACCAGAAACAATAATAACTGATTGAAATAAGTATAACCATGCCCTTAATACCTTCTCTCTCTCATCTAAAACATTTCATTTTAAAAGGGGGGAAAGTCCCTGGGACAATTGCATCAGTTGGGGGGGGGGTGAAATAATTAGGAAAGAACTGAGTGCCAAAGGTAAACAAGATAAATTGATAAGAATCTACAGAATTATATTAGAGTATCTTCCTTGTTATAGTCAGAATCCGCTCGGCTGCTGCAAAGGAAATCTGGCTGTATTCCACATACACTATAATGTTTTAGCAATTTGTGGTGAGTTGCTGGGGAACTGGTGTAGTCAAGAGACGGGGCTGGCAGTAATGAATTCAAATCTCATATCTGCCAAAAACTGACCAGAAAGCTTCAGGCAAACCCGCCTCTCGTAGGTTCCCCCTCCCCATCCCAAACAGACACCTCTTACAGAGTTGTTGGAAGGCCCGCAAGATAACCTGCATCAAATCTTTACAGAATGCTAAAGATTATTAGAAATTGATGATTAGTAGCCAGAAACCAAACTAATTTAACTTGATTGCATTTTGCCCGGATGAACACAAAATGGGGAAACATTTGAGACTATTCAGCTTTAAAAGTCAGCAGTGGAATGCAGGACAAAACAGCAGTTATAGTTTCTACGAAGAATGAAACAAGAAACATTGTATGACACAGTTTTAGAGTGTGGTAATGTCGGTCCAGTAGCATCTTACAGACCTATAAGGTTTTCAGGGTGTAAGCTTTCAAGAGACAAAGCTCACTCGAGCTTTTAAACTCACAGGCTTATGTCTAAGGCAGGGGTGGGCAAACTGTGGCCCTCCAGATGTCCATGGACTACAATCCCCATGAGGGGCTCATGGGAACTGTAGTCCATGGACATCGGGAGTACCACAGTTTGCCCATCCCTCGTCTAAGGTGTTTCTCGACTCAGTTTACCTGAATGGAATATATTTGCCAGCCTATTCAATTTAAATCTCGAGTCTAACATGGAGGATTTCAATATGATCCTGACATGTCCACGGGCCTGTGTAAATATTATAGCAAGCTCCATGTGGTGAAGATCACCATACAGCTTTTGACATCTCTACACAACATTTCTTTCTCAAAGCTGAGACAATGTGACAAGAGTTACCTCATTTGAGATGGACTAGCTGTCATGTTGAGCCATTTGAAATGGCCACTGCAAGGAGGTCGTAATTTCTAAATTAAACTTCATCTTACTGTTGTAAAAGTTTGCCTCCTTGGCACCTATGTCCTCGGTCTCTCTGAAGGTTAATCAGGGCTGAGTTATTAAGGCAAGGGTTGAAGATGGGGAAATTCGGGACGTGCTTGGGAATAATGTAAAAGAATGCAGACAGATCTCTCCAGATAACTGAAGGAGAAGGAAGAAACCAAGATAAATGAGAGTTTCTGCAAAACACTTAACATTCTGGAATAAGCAGAGCTATTAGGTATGCTTTATTAACCATGGTGATCAAATAAGGACTAATTCAAACATTCTGGATTGAAAGCAAAGCTGTAGCCTTTCTTCATCTAAATCAAACCGTTGAACATGTCTGTCCGTTGCTGTTGGGGGAATCAAGATTGACACCTTCTCTCCACTCATGTTGTTGAGATGTGACAATTGGCTGCACAGGAAGAATCCCGCCTCCCCCCCCCCCCCCCCAGTCTAACACGAAAGGACATTTACCAGTACTGTATTGTTGATTGTAAAGGCTGCTCTCATCTTGGTATCCCTACAATTGTGCCTATCTGCAACACAGTGTTGTCAACTCTGGATCCAGAAATACCTGGAGATTAGAAGGCAGATCTGGGGAAGGTGGGCTTTAGGGAACGACCTCAGTAGAGTATAATATTATACAATCCAACTTCCAAAGCCATTTTCTCCAGAGGCAGAATGAAATTTCTAAATAAATAAATAAGCTATTCAAGTAGTTTAGAAATCAGTGGTCATTCTGGAGGATCTCCAGCTCCCACCCTGGAGACTGGCAATTCTGCTGCAGCATAGGTAAACAGGGAATCTCCAAGATTGCACAGATATACGGTAAAAGAATCCTTAATACCGATGCTAATAGTACAGGAATCGTTTATCAAACTGTCTGAACGAAGGCATAATCATGTTCATTATGTTAATTAAAGATCTACATCAACAATGGCAATAAAACTTAGTCCATCTGTAGTTCATCATTCAGTTATAGGATTAGGAACTCAACTGCTGAGAATTCATGTCGCTCTGAAACAGCTGTGGTTGTAGCAAGCTAGTTGCAAGGTATCCAAGAGCTGTCACCTAACCCTAGTTGCTTGCAGTGGGACAGAAATGTAGCAATTCCCTTTTATCGCATCACATGACCACATTCCTGCTAAGATCTTATAAAGAAATATAAAAGGCCAGAAAAGCATGCAAGGACCTGCTGGCAAATGTGCATAATTTCATAAATATTGGGAAAGTCTGGTTTGGATGGCACATAAAATAGGCTAAATGTAATGTAAGAATACCCTGCAGAACTGTTTGTTTGGCACAATCCTATTGCTGAGGAAATTAAAAAAAATGAGATTAAAAAAATGAAAGTGTTACCATGATTAAAGCTTGCAGATCTTTGGGTGTATGAAGTCATCAACATGATAAATGGAGAGACACCACTATTTTATGAAAAGATCCGAGGTTAGAAAGATTATGAAAGAGGTTGAAGTCTCTTTCCTATTAAAGTGGTTTTAAAAGATAAGTCACTCTAACATGATTCACCCCCCGCCCCTGAGTCAGAAGAACTGGTTCTATGGACAGCTCTCCACCCACCTGTTATGATCTACTACAAATGTATATTGGTTCTAAACCCCTATTGGGACTCCCTGCCCAGCATTCTGGGAAACGTCGACTTTTGAACTGCCAAGAGTTTTCTGTTTGACATGTCTGTTCTCCTTCATGACCTCTGTAGGTTTACCATTCAACTTCACTGACTATTATTAAACTAGACCAAGGCTATACAGTGCTTCCAGTCCAGCCTCATGATGACCGTTTATGCACTGGGAACTTCACTGCCCCACCCTTCTGTCAGGAGCAAAGAATGGGGGAGGATGAGGTGCACCAGGCCATATGCTTCCCCATGTGGGTGCAGGAAGAGGTGAGGCAACCTGCCAGGACAAAAACTCCAGCTTGCAGCTCGGCATGAAACCTCCAGTGCATAAACGGTCGATGAGAAGCCAAACACATGAAACAGTGGACACTTCTGTTTTCTGTTGCAAAATGCTGTGGAAATATTTATGAGCAATGGACATAGATGCTGGAAGGAAAGGATATGGTTTCTATGCATGTGGATCCTGTTTTTAACTTTTTGCTCCTGTAGATTGCGCTATAAGCACTAAAAGTAGAAGAAGCAAAAACATTTTTACAGGATATATGGCAGTTGGTGTTTTTAGAACTTTTTTTGCCATAAAAACAACAATTCTAAACTTTGAAGATATATGGGTCACCCCACTGTCTTCATATATGAAATAACCCAAATTCTGAAAGGTCTATCACTGAAATATGACCCAGTGAATGGTCTTTTGAAATCCAGAATAGGCTCAGAGCTAAGCCTGAGCCAAAAGTTATCAAGAAGGTAAAAATCCTCAAACAGAAGGTGGCTTCCCCATCTCATTTTCATGTGGATCCAGTGGGAGAAACCGAGCTGTTCAGGTGAACCCTAGACACAATACAGCTAAAACAGTCACGCTATTCAAAAGCAGAGATGCCTCATTATTTACTTGTCCAACCTATGAATACATATGGTACGACACATATTTAGAATACCACAGGAGAACATCGGTTTTCAAAAATTAGTCTGTGAAATGGTGTCTCTCACAGAGTGAGCTCTTTGAGGTACTTCAATGATTTTCAAACTGTTCTAGGATACCCAAGAGTTCCCAAAAGTCTCAAAGACCAGTAATGACACAGATGTTTTCCTTAATGACAAATGATCTACAAATATTAATGGAAAGGTTCAAGGACAGTTAGAGAGTCTTCTAAGGCAACAGTAGACTAGATTTACTTTAACCCTAGATTTCACATACTCTGTCATAGACTCATAAAAAAAATTAAAATCATGAATCAGAGGTGCTCTTTACCAGCAGCACCTCAACCTTTCATCTTCACTTCAAAACTGCAAATAAATTATTCCTTCATCTCTCAGTGAAACAAAAGAGGGAGAAGAACATTAAAATGACAATGATTGTTTAGTATACATATTGGATAGCAAGTTCCCTCCCCCCACACACACAGACATCCACACACGGCTGCACAGCGTCGATTTTGCTGGGATGTTAGATTTGTCTGGAAACAACTTTGATGTACATACCTTGGAAGGGGAACATTTCTGATCGTCGTCGTTTGGACAGTCACTTTACAACCTGTGCAAAAGCCCCTTTCTTGTGAACAGAAGCTGATGTTTCCCTTGTTTTAATTACTGCCTCTCTTTATCAGCACTTTATGGCCACAGCAGGTTTGTAACCTGGGGCATATTTTTTGTGAAAAATGAAGTGATTCAGATTCCAGGCAGACACATAAGAGGGTGTGACTGATAGGGCAGAGTTTAGGAATGACACCAGGCATTTCAAGAGTTGCAGTTTGACCTAAAGAACAGCGAGTGGAAGGAAATCAGGCACCGATGGGATTTTGTGAACCTTTTTGCAAGCACTTGTGCAGGAAATCACACAATACTATAATCAATACATTCTAACATGTTTCCCATGTAAAAGGCAATGCAAGGCATCTTGTGCTGCAAAACAAGGACACTTTGGCTTTAATTTCATTGTTTTTGCGCACTGTACTACTGTCAGGCGTACTTCCATGAGCCTCCTGTTTGCTTAGGGTTTCCTTGAATCCAGCTTATAGTGATTTGCAGCCCAACACAGGAGATGTAAGGACCCTGCCCAGACTCCTCCTTTTGCCTCCCCTAATGGCACTGAGAAAAAAAAAAAAAAAAAAAACCTCCGTTGGCTAAGTAGGGATGGCTGTCAACACTAAGTTCACTTCATGAGTCTACAAGCAGGCCACCCGTTGTAGGCCTCTGGGTCCCCAGGCCATTGCTGGAGGAACAAAGTGATGGGTCTGAAAAATGGGGTGCCATGGAGCAAGACAGTCAGTCTGTATGCCACTCAAGAATCCTACAAAGACATCACATGCCTAATGACCTCATGCACAACACAACAGATGTAAGGACCCTGGCTGGACTCCTCCTTCTGGCCCCCCAATGGCATCGAGATGCCGTTGACTGCCTCCTTGCTTTATGCCAATAAAAGGTTACTGACTGACTGCCTCCTTGCTGCCTCACCTACCTCTTGGGCCACAAACCACCATGTTAGGCGAGTCCCAGCTGTGCTTGTCTTTAATTCATCTAAAGCTTTTAAAAAGGCATCACCATTTCATGGCATTCCATTTGGGTAAAACACCCTTTGAAACACAGATCAAAGAACATCTCAAGATGCTGCTTCATAAACCCATAATTTCCAGTTCAGATATAATGTCAAAATTCAAAATCTATTTCTGGGATCCAGGGACTGATTTGGGAGAGAACATCTGAGATATGAACCAAAGCCAGTTCTCGACGTATGGCATTAATACTATTGCTTTGTCATTAAAATGGACTTTCTTGGTTCATACTAAATAAAGCATCATTTTAATTCTTCCATATGATTTTTTCTTGTCTTTGTCTTTCCCTCCAGTTTTCTTAATATAAATTGGCTAAGCTTGGTAATATCAAGACATATGAACAGCTGTCTATTTGTTCTCTGGTATGGGGAGACCATATGGTGACACAACTGCAGATTCTGACCACGGAGCACGAGGGATTTGGCTCTGGGATCGCTGCAAACTTGGCGGGCACAAACAACCTTTAAAAGTACTGTACGTCATGAAGCAAAATAAAGTCACAGGATAATATCCATTGGTTACTTCAAATATTTGATTAATTTGAACAACTGCTCTATTTAGGTTGTCATTGCTTAGGTGGAAAATGACCTCAAGGTGACCTTAAACTTCAGTACAACACATAGCAAAATATCAAGCTGCATACACAAGCAATGCATTTGGTTCATACAAAACTGAACCAAACAATTCTTTCATAGAGACATTTTGATCTTGAACATATGGGAAAATGAAAGCTGGTAGGTATAATCAAACTTCTCCATGATGACAACTCCTATATAGAGCTTTCTTCCAAGGTAGGCACAGCTCTCCTGTGATTTTTAGAAGACTAGCAATGATTTCCATTGTTACCACTGTGTACGAAATGGATCTGGATTTAAAACTGCACTGGGAGCCAATCTAGTTAAAAAGTGATGTCATACACTTCCTGATGAACTGCAATACAGAAATCCTCAAATAGCACAACACTCAAGCAATGTCAACCAGCTGGTGATCCCTGGCCTCAAAGAAACACGTTTCACCTCCGCCTCGTTCTCTGTCCTGGCCCCCACTTGGGGGAATGAGCTCCCAGAGGAGATCCGGGCCTTGACAGTGCTAATGCAGTTCCACAGGGCCTGCAAAACAGAGCTCCTCTGCCAAGTATTTGGTTGAGGCCAGTGAACTAACAGCATCTATTGGGTGGTCCAGAACCCCCTTCCAGTCAGATATGCTAGACACATTTTGGGGCAATCCCGACCTGACCAGTCTGTGGTCAGAATGTTAAGAGTTAAATAATGAATAAATACATTTTCAATGCTGTTGATGTTATTGTTGAGAGATGCCGTTACTGCAGGTATGTTGTATCTGTTATATTTTGATTCCATGTTCCATCTAAACTTCCCTGAGCCGCAAGGAAGGGAGGCACAAAAATGTAATAAATAAATAAATAAATAGATAATATAATGTTAAACATCTGTTTCTGTCAGCCTTGGTGGCTAATACAAAAAAAATTGTTCCATAGAGACTTCATATCCAACACATTGAACTCAAAATAATAATAATCTTCTCTGGATTGAGGTCTACATATGCTGTGTAACTGATGGTTTTCATGACCCTTATGACATTTTAATGGCAGTATCACTTTGCTATTAAATTATTATTTTAAATGGATCATCTTGAGATTTTGTGGTAGACAAAGCAGAATGTGACTATGAGAGCCAATTCAAAGATTCAAACACTGTAGTCCTCAACAGAACTGCCAGAGAATCTGGAGATGGAAATTCACAACAATAACAGTTCAAAGTTGCCTTCTTCTGAACCATCGTCCACAAAGTAAATGCATGACCACAAACAAGCACCCTTGTAGCATCCAAGAACGACGGTTTCTTCTTGAAAGAAAAACACAGGCGTTATCCTTTGAACCTAGCACCCACTACATGAAACTGAGCAGGACTGTTCCATAAAATACGACCGTGAGAAACAACCTAAATAAAATACAGTATATGCAGCAATAGATCCATGTGGAGCCACTCAGAAGCACAATGGAAGCGAGAAATCAAAAGCGAGAAATTCATTTTATAGAATTTTGATTGGGAAAAGATAACAGAATGATGCTCCTTGCAGTAGATAATTTTACAATGAGATTCTCCAAACCATGATTACCAAGACAAGTTATACCACACATGCCAGTCAAAGCGGCTAGTCATTCTGTAGGGCCAAGTACTTTAGTTGATAGTCACAGTTCATAATCCCACCAGGATAAACACACACACACACACACACACTAATTTTCAATTACTGACAACATCCCCCACTGATAAGCAACCGTTAGAATATTAATGCAAACCTCTTTGCTAGATTCCTCAATTTTCATTATATAACAGAATATTTAAAATATTTGCATAATAATAAGTTAATTAATGTTGTTAATGTTTTTGCTAAAGAGAAAGATTTCAAATTCCACTAGTAAATATACTCCATGTTTCTCCTTGTATAGATTCTAGGGATTATCAGGGAGCTGTTGGAAAAACAAGCAATTAATAGGATATTGGTATGCTGGCAGGTAGCTATAATTATCTTTTCTTCCCCCCATTGCAGAATACATTTGAGAACCATTTAACAGCAAAAAAGATGGATGGTGTCACACATTTGTATCACCACACAGACACAGCAGTAGCTGAGGAAGACAGGTTGGTAGACATTTGCATATCAACAGAGAAGATAAAAGGGAAAAAAACTGTTTAATACAGCGACTTACATCATGGCCTACAAGTTCAGTCTGCGTGGATTTATCTACTTGAGAAGCAAGAGTCCTCTGTAAATGCTGGGCTTTCTCCTGAAAAACAAAACAAAAATATGACACACTCCAGGTCAGTTGTGCTTGTTCACACAGGTTGTTCAGCTACTAGTGTCCCCATAATAAGAGCAAACTATCAAACAGCAGCAGCTTTTGGGAAACGGTTGCTGTTATACCTTTCTGAAAGGGAGATTCATTTTCCTGGTGCTCTTATCTGGCTGGTCCATTTACTAGACCATCATTGAGGTCATTTACTGAAGTGTGTGTAATTCAGCTGAGCTGAGGAAACGCTACAATGGCGTAATACACAGAGGACCTATTTTCAAGAAAACAAATTTAAGACTTGAGCACGGTTGTGTGTGTGTGTTTTTTATCAATTCACTTTCTCTATAGAAGGTACAAGAACTTTCTACACTAAGGCCATTTGCTATGGAATGGGAAGACGTATGAACACTGAGTTTCCATTTGTTCAGTTGTGGAAATACAACAAAAAGCCCTCTTAAGACTACAAAGGATGAACAATTTGAGTGAAATATATGATTCTGCAGTGGAGAAGGAAGGAAACACAGAGAAGTTCAAATTTCGTTACCATCTTGGTTCTATTTCTCCACGTCTTGCTTTACCCAGGTTTTGTTCTACATTCCCCACTCTCTGGTTTTCAGGTTTGATTAATCTTTTCTTGCAACATTTGCGTTATGACTTTAAGCAATCTAAGTCCCATTGACAACTTCCAAAGAATTTGTATCAGATCCCCATCACTCATCATATGTTAATTGTTTAATATTTATTTTGAAAGTTTCCCATTAAATGTGCAAAATGTTTTGCTATGTCCTCATGTTCTTGAGTAGAGATGAGTGTTTCCTTGTAATGTTACAAAATCACCATGACTTTGAGTTAGGATTAGGTTTATATGAGATCAGAGCATCATAAGTCATATTTCATTTATGATCTGTAAAACATGGACAACAGATGTCTCCATAGCACATCAGGGGAAAAAAGGTGTATTAGTTTCCTAAGGATATTCTTGATTCCATGAGTGTTGCCACTGGGGATGGACATAAACTAATTTATGACCTTAAATCCCTCACAAATTTGCATGGCTCTTCCCCCCTACTGAACACAGGTTCAGAGAAGCTTGATCATTTCCTGGTCCTTTTATCCAGTTGGGTTTAAATGGCTGCCAGCCATTTTGGTCTCACAGCAGACAGGCACGTCATTTCAGAGAATGATTTGCTCTATCCCACTTGGATGTGGGAGCAAAATGGATCCCTAAAATGGCTGGCATCCATTTTGGCGCTAAATTTCAATTCCCTCTGCTTCTAAGAGAAAGAAGCAAAGCAAACTGACCAAAATCCAGCCAGTTTGTTTGGGGGCTTCTTGATCTTTTGGGTTCAGATGTTCTGTTAAGGGACACCCAAATATCTAAAGTGAACCAGAATGTTCTTGTTTGTGTCCATCTCTAGTTGCCACCTCCAGCACCTATTTACCTAACAGCCTTCTGTTGAGCTAAGTGCCCACAAATGTTTCCAAACCACCTTCCAGCATGAGCAGAAGTGTCAGAGCAACTTTGTCCTCACATTTTCCCCTCCTCAAATTAGAGCAATTCCTTCCCTCCATCTAATTATTCGTTCCTGTCAAGTCTCCATTATATTCTAGTCCATTATAATCTGTCATAGGGAATTCATTTGAGTCAAGTGTAGGTACAAGAAGAGAACTAGTACAAGACAAAGGAAGTGGAAGGGTGAGATCACCCTGCTTGGCAAAGTGGACAGATCTCCCACTGTAGCAGAAGACTTCTTGCACTGAACATTGTCACAGTCACAGTCCCTCCCCTAAATAACAGTAATAGATTAGACTTGCATATTTCCTCCTCAGGACAGCTGCCATGACTTGAATGCTTTGAGGCTTAGCATATAAAAGATCAGATAAATAGCCAGAGGAAACAAGGATTTGGAATGCATAGAGAGTAGTAATAGTGGGAGCATTGTTAATATTTTGTATACAAATTACAATTTTGCATATGAATTTTAAACAACAGCAGCAAAAATGACAATACTGAAGGTCAGTACTGAAGAGCCAGCCCTGAAGGAAGAAGAGGTATTTGTTGCCTATGGAAAACCACATATAGACCAAGGTCAGAATAAAGAGCAGAGACAACAACAGCACTGTCTTTAATTTCAGATACCTTCACAGCTGTTTTCTTGTAGTGCATTCAGTGACTGATGAACTATCTTCCATGAAGAACTGCCAGACACAACCATTATATTTTTAAGATTACATTTGATCTTTAGATTACAAAACTCCTTTATTACAAACCTGTTATGTGCCCTTTCATATGACTGTAAGGTAAAGGTAAAGGTATCCCCTGTGCAAGCACCGAGTCATGTCTGACCCTTGGGGTGACGCCCTCTAGCATTTTCATGGCAGACTCAATACGGGATGGTTTGCCAGTGCCTTCCCCAGTCATTACCGTTTACCCCCCAGCAAGCTGGGTACTCATTTTATCGACCTCGGAAGGATGGAAGGCCGAGTCGACCTTGAGCCGGCTGTTGGGATTGAACTCCCAGCCTCACGGGCAAAGCTTTCAGACGGCTGCCTTACCACTCTGCGCCACAAGAGGCTCTTATGACTGTACTGTGACAGAAAAAAATTCAGAAAATCAGATTGTCGTAGATTATGTGGAGACACATAATCTGTGATAATTGGATCTTTGCTAGAGGCATGCACACCTTTGCACCAATCTGAACTGGGAACCCGTTTGGCTGCAACTTTTCTTAAAAGGAGAAGAGCAATCCAGAGATCCCCGACATCACATCTACGTTTCTCTCTTAAAGCAAGTTCAGAGGGAGTTTGGTTTTAGCTTCTGAAAGCTTTGTGGGGTCCCACGGCAGTGGTGGTTGAAAAATCTGTGCACAGGTTTGCAGTGAATCAAAATAAAAAGGTACTTCTCGCCAAAGCCCCCGCTCAACGATGATCAATGCAGGCTCATTCTCCCCAAAAATGCTGCTTCAGGATATAAGGGAAGACGTTTTTATTTGGCCCTGGATTTAATGGCCCTGGTTGGGCTGGGAATTCTTTGGGCACTATATTCTCTCTCGTGTCATATATTTTAAATTGTATTTTAAAAATTGTATATGTTTTGCTCCAAGCGTTCAATCTCATTTTGCTCTCCCTTGTTCCTAATGGTAGGCTTGCTGATGGCACGGCGAAGTACTGTAACGACAAGGTGCCAGCGTGTTGCTTGTGCACTGTTAGAGCACTGAGTCAATAGGATTAACCCGCTCTGCCTTATAGGCAGTTGCAGCTTTGCATGACGCAGTCAATTCTTCCCCCGCTATTTATACACGGGGTAATAATTCTTTAACTCAATCTGATTTCCTTTAACAACTCGCACAAAAAGAACACTCAGGATTGGCCCAGCCTGCTTTTTCACTTGATCCTGCCCAGTTCCAATTTTTACTAGAGCTTCATTCCCAATGAGATTTGCTCATTCCGTTTCCTTGATACCAAGCCGACTCTTTTGAATACTGCAGGGGGAACGCTCCTCCTATTTCACTGATGAAAGAGATGGCTGCTTCCAGTCTCAGGTATTTATGCCCCAGAAGTCTCTCCTAGAATGTGATGTATTAAGGAGCACATACCACACACGTACCAAAAAATAAATCAGAAAAAGGGTCCGCTTTAATAAACTACTTTCATCCCGTGCCAGAACACAGCCTTTGTTCATATATGGCAGGGGAAGTCAAACTGTGGCCCTCCAGATGTCCATGGACTACAATTCCCATGAGCTCCTGCCAGAAAACGCTGGCAGGGGCTCATGGGAATTGTAGTCCATGACCATCTGGAGGGCTGCAGTTTGACTACCCCTGATATATGGGCACAACACAAAGCACAAGGGAGAAAACTAGACTTTGAGACTTTGCGGGAGACTTTGAGCCCTTTTCTGCATTACCAGCCATCTAGTCTGGTGGCCATCTTGTCTCAAAGCAGGGCCTCTGGAGATGCCTGTATGTGCTCAGGTAGGTTCATATGGGTGTAAGCAGTCCTTACACCTAATTCACAATACAAATCAGGTAGGAAAAGTGTTCTTCCCTTTGTGCGTTGCTTCCGATCTGCATGTTTTTTTTTGTGTGCTGGCATTATTTTCATTTAATCACCTACTTGATTAAACTGGCAAACTTTTTAGCCAACTGAATCAATTCTACTCAATTACTATCGTTAGCTCATGAAATTAATGAGATTAAATATGCATTTTATGATTATTTGCTACAGTTTGTATTAGCATGATCAACCTGTGTTTTTTTTTAACACATAGAAAAAGATCATGGGAGACACAAGTACTATAATTTTAAATTTCACTAGTTTGTTGAGGCCATAGAGTTTTCAGCACTTCCTAGAGATACCCACCATCACTTCTAGTTTCTCCCTGGAAATGACACTGTCATAATGGTGATACAGCCAGGGTTTTATTCCCCCCTTGCCAACACTTGGAGCAGCAGTGGACAACTGGAACTCGGGGAAGGGGTATTTATAAGGATTCAGTAAAAACCTTTTTTTTCCAACGTAAATTATTAATCAAAGTGGCTTATAATGCCAGCAACAGGATCCTACAGACAAAAACTTTACAGAATATAAAACATCAGCCAGACTGCTTATTGTTCACAAACATCATTTACCAAGCCTAATGATCGTCAAAGACCTCCCTAAAAAAGAATGGCCTGTGGAGTTGGACTGAAGTCCACCTCACTTTTTCCTAACAACCCATTCCAAGAATCTAGAAAGGGGACTTCTGTGAAAGAAGTGGTCACATGAATGGCTCTAAGACTGTTTACGCACTGGAGGTTTCATGCCAGGTTGCAGGCTGGAGTTTTAGTCATGGCAGGTTGCCCCATCTCTTCCTGCACCCACATGGGGGAACATTTGGCCCTGTGCACCTCATCCGCCCCTGATTTGTTCTCCTGTACGGGAGCTGGGGCAGTGAAGTTCCCAGTGCATAAATGGTCTAACAGAGGGCTTCAGGATCTGAGAAAAAAACACTAGTTCCTACTGGGGGGTTAGCACACAATATTTGGAACATAACTAAGTATTTTGGGTCAAGAAGGATACAACTCACCATGGGACACTAAGGGCCAGAAAAACTCCAAACACAGAGCCAAAGCGATGTTGGGCAAGCTTTTGAAAACACCTGAAAAATGGTGTTATAATCTTTCATTTACGCCACGTAGGACATGCTGGCTGATTTTGTATATTTTAACATGCCTCGGTAGTAGAAAACTAGACAGTTTAATAATTTAAGAGCCATTAGAAATAAATCTTCAGTCTTATGACATTCAGATTTTATTGTTTCACTTTCCTTCCACTTTGGATCCCAACAGAGCACCACTTTTTAAAATGCATTTCTATATAACATCCACAAAATTTCAATTTTCCAGCTCAATCCGCTTTCTAAGACTTTGAGCTGATTCATGCATTATGAATCTGATATGATATGTGCTAATAGCTGCTCATGCAAGTATTCTGAAAAGAGCTTACTCATGAAACATGCAGTGGCAGCTTTCATGAAGCCAGATGTCTCTCCTTGTCAGAAGGCACCTTTCACAAAAGCTTCTGGGTAACCTTAGGTACAAGCCTAAACATATCTATACCTAGGATTACCAACATCCAGATGAGCCCTGGTGGTCTCCCAGAATTACAGCTGACATCCAGACTATAGAGATCAATTTCCCTGGATAAAATGGCTGCCTTGAAGGTTAAACTCTGATACTATATTCTGTTGAGGTACTTTTCCTTCCCTCCCCAAAACCTGCCTTCCAGAGGCTCAACCCCCAAATCTCTCTGGATCTCCTAGTTATACCCTCACAAGTCTGATGAAATCAGTCTATTATCTATGAATCTATTTGTTCTCACCATTTCACAAACGGATCTTAGTGCTTGGACCCTATATGTAGAAGGGCTGTTGATGGCAGCAGAGCATCTATTTGGTGTGAAGAAGGTCCAAGATTCAATCCCTGGCCTCTCCAGGTAAAAGGATGAGGAAGAAGGGGCTGGGAAAGACCTCTATGTGAGACCCTGGAGAGTTGCTGCCAGTCTTGCATGGACAATACAGACCTTGATGAGACTTGATGAACCTGCTTTTTGGGCATAGTGCAAACTCACTTTCAGAGATTGGTAGCTTTAGTCTAGTAACTTTGGATGTCTGGATCAACTAGCTGTTTCATGAGTTTATAATGTTTGGTATTTGACTGCTTGTGCCTTAATATTCTAGTTCAAGTATTTGCATATGTATGCATGTGCCATCAAGTCACAACTGACTTATGGGGACCCCAGCAAGGAAGGATGGAAGGCTGAGTCAACCTTGAGCCGGCTGCTGGGATCGAACTCCCAGCCTCATGGTCAGAACTTCAGACAGCATGTTGGCTGCCTTACCACTCTGCGCCACAAGAGGCTCTTAATAAAAATAATGATGCTAATAAAAACAAAAAGAGAAAAAATACAGCTACATTTTTAATGATCTGTGCCGAATTCTAGACATTCCTTGAACATTTCTATTACAAGAACAGAGTTGGAAAGGCCACGTAGTCCTACCACCTGTTCAGAGTAAGAAAGCTAGTGAGACTATCCCCAACAGATGGCTATCCAGCATCTGTATGAAAACCTCCAACAAGGAAGATTCTCCCCTGCTCCAGGTAACTGGTTACACTGACAAAATGCTTTCTCCTCACATTTAATCTGCTATCCTCTATTATAAAGCCACTAAATCTAGTTTTGACCACAGCTAATTTTTTTTTGCTAACAAGAGGGAAAATATTTATGGCAATTAATTTCCTTATAGGAAATGCACCAGTCTGCCAGTGACAATGTCCTAAAAGTGGAACTTGGCAGACCCTCTAACTTGCAAGTTTTGGCAGGAAAAGTGTGCCTGGAGTAAGTTATTATTTATAAGCTTTGAAGTTAGATTTAATAAACTTGTTCTCCTGATTTCTGTCAGCATTGGGCTCTGCTTTTTCTAAATTTATGGTGGCCCTTCCTCACTTAGTCATGAAGATTCTTGACTGTATATACATAAGGGATTTTGAAGCCAACCGTATAATCTAAGGCAGGGGTAGTCAACCTGTGGTCCTTCAGATGTCCATGGACTACAATTCCCATGAGCCTCTGCCAGCATTTGCTGGCAGGGGCTCATGACAATTGTAGTCCATGGACATTTGGAGGACCACAGGTTGACTACCCCTGATCTAAGGGTTAGATCCAACCTGTTTTCACACTGGTGAAAACGGAAGAAGTGGTCATAAGATGATTAGAAGAGCTCAGCTGGATAAAACCAATATCCATCTAGTCCCATATGCTATCACACACAGTGGCCAACCAATTCCTCTGGAGGTTCAACAACAAGGCAGAGAGGCCTAAAAAAAGACACATATACTCCAGGAGTCTACCACTGAATCATTGCCTCTTCCCTAAAGGACAATACAGTCCCATTTCATTGGAAAGCAAATAATTCATACATTTAACAGCATCCAGCCTGGACAAAGTAGCCTACTCACAAAAGGACCAAGTAACTTTTTGGATTAGTTCCTTTTGACTACCAAAAAGGCAGTGCTTGGGATTATGGAACCTCCATAGACAACAGCCATGTGGGATGAGTGTTGTAATAAGGCGAGACACTGGCCAAGTTTTCATTGTTACAAAAAAGGTTGGCGTTGATACTCTTAGCATAGAAACAGACATGGAGGGATTGTGTCTCTTTTTGACCATATAAGGTAAATTCTATAAATCTTTCCTGTCGCCTGGGATATATCTCTGAATGTGACCCTACCAAGGTCACTGCCAGTCATTTCCCCGTATAGATTTTAGTGGCAGATGCATAAACTAATGTTTATTGATGACTCCCGACATTAATTAAATCTCATGGTGATTTGCTTCTGATATTTTGTGGCCTCCCTAGCTGAAGTGTACGTAAGCAACAATTATGGGGGCGGAGGAGAGAAAAAGGCCTGAGAAGTCTGCAGCACAATTTAAGGAGCTGACTAAACAGGACACATGAAGCTGCCTTATGCTGAGTCAGATCATTGTCCTATCAAGGTCAGTATTATCCACTAAGAATGGCAGCAACTCTCTACAGTCTCCTCTCGAGGAGTTGAACTTTATACGAGCAGAGCCAGAGCCACATTCCTAAAGGGCAATATAGCACCTTCTCATTGGAAAGCAAATCACTAATAAATGTAACAGCCTCCATTCTGGAAACAGTGGCCTACTTACTAAAGGACCAAGTATCTCTTAAAGGTAAACGTAAAGGTATCCCCTGTGCAAGCACCGAGTCATGTCTGACCTTTGGGGTGACACCCTCTAGCGTTTTCATGGCAGACTCAATACAGGGTGGTTTGCCAGTGCCTTCCCCAGTCATTACCGTTTACCCCCCAGCAAGCTGGGTACTCATTTTACTGACCTTGGAAAGATGGAAGGCTGAGTCAACCTTGAGCCGGCTGCTGGGATCGAACTCCCAGCCTCATGGGCAAAGCTTCAGACTGCATGCCTGCTGCCTTACCACTTTGCGCCACAAGAGGCTCAAGTAACTCTTAGAATTGGTTATTACCAGTCTGACAGAGCAATCTTTTAAAAAGCTGTAGTCTTGGTCTGATACAATTCTGCTTAAACATTTAAGCATCCAACATGAATGGGCGAGGCATGTGAATCACTTCTGTTTGTACACCAAGCTGAATCAGACCTTTGAAGAAGAAGACGAGTTGGTTCTTATATGCCATCCTGTCTGCATTATCAAAGAAATAGGATAGGATGGAACAATAAATGCTTCTTAATTATTGCTTGGCCACTCACAGAATCCTCTCCCACACTTGAGTTCAATGCTACTCCTTCTTGCATACCCTGCCTAAGCTCCTGTTCTTGCTACCAGATATCTCTCAGCTGTGATGAACCATGCCCTTTCAGGCCTGCCTCAGTAACTGGTCCTGCCCCTGAGGTTAGCTGCTTTTATCCATGCCTTATGGATTACCTCCATCACCCAAGGATGTTGACAACACCAACCGCCTTGCCTAATTTCTGGATATCTAGTCAGACTCACCTGATGGGCCAGCCTCTACTATCCTACACACTTGGCCATTTGGGCCCAGCCAGTCCTTCCTTTCCTTTCACCTGATTCAAGCTCCTTGACTAAAGTAGCTAAGAGCCATTTAAACCGAACAGGGGACTGGCAATCCCTATCACTCAGCTGCCTGGAAATCTCTGCCTTCTGCTTCCTGCAAAGAGCTACAGGGAACAAAAAGCAGGGGCTTAGACTTTAAGGTCATGGACCAATATTAATGAGTTGCGAACCAAACTGAAAAAATGCAGTTTGTGCCCATGCCTAATCCTTACTGCTCTGTGTGAGCGTGTACCACATTAATAAACTGATTAACTAGTTAAAATTGGAACATCAAACATATTGCTACATCAGTTGACAGCCTTGTGATTCTTTTACTGAGCCCAGCTTTCAGATCCTTGGAATACACCTCTCTTGTTCAACACAAAAAGAGGTGTCACTGTTTTCCGCCAACAACATCTAGAGGACATAGGCTATAATAGTCAACATTCATCAAGAAAGATTATATTGACATAACCCTGCTCAAATGCATCAAAACTGAAGTTATCCAGGCAATCTTAATTTTGCTCCCTGTGCACTTGTATTAGATTACGATAGTTAATTACATGATCACTTTCATTTTCTGCCTGAGCTAAATTTAGTTAACGTGTTAAGATATTATTCTGCATTTTATAATTCTTAATGAAGTAAAAAACACATACTGCTAATGTGTTGTTTTGGTACGGGGAGAGATAGAAGAACTCTGAGGTTCAGCTTCAGTTCTGAACAGACGTAATATAGGCTTGTAGTAAAAACAATGCCCGAGGGCAGGGGCGGCCGAACTGTGGCTCTCGAGATGTCCATGGGCTACAATTCCCGTGAGCCCCTGGCAGCATGGATATCTGGGGAGCCACAGTTTGACCGCCCTTGCTCTTGGGCTATAGCACTGCTGAACTCAAAAGGACTCTATATTTATTCCAAAAGAAAAATGAAAAAGAATAGAGATGTCCACATTCACCCCACTTACTTTTTGAATACCCTGAATTCAGCCAACACCAATATGTACAGGTTTAAAGGGGATCACGGACAACAGCTTGTAGAATGGGACCACTGTGCAAATGATCTTAGACAAGACTCTTGAATATCTGATTATCATAAACAGATAGGCAAAGAGCTCCATGCCAAAGTATATCATTAGCTCAACGATACCAAGAGGTCTCATTCATGTAAAAGTGATGACAGATCTATACTTAAGCCTACCAGGAACACTACAGGTACAAATGATATCATAAACTCTGACAAGTTATAATGATGGAAGGCACATGGTGTATAAGTTTCAGCATAAGTCTTTTCAGGACACACAGAAAGTCAAAATCAAAAGTATAGGTTAGGTCCTACGACTCAAAGGGCTGCCTAGGGCCTAGATAAGCTTCTTAACTCTGATAGCATGCTAAGAAGTAAAAATTGGCATGCTTGAAGTGATATGGATAGCTGTGCATATCCCAGACACCTCTCTATAAAGGGAAGACTTAGAAATTCCATTGCTCCTCCAGAGCAGCTAAAGCAGGGGTAGTCAACCTGTTGGACATCTGGAGGCCCACAGGTTGACTACCCCTGAGCTAAGGGATTCATGGCATAGGAGGATCAGTGGACAGAATAAACAAGATGGAATGCTGAAGAAGGAGGCAAAGAGGCTGGAACAGGGAGACAGGAGATCAAAGCATTTGAAAGGTGGGAGATGTAGGCAGAGGTAAAATCTGATACCAACCAAACCCAGGCAGCCCACTACCTGTGGCAGACCCTGATCTTGCTTGGCCCACAAAATGGTATCTCAATGAAACTCTTAGGATTGAGGTATGAATGTGCTGGACTAGGCCTTTCTACACTGTAGGAAATGTTGTTCTGTCAGAAGAATATTTC
The DNA here is from genome assembly GCF_049243985.1 of Paroedura picta. Taxonomy (NCBI): domain Eukaryota; kingdom Metazoa; phylum Chordata; class Lepidosauria; order Squamata; family Gekkonidae; genus Paroedura; species Paroedura picta. The sequence goes on from NC_135378.1 coordinate 75,533,308, forward strand.
CTCATAGGGAACAGGAATCATAGGATCCAACTCAGTGAGAATTCAGAATAAACCTTCTGTTATTTGGTAAAGGTCTGTCAATAAAATGTGTACTGTTCAGGCCATTAAGCACTGCAAACTGGGACTTCAACAATTTGGAAAACCCATTCCATCCCTCAAAATCTCATTTGCCAAGGTTCTCTAAACTCATAGGGGACTGAATATGTTAGGGTTCCATATTCTTGTTGGAACTGTCAGCATGTCTGCAATTTACAGAACAGGCAGTAGACACCATAAAAAATGGCTGCCCAGTGGTGAGTGGGGTTAATCACAAAACGGCTGCACAGGGGCTGGATCCAATCACAAAATATTGTGATATAATTTATATATATTTAAGTTAGGAGGTCCCAAACCAAGCATTCTCCTCTAATGGGGGCAGCTGCTTTGAAATTTGGCCTCAGTAAACGTAACCGTAATGTGTCCTGGCCTCATCAGAACCATCTCCTATTCCAGTGAAGTAGAAGAAAGCCAGGACTGGAATTTTTTTTGAAGAAGAGGGGTTTGGGAAGAAACAAGTAGGCACTACGACTGACACTGGCAGAGACCATGGCAACCATGAGTGCCATATTGGAGATAATGGAATAGACTGATTTCTGATCCCTCCCTCCCTGCTTTAATTGAAATGATTTGTTTTCTGGTTCTTTTGCATTAATGCAGCAATCCTTAACATACCATCCTGGTGCCTATGTCCTCCCCAAATCAAAGAACCATCCATATCTTTCTTCCACTTCACTAGAGCAGGATGTGTTTCAGAACAACCCAACATTGCCGGATCCCCCTGGTGACCAGATGGGGTTTAAGTGAGGTATGATGCCATGGAATTCACTCTCCAAAGGATCCATTTTCTCCAGGGATACTGATTTTTGTCATCTGAAGATGATCTGTAATTCTCTGGGATCCCTAGGTCTCCCCTGGAGACTGGAATCTCTAGAGGTATCACCCTTGTTCTGCAAAGGTACACTCATCTCAAAACAGCTGTTTGCATCACAGGATAAGGCTTGGCCTCAGATTTCCAACCACTATGCAATTGGCTCCTGCTCGTTGTATGGTAGCCATTCTGTGGTTTGCAACATCCATAGCAGCCATTTTGTGCCGACACCCACTAATTTGCCAAATTCCAATAATGACCAGAAGCTGAACAAATCTGAAGATCCCCAAGATACTTTTTTCTGCTTAGGTGGTATGTTCCTCAAAGATGTAGAGACTTCAGGCCTGCCTGTTGGTGACCTAGTTTTATTGCTTTTATCACAGCCAGTCAGTTCCTATTTGATATTATTACTATCTTTAATTTGGCTGGTTTCCCTTTGTTGTATGGTCTTCAACACACTAGGGACTATTTTGCACTGTAGTATAGGGGTGGGGAGTGAGAAATGCTCTGGAGGTAGGATCCATCCATCTGCAGAAACGCTCCAGTGGATCTAACTCTATGTTCATTTCTTGGGATTGCCCACCACTGAACTGGACTACAGAAATCAGTTTCAGTGGAGAATATGGCAGCTTTTGAGGGCGGGTTCTATAAACCCCACTGAGGAAAGAAGGAAGAAGAAAGGATTCTGGACATCATGTAACTTTCCTGCTGGGAGGAGATAAAAATCGTGGAAGCTTAACAAAACCTTTCAGTGAAGAGGATAGAGCAAATAACCGGGCCTTTTGTGTGGCTTTTATGCAACTATGGCATTATATTAAGACTAAAATCTCTAGGGCTGCCAATTTCCAGGTAGGGCTGGGGATCTCCTGGAATTACAACAGCAGAAATCAGATCCCCTGTAGAAAATGGCTGTTTTGAATGGCAGTCTGTATGGCTTTATACTCTGTTGAGAGCCCTCCCCAGGCTCTGTCCCTAAAACTCCCAGAATTTTCCAACTCAGAATTGGCAACCTATCTGTGACACATTCAGAGGAGGACAACAAAGAATGAGTTTGGTAAACAAATTGCTTGATGAAAGGTTCAAGAAAAAGAAGACTAAAGAGAGACATAAAGAGGTATTCGGATACCTATGCATTCTAGGCGACCGAGCTCTAGATGGGTTACTTATAGGGTAACTAGATTGTTGGCTGCCATTGCTGAAACATTCTAAAACAACTGCATAAAGCCTATCATATTCTGTAGGAGAGATTCCATTATGTGGTTAGCTTTCCATCAGTTTTTCAAACATAAACTCTCAGCAGCTGTTTGGGAACACTGGGGCGAATGAACGGTAACAGAAAAGAAACTAGCTAGAAATGGAAGATGGGTAACATTTTTTCCTCTGCTGCTCCAAAGGCTTTGGATGGTAGATAGTTATGGATGGTAGATAGTTATAGGAGGATAGATTTCAGCTGAATATTAGGAGGAACTTCCTAGCATCAGCAGCAATTTGATGATGGAGCCCTTAGGGGTTAGTGGCTTCTCTGTCATTAGAATTCTTCAAATAGAGGCTGGATGTTTATCTATCAGGGATGCAATTAGTTTTGCACTGAGCAGAGGAGCTGGATTCGATGACCTACAAGACACCTTCCAATTCTACAAATCTAAGAAGAAGAAAAAAACAGTGGTTTCTGTTCAGTTCTGAATATAATGTTTCATGTATTAAGTTACATGTGTGCCTTCTGGAAGCACAATTCCTTTCAGTATGAAAAGATTTGGTTCTTACTTTCCAACAACCCACTGAGAGGTTTAATTATGTCTGGTAAAGAGCAAACTTTTGCAGCCATGGAGATAAAAACAAAAATTATCTTGGGAGCTGAAATTCAGAAACTCATTTGGTCTGCTTGGCAAGCCTAGTTTCCCCCCTCCCCCTTTCTGACTCTGTAGTATTAGGCTGAGATGTGCATAAATACATAGCAGAAAAACAAGTTTCGATTAAAGGGATCCTGAACTAAACTTCGCCCACCACTTCAACTAAAGTGCTGAATCCTCTGAGATCTCCCCTCTATCAAATTCTGAACATTTCGATAAACTGTAAAGGTTGCAAGGTCAAAATAACCAATTTTAAATATATGCACAAAGTCAAAATAGCCAATTTTAAAAAATATGCACAGAATCTGTTTCCATTTCTTACAGTTTAAAAGCACTAGCAGATGTTGTGCTTCCCTGAGGCTCCTGCAATCAAACATTCATTGCAAGGACCTTTGGCTGGGTTTCATTTCTGGTTTATATCTAAAGTCAAAGCTTCTTACAGAAATTCCTACCTAGGCTTCATCACTTGGCATCAATTCATGAAATAAAACACACACACACCATTTTACACACAGAGGCAGAAGTGCACATCAGGGCTTGGGAGATATGAGTCCCCACCAGGTGAAAGAAAGGGGCAGAACAGGTAAAGAACAGCAGTTTGGATTCCACAAGTGACAAAACAGGCACTGATGTGATTTGGCTGAACCACTCCGGAGGTGAAGGATCTCTCTCTCTCTCTCTCTGACTCACTCACTCATTCATATGGAACAGCATCTCCCCTGCAATAAGTCCTTCCAAAGGGAACCAACCCAGGCAAATGTTTTCCCTGGAACTTCTTACTGCTCACGGAATAGTATCTATAGGACAGTTGTGAACCTTGGGTTACTAAGGGTAATGTCAACACAGAGCAGGAATGATAGGCCTGCTAGCCATTAATATAACTGTGTGTGTATGGGGGGGGGGGAGGATTGCATGTGCATCAGCATGTGCCTTCTCATAATTTGGCAAGGAGAACAAAACTCATCTGCCCTGCCCTTGCCTCCCTACATTTTGTTGCTTTGAGGCTTTCCCCCTCTACCAAGTTCTTATACTGAAAGCATGCTGGGCAGGAGGACAAATACTAGAACCAAAGGAGCAAAAAAACACAACAACAACAAAAACCCATGCATCACACAGTTGCATCTTCTTTGCCTGCATCATCATTGGCTATACATGGTTGCGTTTGTGGGGTTGTTTTCCATGGAGGATGTCATGAGCCAGTTGAAGAAGAGGAAAGAATCTAAAATCTGGACCCTTGCTTCTCTTTATGGGGTACATATCAGGCATAGCCCTTCGTCAGCTGTAATTCTCTAAAAAGGAAGCAGCACCCTCTGATTTCCCTTCCAAATTTCATATCTTGGTCTTTGCCAACACCCTGTCACTAAACAGAAATCATTTTTTTGGTACAAGTTTCTTGATAAGAAACTTGCTCTCTTTTCTTTGTTGAAAGTTCTTTATCGTTTTTTTGTGTGTGTTTTTTTAACACATCGTGCTGGTACCTTATGGCACAGGTTTTCACAGGCAACAGCCTGTGTGTATACATATTTAAAATGATAAGCTGGGCCGCTGTTTAGGAGAGCTTATGCTACACTATATGGCCTTCAGATGCCACAGGACATGGGGGGGGGTCTTTTTGCTATAAAGTTTGCAAAGTTCCACAAATAGTCACAGTTACCAAGGCACCAAACATACTTTCCTTCTCTTTCTCAAATGCAATTACATTGCAGTTTTCCCTTCACCTCCATCTTTAAAAGGCTTGAGTGTAAGGATTTGCCAAATCCAGCACAGAAGTCCCACAGTCCCCTGACTAAGGCTGGCTACTTCTCAGGTAAACTCTCTGAGGAATGTTGAAAGAAGCCACAGGAAGTTTAACAAGTCTATTGAAATTCCTCAGGTAGAGCACCTGCTTGGCATGTCCAAGGTCCCAGGGTCAGTTCTTGGCAGTTAAAAGTGGTGGGTGACATGAAAGACCCCCACCTGAAATCCTGGAGAACCCCTGATAGTCTCAGAAGATGGTACTGACCGTGATGGACCAACAGTCTGATTCAGTAGGAGGTAAGGTTCATTTAGCTCAATCCTGCATATTTTTATCTGCACTGAAATTTGCTCATGATTCTCCACTTGACGAGCAGTATCTTATTCCATAGCATCTGGCTGACAAGTAAATGGATGCTACTGTTCCAGAACGCTGATGCTTCACCAAAATGCTTCATGTCAATAGACACCGCAGTCAACCAGTTTCTCATAGCTCACTTTGACAAAGAACTGCCAACAGTACTGTGTTTTACAGCATAAATCTTTTAGAGTTTGTTTCTGAACTCAAGACATTCCACACTCAGCAGTGCCTTGCATATTAGTCCAGTATGTACTCTATGTGGGACTGCCCTTGAATAGCATTTGAAAGCCTCAATTGTTGCAGAATGCTGCCGTCAGGATGTGAACAGGAACGGCTCATAGGAACCATATTACTCTAGCCTTTGGCCTTCCACAATGGCTCCCAAGCTGTTTCTGGGCACAAGTCAAAGTGCTAGTGTTGACCTTGAAAGCCTTATATGGTTGGGAACAATATGCCCAAAAGACCACCTACTCCCATGAACTTACTCAAATACTAAAGTCAACTTCCAAGGCTCTGCTTCAGGTGACCCCACCTTCTGAGATCAGTGGGTAGCAACCTTGACAACAGCATCTCTCTCATGACACCAAAATACTTTAAGAAATTGTTAAGGAAAACAGGACCCAAATACTTTCTCCTTTGTCAGATACTGCTGAAATGTGGGTTTTTCATTTTGTATGTTGTGTTTTCCTGAAAACCTTTTCCATTTACTTTTGCCGACCAGTCACACCTGCTCAAGGCAGGATCAATAAAAAAACTTGATATGTAGGCAAAAGACAATTTTAAAAAATCACTAAGAGTCACATAAACACTAATGGTAAGTATTTACTTTAAAAAGCCATGCTAAATGGAGAGTTCTACATCTGGGTCTCAGAAATGAGAATCATGAATACTTGGATGGGGATAACAGCGTGTGTGGATGAGATCTGGCGGATTGTAAGCTAAATATGAGTAGACAGTGAGATGCAGAAGTAAAAAAGGTGAATGCAATCTTGGGCAGTATCAACAGAGACATCACATCAAAATCACAACTGTATACCACATTGGTCAGACTGCATCTGGAGTACTGTGTGCAGTTGTGGAGGCCTCACTTAAAAAAGGACATGGACAAAATTATGAGGGTGCAGAGGAGAGCAAAGAATGTGATCCAAGGCCAGGGGACCAAGTCCTATGAAGAAAGGCTGAGGAAGTTGGGAACATTCAGACTGGAGAAGGGGAGGATGAAAGGGGACAGGATTGCTGTCTGTAAGGATTTGATAGACAGTAATATGTACGAGGGCAGAGAACAGTTCCTGTTGGCAGCACAGGGTAGGACCCCCAGTAAAGACTTTAAACTACATGCAGAATAGTACCAGCTAGATATCAGGGGGGAATTAACAATCAGAGTAGTTCAGCAGTGAGATAATCTCCCCCCTCACTGGTGGTCTTCAAGCAGCGGCTGAACACATACTTCTCCTGGATGCTTTAGGCTGATCCTGCATTGAGCAGGGGGTTGGACTAGATGGATTGTATGGCCCCTTGCAACTCTATGGTTCTATGATTTATTAATCATTTAACTCTCTCGATGAACTACTTCCTTCCAACTGGATCAGTGACACAGCAATTGTTATGAGAACCCACATTGAGTGAAAAGCCACTGGACTGAAATTGCTGAACACTGATCCCAGGGGGATCAATAAACAGACAAATAGTCTGAAAAACCGGCTCTCTATGTGTGACTGGCAAACAGGAAATGAGATCACCTGCTGGGTGTTTGGGAATCCCTACTTGTGAGCTGTCTTCCTTCCCTCATTTCCACACAGCTGCCCCTTTCGTGCCAGCTATCTTTTACTATGAGGCCCAAATTGAGAAGCTTTGATTTGCATCTCTCCTCTAAACTTGAACGAGGACCCACAAATTTAAGTGGATTTAGATTGTAATTGGGGAGAAAAGTGCTACTTGTCTTTCAACACTCTGGCAAAGTATGGTTAAAGCTTCTTCTTCTTCTTCTTCTTTTTTAAAGGAAAGTAAAAGAAAAGGAAGCCATGAACACAAGGCCCAAAAGGAATATGTGAGCTTTCAGCTTTTCCCTGATATTCATGGCTGAATTGTTGATAACAAGGATTATTATTTTAATACTTGGTTCTGCTCAGGTGATTTTTCTAAAAAAGCAATAGCTATAATCTCCAGGGGTTTTGTAGTGAAGATTCCTGAACGTGTTCCAGACTTGCTCAAAATATATTGGTTAAAATGATCTATATTCATGCTTTTGAGGGTTTCCCAGAGGAACTCTCTTTACAGGTCTTTTCCTCATCATTACAACACAAATAATGGATGGTGAAAAACGAATTATCCCTTTTCCTGTGGTTTAATTGACAGAAATGCTGGGAGAGTTTTGTTCATGAGCACTGTGTTTGTGAAGTCATCTAGCATCTGACCATTTGTGAGAATTTTTATATAATTTGCATTACAATACAACTCCACAGGGCAAAAAGCAAACTTGGCCAAATTTTATATTGCTCTGAACTCTTAAACCATTTGTCATATACTCGAAGGCAGGGAAATGGTTCCAAATCAGGTTTCTTTCTTCCCCATGGTCAGCAGAGATAATGGGCTCATGAATTTTACTGGACAATTCCAAGTGTAGCTATAGCCTCAGTGAACAGTTGAAAGTCAAAGATATTGTCACTTTCTCCCGTTTATGACTTTCATTTTCTACCTACAGAAATGTTTCATAGCAATCCTATTTGTTTTACCTTTACAACAGTGATGATTTTTTTGACACTTTTCACTCTATTTATCCTATTAAGAAAATATTAGTCTTCCACTAATTGTTTCACGTTGCCAGCTCTGGGCTGGGAAATACCTGGAGATTTTGGGGGGGGTGGAGCTGGAGGAGGGCAGGGTTTGTGGAGGGGAGGGACTTCAGTGCGGTATAATATCATACAGCCCATTTTCCAAAGCAGCCATTTTCTTCCAATGAACCTGGAGGTTGGCCACCCTAACAACAAGTATCTCATCCACTGAGCCAAAGTTGTGAGTCTGGGAGTTCTGTGGCATTAAATAATTCTTCTCTTTTGGAAAAGTTGGTTAAAACCAGCGTGGTGTAGTGGTTAAGAGCAGTGGACTTCTAATATGGAGAATGGGGTTTGATTCTCTACCCTTCCACATGCGGCCAGCTGGGTGATCTTGGACTAGTCATAGTTCTCTTAGAGCCGTTCTTGCAGACCAATTCTGTTAAGAGTTTTCTCAGCCCCATCTACCGTACAGAGTGTCTGCTCTCCAGAAAGGAAGGGAAAGGTGTTTGCAAGTTGCTTGGAGACTCTGAGTAATGAAAAGTAGGGTATAAAAACCAATTCTTCTACTTCTTCCACTACCGTTCCTTAGTAAGGAGATAAAAACAGAAGCATTCTGTAGAGCATAATTAAGTTTACTGTACCTATTAAGCACCAGAAACAACCAGCAAGCACAACTACAATAAAATAACCCACTTTCCCGTATGCCTATTCGTTGGCTGACTAGGTGCAGTTCAAAAGCAGAGAGAACCATCTGCCTTCCCCATATGCAAAACTTCTGACACAACATTCTGTTTTGGGATGTTTGGTTCTAGTGGGTTGTCTGCCAGCCACCAAAACTCCGTAGAATGCACTGATGCAGCCACACAAGCCTCCCCCATCCCCACACACGTCATCTACATCCTGTGAGCTGACCTCCTTGCTTCTCTTCTCTCCGAATCTGCAGCATGCTTTGTTTTCGTCAAGCTGTTGCAACATTTGTGCTCTAATGCATTGCATTAAAGCAACCAGCTGTGATGTTTAATTTAAGCTAAAAGTTTATGATCTACAACTACATAATATCTTTGGGGATTACTGATGCTGGTTGTTACAGCAGTACCAAAATGCGGCGCTGTCATTAGGGCTCATTACTCCGACCAGACTGTGTATTTGGGGGAAAGCGTTCCCGCTCACCCGTTCTCTTCATATAGCTCTGCAGCTTTCCCAGTTCTAGTTTGTTCAGAGAGAGAAGTCCCTCCATGTTTGGCTTCATGATTTGATCATAATGCGGAATCTATATATTTTGGAATTCATTACAGAGGTTGAAATCGGCATTCCAATTGCTTTCCAGCTCCTCAGCCTTCTCACGGAACCTAATTGCTGGAAAGGGTGCCTATCACTTCAAGCCTGGAATGAGACTGTATTTCCGTGTGGCTACAGAAGCAGAAAACCGGCGGAGGAGAAAATGCATAAATGTACGATTAAGATTGACATCCAGCTATTTTTCTTCCGCTAGTAAATAATACAGTATCACAGACATATTTGAAAGCATCGGAATTTACACCTTAAATATGCCATCTCCTTAAGAAAATGTCCCTTATTGAATATGGGAGTATGTTCTACAATGTCTCTTAGGGCTCCACCTCTGCTCCCTCTGCTTGCCCACCCCATAGCTCCATGTGCTCGCTGTCATCATCGTCATCATTTTTTGATTTATTCCCCACCACTTCCAAAACCTGCTCGTGGTGGGTTACAGAGTCGTATAAAATCCCCATTAAAACTCCCATTAAAAGACATAAAAAACCCAACATGGTGGAAAAACCCACTCCCAACCCTCACTACTAGAGGGGTGGGGAAGGAGGTCAAAGCGAAGGACTACTCATACCCGGGGGGGGGGGGTGTTGATCTACCACGCCAGCCCCAGCGTCAACCGTAGACCTGGTGGAAGAACTCCGTTTTACAGGCCCTGTGGCCCAAAAATGGCAGCAATACCAGATGAAGCAAAAGCAAAGCAATCATCTTTCACTCATAAACTGTTGGCAAAGTTAGATGTATAGCCAATGTCCTTCCATGCCTTTCTCTCTATTAGGAATTGGCTTACATTATTTCCCTCTCCTCCATTTCACCCTCCCAATGACAACCCTGTGATGTCACTAGGGCAAGAGGGTAGAATTGGTCCCCCAGCCAACTTCTGTAGCCCAAGGAGGGATTCCAAACTGAGTCTGCAATCCCCTCACCCAAACTCTATGGTATTAAGACAGAGTTTTGGGGTATTCATAGTTCTTCCAGACACACTGTTATCAATGTATCATCCAACATCATTTCTGTTCTTTTAGCCATGTCTAGAAGTGCCAAGTAGTAATGTGGAAACCCTATGGACTACAGCAGGGGTGGCCAAACTGTGGCTCTCCAGATGTCCATGAACATCTGGGGCTGCTCCTGGACTAGAGCATCACTCTGTCTGATCCAACAGGCTCTTTTATGTTCTGATGATGATTTTGCCCTTTGATTATCTTTGAAAATCCTACATTGAGAAGTCTATTTTTAACAGTCTCTCAGAGGTCCCTAATGGATTGACCCAACTGAGCCAAATGAGATGGAAAAGGCTTCAGCACAGAGTTAGAACCTCTGAAGAAGGTCCCAGGTTCAATCCCCGGCACCTGCTGCTAAAAGAATCAGGTATTGAAAGGCGATATGAAAGACTCTCTGCCTGAGATCCTGGAGAGCTGCTGCCAGTAGGAGTAGACAAGATTGACATGGATGGATTGATGTTCTGATTTGGTATCAGGCAGCTTCATATGAGCCTTCATCAGGTTTCCTCTATGACACCCTGTGCTTTATCTGAGGCAGCAAAAATGCTGAGTACCTCAAAGCCCAGGAAATGGAGGGAGGAGCCCTTCTGAAGCCGGTGATGCCAAGTATAGGTAGGTAGATAGGTAGGTAGGCAGGCAGGCAGGCAGGCAGGCAGGCAGGCAAGCAAAATGGGCAACGCTCACGTGACAACAGCATCATGGTATCATATCAAAATGTAATTACGTACTAGGTTTTATCAGTTAGCTTGAAACATCATTAATGTGAGCCCCTTGAGAGCACAAGCTTGTTCACTAAACTGCCCTATGTGCAATGGACTACGTTAGGTAAGCGTACATAGGATTGTAATCAGTGAATGGGACAGGTATGTTTCAGGGCAAAATGATGTTACTATCTTATCAGTGTTTCCTTTGAGAATTGGGAATCTGTTGGTGGGAAAATGGAGGTGGAAATCGGCACAAACGTTTTCACAAAAGAACACTAGTGATGACATCTCCCTGTGGGGTGCAGCATTTATTTAGCACTGCCTTCCCCCAAAGAATGTAAAGACTTAAAAAAAACAACTAACTGGGTTTGTAGACGAAAACAAAATGGACATAAATATGATTTCTTCCATGCTGAGAAAACAATTAATTTCTTTCCATGCTGAGAGTTTAGATAGTGCTACACACAAAGAATAGCTTTTATTTGTGCTGATGGGCAAAGAGTTATTTCGTTGTTGGCTCTACATCTATTAATTTCTCATACGCTCAACACTTTCAGCTTTCTGCTCAATAAAACTGACCAGACATGTCTTGTTTTATCATACATAAGATTGTTCTTTTTTTCTTCTTTTTTGGTCACCGTTTCTGCATCAAAATTTCACAGGAACATTCCAGGAAGTGAGGGTCCTCCATGGTCAAAAGGTTGAAAGAGGGGAGGGAGAGGCTCAAAATGGTGCTGGGCAGGCAGGTGTACCACTTGCTTTTTTGCCGCACCCCTACCTTTACCCTGACGGAGATAAATATGTTCACTGAGAAAGGCTGATGCATTTCGGAGCGCGAGCAGGCTCATGCTTGCCACAGACATGGGAATTCTGATGAACATTTCAATGATGCTCCAATAAGCCGATGGAAATATTATGCTTTTGAAACATGCAGCTTGCACTGGGACTTTCCAGTTTAACTTGCATATGTCAATGTGAACCTTAAGAAATAAAAGACGAGGCATTTTAAGTGATGGGTAAGGCATGGTGTAACATTGGACTTCATGGTTAAATCAGAAAAGAGTATAGAAGGGCTTTGGTGAGCCAGTTTGGTGTAGTGGTTAAGAGTGTGGACTTCTAATCTGGCATGCCAGGTTCGATTCTGCACTCCCCCACATGCAGCCAGCTGGGTGACCTTGGCCTCGCCACGGCATTGATAGAGCTGTTCAGTATGAGCAGTAATATCAGGGCTCTCTCAGCCTCACCCACCCCACAGGGTGTCTGTTGTGGGGAGAGGAATGGGAAGGCGAACGTAAGCCGCTTTGAGACTCCTTTGGGTAGAGAAAAGCAGCATATAAGAACTAACTCTTCTTCTGTTTCTTCTTTAAGCAAAACACCACAGGTTAAGTCCTGAAAACAAACATTGCCAATAAATTCTTCCTAACAAACTGTGTCTTACTGGTTAATTAACGAGCAGGTTGGTATATCCTATCAGAAATACATTCTACAGCAATAATAAGCACATCTGCACACGTGTACACACACACACACTGCCTTAAATGACACTGGCCAAGTAGCTTCTGAAATAAAAATACTAATAAAAAATCTCTAGCATCACAAGTGATATTTTCCATTATGATTTTGTTCATTTTCACCACCCCCGCCCCACTGTTCTGAGACAGAGTAAAGACTTGCCCTGGAGGTGTTTTTGATCTGCTCCCCACTTGATCGGTCAACAGAGACAGATATTTTATTTTTATTATGTATGTTAGTGAAAGGGGGGATAAACCCCTTGGCTCAACATAGCTGCAAAAATAGAAATGAATGCTCTCGGGCAAATTTCCCATGAATATCACTTGTTAAAATTGCAAATACATCTCACAGCTTTAACTATTGAAATCCGGGCACTTGTTTTCATTGGAAAGAAACCACTAGCCAAGACAGCTGCATGGAGCGTTGCATTTGTCACTGACTGTAAGTGATGGAGTTTGTAAACTCTTTTCTAACTGAATGCAGAATGTAGTCATTCTGTAGGCTTGTAGGCTCTAAGGCTCTGGTGGTGAAAAAGCTGAAGATTTTTGGGGTGGCACTTGGGGAAGTCAGGGGTTGGGAGGGAAATCAACAGGACTGATTTCCATCCAATCTATGATGTCATGGATTCCACCCTGCAAAGCAGCTATTTTCTCCAGGGGAACTGACCTCTGTGGTCTGTAAATCAATTGTAATATCAGGAGATTCCTACTCCCCACCTGGACACTGGCAACCCTACTAGGCTCCCTGTTCAGGGTACAAAAAAGGAGAGTGTGCTTTCAACTGATATCAGCCCCCTGACCCAACATTATCTGAGAGAATCACCATGTGTGCAAAGCTTTTAATACTTTGATACCTTCACATGGTCTGGAAGAAATCCCTTCCTGCAACCAGAGGAACTTTCTACAAAACTTCAGAAGAGGTCTCCTCTTAACAGAGCAGAACCAGAAAAAAAACATTCTGTCTCTCAGCCTTGTTTTCCTCACGGTGTCATCCAACTGCATTATAGGATGCTACCATAGTGAACAAGTGACCACACTGGCTGCTGCTGGAGGAGTAACACCAGTTCGTCATAACAGTTTGGGTTGGTCAAAGGTCCATGGGGAACTTGTAACCTTGTGCAAGGGTAGCCATGATTACATTCTATCCTGATGGCTACCAGGGTGGCACAGTGACTCAATGACGCGAAGAGTAGCTTTATCAGAAAAATGTGTGGTTTGCCTCAAAAAGGGTTTACCAACCTCAAGATGGGGCTTGAAGTTCTCTTAAAGTGATCTCCAGACTTCAGAAACCAGTTCCCTTGGAGGAAATGGCAACATTGGAAGGTGTCACATGTGCTCCTTTCCCAAACTGTAACCTCCCCAGGAGTTTTCCAAGTCCGAGCTGCCAGCCCTACTTCCAAACTGCCCCGCTGCCATTGCAATACTTGAGCGTAACCGTCTTAATTATTCATTTGGAGCTGTGGTAGCATGCTTCATCAAAGCAACTAACCAGCCAGCTAATCAGTAGATACCACGCTTGCTCAAAATATTATTCTCTTTCAACTGCGAGCCTACGGATCTAGGCGATCATACAAAGTGGTTCAAGTCAACACACCAAACCCTGCACTCCGAAAAGTTCAAAGGTTGGTCACATTTTTGTGTGAAGTCTGAAGCCTCGCTTACATGAAAGTATGGCTTAGATTTGTTTTTTTCTGAAGATCTATCAGGAAGATTAGCCTTCTGCCTCTTTGCTCTAGTTAAATTTATTCAACAGCGACAACAAAAACTTAACTCCTACCAATTTGCCTTGTAGAGAATAAGCAGACGTATTCCGTCCCCAACCGGGAAGCCAGCTCTGCTGAAAAACCATCTCCCCACCAATGCAAACACAACACTTCAATAATGAAGTGAGTTATTTAGTCCAACACTGGAATAATTTAATCATTTTTTATAACTTCAGAATTTCCCATAGCAAATGGAAATACATTCCCTGTTTAAAAAACGGGACCCATCTTCCGTCCTCTGTGTGGGAAGATTATACAGAAAAAAACATCAATTTTCTTATCACACCTTGTTAGGGTGGTTATTAAATTTTGCCAGTTCAGATTATAGGTTTCATTTTTTTTCTCCCCTGAAGCAAAAAAGCATATGCTCTCAGTACACAAAGATAAGGACGCATGAGGAAGGTAAGAACTACTTAATGTGAAAATGCCTAATAAAATTTACAAACAATATCAAGGGAATTCAATATAAACAGTGAGGGTGTTATTCCCCTTGTAGGACACACTAAAATAAAGTCTGACACAGTCATTATTACAGTCATTTTAAATATATTCCTTTTGCCGTGAGCAAGAAAAACATGGGAACGGAATAAATGGTGGGTGTAGTTTTGAAGGTCTGGCAAGCCCAGTGACTGACTGAAGCTCTAGCTCTATTTGCATGGACACATAAAGCTGCCCTATGCAAGCCCTGTTCACATGTTACAGCGAACGCGTGCACATCCTGCAGATACAAATGAGGTTTAAGTCCCACATTCAGCTGCATTCATTGTAACATGGCAGTTACTCAACACATATGCTAGGTTGGCCAAACTGTGGCTCTTCAGATGCCCATGGACTACAATTCACATGCTGGCAGGAGCTCATGGGAACTGTAGTTCACTGACATCTGGCAAGCCCCAACTTGGACAACCCTGATGTATGCAAAGAAAAATCACGTGCCCACTGTTCACAGATGGTACAGGTGTTCGATATAGTGGGTGAACAGGGCTGCTAGGTAAGACTATTGATCTAGTAAGCTCATTCTGTCTCAAAGTGGCTCAGGGACTTGGGTCTTTCCCAGGACTTACTATGGAATTCTTTTCACTGGTTGAACCTGGGTCCTTCGGCATGGAAAGCAGATGCTCTGCCGCCCCGCCACAACATGGCCCCTCCCTCAATACAGCCTAGTTCAGAAACTTTTTTGCACTCTCAAAGGACAGTGAGACACACCCTCTAGTTCTGCTGGAACTCCTACTCTGTGCAGCTGGGAACTCTTGTTTAGGCTCACTGTAGATACTTGGCTGAATATGCAGTCATCAGGGATAGAATCACAGAGTCATGGAGTTGGAAGGGGCCAGACAGGCCAGATAGTCCCGCCCCCTGCTCAATACAGGATCAACCTAAAGCATCTCGATCAGTATCTTTCCGGCCTCTGCTTAAAGACTGCCAGTGAGGGGGAGCTCACTACCTCATTAGGCAGACTTTACCACTGCTGAACTTCTCTTGACTATGAATTCCCCCCCATACCATTCAACATATAGTTTAAACCCATTACTGCAGGTCCTATCCTCTGCTGCCATCTGGAACACTCCCTGCCCTCCTCCAAGTGACAATCCTTCAAATACTTCAAGAGAGCCATCATGTCCCCTTCTCAACCTCCTCTTCTCCAGGCTGAACATTCCCAAGTCCCTCAGCCTTTCCTCCTAGGGCTTGGGCCCCAGGCCCCGGATCATCCTTGTGACTCTCTTCTGCACCCTCTCAATTTTGTCCACATTCTTTTTGAACTGAAACCTCCAGAAGTGCACACAATACTCCAGATGCAGTCGGACCAATGCGGTATACAGGAGAACTCATGACCATGGTCCCTCTCCCTCCCCATGACTGAATGCAAATGCTTATCAAAGGAGCACTTCTGCAACTGTGACCTAGATCAGGGGTAGTCAACCTGTGGTCCTCCAGATGTTCATGGACTACAATTCTCATGAGCCCCTGCCTGCATTTTCTGGCAGGGACTCATGGGAATTATAGTCCATGAACATCTGGAGGACCACAGATTGACTACCCCTGACCTAGATGACCCAGGCTAGCCCAGCATAGTCTTAGAAGATAAACAGGGTCAATCCGTATCAGTACTTAGACAGGAGACCACTGAGGAAATCCAGGGCTGCTATCAGAGGCAGGCAAAGGTAAATCACCTCTTTTTGTCTCTTGCCTTGAAAACCCTGCAGGGTTGCTGTAAGTCAGCTGACAGCACTTTCTACCTCCAACAGCAGGATCTTAAAGAAACAGGCCAGTCTGCATTGACTTCAACCCCAAAGGTGATCTTTTTCATGCATGCAACACAAGAGCAGCAAACTCACTCCTCCTTCTGTACATGCTGCCTTTAGACAGGAAGGAAGTTTCTGGCAAATCCGGAAGTGAATTTGACAAGGTGCCTCTAACACAGTTCTTGGAAATGATTGAAAATGTTTTTTTCATGCCACAACCTCCTCTAACATGCACACGCTCGCACCATCTGTCAAAAATGCTTTGAAGTAGAAATACCCAACTTAAAAAAAAGAAAAAAGAAGAAGAAATCCAGCATTTGGGGGGGGGGAAGTTACACAAGACAACTGGCTGAAGAAAGGTAATCACTGTGGAGGTCCTACGATTCTCCTGTGAGTGATGTAAACTTCTTCCTAAGTAAGAATCGAGCATGACAGTTATAGATCAGCCTTGTTTTCTCCCCATCCAGATGTTTTGGTCTCAAAAAAACAAAAAACAAAACCTAATACTGAATTTTTCATGCCATGGAACTCCTGCTTCTGGCCAAAACCCAAAATATTTAGGACACATTGTCTTTCAGGACACTATTTCTTATTTTTTCCCCCATTTCTTATTCTCGGGAGTCGGGAACATATGGTCTATGAGAAACGCGGCATATTGTCCCTGAAGGACACGCATGTGGACTGCCAGCTCTGGTTATACTTCCTGAAATCTAACTGTTTTGAAAAGGATAAGCTTGCACTCAGAATAGCGGAAGTCAGTGTCACAACAAGATAACTGTAAACATTTACTGAAGGGCTGCAGATGATGGAAAGACAAGGAAGACGGCTAGAAGAATGGCAGGGAATGACTCGGGATGAATCAGGCGCAGGCTAAAGCCTACTCTGTAGTGGTGATCGTGGTGAAGAAACGCTATTCCTCTACCACCGGTGGAGCCGCACAGGGGAGGTCTTCCAGGTGGTCTGGGACCTACTGGAGTCTGGCCTACAGGAGAAAGTGGATTGCTTTGCAGCCTTCTGCAAACATTTTGCTATACAGTTTGCAGATAAAATCTCTTGCATCTGTTCTGATTTGGACTCTGCATTAGCAGTGACAGGGATCAGATGGCCCCTGAGTGCCTATGTGTCTATTTTCAAAAGAATACCTTTTGTCTTGTATCACAACCTGAGGATATAGCAGAGGTATTCTTGGACACCTACTTCTTGCTTATAAGACACTTATTTATTTATTTATTTATTTATTTGATTTGTATGACCGCCGCTCTCGGAAACCGGCTCGCGGCGGTTCACAATATTTTAATACAAATACAATATATTAACCATTAAAAATTCCCCATTAAAACCCCATTAAAACCCCATTAAAACAATGACTAAGTCACAATGATGGCGATTAAAAAAAAAAAAAAAAACTATTCCCATACAGGCCCGCTGGATGAGCAGAAAGGAACGGAGGATAATTGGGCATAGGATGGAACACTCTGGGGAACCAGGTCAGTCTAGTACTGGCCTCCCCCCTCCGGGGAGAGGGGTCCGATCTTAGCCCCGGGCCATCACCCGGCCTTAGACAAACGCCTGGCGGAAGAGCTCCGTTTTGCAGGCTCTGCGGAACTCAGAGAGCTCCGACAGGGCCCGCAGCTCTTCAGGGAGCTCATTCCACCAGGTAGGGGCCAGGACCAAAAAGGCCCTGGCCCTTGTCGAGGCCAGGCGTGCCTCCCGGGGTCCTGGGATCATCAGCAGATTCTTACCCGCAGAGCGAAGTGCCCTGCGGGGGGCATAAGGAGATAGGCGGTCCCTCAAGTATGCAGGACCCAAGCCGCGTATAGTCTTAAAGGTTAATACCAAAACCTTGAACCTGATCCGGAAACAAACTGGCAACCAGTGCAGCTGCTTCAGCAGAGGCTGAACATGGGACCTCCAAGATGATTTAGTGAGGACTTGCCCCGCCTTGCTGCTTATATCTGCAAGGGGAGGGGGCTAGGAGACAGGGCCAGGAGTGAGGAGGGGTGGCTGCCCTACCTTAAAGTCAGCACTGGTGCATTACCTAAAGAAACTCACGTTGGATCCAGGAGTCCTAAATAACTACTGTTCAGTCTCTAATGGGCTATACTTGAGCAAGGTAACTTAACAAATGGTGGTCGGGCAACTTCATGGACTCTTGAATCAAGTGGATTGTTTGGAGTCTTTCAAGGCTGGTTATGAGACTAGAATGGACTTGACTGCCCTGGTGGATGACCTATGCCAGGAGATGAACAGGGGGAGTGCTTCTAACATGCTAATTCTCCTGGAACTCTTGGTGACTTTTGATACCATAACAATGGCATCCTTCTGGCCCATCTTTCAGAGTCAGGACTGGGAGGCTGTTGTTTGAATCCTACCTTGAAGGTAGTGTTTGGAGGGCAGTGCTGGGGGCTCAGGCTGCAAGAGGCTTGAAATCCCAGACTAGACCCATTTTCAACAGGGTCAGGAATTCAGTTCCGAAATTTGACTGATTTATTCGGGCCTCTTCACATATTTCTGGACATGTTATGCACAGGCCTCCATACAAGTACCCTGGGAAAACCTAGAGGTTATTTTTTGTCCTTCTAGCTATTTCTCAATGACAAACCATTGCCATTCATTCATCTGAAATCCCACAAGTCTCCAATCACCACAATTCTGTTTGCTTCTTTAGTTCTACAGCCATAATCCATTCGGTAGATGGAGGAGTCTGAAAGTTCCCCATGCTAATACTCCAGTAAGCCAAATCCGAACAATAAATAGAAGATTTTGAGCAATGCAGAAATATAGTTTTGATTATGTATAGTAACGAAGACAGGGGAAATACTCAATGTTTTCTGAGGATAAATGTGGTTTAATTTGGGGGGAAATGGGAATACTGTAATCTTTTTGGTATTTGAGAAAGTGTTTGTGTGTATATATATGTGTATATATGTGTATATATGTATGTATATATATATGTGTGTGTGTGTGTATGTATATATGTGTGTGTGTGTATATGTGTATGTATATATACATATACATACATATGTATATATATATACATACATACATATATATATATATAGACACACACACACATATACATACATACACATACACATACACATACATACATACATACATACATACATACATACATACATATATATATATAAAATAGATCACACAAAAAAGAATCAAGCTAAAATTGTATTCCATTTGCCAAACTTAAATATTGTATTAAATATTAAATTATTAAGATATAAATGAATGCATTAGTGATGCTCATGTCCAATGGGGTCACAGCTTACTAAATGGGGCCATGGTAGAGCATCTCCTTGGCAAGCACAAGGTTCAAGGATCACTCCCTGGCACCTCCAGTTTAAAAGGGTGGAAGCATCAGGTGATTTGTTGATGTGAAAGTCCTCTAACTAAGGCTCTGCAGAGCCACTGCCAGTCTGAGTAGACAATATTGGCCTTGAAGAACCAATGGTTTGATAAAACATAAGACAAGTTCATGGGGGTGTTTGTGTGTGAGCCCTCGAAAGCTGTGCTGTGTGCTGAGCATTCATAGTGTTGGGTCTGTAGTTCCACCAAGGACCAAGCTTGAGGTCCAAGGTAGGATTGTGAGCCTGCACTGTAATTGACCAATGCGCAGCTGGAACCCTTCAGCCATAACCAATCAGTTTAAAGCAAACCTGACCAATAGTGTGCCCTGGCGGGAAGACCTATCATGCGGCTTTTGTATATAAGTAGGGGTTGGTTGTGGGTTTCTTAGGTTCAGTTTTTGCCTCTTCATACCATCATGATTGGGGCATGATAAGGAGCTGAAATGAACCCCCAGTGTCCTGGTCTCTGAAACCATGGATCCAACACATAGGTTCAGAACTCCATGATTCCTCCAGTGGTGTCATCAGAGATAAGGATGTGTCTTACTTCTGTCCCCCACCCCTTGTCACCCACACGGTTCATCAATTACTTGGTTTTTCTATCCATATTGGGAAATGCAGTTTTTAAAACATCAGATATCCCAATGCAAGGTCTCCTGGGAACAACATATCCCAGTAAGTACTGACCAACTTACAGAAGGATGAGACAGAAAGACCTTTTCTTCATTCTGGGTGTTATAGGTGAGCAACCATCTTATTGTCCCAACAGAGCAACCATTAAGTTGGAGCGGGGAAGGAAAGGAGAAGGAGACAAGAAGGGGAATTCTCTGGCTCAGATGCAGTATCTGAAACAGAGAAAAATTCTGAGAGCTATTCCATTTCTTGCACTACAGGTCGGTACTATAAAAAGCTAAAACCCATAAGTCAAGTGCACATTCAACAAAACTGGGGCACCGCCATGATATACTGGAAAGGTCCCAATTTATCCAACCATAGCAGGCCCTAAACATGGAGCAAAGAAAAGTGCAGGGGCAAGAAACAGTGATATTCACAAGCCTCTCCCAAGGGCTTTCTAAGGGTTTTGATTAACTTCCCTTTGCACTTAAGATGTTTTGGCATATAGAAGCAATTTTGAAAATGTAGTGAGAGCAGGTCTTAAAGGTTAAGAGACTATCATGCAAACAGTGCAAAATCTATAATGTTTTCCGCTCTCATAACATCTAATTCCATGTGATAATTCCTGAAAGGTAAAAAACCTGAAATAGTACATTATCAGGGGCACAAATCCACACCCCATTGCAATCAGTTGCAAATCTTCCAGTGGATATAACAGAAAGTGCATTTCATCCTACAGTTCAACTGTTTGGTCCACTATTGAAATCCTTTCCCACTGGCCTTCAGCCATATTAACATATGCAAACTTCCTTGCAACATATGCTTTGTGGAAGTGTGTACATTTGTCAGCAAATATTTTCACTGCAGAAGCTTAACAAGTGTAAAATGAGATCTCATATGACAGACGATCAACTCCCAAGCATCCTGAGAACTGCCACTTTTAATCTCACTCCGGAAAACTGCGCAAACGGCTTCACAAAAGATATGCCAGTTTTCCAGCAGCCCAGCCCAGCCGCTTACTAGGTCCCTATTAATGTCATGTAAATTGCTGCGCACATTTGCTTTATATGCAAATTTAGCAGTGTATTAAAAAGGGTACAATTTATCACTCTCTGCATCCTAGCGTCTACCACCCTCACGTACATTTTATGCAAAGTATGCCAATAACATCAAGAGAACAAACAATGAAAGCCACACAAGCGTCGTGTTCATGTTTTCCAGGCATTTATAGCTTAGTGCCACTGCAAATAAGAAGCCTGGTTTCCAGAAGGACATGGAGGACCGTAGATTTTGCTGGTTAATGAATCTTGGTGTGTCCCAAAATCTCACTGCACTCTGAAACTTCACAGTACACTTTGATGTTCTTCTTGTTTTGTTTTTTGTTTAGCAGAACAACAACATGAGCCTGAGCCAAAGCAATACATGAAGTGCACTATTTCCGTACCAGTTAGCGGTCCAGCATAGATACTGCCTTCAATGAGCACGTGCAGGGCTCTGGAGTCTACCGCCTTTCATCTGCCTCTCTTCCCACCATTATTTCTCTCCTATGTTCTCTTCTGGCAAAGGGGTGGTGACCAGAAAAAGCTACAGCTTGGGTCCACAAAATATGGTGTTATGGAGCAAAGTAGCCAGGACACAGATCAAAATCCCTTGTCATGCTATCCCAGGAATTCATAACATATCCCCGTTTGGTGCTGGAAAGAGAGCTTGGGATCTGAGAAAATATGTGTTTTTACATCCAGCAAAACAAACAGTGCCCTGGCCTGGATAACTCAGGCTAGCCTGGTCTTGTCAGATCTCAGAAACTAAGCTTGGGTCAGCCCAGGTTAGTGTATGGATGGAAGTCCACCAAGGGTTTCATGGTTGAGAGGCAGAGGCAGGCAATGGCAAACCATCTCAGAATGACTCTTGCCTTGACAACCTTCTGGGGTTGCCATAAGTCAGCTGTGACTTGATTATAACAAACGACAGCAAGCAAAACAAAATACAACTCAAGGAGAAACAAAACAAGCAGTCCGTGGACAAACTCCCTAGAACTGATTAAGAATGAGAGTTTGAAGACTGTGGAATTTCACAGAAATTGACAAAAACAGTTTACATTTGTTATATTACAAGACTGGGTTAGGTTGAACAATTGTGACTTGTCCCAAATCAGTCAATGAGCTTCATAGCTGAGTGGGAATCTGAACATAATGTGCAGTGCAAATCAAGTCTTAACATGCTACCCATCACCCAGGATGTCATTTTTGGAACTGCTGCATTCTCCCTCTTTCATTGGTAATGGAGCACCCATCTCAAGTAATTCTCAAGGAGTTCTAGACAGACACCCAACAACTCAAGGCTTAAAGCTCCTTGGCACACGGTCTTGATCATCTGGCTTGGCAAAAATCCCAGCTTCTTCCATCTGGCTAAGCACTTCTAGGCCTTTCTTGCTTTGAGGCTCCTCCACTGTCGCCATAAATCAGCTGCGACTTGATGTCCCTTTCCTCCTCCTCCACTAACACCACTACCACCACACATCACACAACCAGCTAAACTAGTAAACTGTAAATTCATATACAGCATTCTTTAGGCATGCCCCCTACCACGCCTGTAGGAAGAGCCCACAGTTGAACACTCTGCGTACGTTCACTTTCTGAAGACGAGAGCGTAGAGGTGAAAAGGTAGAACACGGTGGTGTGACGAAGCACTGCCTTTGGAATGGACACTTGCAGGTCACTTAATAGTACAATTTCATTCTCTCCGCTCAAGTAGTTCAGGCTCCGAGCAGGGTTGAACATTTCCAATTACCGCTCTAACAATATGGTTGTCTTACGGGTCTCCGCTTATAATGACAGATTTTTTTCACCCTGGCCTGCCGGTGGAAATAATCTGTATCCAGAAGGTCGAAGTACAATCTGCTTTGCAGGAACAGCAAGCAACAAAGAAACCCCGAGGAGAAATCAGCACGCCAAGTGTAGATTTCCTTACTTCCCAATTACACTGATTATATTACCTCCAACACGCAGGAAGACAAACAATCGTCATTAACAATGCATGCAGCCCACTGTCATGGAATAGCGCTCAGGAGGGGGAAAAGCCATGCGGAAAACCAGCATGACAGAGTTCACTGACTCCGCAAGGAAGGTCAACAACGCTCTGCTGGAACCGAACATGAGAAGCACTTACGCCGGTGATTTCCTATAGGGAAACATTCCGTTTCCCGGTTTTCAAACCTGTGTCCTTCCTCCCTTTAACAACGACAAAAAAAAAAAAGTATCCACTTGAAACCAAGCCCTCCTCCCCTCCCTACTTTCTTTACAAAATAATCAGCTGGAACCCATGTACCTTGTCTGTACCAGGAATGGAATAACAAGGCTTTGCTTTGAATTCACTGACTTTCTAGCAAAGGGTTGAAAGTAAACACTGTTGGAAACTGATGATGACAAAAATAATAGTTTCCCGGTACAACTTTTTTAGTAATTTGAAATACACGTGCTAAATAACCTCACCACATACGCTGCCCACTCACTGCCTCTCCCATATGGTCTTCAGAAACTAGTTACTGACTTCAGCACCAGCTGTTCTCCCCCCCCCCCCCTCCCCAAGTTTAGATGTAAGACTTTTAGGCTAATTGCATGGGTGAGAATAGTACAGGAAAAATGAAATATGTTATTGTTGTGTGTATGTAATTGCATGGGAACCATTGGAGTGATGGACAAATCAAGTTGAACGTATGTGTTTCCCTGAAGACAAGTTACTGGGGGCCAGCTGCAGGGGAGGACACTTGTGCTCATTCTCTGCATTTTGGTTGGCTACAGAGGGAAAGAAGATACTGGAGGGTTGTGGCTCAGTGGTAAAGCATCTGCTTTCTATGCAGAAAGTCCCAGGTTCAATCCTGAGCATATCCAGTTAAAGGGACCAGGCAGTAGATGATTCTGGAGAGTCAGTGGCAGTTTGAATAGACCATTCAGAATAAGGTAGCTTCATTTGAGTGTGTGTAGACTAGACCAGGAGTAGTCAACCTGTGGTCCTCCAGATGTCCATGGACTACAATTCCCATGAAAATTGTAGTCATGGAAATTGTAGTCCATGGACATCTGAAGGACCACAGGTTGACTATCCCTGGACTAGACCACCTTTGGTCTGATCTAACAGGAGTTGTGAAAGACCAATGGCCTTGTGATTGGGGTGAGCACCCCCTGGATAGGGCTGCCAATGGACGTGCTCCTTTCTCTGGAAACGTTTTAAACATCGTACCATGACACCCCCCCTTCAAGGATCGCTGCCTTGTTGTGGCAAGGGGGCTTGCGTAGCTCAGTGAAGCTATGAGCTATGCCGTGCAGGGCCACCCAAGACGGACAGGTCATAGCTGAGAGCTCTGACAAAAGGTGATCCACTGGAGAAGGCAATGGCAAACCACTCCAGTATCTTTGCCACGAAAACTCTATGGACAGTTCCAATAGGCATAACGATATGACGCCGGAAGATGAGCCCCTCAGGTCGGAAGGTGTCCAATATGCTACTGGGGATGAGCAGACGGCTAGTACGAGTAGCGCCAGAATGAATGAAGCGGCTGGGCCAAAGCCGAAAGGACGCTCAGTTGTGGAAGTAACTGGTGGCGAAAAGACAGTCCGATGCTGTAAAGATTTTTATTCCATAGGAACCTGGAACGTCAGATCCATGAATCAAGGCAAGCTGGACGTGGTTAAAGAAGAAATGAGAAGACTGAACATCGACATTTTAGGAATCAGTGAACTAAAATGGACAGGAATGGGTGAATTTAATTCAGATGACCATCAGGTATACTACTGTGGACAAGAATCTCGCAGAAGAAATGGAGTAGCCTTCATAATCAATAAGAGAGTAGGAAAAGCAGTCTTGGGATACAATCCCCAAAATGACAGAATGATCTCAGTTCGAATCCAAGGCAAACCATTCAACATCACAGTGATCCAGGTCTATGCCCCAACCACTGCTGCTGAAGAGGATGAAGTTGATCAGTTCTATGAAGCCCTACAACACCTTATAGAAGCAACGCCAAAAAATGATGTGCTTATCATCATGGGGGATTGGAATGCTAAAGTAGGAAGCCAAAAGATAACTGGGATAACAGGCAAGTTTGGCCTTGGAGTACAAAATGAAGCAGGGCACAGGCTGGTAGAATTTTGTCAAGAGAATACAATGGTCATAGCAAACACTCTTTTCCAACAACCCAAGAGACGACTCTACACATGGACATCACCAGACGGTCAACACAGAAATCAGATTGACTATGTACTCTGCAGCCAAGGATGGAAAAGTTCTATACAGGCAATAAAAACAAGACCAGGAGCTGATTGTGGTTCAGATCATGAGCTTCTTGTTGCAAAATTTAGGCTTAAATTGAAGAAAGTAGGGAAAAGCACTAGGCCACTCAAGTACGAACTAAATCATATCCCCGACGAATATACAGTAGAGGTGACAAATAGATTTAAGGAATTAGATCTGATAGACAGAGTGCCTGAAGAACTATGGACGGAGGTTCGCAACATTGTACAAGAGGTAGCAACTAAAACCATCCCAAAGAAAAAGAAATGCAAGAAATCAAAATGGCTGTCTGAGGAAGCTTTACAAATAGCTAAGGAGAGAAGGGAAGTGAAAGGCAAGGGAGAAAGAGAAAGATACACCCAATTGAATGCAGAATTCCAGAGAAAAGCTAGAAGAGATAAGAATGCCTTCT
This sequence comes from Paroedura picta, assembly GCF_049243985.1. Classification (NCBI taxonomy): domain Eukaryota; kingdom Metazoa; phylum Chordata; class Lepidosauria; order Squamata; family Gekkonidae; genus Paroedura; species Paroedura picta. The sequence continues at coordinate 75,559,124 of NC_135378.1, forward strand.
TAAATGAACAGTGCAAACAAATAGAAGAAAACAATAGAATGGGGAGGACCAGAGATCTTTTCAAGAAAATTGGAGATATGAAGAGAACGTTTCATGCAAAGATGGGTATGATAAGGGACCAAAATGGTAGGGACCTCACAGAAGCAGAAGAGATTAAGCAAAGGTGGCAAAATTATACAGAAGAACTATACAAGAGCGAGCTTAACATCCCTGATGACCACAGTGGGGTAGTTACTGACCTGGAGCCAGACATCCTGGAATGTGAAGTCAAATGGGCCTTAGGAAGTCTGAGCAACAATAAAGCTAGTGGTGGTGACAGCATTCCAGTTGAACTATTCAAAATCTTAAAGGACGATGCAGTAAAAGTGCTACACTCAATATGCCAGCAAATTTGGAAAACTCAGCAATGCCCACAGGATTGGAAAAGGTCAGTTTACATTCCAATCCCAAAGAAGGGCAATGCCAAAGAATGTTCAAACTACCGCACCATTGCACTCATTTCTCATGCTAGCAAAGTTATGCTCAAAATCCTACAAGCTAGGCTCCAGCAATATGTGGACCGAGAACTTCCAGAAGTACAGGCAGGATTTCGAAGAGGTAGAGGAACTAGAGATCAAATTGCCAACATACGCTGGATCATGGAAAAAGCTAGGGAGTTCCAGAAGAACATCTACTTCTGCTTCATTGACTATGCTAAAGCCTTTGATTGTGTGGAGCACAACAAATTGTGGCAAGTTCTTAAAGAGATGGGAATACCAGAGCATCTTATTTGTCTCTTGAGAAATTTATATGCAGGTCAAGAAGCAACAGTGAGAACTGAACATGGAATCACGGATTGGTTCAAAATTGAGAAAGGAGTTCGGCAAGGCTGTATACTGTCGCCTTGCCTATTTAACCTGTATGCGGAGCACATCATGAGAAAGGCGGGATTAGAGGAGTCACAAATTGGGATCAAGATTGCAGGGAGAAATATCAACAACCTCAGATATGCAGACGATACCACTCTAATGGCAGAAAGTGAAGAGGAACTAAAGAGCCTGTTGATGCGGGTGAAGGAGGAGAGTGCAAAAGTTGGCTTGAAACTCAACATCAAGAAAACAAAGATCATGGCATCCGGCCCTCTCAATTCCTGGCAAATAGATGGGGAAGAAATGGAGATAGTGACAGATTTTATTTTCCTCGGCTCCAAGATCACTGCAGATGGGGACTGCAGCAAAGAAATTAAAAGACGCTTGCTCCTGGGGAGGAAAGCTATGGCAAATCTAGACAGCATCCTAAAAAGCAGAGACATCACCCTGCCAACAAAAGTGCGTTTAGTCAAGGCTATGGTCTTCCCAGTTGCAATGTATGGCTGCGAAAGTTGGACCATAAGGAAGGCCGAGCGTCAAAGAATTGAGGCTTTTGAACTCTGGTGCTGGAGAAGACTCTTGCGAGTCCCTTGGACTGCAAGGCGAACAAACCGGTCAGTCCTAGAGGAGATCAGCCCTGACTGCTCTTTAGAAGGTCAGATCCTGAAGATGAAACTCAAATACTTTGGCCACCTCATGAGAAGGAAGGACTCCCTGGAGAAGAGCCTAATGCTGGGAGCGATCGAGGGCAAAAGAAGAAGGGGACGACAGAGAATGAGGTGGCTGGATGGAGTCACTGAAGCAGTAGGTGCAAACTTAAAAGGACTCCAGGGAATGGTAGAGGACAGGAAGGCCTGGAGGATCATTGTCCATGGGGTCGCGATGGGTCGGACACGACTTCGCACATAACAACAACAACCATGACACCACTTGCAGTGAGCCTATGGAAATTAAATTGTCAAGCTTTGCTGTTGCTGAAAATCGATCACCGTGGAATGCATGAGTTAAGGATTGTCCTTTTGTGCTAGCTTGTTTACTGGTCTGGCGAGTTACTGTTATTGGCCTTGGTTATTTCCTGCGAGGGGCTGGATTTTATAGAGGGTTACGCTAATCAATTTCATTATTAATAAAACTGCACTATTAAGTTTGATTGTTGTATCTTTATAGTTTTCAGAAGCTCCTTTAGGCAAAATATAGAAGAGTGGCAGTGGGGTGTAGCGGTTAGACTGATGAACTTGGAGACCTAGGTTGAAATCCCCACTTTGCCACCAAAGCTCATGGACAAGTCACAATCTCAGACTAACCTACTGAACTGGGTTGTTGTGAAAATAAAATGGAGGGCAGCAGTGGGATGTAAGCCGTGCTGGGTCCCCATAGAGCAGAAAAGTGGGATAAAAATAAAATAAAATAAATGAAGAGAGGCACAATTCTCTCTCTATTTTTTTCACAATTCACAAATGCTCACTTTGTTTTCAACAGTTACATATATTTCAAAGTACAATTTGCTTATTTCATACCTGAGATTAACCCTTTGGCAACAATATGGTATACAGTTGAAACATGTGAAGTTAGCCTATAAATTACAACTGTGGCTCTCACCACTGCACTTTTGTACATTAGTGTACCTATGATGTAAAAGATGCTCCCCATCCTGGATTACTGGGGCTTTCCATATTCTTATTTGCCTTGTTTGTGTGTTCCTGCTGCTTTGATTCTTGCTCCGCCCTCTATTTCCACATGTATTTAGCTCCATCTTGTGGTTGATTCCATATTACATTGTTTAATGACCAAAATATCTCCCTGCGACACGAATGACACAAGGAAGGAAAATCTGAGAATGTGGACAAGCCCTTGAGGGTGAGAGAGACCATTATTTTTGCCCTGCTCAGTATTATCTCACCTCCTTTGCAGCATATATTCAGAGTAGTAGCTCCACATCATTCCCAGCCGTGCTGGCTTAAATCCTTGAACTGGATTTAAAACGAAACAAATCTGGGATCTTTCCCACGTGCTCTTTCACTGTGCTATGGTCCCTCCCCTCTGCGATACAAATAAATCTAGATGCTAACAGATTTATTGATGCACATTGCTGAGTTAGATAATTTCTCATCACAAACCTCTAGTTCCATAAAGGATATGATTGTATGGGGAAGCATAACAGAAGTATCTTCGAAATCTGCTGAATGGGTTTATCTTAAAGGTGTTTTCAGTAGCAGAAATTAAACGGAGAGTATAATTCATTTCCCCTGCTATTCATGGCTCGTCGATATAAAGAATGCATCCTCACAGAACCAAGCTTTCAATCCCTGCCCACGGAAGTGTGTCGGAGGGATAACTTCCTAGATAACGGTGTGTTTTTTAATTGAAGAATTCCCCGCGGTTTGAACCGTTTGCATAGGAATGGATGAGAATATGGATACTTTGCCACCTTTCAAAACGGCTCTAAAGTTCTCTTGTGGTCATTTGGAACTGAGCTGAGAAGCCGTGAAATGCTAATGAAGTTCACTAAACTATGGAGCTGAATTGCGTCTGTCTTCCTACTCCAGCATTAACGGCTTAGTCTGTTAATAAAAAAAAAATGTCTTATACAGACTAAACACTATAATTCACCCTCCAACAATAATGACATGATGTGCCGCTGCTCTCATCTCCTAAAATCCAATGCTGGTGTCACACTTGCAGCTGCCCATTTTCAGAATGGAACATTTCCACTCATTGGACACGTGACGCGTATGTCACATCAGCTAGCTCAGCCATGACTGCCGCCAGTTCTCCAAGGTGAGAGGTGGTCAGATTCTGGTATTTGTACAAAGCAGGTTAGTATGAATTTACTAAATATGTAATGTCTGAAAGAGAGGCTGTAGCTCAGGAGCAGAGCCTCGAGTTGGTATGCAGAAGGACCCAAATTCAAACTCTGTCATCTCCAGTTGAAGAATCTGGCAGTAGGTTACGTGAAAGATCTGAGACCCTAGAGAATATTGCTAGTTTGAAGAAGAAGAGTTGGTTCTTATAAGCCACTTTTCTCTACCCGTAGGAGTCTCAAAGGGGCTTACATTCACCTTCCCTTTCCTCTCCCCACAACAGACACCCTGTGGGGTGGGTGAGGCTGAGAGAGCCCTGATATTACTGCTCGATCAGAACAGCTTTATCAGTGCTGTGGTGAGCCCAAGGTCACCCAGCTGGTTGCATGTGGGGGAGGACAGAATCAAACCTGGCTCGCCAGATTAGAAGTCTGTGCTCCTAATCACTAGCTGGCTCTCTGAGTAGACAATACTGATTTTCAGGGGGTCAAAGGGCAGATTCACTATAAAGCACATTCATGTTTCTTCAATGCACAACACCCATTGATTCATCTTGACATACCTACATCAAATCAGAGATAGTGAGGGGAGGGAAAGTTACTCTTGGCAGCTTCCTTTCTTCAGAAACTCAACGAAGCCCAAACTGTGCAAGACTCTCTGTCTGAAAAGCTTTTGAGGCTGGGTTTAAAGCCCTACGTATAGTAGACATTTAGTGACCCACACAATCACAGAGAGGAAGTGTACATGTGGACACTCCCTCCACGTGTTCGCACCATGCAGAAGACCCAGCAATCACCTGGGGTGGGCTGCTTGTTCAGTCAACATGTGAAGAACTTGTGTGTTCAATTGTACTTAAACTGAACAACACAACCACCACAGCAACAAATATGTTGGGACCAAAGGTTCTGTTCCTCTAAGAGTCGTGACTTTGTCCAATGCCTCCTGGCACAAAGGGACTTTTTTGGTGGACAAGGCCCATCCCACTACTGGAAGGCTCATTGTGCTGGAAAAAGCCTTCACAGAGTGGACAGAATCTCAGTATCCATGTTTTCTGGAGGAAAAAAAAAAGATGCTATCCCAAGTATTATTTGACTCTATTTGGACACAGAAATTGTGTGCATTAAGGGCTGACAAGTTGTAGCTGGCTTACAGCAAACCCATAGAGTTTTCATGGTGAGAGACATTCAGAGGTGGCTTTCCACAGCCTGCCTCTTTGTAGCAACCCAGGGATTGCTTGGTGGCCTCCTGTTCAAATACTAACCAGGACCATCTCTGCTTAGCTTTAGATACCTAATGCGATCAGAACAGTCTGGATCATCCAGATCAGGACATAACGTATGACAATTAATTTGTTATTAAGGTTTGGAACAAAGTTCAAGAAGTCCCTCTGTTGCTAAGCGAAGTGGTCCAGGATACAGATCGATGCCAGTGTCCACTCCTTTGTGGTCCGGCTCTAGTACAAAGATCCCTACCTCTCACGGTTGACTACTGTATCTCAGAGTAGCAATTATGGAGGAGTTAACTGCCCAGACCATGTGGTGGGTTTACCGGTGCTCTCTAACTCCTCGAGTCAGGGAGGATCTTCCTTATTTTCACATAAAGCAGATGAGCTGTGAAAGACGTCTTCTTTATATGTGATCGTTTTCAATTGCTTAATTAGTCATAAGCATAAAATCTCCACTCCCAGGCTCCTTGACAAGTGTCGTTGCTATTTATAGCACCTTCTTCAGAAGGTAGTGCACTCCATCAAATGTCAAGTGGGAGGATGGAAAGGGTAATGATCATGTAATGTAAGGTGTAAAGGAAAGAAGTGCTCCTACAAACTCTCGGCTTCACTGGAGCTTTCCAAATGCACCAAACAATAAACTGAGAGGTCTGACTCTTCTCAGCCCTGCATGTTGTTACTTTAACATTTGTTTTAACAATCCATGTTACGAGATGGGGGCGGGCAGGACAGACCCCTTCAGAGCAAGTGAAATTTCTCTTGCATAGTGCTGTAATTTCAAGAAGAGGTCACCCTAAAGCAGGGGTAGTCAAACTGCGGCCCTCCAGATGTCCATGGACTACAATTCCCAGGAGCCCCTGCCAGCATTCGCTGGCAGGGGCTCCTGGGAATTGTAGTCCATGGACATCTGGAGGGCCACAGTTTGACTACCCCTGCCCTAAAGGGTCACCCAATGTGACACCTTTCATGGTGCTGCCAAAAGGGGACAGAGTGAGATAGGGATATTGCCCAACAAGTCTTCTAATGGGCTGTGACTAGAGATTTGCTTGACTAAGCCAGTATGGTGTTGTGTTTAAGAGTATGGTTAAAACACTGCTTTGGTAGAAGCTGCTCTCTCACGCTGTAACTGAAAATGAGCCATGGTAGGCATTGTTCTGTGAGGACAGTTCTGACAAGACTATGATTAGCCCAAGGTCACTCAGATGGCTGCAGGTGGAGGAGCGGGGAATCAATCCTGCCTCTCCAGATTAGAAGCTGCCGCTCTTAGCCACTACACCAAGCTAATTTTTTTGTGAGACATTCTTTGGATTGGGACCAATGATGGCTAAAAGGCAGACATGCAGAAGTCTGTGGGGCTTATAAAGAGATGTTTGTTTTAAACAGAAAATATGTGGATATATTATTTTGGAATATAGCAAATGGAAACATATACTGTATCTAGCAACCAGCTGTTTCAACTGTCAGCATCCTATAATTCTTGGGATATATAGCTAGAGGCACCTTTTCTTCTAATTATTTGGGTCGTTTATGCACATCTAAAAGCAGTGGTTTCAAACATAAGGTTCATTAGGCCTCTGGGAGTGCTGTGGAGTAGAGCACTCATTCCATACTCCACACCAACCAGCACATGGGTCCTGTTTGCCAGCAGTCATCCTGAGACCAGCGCACCGGCAGGAGAGAAGGCAAGCAGGTGAGAGTCAGAGAGGTATGAGGCAGCAGGAGATGGCCAGGACAGGCATAAGGGAGGCAGAAGACAGGCAGAGAAGGCAGGAGGGAGGGTATGGAGGAATGCAGGTGTCAATCAAGCCAAAACTGAGGCAACTGCAGTGACCCTTGTGGAAGCAGCTAGAGGAGCAAATCAAGCTTCTGAAGGATTATGGAAGGAGCTTGGATGCCCACCTTTTCTGATGGTACGTTTAAAGTTCCAGCTCCGGTCAACAACTACTTCAACTTCTCTCCCTACTGGGAGAGACCGGAGAGAGAAGAGCACAGATAGCTCATCACGTGTTCTTTTGAGCAGGAAGTGTGATGCAGTGATAAAAAAGGTGAATGCCATTTTGGGCTGTATCAACAGGAGCATCACATCAAAATCACAAGATGTCATAGTCCCATTGTATATGGCGCTGGTCAGACCACACCTGGAGGACTGTGTGCAATTCTGGAGGCCTCACTTCAAGAAGGACATAGATAAAATTGAAAGGGTACAGAGGAGAGCGACGAGGATGATCTGGGGCCAAGGGACCAAGCCCTATGAAGATACGTTGAGGGACTTGGGAATGTTCAGCCTGGAGAAAAGGAGGTTGAGAGGGGACATGATAGCCTTCTTTAAGTATTTGAAAGGTTGTCATTTGGAGGAGGGCAGGATGCTTTTTCCGTTGGCTGCAGAGGAAAGGACGCGCAGTCATGGGTTTAAACTATAAATACAACGATATAGGCTAGATATCAGGAAAAAAATTTTCACAGCCAGAGTAGTTCAGCAGTGGAATAGGCTGCCTAAGGAGGTGGTGAGCTCCCCCTCACTGGCAGTCTTCAAGGTTGGATACACACTTTTCTTGGATGCTTTAGGATGTTTTGGGCTGATCCTGCGTTGAGCAGGGGGTTGGATTAGATGGCCTGTATGGCCCCTTCCTACTCTATGATTCTGTGATTCTGTGTTTCTATTCTGTGTTTCTGTGTTTGTTGGGTTCCGGTCTCTGCCCTGGTCACCTCAGATCCTGAGGCTCTGGGAGGATTTCTGTAGGCATGGAGTGTGTGGGGTCCACGGTGGTGCTGTGGCAGGATCACAAGGTTGATGTGCAAGGTGCACCTAGGGGCCTGAACCTCGCAGATCTCAGGGCCTGGATGGGACTTCTGGTAATAAGATGAGCCCAGCGGAGTGGAACTGGAGGTGGGGGTGGGAATCACTCCTATAGCATTTCCAGTACACAACACTAATTCCGTTCTGTACTTGTTTTATTGATTTTATATAAGAATGATGTCTCTTCTGTATTTCTGATACTAATTTCTGTGAATTTCCTTTTGGGCGGGGCCATGACCTGTGGGTAGACCATTTGCTGTGTATGCAGAAAATCTCTAATTCAATCCTCAGCATTTCCAGTTAAAGGTATGGGCTAGTTGGTGACATGAAAGACTTCTATCCAAGACCCAGGAGAGGTCACAATACAGAAATGGTCTGGTTATCCGGGGGGGGGGGGGGGCACAGTAAAACATTATGATGGCCGAGGAAACATTTTATTAACAAAAAATAATGAATCCATTGAAAAATGGCTGTAACATCTCTGGGAAATAACCCCTAGTATTAAAAAATGTTCGACACTCACAATGGACTGATTATGACAAATGAATTTATGGCCATGGCTATTTCCATTGGTGTCTGGATGGTAAAAAAGGCGGAATTTGGAAATACCAACTTTAACAAAGCTCCCCCACCCTCCCAAAACACAGCAACAAATCAATGCAATAAATGAAACACTGATACAAGATGCGAGGCTTCTTTCCCATTACTTAATTTCCTTAGTCAAATTTGCTCTGACATGCTATCGATCATCCTATGAGCTCTTTAAAAATGGATATTAATACCCGAGCTTGTTTGCTCAAAGGAGTAAAGGCTGTGCTTTAAGGACTTATTTGTATTCTGATATTTAGCAAGAAAATAGCCTGGACCCAGATCCGAAGGCAGAAAATGATGGAGATTAAATAAGCCAGAAGGATTTTTTTGATTGATGCACATGTTAAAGTGGAGGGAGAAAATTTCACACTTAATAAGTGCAATGTTTAATAAACACATTCCAGTGCAGTGTCCAAATAGATGGGCTATTTTAACATGCTGTCTGAATTTTAAAAAACACATCACTTGGCCTTAATGGCCTTCCACGAGAGCTCATTCTTTTCTCTAATGGTGTATTCTTTCATCAAAAATTGGTACATTAAGAGATGAAAAGCAGCTTGTCCAGCAGCCTGTACATAACACAGGTGGCGTAATTTCACAGTCCTATTAAAAAGATGTACACAGATGAAAAATAGCCGCAGACTTTGTGCTAATGCTAACAGCACAGTACATTAATACTTCAAAACTAATCAATCAAGGGAGACCAAGGCAATCAGCTGATCCATACATCTGAAATCAGCCGTATCCATTGTCACGAAAGAACAGAAGTATGATAATGGCCTTAACTTCCTGTTAATAAGTAGTGCAAGTTCTAGCAAGTCCTGAGTGGGATAACTGAGAAAAGCTTCACGTTCTCATAGAATATAAATTGAAATCTTGGACCCTCTGCTTGGTGCAGGACTGAAGGACAGGATACCATACTCCAGGGGTAAGAGCAAAAGAATTGTGTCTACAGGAGGCCAAAATCGTCTTCATATCCATTGTTTCCAGTGGTGGCCAATCAGCTGCCTCTGAAAGTACACAAGCAACTTTCCTCCCTTGCACATCTCTTTCATGAAATATGTATTTCCTCTACACATGGAAACTAAGAGAAAAAGAACATACATAGCTGTGATGGCCAGGAGGTAGCACCTTTTTGAAGCCAGCCTGACCCATCTGACTGGCATATCTTTCCTTCACTGATTCAACCTTCCTTCCTCTGCTCCTTATCCTCCTTCTTCACTTCCTCTTTGTCTCCCCTCCACTCTGCTTCACTCCTCCTCCTCCATGGGTCTTCTGCTTGCCTTCTTCCTTCCTAGCTTCTGAGCCCATCTTCTCCTTTGCCTCTCTCTTTTATATCTAGTTCCTCAGTGAGACCGCACCCAAGTTCCTACCCCTGACATTTTAAGGAGGGGCCAATGGCCATGCCCTGCTGGGTCTCTGACCCTGAGTTGCTGGGAAGAGCTGGATGCTGGCTATGTGGACTGAGCCTGGAGTGCCTTCCCCCTAGGTTGTTGAGGCCTCAGGTTGTTTGAGGAAGGCTGGGATGTTCACTGGGATTGGGTAAGGCTTCCCTTGCCTTAGGCTGCTGGGATGGGCAGGCTCTGTATTTCAGGCGGTCCAGGATCCTTTCTGAAGGCCCCATGCACTAATCATTCTACACTGGTTTGGCCAACCCTACGCTGGCCCTTTCACCAGGGTGTGCTTCCAGAGCTTACTGCCTTGGGTAGACATATTGCAGCTTGAGGCAGTCAGAGCCTCAGTGGAGTTCAGGCCTGGTGGTCCTCATCTTTGCCTGGATTGGACTGTCTTGTGAACCCCTGCCGGTCAGAGGTGAGTGGGGGGGGTTTCCCAGCCCCTGTCTCCTGGCCACAGGAGTGATAGGGCTCCAGCCACGGCCGGGAGAAGTCCAGGGCAGCCGGGAGGGGACCAGGGCAGTAGCTCTCAGTGATCTGTCCTGAAACAATAGGTTAATGGTTATAAAACTATTACTGTTATTTATGGACCAATTATCCAAGGGAGAATCTGCATGTGATTCCCAGTCTTCTTGGATTTGTATCTTTCTTGGGTTTTGTTTGTTTTTATTTTATGTGTGTGTTTTCACCATTCAGGACTTGTATTGGTAACATTATTATGGTTTCTATGATAATATCTGACAGATTGGCGTCTGTAACCTACAAGAACTCTCTCAGATGTGTTTGGCTAGAGAGACTCCAAACATGGTGTGAAAAAAGTCAAATTTGGGAGAGATTTTTTGTAGGACATTTCAAGGTCCTCCGAAACTTCTGTTTTGTACCAACATTCAAAGCTCACCAATAACTGCACATAGCTATGAATAATCACACTGGACTACATATAGTTGCAGTTATGACCAATGGCCTAAAGGAGTCATGGCGGCCTCAACAGTGCCTTGGATTAATAAGGATTGGAGAATTCTACAGACAGAAAACTTAATTTATTAAGAAATTTGGCAGAAGATTGCTGATGAACCACATCCTCCCACTGTTTCAAAAACCACAGGAAGCCAACAAGCAAATATCTTTGTTCCTTAAGGGATGAATACTGTGTTCGTAAAATTAAACAAGATGGGACAAACTCTGCTCTAGGGAATTAAATGCAACTTTACCAGCAGAGAAACATTTATGCTAGGTAAGAACCAGGCCTGCAGCAGGTACAATGATCTTATAACGTCTTCCTGGCCCCATATGCACTTCATTTAGCAATTCCAGACTGAACCTGGAAGCTTTCATTGTTCTCCAAACCTAGTGTTACAAATTTGCTTGAGCAACTCTGACAGAATCCTGTCTGACCATTTATGCACTGGGAACTTCACTGCCCCAGCTCCCATGCAGGAGGACAAATCAGGGGTGGATGAGGTGCACCGGGCCAAATGCTCCCCCATGTGGGTAGAGGAAGAGGTATGGGCAACCTGCCATGACTAAAACTCCAGCCTGCAGCCCAGCATGAAACCTCCAGTGCGTAAACGGTCTTTGTGTCAACTGAAGCTGCATCCTATTGATGGGATAATGGCTCAGAGTTATGCAAATATTTCTCATTTGTCATATTATTCTACTATTGGGGGGGGGGGAATGGACCAGGAGGGAATGAAGGCAGGCTAATTTGGTACTTGCCATGGGTATCACTACAAAAATGCCCCTCAGGAGTAAATTGTGGTGGAGAGAAAGGATATCGAGCAGCATGGCCCAAGCTAGCCCAATCTTGTCAGGTCTCAGCAGCCAAACAAGTTTGACTCTGGGTAGTATTTGGATGAAAGACCACCAAAGAAGTTCACGGCTACCACGCAATGACAAACCATCTCTGTTTGTACCTTGCTTTGCTAAATCTTGTGGGTCACCTAAGTTGGATGCGACTTAACATCACTTTTCATCACTGTGGGCGTAGAAACCCGTGACAATCTCAGTGACACTCCCAATGACGTCACTGGACATGCTGCTGTATTCTGAGTGCTTGGAATCCAGCCTATAAGAACCTGCACAATTTGCCTGTTAGCCAGCAAATCACTTGCTAGCCTGATTTAGATTTTAGTCATGGATCTCCATTTTAAATCTGTTTTCAGTATTATTTTTTTTATTTTAAAGAAGAGGTTGGTTTGCTGAACCCAGTGAAAAAGTTGTACTTGGAGGACCTTTGGCTTATCATACTGGACATCCAACCCACCCATCATATGATGGACACTGACCTGCTAAATAAATATAGAATTATTTGCTTGCTGCTTTGGTTTCAATACATGGAGTCATTCCCAGCAATGAGAGCTCTTTGCAGCTCTTCCATTAATTTATACATTTAAAAAGTTAACACAACATAATGTGATCTCAGTTCCAAGTTTTCTCTAACAGAGATCATGGAGTACCATATCAGCGAAATGTTTCATTTTAATGGCCCTGGAGACCTAAACAGCTATAATATGAAGTAGAGAATATTCCAAGCAAATACAACCAATTGCATAATAAATAATTAGTAAATTTATCCCATAATTTACAGTTAGCCTGTATAGGAGGCTTTCATCTCTGTATAATATGAATATAAAATGATTTCAAATTAGGAAGTAAGTTGTTATTAAGATAATGCAAATTGATATGTAATATAATATCCAAATCTCATAAAGTTCAATGGTCCAGGGAGAGGGAATTTATATATTCAACATTCTACTTTTTAAAAAGTAAGGAAATAATAAAGGTTGAACATTAATTTCCTCTAGAGAAGCTAGCAAATTGCTTAATTATACAAATTATACAAGATGTTTTTCAATAATCAGCTTCATTATTTCAAACACAACACTATGATTCTCTTTCACTACTAACAGTGTTTACACTGGGACCGCTTGGTTGCTTATGCCCCCCGCAGGGCTCTTCTCTCTGTGGATATGAACTTACTGGTAGTCCTGAGCCCTCGGGATGCTCGCCTGGCCTCGACCTGGGCCAGGGCCTTTTCGGTCCTGGCCCCAACCTGCTGGAATGAGCTCCTGGAAGAGCTAAGGGCCCTGTCGGAGCTGTCAACTTTCCGCAGGGTCTGCAAGACGGAGTTCTTCCACCAGACATACGGTTGAGGCCAGGGCGGGGCCTGCTATTCAATCTGAGATCCCCTATGTCCATTGTGTCTATCTGATAATAAATAGATCTGTCTCCTCACTCTCACCAGTAAGTCAGTCAGACGGCTGGTCGAGGAGCTGAACGTAGTAGTTTTTTTCGCTTGCCATCTTGTTACCTTTAGAAATCGTAATTACAGGTATTTATGGGTTTTATTGTGCTTTTATTCTTTTATTATGTAAACCGCCATGAACCCAATCAGGACGGGCTGTATATACATTTAAATAATACATAAATAACAATTGAGGAAGGATGTAGACAAACTGGAGGGTGTCCAGAGGAGGGCAACAAAAATGCTGAGAGGTTTGGTGACCAAGATGTATGAGGAAAGGTTGAGGGAGCTTGGTCTGTTTTGCCTGGCGAGCTGATGACTAAGAGGTGATATGATAACCATATTCAAGTACTTGAAGGGCTGTCACATAGAGGATGTAGCACAGTTGTTTTCTGTTGCCCCAGAGGGTAGGACCAGAACCATTGGGATGAAATTAATTCAAAAGAACTTTCAGCTAAACATCTGGAAGAAGCCCCTGACAGTTAGAGCAGTTCCTCAGTGGAACATACTTCCTCGGGAGCTGGTGGATTCTCCTTTCTTGGAAGTTTTTTTAGGCAAAGACTAGATAGTTACCTCACAGAAATATTGATTCTGTGAATCTCGGCAGATTGTAAGTGGCTGGCCAGAAAGGATTGTGTCCATGCTTGGCTGTTGTGGTCTTTCTTGAATTCCCAGTAAATGCTTGATCACCATTTGGGGGTTGGGAAGTGAATTTCTTCCAGGCCAGATTGGCCAGGGATTCTGTTTTTTTTTTTTTTTTTTTGGGGGGGGGGGTGTAATCAAGGCATGGAATTGGGATCACTGTTGTAGACAGGTAGTTGGGAATTTCCTGCATTTAGCAGGGGGCTAGACTAGAAGACCCTGGAGATCCCTTCCAACTCTATGATTCTATGGTAGGCTTCAAGAATTACTCTACCTAAACCTCCTTTGGAAGTCTTCAGGAAGCTCTTTCTTACAGATATATGTACATACATGAACAATGCGTGATCATTCACTGTAACATGGGAGCAGGGTTACGGTGTGTGTATGTCTATATCTGAGCTTAACCATTTGTTATTATCACCCTTCGTGAAGGTTACACAAGAGCTTGGCTGTATTCAGTAGTTCTGTCCCAGAATAACCTAAAGGGATGCCGTGGTTATATACCGAACATCAGAATGCAAGATTTCCTTTCCTGGAGAAAAGTAACAGAAAATACCTTGAATGAGCAGATGGTTCTTCTCAATGCAAGGACAAGTGCTGAGATTATTATTAGAAATGCCTGCTACCTAATCTCCTTCAGCAATCTTGGTGAGATACAACATTATTCTAAGGAAAGGTAACACTATTAACATTGTAGAAGCATGAGAACACCTTTGTTCCTATTTGAACATCCTCACTATTCACATTTGTCACAAAGATTGCTTATATACTATACAAAATCTAAAGCAAAATAATGGCCATGTTCTGGAGTAATATGTTTTGAAGAGGGGCTATTAGAGGGGGAAACTTCCTTGTGAAATGGCATCATCAATTTCTAATGATTATTTCAATACTTGTCAAGGAGCCCATTTAACGGGAGCGCAAAACGACTTTCTAATATTCTCTATAGCTTTTATCATATTCCTCCCCACCCTAAGGCCAACAGTAACTCAGACACAGATGTCCATAATTTTACATCTCTGCAAGAATGATTTATTACTATAGGGAACATTCTTATATTTTAACAGTGACAAAAATATTCCTATAGAAATAAGATTAAAAAAATAAACAGAGTTATAGCTTGATGTCAAAGTACATATCACTGAACAAGATTCCACTGTTGCTTAATAGGCAAAAAAAAAAGAAAGAAAGAAAACAGATTGGGACCTTAGAATACTGTTGTGTCCCACCAAGATTGCTGAAGGAGGTTAGGTAGCAGGCATTTATAATAAAGCAAAGAGTATTCAAGTCCAATTTCTGTGAATCCCCATGAGTGTAAAATACAGTAGAATCAAATGAAGTGCTGAACAACAAAGCAACATTTAAAAAAATAACTTATTGTTAATCCAATGAACATGATTACTTCTGAATACTCAGGGTAGTACTTGTTTTGTGTATCTGAAACAAACAAACAAAAAAACCCTCTCTCTTTCTATTATACATACAATTCATAATATGGCAATAGGGAGGATATGTTCAAGTAAATAAAAACAAGTTGAGAGACAGTTGAGAGACAGTTTGGTGTCGTGGTTAGGAGTGCGGATTTCTAATCTGGCGAGCCAGGTTCGATTCTGCGCTTCCCCATATGCAACCAGCTGGGTGACCTTGGGCTCACCACAGCACTGATAAAATTGTTCTGACCGGGCAGTGATATCAGGGCTCTCTCAGCCTCACCCACCCCATAGGGTGTCTATTTGGGGAGAGGAATGGGAAGGCAACTGTATGCCGCTTTGAGCCTCCTTCGGGTAGGGAAAAGCGGCATATAAGAACCAACTCTTCTTCTTCTTCTTCAAGTCACAAATTCTTCTGAGCCCATCCAAGAACTAGGGAACAATAAATTAAGGTTTTGAGGCCTTGGCCAGCACTGGAGACAAAACAGACCCTGTTACAGAGGTGAAAGTGAGCTTGACTAAAATAAAGGAAATAGTACCGTTTCATTCTGCAGCTACTATTATAAAGATATGCAAAAGTGCAAAAAAAACTGGTATGAAGCAAAAAGGGACTGACAGGAATCAGAGAAGATGGAAAGCCTATATTCTACTGTAGAAGAGCTGATTTTTTTGTGTGCTACGAGGCAACTGGTTATGTGCACTTCCTCCACATTTGAAACAAGGTGTTACAAATTTATTATTTATTTATTTATTTATATTTTAATTGATATCCCACCTCTCTTGGGCCCATTATGCATGGGCCATAATGCCCGCGCTGGTGGTGGCAGCGCTTCGAGGAAAATCCACGATAATGCTCACTGCCGCCACCAGCGCAAGTACGTCACGACCCAGGACTACAGAAGGCCCATGTTAAGCAAACGCGGGAACTTCCGCAGCTTCCTGGGTACGCTGGGGGCCGGCAAGGGCTGAGGCGGGCCGGCGCTGTGCATAATCACCAGCACCAGGTCTTTCAGCCTGCCCAGCCCCGACCTGCGGTGTCCCTGTAGGGACACCGCACGCCCCTGCAGGCTCCATGGAGCCGCAGAGCTGGCAGGAGTGACTACCTGCCGCCACCAGTGCGTGTAAAGGGGGCCTGGCCCCCCCACTCTCCCCGGCCCTCCCCCTCTCTGTCCGCTGCTTAAGCTTACCTCGGCCAGCAGCGATCCGGCCGTCCTGGCCCCGGCGTAAAGTGCATGCACGCTACGCCGTGGCAGCTCAGCATACCCCACCCCCGTGCATACACGGGGAATGGGGGTGCATCGTGCCCCACCACAACGGCACAGCGGCAGCATGGGGTAGCTGCCGTCATTCATAAAAGGTCTTGACTAAGTCTACTTGAGGCGGCTTACAACAATAAAACAATATACCCCATGAAATTCATAAAACATTAAAATCTACAATTACATACAACAATATTTAACAACATAAATCCCCAGATGGTGGTAAAAACCAGTGGTAACCCTCTATTCCAGTGAGCTGTTACAATCATCCCATGATTCCACTTGATCTAAAACTCATTCAGGCTCAGATCTACCACGCCACATGTGCAGCACCCAAAATTGGGCGGCACCCTCAACACTAATGTTCTCTTCAGGTTCTCACTGAGGTTCTCTTCAATCAAGCAAATATTGTTAACTAGAATATTTCAGATGACTTCATTTTCATTTAGCCAGTGTACTGCAGTGGCTAGTGTGTCAAGACTAGGGCAGGGGTGGCCGAACCTGGCAGGAGCTGATAGCAACTGATGTCCGTGGACATCTGGAGAGCCACAGTTTTGGCCACCCCTGGATTAGGGTCTCAGAAACCCAGGTCTGAATTCCTGGTCTGACATGGAAGCTTCCTGGTGACCTCGAGCCGTTCATATATTCTCAGTCCAACCTATCTTACAGGGTTGTGGCGAGGGTAAGGTGGAAACAAGGAGAACAATAGAAGTCACTTTGAATCCCTATTATGGAGAAAAGCAAGGTCTAAATTTAAGTCAAAAAATGCAGAAGCAAACAGTTCTCAATGGATTACTCTGAACAGGATAATGGGCATTGTCTCACAGAAGATAATCTTTCCAGCAACTTGAGAGCCAATTTCTTTACGCAGATTTATGGAGTCCAACTGAATGCAGTAGACCCATCTGATGAATATATAGGGCTTCACCAGAATTTGTGTTCAAGAATGATTGAACAGGAAGGCTTAATTGGGGATTGTAGCCTGTGGTGCTTAATCCCACAGCACTGATGCGGCACTGCCAACCACATGAAAGAAAAACAAATAACAAAGACCTTTGAGCTACTGATCATGGCAAACCTTCAGTCTTGTGCTAAATGTCATGGGATAATTCTCTGAATGAAAATATAGTTCTGGTACTTACTTCTGGTAAGGCAAAAGAGGCACCCCGTTGTGCGTCTATACAATTAGAGGTGGACAAAATCCTTTTCAGAACTGCATTTGCCAGGCACTTATGGTGCTGGGACCGCAACACACAGAGAGGGCCTTCCAAGCAAGGGATGTACTATTTCCCCCTCATCTTTTAAAACCTACTTTTCTTGCTCTAAGGGTTCGTGCAGCTCAGAGGACATTAGAAACTAAAATATATCAAAACAACTGATAAAACCAAGCACACACAATCATACTGATTATTCCACCTTTCTGGTGATAGGTAAATTTCAGGGTTATACTCATATATGCCAACTGTGAGTCATTTGTTCACACAAAGTTCTGACATAATAGAGAAAAGAAGAAAACCTGAGGATGGTTTCCATACCCCATCCCATATGCAGCTAACATGATAAAATTGAGTACTTTTTAGAAGGTTCAGATCTAGTATCAGATAATTCATTTATGCCCCCTTTCTCCCAAAGAAGCCCTCAAAGCAGCTTGCATCATTCTCTTCTCCCTTTTATCCTCACAACTATCATGTGAAGTAGGACAGGCTCAGTATGGAAGACTGACCCAAGATCTACTGTATAAGCAAACTTCCAAGGCACAAGCAGGAATTTGAACCTGGGTCTTCCAAATATTCGTGAAACATTCTTAACTACGACACCCTACTACACTGGCCAAGGACACAATGGTTGGGCCTTGGGGACTCATAAGATTTAGGTTTGCAATGAATTTATGTTCAAGGACACCTTAAGAATGTAATTAAAAGGAAAATATTTTAAAGACTAATTCAGTCATTCCTACCAATAACAATGGTCTTGGAGTATATTAGAATGACAGCCAAAGGTAGGGATTTCTATATACCCTAAGGAAGGGGTAGTCAACCTGTGGTCCTCCAGATGTTCATGGACTACAATTCCCATGAGCCCCTGCCAGCAAACGCTGGCCGAGGCTCATGGGGATTGTAATCCATGAACATCTGGAGGACCACAGGTTGAAGAAGGAAAGGACGGAAGGGAAAAGTGTGGGAAAATGGCGGGGGGGGGGACCAAACAGCCCACCAACAAAGGGCTCTGTTATTGTGTTTTTATTTAAAGACAAAATATGTTAATGTGTGAGGTTTTGTTTTTTTTTCTCTAAATTAAAACCTCAGTATTCTGGTTAAATTGCCGTGTTGGCACTTTGTGATAAATAAGTGGGCACTCGGTCACTAAAAGTTTGCCATCACTGCCCTAAGGTCTCCATAGGAACACCAAAATATTAGGTTATGCATTATATTAAATTATAATAAAGAAATCCCAAGTAGGGGGTTCTGTATACGCTCAGGCCCCCATAGGTACACCAAAATATTATGTTATAAATTATAATAAAGAAATCCCAAGTAGGAATTAATGCATACACTAAGATAGCCATAACCACACCAAAATATTAAGCTATACATTATAATAAAGATTTTTTTCTGTGCTGAAAGATTTGCAACAACTCCCCATCTTGTTTCCAGGAACAATTCAGAGGACTGGATCTTTAAAGCCCTAAATGGCTTGGGCCACAGGTTACTTTACCCTTCTCCCATACTGTCCAGCCTGCCAGCTAAGACCTACCTCAGAACCACCACACTCCGTACTTCTGCTTCATTTTTGGGAGCAGGCAGCTACCAGGGACAGGGCCTTTTCAGAACTGGCTCCTTGTCTTTGAAACTTCCATCCCAATGGGGCTTGCCTGGCAGCTGCTTTACATTCTTTTAGCTGCCAGACTAAAATGATCTGCTTTACCCAGGCTTTTATAACTCAGGGGTTTTATCTTCCAAACATCTCATAGTCTGCTCTGGCCTGAGGATCATTTTACCCAGATTATTAAAGAGAAGGGAGGGGGGCATTTGGATCAGAATTGTCCCAATTGTTTCCATCCCCGTGTGATTCCTTGCAGGTCCCCAATTTGTGTTTTATTGTTACTGCTGAGCTAAATGAAAATTGGCACAGCAGCTAATTACACTTTCTTTTTACAACATTGGAACCTACAGGAAATATTATTATTATTATTATTATTATTATTATTATTATTATTATTATTATTATTATTATTATTATTATTGTTATTGTTATTGTTATTGTTATTGTTATTGTTATTGTTATTGTTATTGTTATTGTTATTGTTATTAAATTATTTATTAACTGCCACTCCTGGACCCTGCTGACTTGTGGAGGTTTACAATAAAATTCATAAAACTACAACAATAATGGTGGCACAATCCAATTCTACAACCTTCTCCCCGCCCACACCGTCCATGCTCTGTAACAGCAACACACCACCCCCCTTGGGAGAGGTAGTCCTTGCCCAGACATCTGGCATATGGGGCTTCTGCAGGGAGGGACCTGACTTTCCTTAGCCTGGCCTCAACCAAATGTCTAGTGGAAGAACACTGTCTTAAAGGCCCTGTGGAACTGTGTCAGCTCCTCAGCTCTTCCAGGAGCTCATTCCACCAGTTTGGGGTCAGGACCGGAAAGGCCCTGGCCCTGGTTGAGGCCAGGCGTATCTCCCAGAGACCAGGGACAACTAATAAATATGGGGAATACCCACCTACCTACAGCAAGGTTAAAATGTCTTCAGTGTGCCAACCCCTCCCCACCAAAAAAGCCCTTTCAAAGGAACCTCCAGTCATGGTTATCTAAATCCGCCAGCCTACCTGTCAGTCAAACCATGCATCTCCTCTGAAACTAGCCTTCTACCAGTGACACCTAAACAGCATGCGTTGTTATCATGAAAGGTGTGTTGTTAGTCACTTTGCAACATTGCTCAAAGCACTTACGGACAGAGTTTTACTACCAAGGCAATCGACCTGTGCCGTATTCTTTCTATACAAATACGTTTAAGGGAATCCGCACCAGACCCGAAAACTCCTCCTGTGCTGACAGCGTGACAATCATTTATCTGAATCCGGCACTGAGTGGCCCCAAATGACGCCTCTTTGTGATAGAGACTTAAACTAATATGTAGAATCACCTCCACAAGTGTAAGGGAATATTAAAGATTCTATCTTGTCTGGCAGCTTTTCATCAAGGCTTCCGAGAGCGCAATGGACTGCCGGCTAATCCACATTGTCTATCATTGGATGCTGTCATTTTCACACTCTACAGCTGCCTTGCAGAGTTGACTTGAAAAGTAATTACTGCTGAGATAAGCTTTTTTCCCCCCAGAATACGTGCAATTAATTCTCCCAGTGAAAAAAAGGGAGGGAGGAATCTGACACTTTAATAATGTCTAAGTACACCTAATCTATTTCTTTTCTGCTCAGATGTTTCCTAAATATGAGGAAGAAAGAGGATTTGGAAGTACTTATAGCTGTCTCCTTTTATGTAAATCATCCATGGACTTGTAACATTCTATCATAAAACAGCAAACGCGAAAGGAGATCACAAATTGTAATAGAATGCAGAACAAGCACTCAATTATCATCGAGATGAATACACAATGTGAGTTCTTCCCGTACCGCCATTACTCTTATCAAACAGAGATTATCATGGCATCAAAGTTTCAAGGGCATGAAATTTAATTCAATTTTCTATATGTATATTGCATTGAATTATAATCGCTTCGCCATGTCTATCTATCTTGCCACAGAGGATATGTGCTGGCACATGCGTTGGATCCAGCTAGGTATCTTGTTCCATCTTGCCCATTTCCGCTTCTTACTGTATCTCCCATCCTGCGTGGTTTTTGTTTGCGAAGTTTCCACAAAACGCAATACATAGCCATCTGGGTGGTCAAAGGGGATTCCTTTTTTCATCAGTGGAAAAGCCAGTTAAATCCAACCCTAGGTTCCCTCACCTATTAAAAACTTTTTAAAGGTAAAGGTAAAGGTATCCCCTGTGCAAGCACCGAGTCATGTCTGACCCTTGGGGTGACGCCCTCTAGTGTTTTCTTGGCAGACTCAATACGGCGTGGTTTGCCAGTGCCTTCCCCAGTCATTACCGTTTACCCCCCAGCAAGCTGGGTACTCATTTTACCGACCTCGGAAGGATGGAAGGCTGAGTCAACCTTGAGCCGGCTGCTGGGATCGACCTCCCAGCCTCATGGACAGAGCTTTCAGACGGCTGCCTTACCACTCAGCGCCACAAGAGGCTCTTAAAAAAAAACCTTTTTAAAAGCAAGCTAAAAAACGAAACTTGAAGGAAGTATATATATAGCTAGTGTAAATTCAAGCGGGTAGCCATGTTGGTCTGAAGTAGCGCAACAAAACTTGAGTCCAACGGCAACTTTAAGACCAACAAAGATTTATTCAAGCTGTGCTTTATTCAATGAGCATAAATGAGCATAAATACATTCCATGAGCAACACTCCCCCCTCCCTGTGCCATTTTTAAAGGAAGACCTAATTACTTGTCAAAGCTCAATTTTAGAAGGTAACATAATTTGGAATGCGATGACAAGTATTCTGTACAAAATGGGGACAGCAACAGACACATCAATTGGATAACTCCTTCCTGGAGAAACCTACTTACAGGTCATTGTAAGGGGATAAAAGGAGATAATCTTGAGAACAGTGGCCTGTGTTCTCATGATAAATTTATGCCGCATTTCTAATTTGAACGATTTCAGACAAATTGCTCAGTTAAAAGATGTTAATGCCGGCCATCTATTTAATCCTCCAAGATTAAACCCTGGGACCTGCGAGTCTACTGCATATGTTCCAACAGCTTGTCCTAAGGCACTAAGCACCTCTCATGAAGCAGCAGTGGCAAAGGTATATCCTCTGTGGGCCAGCTATCAAACAGAAATATCTCATTCCCCTTCTGTCAGGGTGAAGGGCCTAGTGCTGATACTCTGCAAAAAGAGATGAATTAGAGCAGCATGGGAGGGCGTTTGATTGTTCAATCAATAGACCACAATAGCAAGAGAAAATTTACAAGTGGGAGACCTACAAGGACTTGCAGCAGTTATCTAATTTCCCCCTTCCTCTGTTTTCCCTCGAAAACCTGTCCTTTCTTCCGGCCTCCTTCACACCCACCACACAACCGATTTCTGCTTGTTTTTTTTTTTTTTCCTCTCCTTTCTTCTAACTGGCAACTTCCACCTGGAAAACCAGTGGCGTGGTGCTGGCCATGGGGCCACACCCAGTTGTGTGTTGCCAGCTCCCAGGCTGTGTTATAAAGTACTGAGTGCTGGGCCTGACTGATGTGGACTGCTGGGCTTGGCCCAGTTGTGTGGGGGACCCCATAAGAACATGAATGAGGCAATTCCCCTTGTATCCGAACCCAGGCAAAGGGCGCTGCAAACCTTACAAAAAATCATTCTGCAACTATACAAACTATACAAGTTTCAAATCACAGTCTCAAGTTCATTATTACAAAATAACTTTAAGTTTAAAGAGTTCAAATGAAACCTGACTTCACAAATCTATCCCTAATTTTCCTTGCAGGAGTTTGTCCAGCAATAATGTGTATATGAACACGGACACCATGTGCCCATTATACTTAAGATGAAACTTTCCCAAGAATTTAGATCTCGGCTCTGAATAGAGGGGGTGTTGAAGTACATAATGGATTACATCTTCTATAACCCTTGTGCCACTTTTTCTCAAACTGTTTTAACTTTCCCTCCTCCTGGCAACCTCCATATCCTTACTCTTCCCTGCTTCCGGTGAAGCTTAAGTCTGAGCTAAAGGACTCGACAGGCCCCATTGGCAAAACAGCAGAATATGAAACTATTCTACATCAAACCAAACCCCATATGCAAGGGCAAATATACAAACTTCTGTTGAAATATGAGAGTGAAACTGAACAGATAAAAACTGTATGGTGAAGTGGATGCAGAATTTAAACCATAATGTTTCCCTTGACAAATGGGAACAGCTTTGGGGGGGATATAAAATCCACAAAATGTCAATTCCTAACGGAAAACTGGTATGAAATCGTTTAGATGGTATATAACACCAAAAGTGATAAGCAGAATGTCTAAACAACATGATGATAAATGTTGGAGATGATATAAAAAGGTTGATTCTTTTTTATCATATGTGGTGGAATTGTAAAAAGGTTAGGAAATTTTGGATAAAAATTAATGCCGTACTAGAAAAAAATGTTAAATATTAAGTTCTCTATGCATTCTGAATTTATGTTGTATGCTTTACTCCTGTAAAACTCCCTTGTAATGCCAATGAATTTTTTCCCCACATCACATCGGGAGCAAGAATACTCATCGCCCAGCATTGGAAACATTTGGAGCTACCCAACGTGACATTCTGGCATGACAAACCCGGAGAACAATGCAAACTCGGAGAAAGCTGATGAGTTTAGTAAACAGGAGACCCCTGGAAGAATTTAAAATTCACTGGCACTTTTGTTTAGACTGTATGAATAAGTAGGTTTGAAACCTGTTTTAGATTAGAGAAACAACTGAAGATGATAATTTCCTTGTTATTATTCTTTTTTCATCAGCTTTCTTTCTCTCTCTTCTATGTGAAAACAATAAATACTCTCCCCTGCTTCTGTCTCTCCTTCCTACCCACCAGTCTATCTTTTATCTGATGTTACAACTTCAGCTATATTTATTACTTATTTCATTTATACCTCAACTTTCTTCACAAATCAACTTACATTGTTTTCCTTTCCTCCATTTTATCCTCACAAAAACCTTCTGAGACTGAGTAGGTATTCAGATCTGAGTTTTCCAGATGTAGCCTGAAACTCTAACCACTACACCACACTGGATTTTGTGGGGAGGCTTTTGTTAATCATAGTAAGTAGCCAGACCCGAATGAGACACTCCAGTCAGGTAACAGCGAGCTGCCCAGTGATTTCTGCTGGGTGTGAATCCAATGAGTCCTTCCTCAATGGTCAAAACAGTTCTGGCAAAGTCCCTGTCCCTTTTACTGACAGAAGCCAAGGTTTTAAAGATGGTAACACTACAGTGGCTACATAGTAACAGTCACTGAGGACAATAGTTTTTTAAAGCTACAGGTGCTGCTTATATTATTATGTCGTTGCTTTGCATAGCTGAAACATCTTTTGAGTTTATTGAAAGAACTTATGGCCTCAGTCTCCAGATTTAATTATCCACAGATCTGGCCATGCTGAAATTAGATATATTGATGTACATAAATGATTTTCTCAGCTGGCTTTAAGACAGTAACAGTAGAACATCACATTTTTTAAAGGTTGGATGCATTATGGGAAATAACATGGTTGCCACCATTTCGAAGGTCCCTTGCTCTTCCTTAGTCACCAACTAGGAAAATGGCTGGTGATCATTGAACTGGATGCACCATTTCGGTTATTATGAAGCATGCTAAATGTGTCCTCATGTACTCTGTCAGTGAGGGAACCTCATTTTAATTTTAATTTAGTTTTTTTTGCATATGTAGTAATGTTATAACATTGTAACATCATAAAAAGAAAGCTTACTGAAAGTAATAGGGGACGAGAAAGAAGAAACAATGCAAAATACCAGAAATAAATAGTAACAACAGTACTTAAGACCTAATAAATAAACTTCAGCGAGAAACTCAAACACTGCTGTCAGCTCAAATGAATACATTTCCTACTCACTGGAACAAATTCCACAGCATCAACTATGCTAAGCTCAATGTATCAACGAAGTCTAATTTTTCAGTGGCAGAACTGCCAGCTGCTGCGTAATATATGCTTCAGACAAGATGGATTCGATATCAGAATTCCACCAATGCACAAAAGCTTGATGCTCTCTGTATTCCATTTTGTCACTTAATTTTATATACTAATTACGTAATACATCATGCCTTAAAGTACCCACATCTGAAACACAACACAGATAACTAGTATTTATTGCAGAGGCTCTGGAAAAAAAAAAAAAGCTTTGTTTGGTTCGGCTTGCAAAAAACGTCACTTTTCCAAAGGAAACGTGCTACTCCCCTACACGAGAATATTCAATTTCTTTACACAGAAATGTCAATATCACAGTCAACAAAGCTAAACAGCCTCTCTGTTGACACACCTTTGGAGTGACAATTCTGATCCCCACGCAAAGCTAGCTACTGCTAGAATACGGGGATAATAATGATTCGCCCCTTCAGCCACAGCTGCAGCCCCTCACTTCCCAGAAAAGCCTTCCCAGAGGGCTGAGGCTGGAGGCAGATATTGGCAACCTACCTGTGCCTTATCAGCAGGATCTCTGGATTCAGGCCACTACGCAACAATATTAAATTCCAATACTAATTAGACGATGTAAAGATTTTGCATTAAAGAATAATAAGAATCCTTTACTGAGACAGGCAGGTCATGAAGGCAGAGTGGTAATGAAGAACTTTCCTGAAGGAGATGAAGGTCGCCACATGATTTGTTTACACTTATGTGTTTTCACACAAATCCAAGTGGGGGGAAACGGAACAGAACCTTGATCATGGTTTCAGGTTTGTTGCTCAAAGCCTGGTTAAGTACAATGAAAGCAGAGTTTTACTTAACTGCACAGGGGGCTGATCATGGACAGTAGCTCTCAGGCTCAAAAGTAAACCCACTCCTTGTTCTGGTTATTTTGCCAACAGCTATTCTCTGTTTCGAAGCCAGGTTGGAAAGAACAGCATGAAGTCACACACAAGAGGGCAGAATATAATTCTTTAAAATTATATATATTTCATTCCAAATATCAACATAGAATTAAAGTCTAAAACAGACGTAGTCAAACTGCGGCCCTCCAGATGTCCGTGGACTACAATTCCCAGGAGCCCCTGCCAGCGAATGCTTCCCTAAAATATGGGAAGGGAAATTGAAATATAACGTATTTTGTAATGCCATGAGGAACACTTTCCCAGGATTCAGCTCAACTCAACACAGGAGACTAAAAATTTTCCCTTAATTATAGGAATACAGAACGGATGTAATAGGGTCAACGGCTTTCCACCTTAATCAAAACAGGATTCCTAATGAGACAAATTAGAGATGCCAGTCAGTATAGAATGCTACAGCTTGGCTATTGGGAGCTAGGTGAAATAGTCTTATTGCATCCATACTGGTAGTCTTCAAGCAAAGGATGCTTTAGGATGCTTGGATGCTTAAGGCTGATCCTGCATTGGGGGTTGGACTAGATGGCCTGTATGGCCCCTTCCAACTCTACGATTCTATGATTCTATGATTCTATACTGCAGTTACCCCATGAGCTGCCCATCAGAGTATTGGCTTTCATATACAAAGCCCTTCATGGTCTTGGACCCTCATACCTGCAGGACTGCCCCTCCACCGATGCTTCCCCATGACAATTTCACATATTTGAACAGCTTCCAACCTACAGGTGGGCAAGGTTAACAACTGTCCTTCTGTGTAGCGGCCCCCCCATCCTGTGCCATGGAGGCTTGCCTGAGGAGGTCTGGAAGGCTCCCACACTCTTGGCATTTCAACAGCTATGCAAAACAGAATTGTTCTAGGGGCCTGTTTTTTTTATAAAGGAAGTAGGAGGCAAATCACAATAGACCAGTCGAGGAAAACGAACTGGCTTTCTGCTGAAGGAATACCGTCTTCTGCATTGTTCGCACTCTACACATTTATTTGTGTCTATTTAAATCTAAAGACACAAAACATCCCCTAGAAATTTGTGCACATCACTGCATTCAAAAAAGGGACAAACAAACCCAAAGAGAAGAGATTTAACAAATGTTTAATGCACATCCGCGAAGGTCTAGGATGGACCACTGGTTTGAATAGAGGAATGATAGTTCTAGGACAGAGAACGCTTAACCTCTGACAACATGGTGGAACTTTCAAAGGCAGATACCATGGACCACTGACAAATATTCATTAGACTGTCACCCTGAGTTTTGCTTCAGCAAGCCGTTTCTCCCCTTGTCTCCTTTTATTGAGCTGGAGATATCAGAGCAGAGGATCCTTGAGAAAATCACAGTCCTATTCTCCTATTATTCTATTTCTGCTGAGCCAAGCAGGAGTTATTTCTTGGGGGGAAGGAGTTGCCACATGTCCTTCAGCTGCAAAAAGCACCCAACATTATTTGGCAAATGGAGAGGGGTGTTAATGGGCAAAAATTTTTAATGTGTTCAGTGTGCAGACAAGAAAAACTCCCCTCACTCTGAATCATCATCCCAAAACTAACGAGGAATTAACAAACTTCTCTGATTCTTTTATTGCACTTTGGGATGAAGTCCACTTGTCCTTAATTCCAGCTTCATAAAGAGACTATCTTTTAAAAGTCATTTTGGAATTATATAATGCAGAAACTGCTGCAGTTCTTTCCATGGTTTGTATGCCGCCCCACCGCCCCATTTTATCAATCCCCTGACAAAACTTTGCAAAGAAGCAACAATTAAGTGATCATACACACGATTGCCTCCAGCTTCTTTCTGTGTGCTGTTTTAATAACATGTGCATACACCTATAAGCATAAACATTTTTTTTAATTAAGTGTGTTATCAGAGGGTACATCTTCAGTGGCAACAGAAGTTGGGCAAGTAGGTAAAAGATGCTGAGGGTTGGGGCAGAGATCACTTCAAAAGTGTTCTGTACAAAAGTCACAAAAACTTAGAACTCCTAATGGAATGGTTCAGCTTCAAACAAACACAAGGCCAGAAAACTCCAAGCAAAAACCAGAGCAGAGATTCAGATGAGTGGCATTTCAGAGAAATCCCTTGCCACGATTGGCTGTGTGGCAGCATTCATTCATTCATTCATTCATTCATTCATTCATTCATTCATTCATTCATTCATTCATTCATTGCATTTATGTATTGCAACCGTAAACCCTGATTGGTTGTATTCAGTGTGGAGAAACCTTGGTTTAAATAAATAGTGCTGAAGGTGCAGCTGATCAGGCAGCTAACAAAGTGAGCAGGTTTTCTGAGAAAGCATTCCACACACTGAAAGTGCAGCTTTCAAGCTGACAATATTTGTATGCTAAAAACTGATGCAGCTTGATATTAAAAAAAAAAAAAAAAAAAAAAGTACACCTGAGATCCCTTAACCCCAGTTCAGACAAAGAAAACTTATCAAGTCATTTGCATCAGACAGCTGGAAGAGAAAGGTCTAGGCAATGTTGCATTTTCCCCTTTTCAGGGCAGCCCTCCAAGATATGTAGCAAACAGACCACGCAGGTCCTGTGGCCTCACAAGTTTCCTGGGAAACAGAGGAATAATTTCCCAGGGAGAGAAAGAAGTAAGAGAAAGATCTGTGGTTCTCATGTCCACATACCACTGGAAAGAAACAACTGGTGCAGAAGGAAAATAATCTTTAATGGTTGAATAACCTCTACACATTTGAGATTGAGCTTTCTTTGGGGAAAATGTATCAGATAATTTTTCTTCCTCTAATAATTTTCACCGTTGCACCTTTCATACGTCCAGGTCTAGTACCTCTTTCTACTCAGTTATTTGAAAATAAACTAATTTAGAGAGACTGGGGAAATGTACCAAACTATATTGGTCTAATTTAAATAATTTGGAAATATCAGCATTGAATAAGATGACCAAAGAACATACCATTATTTTAAAGGAAGCTGATAAGGGGGGAGCAACAGTTATACAAAACAGGGTAGCCTATGAATCAGAGGTCATGGGACAACTTAACAGCCAAACTTGTATTCCCTGAAGTTACAATACTTTTCAGTCCATGCAAGAATAGATTAGATTTGTACTGGAAGAAGAAGCGATTTTGGGTTACATTTCATCATGAGAGAAGGCATATTTATATAACACAAATCCCACAACATCTGTATGTTATGTACTACCTACAATTCACAAAGGTATAAATCCTACCCCCCAGGGAGACCATTTACATCTGGTAGCAATTTAGTGTTAGAACACTTTTCCAAATATACGTGATATTTCCTCAGACCCTAACATCCCTTCTATCTTAAAGACACAACAGATTTCATAAAAAACCTAGCCAGTTTACCATGTACGGATGAAACCACCTTGTTTGCTCCCTTTGACCGTTTACGCACTGGAGGTTTCTTGCCGGGTTGCAGGCTGGAGTTTTAGTCATGGCAAGTTGCCCCACCTCTTCCTGCACCCACAGGGGGCAGCATTTGGCCCCATGCACCTCATCTGCCCCCGATTTGTGCTCCTGCACGGGAGCTGGGGCAGTGAAGTTCCCAGTGCATAAACGGTCTTTGATATGGCCTCGCTAAACACCAATATTCCTCAATCAGAAGTCTTAATAACTATAGAGCAGGGGTAGTCAACCTGTGGTCCTCCAGATGTTCATGGATTACAATTCCCATGAGCCCCTGCCAGGAAATGCTGGCAGGGGCTCATGGGAATTATAGTCCATGAACATCTGAAGGACCACAGGTTGATTACCCCTGCTATAGAGAATATCTTGAATGAGAGAGAAAACAACTATCCTTGATTCCAGCCTTTCCACATTTGGACTTTCCTCCCCTCTTTTCCCAGGTTTACATTCGCAATATGCTTTTCACATTGAGTCCAATGGACGCAGCCTCCCATTATGCTTTGCTCCATTCTACTTTTCAAAAAATGTGGATTTTTTTTTGCAAAATGGTGTCTGCCTGCACCTTTGTTTAAGTCGCACCCCTTAATCCCACCATTCTGTGCCCTTGTACACCTCCCTCCTCCCCCCAAATGTCCTGAATGTAATTTTTTAAAAAATCCTGTGCTATTGCATTACAATGATGCCATGCAAGACTACTTCTTTAAAACTTAGAAACAGCGGATAGTGACAGTGGATGCCAAAAACATGTTTAAAAAACACCCAAATGGGATAAAACAGAAAACTTAGCTCATTCCTTAAAAAGTACCATTGATAGACTTTAAAAACAAAGCTATTAATTTTCCATTCAACTCCCCCTTGTGCTTGTGGGTGGGTACTTATCCTGTCCTAGGTAGGATCCGCACAGACCTGCAGCATTCCTTTAAATAATGGCAAATGCCTCTTTCATATTGAAAGACAACAGTCAACACAATCTTCCAAAACAGTCACTATCAGTGCCCCTGCATGGTACCCCTTTCTGAGGCTGACAAGTCCCCAGATACCCAAGAACTTGTAAATCTCCTTGAATCAGAAAGAATTATTAATTCCGTTCTTGGCTATCTACTTTACAGCACACACAACTATGTTAACATACCAAAGTGACTCAAAAGGAAGACAATCCTGAATGTAACATGATCCCTTAAATTACAGGGGTAGTCAAACTGCGGCCCTCCAGATGTCCATGGACTACAATTCCCATGAGCCCCTTCAAGCAAATGCTGGCAGGGGCTCATGGGAAATGTAGTTCATGGACATCTGGAGGGCCGCAGTTTGACTACCCCTAAAACTTGTAAATACACATAGAAAAAGTCATTATTGGGCAGAACTGTAACTGGACGCAAATTTAAGTTAGCCCCCTTTTTTTTTTGATGGCATATGTGTGTGGGGGAGACTACACAAGCAGTCTGTGTGTGTGTGTATCTAACACGCACACACTTGTTGGTCATTTGCTATGTGGATAAGCTCTGTGAAAAAATGTGTGTTCACTCTGGCTTACCAGTTCTTCGCGTAGCTGGGAAATTAGTTCATCTCTCTCTTTAAGTTGCAGCTTCAGTGCTGAGCATTCATCTTTCATTAAATCCTATAAAAACATCAAAAGAGATGTTATAATAGACTTTGCGGGCCTCCTTTGCTTTTGACAAGAAAAGGCCGCTTCACACAGGGTGAGATAATTGCATCCAACGAAAACGCAATCCCTTCTGTGTCAGGTGGGAGATGCACACATATAAATAACAAATTCTAGGTTTGCTACATACACAACCTAATGCAGTCACAGATATTACATGCCCAGGAATGGGAACAGCTCCCTGTGTGTTAACTCCATTTTGTTAGAGTCTGATCCTTTTAAGATTTTTTTTTATCATTATTATTGAAGCCTCTGTCAGGCGTCTCTTTATTTCAGCGGAGGAACAGATGGCCATAAAATTTCATAGTTCTGTTCGCACAAAACAGCATAGAAGAAATTTCGCTTCAGATGCATTACTGGGGATTAAAAGAAATAAACCAAATCAGACTGCAGATGGAAAAGGTAAGCAGAGGCACGGGCTGCAATTCAGCAGGAGAAATGAAGCGGCCCTTTCATGGGAGGAAATAACCTACCATGACAGTCAACAATATTTCTACAAAGTCAAATGTAGTGATCTGTGGGTGGCTTTGATGCTCTTCTAAATGAGATTCAAACAACACAGGTTACAGTCAGGGTTTTGTAAGGGGCATGAAATTAAACTGATATAAGGGTATGGATGGGGAAAACCAGAACAAGATTCTTAAACACAGCAGGATGTCTACACTACAGACTTAAAAAACAGTTGAATAATCGTCCTTGCCCTACAGAAACATGGAAACCTTAGCCCTAGTTGTTTATGTATTTCTGTTCAATCACAATCAAAAGGCTTGGAGATTAATTATTTTTTTCTACTATTTTTCCACGAGCTTCTTGTGGTGCAGAGTGGTAAGGCAGCAGAAATGTTGACTGAAAGTTCTGCCCATGAGGCTGGGAGTTCAATCCCAGCAGCCGGCTCAAGGTTGACTCAGCCTTCCATCCTTCCGAGGTTGGTAAGATGAGTACCCAGCTTGCTGGGTAATGACTGGGGAAGGCACTGGCAAACCACCCCGTATTGAGTCTGCCATGAAAACGCTAGAGGGTGTCACCCTAAGGGTCAGACATGACCCAGTGCTTGCATAGGGGATACCTTTTACTATTTTTCCACTGGGAGAGTTGATTGGATATCTGCTGCTGCTTGGTGAAACACTGGAGGTAAATTTGTTGGGCAAACCAGTGTCATACAGAAGCTGCAATATCACGTCCGGCACAAATCTGGAAGTGATGTCACTGTATCAGGGTGACAACCTACGATTCACGCTCAAACTCTATGGTATAACAAGCACTTTTATTTCCTTTACCCTCCACCATCTACCAAGGGTTGCCAGTGCTGGTAATCCTGTTATTAACAGAAAGACATTCCAAAAGACTATTTGGGAGGGTAGATAAACTGAAAGAAAAATCTAAATAAGCTTATAGTGTATCAGTGTCTTCAAAAGCAGAGCACAATTAGAACAGTATGTAGTACAATAATCAGCTATCCAAGCGAGTAGTTCCTCAAAGCAAGCGGGAAGATGTATTTCCTGCCTGAAGGGGATTTTAATATGAACAAAAAAAACAAAAACAAGTGACATGGTTACCCTATGATTATAACTCTTTATAATGCAGGTATCACATATCCGAATTCTCTCTCTTATGAAAATCACCCTTCTAAATTCCGCTTGCATTTTGCAAGCCGAGAGTCACATTCTGCACTGCTACTAACACATCAGTAATAAGTCACTTTTCAGATGTCAACTATATAACATTTAAATGAGAGACCAGATTATTAGTTTTGCTATAATGACAAAATAGAGTGGGCAATATTTAAGTTGCAGTCCTTGATGAAAGCACCCCCGCGCACTACATCATTAAAGTATTTTCATTTTACTTTTCCAAAATTAACAGCTCAAACTGACCTGCGACCAAGAATGTGTGAAATACAATTAAATCACTTAAACAAATATTTAGAACAACCATAAATGACATATAATTATCATAATACATGGTAAAAATTGATAATGGCCAGAAACCAATGCTAAACTAGCTAGAGCAAAACATGCACAGTCTCACAAAAAATGCTGCACAATGTAGTAGAAGAAGAAGAAGAAGAAATGGTTGTTATATACCGATTTTCTTCACCCGAAGGAGTCTCAAAGTGGCTTACAGTCGCCTTCCCTTTCCTCTCCCCACAACAGACACCCTGTGAGGTGGGTGAGGCTGAGAGAGCCCTGATATCACTGCTCAGTCAGAACAGTTTTATCAGTGCTATGGTGAGCCCAAGGTCACCCAGCTGGCTGCATGTGGGGGAGCACAGAATCAAGCCCGGCTCGACAGATTAAAAGTCCGCACTCCTAACCGCTACACCAAACTGGCAAACTACATCACATGTAGGATGTTGCACTGTTGTTTTGCTGTAGCTATAATTTGAAACTGGATTTTCAAGTATAACTGAATAACTGTTATAACAATAGCAAAGTATCTAGTGGTGCATGGATAAAGAAACAGAAGAAATAATGTATCTGCTGACACAAATGAAAATGCACAGTGAGGCTCTTGGGAAAGTGTCCCAGTATGGTTTCTGGGTTGGGAGATTGTAGGGGGTGAAGCCTTAGGAGGTGAGGATTTGGGGGAGGGAGAGACTTCAATGGGGTATAATGCTATGGAGTCTACCTTCCAAAGTGGCCATTTTCTCCTGGTGAACTGGTCTCTGTCACCTGGAGATCAGTTGGAATTCCAGCCTCCACCCAGGGGTTCCAAACCTAATTTAGGATACAGAGCATTCTGACTGAAACAAATGAACGTAAAACTGTTCTGCGTCATTGCTTTTCTTTCTTCCAATGGCAAGATAGCCAGAGAAGGGTTTTTGAGATGAATAAGTAAGTTCATAAGGAAAGAGCCCTCAGTGGACTGCATTTCTGTGTAAGGATCGACAGAAGCTCAGAATTCATGCAAATATCATAATTCTGGGAGGGGGGGATTATGTATAAAGAAAAAGATTTTAAAATTTCAATGCTGTCCAAAATGGGCCCCTTAATTAACTTCATTATATACAAGAGAGGGGTTAAATCATATTAGTCAATAGTTCCCCAGTGCTTTTTGACAACATCTAAATTCCAATGTCACTTAACCATCATGTAATGTACTAATATGTAAGCATTAATGATCCTGCAAATTCCCATATCCCAAAACAGCAATCTTCTGGACCAATATGACCGCTCTATGGGCGGGTGAAGAGGAATGTGTACTGGTAGAGCTCATTACTATCAACCCCATGAACACCACGGGAACTATAAACAAGGTAAAATAAAAATTCTTCAAATAGGTATGTTGCCAACATAGTGTGTAATCGCCAGGGGCAGACTGGAAGGAAAAAGTAGCCCTGGAAAAGAGCTTGACCGTTGACCTGCCCCTTACAGGAGAAGAAACAACTCACCAGAGGAAAGGAAATATTGTGGCATTCTCCTTGCCTGATCATCTGTATCCTCTCCACCACAACTTTTATGGCCCAGGCAGTGTCTTTTGTGCATGTGACTTGACCAGGCCAATTACACCATCACTTGTAACTGGGCAAACAGTGGCCTTCTGGCCACTCACAGCTCTCCTAATGAGGCAGGAGGGGAGAGCATCGGCCTACTAGAAGAAGTTCTGGTAGCCATAATGGCCAATCTGTCCCTGTTGATCACACAATCCTTCCTATCCATAAAAGAGGAGAGCAATGCCTTTACTTAGAATGGCACAGAAGTATATACACGGGTGGTGATAACCACTCCTTGCCCAGCAATTCACAAAGAGAATCCCAGCCACTGTTAGGAAAGGGACCTAATGCCAGAAGAGCATTGGTTTTCCTTCACTCCACTATATTGTTAAAAACCAATACAAAAAAACAAATCCAGTTGACTAAAAAATATTTCATAGAAAGTTCAAAGTGATAAAAAGATTTTGAAAAGAGTCTAAAAACACAATTACATCATGGAGCTATAAATATTGCCACAAAAATACAACAATGGGAACCGACAAAGCAAGGATGTAATGAGAGGGACAAGGTGGGTGGGCAAGATGACAAAGAGGAGCATCCCTGTCAAAAAGGAACAGCAATGCACAAAAGTTACTGGTTGTACCTTGAAAGGCCTAAAAGTAGCAAATGCCAGGAAACCTGAGGTGAAGAACAGGTCATTGTTTCAAGGCTTGCTGGTTCTGGACCATTACTGTCAAATGCATCACAATTTGTTATGGAAGCTTTTAAGGTGAAGGGGAAAAGAAAGACACAAGCGGACTCCTGTTAAAGTGTGGAGGGAAATTAGCCATCAGGAATTCCACTGCAGAAGTTAACCAGAACAATATCTAAACTCCGTTTCCTGCAACTTCTTCACAACAGCGTAAGAAGTGCTCAGGGAGGGAAAGGGAGGGCAGGAGTTCAAGGTAAGTGGGGAAGGAAGGGCTGAGCGACAGCGGGCAGACCAGTAGGATGGTGGGGGGGGGAGAAGAGGAGCAGTAGGGATGGAGGCATGACAGAGGAAAGGAGGAAGGGAAGAAGGCACTTGGGCAGTGAGGCAGCGGTGGCTTGGGTGGCGGAAGCTACTTAGGACCACTAAAGAGAACCTTAATGGTGGTTGAACTACTGCAGGGGTGGGAAATTGCCCCCTTTGCCGTGCCCTCTGATGGCCGGCCATGTTTGGATTTTTTTGTGTGTGCTTTACCTTCCATGGCAACTCATATCCATAGCAACGACTACACGTTGCCACGCATAGGTTTCAATTTTTAAAAAATCGCACTAGACCCACAAACCTCCGATTGGTTGTCTGCATTGAGTGACAGGTGGAGGAGTGGTGAGTAAAAGAGTGCATTGCTCTTTCTTGTGTGTGTGTGTGTGTGTTTGTTTTTTGCTGCTAGTGAGGAGGAAAAAAGGCAAGACATGGTGGTACAGTGTGGAGGGGAGAAATAGCACAATTTACTATCCTGCAATTGTAGGTAGGAGACATCATGTGATTTGGCCCTCCGTGCGGAAACGGCCTTCGTGTATGGTGAGTGGGTTCAGCATATTGCCTCTCCCAGATGTATTTTGGAAGTGGGGGAAAGGATATGTTTTAACATTCAGAAAGCAGACAACATTTTCTGGCTTTTCATAATATCACGTTATTTCCTCACTCGAGCCGTTATATCAATATTTGTAAAAGCTGGACACACATGTCTGTCATAAGGGGATCTGATAAGCTGTCAGAGGCTTTAAAATCAAACAACAATTGCTTGGGAGGTGCATACCGTAACAGAAGAATGAACTATTCACCACTGAGTTCTCAACGTTGATGGTGCTTGAGGTTTCTTTCAAAAATATTTTATTTGAATATCTCTTTGGCCTTGTAGAGTCAGTTCTCCAAAATCTAATTAAAGGACATGGTGGCATTGTGTTAAGCTTCTTAATCTGGAAGCATGCAGGAGTCTGATCCATTAGTCACATATTGGTTAATGGACACACTCACATATAAAAGGCAATCCACATCTTAGCCTCTTCATGTAATACTGAAGCCACGTGATTCTTGCACTGGCTGCCAAAATCAGGAGGGTGTCCCTTCCTCCCAGTTCTAGTATCTGCTTATCATAGAATCACAGAATCATAGAGTTGGAAGGGGCCATACAGGCCATCTAGTCCAACCCCCTGCTCAACGCAGGATCAGCCCAAAGAATCCTAAAGCATCCAAGAAAAGTGGGTATCCAACCTTTGTTTGAAGACTGCCAGTGCAGGGCGCTACATTCCCGAGAGTGGGAGATCCCTTCTAAAAAACACACACCAAGTGGGTACATACTTATGTTAATCAACTTACGAGCCACTTATGGTGACCCCAGGAAGTGGCTTTCAAGGCATGTAAGTACAGGTGGTTTGTCGTTGGCTTCCTCTGCAGAATCTGCCTTGGTGGTCTCCTATTCAAGTGCCAGTCCTGCTTAAGTTCTGAAATCTCATGAGATTGTGCTATACTCTGTTGCTTTCCTCTCTGCTAAATGAGTATGGGGGGTGGGGTCATTGACTGAGGTTGGGTACCATACCTTACTTGCAACTGGGCTTTCCTAAACAAGTGCTCATGGTCAGTCTGATTTTTCAGCTCTCAGCTGGCGGTGATACAGCTATATTGCATAAATGGGTGTACTTTCTTTATGCACTGCATGCATTGCCATGAATAATCAATCTTCCATGTATGCTATAGGAATGAAAAAGATTGGGAAAACAGTGCACGTTCGTGTATTAAAGTTCATAGATGTCGGCGCAAATATTGTTTTAAAGTATTCTCCCAATCCATCATATGTAAGGCACAGTAATGTGAATTGGTAAAATCATTCTGTCCCACAAGTTAAACAAAATTAGCTTCCACTTAAATTACTATAACAGCCAATATATAGCCAATATATAGAGTGATGCATCATGACTGCAGCAGCTCTTCAAATCTAAATGTACTAGGTACTAAAATCACTGTAGGTCACAATTACATACATCATGCTAGAAAGACATTATATATATATATATATATGTGTGTGTGTGTGTGTGTGTGTGTGTGTGTGTGTGAGAAACTATTGAAAATATAAAATAATACATTAGTATTTCTAAATCATTTTATTCTTATGCTTTATATGTAATTCTGCTTCCAGTTTTAATAGTGGTGATATTTTGTCATATAAAATGTTTTAATAAACACTGAAGGCATTGCAATCATTTCTGGAATATATTACATATATTTCCCAACCTTCCTCCAAGGACCTTAGCACAAATGTTTTTTGGAGCCAATCCCCTTGGAGGAAGACTCTTATGTAGTAGAAAGAAGTCCTAGGATCCTCAAACACACTGTGAACCACATGGGATTTACCCATTTTATCACCACTACATAGAACTATGAGAGACATTCATTCATTCATATTCATCCATCCATCCAATTTGTATTCCGCCTCTCCCTATTAAACATGACCAGCCCAAAGTGATCATTGAGACTAATCAGGAATCAGAATCATGGTCTATACAGGGCTAAACTAAATACAATGGCACTGACTAATTTTACAGTCATGGTACTGACCACATGGCTACACTAGAATGTTATAGTCTACCCAGCCTTTCTCGATGTTTTTACCATTGAGAAACCCCAGAAGCATCATAACTATGCAGAATATGGATGGGCATTATAACTGTGTTTACACCCACCTAGGGCCCTTCCCTTTCCCGCCATCCAGGCCCATCATTGGTCATTAGGGGGGTTGACATGACCATATATAGTCAGATCTCCCAATAAATGTTTAACAATTTTAAAATATATATTAAAAATTAAGAAACCCCAGGGTCTAGCCTAATATTGTCTGATCTCAGAAGCTAAGTAGTGTCAATGGTTACGTGGGAGGCCAACAAGGAAGAATCTTCAGAGGAAAGCAATACCAAACCACCTTTGCTTCTCACTTGCCCTGAAAATCCCTTGTTGGAGGACACCAAAAGTCAGTTGTGACATGAGACATACAAAACTTTGGGCACACAGAGGTGACAGCCATTCTAATGATAATATTTGTGGTTCAGTTTTGTACCGTCCTGAGTTAGTCATCATATGCAAAAACTGTCCCTCCTTCTTAAAAAGACACCCAGCAAAAATATTTTAATGTAATAAATAACAACTAATAAAATACATATGTTTGAGTTTCCTATAAGGAGATCCAAAAACTTATATATATATATTTTCCCACCAGGACGTATACCTTTGTTAAGCCTGTGTGACACTTTGCTGCTACTTTTTGGTGTGGCTATATCCATCTTTAAATACCACTGGTTTTGGATAAATGTAGACAATCCCAGTTCCTATGCAGCTGTTAAGAAGATCATTACCTCAGAAACAAATTGGACTTTAAGAGTTTAAAAAAAAAGAAAATTAATCCATTTAGATTAGAAAAGCTAGCTATAACAATGAATGCACAATTTCACTAGGATGTCAGTGAAGACTTGTTCAAATGGCACAATATATCAAAACCTTTCAGTTGTGAAGAGAAACTATTCATTTACTGTGACAAAAATGTGAATACAGTTATATAGATTAATTGTACAATATGCCTGGTGTGATTGGCTAGTAGTCCCTTCTTTGTACAGAGAAGAATTCCGCCCCCCCACACACATTTTTCCCCATTAAGTCACAGTCAACTATAAACCTATAGGGTTTTCAAGGCAAGAAATATTCAGAGGTAGTCTGCCATCGACTGCCTCTGAGTTTTGACCCTGGACTTCCTTGGTAGTCTCCCATACAAATATTGACCAGGGTTGATCCTGGTTAGCTTCTAAGATCTGATAAATTCAAGCTAGTCTGGGCTATCCAGGTCAGGGCAAATTATTTGCAATTATTACCGATACATGAAGCCCCCCAAAAGCACAGCTTTTGATCTATAAGCACAAGATGGAACACTAACTTAGAAATGACATATTTAAATATCTAGATGGGTCAGCTAAAGTACAACTTTATGTAAAACTAGGAGCCAAGCCCGTTGCATTCAGCAATACAATGGGCAGAAAATTGGGGGGGGGGGTGTGAACAGCCCTCCCTTCCCCCCAGGACCTGAAAAGAAGAAGTAAGAGGAGTTGGTTCTTATATGCCGCTTTTCTCTACCCGAAGGAGTCTCAAAGACCGTTTATACACTGGGAAGTTCACTGCCCCAGCTCCCATGCAGGAACACAAATCGGGGGTGGATGAGGTGCACTGGGCCAAATGCTCCCCCATGTGGGTGCAGAAAGAGGTGGGGCAACCTGCCACAGCTAAAACTCCTGCCTGCAGCCTGGCATGAAATCTCCAGTGTAAATGGTCAATGTGGCTTATAATCTCCTTCCCTTTCCTCTCCCCACAACAGACAACCTCTGAGGTAGGTGAGGCCTGATATTACTGCTGAGTCAGAAAGTTTTATCAGTGCTGTGGCGAGCCCAAAGTCACCCAGCCGGCTGCATGTGGGAGCGTGCAGAATCGAACCCAGCTCACCAAATTATAAGTCCACACTCCTAACCACTACACCAAGCTGGAAAGGCTGTGGGCAGCTGTTAGGGAACTCACCAGCAGGGGCAGCTCTCACATGGCAGGGATCTGGAGTCTCCAAGCCTCAGAGGGAAGGAGGAGGGGGTGGTCAGGCGTGGGGTATGGCAGGCTGGCTGCTAGACAGACAGGCAAGCTGGTTGGAGGAGGAGGCACTCAGGGGCGGGACAGCCACCCTGAGTGGGTGTTAAAGGCTGAGTGACACTTAAGCCATGAGACACGCTCCTCTTCCAAGCCCTTATCAGAAATATGTTATGTGTAACAGATGGAACAGATACAATGCCACATTTCGTGAGGACACCCAACATAACCGCTAAACATGAAGTAAAAATGTGCTAAACTGCTTTGGTACATTTTGATGGCAAATGATCTCACTGCCCTCCTCCAACCAGCCTACATCACTACAAACAGTTTTCAGATATATAATTTACTCTACTTCCATCATTTCGATTCTAGAAGGTAATATAAGTTGGTTTGTTGGGTTTTTTCCCCCTGAAGAATTCCTCCTGAGGTAACTGTCCTCTTTTCAGGCCAAGAGTTCTCTTCAGGAAGACCTTTGGAGAGGTCCAGCTAGTGGACTTGGTAAAAGCAAGAGAGCCTGGATTAATGAGCTCATTATCATTCATTAAAGAGTGTTGTGTGGATGACTGCCTACTTTAATTAGTTTTATTGCTGAAGGAAATTGCTTCATATGCCAAGCTCATCGACAAGCATGCCTGGAAAACATTAGAGTTGTAATCAGACGATACGAGGAACCGTTCATTAAACCGGTACAGCTAAAGGCACATCTTATGAGCAAGGATGGTATTAAAAAAGATGGACGCAACAGTGGCAGGCATAAAATAATTTATCATATCTAATATTTCTGAAACGAAATGGGCAGCAATGATTTTTCGAGAAAAGAAACGTCGTACAGCCGAGGTGTTGATATGGCACAGACAGAGTTCTTCCTGTAATTATCGAACATGCTGACAGTAATAGCTTCTGAAGATTTTGCAGGTCAGGTTTACCCAGACAATAAATCCTCATGCAAATCAACCATGACTCAAATATTCTAATGAAAATGTTAATCAGTAGCCGGAAGCTCTGAGGGGAGGAAGTGTGTACTTTTTCTACCCCTCTGTACTACCTTGCTTGAGATGTCACAAATAGCTGTCCACGTAAACAGATATAAAGATCTTCTCTGGAGATCTGGAGCACAATGAACATTTAGAAAAGGATCCTGGAAAAAGCCTAGGAATCACTGCTGAAATGACCAGACAAAGAATAAGGAAACAATTTCTTTTTGTGGCAATATGCATAATTCCCATTCATAGTGGGATTAAAAGCTTGAGTAAAGGTAAAGGTATCCCCTGTGCAAGCACCGAGTCATGTCTGACCCTTGGGGTGACGCCCTCCAGCGTTTTCATGGCAGACTCAATACGGGGTGGTTTGCCAGTGCCTTCCCCAGTCATTACCGTTTACCCCCCAGCAAGCTGGGTACTCATTTTACCGACCTCGGAAGGATGGAAGGCTGAGTCAACCTTGAGCCGGCTGCTGGGATTGAACTCCCAACCTCATGGGCAAAGCTTTCAGGTGGCTGCCTTACCACTCTGCGCCACAAGAGGCTCTCTAAAAGCTTGAACTATGTAACAAATTAGAATGCCAACCAATAGAACTTTTTAAAAAGTTTGATGGCGGAATATGGCCAGTTTATCAAACGATCAACTACACCGACCCAACGCATTTTAATTAAAGTGTTCAAAATAACATGAACAAAGTATCAGTAACAGATAATTGGTCATTTCATGCTGAACTATCTTGATGCAGTAGGCCCTCGGTCAAACTAATGCTGTGCTAAGGATATTTTTGTGAACATTTTCTTTCTAATGAATACTTTATAACTTTCAATCCCGGTAGTGATTCTTTTGTATTACATAGACCTCCGAAAACTCAGTAAGAAGGCAGCACATGTTTAGGCAAGCAGCAAAATGCCAAGATAGATCACTCAAAACTATTATATATTCTGACTGGCACTATCCAATAACGTACAGTTGTTACCTTCTGCTGAGATATCGTTAAAAATTTAAATGTTTTCTTCAAACAGATCAAAGGCACTTCTTTCCTCCCAATCCTGCAATGAAATTTCAACTGAGTAATATAACCAGGCAGTAAATCCTTAAAGCGTTGATCTAATACTCCATTCCAGATTCTAGCAAAACTACCTAGAACAGCGAATGTGATGTGATATATGTGTGTGTGTGTGTGTGTGCGTGTGTGCGTGTAATATTTGTGCCTTCTAACTAATAAAGTCTATGGACAACAATATGAAAGTCTGCTTGCTTGATGTTAATTTATTAATAGGTCTGGGTAGCTTAAATAAATTGCTATCGTTAAATAGTACCCAAGCGTAGCTCCAGGAATAACCATAATTGGTGACTTCTAGATCTACCATATGTCACTTTTGGGATTCATTCAGAACTGACATCCTGACAATGGCAATGTTGCTGCTCAGGTTTCTTCTGCCCCTGCAATGAGGCTTGTTGGTAGGAGGGTGTTGAGGCTAGATGGATACAATGTAATTTGCATGGATCTGCCCTTGAAGACAACTCAGACGCTCCAGTTATTAAAGAATGCTGCAGTTCAGTTACTAC
Organism: Paroedura picta; assembly: GCF_049243985.1. NCBI lineage: Eukaryota > Metazoa > Chordata > Lepidosauria > Squamata > Gekkonidae > Paroedura > Paroedura picta. The sequence continues at coordinate 75,601,714 of NC_135378.1, forward strand.
TTGCGATTAGACAGAGTGTAGGCATTACACCTATTCTGCAGTTGAGTTGTTGGCTGCTGGCTGGATTCCAGGTTCAATTCAAGGTGCTGGTTATTGCCTAGAAAATTCCTTCATGGCCTTGAACTCACATAAGTGCGGGAGTGCCTCTTTTTCCATTGTGCTCTGTTGCAGTGGCATTTCTATGCCGAGCAAAGCCTCAGCAACTGGAAAAGACTGGAAGCAGCCTGTACACACTTCCTTTCCCTGTTGTGCTTCCAAAATTCTATCATTCCACGGAAAGACCAAGAGGGCATTTTTATAAAAAGAATACAGCTGTAATACAATGGAACTGTCCAGGAGGGCATTTTTATAAAAGAAATAGGAGTGTAGTTTAATGAAATTAGCATCAGCTTGGTTTGACTGCACTGCTTTCTAGTTTTATTGGATAGCTTGGGGCGTATGTTATTGTCTTCTGGAATCCACCTGAAATCTGACTGAGAAAAGCAGACTATAAATAAAGTAAATTTAAAAAGCATACATATCTGGGAAGATAGCAATAGTCACCGATTTGTCTCCACTATCTAGCAGTCAGAAACTCTTCAAACTGGTGGTGGTGGGGGGGGGGATCTCATTTAGCTATCTGATTGCTTGTACAATTCTGTACAACTTTCCAATCACAGAGTGTTGTGATTGCAAGATAAGCTTTATTATTATTTTTTTCATTCTGGATTCTGCTTGAGAAGGCAGAGCACCTATGAGAAAAAAGGCCAGTTTACTAGCATGGCTCTCGTTTGACTCATCTCAAGCACGGTCACATTATGCAAGCAATATCCTTTAAATTCGACTTGATCCTTAAAAGAGCTCATCCCCTGAAAGACAGAGAAGATAGATTACCCTTCCCTATGAGCTTCACTGCACAGGCTTGGAGTAGCTAGACTTCATAAATGTTTTATAACTTTATATTGTACCTATTTCAGTATAGATGGAATGGTAAACAAGTGACTATAACTTACGGAGAGGATTTCTATGTGCTGCAATGAATATGATCTAAGTATAAAAACCTTTTGGAAGGGAAGAGGATTTGGCAGGTGGAACTGTTATTAAACCCAAATGCTCATAACATGGCATGGACATCATGCTTATCTCCTGGGCTGTTGCTCTACCCAAACACTAAAAGCAAGGGAATGAATAGCTATAGGTGACAAAGAGGGACATCAAGTCCCAATTGACTTCTGGCAACCCCACCGAGTTTTCAAGACAAGAGACATTCAGAGGTGGGTTGTCACTGCCTGCCTCTTCATTGCAGATCTGAATTTCCTCAGTAGTTTCCTATCCAAGTATCAACCAGGGCAGACCCTGCTTGGTTTACAAGAACCAATAAGAGTGGGTTAGCCTGAACCATCCAGTTCAAAGCAAGAGCCATCCAGTTCAGAACTCTTACTATTATCCCAGCCTACCCTGATCACAAGAGCCTCTTGTGGTGTAGAGTGGTAAGGCAGCAGATATGCAGTCTGAAAGCTCTACCCATGAGGCTGGGAGTTCAATCCCAACAGCCGGCTCAAGGTTGACTCCCGAGGTCAGTAAAATGAGTACCCAGCTTGCTGGGAGGTAAACAGTAATGACTGGGGAAGGCACTGGCAAACCACCCCATATTGAGTCTGCCATGAAAACGCTAGAGGGCGTCACCCCAAGGGTCAGACATGACCCGGTGCTTGCACAGGGGATACCTTTACCCTTATCACATTAATGCTCACAAGCTAAGCAGGGACAGCCATCATCAGTACTTGGATAGGAGAGTACCAAGGAAGACTGGGGTTGACATGAGATGGTTGCAGCCCAATAACACACTTTACATTTTAGTAATGAGAACCAATGTTAGGCAACAGTTTATGTTGAGTGTGGTGGCAGAGATTTGGCTTCAGATTTCCTTAGAGCCACAAGACACACTGGATAACTTTGGTCCAGTCACCATGTCTCAGTCAAGTTTGCCTCTGTGGGTTGTTAGGATAAATATGAGAAGAGCTGTACACTTTATGAAGGTTTGACTTCCTTGGAGGACAGATGGGATTAAAAAAAGTTTAAAGATGAATAATAGCTCCTCCTCCTTTTGAAACTAAGTGGGTTTTCAAATTCTGTTTCTGATAAGCATGGATTCTACTGTTCAAAAATAGACATGTTTAGCTCCACAAAGCCCTGGGCTGAGTCTGAAGGATCCCTTTTGTATCCCACTCAGAATAAATAAGATTTTATTGAAATGGGTTCACAGTTATCCTTCAAGGTTGTATATCTGGACTCTCTATCTAATTTTAAAGCATAGGGAAATCCTGGAAGAAGAAAAAAGATTAGGGAACAATTGTACTCAGAAAGTGCTGAATGTATTGTCTTAATGGAATTCTGGATATTGTGAGATTCAGTCAAGAGAAGCACAAAACCAGACAATTATCATGTGATAAACCCAGAAATCTGATCCCTTTTAACTCCAAACGATATCTCTGATAGAAGGAATCAATACCAGCACGAAGAAGCTTACTGTTGACACAGTAGTATCTGTATTTATCTTGACCTAAGTAACCCCTGAAGCAAAAGAAAGTTCCAAGTAGAGTGTTAGACCAATACACGAAGAAAAGACTACTTAATGTGTTCCATTATTTCATAAATCTGAGGGGGCGAAATGTCTCCTTCCACTATTCTGATCTTTTTTTTTATTCCATGTATTCCCATTAAGAGAACTAGAAGCCCCATCCAGACCAATGTTTAGCTCCTTTTTATTCCATGCTTTACTAGTTTCTGAGACTGCTTCCGCTGAATAATAATAATAATAATAATAATAATAATAATAATAATAATAATAATAATAATAATAATAATAATAATAATAATAATAATAATAATAATAATAATAATAATAAACTAGTTAGGAGGTGAGAAGCGAGAGAGATAGCAGCTTGGTTTTCATTCAAGACTGAAAAACTAGATCTGGGCTTAATCTTTATAGAGCCAGATGAAACCTCACTGGCATTTTTGTGTCATCTGAAACATTAATCTTAAACTGAATTAGACCATCAAGGTCCCTATTGTCTACTCAGACTGGTGGGGGTTCTACAGTGTCACGGGTAATGGTTTTCTACCTACCACATGATCTTTTTAGCTGGAGATGATCAGGATCGAACCTGGATCTTCTGCATGCCAAGGAGAAGCTCCACCACTGAAATGAAGCCCCTCCTATCAGCAGTTTCAACAAACTGCAGTACCACCTTTTGGCCCATCTGCACGAGGGGGCATCCAAGATCAGAGGTTCCACTACTAGAATCTACATTCGTGTTTCTTTGCATGTTGCATTGATTGATGTTATACTACAACTCTGATTTTGGTCCTTTGCTACCAGAGGGATGCCAGCTTTCCTACATTGTCCAGTGTTTTCCCCCCTGGGTGGTGGTAGTAAACAAGATTACCACCTCCAACTCTTTAATTGTTGCAGGAGTGTAACACAGCAAAGTCCCATTAAAGCAGGGGAAACAAGGCATGCAACAGTACAGAGAATGCAATTGCAGTAGGGCCCAGCCTAAAAACTGTGCCACAGAAATGTCTTAAATATATTTAACTCGACAGGTGTTGCTAGTGCAACAGAGCAAAGCACAGTGTTTCTTGAACCCACACTCACAAATACAGCATATAAAATCATCTCTGGAAATCTAAGCCATCCACCTGCATGAATAAGCAGGTGTATTAATATGTGGCTTATGGACCAGCTAGTGGTTAAACCAATTTGCAGGTTTCACATTGACAGAAGTTGCAATGGTGCTTATTCTCTTTGCCTTTATTTGTCAACAGTATTGATTGTGTTACTCACTGTTCCCGTATCTAATTATTTAGCTGTTGAAGATAATGTTTCACACACATTTTCATTGTGCCATCACCCTCAACACTGCACAAAGTACATGTCATTATACCCTGATAAGTAAATATTATCACATCTGGAAGACTTATTCACGCTTGACTTTAAATACTGATTTTCTTTTAAAGGTAATATTGTTCAAAATGTTAGCCTGTGGCTAGAACCACATCAAGCAGGCTGAAAAGAGATACATCTTACCAGAACAAATAAAGGTGGTCTCCGTGTTCATCAAATGTTTTATCTGATACTATAGGTGCTGATACTATAGGCATTGGCCTGACAGATGCTTTTAATTACCTGCTAGGAATGATATTACTGCAGTTCTAAAGGTAAGAGTTATATAGAACCAATACTCTCCTGAAACTAGCGATGGGACACTTTAGCCCCATTTGCAGATCACCAGAATGGCCATCAAAAAGACCAGCTTCTCCATTCATGGCACTGTTGGAGAAAGCTCTACAACCATCCTGGAGGAATGTTCGTAATGGTTAACACTGAACGCACATCCAATCTGTACACTCAAATTTTCATTGTATGTGTGTTAATTCTTCTGTTCCTCCTTCACATTTAAGACATGTACAGCTCAGTGTGTTATTGAAACTCCAACAGAGTCCTGGACTGGTATGCCTTCCAGTATTCTTCCTTCAGTGGGCCCAAAGGTTGGGACTCATTTTAGGTAGAGGGCGATTCAGCTGTACCCTGAACTCTCTTTCTTTCTAGCTTTGTGCTAGTCCTCTGTCTGCAATGGCATAACATGGCCTCTCCTTCAAGGGTCTCTCTGAGCTGGACTAATAATGGATTACCTGAGGTGGGGTAACCCTTGACTCCCTCAATGTCCTCTCCTCGGGACGCACAGTGATTGAAGGGAATATTGGTTAATGGCCTGGGCCCTCCTCTCAGGTTTTAAGAGGTTGCTCTTCTGGCCTAGAATCATAGAGTTGGAAGGGACATCCAGGCTCATCTAGTACAATCCCTTGCAGAATGCAGGAAATGCACAACTACCCGCCCATCTACAGTGATCCATGACCAGATGAGGGTTTTGTGCAAGCCCTAGGAGGCCTAGGTTGCTGCTGTCCACCCTCCTCTGGCCTGTCCTCAGGAGCAGCCTGCTGCCTCAGCTCTGCCTCCATTCTGAGGCATGCACTGGACCTTCTGGTCTCTGAAGCTACTGCTGGCATATTTCTGGGTATGGCTTGCTCCATGCCCCTGGTTGGGCTGCCTGACTTAGCAGTGCCTGGGTGAGGCCATTCCTCACCAAAGTCCCCTTTGAAACTAGCGGCAGGGGAGGCATCACCCTGACACAATATTCAAGATTGCTTTTGCCTCGTGTAAATTTATTTTATGTTTTAGCCCATGTGAGCTAGAGAGTATTTATAAAGAAATTCACCCATAAGCTTAAAAGATATTTTGCAGCTACAATTCCTTTTCCAGTGTTTTTAACCTTGAAAAGGAGAAGGTGATGTAGGAGCTAGACTAGGCCTGACAAGATCCAAGTTCAAATCTTCATTCAGCCGTAAAGCCCCCTGGGAAACCATGGGTCACTTTCAGTCCAATCCAGTTCTTAAGGTTGTGAGGAGGAGGAGGAGACTGTGAAGCTTCCTTGAACTCCTTGGAGGCAGGGAAAGATAAATACACACGATACATGACAGTGGCCATTGTTAATGAAGAAATCAACAGGCCATATTTATTCCAATAGAAATAGAAGAAGCCATCACCAAGCAGAAGATCTATGAAGATGTATTATGGAAAAATCGCTCAAAGTGATTTAAGGGATTGTATGCTGATATTGCTTATCCCTAATGACTTTTTAAAAAGAAAAACAATCCTATCCTCTCTGTCATTATTATTATTATTATCATTTTAAGCCTTGAGCGCACAAGACTCTTTGAGCAATACAAAATCTCTAGGGGCCTGCTCAAAAATCCCTTGATTTGCGTAGTTTCTTGTGGTTTCATTTAGGGAAGAAGAAGAAAAACTGGTCTCTTGTCTCCTGACAACTGGACTGAAAAGAATGAGATGGAGCTCCATCCTTTTTGATAACAGCACGCCCTTCGAGAATTGATGTAGCAGTAATTTACCCCTTTGCTGCTCCCGCTGTTCCGAGACAAAAAGCTTTCTGAGGAGTACTCTTGCCATGAAAAGGGGCAACGCTGATATTCCCCATGGAGAGAGTGCTACGATAGCCACATGCCATAGTGGAGGTGAGTGCTTCTGCTTTGGTGCACTGCCCTTGTTTAAATTATTTGCACGGTAGTGTGAGGGTTTCTTTTCCATCAGCCTTCAGACGCTGCTGAGACTTCGTCAAGCAAGAGAGACGGAAATAACCAAAATTTTCACACTGTAAAGTTTTAACACCTCCACCGATAAAATGTTAGTTAAGTTTGAGGAAGACACAGGAGACAAGGAACCCAGAAGCAGGCAGGAACCTCTCCGGACCGTTTCCACTCTCCTCACAGGAAACGGTTTTCCTCAAAACATGTCAGATGGGTTGCCAGACAATGGCTGACTCCACCTTAGAGCTGCCAACTCTGGGTTGGGAAATTCCTGGGGATTTGGAGATAGAGGCTGGGGAGGGGAGGGACCTCAACAGGGATATAATTCCACTGCGGGCCTCCAAGGTAGCCATTTTCTTCAGGGGAACGGATAGCCTAAGATGAATTCTAATTGGTAATTTGCTTCACAGTTTACTTGCAACAGCGTTTCCGCTGATGGAATGTCATTTCCATTCATCAAAGAGAGGAACACAATTTTCACGGAACCCTCCATTCTGACGGTAGACCTCCAGGCTGCCCCGGTGTTATTCCTCATGCTCCACAGCAGCGCAGGAACCCAGTTTTATGGTGCACACAAAAGTCTGCCAAGGGGGATGGGAGGCGTCACTTTCCTTTTCATGGTATTCTGCTCACGCAGCTTAGGATCTAGGTTGCTTTCTTGAACAACGCTATATATATGCAAACAATACAAAATTAATGAGAATAATAGTTTGTATTTTCTCTCACGGCTGTGTCTGATATTAGTTTTCCAAAATGCAAACAGAAAAGCAGTGGGGAGAGAAACGGCATATTAAAGGTGGGTGGGGGGGGCTCTTGATTTTTTTCCACCCTTTTGAAATCTAAGTGTTCAGCTTGCTTATAACGAACATTATTTGGGAGAGGGGAGCAAAATGTCACTTAAGGCTATAGTTTTCTGGATTCATCGAGTCTGTCAGCCAGTCATGATTCCTCATATGCATGAAATTAAGCATAACTAAAACATCATGTTCCCCATAATGTAAGTTGTCAGTCTGCTGAAAGCTCTGTTACCTTCAGGACTGAAGGAGATGGATTAAGCGGGAGCTGCCAGAGAGAAGACACATCCAGTCCTTTTGGTGTGAATAGGAATCTTATAGTTTGCATGCACACCGGTTAAGGTTAAAAAAAATAACTGCATAGCAGGCTAGCAGAGCTGTCTAAATCCTTACAGGGTGGATTATTCTTATACAATTAACAATCAGTCATTGGGGGCACATGGACCCAATTCACATTCACTACTTGAAATCTGGAGAAGCGGGGTGCACCATGAGTTTGTCACATGCATTCAGAACAAGCCACTGCTGCTTTTACTGGGCCGATGCTTATTTGGCGAGATGGGACCTGCCCGCAATATTCAGGTCTACTGAACTCCACATTTACAACAATTTTCCAAATCCACAGGGGCTCCAGGGAAAGCACTCCTTGGTTCCCTAATTGACTGGGGAAGGAAGAACTGCATATGCTACCCTGGAAGGACAGGCCAGATCTATAATAATTTTGGTTTTTTAAGCTATGGGATTCTCTTTGCATCCCCCTACAATTTGTGGGCACAAAATGAAGGAATAAGATGTACCACAACCCAATTTAAACAGGCCCCACCATATATGCCCTGTGATGATGTACAGTGTAGATGCCCAACAAAACAACACTATTTTCTTTTAAAAGGAGGGCCCCTTACATTAGATTGTCACCTGGGAGAGCACCTCCCTTTCTGGCTGGCCAATTTTTGTCAAAGCCAACTGTAGAGACTTGGAGAAGTATTGAAGGGTAGTTGAATTCAATGAGGCTTACTGCTATGGATTCGGAGGTCACTTAAAAATGCTATTCTTTTAAAAGCAGCCTTAGTGCATCTGAGTTCAGGAGCTAAACAGGGTCTACCTTGTTTTGTCCTCAGATGGGAGGTTACCCTGGCAGCCCAGAGTTTCTACACAGAGGCAGGCAATAGGAAGCCATCTCTGTGCATCACCTACCGTGAAAACTCTACAAGGGTTGCCTAAATCAGCAATGATGTGATGGCACTTTCTTCTTCTTATTAGCTTAATTTTATTGCTTTAAAAAAAATGTTGCATGACTGTAAGTTTCAGAACAGAGTAAACAGGCAAGAGTGGATGGCCGGACTTGATTTCTCATACCACTGAGCTGATCTTCTGCTAAGTGATAGTTCTGCTTCTTCCACATCACACCTAGCATTTTAAATAGAAAATAACTCATAGGAATTTTGGTTGTTGCTAATCTACAGGATATAGCTGACAGAGAGAGGCTGGAAAGGAGCTGGCTCATGTCTGAGGTATGCCAGTTTCTGTTTTGGGACTAGGGTTGCCAGGCCCTCCCTAGCCTCCAGAAGGGGGAGAGGATAAGAGGATATGGTTTCTAGATACATGTTGGGAAACTGGAGATTTGCAGTTAAAGACTAGGGAGGACAGGAATCTCAGTGGGGTGCAATGCCATAGAGTCCACTCTGGTCTAAAGCATCCATTTTCTCCAGGGGAATTGATCTCCGTAGTCGGGAGATGAGCTGTAATTCCAGGGGATCCCCAGGTCCCACCTGGAGGCTGCCATTTCTAGTTGGAACTCAGTGTGAGACCTGAGATCTAAAACAGACATATGCCCGGCCCCAAGGAAGCACACCTGACCTCGATCAGGGCCAGGGCCTTTTTGGTCCTGACTGCTACCTGGTGAAATGAGCTCCCGGAAGAGCCGAGGGCTCTGCGGGAGCTGCCGGCTTTCTGCAGGGCCTGTAAGATGGAGCTCTTCTACCAGATCTGTTGACCCCCCTCCCCCCGGAAGTAATGTCATCCGTCTGAACACCATGGGTGGGAAGTGTTTGACATAGTCCTCTGCTGCCCTTGTGGCAGGCGTACTGTTTGGGGGGAGGGATTGGTTTTTGCTGCCATCCTGCTAATTTTGGTAGTGTTGTATGATGGGGTTCTATCATTGTGGGATTGTTATATGTTTTTTTTATGTTGTAACCCACCACAAGTCGGTGCCCCAAGAGTGGTGGGTAAGAAGTTCAATAATAAATACAATAAATGCAGATTCAACCTGAATCTGAACCCAAAGCCTTGTTCCCTGGCTCAGATTTGATGCCATTAAAGTAAATGGAAAAATTTCTCTTTCTGTTTATTCTGTGGTGTGTGGGTTGAAGTAGAGGCACCAAATTTGCAGCATAGCTGTGGGAGCCTGTCCTCAAAAGAACCCCCAAGTTGCAAAACGATTGGACCAGGGGGTCCACTTCTATGGGCACCCTAAGAGGGTGCCCCCATCCGACCTCCATTGGCAGAATAATTTCCCAGCCCACCCACAGCTTTCTTTTCAAGGACTTTAAATGGAAGTTGACCAATCCAAGCACCCGAAGGTGGGAATAGCTTCACTCACCCCAGTGTTGCTATACATTACCATAGAGACGAGATACAATTCTGTAACCTGCCTCCTTGACTGGGAGATCTTGAGAGCACTCCTCTTCTTCCCCCTGGCTTCCTGTTTGTCTTCCTCCATTGGCCTCTGGTCCTGCATCCTCTCCTACTAGCTAGCCCCCTCCCATGTCCATTTCCTCCCTTTTTATAGCCCCAGCTCTACACCAGGTCTCTGTGCTAAGCTCCACCCTCTGCTTCTCTATTTACTACTTTGTAAACAGCTCTTCCTCTCTATACCCACTCCCTGCCTTAAACCACCTGTGCTCAGAGAGTCATTGGCCTGCCAGGTGTCTCTGACTCTTCAGAGCCTCCTTATAGCAGACTGCCAAAGCCGCTCTTCTGTTATGGCTACCCTGGCTCTGCCCTCCTGCCTCTGGTAATCCCATGCTCCACCCAGGTCCGTCGCAATGCTAGGCACAATGGAATGTCGTGTCTACCCCCCGGTAGGTTGATACCAAGTAGTTTGCCAGACTCCCATTTCCTGAATTCCTGAAAGAAAAATGTCCTATCCCCAAGTTGCTTAATAACCTATTGGCATATCACCTTCCTGCGGAAGGATATGGGAAATACCTAAAAGAAGCACCATCTTCAAAGCAAAACATTGACATGTTTTCTTCACAGAGTACATAAAAATGGATGATGATCCACTTCCCGACTCAAATTCTATATGCTGAAACCCTCTGCATGGTTTGGTATGCACCCAGCATCTCTCCTATCTAGGGCAGTGATCTCAAAAGCTGAAATGACAGCTTCATAATATTCAGTAATCCCCCCTCCCCAAATTAATTCCCATTTACTCTAAGGACCTGTCTGAGAGGAACAGACTGCTTTAGAAAAAGAGATGAAATCCAATAATAATTCCATTTTAATTTATGGAACAATGGTTCAGTTTGCCTTGTCATGATAACAAATTACCATTTTTGCAAACAAATTTTGCATTCATTTTCATACAGCAGGGATGGGGAAAGAAAACAGTCACCGTAAGGGTACTGCTGATTCTCAGCACAGACTGGGAAAGTGGACACAAGCACAGACTGTTTTAAAAGGGGACTGGACAGATAGGCGGAGGACAGGCCTATCAAGTGGCTACTGGCCATGGGGAGTAAAGGGAACCTTGATGTTCAGAGACCAAGGAGGCAACACCATGAGCCTGAGCTTCTACGTCCTGTTTGGTGGCCCTCCAGAGGAGCTGACTGGCCACTATGGCCCATTATGCACGGAGTGGAAAGTCTGCATTCGGGGTGGAATAGCAGCGGCTAAAATCACCAATTATGCACGCTGCAGGCGGCAACCGGGTGCAGAGTCAACGTATGCCGCCGAAAAAGCCACATTAGCGAGATGTGGAAGAAAGTGGAGCTTCCTGGGACCAGGGCGCAACCAGAAGCGGCTCTGGAGTATCTGCGTGCATAATCAGATACTCTGGGTTTTGCCGCCGTTGTGTTCCATCCCGTGCATAATTGGTTTGCTTCGCTTCTTCCTCCTCCTTGTTCTCCATACCACCGTTTCAGCGGCCGTGCACAATAGGCCTATGTGAAACAGAAGGCTGGACTACATGGACCTTTGGCCTGATCCAGCTGCATTCTTCTTACATTCTTATCACAATACAGATAAGGAGAACATGATGGGGGGGCAATTCTGCTGTCAGCATCATATGATGGATTCTCATAAACCTGCTGGGTAAGGTATCCCCTGTGCAAGCACCGAGTCATGTCTGACCCTTGGGGTGACGCCCTCCAGCGTTTTCATGGCAGACTCAATACGGGGTGGTTTGCCAGTGTCTTCCCCAGTCATTACCGTTTACCCCCCAGCAAGCTGGGTATTCATTTTACTGACCTCGGAAGGATGGAAGGCTGAGTCAACCTTGAGCCGGCTGCTGGGATTGAACTCCCAGCCTCATGGGCAAAGCTTTCAGACGGCTGCCTTACCACTCTGCGCCACAAGAGGCTCATAACCTGCTGGGTAGGAGTTTCTAAAATCTTCCTACCTGCCCTGTTACCAGAAGCATGCTATCCTTTATTTCACTCAGCCCTAAAATATGAAAAGCTCCAATTCAGAGAAAGTTTGCTCTGTTCCTCTGATTAAAGTCAACGGGCTACGTTAGCTGAAATTATCTCGAGGCTCATTCATTTCAACAGGACTTAAGCACAATGAATGTTTCTATGGATTGGGCCCAGAATTTTGTGAGCAGCTTTATGCCAGTTCAGTTAATTTATGCCTTGTTCTAAAGGCATTTCTACTAAACCTGACTATTGGAAATGGAGTGCCATTGAAGGAGTCTTCATTTTATCTATGAGAAACCAAATGGAATTCCTTTAAGGTGGATCAGCCAGCCATGCTTCTGGTCATTTCTATTGTTCTTGACTCCATCTATCTTTGATGGAAGCAGCAGTAATGGCCAAGGTTCCCAAATCAACCCTATGAAAATGTATTTGATGAATTTATCAATACTTCATCTTAATTCATCTAAGGTGTCTATTCCAAAATACAACGTCTCCATCTTTCTGACATTTATTGAAAGTTCCAGTGGCAGCTACCTTGAAAAAGTGATATAAAGGGTTACATTATTATTCCACATTTCCCAGTTGAATGATGCTCTCTGAACAAGCTTCGTTTTAGATCATTCAATGTCCAGCGTTTTTCTTATACCAAAACCTTGGCTTAATTTCCAAACAATTCTTCATGCTTAAATACTGTGCTTTACCCACTGTAATTAACTCCCTTAAAATTAGAAGAAAGTTTAATCTTGTTCTCCTGCCCAGTACATTAACAAACAACACTTTTAACTGACGGAGGGCATGATGAAATGGAAACTATACACCACTCAAAAACCCAAAGTAATTGTGTGGTATTATGCATTTCATGCCTTTTAACATCACTGATTTCATTGAGTTACATAAAGTCCTGGCAGGAATTTCTGCACACAAATGACAGCATGGCTTGCTAATATATAAGAAAGGCTTCTGAAAATGGTGTTGAATTGTAATTTTTTTTTTTGGGGGGGGGTGCCACCAGTTAAACTAATATATAATTTCCAGTTTACAGATTCATTGGAACAATTTTTCCCGTAACAGAACCAGCTATGTGACCTGGATAGCCCAGGCTAGCCCAATCTTGCAAGTTAAGCAAAGTCAGCCTTGGTCAGGCTTGGATGGAAGACCACCAAGGAAACTATGCAGAGGACAACAATGGCAGACCACCCCTGAATGTGTCTTGCCTTGAAAACCCTATGGGTTTGCAGCATGTCAGATGTAACTTGAAGAGGAAAAAACAAACTAATCGCATTCCCTTCAACTCTGAATAATGTCCCCCAATTTTGAGCCACAGCAGCAGCTTGATGTCATCACTGTTTCAGTATCAGGTCCTTGATGCTTCACAGGCCAGGCTATGTATCCTGTCATGTTCAGTACAGAAGAAAAACTGGAGGGGGGGTTGTACCCAAAGCAATTGCCTAACCTTCCTCTCCCCATAACATACACCCTTTGAGATAGGTGAGGCTGAGAGACCTTTGAGAGAAGCTTTCAGAGAATGTAACTCAGGTGTTGCGTATGGAGGAGCAGTGGAGAACCAAACCTAGTTCTCCATCATTCTTAACCACTATGGGGTGGCCAAACTGTAGATTTCCAAATATCCATGATCTACAATTCCCATGAGCCCCTGCTATGGAAATGTAGTCCATGGACATCTGGAGAGCCACAGTTTGGCAACCCCTGCACTATATCAAGCTGGCTTTCAGAAATGAGGTCTCCCCACTATACCTTCCATCAATGGTCAGTACCAAGGGCCTGCAAATGAAATCAGCCTGGCTTTATGTGTCCCCTTGTAAATAAAGAACAGAAAAATGCCTGCAATGTTTATAATTAATTGACTATCATTACCCAACATGCAACACAATCCTTTTCATTTTAGTGGTATCTTAGAAATGGAGAATCTCTCCCTTGATCTGCTCCTGACTGCTAGATTATCTGTTTTAACTGATGTTACATAAAGCTGGTATCCTAGTTACAACTTTCCTATAAACAGACATGCAGAAGAGGAAAAAAAGAACTCGATGAATGAGAGATCTATCAGCAGACTCCCACGCTTTCTTTCAGCATTACTGTCAAAAGATTGTTCCCTTTTATTAATGGTGCTCTTTCTCACTTGGGGGATTAGCATCAGCTAAGCTAATTACTGAAGTGAGAAAAAAGTAACCAAGATAATAAAAGCTGGCAAGAATGATCATTTGCTTCCAAGTATCATATATAGAAGACAAACCATTCTCTTTTTAAGGATATATTTAGTAAAAGAAGAGAATATTAATGAAATCATAATATTGATTAGGAACCATTTAACTTGTTCAGTTCTTTAGGTTAAATTTGAGTCCCAGAGCACAAGATTTTCAGGGCACACACATTTGAGACTAGTGGTACCTTTGACTTTCAAATGTGTATGCCCTGAAAATCTTTTGGTCTCTAAAGAGCTACTGGACTTGAATCCAACTCCTCTACTGAAGATCAACATGGCTACCATCTTCCTTGTGTGGGATCCTACTATCTCTTCCACTGGCAGCAGGAGGAGGAGAGGCCCCTTTTTGACCCCTGGGAAGCTATAGCAAGGGATTGTGGGATCTGCACCTGGGTCAAGGCTGAAATGAGAACAGTAACAATGAGAGATTGACCTTCTTCCACCAGCACCCACAATGTTGCCTGTACTCACTCAATTAATGTTAACCACTTTGCAGAATATTAAACATTTCTGGTTAAGAGAAAAATCAAAGTCACCTGGGACCCTCTAATGATTTTAGCTGTTTGAATCCCACCTTTCTGACACATGCTTCTTTGTGGCACAGGGAAATGTTTCAAAATCACCATCACACTTTCCTTACTTTAAGCAACCCTGAACACTTTGATTTAAAGCATGGCAGGGTAGCAAGGAAAATGCTGGCCTTTTATTTATTTATTTATTGGATTCATGCCCCGCCACTCCCAGCTAATTTTGCACTGATTGCTTTTATTTATTATTTTCCATTTTTCTCTGCAAGGGGGACACAATGCAGCTTGCAATATCATTCTCCCATCTTCTGTTTTATGATCAAAACAACCAATTTGTGATTAAGTTTAACTGAGGAGGAGTAACTGGCCCAAGGTCACCCAGCAAGTTTCTGTGGCAGGGCAGGGGACCCTAGGCAGGCACTCTAATGACTACACCAAATTAGTTTTGAAACCTCTCCTTTCGCCTCACTAGAAATATGTAAGAAAGGCTGGCTGAGGTCCTGAGTGACAGTGAGGGGAGAAGGAACAACCTAACCAAATTGCCGGCCTACCCACTGTTATCTGGATTCCAATGAGAAATGACAGGGTTTCCTAAACTGTAATTCCGTTTACTGTTGGGTTTCTATCCACATCTGGAAATACCATCAGATGGTCCTGCATCAAAGTTCATAAATGTCCAGAAGCAGAACTCAGAAAAGATTGCTAAGACACCAAGGGGGAAATGTCTACAATCAAAGAAGCTAAACTTACAGAGAACTTGGTTCAGCCGCTCAACGGAAGTTCCATGGAATTCAATCTGATGAATAGCCCAAGGAAGCAGACCTCTGAGTTGCAACAAAATCTGATCTAATCATATTTCAAAAACACCCCCAAGCTACTATATATATAATATGTTGTGCCACCTCACTGTGTCTTCACCTCGGCTGAATCCTCTCCCTTACCAGCTTCCTTTTGCCTTTTCTATCCCCTGTTGACCCATTTGAGTTGTGTGTGTTTGGGGTGGCTGGAGGTTTTCATGCAGCCCCTTGCTCTCTTGTTCAACTTCCTCTCAAGGAGACTAGACCCCGGGGTCAGGACAATTATATCTTGGTCCCCAATGCCTCCCACCTCAAGGCACTCTTCAGATGAAAGCCCGATCTGCAAGGGGTTTAATAAACCATCTGAAATGGGCTTGCCCTTCTGTTTCTGTTCATCAGTTTTTGCCTCAGCATCTGTAGAGACTGCAAATTCAGGGGAATATTAATACCCATGGGATATACCCTGAAGCAACAGGGAGGTGAATTCTCTCTTTACCCTTCGGTTTCTGGGTCTTTGAACTTCTGCCGGATTTTTTTTCCTCCACCGCTTCTTCCAAAATGTTACTTGAAAACCTCTGTGTGTGTGTCCACTAGCCTTCTTAGATTCGAATCAACAAAGACTTTGGATGCTTCCACTGATCAGCCACATGAGAATTAAAGTGGTGAGGAAGACAGGTTTCCTTTTGGTAGTTACTGTTTTATGGAATCCCTTCCCTAAAAGAACCAGAGAGGGTGCAACAAGATATTAAAACAAAAATCACCAAACACTGGTTGTTGATTGGATGCTGATTGTATGTTTGGCTCCTCTGTTTAAAAATGGATGCTGCTTTAACTTGCTTTCAACTTTGTCGTTATTTTTCTCTATTTTGCTAATTCTGTGTTAAAACAATTTGAATTTGAATCTGATTATTAATTTGAATCTATCTCACAGGGTTGTTGTGAGGGTAAAATGAGGTAAGCTGCTTTGGGTCCACATTGGGGAGAAAGGTATGGTATAAATATAAGGTATATAAACAACAAATGAAGCAGAAAATGGGGGGACAGATAGAAGTAGGTTGGTAGGTGAGTGGGAGAGGAAGAAGGAGGGTACAAAGCTGCCAGGGGAAAGGAAATAGGAAATGGGGTCAGGAAGGGTTCACCACCATCCAACTGGGCCCAGTCTTGTACTTAGGAGCGAACAACTGGTGAGGGGAAGGAGGAAAAACTTAAGAAGGGAAGCAGATAAAGGTAGGTTGGCTGGAAGGTGGGATAGAAAGAAGGCAGGAAAAGGGAGAAGCTAGGGGGGCTTTCAAGGAAAGAGAAATGGCAAGTAACAGGAGAGAAGAAAGTATGATGCCCCCTAATAGAAAGGTTTTTTTTTTAAGTTTACTTCCTTCTTGTAACATCTCAGAATAGGGAAGATGTGATGAAAACACGGAATAATTTAAGATTCAAAAGTAAATCCTAGCACGCAAAAGGTCATCTATCATCCCACAGGAGCTCCATGCTTATTCTCCGTTGTTGGATACTACGGGCCTCCTCGGCAATGCATAAGCAAATAAAATTTAAAAACATTTCCATTGATTTCATGATGGCGGGAAGGTGGGAAGCATTACCACTGTGCTGGCCAGGGCAATACATTTTCTGTCATCAGAAACCAATATTATAGACTGATAGTAGTCGTAGAGGGTTATTGCATATAAGATCACTCCCTCACATTACTGCTGAAACAATATTGCTCTCTCCTGGAACAAGTCGGAAAGCAATAACAGAAACTGTTGCATTTGATATTATTTTTATCTCTATTTAACCGCACTGGCTCACAGACACATCTGACTTTCCCTGCAGCCCAGCCTCAATGTTCACATGAGTTCCACAGGAAGGGGGAGATGCCCATCTTTCCACAGGGCCTAAAAATGAAAAGAACAATTGCTGTCCTACCAAATGCATGGATAGCTTTATTTTTTCTTTTAATATCCTGTGTTATTTTTAAAAACAGCACACAGCAGAATGCCCATGGAAATTAATATCATGTATTTTTCTCCCTTCTTCTTGGGGATTCTCAAAAATAGCTCCCTTGAAGATTTCCATTCCATCATGCTTGCACCATTATTCATGATGGCACCGGAAACCTCTGTGATGAAAGCAAAGGTGGCACAAGGAAAAAGTACCATGTCCCCCCCCCCCCCCCCGTAAAAAGAAAGGCAGAAAATAAAACAAGACACACAGAAAGGAAGGAAGGATCAGTACTGAGCACATTCGCTACAGCTCAATCCGGAATTGGGTTGGTAATTACAGGCATCAAAAGAGAGTGTCCCAAATCAACAACAACATTTGATTCTGAGTGTTTTGAACCAATTCAGAGTGTAATATGAGTTTCTGCATATGTACTCAGTGGCACTTTCAGTTTAAATCTATTTCTTTGTTGAAGTTCCGATCCTGAGTCACAGCAGAGGCACACCACTGAAAGAGAATTTTTAAGGATCCAGAGAACCATGAAAGACCCACAAAAGATTACAATCTTTGGAGAAAAGGTGTGTAATCCTTGAGCTTGCTGTTCATGATTCAGACAAACTCCAAATTCAGATAACCTATAATGGTTCTGCTTCTTTCCCTTTTATTTTGTGGTGTGCGGGAAGACAAAGCATTTCTGACAATGTTGGTGCTGAACACAACTGCATACCGATGACATTTTTAGATGGCATATTGGGTTACATGTATCAGCCAAAAGAGTGTTTTAGGACTAGGAGGAAGAGTATCTGTGGTGGAGGTGAGATGACTGGATTATAATGTATCCCCTTCCATCACCTGGTGTAACCACATAACTGACTACCAAAATTAAAGTCCTTAGCACCTTTAAGGCTCAGAAGGTCAACTCTCAAAAATTTATACTCTCGAAATCTTGTTGGTCTTTGAGGTGCTGTGGATCCAAATCTTGTCTTCTACTGCAGACTAACATGGATGCCCATTCTGGAAATCTTGTTAATCTTTAAGGTGCTACTGGTCTCAAATATTGTTCTTCCACTGCAGAACAATATGGCTACCCATCAGAAGCTAAACATTGACTAGAACATCAAGTCTTTATCGTCATTACATAAGGAGTCATTCAGTGTAAGCATATTGTTCCCAACAACAGTAGCCTAACTCTGGGTTAACATTCTAAAAGTGACTATGCTCTGGAGGAATCTTAGAAAAGAGAATTAAGCAATGCAGGTGGATCAGATCCCATTACTAGTAAGCTTCCAGTCTTTGGTGCCTTTCAGGAAAGCATGTAGAGGAGAAGGTATACCAAGCAGGCAACCAGAAGGATAAAAGGCAGAGAACTATCTAGAAGCACAGAAGCCTAGTGGCTTCCCACAGCAATAAACTGCCTAGAGCTTTGAGCTAAAGGGTACATAGTGACACAAAACAAACTCTCCAGGATTATGCAGTTCCAATGTCCATCATTATATGATCCCCAATTCCTTCTGGTAGTATCTAGTCTTTGAAATTCCTTCAGAGTAGGACCTTGATGGTGCAGAGAATCTACATCTGCACCACCATAACCACCGACGTGCCAAGTCAAATCCTAATAGTGGAAAAGGAAACTGGCTTTCAATAAATATGTGGGGTTAATGCACAAACAAGTAAATAACAGCTATGGGGCAAACTTCACGAGATGTTAGATGTCTGGAATTGATCTCAGCTACAAAGAGCTGTGGGGAACCATATGGATTGGGGCCATCTTTACCTCTTCCTTATCAAATTCTGTTCCCTCACTTTATATGCCCCTATAGAAGGAAAAGGTCTTTATCTGTATTCTGTCTGTCTGCCTCCCCCCCCCCCAAAAAAAAAAAATGAGAGGCCTAAATGGAGCCAAAGACAGTTTCTTTCCCATTGATACAGTGTTGAATAAGCACAGGCCCCCTGGCTGTTTTTTAGGAGGCATTCCATATCAGAGGGTCTACCCAAAGATCCCCAATGCCGTGTGGCACTATGAAAACGGAAAGGCATCTTTGCAAACCAGGAACTGAGAATCCATCTAACGATATCTCAACAAATAAAGCCCTCAGCTTGATATCTATCATTGTTCTGGAACAGGATAGCCAAGTGTAGTTCCAGGATGCTAAAGATTGCCCAGTCATATGTAGTTTTTAGCAAAGTAGCTTTACCTTGAAGGGCAATGGTTCTTCAGTAAGTGGGCTAACAGGAAGTGAATTCGTGCTGCCAGCAGGGCTCATATCGGCACTCTAAGGGAGAGAGAAAAAAATAATGGCTAGATCAACATGCGAGAAATCAACATTGTTTTGACACTGCTTATGAGCACATTGCTGCTATGATCCTCTTAACATGGAAAATAAAGAGTTGACACATCACCAAGTGCAAACGAGAGAAAACAAATGCTATAGAAATGATAAATAATGCAAGGGAAATGCCCTGCAACTGTTTAATTTTTTGTCTCTTGATGTGTTCCTATAAACAACATCAGAATTATTTCCATAAAACAGTGAATAAAAATCCAAAGGAGTTATATTCTGAAAAACATGCACACTAAAACACTCAACCTTCTTAACAGAGCCAAAAGAAGAAAAAATGTGAATAAATCCCAAAGTTCAAAAGAGTGTAACCATACAAGTTTAATGGGAAGCAAAGGCACAAGGTAATACAAAATTATTCTGGTTTAGAAGATGAACTTTAATATGTATTGCTGACCCACTGCAAACAGAAAAACAACAATAACCTCAAACAGTAAAAGCAACACTGAATGTGGCAACAAAACAAAACAAAGCTGGTCAGATTTGACCTTTTAGAGAATTATGGAGAAGAGTGGGTTTTATACCCCACTTTTCCATACCAGAAGACATCTTCATGCGGCACACAATTGCCTTCTCTTCCTCTCCTCACAACAGACACCCTGTGAGGTAGGTAGCAGAGAGAGCCCTGATGTTACTGCTCTGTGAGAACAGCTTCTAACAGGACTGTGAGGAGCCCAAGGTCACCCAGCTGGCTACATGTGGAGGAGCAGAGAATCAACCTGCCAGATTAGAGGCCACCAGTCTTAACCACTACACCAACTGCCTTATACTGCCTTGGTCCACCTTTATTGGTATTGCCTTCCCGTATGGTACCCCGATCTGGTCAGCCCATGGTAGCCCAAATATGTCAGATCTCATAAACTCAGCAGGGCCCTGGTGAGTTTATGAGCTCTCTGGATGGGTTTCCTGAATGGGTGGGAGAACTTGTTAAACAAGTACTTGTTAAACAACCTGCCCCACCCTCTAATGGCCAATGGCCTGGGGAAGGGGCAGTGGAGAGGACCCAGGTGGGCGCATACACAACTATGCATCCCAACAATATTCTGCACCATCCTGCCATTTCTGGGGCTTCTCGAAGCCTGGAAACTAGGAGTTGAGCTTCACTGTCCTTGGTGAATTATGCATTATGTGGCTGGCTTAAGAACCACATACCTAACCTACTCACTGCAAGTCCACATTTTAACTCCTCAACTGTTACAAACACATCATTGTGGGAATTTAGACTGGGGGGGGGAAGAATGATTGCCTTCGACTCATAAAGCCGGGTTGTTCAAGCTGCAGCATCTTGCCTTGAACCTCGTTCCTTTTTCTTTCCATGCAGAGGACAATGCAGCCTCCCTAGATAATTGTGCCATAAAATATGTGCAGTGACTTGAATATCAGTCCCCCAGATATGGCCAATTTTGTTTGTAACAGCTGCTTTTCAGCAAGAGCGTGCAGGGCTATGATAGCTGGCAGATACTGACTTCCCTCAAGATCACTATCAAAATTTATTGATCCAAGAAGTTAACACTGGCAGCAAATATCTTGACTGGATATTAGAAGTAAGAGAACAAATAAATCTTGATAACTAAAGAAAGGAGAAGACTTCAGAGCTCTTTAAAGGGGTGTGTGTGTGAATCTTATTTTCAACTTATTTTCAGGGTGATTGCTTCAGCTATACTGTTGGCTATTAAACTTGGTACGAGTTGCATATAGCTATGATATGGGATGTAATGGAACAAATGCCTCTGTGTCTAACATTTCAAATTTAACGGGAAGCGCATATGATTTCTTTGAATTCTTGTGTCATCTGTTTTGCTCCCGTAACTTTCTGAAGTTAAAAAGAAAAGATGTCATTCTGGTGATTTAATGATATAGAGTTTCCAAGATGCAGAGTCACAGACACACTGCAGGATTGGGCCAATTTCTACATTATGTGGTGGCAAACCTGGGTTTGCCCCCATGTTTATATTCAACAGGAAGTTTCGGCCAATCCCAACTTGACCAAGAGGGACAGAGCAGAACCAACGGGATGAAATTAATTCAAAAGAAATTCCATCTAAACATCCGGAAGAAGTTTCTGACAGAGCGGTTTCTCAGTGGAACAGGCTTCCTCGGGAGGTGGTGGGTTCTCCATCTTTGGAGATTTTTAAACAGAAGCTGGATAGCCATCTGACGGAGAGGCTGATTCTGTGAAGGCTTAAGGGGGTGGCAGGTTACAGTAGATGAGCGATAGGGATGTGAGTTCCCTGGATGTGAGTGCCCTGCATAGTGCAGAGGGTTGGACTAGATCAGGGGTAGTCAACCTGTGGTCTTCCAGATGTTCATGGACTACAATTCCCATGAGCCCCTGTCAGCAAACTGTAGTCCATGGACATCTGGAGGACCACAGGTTGACTACACCTGGACTAGATGACCCACGAGGTCCCTTCCAACTCCTATTATTATATGATTCTATATTTCTATTAACTAGTCAATTAATACATGTGCATAATACCTACATTAGGCCCAAATATGGTGAAAACGTCCAGCAACAGTTAAAGAATGCTATGTGTGAGTTGCCCTGTAGGATAAAAACTACGGCATTGAATCACACACACCCTGCCCAGGACATTTATTCTGTTCTAGTGGGATGGTTTGTCTCATATGGCACCAGAAAGGTTGCTTTATAAATAAAGAACACAATACAATGGCTCAAAACAATGGTTTAATTAGATTAACTGTGATGGAATTGTGGCTACTCGGAAACTATGGGTGCACAAAGCTAATTTCCTTCAAAGCTGCAAGCTCCTAAAGATGAAATACATCTTTGAATCACCCACCCCAGTAAGCCTTCTGCTCTAAACCTGCCAAAATTTGGGTCACTCAGTGACTCCAAGCCCTGGAAACAGATTTTATATGCATTTCCCCCTTTAACTACCATATCAATATGCTGACATTTATTGACCTTTAAAGCCTTGTATGGCCTGGGACCAACATATATTATAGGCCACCTTCACCCATACAAAGCTACCCATTCACTCAGATAATCATTAGAGGCTCTGCTTCTTTCACTCTTATGATCTAAGGCTAGGTGGGCAATGACCTGAGAAAGGACCTTTTGTCCTGTGACACCTCCTCAGGGAGACTCATCTATTTCTTTCAGTCCATTTCCACACTGGAGGCTTCATGCTCAACCACAGACTGGAGTTTGAGCTGGGGAAGGTTGCCCTGCCTCTGGGAGCATTTGGCCTCATGCAACTTGTTGGCCCTGGATTTTTGCTCCTGCACAGGAACCAAGGCAGCAAAGTTCCCAGTGCGGAAATGGTCTCAGGGTATTTCACGAACAGGTGAAGGGTTTTGTTTAGCCTGGCACACCCCTGTTAACGGTATTGTCCCCCCCTTCTAGCACTTTGTGTTTTTGTCATTTTAATTCAATGTTATAATTTTGCCTGTTTGTATTATTGTTGAAATGTTTTATTACAATGTTTTAATGCAATGGCTGCCAGTTGAATTCCGGATCAGACTAAAGGTCCTGGTAATTACCTTCAAGACCATACGCGGTCAGGGCCCAGTGTACCTGAGGGATCGCCTCCCCGCCTATGCCCCCAAAAGAGCTCTGCACTCCACTGCCACCAACCAGTTAAGGATCCCTGGCCCTAAAGAAGTCCGCCTGGTCTCAACCAGGGCCAGAGCATTCTCTGTTCTGGCTCCCACCTGGTGGAACAAGCTCCCGGAGGAGATCAGGGCCCTGACGGAGCTTAAACAGTTCCGCAGGGCTTGCAAAAAGGAGCTCTTCCGCCAGGCATTTGGTTGAGACCAGACACAATCAACAGTGACTGAAAGGCCCCTGCTCCCCTCCCCTCAGAGGTCCACCAACATGCTCTGGACCTGTTTGTATTGTTGCATTGTTGTATTGCCTATATTATTTATACTGTTACATTGTTATACGGTTACAACCATTAATTATTATTGTAAAGTTATTCACATGTTTATAGATTGTTTTATGTACTGTTGTTGTTCTATGTAAACCGCCCTGAGCCCCCGGGGAGGGTGGTATACAAATATAATAAATAAATAAATAAATAAATGAATGAATGAATGAATGAATGAATGAATGAATGAATGAATGAATAAATAAATAAATAAATAAATAAATGGTCTTACATTAGCCACCTTGTGGATGCTACTGAGTGGAAAGGCAGTTTAAAAAAAGTTTAAAATAAATTTCAGCGCAGGCTTATGAATGGGAACCATAGCACCAATTTATGGCATCAGAATTCGGTATTAGACATGTATGGTTTTCTGTCATCTGCAGTTAACAACAGAGGACAAGAATGTGACTGCATGCAGGCTGAGTGTGAGAGAACGTGGCCCAAGGTAAAGTTGACTGAAGCTGACACTGATTCCTATTTTACGTGAATGTTTAAAAAAAATTATATATCATTGGAAATGTTGGACATCATCAGTAACAGCTCATAACCTCCCAAAGAAATTCCTCACCAGTCTTTATGACACTACAGCAGAGAAGCGCTGAAAATTGCGTATGTTATGTGTTTGTTAACGAAATGCGACACAGCAAATAAGATCTTTGTCGGTCTTTTGCTATTTTCAGAATATGCTACAGCCATCCACATTCTGCAACAGCAATTTCTCCTTGAACAAAGGGGTTATGTCATATATAAATGTCTGGCCCGCTTGCTTTCGTATTAAAGGACCAGGAGGATCAGAATGAAGGCTTCGCCGCTAAATGTTAAAATGACCTGTCAAAAGTGGTTCCGTACTTAAATCACAAAGGCCCTTTGGAGAAGCAGATGAAGCAGTGAGAATAATTGCAGTCACAACATTTAAGACGTGCAAAATGGCTCGTTAAAAGCTCTGGTGAAATATGCTGCGACTGGAGGAAGTTAATTCTTTTTCTGAAAGCTTCTGGGGGGGAAAAAAACAACAACAACAAAGCGTAACCTCCATGGCACATCTCCTTCTGGTGTTAACAGGCACAAGCATCGCTGCTGACTTTTCTAAATGTGAAAGAAGTCAACTTCCATACTTTGGCAAAAAAAGAAGCAACAAAGAAAATGATTGTATATCAGGCACGTGCACCCCACGATGGGTTTATCAGCATGCATAGGAAAATAAAAAAAGATAGAAGGCTCCCAGTGAAGCCGCTTTTAAAAGTACAAGGATTCAAAAATAGATTGTCATACAGTAGCTATAGCCTGAGCCTAACTCAAATGCACTCAGAAGTAAGCACTAGTGTTTTTGGTGGGATTTACTGAACCTTCCCCTTCAGATCCATAACTTGGAATTTCATTCATTCACAGTCCGGTCACATGACGTGGCCCACAGCCTCTTTTTACTCTCACTGTACCATCTTGGTGATCACTTCACTATTACAATTTGAAATGTGGCTGGTTTGCTCTCGGGAGGCAATGGACAGACCCCTGCCTCCTAAGGTAAAGGTAAAGGTATCCCCTGTGCAAGCACCGAGTCATGTCTGACCCTTGGGGTGACGCCCTCCAGCGCTTTCATGGCAGACTCAATACGGGGTGGTTTGCCAGTGCCTTCCCCAGTCATTACCGTTTATCCCCCAGCAAGCTGGGTACTCATTTTACCGACCTCGGAAGGATGGAAGGCTGAGTCAACCTTGAGCCGGCTGCTGGGATCGAACTCCCAGCCTCATGGGCAAAGCTTTCAGGCAGCTGCCTTACCACTCTGCGCCACAAGAGGCTCTTTCCCTGCCTCCTAGTCTCCACAAATTCACCATCTGTGGTAATCCCAAGAAGTGAAAAGCCCTACACACACAGATAGTGAATGTCAACTGTAAACATTATACATCATCCCAATTTTTAAAAAAATATCTAACACAATCAACGCTACAAGACAGAAAGGCAGGATAATGGACACATTAATTACTGCAATTCTGCATCATCCCAAACATACCTTGGTTTTATAGAAAATGAATAATTGAAAACTTCCTTATTTCCACTCCGCCATCTACACTATGGAGATCTAGAACCCCTCTCTTTCCTCTCTCTGCCTAAGCTTAGTGACACTGACAGAACACGGACGAGAGGGGGGAATAATGGTGCATAGTTCTGAGCTCTTTTGAAGAAGGGCAGGATAAAAAAGGAGTAGATAAAGCTATGCCAGGACAGAGATGTATGTATGAGCATGTACAGTGGCAAGAACTATGGTCGCACAATCTCTTTTGTGCTTAGAGTCACCAGGTTCCTTTGGCCACCAACGGGGGATTGAAAGGTGGAGTTGCCAACCTCAGTTTGGGAAATTCCTAGAGATCCCTGGATATAATGCCACAGAGTCCGCCCTCCATTTTCTCCAGGGGAACTGACCTCTCTATTCTGGAGATGAGCTATAATGCTGGATAAATCTAGGTCTCACCTGGAGGTTGGCATCCCTAACTCTGCTTGACTTGTGATGCTGTCAAAATTGTGGCTTTAAGCCATTCCAAGTGTCTGAATCAAAATAATCCATAGTTGATTAACAGAACAGCAATATTCTATTTTCCAAGTAGCAGTTCTTGGTAGGGAGGTGGTAGCCTCAGATGATTTCTCTCCAGTGATATAGCAGAGAAGGTTGGTGGTCCCCAAGCCCTGGAAACTGCAGGTGCAAGGCATTCCATTTTGTTAACTTCACCATCTTACATTTTTGATATATGGGCCGCTGTTCTGCTGATGGCCCGTAGCTAATGCAATAGACTCCCAATCCATACTTCAAATTCCTTGTAAATGAGAGGTAAGCTGTGTTACAGACCCTAATTTGGTGGCACAAATGAGAACTGCCCAGAGGCAACTCTAATTATTGCTGGGATTTGGGGATGTCTCCAAGCATCGCAGACTAGCATTTCCTTTGGATCTCTCTTCCAACAGATACCAAGCCAAGCCTTGGGGAAAACAGAGCCGGAATCTGTTCTGGCTTCCTAATTGATTCAACTACGCCAAATATAGTCAGACAATCATTTTTAAACAATAATTATCCTTTGAATTCTTGACACGAGCTAATCACCTGGTGTCGAGTGCAGCAGGAATTAGCACCAACACACAGGTGCTTGTGTTTCATTCTGGAAGGGAGCTTTTGTTTTCATTTGTGTCAGATAGAAAATAGCAAAATAATAATAAAGAAGATCAGCAGGGAGCTAACCAGGCTCTAATTTACATTGCCTATAAATTGTTATTGATAGCTCAATAGATAATTTACCGTTGGGGGGAAGAGGGAAAGTGACTGATGTGTTGGTAATAAGAATAACCAGTTATCCAGAGACCCTGCTGGGTGGCAATAGAAATACTGTTCTCTGTAGAAGCCAATAATGATAGGCAGGGTTATATGAACAGGCATCATGGTTGCCCTTTATTGCCTTGTGCTGGGTGAGCCCATGTGTTTGTACTCTAAAATACAATTATGGCTAGGTAATCAATTGAGCTATTTATATAAGCACTCAGGTTAGAATCAATTAGCTTTTCATTAGGTGGGAGTGCATGATGCAAAAATATGTGGCAAAATACAGTGACAGGCAACTTAAGGTACAATTACAAGAGATGTGGGGGCTCCATGATAATATCTCTCACAGTATTGTTTAAGGTTAAAAAGAACCACCGGGGACCTCGGTTGGGTTTGGACCAAATCACAGGAAATGGTGTTTTAACTCTTTCGGCCCATGCAATTTTCTCCTGAACTGTTAGCAGGAAAACTGATAGCAGGAAAAAGACAGGAACAAAATGGGTATTTGCTATTCTCTTCCCATAATACCTCTTAGTAGAAAGAACTTTTTTCTATCAAATAAATAGTCTCTGGTGTTGGTAGAGCCACCAATCTCTCTTCACACTTTTTAAAGAAGTGTCCACTGCAGCTACCTTTCAGACTTAAAATATATCGCGATACCTGATAGTGATTTTGCTAGCCTGCTCAAAGGTAATGGACTGATTTTGAGCATTCAGCACTGAAACTACATAAGTCGCAAAGCGAGTCATGAGAGTAATACAGAGTGGGGTGTACTCTGATTACAGAAAGAGGCTTATAAACATTTTTGTGGCATAAAGAGAATGGACAGAGACAACGTTTTTTCCCTATTCCAAAATACCGGAACCTGAGGGCATCCAATGACATTGAGGGGCAGAAGATTTACTTCTTTACTCAATGAGTAATTAATCTGTGAAATTTGATGCCAGAGGATGTAGCAATGGCCACAGACATGCATGGCTTTGAAAGGGAATTAGACAGATACGGGGGGGGGGGGGGATGTAGAGCATCCTGCAAACCCTTGCCGGTCCCCTGCTACTTCATTCTATTCTCAGTTATTCTACTGTGAGAGCTGTCATCCCTATCCTTGAGAAGTGTTGTCCTAAGAACATCTACTCCGATGCAAATCCCTTTTTATTCCATCTGCTCACTCCCAGAAACAAGCCTTGTTTTACTTGCAGAGACCAAATCTAAATCTGACGCATTTTCTTGTTTTTCTTGATCTGTCCTTTCTTTTATTTGGCCCTTTGTAGTAAGCAATTCAATGCATTTCAATGGAGCCCTTTCGAAACAACTGGTATTGGTGGATCCCATTAAATCCAATGGGCCATCTGAGAGCCCATTGCAAGCAAATTCAGGTGTTTGGGGCACTTGCCATATCAACAAACCATCCCTATGATTTACTCACCAGAATCTCTTCCACTGATTACCATAAGTTTGCCCTGATGAACCCCTGTTAATTATTAAAGAAATGTGGGATGAAGCCACAGCTCTTGCAACATGTGGGGGGGGCACCTCTAACTGTGCTAGAAGAGGCCTGCAATTCAAGCTACATACTATTAACAGAAACTTTGACACCTAGGAGAGCCAGCTTGGAGTAGTGGTTAGGAGTGCAGACTTCTAATCTGGCATGCCGGGTTTGATTCTGCGCTCCCCCACATGCAACCAGCTGGATAACCTTGGGCTCGCCACGGCACTGATAAAACTGTTCTGACCAGGCAGTAATATCAGGGCTCTCTCAGCCTCACCCACCCACCTCAGTCTCACCCACAGGGTGTCTGTTGTGGGGAGAGGAATGGGAAGGCGACTGTAAGCCGCTTTGAGCCTCCTTCAGGTAGAGAAAAGCGGCATATAAGAACCAACTCTTCTTATTATTCTAGGATACACAAATTTGATTAATATTATATCTACCTTTGTCATTCATGCATTGCACAAATTCTTCAACTATCCTAGAGATAATCAAGATGTCAGCAGTCAAGTTTTCAAGGTACTTTGTAGACACACAATCTGCTCATATAAACAAAACATTCCTTTAACGGTGTTTGAGGTTCACAGCTTGAAGCTCTAATTTCCAGCACTGTCCCTAATATATCACCTTCCCATAGCTATCTAAGGTTGAAGAGAAACTGAATTACTGCTGCTTCAGGAACTCTCATATTCTTCCTCTGAACATGTAATTGCTTCAGAATCTATTATAGCTCATTAATGCCTTTTATATGAAAATCTTGACAGATCCAGCCAAACCACTGAAAATGAAGTTTTTTTTCTCAATTAATAGCTTGATCATTACAAAAATCACAATTAAGATTCTAGTTCTACAGTACAGTAAAGATACTTACCCGATTCTGAAAAGACAATTACATTTATTTCCATTACATTCCTCCATTCGTATTTTGACATTGGGTGAATGAAGGCAAGTATTCACCAGGTGGTGAAATATTGTGATAAGCATATGAATTCCACAGTGCGACCTTGGCACAGTGGTAAGGACAATCTGGTCATATTTTGGCACCTAGAAATTCCAAGAAGAAAAGGTCAAATTCTCCCTATTGTTGGGGGTGACAGTTGTCTTCCTGCATGGTTACAAATGGAGGAATCACAGAATCACAGAATTATAGAGTTGGAAGGGGCCATGCAAGCCATCTAGTCCAACACCCTGCTCAACGCAGGATCACCCCAAAGCATCCTAAAGCATCCAAGGAAAGTGTGTATCCAACCTTTGTTTGAAGACTACCAGTGAGGGAGAGCTCACCACCTCCTTAGGCAGCCTATTCCACTGGAAGATGAGATAACCCTTGGCAAATGAGCATCTCTACTCATTGTCAAGTAGCCTGAATAATACTAGCCAGACCTTGTCAGCAGAGCCAGAGATGGGAGATGGCATATTTGGATGGGAGACCAAGGAAATCCAAGGTTGCCTTGCAGAGGTATGCAACAGCAAACCCCATCTGCGCACCTCTTCCCTCAGGAGTTGCCATAAACCAGTGACAACTCAACAGCACTTATATTCTTGGTGAAATCACAAAAAAGGTTATTGGAGAAGTCTGAACGAGGGTTACCGGAGGAAGCGTTGAGAATTTTGACATCTAAAAATTTATTACCTGGGATACAAAAAAGAAATATTCACCATGACATGTAAAAGACACCCTACTGTGACTTAATTATGCAAAATCATAATTAAGACATTGCAACAAAACATGGGATAATATTACAGTAAATTCCCTAATCTACTTAGAGGAAGGGCAGGATTAAATGTTCTAAATAAAAGCACAATGAATGCTCCTTCTTGACTGTGTCTTGCCTACCAATCACACACATTTCATTTATGCTTTAGAAAAATGTACTCTCCCCATGAGTCTGTAATTCAATGCAAAGAAAAAGAAAATGATGCAACAATTAAGGAATCATGGCATTAACTACTGGCACAACAGGATCAAAATCAAAACAGGGATTTTTAGGTTGAATCAGGGATGAGATATTTGAAATAATTCCTAATGCTAAATGTTTTTATCTCATCAGACTTTGGATGCTAAACAGGGTTAGGGCTTGGAATGCGGACCACCAAGGCAGACCGTGCAGGAGAAGCCCATGACAAACCACCTGTGCTTCTTACTTGTCTTGTCAACCTCTTGCTATCATAAATCGTCTGTGACTTGATGGCACTTTGCACATTCACACAAGTAGGGCAGCCAGCTCTGGGCTGGGAACTGATTGGAGATTTGGAGGGTGTAATTTGAGAAGGGAAGAACTGCATTGGGTTATAATACCGTAGACATTATGAACTGATCTGTCACCTGGAGATCAGTTGTAATCCAGGAGATCTCCACCCAAAGCCTGGAGGCAGAGGGTAGGGTTGCCAGATCCAGACTGGGAAACTCCTAGAGATTTAAGGATGGAGCCTGGAGATGACAGAGACCTCAACAAGGCCCATTATGCACGGCCGCCGAAACGGCGATTTCGGGTCACATGGAAAACGCGGAGGGGGAAGACGCGACGCACACCGGTTATGCACGCGGCGGGGTGCGACGGCGGCAAAACCCAGAGTTTTGCACGCGGCGATCCGGGCACCACTTCTGGTTGCGCCCCGGTCACCCGGAAGCTGCGCTTTCTTCTGCGTTTTGCAAACGTGGCTTTTTTGGTGGCGTGCACCAAAGCTAAGGCCAGTTGCAGCCGACACCGTGCGTTATCGGTGATTTTAGTCGCTGCCATTCCACCCTGAATGTGCGCTAAAACTCCCGTGCATAATGGGTCCAAGATACAATGTCATGGAGCCCACCTTCCAGCGCATCCCTTTTCTCCAGGGAAATTGTAGTTTAGAGATAAAATGTAATTTCAGGGAATTCCCAGGTCCCACCTGAAGGCTGGGAACTCTATGGCAGATGTTCTTTGTGATGGGCAAAGGCTCCACCACGAACAAAACAGAAATGATAGCTCCAATCTTAGAAGCATAAAAACTGCTCTTGAGTGGTATAAGGAGAAACAACAACAGCTCTCCCTGCTGGGCTCAAGACCTGGGCACCTTTCAGACAGACTTTGCAAACTGTTTTGGTAGCCAGATGCGAACAGATTTTTGTGTGTCCTTTCAGACACAAACATTTTAGCAGCCAGCTGCTAATGGATTTTATTCAGTGTGGTTGATCCGTTCTTGATATAAACTGCATTCTTCTGTTTTCACCTCTTCCTTGCACTTCTAAATCACTGTGATGTGCTGTTTCACCCGTGATCTTCCTCGAAATGTTTTAAGTTGGGTGTTATAACACTAGACAAATATAGTAATTTAGTGCCACAGTGGCACCATTAGGAAAATATATATATGTATATATTTTAAATATATTTATATATTTATTTTCGAGGAAGATAGTGTGATGGCTCTATCCCCCAAATCTTCAGGAATTTCCCAACTCACAGCTGGGAATCCTATATTTGGCCTCCCCAAGTAAACAAAAATGTTGGACATTTCCTGTAACTTATCAAAATCAGTTGCTACACATTTTATTACCTGTGCTTTAAAAAAAAAAAACAGCAACAACAACTTGCAACCTGAAAATTTGAAATGTAACTTCGTGTGATCATGGAATATATGCCTATAAGAAATTGTTGACCTTTGCTTCTTTTCCTTTTCTCCAGATAGTTGACTAAATACCTCTGACCAATCTTTGTTTAGACATAAAACACCTCTGCCTTGACGTCTTTCTGAATCCTTGACCTTCCAGAAGGATGAACCTAATGCTATGTCAGACAGTACTACAACAGACCGTAAACAAGTGAGTCTTTCCCTGACAAAACTCTCACCTTAACCTCAACGTTCACTCTGACCTCCACCCCAAATCTGCCAACTACAATGAACTTGGTTGGAGAACTGCAAATCAAAAACCATGTGATACCTGTTGCTAGGTACAACACAAACAACAACATATTGTGTTATTTTGATTGGTTGCAAATAAAAGAGTATTACACACATTCTGGTTTTGAATTTCAGTATGGACCAACATGGCTACTAATGTTTGGGAGAATGTACACTTCAGATGTTCCCCAGCTGTCTACAGTTCAGTCTTGGCCCCTGGGAAAGCACTGTCAACGTTCCCACTTTGAAAGAGGCAAGGTTCTTGTGTCAGAGGGATCCCCTTGGGGTGATTTGAGAGCTGAGTCATAACAAGCAAGGCCAAAGGGCTGCAGTCAATACAGGAGAAGGCAGTCTACTCTGGCAGCCTTATGCACTTTAAGTGCTGCCATTGACTCAGAGGTAAATGGGGTGGAAGATTCTGGTCCTGAGGTGGTGGTGCGGAAATCTCTTTCCAGGCCCGGAGCAGCTAAGAACATGGCAGAAGTCCTAATAATAGAAAGGAAGATAGAATGAATTGAAAACATATGCACAATGCTGTTGCCCAAAGCACTTGCCTACTAAAGAACGCTCCATGCATGCAATCTGCTTCATTGCTCATTGATGTTTGACCTAAGTAAAACAAATGTTTTTACACCACTGGATGGGGAATTCAACAAGGACGTGAAGCTCTATTGTTATGCCTTATGAGACATCGGAGAGCCCAAACCAGGCATGTACATGGCTACAATTAAGTAGATAATTATACAAACATTCCTTTCCCAGCATGGACCACTGATTCATGGCCTGCAAGTAAATGTGTTCCTACAAAAGAAATTTACCTGGCAACTGAAAAAAATAGTCGATCCTCTGAGGCCAGATAGCTGATGAAGAGTCATTCAGAGGAATGAAAAAAAAAAAAAAACAAGAACACAAAAGTCCCAGAACAGCAGATCATATCAAACCTACAAATCCTATTAATTACTTGCCCAGATATTGATGAACTGTGCAAATTGACACACAGGCAAATTGCCACAGGACTGAACGGCACAAGGAAAGTAAGGGAGGGGAGATCAAATAGGACGTGGCCAGAGGACTGTGTTGCAAGGTCTGTGTTTAATTTGAAATTAGAAAAGATGGCATAGCCTGATCTAAGCAGATCGTGGAAGGCAAGCAGGGTTGGGACTTGCCAGGAAGGCCACCACAGAAGGTTCTGCAGAAGACAATGGCAAACCATTTCTGCTTTGCAGCTGCCTTGAAAGCCGCTTGAAGAGTTGTCACAAGATCGCTGCAACTTAACACATTTGCAAAATGCAAGTTATTATAACAGGTTTCTGAGACAGGACAGAAATTATAGTGCCCCCACCCCCAAATCTTCTTAGGTAGACCATGGCATTACAAACAAAGGTGATTCACCTGCCAGGGTAGACTAACTGCACTGCTGACCTTTTCCCTAGAGCCTTTCTCAACCCTTTTTTACATTGAGAACCTCTTGAAACATTCTTCAGACTAAGTGAAACCCCAGAAGTGATGTCAGCAGGCCACACTTTCCTGCCAGGCCCCCAGAAGTCAAATGTCAGCAGAGGTGACATCACCCAAATGCTCCCATCAGATATGACACCACCAGACCACCGCCATAATACAGGACGTGACAGCACAGAAGTATTTTCAGATGATTTGTGAACAGAACCATAACCCAGATTGCTCTTTTTCACCAAAAGGAACCAACAGTCGGAGCCTGCAGAGTCATCGCTGAGGTAGACCTATGCTGTTCTCTCTCTCTCCCACCGCCCCGGTTAAGTTAAAATGAGTGGCGAGAGTGGCGGTTTAAAAATTTAATTAATATATAACTGAAATAATAAGCTGCTGCCCCCTCCCCCCAAAAATGTCCAATGATGGACCTGGAAGGGCTGAGAAGAGGAGGACCAATGCTTCTCACCTCCCTCACAGGGTGTCTGTTGTGGGGAGAGGAAAGAGAAGGATATTGTAAGCCACTTTGAGACTCCTACGGGTAGAGAAAAGCAGCGTATAAGAACCAACTCTTCTTCTTTTTCTAGATCTATTGAAGGACAGAGTTACAAAAGGATTCTGGTTCACAACAGATTATGTTATTGCAAATGTGTACGTTTTTAAAAGCGCTAAAAGCCTCTTTTGTTTATTCACATAAGGATACTTTGAAAAGTATCAGATTTGCAGTGTGTCAGTCGAAGAGCTCTAACAATCCTCACACACATGTCTAAGGAATAGGTTCCTTGCACAGGAAGCATGGACATTAAATAAATAAATAATGGCTAATATTTTGCCACTGAGAATTGGAATAAACCTACCCCTCTGTAAAGAAAACTGAATGTTCTCATCCCTGTTAACTTCCCTTTCTAGATATATGCCACAATTACTAATTTGATGACACAACACCATGTGCAGTTAAAAGAAGGATGATGCCATGTTTCAGGTCAGTTTCAGATCAGTCCACATAGGTAATTAATGCAGGTAAGACACCTACAGAAAAGAAAAAATGTCAGGGGGGCTACAAGGTTCTTCCAATACTCTTGATTTAACCTAGTAAATGCAGAGAATGCAGTTAGCTTATTAGATGTTCCAGACCGGCACATATGCCTAAAGATCCACTAATAACATACAGATGCCAGTTTGTAGTGGGTGTAAATGCTGTGAAAAATACAATTCTCTCCTGGCATAAACACATGCAAATACATTAAAGTAAATGGAGAGTTCATACCCATGAAAATTTGGCCAGATTCCTTCTGGTTGCTACTGATATAATTAGTTCCTTATGCGGCTCTTAATCCTGTAACATTCCAGGGCCTTGAAATCAGGCTCGTTACAGCCGTGCTGTGTTCATTAACACGTTTCCTCTGATTTCAGCATTGCGGAAGGCACTAACTTGCCCATCTTGCTCATGCTTACTTGGAATTGAGGGCCGATCCAATAAGGTTAGAAGGACTGTGAGTTGTATCGTTTTCTGTACGCACTTATAAAATAGAAGCCATGAAAGAAATTCAGATGGTGACAACAACATGCCGTGGCCAGGATCCTCACAGGTACACTGTGGAGTTCCCACATCTGGGCTGCTCTCCAACAACTGCCCTGGCTTCCAGTTGAATTCTGGATCAGACTTAAGGTTTTGGTAATCACCTTCAAGGCCATACGCAGTCTGGACCCAATGTATCTGAGAGACCGCCTCTTTGCCTACATCCCCCAAAGAGCTCTATGCTCCGCCACTTTCAACTGGCTGGTGATCCCTGGCCCCAAAGTTTGGGCTCAACTAGGGCCAGAGCTTTTTTTTTTTGTTCTGGCCCCCACCTGGTGGAATGAGCTCTCTGAAGAGATCAGGGCCCTGCCGGAACTCCCACAATTCCGCAGGGCCTGCAAAAGGGAGCTGTTCTACCAAGAATTTGGTTGAGGTCAACCAATTTAACATCATCCACTGGGCCCCCAGACAGTCCCCCCTCACAAGCTGAACCCAAACTGACCAACCTACAGGATCACAGTTAGAAAGTTATCGTTATGAGAAATATTACTTGTTGCCTTCAGTTATGAAACCCACTATTATTGTTGTTGATGTTATGAATTGTGCTGTATTATCCCTACATTTTGTGTAAACTGCCCTGACCTTTGTGGGAGGGTGTAATAAACATCAAATGACGAGTTTGTGTGTGTGTGTGTGGGGGGGGG
The DNA here is from genome assembly GCF_049243985.1 of Paroedura picta. NCBI lineage: Eukaryota > Metazoa > Chordata > Lepidosauria > Squamata > Gekkonidae > Paroedura > Paroedura picta. The sequence continues at coordinate 75,637,345 of NC_135378.1, forward strand.
GTGTTGACTCGTCCCTTTTCATTTTCCCAGTTGCAAAGGCCAACCAGAATACATATTCATCCCCCAGTGGGACAGAGAGTATCTGACAAAGAGAGTTGTCTCTTGAAAGCTTATACCTTGGAGATCTTGTTGGTCTTTAAGGTGCTAGTGGACTTCAATCTTGCTCATAACTTTGGCAAATATTGCCTTAAACTAGTAAAGGTTGTCAATGTGAGGAAACAATCTTCTCTGGCCAGTCTACTTCTAGATAAAATGTCACACAAGCTAAATTGTACTGTGGGGAACAGCATCATGCCCAGCACTATGGGATGCACGGAAGCTGCCAAATAGATGATCCTACCCAATCAGGTTGGGCAGCCTAGATTAAAGGGATGTAGGGGTATTGGATCCCTCTTCCCAATCTTCTTCTGTCAGTCATTTCCTACATACAATGCAAATTACGCACAGAGCTTGTCAGCTTTCTTCCTGGGAACTGCTAATTGCACCAGCTAGGAATATTCATTTATTTATGGTAGACGATAAAACCAGACATAACTGTAGCAAGCAAATAGAAGACAAATAAGAAATACGCACTTGCTTTGTGTTGAACTGTCACAACAACACGTAACTACAAGTTTCCCCACTGGCCTCCAATACAGCACCATGCCACTGTGTAGTAAATCTTGCAACATCTAGCATGTTTGCAAGAATAAATGCTTGCTGCTATAGTAAATCATTGAGACTGCAATCTGGGCATTCCCTTAAAAGGAATTGGAGGCCTCATATAGAAAGCCGTTCCAGCATTGCAAGAAAATTTATTGCAGGGGAATAACAGCAAACAAGCCTTAATTACAAAATTTATTGTACCATGTGGCAGCGGCCACAGGAACACTCATTAGAGAACACCTGTGACCCATGCCACTGCTTATACCCAAGCTAACAGACGTAGTGTCCTGCACATGGAACACAGAAGCATGTTTGTTTTTTTCAAGCTGACAGGTCAGCCAGGTCAGAAGGAATATTCTCATCACTGCTTCTGATCTCCCTGGATGGCCTGAAGAGCAAGCAAGTCCCTGAGATACAGGATCTGCTCCAAAGAAAATGGGGTCATAGTTTCTCTTCAGACAGGATGTCGGAGAAGACAGAATTGGGTCAGATGTGTTCTAGCCAGGCTTCAATGTAATGTGGAAATGTGTGCTTCACACAGGACTGAGGCCTGCAACCAGGAAATTCTGTCAAATTGATACAGGCAGCCAATTTATTTTAAGCATTTTTATCTTACTTTTCTCCCCAGCAGGGATCTGAAGCAAATTACAAAATAGAATGCAAATTTGCAGAACCAAACAGAAACAATGAAACATACCACATCTTGAACTCGGTTGATTATTCAAAACAAGCAACGTTGATTAGCCTAGCCACTGCTACTTAATGAGATCTCTAGAATATGCTGGTGGATACTCTGCAATGCATAGGTTAACCAGGAATGGATGCAGGTGAATGTAAAGAAGGTTCTTGGGCCAGGGATGGAGGGGCGCACTGAGAAATGATGCTGCACATCAGTGTGGAAGGCGAGTTTTGTGGAGCCCGTGGACTGTGGAAAAGAGAAATAAGTGAGTTCTAGATCAAATCAAGCCTCAACTCCCCCTAGAAGCTAAACAGCTAAACTGAGGCTATCGTACTTTGGTCCATACTGAAATTTGGTTGCAACGGGAAGAGAAGAAGACTCAACATGAGAAGCTGCAGCCCTCTGTTCCCAAGACCTGTCAACAATAGGATGTCTTGGAGATCATTAATTCACAGGGTGGCCATATGTCAAAAGCAACCTGCTGGCACTTCACACCTGCAAACAACACAATGCAAGCATCTGATATACCAGGCAACACAAAATATTCTCCCAATGCTGCATAATTATTCTCATTGCCACATTCTAGCTGATTCAGTCAGTAAGCCACACAATAGAAAGCAGGTTTCCTTGCATCTCTTTCCGATGAGTTCCCAGCTTTCCCTTCAGTTCGGTCAGTTTAATTTTAACATTGACAAAGTTTTGATGCCACTTTCTGAGTGACCCAATGTTTTGATATACAGCCAGTTTGGTGTAGTGGTTAGGAGTGCGGACTTCTAATCTGGCATGCCAGGTTTGATTCTGCGCTCCCCCACATGCAACCAGCTGGGTGACCTTGGGCTCGCCACGGCATTGATAAAACTGTTCTGGCTGAGCAGTGATATCAGGGCTCTCTCAGCCTCACCCACCCCACAGGGTGTCTGTTGTGGGGAGAGGAATGGGAAGGCGACTGTAAGCCGCTTTGAGCCTCCTTCGGGTAGGGAAAAGCGGCATATAAGAGCCAACTCTTCTTCTTCTACACCAGCAAAGAAACTTGCAAGGCAAGTGGGTTTGCAAACTAATTAGAACTGTTATAAAGCTTGTCCGGTGATAAGGGTGGACTGGTCATTAATCTCACTGGAAGCTTAAAGTAGTCATCAGTCGGCAGCCAGCATCTCCAAAGTAACAGAGTGTGAGGAGAAGGGGGGGGGGAGGTCAGCCAAGGGAAAGGAGTAGAGGAAGCAGCGCTCCTCTGGAAGGGCAGGGATGTCCAGAGTCCTCTTCCAGGGCAGACTCCTCTCTAGCAGCTGCAGTCTAGCCCAGGTTTTTGGGGCAGAAACCCATTGTTTTTAAGGAAATTCCTAAACTGTTACTTCTCTACCGAGTGTGCCAAGTTTAGGATTGCAGCCAGAACTTGATTTACTTGAAAGTAATGCGCACTGAACCCCATTGGGTTTTGTGGGTTTTTTTGCTGTCAAGTCACAGCTGACATGGTGATTCTGTGGCATTTTCAAGGAAAATGGCTTCTAGAGGTGGCTTGCCATGGACAGTCTTTGTGTTGCTACCCCCGGGATCCTCCACCCAAGTACTGGCCAAGGCTGACCCTGCTAAGCTTCTCCCATCCCAATACTGACCAGGGCCCATTCCTTAGCTTCTGAAATCTCTAGCTTGGGCTGTCCAGATCAAGCAAAGATGTTGACTCCCTGGTAAAAAAAACATAAACCACCAGAACTGACTTGGGGAGGGGGAGAGAGAGAGAGAGAGAGAGAGAGACAGTGACAGAGACAGACAGAGACAGAGACAGAGAGACAGAGAAGACTCTTTCTTCCTGCTGTTGGAAGTGAAAGTTCAGAAGTGAAAGTAAGCTGACACATTCCTCCTTCCCTCTTAGTTGTAACCTTGCTTTTAGAAAATTTAACAGACTGCTTTAACATGTTGTATTATACTCTAATCTTTCAGTGCACTTCCTTAATTAGTCTGCTATTTATCCCATCCTACTGCACTTTTATCTTCACCACAGGATGGCAAAGAGAGGCTTGAACTTCAACCTCCACCATCCTCAGTTATGTATGAACTGCTCCAGGCTCTAACACAGAGAGTCCCTGCTGATTTATAATAAAAGGCATCTGTTTACAATTTCCCCCTTTTCTGTAATTCTCTGCAGTATAATGAGGGGAGATATTTTCTTCCTTTCATTTAGGGTTGTCAGGTGTCTCCCCCCCCCCCTGGCCACTGAAAAAGGATAGAGGGGGGAGGATTGGCAAAACCAGGAGGAAACTGCTGAAGATTTGGGGATGTTGCCTGGGGAGGAACCTCAGCGGGGCAACAATGCCCTCCTTAACATTTATTTTCCCCAAGGGATCTGACCTCTGTAGTCTGGAGAGAAGCTGAAAAGTGAGTTCTGGCTCACGAAAGCTCACACTGGAATAAATGTTAAGAGTTTTTATTAGAGCTTCTTGTGGCGCAGAGTAGTAAGGCAGCAGACATGCAGTCTGAAAGTTCTGCCCATGAGGCTGGGAGTTCAGTCCCAGCAGCCGGGTCAAGGTTGACTCAGCCTTCCATCCTTCCGAGGTTGGTAAAATGAATACCCAGCTTGTTGGGGGGGGGGGTAAACGGTAATGACTGGGGAAGGGAATGGCAAACCACCCCATATTGAGTCTGCTGTGAAAACGCTGTAGGGCTTCACCCCAAGGGTCAGACATGACTTAGTGCTTGCACAGGAGATAGCTTTACCTTTACCTTTAGGGTTTTTGTTTAGGGATCCCTATATTACTGTAATATAGGGAAGAGTCTACATATCACAAATCTGGGGTCACCAATGTGATGCCCATGGGTTCCATGGGTTCCAAACTGTGGCTCTCTAGATGTCCATGGACTACAGTTCCCATGAGACCCTGCCATGGACATCTGGAGAGCCACAGTTTGGCCACCCCTGGTGTGCACCAAGTCCTTTTCGGGCTGTGAGATTAAAAGGCATGCTGCTAGACAGAGCTTCTGTCGTAAATGTTGAAGAATTACTATGGGAGTCAAACATAACCTCGCTCTCAGCCATTTTTTAAATTTATTTGTTTATTTATTTATCGACCATCATTCTGGGGCGCAATTCTAAAGGTGCCTGCAGGCTCAAAAACATTGGGGCCCACAAGCATAGATTCAGGAGCTGAATGCCTCTGCCTTCTACTTAACAAACAAACAAAATCCCAGCAATCTCAGCAGCAGACAAGGAAGCCTGTAGTATGCATCTCATCTAGTTCCTGGGAAGCAGATTTGTGCCTGGCAGGCACATGCAGAGGGCATATCATGTCTCCTGTGCAAGGTCAACTGCCTCAGCCTCCCAGAAGTAGGTACACAAGATGTGAGAGGCAGGTCCCCAACCACACAGGCTGCTCACAAACTGATGCAAAAAAGGACTCAAAACGGTACATTTTTTCATGTTCTCAGTCTCTGTTGACTTCCGTGCTTTATAGCAAAGGCAAAAAGGCCTAAAATTACAATTCTACGCCCCACAGCTTTACTTCTGAGTAAGCTACGCTACATTCAGTAGGAAATGATTCCAAGCAAACCTACGCGGGGGCTTTGGTTTCAGATCTCTAGCTTTTGAAATGCATTTATGCCAGGGCACAAGCCAAGTCTGAAAATGCAGACTTCACAGTTCTGTTTGTTCAGTTAGCCTGAAAATGAGCCAGATAGCAGCTTGAGGGAAAAATGCCTCTGTGCAAAACCCTCTTTCAATGCACAGGAAGAACAGGAGTGGAAGAAGGGTGGATCTTCCTTTAAAAGGTGAAACTGTGTCTACAGTGCATTCCCAGAGTTACTTCAGTCTTTCAGCTTTTTAATTGCAGTGGGCCTAGATCAGAGTAACTATGCACAAGATTGCACTTTTCAGCTTTTATTTTGGTACTAGCAAGAAAGCCCATTGCAACCAGGAATGCAATGGGTGCTAGGACCCAGGGGACACCGGCAGGTGCAGATCTGTGTGTGTGTGTTCTTCTCTGCAGTAGGAGCCATAGGAGGTAATCAGAGCTGGTTTGTAGCAGAAAACGAGGGCTTGTTTGCAGTTTGGGGCAGCTCTATCTGTCTCTCTCACCCTCTCGCAGCAGGAGCCATAGCAGGTAATCAGGGCTCCTTAGTGGTTTGGCAGGGCTCTCTGTGTCTCTATGTCTCTCTCTCTCAGGTGCTGGCTCTTGCAGCGTCCGAGAGCAAAGTGGCTAGCATCCAGGAAGGGAGGGAGGGAGGGAGCTGTAGATGCAGGGCCAATCAGCAAAGCTGGCCGCACCGTGACTGGCCCTATTCCAACTCGGACACCCTGGACCGTTACACTCCCCAGACTGTTTCACAAATATTAAGAGGAGGAACAATGGATATGGATATCTCGCCTTTTAAATGCCCATTGTACACTGCTCCAAGCCCACTTGCAGAAACTAAAATAGAAATACAAATTTTAAATGAAAATAAATGAATAGGTTAGCCAGGTTGCCAGCAAAGCTTAGCCTCTTTTCTCAGTGATGTATCTCCTAGTTTCACATCTTGGGCGGGGTGGGGGATTGTGTTAGAAGAATTTTTTGTATTGTTTTGGTTTGGGAAGGATGGCTGTGCAATTCCCGCAGAGTTATGGAATTAGCTAGGTAAAGTAGATGCTGCTGTGTGGCAGCTCATTAGAAGACATCTTTGACAGAGTTCCATATGGCAAGTGGACCGCTTTCATTACCGGCTAGGATTCAGAAAACCACAAAATAATATTTGCAAAGCCGTCCGTGCCCGCGTCGGATGTAGTGCTGAGCCCCGTTCCAAGCTACAGCATCCCGACAGATGGCCAATTGTATGCTAGTCAAATGGACTGAGCATGTAAGTGGAGATTAGGAACTCAAAAATTGGACCTGCTGTCTCCTTGCAAATGAAAAGAAGTGCAGAAGGCAATTTGCTGAAAATATACTTAGCACAAGGTGAGCTATTAAAGCAACACAACAGTGTAGCAAGAAAATAAAAGCACCCTATCATTGTGGGGAAGAAAGGTTTTAGGGTAATGACTTTGACGCAGAGCTCTACACTTTATCACCTGAAAATGTGATGTTGTGTATCCAACGCTCCATCCAACCAGTCCAGTGTAACCTTTCTCAACTTTTTTTAATGTCGAGGAATACCTGAAATATTCTTCAGGCCTCAGGAAACCTCAGAAGTGGTGCGATGGTGCAGGATGTGGTTGAGAAGCATAGCTGTGTACATGCCCCCCCAGAGCCCCTCCCCACCTCTTCCAGACCCATCATTGGCCATTGGTGGGGGGCAATCTCAGAAAAAGAAACCTATCCATAAGCAATACAATAAACTTAATACTATCAAATACAAGAAAAGTCTCTCCTTATATGTTCTTTCTTTTCTTATTCCTCCATTTGTCAGGATTTCTACCACAACGGCATTCTGGTAATGTCCGTTTTCAATGGAAAACAACCTTCCTCTGTGGGAAGTCAATTTTCAAATACAATGGATCTCTAGCCAATAGCTTATTTTAAACCAGTAATAGTATACAAATGGCCACCAAATCTAAGAAGTGTGGGGAGAAACGTGTAAATTACTTCTTTTTTTTAGGGGGGGGAGGTCAACATGATCATATGTGGCCATATCATGTGATAAATATTTTACAATTTTTTTAAATGCATAAAATTAATTTCCATTTATTCAGGAAACCCTTCCTGGACTGTCAAGAAACTCCGGGTTTTCACAAAACCATGGTTGAGAAAGCCTGGTCTAGGGGCACCTTAAATAAAACATTTGTTTTAAAAGGAACTTCTAGCAGTCACAGCTCACGTCTTCAGATAGTTATGGGAAGGACAATCATAAAAGGAATTAATTCCTATGGGGAAGATTAGTGGGGGGTGGGGAGTCAAGGCAGAGAAGTCTGGTACAAATTCCGCAATCATTCCTTCACGTTTAAATAATCAATGAAAGGGGAGAAAGTAGAAAGGTTAGGCATGAATTCCATCAAAAATCAAATAGGATTAGTAATTCCACATAATGCATGATGGGAGAGGCTTCCTCGGGAGGTGGTGGGTTCTCCATCTTTGGAAACTTTTAAACAGAGGCTGGATAGCCATCTGACAGAGAGGCTGATTCTGTGAAGGCTCAAGGGGATGGCAGATTACAGTAGATGAGCGATTGGGATGTGAGTGCCCTGCATAGTGCAGGGGGTTGGACTAGATGACCCATGAGGTCCCTTCCAACTCTATGATTCTATGAGAGGTCAAGAACTAGCTTACAGAGATAAAACAAACCATACTTGGTGGTTCAGATATAGTGCTTAACAGTAGTTTGCTGCAGAAGGAGAAGTCTTTAATAACTTTGAGACAGGAGGGGAAAGGAAGGAAAGAAAAGGGGAATGTATGAGACTAGACAATACTGTCTGTCACTGACCACTTTCCATGATTTAAGTAGGAAGCATCTCACAGCTTAAAGGCAACTGCCATCTTAGGCAAGACACAAAAATGTGTGTATAGCCACATGGGGTAGGACACTGTTGTCTTTATTGGCTTTCCCTCCCCCCATATTATTTCAAGCAGGAAGGTCTGGTGGAGTGGGGTAAACAAAGCTTCTGTGGGTTATAAGAGCCTTCATGGGCCCATCACTGGAACTATGGATTTTAATTTAAAGAGTTTTCACTATAATAATTGCTCAGTGTTAATAGTGTTCCAGAATGGCCAGGCATGTCATCTTGAGGCCGTTCTACTTAAACAAGGGGGTCAAGATGACTTCTCAGAGGCTGCTAACTAACCTCCCTAGCCATTTCCAGATCATACGGCAGTTAACAAAAGACCTTCTGCAGTAAGAAATGTGTTAAGAAATCCAGAGAACAAAGCCGGGGGCATTTAAATGAGGCAACGAGGACCCAGAAGAGCTTCCCCCAGACAAGCCTAAAATGCATTGTCTAATTCATCTCTGTTTCCTGTTGTATCAGCTTGTTTCACTTGGAGCGTACAGATTCGGGAGGGAAGTAATATGTGATTTTTATCTAAGCACCACCACCATTTAAATTGGAACAAACACCTCAAATGATGTATTGTCTTATTTACTATGTGCATAATCTCAACAATCCATCTATCACCCAATAACAATAACTTCAGTTTCTGCTATTTTCAAGTTTTGACAGCAAGCACTGAACCAGGAAGATTTGTCGTTCCCCTTCCTACTCAAAATATAAATGCTAGCTAGGGAAATTTTTTGTGTGTGTGTCAATGCATCAAACACACAGTGAGCTAATGGTTCCCCTATCACACTGGCAAGTAAGTTTAATGGTCGACCTTGAAAGAGCTTGCATCCGGTCCCAAAGCAAAAGAGTCAACTATCTAAAGATGTTTCAGTTACAGGAAGAATAAAGCCTTCACTTTTTTTTTTTCTCTGGATCACGCAGTAAGCTTCATTCAACTAGAGATAAAAGACCAACAATTAATCACAAACATAGATTAGAAGTCTTCTGGGGCATGTTATTTTCATAGTTGTGCATCAACCAATGCTTTAAGCAGCAAGCATGTCACTGCGGAATAAGCTAAATGTCTCTATTAATAAGACTGGATGCCCAGTTTATCACTAGTTCTTACATAACTACTCATAGAATCATAGAATCATAGAGTTGGAAGGGGCCATCGTCCAACCCCCTGCTCAACGCAGGATCAGCCCTAAGCATCCTAAAGCATCCAAGAAAAGTGTGTATCCAGCCTTTGCTTGAAGACTGCCAGTGAGGGGGAGCTCACCACCTCCTTAGGCAGCCTATTCCACTGCTGAACTACTCTGACTGTGAAATTTTTTTCCTGATATCTAGCCTATATTATGGGAACGTGTGGGGCCAATGATAGATTCATAACCTCAAATGCTCAAAAAGTACAGCACAGATTATGTGAAGGCACTGAGGCTGTAATCCTAAACACATTCTCTAGAGAAAAAACCCTACTGAACTCAGTAGGATTTACTTCTAAGAATGCACGCTAGGAGTTGCATGGTACTTCTGGAAACTGGTGCTTCTATTATAGGCTACGGATATTTCACAAACCGCGCCAGCAGATATTACCAAGCAGCTACAATTTTATCATTCTTGTATCCCAAAATGGCACACACTCCATTTCAAGCTCACTAACAGATCTCAAAAACTGCTGACTTCTCCACTGGGCCTGAGAACGACATGTATCTCAGCTGCAAGATGACCAATAAAAAGAACTTTGTAGTGACAAATGTAGTTCAGATACACACAAGGGGCCAACCAGCAAGGAGTCATCGGGAAGAGAAATCCATCTCTCTGATTGCTTGCTACTTCTTCCTCTTAAGTTGCTCTTTCCTTCTTCCAACGTCCAACTCCCTAACTCTCCATTTTAGCCCACTCCCCAGGAAACAAAATCATTCTATTTCCTCCCACTTCCAGTCCAATGAATCAGATGGTTCTTAACTTCCCAGACATTTTTTCCCCCCAGTGTTGTCTTGGGATGCTAACCAACCAAAGGTGTCAACAAGGGTTTCTTTTGTGACATATGTGTAAACAGAAACTTCATGTCACATGCTTCAGGGTTTATTCCCCCACCCCTTTTTTACAGTTTTCAGACCCCCCCCCCCAGTCTGTCATTCTACTAGGTGTATGAAGAAGAAGAAGAAGAAGAAGAAGAAGAAGAAGAAGAAGAAGAAGAAGAAGAAGAAGAGTTGGTTCTTACATGCCGCTTTTCCCTACCTGAAGGAGGCTCAAAGCGGCTTACAGTCGCCTTCCCATTCTCTCCCCCCACAACAGACACCCTGTGGGGTGGGTGAGGCTGAGAGAGCCCTGATATCACTGCCCGGTCAGAACAGTTTTATCAGCACCGTGGCGAGCCCAAGGTCACCCAGCTGGCTGCATGTGGGGGAGCGCAGAATCGAACCTGGCTTGCCAGATTAGAAGTCCGCACTCCTAACCACTACACCAAACTGGCTCTCTCAGCCTCACCCACCCCACAGGGTGTCTGAAAAGCTTCAGCTATCTTTATTTGGATTCACAGTGAGGAGTATTCAACCTGCATGCTGATGTTGAGTTCAAAATTACAAACAGGATATGACGTTTAAGGCAATGACTATCAGATGATAACAGAATATCTGCAAGTGTCTTTACTTTCCTACAATATTTTTTTTAATGCACAATACTATCACTTTCCTCCTTCATTCTTGAAATTATTTCATTGGACTGACTTCCCCATCCCTGCCTGGTCTGTCCAATGAATAGGAGCAGGAATTTAAAATGCTCAACTCAGACCTTTACAGTTAAGATGGATTTCTTCACAGGCACCATTTGAGCACACTCCAATTGCCCTGTTGTGACCACAATATTGTTATTGTTATTGCTAATTATTGTTATTGCCTGCCACTCCCAGCCGAGATGGTTTGTGGCGGATTACAGATTTAAAATCCACAATATAATACAGCCACCGGAGGGCTGTCCCATGTCTCCTAACCCCAGTGAGACGGCAGACCAACAGTGCGTGGTCAACCACATCAAATGTGGCTGACAGGTCTAACATCAAAAGGATGGCCAAACGTTCCCGATCCAGCTGACGTCAGAGATCATCCATCAACCAACACCATCTCCACCCCGTGGCCAGGATGGAAATCAAACTGGTATGGATTGAGCACAGAAGCATCATCCAAGAATGCCAGGAGCTGGTCCACGGCGGCCCTTTCAAACACCTTGCCCAGAAATGCAACATTTCTGTCTGGTAGATCTGGCTTCAGCTGCAGTGTGATCTCTAAATACTCTCTTTAAGCAGCTGAAATAGCCTTCTGAAGTCAAATGGCATGACAGGGTCTGCTTTGATTGCTTTGATTGCCCTGGCAACTGTCCATTTTGTCCTTCATTGAGTTTCTCATCTGGCTCCCACTGGCAGCTCCAAAATCAGGGTTCCCTTGCTAGCCTCTCTGCGAGGGCCATTTTCTGCCCCTCCATACATTCTGGGATGGTTTGATTTTCTAAAAAGTACTCTTATTTCTTTTCTATGTAAAAGAAGAACTCTGCCAGCTACTAAGGATTTATGGAACACATCAAATATTTGCAGGAAAACATTCATTTGTTCATGTTGACCAACATTCTGCTTCCAATGAAGAGGAGAAAGAAATAATTCAGAATTTCACTAAAACTGCCTAATGAATGAGAGCATAAGCTAATGAAATTCAGGGCCTGAACCAAGGGCTGGAGGAGGTTTCAGATCTATATCATCCAGTCCTACTATGCAGCAGAAAGACATTTTTGCAGCAGAAGCTTTAAAATAAGTCAATATTTAACCATTTTTCTCCTGCTCCATCTAACTGCCTAGTATTTTCCCCTTCCAACGTACTTAGAGGACTCTTTAGTACTTCTCATTATCGATATGCTGTAAATATTTGTTATTTTATGCCAACCAGGAATTTAGGAACATGAGCAAACTCATTTAATTTTAGCACCATTGCCATCAATTGCACATGCAGTTACAACGAACACATGAAGCCAACTTGCATTGAAATCAGACCATTGTTCCATCAAGATCAGTAGCACCTACTCAGATTAGCAGCAGTTCTCCGAGGTCTCAGGCAGGGACCTCTGTCTTTCACATCCCCTCCTGCCTGATTGCTTTAATTGGAGATGATGGGGATTGAACCGGGAACTTTCTGCATGCCAAGAAAGGCTCAGCCACTGTGCCCCAGCCTCTGCCCTGGTGGTTTACATGTCATTGATAACAAACTGCAGTTTCCTGATTATTCCAGAACACATTCTGTTGTAACTGTTTTCTGTTGCTTAGAATAAAAGTGCAACTTCTGTGTAGTCTCTGTGCTAATGCACCAGTAGATCCTTCCTTTTCATGGCAACTTCCTACTCAGTTCCAAGCAGTGCAAGCAGAGTTAACTTAAACAGCTACCAGAGTTGCCTTAAAAAATCATTGGTGCTGTAACACCATTAAGAATAGGCGAAATGTATCAGTGTGGTTTCCAAGAGGAAAACCTGAATTGGAAAGGAGACTGTTGAGCTTCCAGCTAGAATTTGAAGCTTGGGTGCTACCTGGGCCATGGGGAGAACCACAACTTACTTATTCAGATGGATACAAGGCTCACAAATGGAGGCATATGGACAGTAGGAAAGGCAAAATCAGAACCAGAACAGAATCACCTTATGTGTGGACAGGGAAGTCCTTGCTGATATGCTGGTTCCACTGTTGATCTCTACATGAATATATTGCTGGAACTGCACCAACTGGTTTTGGGAGAATGGTCCTAGTAGTGCATAAGCTAGCCTACTCCACTACCATTTTTGTCCCAGCAGCAACCCAAAAGATGCTTCTTGGAAGGGTACAGGAAAGCAATAGAATTTACAGATAATTAAAAGCAGAGAGTTTTCTTTTGGATGCTTTAAACTTGCTGCAGGTTTTAATGGATGACCTCAAGTTGTGGAAGAAGGACAAGGCAGGAGAGGTCTCATTGTCCTCTCTTAACACACCAACACCAAAGTTCATATTTCTCAACTTAGACTGTGGCTGCAGTTGTCAAACCTCTTAGATCAGAGTGTATTCACTGGGGCTTCTTCTGAATAAATAGCCGAGAGCAGCACAATATTAGAGCTTTAAATCATCATTAAATTTCAGCTGCTACCCATATTTTCAGCATATTGTCATGATGCTTATTAATGGCAATCACATTGTGGCTACTCGTCTTTCCAAACTGTGTTGATATTGGCAAGAATGAGTTCAGGAGAGCCAAATCCTTCCAGCTGTGTTGAAAAAGTAATATATACTGAACAGAATGGGGGGAAAGCCATAGACAAAGGGCTGCCATTTGTCGCTGATATAAAATGCACAATCCACAGAATTTGGGGTCCTGGGTTAGAAAGATAAGCCTTGGGATGCTTAAAATTCACAAGCATTTTCATGTTCTCATCACATCAAAAATATTAATGCAGCAAAAGCACAGGACATCAATGGCACAGCCAACAAATTCTTCTACGGTATTCTGTTTGCTCCATAATGTGACCACCATCCAGCAAACTATCAGAATTTGAAAATAACCAATCCCCCTCCCCCAAAAAACCCAAAGCACCTTAGATTAACCCACACTATGCAACATTAACAAGCCAGATTTGTTAGCCAGTGCACCCAGCTGGTGCTGATGGACCTAAATGTTGATAACTTCCTCTCCATTTTGGCTCAAATTTGGATGGCTGACCAATCCTAAACATTTTCTGTTGTGAAAGTGAAGCTCATTGTAACCTTGAATTCAAAGCTGGTAATCCCTGCCATAGAAACCCACTGAGTTTTTTTGCAAAATCACTCAAAAATACACTGGAATGAAGTTAAATAGCCATTGCCTTCCTAAGCAGGTCTACTCATAGCCCTACTCAACTCTGTTCAGTGGACTTCACCTACAAGGAAGTGTTCTCTGGATGGCACTGTCTAGCATGGACCCAGCCTGGGCGTCATCATCTCCTATCATTTTTTATACAATCCTCTCGACTTCCCTCTTTGTATATATATTTGAATGCAAAGGAACAGTTTATTCATTCTTTACATGGATTTTCCAATATAGGGATAATATATACTAATTATCTTCTCCCAGAGAAGCAGAATAGATTTCTCTGAAATCCCCATAGGGAAGTTGCAGCTCAATGTACCTCTCTCCCCTACAGACTTACTTCATAAAGTGTGTACCACTGTGGAGAAGGTGTATGCTGTGGCCAAACCCAACTGCACCTGCTGAACTCAGTGACACTGAAAGGAGCAACTTGGCCACAGAAAGCAGCTGGCACATGGGCTCATCCAGGAAGACTTGATCATTTAGGTATGAAGGTCCCAGGGGGTGAAGGACTTTAGAAGTCAGCACTGGCACTTTGAACTGAGCCAGGAAACAACCATATAACTAAGTAAGCCACCCTAAAGTTGGCCTCTTATGCACTCAATAGCAAACATGTCTCAACAGATGTTTGGTCACATGTGATACCAATGGAAGAAAGTTTCTAGTCTAGGTCAAGCCTGGGATCTCCTGGACTTACAGCTCATATCCAGAGTTCACAGATCAGATCCCTTGGAGAAAATGGAAACTTGGGGGGGGGGATGACTCTATGGCATTGTACCCCACTGAAGTCCTTGTCTTTCCCTGGCTCCACACCCAGATCTCCAGGAGTTTCACAGTCTGGAGGACCAAATACGACCCCTCATCCTCTGGTGGTGGTACCTAGCAACCCTACACATATACTGCAACACTGCAATCTGTTTTAGCGCCAAATGCCATTGGGTTGGATCCAACTAGATTTTCCACTGGTATAAAATGAAGAAAGACGTCCTAATTGAACACAGACTATATTAAGGATCATAGTGCCTCCATGAACAAAAGCCCAGTAGGATGGAGGCTGCAATAACAAGGAGGAGAACTGGCCAGGCTGGAGAGAAATAGCTGGCTGGATCCAATCAGTAGTCTTCCATAACTCATCCACATTACTTGTGGACTTGTGATAGAAGAAGATGAAGACAATGCAGAAGAAAAGCAGCTTTTTTTGTACTCACTTGTTGCTACCCAAAGGATTCTCAGAGCAGCTCACAATCACCTTCCCTTCCTCTCCCCGCAACAGACACCATGAGGTAGGTGAGACTGAGACCGTTTATGCACTGGGAACTTCACTGACCCAGCTCCTGTGCAGGAGCACAAATCGGGGGCAGATGAGGTGCACCTGGCCAAATGCTCCCCCACGTGGGTGCAGGAAGAGGTGGGGCAACCTGCCAGAATTAAAATTCCAGCTGCAGCCCAGCATGAAACCTCCAGTGCATAAATGGTCTGAGAGAGCTCTGAGAAAGCTGGGACTGGCTCAAGGTCACCCAGCTGGCTGCATCTGGAAGAGGACTGAGAAATCAAACCTATCCAGAAGAGGGGGCCACCATTTTAACCATTACACCAAACTGGCTCTCCTTAAAGTATCACAACCTCACAGCTTTATTAATCAAATCAAATGTTTCAACAAGCAGAATTTTGCATCAGTGGATGCTAAATATTTGAATGGATGCAAGTGAACCAGATTTCCCTTTAGAATTTAAATTATTATCTATCATCATTAGGCCACCTGTAATTATATGTCACATATCAGAGTCCTGCATCTTCTTTTGATCATTTTCTTCCTTAGAGCTTCGAACATTGCAGATAATGGATTCTGGCACCACTGAACAGAGAAGGCAAGAGACATTTCCACACTTTTACATAATGGTTCTGCTTACTCACACAGTAAACCACTCAGACACACAATAGTTCAGTGCAGAACGGCTTAATGGAGCCTGCTTAGAAATAATTTTAAAATTGGCTGGAGTGCGACAATGATTATTTAAAGAAACAGAAAAGACAATCAATTAAATTGCAAAAAACTGCAAGGGGATTGCAAAAAAAAAAATAGAACATTTCCTTTTTTATAGCTGTCAATGGACTGATGTATCTTTGGTTGGATATGAATGACAACTTCATTAATAACAGTGAATATATCTGTCTCTCTAGCAGGATGAAGGTAATATAAAAAATAAAAACAATTCTTTGTGGAAAGAAAGCCAGAGTTGTCAAAAATAGAAGATCTACTCCATCGCACCCCAATTCGACAGTTCCTAGTGAATGCAAGTCTGCATTTTCCACATTCAATACAGGAATTTTTGCCATGGAGCTCACCATTGATCATCTTGAAGAACTGCCAGGAGAACCTGCCAAATGAGAAACAACCTGATCAGCCTTGATATATGTGCCAATCTGGTGTGCACACACCACTGGGTTGCAACCTACATCTTCATGCTGATTTATAAATGGATATATAGAACCAGAATAGCGGGCTGTTTCCCCCATGAAAGGCCTGAACGGTTTTAAAAAGGCAATCTATCTATTACTGCTTAAACCCAAACTCGGCCGTACTTATCACTCAATTACTTATGCCTTCTGACTAACTAGCCCTTTCTGGCTACTAACCCCCTCCTCCCTTCTACCAATGTGTAAGGTGTGAAGAAAACACTCTCAATATCATTGATGAAGGGTGCATGTACATGAACGCTAATAGAACGAATTAAACTTCGGTGGTTTTTGAAGTACCACTGGAGCTAAACTTGGTTCTAGTTCTCCAGACCAACACAGCTACCCAAACTCAATTTGCTTTGGGAAAGGCTGTCAAAGTGAAACATGTTTTTAACTGAGGGTGCAGAAGAATACAATAGTTACCTGCTGGTGAGTTACATAGACATTTGGAAAGCATCCCTTGGGAGGTCTGTATGTCCATGGGTGTCCCATAAGGCTGGTATTGCTGAGCAGAGAACCAAATCAAAGATCTGCATAGAATCCTAGAGTTGGAAGGGGCCATACAGGCCATCTAGCCCAACCCCCTGCTCAGTGAAGCATCAACCTAAAGTATCCATGATTGACGTCCTTTTGCCTTTGGCTTTTCAGTTTGTTGTGCCACTTCTTGTGATGTCATGATGTTAGGCATCACTAGGATTTGCAATAACAGAGTTGCCACATGGCAATCCTAACTCAAACCCAGGCCTCCCCAGTCATAGCTAAGCACTGTAACTACTACACACTGGCTTTCGGAACAAGCAAGGATGTTTGACACTGACAAGCATCTTGCTGCCCAACCAACTAGACAGCTGTTTTTTTTTTAAAAGGAAGAGTTGGATTTATACCACACTTTTCACTGCCATATCAAAGCGGCTTACAATCACCTTCCGTTTCCTCTTCCCACAACAGATACCCTGTGAGGTAGGTGAGGCTGAGAGACTTCTGGCAGTACTCCTTGGTCAGAACAGCACTATCAGGGCTGTGATGAGCCCAACGTCACCCATCTGGCTGCATGTGGAGGAGCAGGGAATCAAACCCGGCCTATCAGATTAAAAGCTGCCATTCTTAATCATGTTGTATCTGGAATACCCATACTGCTCTTTTCTCTTTTCAGAGAAATGTGAAATTCTTACCACAAACATGGGAGAATAGATCATACATTAAAATTAAGAAGGGGGGACGGTAAGATTAAAAGGCACTATAAGAGCTACATTTCTGTACAATCCTAATTAGTCTGACTGCCCTGAGTAATTATTGTCAGTATCAGGAAAAGTTCAAAAGAAATCATCTTTTTTTTGCTTTTAACAGGGCCAAGGTCAGTCATTTGGTATAGTTACACATATTATAACAAGCCAAATGAACGTACATAAATTCTGTTCACTTCAGAACACACAAAAGGAAAGCAACTTAAGATTTAGTGCTTTGCATCTTTCAGGTGGTAAAAAGCTAGACTTTTCTTTCATTCGTGTTCTACTCCAGAGCTATCCAAATTCCTGGTCAATAAATGTCATTGGAATTTATCCAATTCAACAGTTTTATGATGTGCTTACAAAGTATTTAAACACTTTAAATACTGTGATTTGGAGCTATTCTTGTAGGTAGAAATGCTTCTTTTCAATAAAGTGTTTGTAGTAACAAATTCTTCAAGGGACCTCAAGCTTCTCCTTCACACCACAGTAATATGAGACCCATCAAACGTCACTGCTTGGGTGCCAGAAGTCCAACAGAACACCAGCTAAAGTTTTAGTGCAGGGATGAGGAACACCTAGAGCAGTGGTTCTCAACCTTGGGGTCGGGACCCCTTTGGGGGTCCAACGACCCTTTCACAGGGGTCATGGCAGGGCAAGCAGCTTGGCCAGGGTGGTGCCATCTACACAACAGCCTTGCGGGGTAGATCAAGATAGAGCATTCGTCTGTCTGGAGCAGTGGAAAAGAGCAAGATGGGCATGGTGGGACAAGAGGCAGACCTGAACTGAGAAACCCCGGGGGGAAAAACAACTTATATACAATCATGAATCATGGATCTTCAACGCCATTGGTCAGTTTCGGTTTAATTTCTGCGAAAGAACACTTGCATAATTTTATGGTTACAATAACTGTATTAAAGGGTTGTGGCATTAGAAAGGTTGAGAATCACTGACCTAGAGCAATAGTAGTATGTTAGAAGAGACATCAAACTCATTTATAGTCCATTCCTGAACATAATATCGCCTTTTCTAAGCCCAGTGGAATACATAGCAGTTTCATGTCTTGTATGTTAAATCAAGCAATTCACTAACTGAACTACGCTCGGCCTGAAATCCGAGTTTCCAAAGCCACGCTCAGCAACTTCAGAGATTAGACTTCTGAGGCCAGCACTGATGGATCTGACAGATGTTCCATTCCAGCACTACTCTTCATTTAAACTTCCTTTAAAAACTGTAGGCAAGCTATGGGGCCTTGATACCAGCATTAACTCTTGGGGCTGCACCATTTTATGGGATCCTTAGCTGAGCTGCAGAAGGGAGACGTAAACAACGGAATCGAGGAAAAGGTGAAGGCTAGCTTGAATGCTGCAAGTGTTTTTTTTTCCCCAGAAAGAAATTATCTTGCATTATTATGTCTTCAGCATCTATTTAGCTTCTCAGAACATAGAGGATACATCAAAAGGGGGGAAACGTTAAGAAAACCTATTATCCTTTTTTAAAAATAATTTTATTATCTATTATTATATGAAGCATTTACAGAAAAGTAAAGAGAAAAAAAAACGACCAGCTGATATGGTTTGCCATCCTCTTTTAACATACATGTTCAGTTCCCATCACATATTATTCCTAATCTAGAAGTTTTTACCATTTTTCTTAGCAAAATGATTGTTAATACATATGAGAATATGATCTGTTAGAAGAATATATTCTATTATTATCTTAAGTGATATAAGGTCAGTCCCCTTCATGAATTGGCCCTGACCTAAGAGTTACTGCTGCCGTCTTGTTAATACATATGAAGTATAGTTTGTCATCCTCTTTTAGTATACATATTGGCATACATATTCAGTTCCCATCACATATTGATCCTGATCTAGAAGTTATTACTATCTTTCTTAGCAGAACAGTTGTTGATACATATGAGAGTATAATCTATTATAAGACTATATTTTATTATCCTTTTTTGTTTCATGTATGCAAAAAAGAGAACAAATGGTTCCAGATGAGTAGCTTGACAGCAGTGAACACATTTAAATCAAATATTATAGGGCCTTTATATTCTGCTTTTAATCGGCAGTTCTACATTGTCAGCCACATTTGTTTAAAATGAAGATGTTTGAACTTCCTTGGCTGCTTATTTGAGATATTTGCTCCATCAAATCATGTTACGTCTTACTGTTTGAGGACTGATTTAAACATTATGAAAGGGGACAAGAGAATATGGTGGAAAATTTCCATTATTTCTGCTAAGCCACGTGACTGTATGAAGATTCTGGAGAACGGTTCCCCTACTAGATACAGACAATTAAGTACCAACTAGCACCAAAAAACTTGCAGATCCATCTTTGGAGTGGGAAACAGGAATAGTCCATGTACGGGAGGAGACCCACATGTCACTTATTCGGTTTAAAAGAGAAATCACTAAAACTGCTGTGTCAAACAGCATCATTCATGCACGGCCGCTGAAACAGCAGCATGGAGAACACAGAGGAGGAAGAAACGAAGCAAACCACTTACGCACGGGATGGAACACAATGGCGGCAAAACCCAGAGTATCCGATTATGCATGCGGCTACTCTGGAGCTGCTTCTGGTTGCGCCCTGGTCGCCTGGAAGCTCCAGTTTTTTCCGCATCTCGCTAACGCAGCTTTTTCGGCAGCATACGTTGACTCTGTGCCCGGTTGCTGCCTGCAGCATGCATAATTGGTGATTTTAGCCACCGCCATTCCACCCCAAATGCGGACCTTCCACTCCATGCATAATGGGCCTCTGATCCAACTACACCACCACTGTCCAATGATTTGTAAGAAATAAGAATGCATTTTCATTCTTTGCTTTCTTTCTTCTCATAAATAAGTGATAGGAAAGACACTACTGCTATGCCAGTTTTACAAACGAGGAACTGAGACAGAGACACACTGGCTTCCCAAAGCAACACAATGAATGTGTGACAGAGGTGAAATGTGGGCCTAGAATTTCCTGAGGTGAAGATTCCTATGAGGAAGGGAGATAAATTACCAAACTGTTTAGGAGCAGCCCAGTGTGGATATAAACACAAAAATGAAACATTTGTTTTTGCCCAGCAGTCAAGCACTTCTGGGTCGCACGATTCTTTCCAGAGATTTGTACTAGAAAAGACCAGGGGAGCAATACTTGGGGTTGTGCCAATGCTGCAATGTCCTCAACAGCACAAACACAGAATTAACATCAGTGTATTGGCATGACGCTGTAAAGGTAAAGGTATCCCCTGTGCAAGCACCGAGTCATGTCTGACCCTTGGGGTGACGCCCTCTAGCGTTTTCATGGCAGACTCAATACGGGGTGGTTTGCCAGTGCCTTCTCTAGGCATGACGCTGTAGAAACCACTAAAATTCTTGAGTGCTGATGTGTTGATGTTGGCAGTAGGCTGTTTTGATGAACTTCAGTTGAATACATGCCTCTGTTTCTTTAAAATATTTTAAATTAAGTGTAATATCGTGCAGTGTGTAAACTGTGACAGTTAAATCGGTGACAATTAAAAAAGTGACCTTCCTTCCAACTCAACATTTCCAAAACATTGAATCACTTTCCTTCCTGAAGCACTGGCCCTCAACCAAACAGTACATGTCTTCTCAACGTTCAGAATACTATCATTCCTAAAGATTAACACCCATGTGGAAATGTTGGTGAGTGGTGAACCCTTCTGAATCAACAATGCAATAAAAGAATAATAAACCAGCAGCTGCAAATTAGAAAAGAAGCTACTTAATCTTCAAACTCTAAACTATCGGAATCACTATCCAGGTTTTGGGTTGCGGTTGTTTTTGTTGTTTTTTTGCACTGCTGAAGTTCAGCAGTAAAACACACATTTGTCAGCAGCAATCATATCCCTAAGCTTACACAAACATACATACTTCACCATCAAAGTTCAAAGTATGTGTGGATTTTTTTTAATATCCCCAATCTATATTGTCCTCATCACAATTCAGCATGGCCTCCTGACAAGGAAATGTTTATTGCCAAACTCTCTTGCATGTGAAAAGCAGGAACAAAAGAGATCTAGAGAGTTAGCTGCCTGCAATGTGTCAGTTTTCTATTTTTTTTATTAATAACATTTTGGCCTTCAGTTTTCCACCTTGGCCTTTTTCACCTTGCCAGAGTAAAAGACAAACAGACAAACCCACATGCTATAGAAGTCTACTTATTGCTAAGTCGACCTGAAAGCACCATGGTTCAGATCATCACCCATGCGGGGGTTGCACCGCTGGACTAGAGGCTCTGTCAAACCTGATTCTGAACAACCTTGCTCTGCGAAATGGCTGCAAATCATCTGTGTCTTTAAAAAGGCGGGGTGTGTGGACATTTTTCCAGATCAGCTTTGGGATACCTAAATGTCATAAGAAATATATTATTTTTTCCAGAGGGCACTTTGTCATATCTGGATAGATGAATGCCGGTATGAATTTCTATCCCATTTGTCTCCATTCTTTTGGAAATAAATATTAATGGTGAGCGTGGAACAATCCCATATGACACCCAAGCATTTTTTCTCCTTGGTTTTTCTTTACTCTATAACAGGCTGGGTCCTCTCAGTTTTGCGCAAGCACAGCCAGTCCTCATCAGAATTCATGCCCAAACAAAGAGCAGTGTGTTTCCTTCTACCCTTGCCAATTCGGAATTCAGAACCCAGGGTCCCGCCAGTAATTTCAGGTTCACAGATAGTAATGTGCAAAAGAACTGAGGCTGCTTTCTGATATAGCTTTATTAATGCGAACTCAAGGCTATGCTCTTTCTACTATAATTTCTAATCACATATAGGCCATTTTGATAAGAAATACTCGTTAGGATAAATCTTTGGCAAGCCAAGACACATTTTAAAGAATATCAATCTTTCACCATACTCAAGGTGATTCCCCCCCCCCCTTGTCCTCAGCTATCTTGCTCATTAGCAACTCAAAAAGATGTGGCTTCCTTGATGGGGGTGACTTGATTCACTCCAGTCTCCAAGTTCAGCACATTTTGGTTATGTTGAAAGTTGAAGCACATCTGTGCACATTTAACTGACCTCCATGTAGGGCATTTTACTACTGCCCAATTTCCAAGAAGAGGTACTGCTCATGGGAAGCCTTTATGAATGGAGTGGGAAGGGAGGAGAGGTTTGGTGCCACCTCAAGGGAATGGCGTGTGGAATCCCCTTAAGCAAAATCGCTAGACACTAGAATCCTTGTGGCTTACCACAACATTTTCCCAACAGTTTGGTCAACAAGAAAGTCTTCAATTTGCTCCATAGGTTTGCCTTAAACCAGATCTTTTTCAGGGGTGAACGTATACAGCTCCTGAGAAATGAGATTATATCCGTCAACATTTATAGTTCACCCAAGAAGAAATCCACAAACTCCCGTAGAGGGAAATTGATAACAGCAGTCCGAAAAGGTCAGCTATGACCCCTGGTCATGCTTATTTAATAGGGATTACATCCAGAAAAGTGTTTTTTTTTAGGATTGTACTGTGAAAGTGAAATCTTCTGGCACCTTACCCCAAATATTTGTTTTCAGCTGGCCAAGAGTTCTAAAATGGTTTGCTAGATAAATACTGTAGCTCCAGGACCTAACCATATCTTGGTTCTGGGATATTGTTCCCACGGCTGTTCACCTAGTGCCTAACTTATTAAAGCTTTAGGTGCCAGGTGAAAACCAAGGTGATTCCTTGGTGTTTAAGACACTCGATAACTACTTTTCACTGCTAGTAAATCTTGCTTTATGGTTTTCTTAATTTTACCCATTTATTAAGGGATTAAGCAGTTTGTAACAGGGAGGTGGGACTATTAATATTTCATATGCCTTCAGTATGGTAATGGTGGGAAGTGCCAATAAGTTTCAGCCGACTTTTAGCAATCTTCCAAGATTTTTGAGACAAGAGAGGTTCAGAGATGGTTTGCCATCTCTGGTCGGTTCCACATCAGTGGCGCCACTTCGGGTTGCTGCCAGTGCATTGCTGCAGAGCTACATGCTCCATGGGCAACACATTTCAGCGCCTGATGATCTCCGGCATTGAAATGTGTCCCATGGGGGACATATCAGCCAGACACCCGGTGCCCCACTGAAATGAGTCCTCCGCAGTGGCAGCAGTTAGGTTCTGCCATGCGGGGGGGGGGGGGGAGCTGGAGATGTTTTAGTTTGCTGGAGGGGGCATTGTGTTCCATGCAAACTAAACAAAAAAGGCCCTGGTCCGCCCTGCAGTGCCATGAAGTGCCACAAAGCTATCTAGGGAATTCT
Source organism: Paroedura picta (assembly GCF_049243985.1). Taxonomy (NCBI): domain Eukaryota; kingdom Metazoa; phylum Chordata; class Lepidosauria; order Squamata; family Gekkonidae; genus Paroedura; species Paroedura picta. The sequence continues at coordinate 75,660,893 of NC_135378.1, forward strand.
TTGTCCCCTGCAGGCCTCCATAGGGCAGGGAGGAGCCAGGCCTTAGTGCAAGGCTTCTGGGGTCTGGGAGGGCGGCAGCCTGGTGGCAGCATCATGTAGACACGGGGATTAGCTCCAGGTCTATATGGATGCCAGCCTGGGCTTTACCACCCATGTGGAATTGGTCTCTGTGCAGCAACCCTGGTCTTCCTTGGTGGCTCTTCATACAAGCACTAACCAGGGCACGCCATGCTCAGCTTGAGAGATCTGATGAGATCAGGCTGGTCTGGGCCAGCCAGGTCAGGTCAAACTAAATATAGGGAAAGATTTTTAAAGGGTTCCAAGTTGTTTCCATTTCATTACAAAGGAGATTTGCTCAATCATATCCCAAAGTTCGGTGGAAGGCATGGGTGACTCATAGCCTCTGTTCCAAATATATCTTGCTGCCTTCTATTTTATGATTCATGGGGGAAGTTGGAGTTAACATCACAGGAAGATTATGATCCACCCCCCCCCCCCGAACCATCAAGAAACTGGAAGTTATGCCCTTCTCCCAACTTGAGTTTGATCATGGCGGGAGGAAAAAGGAAGAATTCCATCAGAAATCACAGCCTATCAATTACCCTTTAACTCACCTCCTAGAACTTTTTTTGTGGATTTATGGTATCTTCTACGGAATCATGACCTTTGACTTCAAAGGGCTCAGAAGGATGTAATACTGGTTACAATGGTGCTGTATCACTAGAGGCCCATAATTATGACTCTTTCGCACAAATTCAGTATTCCAAAAGACAGTGTTGTGGAAAAGTTGAAAGAGACTGCCCCTTCTACTGGTTGTAGAATTTTAAACTGAAGAAGACTATTACAAAGACTAACAAGGAGTCTCCATTGTGAAGGGTTCTGAGGGGGAGGAGAGTTACAACCCACACAATGAGGCACTCTGTTGACAAAAAAGCTATTAAAACAAATGAAGACAGAAGGATAACGAATCTGAGGCTTGAATTATGTGAATTCCAATGTTTTATACTTGAAACTGAGCCAGAAAAAAATGGACTCTGTAAAACATCATGGGCAAGCAAATAAATGGACAAGCAAATAAAATAAAACAACAGACCAACAACTCATCTACTAAATTCTACCCTAAGAAATTATCAAGCACGTTAAATATGCAGTAGAATAAGCTTCTGTTTTTAAGATAAGTATAAAGACCATTTCACCACCACAAAATAAACACAATGCCATCCACAGAGAGAACTTGATGGTGAGTTCTGTCCCAGGCTATGCTTTCTTATCTAAACCTGACCTTATGAATTCAAGAGCTATCTAAGGCACATACAAAGTGTTGTGCTCTGTTCATGCAACTGTCCACAAACGCTTTATGAAGTACTTGCTCATATTCACTAAGAAAATATGTAGGATCAAGGAGACGCCTGACTTAACTAGGAATACGTGATTAAAAGGATGCTATTTATGAAACGGTAGGGTCACAGCAGTGCAATAAAAACATTCAATACCACTTTATGGCTGCTAATCGCGAATAACCAAAGAAATTGTGTGTTTTCTGTATTGCACAGAATTCTAGAAAGCACCAGCATCAAGGATAAAAATTTGAAGGACCAAGAGAAGGGGGACACCCCCCAAATGAAGGAGCAGCATTGAGAGAACAGATAACTGAAGGATTCTACTGGGAGGCAATATATAAATGGGGGCCAGATTCTGGATCTGTGCATGCTAAGATGGATTTGAACAATGTTCAAAAAAAATTTTAAGGGGGAGGAAATGGAGACAGAAAGAATGTGGTGAAAGTAAATGACAGTCCTAGATCAAGGATAACCTCATCCATATTTTTAAAGAGCAGACATTAATGGAGCTGCTGTCCAAAATGATATCTGGATTGTCAATGGCACCTTGAAAGCAAGAGAAAAGGGGCATAAAATCGCCGTAAATTCAGCTTTACCAGCATTAACCTCTGAACATATCTCAAATTTAAGCATGAGGAAGTCTGCACTATATTATAGCACTTGACAATCATTGCTGCAGTTTTCAGCACAGACACTTTGATGGGGGCGAGGGGAGGGTGGGACAACAACTTTGTGTATTAAAAAAAGGAAATTCTGCTCTCAATGCCAGAGAAATATTCTAACTTGGGAAGCCTTTCCTCAAAGGGAGGATCAAGTTTGCAGACATCACCTCCGAGGTTAGTCTTCTGGGCAACTAAATAGCTGTGTCAAAGATTATTCTTTCTCTCCCCTTCTGCCACTGCCTGGAGGCTATTCCCTTAGTTCCTCAAGAAAGGACCCAGGAGCAGCTACAACTGTAAAGAGGATATTTGGCGGCATGAAATCAAATCATATGTTCCTAATTTAAAATTTCCTTGGGATAGGGGTTTTCATCGTGTTAAGCATCTGCTTAATTGATATGCTAAACCAGGGGTAGTCAAACTGCGGCCCTCCAGATGTCCATGGACTCCAATTCCCAGGAGCCCCTGCCAGCATTCGCTGGCAGGGGCTCCTGGGAATTGGAGTCCATGGACATCTGGAGGGCCGCAGTTTGACTACCCCTGTTAAACGTTTGAAAATATTGCACCAGATCGGGCTGGCCACTGAGACTTTTAGAACGGCTTAATTTCGTTTTCCACCTTCAGAGTGTCACTGGGACTGGTCTGTTTGATACACAGCCTAATCTGGATTGTGCAACTGGTTCTGTAGCTAGATGGAGGATGATTCACCCTTCTTGGGGCGGAGGTGAAAGATTCTAAAATGAACTTCTCTTCTCATTCTAATCGAACCATGAGTACATCCCATAACATGAAAGTATACAAGGACACCTTTTTTTTTTAAAGATGACATAACTAAGCAACAGATCAGCATTCACTCTAACAGTCAGAGGTCTCTGGGAAATTCTGCAGAAGGGTATAAAGACAATAACCGCTCCCTGGTTCTTTATCACTGGCATCTCGGGTTCAGAGGCATACTTACATCTGTGAATATCACCAAACTTTGTGACTCTTTTCCTATTTGAAGTTGCTTCCTCTCATATGTGAACTGAACCCATTTTTTATCGATGTTCAGCTGTTCCCGCAAAAAATAATGACGTTTTCAATAATATTTTTTTGTGTCATCTAGACACAAATATGGTATACAAATGATGTTTAAAAGTGCTATCAAGTCACAGCCAACTTAAGACAACCTTCTAGGTCAGGGGTAGTCAAACTGCGGCCCTCCAGATGTCCATGGACTACAATTCCCAGGAGCCCCCTGCCAGCAAATGCTGGCAGGGGGCTCCTGGGAATTGTAGTCCATGGACATCTGGAGGGCCGCAGTTTGACTACCCCTGTTCTAGGTTCTCGAGGCAAGAGGTGAACAGAGGAGGTTTGCTGTTGCCTGCCTCTGCATTGCAACAGTGGAATTCCTTGGTGGTCTCCCATCTAAATTGTGACCAGCCGGACCCCATTTAGCTTCTGAGATCCAACAATATTGGGTTGACTTGAGCCAACCAGGGCCTATTCTGCACACAACAGATAATGCACTTTCAGTGCACCTTCAAAGTAGATTTTCCTGTTCCGCACAGGAAAATCCAGCTGCCAAAGCACATTGAAAGTGCATTATCCTATGTGTGCGGAATGGGCCCAGGTCAGGGAACACAGGGTATAAATAAGACTAAAACGCAAAATCACAAACATCATCAACAAATATGGGACAAAATGGGACCGCTGGCCATGATAACATTTCAAAAAGGGTGTATGTTTCAATAACAGAGTATCTGGAAGACAAAAGTTCAATCCCTGGCTTTCTATTTAAAGGACCAGGCAATGGGTGAGATGAAAGAACTCTGTCCAAGACTTTGGAGAGCCAGGACAGACAGTACAGACTATGATAAATCACTGTTCTGATTCAGCTGAAACAGGTTAATTTGTTGAATAAGCAAATGAAATGAAAAAGTGTAAATGCATATTCTGATTTCCACCTGCTGGAAACTACCTTGTGATCCAGACTTCCTCTGAATCGCAACATTCTTTTCTTAGATTTTTATCTTACTACAAGGAACAGTGAGTGTCGTACAAGGTTGCCTCTCCTGTAATACTTGCCCCTTGAGGCAATTAGGCTGCAATAGAATGGATAGTCCAGAGATACCCAGTATATCTCATGGCCATGCGAGAACTTGAATCCAGACCCCCCCCCCCCGGTCATAGTTTGAAACTGTGACCATTATGCAACACTGTATCTCTTAACTTGGTTGGCTGAAAGAGAAGCTGCCAAAGCCATTTTGAACTTCTTTATATCTAAATGGTTTAATCTGTTTTTATTTTAATTATATTATTGTTTTATTTGATTTTGTACACCATCCTGAGCCGGCTTGTGGGAGGGCAGTATATAAATTGAATGAATGAATGAATGAATGAATGAATGAATGAATGAAGCCACAGCTACCTTGTAATTATATACAAGCATTAGATCTTCTAATAGATACTTTAAAATTATATATATCTTTAAACCGCTCCTGCGGAGCGGATTAAATAAAAGGGTCTGGGAGGAGTTAGGGCGGGCCCTGTCTGGGATAAAAACTCGGAGGGCCCAATCAGGAGCCGCGAAGCTCCTGCGGCCGGGAGAAGCACCAGCCATTGTCCTGGGAGGGCCCCACTACGCCTTCTCCCGTCTGCTCCAGCGGCCGGGAGAAGGACGAAGATGCTCGTCGGTGTGGGGGGGCTTCCTAAGCCTTCTCCCAGCCGCTGGAGCGGCTTCGCCGGGTCCCAGACGCAGCAAGGCCGCTCCAGCGGCCTGGAGAAGGCCCCACAGCCTCGCCGGTGGGGGAGGGCGCTTCTCCCGGCCGGGAGAAGCCCCCAGCTGCTGCCCGGAGGCCGGGGGGGCGCGGATCTAGCACCCGCTGTATTCGAGGTACAGCGGGCTTTATTTCTAGTTAAGGAATAATGTTCATGAGAATAATATTTTCACACAGTAGCTAAGGAACGTAAGAAAACATAAGAAAATTAATCAAGCTTGTGTATCTTCTGCAAAATTAAAAGGAAGAGTAACACACATATGCAAAGCTTTTTGTCACTGGCAATGAGAATGTCTTGGAAACATAACTCCTAGCTTTCTCTGCTATAGCTTGGGCAGAAATTGTTTTCAGGCTGGAAACCGAAATCCTGTAGCAGTTTAACAATTGTCCAAGCATGAAGAGTTCCACCTGCTGGTCATCTGCTATACTGCAGGCAACACATTTAAGAGAGCTGTTTCGACACAGTTCTGGTTTTTTAAAAAATGCAACATTGTACAAGCAAGTTGAGATTTGCAAATTAAACTGCAAATTCAAAGTTAGAATTTCAGTGGTTATTTGACCATTCCAGAATACAGCTGGGGTCCATGTAGCTGATAATCAAGCACCATGGCAGTATGAATTTCCATATATGTAAAGGTAAAGGTATCCCCTGTGCAAGCACTGGGTCATGTCTGACCCTTGGGGTGACGTCCTCTAGCCTTTTCATGGCAGACTCAATACGGGGTGGTTTGCCAGTGCCTTCCCCAGTCATTACCGTTTACCCCCCAACAAGCTGGGTACTCATTTTACCGACCACGGAAGGATGGAAGGCTGAGTCAACCTTGAGCCGGCTGCTGGGATTGAACTCCCAGCCTCATGGACAGACAGCTTCAGACAGCATTTCTGCTGCCTTACCACTCTGCACCACAAGAGGCTCTGCCATATATGCATTTCCCTCTAAATTTATAACAGAGAACACCACACAGGAGTGGCAGGACAATCAGGAGCCATATGCACCAATAAAACTGGCAGCAGGGTTAATTGGTGGTATTTCATTCACACAGACTCAGGTGAGTTGCTGTGTTCGTCAGAAGCAAACAGGAAAGCTGGATTCCCTGGTTTGATTTTGATGCCACGTCAGTTTCTTCTTTATATTAGTCAGAGGCAGCAGACCAGATTTTGAGTCCACGGGCATCTTTAAGACTAGCCAAGATTTATTCAACACATCAGCTTTTGTGTACACACACACTTTTTCAGATACATTGAAACGGAAGTTACGAGCCCATCGATATAGGTAGAGGGCAATCAGCAAATTGGCCTAGCTTCGGTTAAACGCCATTTATTAGGCTTATGCTAATTTGTTCCTCATCCTCTACCTGCATGGATGGACTGCTAATTTCCATTTTAAAGTATCTGAAGAAATGTGCTTGCACATGAAAGCTTATCCGTTGAATAAAACTTGGTTGGTTTTCAAGGTGCCCACTGGGCTCATACTGCCTTCCATTTCATTCATGGTAACTCTTTACGTGCATTGACTGCAACAGAATTCAAATAGGCTTGGAAGGATCCCAGGAGTTCTGACTTCCTCTTGAAAACTTAAAGGTAAAGGTATCCCCTGTGCAAGCACCGAGTCATTTCTGACCCTTGGGGTGACGCCCTCTAGCGTTTTCATGGCAGATTCAATACGGGGTGGTTTGCCAGTGCCTTCCCTAGTCATTACAATTTACCCTCCAGCAAGCTGGGTACTCATTTTACCGACCTCGGAAGGATGGAAGGCTGAGTCAACCTTGAGCCGGCTGCTGAGATCGAACTCCCAACCTCATGGACAGAGCTTCAGAAAGCATGTCTGCTGCTTTACCACTCTGCACCACAAGAAGCTCTCATGAAAACTTACCAGGGCCCATATCATTGGAAGTGACATCACCAACAGTGTTAACAGGGAAGAAGGCAGGGGGGAGACAGGAGTAGGTGTTCAGACTCTGCCCCCTCCCAAGAGCAGTGGCCAGGAGAGACCTCACACACGCTCAAGAGGAGGGGAGAGGGAGCAATGGAAGAAGCCAGTTCCCTAAGTTGTAGCTGAATCCATTAAGGCAGGACGGGAAAGGCCCCCTTCAGAGCTCCCGCCAACCCCCTGGCTGGGAATCTCCGCCTTAGAGACTAGCACGATTTGGAGGGTACACCTTTCTCAGACTCAATGTTCCCTTTCACAGATACCTGATAAGGTTAGCATTGACTCTTGAAAGCTTATACCCAGAAAATCTTGTTGGTCTCTAAGATGATCCTGGAGTCCGGTCTAGCTCTTCTACAGCATGCCAGTACAGCTGCCTTCTGTAACACTGAAGGGAGGATCGCAATAAGCTGGAGATCATGTCCTAGAGGAGTGGAGGAAGGAGGTGAAAATCTCTGCATTGGAGGTGAGGTGCCTGCAAAATGACATGATTGTCACCTTCCAATGCTTAAAAGGTAGGCCATGTGGAGAATGTGGAAGATACATTTTTTTCCCGTCATGTTGGATGATAGGAATCAAACTAATGGATATAAACTACAGCAGAAGAGGTGTCACCTAAATCCAGGGGAGAACGTTCGCTGCCAAAGTGGACAAGAGAAAAATACATACTGGTACATTACAGCCTTGCACACAGATTGTATACACTCTGTGGATACGGTGTTTTTATTGAAGAAATGCCTCGACAGTCCTTTCATGGAATTTTTAAGTGTGTTCACATAATCGACTGAACCGCACACAATATATGCTCCTTCCCGCTTATGTTAAAGACACATTTGCATGTAACTGAGTGCTCAGAGACATTGCCTCCTTGGCACTATGGGATTTTTGCTATATTAGTATGACTAATTTTCTCTTTTTAAAAAAAATCCATTTACACTTGTCATAAAGCAGTACTCTGTTTCGAAGATCTGCACTTTCAAAAGGAATCATATTTGGCTGAAATTAGAAAGGATAGTTTAATAGCAGATAATGTGTAAACCGTTTCCTTACAAGAACAGAGAGCAGTTTGTCACAAAACAGCATCGCCATTTGCGTTATAATAGACTCCCTTATCATCTTGGAGTATAATTGTTTAGAACATTTTGGTACAGCCCCCAGCAAACAACGTTTTGAAGTCATTTCGGACTGCTGCCAAAACCTATGTTGGCCCGCAAAAGCCTCTAACAATATATGTACGGACACATCAAGAAGGATTGTATGGAATATTTATGATCACTGGCAAGCTCAAGTCATTTCTAAAATTACTAATTGCTAATTTATGTGGATTTGACAAATTGGACTTTGTGTATCCTTACCACCAAGCAAAACTTGACATTTTGCATGGCTTTCATTGCCAGCAGGACAGACTGAAGACAGCCAAAGAGGAGTTGAGAGACTAAATCTGGCTCCACAATTTGAGTGCTGAAGCTGCCAATTTTTAATCAATGTATGGTAGAAAGATTTGCCTGCAGGACATCAGACATTTTATTTTTTTACTCTTCAGTGTTAAATCTCATTCTGTTTGTAACATGGGTTAATTTTCATCCCACCTTTCCTCCAAGGATCTCAAGGGATCATATCTGATCCCCTCTACTTTGTCCTCCCAACCACCCTGTAGAGTAGACTAGGCTAAGAAAAACACATGACTAGCCTAAGATCACCCAAAGCTTTCATCCCTACCTTAGAGATGTTAGATATACAAACAGTGCTTGCCTCATAGACGGCAAGGACTACAACAATGAAAGCTGTGATGAAACCTCCTGTAACAACTGGAATCATCATATCCAAAGCCCTCTTCTTTCAGACTAAGATTCTGAAAATGTGAGGAAAGCAAGGAGTGTGCAACTGCTCAGCAAAAACCTGAAAACTCCATACAACTGTTATCTACCCACTTGGGTTTTGAAAGTGGGGCTGTAGGCTTAGCCATAAGACTGGACTGGGGCACGGCGCCTATAGCAACAGGGCCCATAAGACGTGGTCAGGTCTCCAAGGTCTCTGAAGGAGGCAGAAAGCAACAAGCATGGGGCGAATAACCCTTTATTGCTAACTAGCCCCTCACCGCCTCTTGTGGCACAGAGTGGTAAGGCAGCAGACATGCAGTCTGAAAGCGCTGCCCACGAGGCTGGGAGTTTGATCCCAGCAGCTGGCTCGAGGTTGGCTCAACCTTCCTTCCGAGGTCGGTAAAATGAGTACCCAGCTTGCTGGGGGGCAAATGGCAATGACTGGGGAAGTCACTGGCAAGCCACCCTGTATTGAGTCTGCCATGAAAACGCTGGAGGATGTCACCCCAAGGGTCAGACATGACTCGGAGCTTGCACAGGAGATACCTTTACCTTTACCTTTTAGCCCCTCACCTCGTGTTCATCAGTCTCACATCTTGGGCAGTTTCCTCACTTCCCAGCTCCAACCTTGTCTCTTCAGGTGTCGCTCTGATGTCTCCATGGATGTCTCCGGCTCTGGCTCCCAGCTCCCATAAATGTCTGCATTTAAATCTCTCATGAACAGCTGCCTTGGCTTAGGATAATTTCTGCACAGGACCGCTGTGTTCACTCCCAGCCACCCCTGTAGTCCCAGGGACACACCCAACTCCTTCACCCCTAGGAACGTGACAAGCTGGCTGCGCCCCATATGATGGGCATCCAGCCAAATGCACCCTAGGGGCTTGCCCCTTTCTTCTGTGGAAGCCCTAAAGCGTTGTCCTCCCTTCAGTCGGGTTGCCGGTCGGCGGTGCCTACCATAGGGATTATCTGGAGCACAGCCTCCACCGACACTTATAATAAATGTTCAAGTATAGAAATCTGGAAATTTAAAGAAGCTGGTAGAAATCATGTCAAAATTATGTTAAAGTGCAATAGCAATTGCCATCCCCCCCCAAAAAAAAAAATCCTGGAAAAATCCTGTCTCTGCATGGAGAATCCACCCCACCCCCCAGGGATAAGAAATTAAATAAATAAACAAATAAATAAGAGTCATACAGATAAATCAGTCTCAAATCAGATAAATTAGTCAAATAAATAAGTGTTGTGTTTTTGTTTTTGTTTTGGGGGGGGGGGTTATCATACTGTTTGGCTTTCATCTGCATAATCCTTAGCAACATTAATGTCTGCTTGGATCAGCATCGAGTTGGTACACGCAGGGGGGGCGGGGAACCATGGGACAAACTTGTTCAGCAAGCATTTGCATCCAGCCAAAACTAAACAGGTCCACTGATCGTCACAGCAGAACTAAGCAAGTTTGACAGCCAAACACCTTGGACGCAAAATCCGCAACATCCCTTCCCAACATATGTTGCGTGTACAGATTCTCTCAGTAATATCCAACACCCCCCCCCCCAAATCCTGTGGGCTGAAGCACAAGGGTCATTAGCCGCTGCCGTTATTACTGCTTCAGATTTCAGATCAGGTACAATGTGGCCATCTGTTTGGTGAGGAGGGATTCCTCTCCTCCAAATCCCCTACGCAGCCCTCACTGTGTGGTTCAGGAAGATAAAAGTGGGTTTTGCATTAAACCAACAGCAATCTCATGCACAGACTAAGAGGGAGACGATTATTTCATCCTTCCTAGGAGAGGAAAAGACAGTCAAGCATGCCTAGATACACCCAGCAGCAGCTCTGGCCTGCAGCTTGACAAGACAAATTAGTACTAATATTGGAACAGGACAACTGTGATTCAATAGAGAGTATCAAAAAGTTTAATTGACGGTGCCAAATTTGATTTCCTTCGAGTGACACAATGCTCTCAGGTGATGCGAGAAACTGTCCTCCCTCTTCAGAGAAGTGCCCTTACATGCCCGGGCACATGTTCGGCTTTTTGTGAGGCTTGTGAGCTGAAGCAGAGTAGTCTCAAACAAGGTTACTTCCCATGACTGAGCCATTCTAATTTTTACTGCGTTCTGACACTTTGCACTAATAATAAAGGATGCTTTGGATTATGCATCTATAAGGTAAAGGTAAAGGTATCCCCTGTGCAAGCACCGAGTCATGTCTGACCCTTGGGGTGACGCCCTCCAGCGTTTTCATGGCAGACTCAATACAGGGTGGTTTGCCAGTGCCTTCCCCAGTCATTACCGTTTACCCCCCAGCAAGCTGGGTACTCATTTTACCGACCTCGGAAGGATGGAAGGCTGAGTCAACCTTGAGCTGGCTGCTGGGATTGAACTCCCAGCCTCATGGGCAAAGCTTTCAGACGGCTGCCCTACCACTCTGCGCCACAAGAGGCTCTAATAGGCCTTCATAATCGTCTCTTTGCTTTCTCTTTCCAGCTAGCTTGCCACTGAAAGGGGCATCCTCTAGAGCAGGGGTAGTCAACTGCTGTAGAGGTAAAGAAACAACAGGCTTTCTGTGTTGTGTTTAATGCTGAAATTTTAAAAGCCGGGTTCTCAAAAAGATTTAAGAGTGCCACCCTTCTTCTGCAGCTTAGTTCAGCAATCAAGAGAGAGCCAGCTTGTCCTCCATACAGTACTAACACATGGGTAGGTTGGCTATTCCTCTCAAGAAATTTAGCGAAAGTATCTTCTGTGTCCAGCAAACAACTGGGCGATGAATGATAAGCCCTAAAGTTAATGCCTCCGTTCAACAAAAGGCCAAAATAAGCCTGATTTGGTCACCAAGTGTGAGAATTCCAAGAGGACGGCCACCTTCAAGACTCAGAAATTTGGGATTTCTGAACTATCCCTATTGATTAGTATTTCTGATAGGCAAAACCTTAGATCTATGTGGTCAATTTGTGACACAGAGAAAGCCACATCTGCAATGATCACAAAAACAGCCAGAGGATTACTGTATGCACCATGCACCACCGTACCAAACATGGACATAAAATAAAATCAGATAAAACAACTAAACAACTATAACCATGGGTGCACCCACATGTTTTCCTGGGTCTGCTTTTAACACAGGCCTGCAGTTCACCATATTCCAGTATATCTGGAAGTGAATATTTCAAAGGTGAGTTCCACCTGTCAGCAACAAGCCTCTCCAGGCCTTCTCACTTTCCTAGAGGATGATATAGGTGCCACACTGGGGAACTCAGAGGAGCCTCAGGTGTCATATCAGAGCCACACGTGCCTCCTGAGCCCCTGAATGAGTATCAGAAACTAGGTTTCAGTATGTCACCTTTGACTCATCCCCCCCCCAATATTATTAGTTGGATTTCACCTACTCTCCTTGTGTGACTCTGGGATACACGTCTGGTTCTTTCTTAGCATTTTTTTCAACATTCTGAGATGTATTTAAAATACACTAAATTATTGTTTCTATCGACATCTAAAGTTTCAGTGGCTGCCTTCTGTGGGTCAGAAGATCCACGGTACATGCTGTATGCCAGGGATGGTAGGATTCCTCCCCCTCCCCCCCCCCAAATGGTTATTCTTAGAAGAAGAGTTGGTTCTTATATGCCGCTTTTCTCTACCCAAAGGAGTCTCAAACCAGCTTACAGTCACCTTCCCTTTCCTCTCCCCACAACAGACACCCTGTGAGGTGGGTGAGGCTGAGAGAGCCCTGATATTACTGAAGAAGAAGAAGAAGAGTTGGTTCTTATATGCCGCTTTTCTCTACCCAAAGGAGTCTCAAACCAGCTTACAGTCACCTTCCCTTTCCTCTCCCCACAACAGACACCCTGTGAGGTGGGTGAGGCTGAGAGAGCCCTGATATCACTGCTTGGTCAGAACAGCTTTATCAGTGCCATGGCGAGCCCAAGGCCACCCAGCTGGCTGCATGTGGGGGAGTGCAGAATCGAACCCAGCATGCCAGATTAGAAGTCCGCACTTTTAACCACTACACCAAACTGGCCTCTTAGATGTTCATAGATGCAAACTGGAGATGCTGAATCCTAACTGACACAACTTATCATCATCAGACCATTGTTTATATGTATTAGACAGAATTGCAGTGTTTCCCCTCCACTGTAAAAGCAGCGCTGCCATTCGAAAGCATACTGATCATCTCCGAAGAAAGAATCCCAGGATATCAGTGATTTGTGGGTAGATATTTAGCTCCTGCTATCTCTGTCCTGCTTAGGAGAGATAAGGGAGCTGGCAATCATCTAGCTGTATCACTGGCGAGTTGCTTTGTGGTGTTCCGGAGCCTGCTGAAGTAATGGCAGCAATGCTTGAGCATATCTTTGTTTCTGTGTCAGTTATCTTTCGGCAGATTTGAAATAAGTGCTGGGGAGGGGGGGGGATGAGAGGCAGGACTCTTGTCTTTCAGAGGAGGATGCTGGATGAGAGTGTTTTCACTTGACAGCCTGTCAGGAATGGAAAAGGAAGCCAAGTGGGGGAGGTTCAGTAGGCAGAGGAAAGCTTTCCAATGGTGAAACTTAAGCAGGAGATTAATTTCATACCCGCAGCTCTCGTTCATCCTTTGAGAATTGGTGTTCATGCACAGAGAATTGACAAGGGGTGCTAGAGAGCGCATGCCACTAATGGGTGGCCAGTCTCGCGAGGGATAATGCATAAGGACTATTTTATTGGCGTTAGTAAACTTTTATTTATGCCAAAACAACGTGATGGAACATGATTTAAAAAGTAAGCAACTTTTAAAACATAAGATACATATATATCCCATTAACTGGCATGAGTTGGGTTATAAAGAAGCCAAAATTAATATGGTGGTTGAAGTCAATGCATGAAAGCCTTAGAACTTTGCTCCTAAAAAAACATGTTAAGCAGATTTACACCATTCTAAGTCCATGCACTGTCAGCAGCATTTGACCATTGGGTGAAAATGAGTTGTGAGTTACGGGTTTTTTTCATTCCCTATAGGCATGGTGCACATTTCAGATTGCGATGCATACGAAGCACCCCTCCTGCCATTTCTGGTCATGAAAAGATCATGATGGGGAAACCCTTATCTACCTGCATCACAGTCCTGAGTGGCAACACACATGCAGGAGCTGATAAAGGTAAAGGTAAAGGTATCCCCTGTGCAAGCACCGAGTCATGTCTGACCCTTGGGGTGACGCCCTCCAGCGTTTTCATGGCAGACTCAATACAGGGTGGTTTGCCAGTGCCTTCCCCAGTCATGACCGTTTACCCCCCAGCAAGCTGGGTACTCAGGAGCTTATAAGAACCCTCAATTAACACCTGACTTTTATATAGGGTGTGGACCATAGGCCCAACCAGTGGACAGTCGAATTTAGCCATTAGCTTCTAGGGAAGCGACTCTCTGAAGAGAATTCCTGTCCTGTTTTTCAGTTTCCTAATGACAAAGTCCAGCACCAATACAACCTGCAATAATTATTATACAGTCATTCCAAATGAGATGGATTGACTCAGTCAAGGAAGCCAAAGTCAACAGATTGCAAGACGGGAGAAAGGCTGACAACGATATGATGTTTGGGAAGTCATCGATTCATAGGTCACCGTAAGTCAGAAGCAACTTGACAAGTCTTAACACACACACTCCAAAAGCGTTGAGGAAATCTCTTTTGGACCTTTTGCTCTTTACTTCTTATACTTCTTAATATTTTTAAATATTACCCTATAATGTGAGTCCATTCCCCCCAGTGATATTATGCCTTTGATGCCTACAACAAGCACAAAAGGGCAAAAGAGCCAGATTATTAATAAGAGCTCATTTCTGTGTCCAAAAGTGGACACCACTTCTTTACGTTCCGGTATACATAGTTAGTGTCGCTTTACATACTAGAAAATTATGTTTGACAACTTGACATTTTAATTCTTTCAACCCAATTACGTTGTTAGGAGATTCAATTACTGCATAACATGGGTCAGGAACTCCCCTGTCTGCTGTGCCCTCCTCCTTATTCCCCTTTCTATTCTCTATATTATTTTATTAACAGAGTTGGAGAACTCATTACGAGCCTTGTTATCATTAACATTATTAAACTTTGTCTTCCCCGCTATCGGTAACATTTTTATCTCCGCTGTCATGAAGGGCCACATCACTTAGCTCACAGGATTATGGAAAGGAAGAAGCATTCTCCATTATTTTCTAGACTTATATATACGCACACACACACACACACACTCATTTCTGTGCTTGCTAGTTATTTGTAAACTCCTGGCATGGAAGCTGATCAGGGGGAAAGACAGAATGTGTTAAGAATCAGGTGGGACTGAGATGACTAGCTTGAGGCAACATAGCCAAAGAAGACAATAGATAACTAGGAACCTGGCTCATTTCCACTGTCCTTGTGGCCAAAAATGAAAATTCATAATTTCTAGTTGGGATAATGACAGCATGACCCTTGCTGAGCTACTATTATCAGTGGTGATCTTGTCAGTGAAGCACACTGGTAGCCCAAGAGAGTCCCAATTATTTTCCCTACAAGCAGTCGTCATGGGATCTGGAACAAGAGTTAAGATTTGTGGCACAAACAATGCAGCTTAGATGAAGTGTTTGTTGGCCAGGCAAAGGCAGAAGGCCAAGAGCCTAGCTTCCCGGTCAAAGATTGCATCAGCATCCCAGTTAGCCATGGTTAATGCTAACTAGGCTTTCAAACCAGATTCAAAACTCTGATGGGCAGTAAGATGGCAGTCTGTACCAGTCTGGCTTATATCTATACCTGACCATCAGAAATACTGCCTCCCCTTTTCTAATATTTGCTTTTAAATAGGATTATGGCAGCAATGGGAGCCACTGTGGTATAGTGTGTGACCACCAGAGAAGACACACATTTGAGTCTTTTACCCAAGCACAACCACCACCCCCTGCCAAAATAAAAACAAACAAAAAATGACATTGGATGATGGTTTTTCATTTAGTCTGAGGAAGAGTGCCTGCATTCGAAAGCTCACCCCTTGAATAAATCTTTGTTGGTCTTAAGATGCTATTTTGTGACATTGGACCAGTCATTTTTTCTCAGCATTTCTCAGCAGGGGGCTACAAAGGGAAATTGGGGCCACCCAATCCATGCACCACAGTCTAACAAACCTATACCTTTGGCAAAGTTATACCCTTTCTAAATCATCTTAAGCCAATGAACTTAGAAAGGTGTCATTCTGCTTAAGCCTGCACTATGTGCTCCTTGTTGAAAAACTCAGAATACAAAGTGAATTAACATCCCACAGGACCATTAATTCTTCTAATTGCCCAGGCCATAATAAATCATCGGCCTTGTACCCACAAGCTAAGTTTCTTTAGGTTCCACCCATACAGAAGTGCTGCCTGTCAGCAAGCGGTGCTTTCCTCTATTTGCTTTCAGTTCCAAGACAGCAGAAGGAGACCAAGAGAAAGGAAGGAGATCCAAAGCTCTGGTCACAGAATCACAGAATTATAAAGTTGGAAGGGGTCATACAGGCCATCTAGTCCAACCCCCTGCTCAACGCAGGATCAGCCCTAAGCATCCTAAAGCATCCAAGAAAAGGGTGTATTCAACCTTTGCTTGAAGACTGCCAGTGAGGGGGAGCTCACCACCTCCTTAGGCAGCCTATTCCACTGCTGAACTACTCTGACTGTGAAATTTTTTCCTAATATCTAGCCTATATCGTTGTACTTGTAGTTTAAACCCATTACTGTGCGTCCTCTCCTCTGCAGCCAACTGAAACAGCATCCTGCCCTCCTCCAAGTGACAACCTTTCAAATACTTAAAGAGGGCTATCATGTCCCCTCTCAACCTCCTTTTCTCCAGGCTGAACATTCCCAAGTCCCTCAACCTATCTTCATAGGGCTTGGTCAAGAGACCGTTGTTAAGGGACTCATTTTCGAATCATTGATCATTTGCCCAAAGAACACTTTCTCACTGATAAAGACCTTTCGATTCACTCACAACCAAGAACATTTTTTAAAATCCTTTGTTCCCCACTATGGCAGAATGGTGAGAGGCACGAACCATCACCGGAGTGACAATTCTACTTGGGCTCTTAACTTCTGTAACAATTGCCTGCTGTATCAACACATGCAGCCTTTATAGTCATCATTCCTAACGGTTCTCTCTGAAAAGAGAATGCCACGATGTTGACTCACTTGTCAGCAAATCTTTTGACTATGTAAATGGTTGTCAGGAAACCGTCAAAAGGGAAAGAACGGACTGCCAAGGATACGTTTCTAAGCTACCGCGGGAGTCAAAGTTTTAATTTATCCCAATGCTAAATCCAGTGCCTTTTAATTTTTATTTAAATTCGCATGGACTTGAAATGAGTGTCAAACCAGCATGAAATGAAGGAATTGCCCATTTCTAGCATGGCTTCGTTCATTTTTTAAAAAACGAGACCACTTGAAATGCAAACTTGTTGAATCAATCAGCAATGCTACACTAGTTAATTACAAACTTGGTTAGCTGAAGGAACCTAGGGGAGCTGAATAAATTTACAACCGCCTCTTAATTTGCCAGCAATTTGAAATATTTGTTCAGCTGATAGGGGACGGAATCACATGTCGGTCCCAAAGAGCTCTTTATATTGAGAATATTGGAACCTTCTCACTGTTTCCAGATGTAGTCCGGGCTGTTTCACAAGGACAATTTGGAGCAGGGGTAGTCAAACTGCGGCCCTCCAGATGTCCATGGACTACAATTCCCAGGAGCCCTTGCCAGCATTCGCCAGTGAATGCTGGCAAGGGCTCCTGGGAATTGTAGTCCATGGACATCTGGAGGGCCGCAGTTTGACTACCCCTGATTTGGAGGCTTCGTCCTTCCTTTTCCTTCCAGTTTCTAGACCTCATGTTGGTGCATGTGCTTATGATCATGGGTGTGTCACGCGTGCAGAAAATGTTCTCTTTCACAGTCTTCAGAAACTATACCCCATCCTACTAGCACATTTCTGTCTACTAGCTCATTGCTTCTGCTACAATGCCTATATCACTGAAACACGCCCCCACAAATATTGGTGGTGTTTCAGTTCTGAAGTACAATACCACTTCTAAACTTGAACCAAGTTGCACGCTTGACCTTGAATGAACTTCATGCCAAAATGGATTGATCGCGATAACTAGAATCTTCAAATTAATTTCCTGAGGCATGGGTTATGATACACAAATACAATATGCAAAGCAAGCTTTCCTCCTACACACATTCTTCTCTATGGATGACTGCAACATCAAGTGGCAACTCTCACATGTCAAAAAACCATCCCCAATCACAGACAGTGGTCCCTTGTCATATGATTTGAAAGCAGCAACGATGCAACAATCCAGAGGGTCTTCTCGGTTGTCAGACCTGTTTGCAATCTCTGATGGCATGCTCAAACAAGGCTACATCAATGCCGGAGGAAAATCAATCTGGCTGCACGAGGAAGCAATCAGATGGCGGCTTTGATCTGTGGCAACTAATAAAGCATGCAGATGTTCCACAAGGCCAGGGACTATTTTTCAACGGAGATCATCAACCTTCAATGAGCTTTATTTACCATTTCATCTCTTTCACAGTTCCAGCCCTTTCACTTCCATTTCGTTTTCCTGTCAAGCTTCCCATCTTGCCTTCACCCCCGCATGCACCCAAGCACGCTTCATTTCCCTCTTTTCCCTTCAGCAGTCAAAAAAAGGATGCAAATCAGGTGGAACCATGATTTCTATTTGACAATTAAGCATCTATCAGTAGACTGGCATAAAATACTTAGCAGCACATACGTGAAAAATAATTCCCCCCCCCCAAAAAAAAGACAGGGCCACTGAAACTCCTACCTCTTGAAGAACTCTCTTCATCTTCAGCAGCAATGTTTTCACAGCCGTGCAGTCCTGCATCATCAGCCGGAAAGGCAGAGATTCCATCCCGCCGCTTTCTTCCATCGTGGCAAAAGGCCACTCCATAGACGGGCTGCTGGCCAGCTGGCCGACACGAGGACACCGGGGTTCTCCTCGATCGACATCCTTCGACAGTTTGAGAGAAAGATTCCTGGCAAAACAATATTTTAAAGGACATCAATGCTAATTATTTGAGTTTATTAAACAAAAATAAGCTGAAGTGGGGCAACAGCTGAGGCCCAGTGGCTTCTAGCAAGGCCTCCTGTCATGGATCCCCCCTCCCAAACTTGTCAAATAACTTTCCCTGCACATTTGCTTGCAATCCATCTATCACCTATGCTCCTTGATGTACACATCTGTATAGAACAGCCAGTGCTGTTGAGCAGTGGTCCCCAAATTTTATCACCGGGGACCACTCAATGCCGGGGACCACTAAACGCCTTTTACTGAGGCCCGGTGGGGGGGGGGGTAGTTTACTCCTCTACTCTCAACCACTGCCCTAGCGCTCTCTGATCGCTATGGTAATGTTTAAACATCCCTTCAAAATAAGATACAGACACGCCACAACAATGAAGTGTGTTGTAAAGGGCTGGGGGGGATGAAGTAAAGGGCGGGGGGGGGGGAAGAAGGCGTCCTTTGGGGCCCACCTCCAATTAGTCGAAGGACCACATGTGGTCCGCGGCCCACAGGTTGGGGATCGCTACTGTTGAGCATGAATGTGGTGCAGGCAAATGTGACTACAGGTGGCATGAGGGCTTATGAGAAGGGGAAGAATTCACGGTGAGAAGGGAGTGCTTTCTCCCTGCCATCTTAAAATATAATTGTGGATGGGTGAACCTGGGCCGGGGGGGGGGGGTGTACATGCCAATATTCAAGTGCTTCTATAAAGTTGTGAGAGAAAGCATCAGAACAGAAAATAAATACACTCAGGAGAAACTTCATGTACAAGACAATATTTTTTTTTACAATGTACAATGGCAAGGTTACGTTAGAGCAACTTTCCAATGTCAACAATGAATCTTAAAATCTCGCCATGTTACTCTCCCTTTCCAATGGTTTTCTGCACTTAGGGATAAGAACGTAAGGGGTAAGGATAACTGAAAAGAGAACTCTTCTGGGTTTTTTTCTTCTTCTTCTTCTTCTTCTTCACTAATCCCCGTGGCCATGATGTTAGCTTATGAGAATTTAAACTTCACTGACAAAGATTCTCAGATTATTTCCTTTAATCTTCTTAGTTTTTATCAATGGGACTTGCAACCCTGCCACAGTAGAATTAGCCTGAACATGCACAATGGACTGCCGGTGTCTGCACTTCTTGATATCAGCTTAGTGAGAGAGACCACCAAAACTTCGCCTCGGGAAGCTCTCTAAGAAGATCAAAAGGACACAGCGAGAATTATCTACTTGCTGAGGTCTTAATTGTGAAAACAGAAGGGTAGGCGAAGCTTCCGAGGCTACCAGTTATAAGCAGCCTTAAGCATATAACTAGATAAAAGTGATACTTATTTCTAAGAGACTTCCAAATCATAAGATAAAAATCAAACCTACAGGCTTACAGCCTACCTTTCACAAAGTGTGTGTCAGACAAGCAAACAAGAGCCTTAGAATGAGGTCATTAGGATGCACTGATATAACAGATACATTCAGATGTTCTACAAAAATAATCTTCCAAGCAAATTCTGCTCTGTCTTAAAATGCCCTCTTCTGAAAAGTGAGTGGTCTGCCTTCACAGACTCAGTGAGGGAACGACCAAATGATAAAAAGGCCACCAATAATAAAGAGGTCCCCTGGTTAGATAGGGGAGACCTATCTAAAGAGGACACATTTCCTGACTGACTATGCCAAATAAGTGATCACAAAGACTGTTTATGCACTGGAGGTTTCATGCCGAGCTGCAGGCTGGAGATTTAGTGGTGGCAGGTTGCCCCACCTCTTCCTGCACCCATGTGGGGGGAGCACTTGGCCTGGGGCACCTCATCCACCCCCGATTTGTGCTCCTGCACAGGAACTGGGGCAGTGAAGTTCCTAGTGCATAAATGGTCTAGGACAAATCTCATTTTAAAGAACCTTACCTTTTAAATTGATAATTGCCATTAACTAGGAATATTCCTAACCTCCCAATCCCAAAAGAGGACATTTTCATTAGCTTTCTTTTTTTAAGAGCCCAGAGGAGGATGGACACAAAAAACAGGGATGTCTTCTAAAAAGAGGACATCTAGCAAGCCTAGGTTAGAGACTCTCCTCAGCATTTTTAATTGACAGGATTCACATGTGTCTGTGGCCACTTTTTGATTGCATAGCCTGCCTTTACAGCACAATCCTTGACTCATGATAATGCCTGGGTTTAGAAAAGCTAGGAAGTATAGTCACTTCAAGGAATCTAATTCCATACTGTTCCAACTATAACACCACTGTCCTTGGAGACAGATCAAGATAAGTAGTCGTGTTAACCTGTTTGTAGAAGTAGAAAAGAGCAAGAGAAAGCAACTTTTTTTACCATTGAAAAACCCCTGAAACATTCTTCAGGCTTTGAGAAACCCCAGATGTGGAACAATCATGCAGAATATGGTTGGGAAGCAGAGCTGTGCACATGCCCACATGGGGCCCTTTGCCTTCCCACTCCCTCCAGGCCCATCAATGGCCATTTGAGGAGAGGGGTTGACATGACCATATATGGTCCTATCACCTGATGAACAAGTTTAAAAATATATTAAAAATTAATTAACTCCTACCCATTCAAGAAACCCTTCCAGGGCCATCAAGAGACCACAGGGTTTCACAAAACCCTGGTTGAGAAAGCCTGTCTTAAAGACTAATCCAATTTATGGCAGGGTATGAGCTTTTGAGAGTCACTGCTCACTTCTTTAGATATTCACAAACATTCATAACCTGCCAGACATTTTGTTAGTATTCAAGGTGCTACTAGACTCTAAATCTCTCCTGCATTCTTAGACGAGTTCTACACATGCACAGACCATGATCCAATGTACCATAAATACTTTGACATGCAGGAGTACATTTTGCATGGGCAAGGTTCTGCCTCCCCTCAAGGAGTCTTCTATATTGGTACCAGAGAACCAGCACGATGATGGAGTGCATAAAGAAGACAATCCACTGTTCAACAGTGAACAGAGTGTATCATAGCAGCTAACAATATGAGCTGCATTCAAAGAAGCCCTTAGTCTAACCTCAAGAACTCTCTAGTTGAAGACATTCAGACCCAGTTGCACTTCAAGAACCAACAAGACCTCCATGGTATAAACTTTTGAGAGTCACAGACTTCATTAGACAGAGCTTTGACTCTTAACAGTTTAACCCTGGAAATCATGTCAGTCTTTAACTGGACTTGAATACTGCAGACCTACACACCTACCCCCTGGGGTACTATCTAGGCAGCAACCCATGTACAAAGACACCAAACCATAATATTCTATAGAAACTGCTTCCTACCCACAAATTAAGTAAGTAAATAAGAGATGTTCAGGTCTTGCTTTTATGGGTACATATATATTTATTGAATTTAAACAGGCCTGGTAAGGCCAAATATGAACTTCCTTAAAACTGAAGAAAGAAAGAAAGAAAGAAAGAAAGAAAGAAAGAAAGAAAGAAAGAAAGAAAGAAAGAAAGAAAGAAAGAAAGAAAGAAAGAAAGAAAGAAAGAAAGAAAGAAAGACAGACAGACAGACAGACAGACAGACAGACAGACAGACAGACAGACAGACAGACAGACAGACAGACAGACAGACAGACAGACAGACAGACAGACAGACAGACAGACAGACAGACAGACACAAACAAACAAACAAACAAACAAACACTGCAGTGCTCTTGGGAACAATGCTGACCTGCCTCATATTTCTCCTAGTGGGGTCAGGTTATGTCCTGTCTTGACTAGGGGACCTGCAGGGCAGAAACCAGCTTACATGAAAATGATCGTACAGAATCACAGACTAGGGTACCTACAGGAGCTCAACAGCTGTTCTCACAACTACTACAGCCAGAAAGATTCAGCCAGGCCCCACCCTTCAATACTAATGAGCAGTTCTTAATGTGCCTATATCCACATTTGGAGTTGTGTGCTTGTGTGACACACTGCAGTACTTCAGTAGGTCCCCTGATTTCTCTTTTGAGAGGACAGTTGGGGAGAACTGGTCTTCTGGGGGTCTCTGGTTGCCTGGTTATGAGGGGGGTGGCAGCTCTGGGGCTCTATTTATCATCCATGTAAATACAGCTTTGGTCTAACAAGTTTACAAATAAGAGTTTTGGGGGACACGTTTTGGGGAACACCTTACCAATCCTTTAGTCAAAGCTTGTCTTCCCCATTTTTTATTTGACTGTGGGAATTTGGGGTTTAAAGCATTTATAGGAGAGGTTGGGTGGGGGACTGGACCTTCTTCAGTAGGAAAGGCAGTTGCCTCAAAGCCTTCCTCTCTTGCAACTCACATCCACCACGGCTGTGTTTGTGTCCACTACTCAACGCCAGTTAAGAAGGAAGCACATCTCACTTAAGTCTATGGACAGGCTCACATTTGATGCATGCTCTAATTTAGGCAGTTACTTCAGGTAGGGGAAGCTTTGCCTAACCTCATGGAAGTTCCACACATAGCAGAAACCCTGGCTCAGATAAGTGGGGAACTGCACAGAAGAGTCAAATTGCCATCCCTTCCCAAGAATAACAAGCTGCAGAAGAGTCCGTGCCTAATTGCTGAAGATGCCTCACATCTGCAACCTGGGTAATTTCATTAATCAGTCAAGAGGAAAACGGGAACTATAAAAAAACGTCCTATTTCATTATCACATAAAATACTAAGTAGTTAATGCTATTGTTAAAATAATTTTTATGCGAAGTCCCTGTTTCATAGCCAGTTAAGAAAAAGCCTTAATGGATTTGAAGTCATAACTTATAAAATATGTATAAATTGTTAATGGCCCCCTCCTCCAACTTAGATGAAGCCAGCATGCATTTTTTAAAAAAATAATAATAATTCCAACTTTGTAGGCTAGTCTTTGACCATTCTAACTGATAATCTGCACTATAAATGTTATACCTCTATAAATGAAACAAGTTACCAAATAGTTGGACCTTGACATGGCGTTAATTAAACTCACCAGTAGGATTTGCTGCTGATATTACTATGTACTGATCATTATGTTTCTCCTTCAACACTATAATTATTAATTACGGAAGTTTTCCTAGCCAGGTGTATTGGGGAGGGAGGGAGACAATGATCACAGAAGGACGCCTCTTCAAAGTTGAAGGAAAGAAATATGATCTGCTGGACCCCCGGACTGGCATGAATACTGTGTAGACTCCATACATTTATGTAACTGGTCATGCCTTTGGGCTACTTTGTGGCCTCAGAAGGTTGTCCTGTCATCGTATGAGGGCTATCTGGCTGCAACGTCTGTCACCCCACTGATCACCTGGGTTGATTTGGCTATCTGCCTGGCTAGGTGGGTGTCCTCTACCTCCCTTACCACTCCATGGGCATCCCTCCCGAAGCTGCATGCTCAGTGGAGGAGGACAACCATCCCAGATAGGAGGAATGTATCGTTCTTTGGCCAAGGGTATATGGTAGCTACGCTTCCCTGCTAGGACTTCCAAACAAACACAAGGACCGCTCCAGCCCCTCCACCCCAGAGCAATTACACCAATGGAATATTGGACAATACAAACAAAACTTCCGTATGTGATACAAAGCAAACTACAAAAAAAGCAACCAAAAGAGAACAACTGTTGCCAAACACAGAAGCAAAAATGAAAAATAAATGAAATAGGAAACATTTGCTCTTGTATGTAAAACATCTGCTCTGCCACTAAGCTATGGCTCTTCCCCAAATTTTCTCTTGCCTTCGTCCAAACACATTTTAAATGCATCCAGTACTAAACAGCTGTCTGCATTCTCAACAGAATTTCAGATGCACAAAAATGTACAGACATTAAGAATTCAGGTAATAACCAAATGGCACCAAAGAGCCCACCGGTGAAGCATTGTCTTTAAACTAAGTCAGGGCTCCTGCTGTTGCCACGTACATACAAAGTTATCTAACGCAGTAAATGTGCTTCCCACCCCCATCCTGGTAGGTCACAGAGAGGGCATATTTCAGAGAAAGCCGCTGACAACAATGATGAATGAATAAATAGGGATTCAGAAGGTTTAAGTCACAATGAATGACAGCAGACGGTACTTTCCTCTCTGGAGTGGCAAATATTTTGACACTGCAGACTCTCTATCTTCCTGGTTGTTCTATGTAATGTGTTGCCGAATGGCTTTGATGTTCGATTTTTAATGCACAAAACTGCCAGTTTGAAAAGACAGAGTATGCATGTGTGTGTGGGGGAATCCTACCTCCACTCTTCCACAATATTTCTGTGCAGTTACTATTCTGCCTCCAACTCCTTGAAAGGGTATTTGCCTACTTTTTGTTTGTTTTAGTTGAAAGTGTTTGCCATTTTACAGCCCCATTATTGTGAGTTTATCTGCTTGATTGTGCAGATCTTCAAAAAACAAACAGCCTTCAGATAGAAAGCAAAACCTCACAAACAACTCTTGGTCCCAGATTCTATTTTCTAGGCCAGGGCTCAGTCCTGGAATGTATAAAGATTAGAAGAATCAGACAGTGAGCTGGCAGGCAAAGCAGTTCTCGTTCAGCTGAATATATACAGAAAGTTCCTGGTCTACCAGAATTTGTGCTTGCAGGTCAAAGGATGTGTGCAGAGGGGGCTACTTTCATCTGTATGAGAGCCTCAATAAATTATTGAGGCCGCATCTGACCAAAACTATGCTACCTTATTCTTCCTAGACCAGGGATTTCCCAACAAGGGCTCCAGGAAACCCTGGAGAGCTCTCCAGGGGTTGCATAGCCTTTCCCAGACATTTGAAAGGCTGCTGGCATCACTAGATCACTAGAGCCCACTTTCCCTGTTCCTACACAGGCCTAGTCTCTTTCTCCACAGTGGAAACAGTAAATGATCAATTGATTGATTGGCTGGCTGGCTCCCACATCTTATTGAGCAGGGGGTTGGACTAGATGGCCTGTATGGCCCCTTCCAACTCTATGATTCTCTTTCCGTGCTCACTTCTCTGAAGGGTCTTATTACCACTTCTGGGGCACCTTGAAGCCTGAAAAACATTGCAGGGGGTTTGTTCATGATCAAAAGGTTGAAAAAGGCTGCCCTGGACAGTGCCTATAAACACTAGTTCCTCTGGCCAACAAAAACCATCAATGGGAAAAGAGTATCTAACAAAATACGGTGTCGTACAAACAGACTGTAAAAAGAGATGTGGTATCGTTTTTATTATAAAGGTGTTCATGCAGGTAAATGAGTGTCTTTGGGAATACTATGTGCACTTCTGCTTGCCCATCAGAGACTTGCAAAAGGTACTAATAAAAGTAGCCCAATAAAAAAAGTAGACTTTGAAAGCTTGAGATTTGCGGCTTAAAAAAAGGCAGGTAAGGAGGATGTGCCAGAGATTCATGAAATTGTGTATGCTGTCTAAAATGCTAGAACTTGGTGACATCCAATTACCTTAACAGGCAGTAGAAGCAGGACAGACAAGATAACATATGCAGAACTAACTGTTGTGAAATATATTAGGGCCCATCAGTGGACAATTTTGGTGGTTAAATGCCTCTGAATATCAGCTACTGGAAGGGGAGCAGCCTACAGAGGAGACTTTGGCCCCTGAGCCTCTGCTGTGGACCCTCCGTGGTACCTGGTTGTCCACTGTGTAAAATAGGATGCCGAATTTCATGGATCCGTAGTCTGGACCATCAAGGATTTTCTCCTATTCGAGTCCAGGTTTTCTTTTCTGCACGTGTTGCAAATAGGCCCTTCCTAATTAATGAATGAAATCAAAGCAGTCCAGCTCAATTTTCAACAAAGATGATAGAAGATCAAACAAACTAATTAATTGTGCAAATTAACATAATCACTTTGTTCTTACATTCCACTGTTACCTGAGGCCAAAACATAAAACATGATATTCTACAATACAAAAATAATCTGTAGGGTATGCATGGTGGGTGGTTGTGGCCATCCCAAATAAAAATGGATTGTTTTCAGATTTTGTGACACTATAAAAGATAATTACTATAGAAAAAATGAACATTGAAAAAATCATGTTGCATTGATCTCTCCTAAACCAAAACCAGTTCACACAGTTTCTTCGATTAGGGCAATAGAGGTACCATCCTGATATTCTTGATACAATAAGGAATGATCTTACAAATGTACAGTTCATCTTGAAGTATTTCATACAGATTCAGAGATACTGGATAAACAGGTAATCTCATGACTGCAAAATGTACAAAATCTCCCCAAATCCCACTGAATGGGTAAAGAGACACATAATTGCAATGGCTCATCTGAGGAAGAGGAGGTGCAAAATGGAGATGTTATTTGGCCATTGATCCCCTTATCAGATACTGAAATAAACATTTCAATAGAGGCAGGACTGAAGAGCACTTACTTTCTACTCTGTCAATGATGGAAGCCAGTGATCTCTGTAAATGAATAGGAAGTTTCCTGAACAAATTTTGGGTCCAATGGCACCTTTAAGACTAACAAAGTTTTATTCTAGTTGTAAGCTTTCACATTCATAGCACAATTCCTCAGATACATGTGGAAGCTTACAACCTGAATAAAACTTTGTTGGTCTTAAAGGTGCCATTGGACTCAAAATTGGTCCAGGAAGTTCCCAAATCAGGGTATTCTAGTGCTATACAGTTAACAACTACAAGTGGAATAAAACTTGAAAATACTATTTTTTTTCCATTGGAATCCTGCAATTTTATCCAGACTAAAAATGCATCCAGTCTACAACTTTGTGAGACTATGCAACTGATGGAGAGTTGGAAGAGGAAATTCAGGGCACAGACTGTATTTTGGCTAGGACAGGGGTAGTCAATCTGTAGTCGTCCAGATGTTCATGGACTACAATCCCCATGAGCCCCTGCCAGCAAATGCTGGCAGTGGCTCATGGGAATTGTAGTCCGTGGACATCTGGAGGACCACAGGTTGACTACCCCTAGGCTAGGATACAGTAAGACCTCCTGGGCAGCCTAGCCCACCGCCTTTGCCTGAGGCACTGATCATTGGTCCATAATTGAGTGCAAGCCTTGTATTTCAAGCCGGTGTGCGTTCCTATTGTGCGGTTGTGGGTTACGTCCCTTTGGCTTGAACTTCTGGCTCTGGAACAAGAGTATTATTGTCATGGTTCATATGAAAGTTCTGGAAACTAGTCCGGGGTAGGCATTTTGAAGGTAAAAGGGTGTCATGGAGATTCTTTATGGACCATGGTTTACTAACATCGTTTCTATCCTGGGTAGCAGCACAGAGGAGAAAGCTAAAGTTCCTTCTACATGCATGCTGTGCTCTGATCTGCAGCAGGAACAGCATATGTGGGAAGAGAGGAAACATAAATCATGCATAACTACGATCAAGTTGGTTCTGGGGTCTACATCCTCCCACAATGATCTCCATCATGTATAGATTTACTGTAGCATCCCTTTCTAATCTCTGCTTCTGCCTGCAGAATCGGTAGCAACAGACAAAAGGTTCACGCTCCGAGCAGTACTAAAAGAATTGTGATGTAGAGATATCGAATTGAAATAACAAACAATACTGTAGTCGTTGGATTTCACGTAAGGCTATTTCACATAACGCTAACATAGAAGTTTACGCAGAGGAGAATCATTTGCAACGTGAAGGTACATTGTAGCCAATGGACGTAAATCTATTTCTGAAGAATGGCTGTTTGCAAAATGCTATCAATAAATAGTACAAGAATCGTTCACTCGCCTGTCACGTGTGAGTGAGAGCACCTGCCATTTCATACCCCGGCTGCCCTGCTGTGGGTGCCTCAAAGCAAAAGATGGGACGTACCACGACTGCCAACTCCATACTGTACTGGTTTACATTCACTCCTGCATGTGCATCTTTTGTATAGGCCTTGCAAATTGTAATAGCTAATGCATAATAACAAGGGACACTGTAACAGATTCCAGCAAAATTTCCATACAGAATATCGGAGAAACAATTTCCTTGGCCCCACGTATCTTGCTCCATCTTTACACCACTCTGAATGTTATCTCTTGCTCTCTTTTATGCACGCTGAAGAATGCTCGGCATTTCAAAACCGATAACAGAAGCTGCCTGGAAGCAAAGGGGGAAGGCTCCCCTTCATACTTGGTGCCATAAACACCGATCGCTATCGGCTTTCCATTGTCTTTGAAACAAAAGCCAAGGATGCAAAAGATTTCTATACAAGGAGGGGAGAGATGAAGAAAGTCCTATTCTCCTCTCACTTTCCCAGGAAAGAGACACCCAAACAATGAGTGACAAATACGGTGAAAGACACCTGCCACTAAGGGAGAAAGTTTAAATCCAATGATAGGCTGACAAAAAAAAAAATTATACACACTGCTTTGTAGTGAGATGATAACAGTGACATGGCAATCAGCAAATGAATTCAACCTTGTTATTATCTGGGTGTTGCAAAGCCCATAAAGAAAGGGTGCACATTTTATTTAAAGGCAAGTCTGTGAGCCCTAAAACCAAGGTGTGCATTATAGCAGGATAGGCACTCAAAGACTTTAAAAAATTGGATTAATTGATAAAAATGCACCACTCTAATTGATCTGTCCAGAATGTATATAACCACGTTTTATAAGTGATTCCTGGTCTTGTGGGCTTGGGTCCTACTGTTTTGTTCTGCTTGTGCCCACAAGATCCCTCCCCACTGGCCTCAAGATCTTCAAAAGTGTCCTATATTAATTAGCAGAAAATCTTTGCAGTAGATGAATGCTCAAGCCAAGCACCAATGGAGCAAATTGCTTGGCTCCAGACAGATGTTGGATTAAATTTTGGTTATTTCCCCTCTTTGTTATTGCTCTTGTCCCAGATGGTTTTTGTCAGGTAGGTCATGATATCCCAGGCATGGCCGTCTTAACAGGCAAATGGGACATTTCCCTAATGTCTTCTAGGCATGAAATATCTGATTGTATCTAACAAAATGCTCATTCTGAAAGGACAGGGTTGAAGATGGGAACTACAAAATTGTACGCATTTCTTTTGTCTTTCTCTTTAATCCAGGGGTAGTCAACCTGAGGTCCTCCAGATGTTCATGGACTACAATTCCCATGAGCCCCTGCCAGCAAATGCTGGCAGGGGCTCATGGGAATTGTAGTCCATGAACATCTGGAGGACCACAGGTTGACTACCCCTGCTTTAATCTACTTTGGGGGCCAATGCCTAACGTTTGATATAGGATTGGTTTCCATTGTTCTAAGGCATCTGAATTACCTCATCTAAATGGGTAAGTCTATACATTAAATTAAGGTCTGGCATGAAGCGTTTCAGAGCTCAGGGCCATCTCTATCTCAGGTTTGGAATGGAATGGGAAACTGTATCCACTAAAGTGAGTTAGAAATAGAAGTACACAGTATAGCAAAGGCCTGCTTTACTTTTGATAAGTTCATTGCTGCTGGGAAAGCTGCTGTTTCTCACAGTTCTGCTTGGAGTTTGGGTGGAACTGCCTGCATGGCCCTGTGAAGACCTAAGCCTTACAAAATTCCATCTCAGATCTACAGTTCATGATCCAAGTAAAGTGAAGTCCTTGCAAGTTGCAGCTTTCTGATACGTGAGAGTATTCAGAGCCACCAGCCACCAAATGTGTCTCAGAGCTTAATTTTTTTTAAAAAAATTTCAATATTTAGCCTTCCCAGTGACTCTGTTTTCAAGGACTTTGCCTTAAAGACAATAAATTCTAACCCTCTAAACACTTTAGTCCTAAGAACTACTGACTTATGAACTACAATTTAATTTAATCAATCAATTTTAACACTACGCATTAATAATTGGGAAGAGACCAGTCAGACCTGCTACTCCCAGGATAGGCAGGAAGACGACTGGGGCAGGGTGCCTCCCACCACGCAGGACAGGAAGTTGAAAATGAGTCCTGCCTCCCAGTTAGTGGCGGGAAACACCCACCGAGGCGTCCTCCTGAATATCAAGGGAGAACTAGATGTTTTAATTCCGGCTTGTCTATGAACATAAATCGAAGAGGGGAGGCATTTTTCAAAGTTGAAGATCACCTGGCTCATAAATCTCCAAGAGCAGAGATTTATATAAGCCGCGCTGATCCTGCTGGGAATTGCATAGGGATAAGTTGTCATACTGCGAGTCCCTTAAGTGCACGGATCCACAGAAATGCCAAGGATTTACCTCCAATGGTGTATACAGTGACAGACATCATCAAAATGAACAAAAACAGCTAGTGTGCACATTTACAAGCCATTCAGCCCTTTAAAACAAATAATGTTCCTTTGCAGTGCTGTTAATCAGTTTTGTAATAATGGAGACTGCAGGCTCATTAATCTGTGGTTTGAGGCATGGCTTAAAACGTCAGAAAGGGGACCTTTGAGTAGGTAAGAGAGCCAGCGTGGCGCAGTGGTTAAGCACAGCAGCGTCTAATCTGGGCCTAGTCTGCATACAACAGATAATGCACTTTCAATGTAGTTTCGCGGCTGGATCTTCCTGTGCGGAACAGGAAAATCTACTTCTAAAGTGCATTGAAAGTGCATTATCTACTGTGTGCAGACTAGGCCCTGGAAAGCTGGGTTTGATTCCCTGCTCCTCTGCGTGCAGCCAGCTGGATGACCTTGGGCTCACCACAGCACTGATAAAGCTGTTCTGACTGAGGAGTAACATCAGGGCTCTCTCAGCCTCACCCACCTCACAGGGGGTCTGTTGCAAGGAGAGGAAGGGAAGGCAATCGTAAGCCTTCAGGCAGGGGAAAGTGGGGTATAAAAACCAACTTTCTTCTTTTAAATGCCATGAGGAATAGTTAACCCTCCATTTCCCAGCATTAGATCCATACCCCACCCCCCTTTCTTCTAGTGGTTACATCTGAGGATGAAATTATACATCTGGAATTCCAGTGTCATTTCATGTTTGGCCCTCATTACACTCAAGATCTGCACAGAGCATTCCAAAAGGTGGATTTACAATATTCATGCCTTTGAATTCAAAGCCCCTTTGAAGCGAGTGACAGAACAATCAAGCCTGTTAATTGCTACCTCGGCGTATGAAGGGGGGGGGGAGAGAATGCAATATTTTGTGCTTTGAAAGTTCTTTCCAAGCCTGCGATGACACGGGACACCTGTTATTTCCTCACTTTGAAAATCCTACCAACTGCCAAAGCCCCAGAGCCACTCTGGATTGCCAATTTACTATTCACAGCTGCTTCCTTCTAGAATTAATCACTGGAAAGCGCAGACAAATAAACACCGAAACAGGCATCTCGAAATGAACTGAAGCGTGGAGGCTGAAATAAAAGGAAAAGAAAGACCTTACTGCGCCTTTAACAAAAAGGAAAGAAAGAGAAAGAGAAGACAGAGCGTCCGAGGGAAAAAAGGCAATCGATAAGAGGAACAGAAATGAAATTTACAGTACAAGCAACTTAACTGCATCTAACAGAGAGCATGACAGCATCAAAAAACCAGGAAGGAAGGCACTGACTACTCCGGTTCGCCCTCAACTGAATTTACTGAGAGCCAGAGGAGGAGGGAAGGCAAGCCAGAGCTGGCTTACTTTCTAGTTTCATCACAGAATGAATACGAAGAGAACTTCTGCCTTTCTAAACTATGAATCATACACTCTGGAGCAGGGGTAGTCAAACTGCGGCCCTCCAGATGTCCATGGACTACAATTCCCAGGAGCCCCCTGCCAGCATTCGCTGGCAGGGGGCTCCTGTGAATTGTAGTCCATGGACATCTGGAGGGCCGCAGTTTGACTACCCCTGCTCTGGAGAAAGGGGAATCCGATTTGGTACCAGCAGTACCTGGTGATACCTTCTGATGATACCTTCTGTCACGCTATTGATTTATTTATACTCTTCTTCTTAGTGGGGAACCCAATGCAGTTTCCAGCATCCTATTTCCATCCTCCATTTCAGCATCGCAATAAAAAGTGTAGGCTTCAATGTGTACTTCCGTGGCACAGGGGATAGTTGAACCTGTGATTCCCAGATCACAGGGTGAGGGGAGGGATGCGTGATCTGGCTGCCTTCTGACGATCATACCGGGGTCTGAGTAGCTCGTTTTAAAGACAACCATTAGCACAAAGCATCTTCTTGGGCTCCAGACAGAAATAAAGGGCAGAAAAATATTACAAATCCCCAAAAGGGTGTATCATTCTGCTGGATTGTTCTGGCGTTTCTCCATAGCTATGGGACAGTGTTGATTTTATTAAAGATGCATCTGTGTTATGGTATTACTGCATAGCAATACAGAAGTGCCTTTAAAAAAGAAATTAATTTTGGGTTTTTTTCCAGGAAGAACTATCAGCCCAGGACCCATTCCAATCTGGCTGCCAGCCTGACAGTGAGGTGGAGACGGTTCTAGTCGTCCTCACAGACGACCTTCAGAGGCAATTGGAACTAGGTGGGTCGGTGCTGATGGTCTTGCTAGATTTGACAGCACCAACACTGGCGACCATGGCTATTATCCCAATGCTTAGCCAATGTGGAGATTCAAAGCACAATCCTAGATTGGCCACAGGTTTTCTTCCAAGGTCAGGGACAAAGGGGAGGGAATTTGGCAGACAGGGCTTGCTACACTACAAAACCCTCCAATTGGCTTTGCTTTTCCTAAAGACATATCCGGCCTGAACCTGAGTAACATGTCTGTAAAATGAGCATAAAAGAGGTATGGCTCACAGGGTTGTAAAGTGATTATTCTAAATACTAGAAGCCAAGCCCGTTGCATTCAGGAATACAACGGGTGCTAGATTAGGGGAGTGGAGTGGAAGAACTCTGCAGATGGCCTCCCCCTCCCACGAGGACCTGGAAAGGCTGCAGGCAGCTGTTAGGGAACTCACCGGCAGGGGCAGCTCTCACGCAGCAGGAATCTGCAGCCTCTGAGCCTCCACCAGGCATTTGCCTGAGACCGTCAACAGGTCCCCACTCAGACGTCCCTCCATGGCCTGAACCAGTCTGTCCTCTCGGGGGCCTTGGCTGGGTTCCATTCCTGTTGTATTGTTTATGATCACTGAAACTGTGTTATTGGGTTGTTGTTGTTGTTGTATTTGTTTATGTTATGTACTAATTGGTTCCATGTATCCCCCATGTTGTACGTAAACCGCCCTGAGCCATATGGAAGGGCAGTATAGAAATCAAATCAAATCAAATCAAAACAAATCAATAAATAGGGTAGTGGAAGGAGGAGGGGGTGGTCAGGGGTGGGGGATGGAAGGTGATTGGCTGGCCACTGGACAGATAGGCAAGCCAGTTGGAGGAGGAGGCACTCAGGGGCGGGACACCCACTGTGAGTGCGTGTTAAGACATGAGACACGCTCCTCCTCTAAGGCCTTGCCATAAATATATAGTGCAACAGATACCGTAATTATAACATATTTCCCTCATCATTGCCCTGTCAATGCTTTGGACACACACCCCCACACACACACAAACACACTCCTCCTTAAGATGAGCCATATCTACGGTAGAGGCTTCCCCTCAAAAAACGGCTGTCAAGAAAACACGCTAGACAATCAGATTTCCTACTCGCCTGGTATGAAGAATGTCAATCATGATACTTTACATTATGGCTGAGCTTATCTATTTGAGCAGCGCATTAACCCACACATCTTGAGATGCCCCCTGTCTCCCTCCTAAAGAAGCAATCCATACATCACTGATCATTATTACCTCTGAGACACATAATAATTTCAGGAAATGAACCATCAAATTAGAATTTTTTTTAACTCCTTCTACACCCTTCCCCTCCCCTTCCCACGGTATAGCCATATGGCTGGTTGGATGGGAAATGAGGCACTGTGCTCCAAGAATAAAAGAGATAAGAAATCATTTATGCTACAAATAAGGAAGTATAATTTTCTCGAATTCGCAACAAAGAAAAAAAGAGAAAGAAACGGAACATTTACTCAACACGGGCACATCATCAGTCACAGAACCATATAAATCCGAAAGAGAATGGATAAAGATGACTTACTAACGCTGTAGATCAATTCTAACCATTCTCCTCTGAAAGCAATGCATTTAAAATGGAAGGCTGTAATACATTTTAATTCAGCTGTCTGGGTGCGCTGAAGCCGGCCAGTGAGAAGAAAATAAAAAATATGTACCCAAAATCAAGCAAGGTGATTCGCCAGTGAATCCATAGAGATGCTATAGGACATCTGACACATCTTCACTGCAAGGAAACATGGACAGACAACGTAAGGTAATGTTTAGAGTGCCAGAATAGGATATGGGGGACTTAGATTTGAATATGTCCACTCTGGCATGTAAAATTGCTGGGTGACTCTGGGCCACTGACTACTTCCCAGCCCAACCTACCTGACTGGGTTGCTGTTGTGAGAATAAAAGGGAAGATGGGAGAATTACATTGTAATCTACTTTGAGTGCCCCATAGAGGGGGAAGTGGTGTATACCCATCTATCTCTGGTTAAATGTGGATTCTTTCCATGGCATTCTAGCCATTATCATTTTGCAAAAGGCAAAATGTCTCCTCTGTTAAAGATTCCTCATTTCCCTCCTCCATTTGGAGCTCCCCATGATCAATTTAGCCTATAAAGCAGGGGTAGTCAAACTGCGGCCCTCCAGATGTCCATGGACTACAATTCCCATGGGCCCCTGCCAGCAAACGCTGGCAGGGGCCCATGGGAATTATAGTCCATGGACATCTGGAGGGCCGCAGTTTGACTACCCCTGCTATACGGTATCCTCCTCTAGAATCTTCAC
This sequence comes from Paroedura picta, assembly GCF_049243985.1. Classification (NCBI taxonomy): domain Eukaryota; kingdom Metazoa; phylum Chordata; class Lepidosauria; order Squamata; family Gekkonidae; genus Paroedura; species Paroedura picta. The sequence continues at coordinate 75,696,024 of NC_135378.1, forward strand.
TGTTGTCAGGCTTCAAAAAAAGAAGTGAGGATTTGAGAGATTTCTTCTTCATGAGTGTAATGAGACACTGGAAGGACATAAGTGGCTAAATACTAAAAGGGTAGAAGTGGTCATTTAAACCAGGGGTAGCCAACTTGTGGTCCTCCAGATGTCCATGGACTACATTTCCCATGAGCCTCCTGCCAGCAAACACTGGCAGGGGGCTCATGGGAACTGTAGTCCATGGACATCTGGAGGACCACAGGTTGACTACCCCTGATTTAAACTATGCCATGGTTAAAACCCAAGGCAACAGGTGAGAGCTGCTTTAGTCAAGCCATGCCCTGATCCAAAGGGTAAGATGCTCAGACTGGCATCGTAAGTCTAGCTGGGCTTGGTGGACAGGTATTTATACTATGGCTGGCATGTGCAGGTAGAGCTGGTCGTGCAATTTAGAGGGTTGCCTCTGTCTGCCATGATTAGGGTTTATTTCACAGCAATCCCACTCAGACTTGCATATGACAAGGAAAACCAAATGAGCCACATACCTAATGAGGCCTAACCTCTGTGGTGTCAGAGTCCAATCCAAGACCACCCTAAAGCTGTACAGTTTCCAGTGCATTTGTTCAAGGATGAAAAGAAAACTGAGGCCAATCTGTGTCCAAAATGCCTACAAAACATTTTGGAATTTTCGGACACTGAAGTCCTCTTAGCTTTAGTCTTCAGCTCAGCTAAATAGGGACACTTGCATTTTTTTTTAATTAAAAAAAAAGTTTTTTGCTTTTCCAAATGCTTGTTCCAGCTGACCACCATCTTAGTACTTTATCGCTAAGTGTGAAACGGGGGGCAACAGTACACCAAGCACCATCTACCTTGGGGGTTTTGCCACAGAAGGGACATTTCAGATTGTGCCTAGCTTGCTGATCAGTAGACTTCAGACTGGTGCAAGTCTCTTATCTAGAAGTAACCTGCCACTATTAACAAGATTCACACACGCACAATCCTAGACTCTGAAATTTGGCTCAGATGCTGCTTACGGTGCAATCCTAAACAGAGTGATACCCTTCTAGGTTCATGGAACTCACTGCACGTAAAATGTTGTAATTCTGTTTAGGATTGCACAGTTAGAGAATATACTCTGCTCTCTGGAAATCCTTTGGAATGGAACTCAATCCAAACAACGGAACAGTGGTCCTAACTTGACTGTTAAATCTAATCTAACTGGGTTTCATAAAACATAATTTTTTAACAGCAGTAGCTGCAGATGCAGTTTCTAGGTAAGCCATTCCAATGCATCTCTGCTTGTCTAGATATATATTATTTTCTAATCTGGCTGTTAAAGGATCATTTATTACCCTATATTGATTGGCTCCTGATGTCATTAGAAACTTTTGGAGCAGTAAATTGCGTTCCCAGGCTCGCTTATTGACCAAACGCTTGAGAACTTGTCTTGATCTAGTGAGCCCATGGCAATGACAACTTGAATATTGTTTATATGGTTAGCTGTGGAAACATGCTTAACTGTGAGACAGATCTGAGAAAGCCCTTCTAGTAGTGGTAAGGAGCATGAACTTCTAATCTGGCTTGCTGGGTTTGATTCCCCACTCCAATACGTGCAGCCAGCTGGGTGACCTTGGGCTCACCACAGAACTGATCAAGCTGTTCTGACCGAGCAGTGATATCAGGGCTCTCTCAGCCTCACCTCCCTCACAGGGTGACTTGATGGCACTTAATTATTAATAAGACTGCAGTACTACCAGATTTGTCTGAAAGTGTACATCAGTTCATGGGACTTGGTGAACATTTTGTCTTTCACTGTCCTTGTCTCCCTACCATTCTAGCAACCCAGTTCTCCCCGCCATGCTAGTCTCTCACTGGGCCAGCACTGACTTATGGCTGCCATTCTAAAATCAGCCTCAACTTTGCACTTCGAGCTGTTTGGCTAAAAGAAATGCATCTTTCTCTCCATTCCATACTATGTGGCAAAATTTACCATGTCCTACTGCCATAGTTATAAGAGCCTCTTGTGGTGCAGAGAGGTAAGGCAGCCATCTAAAAGCTTTGCCCATGAGGCTGGGAGTTCAGTCCCAGCAGCCAGCTCAAGGTTGACTCAGCCTTCCATCCTTCCGAGGTCGGTAAAATGAGTACCCAGCTTGCTGGCGGGTAAACGGTAATGACTGGGGAAGGCACTGGCAAACCACCCCGTATTGAGTCTGCCATGAAAACGCTAGAGGGCGTCACCCCAAGGGCCAGACATGACTTGGTGCTTGCCCAGGGGATACCTTTACCTTTAATGCCATTGTTATGTCAGCACATTAGTAAGTTTCATTATTTATTATGTTTATGAAAAGGCTATTCTCTAGGCAGCAGCCCCCTTTCTGGAGACACGCAGCACTGCCCTAAGCCAACAGGTTCCTCCTTAATTATTCTGTCCATTCAAGCATCTGTGTGATGGCTGCTCACTGTGGAGCCACTTGAATGTAGCTGATTTCAGTTCACTATCAAAAAACAAACAAACACAGAAGCCTTAGTAACATCCATGCAACCTTAAGCATAAAACTATTACCAGCTCCCAAGGCTGGTCCTTTATGCTGATTCAACAGACTTTACATCAGCTGTCCTAAAACTAGTTACCCTTAAAGACTCTCACTGGAATCTGGAAAACAGCTTATAAAATCCTATCGTCTTCCATTTGTACCTTGCAGTTCTCAAAATATTGTTTTCAAAGCCAGCTGTGTTGATTTTTTTGGGTGCGATGCACGTGTCTCCCTGTGCATCGCAGCCATTATCTTTTAAATATCACTCTTCTCTCTTACCGGAAATACCAAGAAGTCCCATTTAGGATCACTGTCTTCTTGGCTGCCAGACCGCTATCCATCCAGACAAAAGAAGGCATTGAGACTGCGTTCCAAGGCTTAAAGGACCAAGCAATCATTCTTTCGCACTTGACTCTGAACAGATAGCAGTAATTCTTTTTATATATATATTTGTCTGCCGCCAACCCCATCCTGCAGCTCTCACTGTAAAAATCCACCACTCACCAACAAATGCTAAATTATTAGAAGGGTAACAGACCACTGGAAAGGCAAAGCGGAGCAAGAAGGCTATAACGCAGCAAGCTCAGCCGTGAGTGAATCACAGAACTGTGACTTCAAGAATGAGCTAGAATTACACAAGTGTTATAAGAACTCCTGAGTTAAGTGATAACAAAGGGAGAAAGCAAAGAGAGGGCTGTTAGGAGGGAATCTTGTAGACACCTGCTCTTCCCAGAAGCATCAGCTAAACCACAGATACCTGTTTCACTGAGAACAAAAGGTGAAAGCTGTGGCATCACTACAGTGTGGCAAGGTTACCAGGAAGTGGGATAGGGCATGTTCAGAAATACTAAACTTTAAAAAAAAAATCCAAGTTGCAATACCTTTGGATTCTGATTTGGCTTGTAAGCAGAGAGTGAGCATGGTGCAGAAGAGCCAGTGTACTATAGTGGTGAAGAACAGCAGACTGTAATCTGGACAACCGGGCTTGATTCCTCACTCTTCCACATGCAGCCAGCTTGGACTATTCACAGTTCTCTTAGGGCTATTCTCACAGAACAGTTCTGTTAGAGCTCTCTCAGCCCCACCTACCTCACAGGGTGTCTGTAAGGCGCTTTGGGACTTCTTTGGGGATTGAAAAGTGGGATATAAAAACCCTGTTCTTCTCTCATCTTAAATAAACAGCAAGATATTGTTTTTTTTTTTTTAATTCACCTCCCAGCCACATTGGCTGAATGAGCCACAAAGAAGCGGGATCCTGCTGAAACATCCATTCAGTTCCAAACACTCCATCAGGGAAGATGCCTCAGAGTTGTGTTTCTTGTCCCTTTGTAAGGAACAGAGACTCAGGAAAATTATGACTCCCTAAGGTACCAATGTTGGAAAATCCTTTAGTAATGCTCTAGTGCAGGGGTAATCAACCTGTGGTCCTCCAGATGTCCATGGACTACAATTCCCATGAGCCCCCTGCCAGCGTTTGCTGGCAGGGGCTCATGGGAGTTGTAGTCCATGGACATCTGGAGGACCACAGTCTAGTGAAAGCCTGAAGAGCAATCTCTTTTTAAATGTCCCATCTATTTACTGCAGCTGAAAAGTCAGTTCTGGGGATAGGGATAGGGAAGTAAGGAGGGAACCTGCAATACAAGGTGGGGAGGGGTGTGTATGTGAACTCCCAGGGAAGAAAAGAAGCAAGTAATCTCACCTGTTAATGTTGGCTTTCTTCCAAGTTCTCAGAGAATTATCAGGACTCTAAACTTTCAAGAAGAATTCTTTGGGAAAAAAATGCCCTAATCCAAATTGCCAATGCAGACATTAACTGTAAAATCCTAAACAGAGCTTTCCCCTAACCAGCCAGGTTTAACTCTTAGAATTATTTTTAGGACTGCAGTGTGTCAGTTACCAATTTACTAGTTGCTAAGGGGGAAAAAAATGATTCTGTTCAAAATGTGACCTGACTGCTCAAAGAACATCGTTTTGGGGATACCGCCAAACACACATACCCAGCCAAGCTGTGCTGTGGTGGAAAGGCAATTATTCTGCCCACAACTCACTTTAAATTATACAAGTTAGCAAAAAAAAAAAAGGAATCACCAATTAGAGCTTCCTTCTTGGTGTGGGGCAGCCAGAAATTCAAAGAAATGATTTTACTAATCCCGTTTTGGAGACCCCGGAAGAATCATTTCAATGCATTCGACCTTCTTGACGATTCTTCCCGGTTAATGCATTTTGCCATCTGCCAGCAATCGGAGGTATTTTTATTAAATTACATAGTACAAAGGCTCTGAATTATGCAAGATGACTCTACCAATACCAAGCCCTTCGATTATGAGTCCTCCCCCCCCCCCCCATGTCCAAATATGTTCAATCTGTTGCTGAAATATTCTTTTTCCCTGGGACTGGTGTGAAGCACCTGGGATGTCCTATTTGAAGCATGGCCTTTGTATTGCAGAGTCAACAGCCATGCCTCAGGCTGTAAGGCGGCCAAGCCTAATTTCCTTTCCCCATCAACTATAATCTCTTTTAATTACAGCCGTCCTGCGTTTTGTCCTAACCTGGATGTCTGGTGTTTTGGACTGTTCAACGGATAAAACTTGAATCCTACCCATTATTCCACCGTGTGCAGGGAAAAGCACATTCCACTTTTGAGCCTGCAAATGAACAGGTCTCAAGCAATAGCTCAGGGCACGGAAAGGGGAGTAGCAAAATGTAGGAAAAACCTAGAAATGTACAGCTGTGTTGCAGATCTAAGGATGACTGGTTGCAAAAATGCCATCATGAAGCACTGGAACAGAGTCCAGTGCAAGCTGCCAAGAAATTCCAATGCAGTTTTGGCTTCATACAGCTGAATCAGGTCCAAAAGAGCAGAATACAAGGAATGCTCCTGAATCTCCAGGAAGTAAAATCTGTAACCCAGATCCTATAATTATATAGCATGGGTGCTTCTAAACCAACGTTAAATCAAATAATTCATATATTTTCTTTAATGCAACTTTTCACCACTGCATCCTTTGCTAAATTCTTTTGCTTCCTATGCCACTGTTTTCCCAGTGCAGATTTCTTGGCTCATTTGGTTGAGGCATCAAGACTGCTTGATTAAACCGTTCTTCACACTTCTGATTATAAATCTTTGCGTTTGCTCAGTGCCTTTATGGTTCAGTGCAATTCAGATCTATTGTATCGTTCATCATTACAACAGTTCTGGAAGGTATTATTATCCCCAGATTGCAGAAGAGGGGGGACTAAAATTAAGGGGAGGAGGACTCCTGATTTAGCAGAGGACTTCCTAGCCTCCAGTCACAGTCCTTGCCAGCACTCGGCTGGGTAGCAGGGGGAAAGGTCAGGAAAATCAGCATCACACTAGAGTTATGTCGCTTTGCCAGAGGGAGACTCTAGGATCTGCCTCCAACTCTCATTGAAACAGATTAAGCAGCTTGCTTAAGAGCACAAAATTAAGCAGGTACAAGTCAGTGATGGAAAGGGCAGTTAAGTTGCAGGCTACGGATAGCACCCCCCATAGGGTTTTCAAGTCAAGAGGCAAATAATAGAGGTTTGTCATTGCCTTGCTCTGCATAGCAACCCTGGAGTTCCTTGGTGGTCTCCCATCCAAGTGTGAGCCAGGGCTTTTAAGGTCTGGCCCTCCTCGTCAAAGGGGATAAGTACCAGAAGGGACCAAGAAAGGCATTACCATCGGGAGGGGGAAATGAAGTTTCTTTCGCCTTTGAAGAGCCCTTATTAGATCTGTGATTGTGGCGAGATCTGAAACGGTGGTATTAGACGGCAACTCATTGACTACCCCTGCACCACGCCAGCAAATCCAGCACACAACTCATCATTCTTGCATGGGATTCTTGGAAGAGACTGCAGGCTAGAAGAAACTATGCTCTATGCATCAGCCGTGGTAGGAATGAATGCTGCGGCACGGAAGGCTGGTGGTTTGCCTAGCTGACCTTTACGTCCCTTTCTACTCTGAAGAAGTTCACTCCTCTGTAAAAGATTTATTTGCTTTACCAAAAGAGGAAGAAACGGTTCTGGGTTTGCGCGGCTTCTGCTTCTCTCCCTGCTCAAAAAAGTGCCCGTATCGTCTCATCTGACTTGCAGAGTAAACCCGGCCTGTTTCTATGGAAACAAATGTTAGTGAGACTGTGGCTGAAACCCTTATTACCTGCCTGAATCAATAACTCTAACCTTGGCATAGCCATTCATCTCCTGCGCTTTCAGCCAATGGCTCAGAAAAAGGAGCTCACCCCTATGAACACCTGGTATCATTTTATAAATGTCACCTTCAAGTCCCAGAAAACTTTTAGAAGCTAACAAATCTATCCTATTAGCACATAAAAATAAAGTATAAAACCAACTTGCGTGCAGGATTTGCTTTTCCTTTGGATTCTTTCTTTTATTTTTTTTAATCCCTTCCAAGTAGAAACCAAACAAAGCGGCAGAAAGGATAGTACCTTGGGGGGCGATTTCATCTCTCTCCTTATTGATTAGCTACCCGGAAGGAGCAAATTAGTGATGACACAAAGGCCAGCGAGAAGAAACTGGGAAGTGATTGATCACATACCTCCATTATGCATGTGCTCAAGTGGAAGCAAAACATTTGCTTCCAGGGTTTACTCATTCATGAGACTGGGAATCACCTACTTCAGTTGCCGGGCAGGAAATGTACCCATGAATTAGCCTTTGGGTTTACAAGGCAGAATTGAGAGAGAGTACTGAATACAGGTTTGAGCTTTTCTGCCTCCTTATCCTGGACATTAAAAAAAAAAAGACAGCAGGGCATCTCACAGGGCCCATGTAGTTAGCTGACAGGGAACTATTACGGAATCACTATTCCCCTTGTAATACTGAATCTTGGGCCCAATAACCATCTCTGATTACGAAGCGAAGCATCCAAACCAATGATGGACAAACAGGAAGAAAAGACAAATTGTCTTAAGTAGAACTCATCTACTTACTAAGTTTACTATGCAACTGTATGGGGAAAAAATGGTATGAAAGGTTTGCTTTTGATCAGAGAACAAATTTTAAAAAAAATGAAAGAAAATCCTTTCATCAGCCAAAATTCATTTAGAAAAGTGTTTTGTTCATGAGCAAAAAAAAAAATGTTATCAACAAGGCTTTTAAAGTCAATACTTCAGATCAGTTTCACAGGACATATGGAAGAAAAGCATTTGAACCCATAATACGGATTACTGAGATCCTGTTCGGTGTAGGGGTTAGGAGTGCGGACTTCTAATTTGGCATGCCAGGTTCGATTCTGCGCTCCCCCACATGCAACCAGCTGGGTGACCTTGGGCTCGCCACGGCACTGATAAAACTGTTCTGACCGGGCAGTGATATCAGGGCTCTCTCAGCCTCACCCACCCCATAGGGTGTCTGTTGTGGGGAGAGGAATGGGAAGGCGACTGTAAGCCGCTTTGAGCCTCCTTCGGGTAGGGAAAAGCGGCATATAAGAACCAACTCTTCTTCTTCTTCTTCTTCTACTTGTTATGAAAACTAACAAAACGAGCCTTACTGCATTCATGTGCATGAGCACAACGTTCGTGGATCCATGATCAAGCCTACCTCTGGATTAATTTCCCCCAAACTATTAACAAACTGTGGGGGCAAAAAACAACTTCACACTCTTGAGTGGTTCTGTGAATCGATCACAAGAACATTGTTTGTGGCTGAGAACGATCAATAAGGACTGCCAAGGCAAATGTCAGCTGGATCAAAACAGTGGTAGAGAAGTGAGTAAAATATCATAGATACAGCATAAACATGTGGAATTGTCTCTATCTCTCTTTATTTTACATGAAAGCATCATCTCTCAGAGAAAGCAGAAAACAAGCAACTGGCAGCAGCCCATGGCATCAGTGTGCACTCCAAGGTGACTGACCAGACCAGGAGGAAAGAGGTATAGCCACAACATTGCCTGATGAGCAATCACCACATCACTCAAGACTTGGTTTTCAATGTGTTATGCAAGTCTACCCATCCCTATACGCAACCCCCAACAGCTTCTGAGATTTCCAGGCACACGCAACTCTGGACTGCTCAGGTGGAAAGGTTTTAGCAAGAAGCAGATTATTTCCTTTTGAAGAAGAAGAGTTGGTTCTTATATGCTGCTTTTCTGTACCAGAAGGAGTCTCAAAGTGGCTTACATTCGCCTTCCCTTTCCTCTTCCCACAACAGACACCCTGTGAGGGAGGTGAGGCTGAGAGAGCCCTGAGATTACTGCTTGGTCAGAACAGCCTTATCAGTGGTGGGGCGAGCCCAAGGTCTCCCAGCTAGCTACATGTGGAGGAGCAGGGAATGAAATCCAGCTCGCCAGATTAGAAGTCCGTGCTCCTAACCCCTACATCAAAATGGCTCACTTTTTGCAAAAAGGTCTACACTTCCTTCTGCACAGAGTTTGTCCCACCAGGGAAACAAAAAACTAAAGATGTCCCTCAAGTTCAGGGGAACAAGAAAGGAATCCAGTGCTGGGATTTGCTTTGGTGGGAGGGAAGGATGAAGATCACAGCCAGAAGCCCACTTCCAGTCCGTACAAGGATTGCTATAAATGTACAAAAGGCTTATAAAATACACACAATACAATACCGCCCATAAGACTGGCCAAGGGGAAGGAGGGAAGAAGAAGACCAAACACGGATACTTTTGAAACAGAGATTTACAAAAAAAAAGGAAGTCAAATAGCAAGTGTTCACACATCCCTGAAAGCAGCCTGATGAAGACTGTTTCTAAATGTGAGTCCTGCAACTGGGCAACTTTTTCTCTTTGGCTTCCTCCATAATAGAGTGTATTTTACAAGTGATTTCCAGGACCAAGCAGAAAAGGTGTAGCAGCATGAGTGGCACAGCCTGTTGTTTGTTGGAGGGTCTAAATAAAATATGGAGATGTTTGTTCCACTTTGCAGCCACTCTGTAAAGTACTTCAAAATGTATTTATTCTTCTCGGCACTAATGCATCTGTCACTGTGGCATCCTCAGGGGGTCATCCAGTGGAGACAGAAATGGGACTGAGTCTGACAGGTGGCTGTAAACCAGGGCACAGCCCATAAAATACGGTCTGTCCTTTGTTCCCTGCATTCCGGGGCCACCGCAAAAACAGGGAGGCCTGCCAGCAATCTATATTAAAGGAATCCCTTGTCACAGGTAACTCTTTGAAGCTAACTTATTCCTTGCTCAATATTTAAACGGAGCACTCTCTTAAAAATGCGGCAATCAATTTAGCAAGCAAGCTGGATTTCCTCGCAGGTTGGCAAGGGAAACGGGAGCTGTCCAGCTAGCTACGGATCAGGCAACTACTGGACAAAGATCAAACCATAGCAATCGAAGGCTAGGAGCAAATAATTAAGAGTGTCTTTGCACGTGCAGTTTTGAGTTATTTAGCGGCACGAGAAATACTTTGGGCCATGTCTACATGAGCTCTTGTGGAGCTTCTATTACCAGTAATGGGCGTTAAGTGCCAAATCATCTGAAGCAGACATGGCTAGCTAGCAGGGATGTTTGTGTGAAGCCATCCTAATTTAGCATGCAGGCCTATATGCATTTCCTCCAAAGTACATTTCACTGGGTTTTCTGACAATACATTGGCCCCAATCACTCTGGTTTCCTCTGCTAAAAACTGGAAAATTCAAGTTAGTTTCCTTGGAACAAGTCTTAGGAAATCTTCTGGTATTTCAGAGAGTCTTTAATATGCACATGATGGGTTGGACCCAGTCAGCATTTCCTAGGAATGTCAAGTCCAGCCCTGGTTTTCTCTGCCTTCCTCCAGAATAAGCACTGGAAAATTCAAGGCAGTTCCCTTTGAACTGATTTGGAGACTGGACTCTGTGGGAGTATACCCTCCTGAGATGCCATCCCCCGAAATCTCCAGGAATTACCCAACCTGGAGTTGGTAGCACTAGATGTTTCTCCACCCCCTGGAGAAGCAGCTGTGGAAAAATCAAATCTCATTGTTCCTTTAGATTAAACAGATCCATTTCTGTGCCTTAAGGCAGGGGTAGTCAACCTGTGGTCCTCCAGATGTTCATGGACAAAAATTCCCATGAGCCCCTGCCAGCTTTTGCTGGCAGGGGCTCATGGGAATTGTAGTCCATGAACATCTGGAGGACCACAGGTTGACTACTCCTGCCTTAAGCCACCACTTTGGTTCAAGACACTGGCACTTGTTCTTCAGTCTATCAGCTCTGGGAAGAAACTGACTGACCCTGCAATTCCTGCTGTCTCTTCCTCTTGTTGCTTCTCATTGACAATTTCTATTAGCCATTACAATCAATTAGGTAATTAAAAGCCCAATTATATGCATATTGACTTCAGTGTTTACTTGAAACGGTCTTACTATGTTCAGTAGGGCTTATTTCCAAGTCTGTTTCATGCCTCTGTAGAATAGCCTCCGCAGGCTTCTTCGGAGGACAAATAAGAGCCAGGAGGTGTGCGTGCACACAAAAGCCGACACTTTGAATAAAAGCTTGTTGGTCTAAAGATGTCCCTGCACTCAAACTTTTGTTCTGCTTCTTCAAATCAACTTGCTATCCACTTGATCCAGTAGGGTAATTTGCTAAGTTTAGCATCCAATAGACTGAGAAATGCAAACACGGATGTAACTGCGATTGGATGGCATTGTTCCCGGCTCTGGGGTTATTAATGTGATTCAAGGTACAATCTGCCAAGTCACTTTATGTTTCTACTTATTAATTGGCTAAACAATCCCTGCCTCAGAGGGGTTACTTAATTAACTGCAATGTGATCTGTGGCAGCATATCCATCCCCATCATGCTCTGGGCCATGAATATTTTGGTTTTTTTTTCACATCTCCTTTCCACAGACTCGGATTCCAGAAAAGAAGCAATTTCGAAGCTGGTTCCATTACTGTGTCTTTAAAGGACCTGGGAGAAAATAGGGAGAGGAAAACCTCCATCCCGTCAAGGTGGTCAGACATAAATCTGACACACACAGTGGCAATTCAGTTTACAGAGGGGATTTACAGCCTGTAATGTTTTGACAATCATTTGACACTTGCTATAGCCGGGTTTGTGGAAAGTTAATAAAGGGATAGATGTGTTCCGTGCGTTCTATGAATGCTTATTGGGTGGAAAACAGATTCTAATCCATAGGAGGACCGGGCACAACATCGGAATGAGACAGCAGAATCCATAAGACGCATGTCAACAAACATGAAAGTATCACAAGATGGGGAGGGGGTTTCCACCTGGTCCCTGTGTGTTCAATTGTTACTTCCAAGATTATTTTTTTTAAGATGTATAGAAACATTCCGCACTTGATTCTGAATTAATACTGTTCTATCCAGAAGCGGTTTAAGGATTTGCAGGGCCCTAGCAGAATACAATTGCGGCAGGTGTGGCCAGACTGGGGTCAGAGGGGACCCCCACAGTGGAAAAGGGGTGTCAGTGTCCTTAAATAGGGAAAAGGAGGGAGGAGAGAGGCTACAGTCCTAATCCATGGGGAGAGGTATTTTGAGGGGCCCCTGGAAGTGCAGGGCCCGTACCACATGCTACATGTGCTACATATTAAACTGGCCCTGGTTCCTTCTACCATCTCACAAACTCTACTGCCTTAGTCTACTGTATGTAATGATCAGACTTTTATCTATCCATCTCTCTTCTTCTTTAAGAATAAAAACATTAGCTTAAAAAAAACAAAGCAGCTTGGTGTAGTTTTTAGGAATGTGGATTTCTAATCTAGCAAGCTGGGTCCAACCATGAAAAAGGGGGGGGGGGGGGTATTGATCTTGTGGAAGCCAAACAATCCCTCAAGGACTGTTTATGCACTGGGAACTTCTCTGCCCCAGGTCCCGTGCAGGAGCACAAATCAGGGGTGGATGAGGTACACCAGGCCAAATGCTCCCCCATATGGGTGCAGGAAGAAGTGGAGCAACCTGCCACAACTAAAACTCCAGCCTGCAGCCTCGCATGAAACCTCCAGTGCGTAAACGGTCAAGAAGGAGCAAACTGCCAGCAGGCAGTAGTGGGCAGGTCTAGAGTGGCAGGGAGGTCTATATCAGGGTACAAGGGCAGTTGCTGATAACTAGTAAAGTGACCATTATTTTTGTCCTGCCAGAGTGCTGTGCTTTTAACTACATGACAGGCAGCAATTAAATAGGTGAAGCTTTCCCAGCATTTTTCCCCACAGTAAAAATAATTGTGCCTCTTGAATTCAATTGCTGTTAAAGACAACCATAAGTGATATATAGATTCCATGTGTGTGCTGTGGGCAGGAGATCACACGGTTGTCCGGCAGCCAAAATTTCCAGCTCTTTAGGGGTACCCAAGTTTTACCATGAGGAGGTCAACTAGAATTGTATTAAACCCACTCTGAACTATCAATCAATCAATTGCTTTAGTACGATCCAATATCAGCATACAGACACACCGAAAAATACACAACCGTCATCCGCACAACAAACGAGAAAACTATTAATATCATGGAACAGTAAATCTATACATAAAAACAACACCAAGTTTACTGGGAATCAGTCCATCTCTTCTGCCCTGCTGAGCAAGCCGCTGCGCTATATTTTGCTACATCCAAAGTAATTTCGGTAGCGCTATCAGCTAGGAGAAGACAAGTATAAAAATGGTCAGTTCTGGCTGTAAATTTAGACAATATTGGCAAAATATATTGGGTGTGAATATCCTAGTAAAACTAGCAATATAGGAGCATAAGATCTATGGATTGTACCATTCCCGACTGACACGGACCTAAACGAAAGCATAAGGTTGGTTGCCTGTACTGTGCCACATCACTCCCTCACATCTGTAAAGGCAAGATGCGTCTTCTTCATGAATACAGAAAGAGCGCTGAAAACAGAGAGCTGCTCATCCTCAAAGGCATGGCTGACGTGGGCCTAATCCAGACTAAAGTCCCAACACCCAGCAACGAGATCTGCACAAATCCTTCAATCACAACATTTTGATCTGGGGAATAAATGGTTGCAAACACGGATGAAATCAGTTCTACCCAATATCCATGACCTGATACACACCAGTGAGAGGCCTGTGGAATTTGACTTGCCACATAAATTATGGAGGATAATAGAATACGAACAGGCTATGGAAGTTGTGCAGACCTGTTGTTTACATGGGGAAAAATACCAGGACCCAAATGTGATTGCGGTGCAGCCTACCAAACCAACTTCTATCTGTCGCAGGAATGTGAGCATTGTGCTCCCCAGGGAGATGTGGCAGAACTCTCTGGACTCTTCCCAGCCATAACTGAATGGATTGAAAATTAAGATATTAGTCTCTACGAGGATTTCCCAATCTGTCTGGCATAACTATTAAATAATCCGTTCCACATAACATTTCTGGTAAGGCCTTGGAGGAGGAGCATGTCTCATGGCTTAAGTGCCACTCAGCGCTTAACACCCACTCAGGGCGGTTGTCCCGCCCCTGAGTGCCTCCTCCTCCAACTGACTTGCCTGTCTGTCCAGTCACCTTCCTTCCCCCACCCCTGACCACCCCTCCTCCTTCCACTTCCCTCTGAGGCTCAGAGGCTGCAGATCCCTGCTGTGTGAGAACTGCCCCTGCCAGTGAGTTCCCTTCCCAGGGGCCTCCAGCCTGCAGCCTTTCCCACTCCTGGGCCATCAGAGAGGCCATCTGCCGAGTTCTTCCACCCACCCATTGTATTTCTGAACGCAACTAGTACTGATCTATAAAATCGGGGAGGGGAGGGGATTCTAGACTGAATGAAAAGAAAGATTCCAATGTTTTGGCATTTCATTTACAGAGTTATAACCATATGCCATTTAAAAGTATGTTTGACATTTGGGAGGAGAAAAACACAGTTTAAAAAAAAATCATGCTTTCTCCTATCCTGTACTGCGACATTTTTACCATCAACTCTTCCCATTTTTTGAAGTACATTGAAAGGACATGGCCGATTATGTCCTAAAATCTGAAAGAGCAGCTTCCACATGGAAAGCAAAAGGCTGCTGGAAACTGGCCACAAATCTGTACGTTCGGCAGCTGGAACACAGCAGCAGCACGGGACTGTGCAATAAAAAACGTTTCATGGGAGGAAATTATTACCAGTTGTGCACAAACCCTTTCAGCAAGGCCCAGTGATTGGTGTCTTGACACTGTTCAAATCACTACTCTCCATAAACACCCCAATAATTCACCTCCCCAAAATCAATGGCTACCGGCAAAGGGACATCCCCCACCCCCCCTTGAAGTGACAGACGATCGGCTCTCCGACTCCATCCTTTCTGAGGGGCATGGGAAGCAGTGTCTTTCTGCTTCCTTGGCACAAATGCATGACTCGTTTAGGTGCTTAATCATGTGCAAATAGGTACAGAGCTGTACAAATGTCATACTCTCTCTATAGATTCTGAACCTGGACGGCCTGCGGACAATAAAGACGAATGGTACGTCCCCCGTGTTGCTTTATGGCCCTCTGTCCCACTATTACAATCCCAGAGAGGTGCAAAAACAAAAGTCTTACAGCATCTGTATATCACTACCACTGTGTATTGGCATCGTAGGGCACATGCATTCAGTGGCCTGCACACTGCAGAGACATTTATGCTTTATGCTTGTTCAGTGCATGCCAGCTGCAGTTCGGGTTTGTTAAAGATCAAATGGGTCAGGCTATGGCATTCCATCTGATGAGCCCCTTCGTGGACAGTTGAGTGGAAGCTGGGGGATTTTGCTTTTTACCATCTTGTGTTGGTGATTTTTATAGTTTTAGGGTTTTAAAGGGTTTTTTTATGGGGTGTTATTATGTGATCCGCCTTGAGTCCAAGGAGAAGGTGGACTATAAATTGAATAAATAAAAAAAATTAAAATAGGAGCACTTTCCTTTCTTTTCAGATGAGCAGCCTCCACCTAGAATCCTGGAAGGGGCTTTTAAAGCCGTCTAGCCCTAGCCCTGTTCCAATGTGGGAGAAGCCTCTGATGCAGAAGTTTCCCACCCGCCCCGACTCACTACAGCACAGGACTCTTCAAAGCTTCTCCTCTAGCTTACAAACTGCTGTTTGCAGTGCAAGAGAGAAAGGGCTCCAGCCTAGACAGGAATGGGAAAAGGTGGAACTAGCACAGGCTTGTTTCAATACACTTCAAAGGGAATAGTCAACTTGTTGTTGCAGTTGTTTTTAAAGAATATGATACTGACTTTATACAGGGAAAGGAGAGGTGCCAACCTTTAGGTGATGCCCAGAGATCCCACACTATTACAATTGATCTGCAGACAATCTGGAAAACTGGCTGCTTTCTAGGGCATCATACCCTGTGAAGGTCTCCCCTCCCCAAACCTTGGCATCTCTAGACTCCACCACCCCCCCCAAATCCCCAGGTACCCAGACAATGAACAGTGTGTGTGTTCATTGTCTAGGACCCCCAATAAAGGTAATTGTACCAATGACCTGGGGACCCAAATATCTTTGGATCAAGCCCTTTGACTCTCTCTCTCTACTGACACCAAGAAGTTGTTCATAGGCATTGTTTCTGGCATGCCTGCTCTGAATATCTACTCCTGAAGCACGTCTTTCCCGTGTTTCAGAGCTGATACTCTGCAATAAAATCATGAAGATATTCATTTGGACATAAATGTTTTTATAGAGGCTTTTCAGGACTTGTGCAGTAAAGTTTTTGGTGGGAGTCTACTGAGGAAACATTCACAGGCAAATCTCTGTCTTTACCGGTTCCTTGTTTGGATTTGGGATTTCCAGTGGCCTTCCTACAGTTACACGCTTTTGGAATATTACAATACAGACTTTGTGCTTTTAAAGCACTGCATAACCTTTCCCCCTACTGTATAAACTCTTAAAGGTAAAGGTAAAGGTATCCCCTGTGCAAGCACCGAGTCATGTCTGACCCTTGGGGTGACGCCCTCTAGCCTTTTCTTGGCAGACTCAATACGGGGTGGTTTGCCAGTGCCTTCCCCAGTCATTACCATTTACCCCCCAGCAAGCTGGGTACTCATTTTACCGACCTCGGAAGGATGGAAGGCTGAGTCAACCTTGAGCTGGCTGCTGGGATCGAACTCCCAGCCTCATGGGCAGAGCTTTCAGATGGCTGCCTTACCACTCTGCGCCACAAGAGGCTCTTTCTTACTTATTTTGTGCAATTGCAATACGCTGTACACCCCCATTTTGTATATCAGCCTGAGAGCTCTCCCGATCCTTTCTGAGATTCTTCGATGCTATGTCAATAACAGTAAAGCAGGTGATGTGGAGACATTTGGAAGCAAATATTCCCCGTGCCTCCAAACGGTTCTGCTCTCGCATCTTGATTTGATGATATATAATTTGCACAGTCAAGAGTTTAACAGACCAACTCTTCGTGTAATCACAGAAAGCTCTTTACGCCAGACTCACCACGTCACTTCCCGTGCTAATATCACCAAAACATCATGTACCCACCTGCCCTACATTTTGATAGCATCCTGCTTGTGTTATCATATAGTCCAAGGGTAGTCAACTTGTGGTCCTCCAGATGTCCATGGACTACAATTCCCATGAGCCCCTGCCAGCGTTTGCTGGCAGGGGCTCATGGGAATTGTAGTCCATGAATATCTGGAGGACCACAGGTTGACTACCCCTGATATAGCCCATCATATGTAAGCATCTACCGTGGTCTGCCCCATAGCTAATACACGAGGATATTTGAAATAGTTTTATTTTGTGCACTTAGCAGTCCTAACCAAGAATCTACAAACTGAATTTTCTCAGCATCGATTGCCTGTTTCTCAAGCGTGCTCACCAAGCGTCCTTTATAAGACAGAATTGCTGCAAATCTTCATAATCTGAAAAGAAAATGCATACTATTTGGTAGTTGGATAACGGAAGATAACAATTACCTGAAACCGTAAATAAGAAAGCAGGTTCTACATGAAAAAGAAGCTGTCCTTTTGCCAGTATCTGAAAACTGTTAAATTATAACAATATACAGCACACTTCTGCATGCAAAAACAAATAAAAGCCATGTTTGTTAAATCCATTTCTTTGGTTTTCATAGTTTTCTCCTTAGTACAAATGAGACTAAGGCATATATTAAAACAGAGCAGGCCTATCTGTTAACCTATAAGCCCCAGCAAAAGCCATTTGATTAAAAATCCTTCTTTGTGCTACGATTTATTCATTCTACCAAGTCCTTATCAAAATATATGAAACTAATTTCTTTAAATAAAGAAATCTTAGCAGATTAATTCAAAGATGTCATCATGGCGGTGACGTTTGGTTGACATGAGAAATTTGAAAAGATAAAAAGGGTGGTGTAAATGCATGTGATTTTTATTTAATTCTCCCAAAGTTCTGATAACCCAGAAGATTCACACATGTCTTCAAGAATCGTAAGCATCAATCATCTCTAAATATAGTAATGCAGCTGTCTCTATCACCAAACTGTATTATTTTAGTCTACTGAAAAAGTATGTGCAAATCTTTCCTATCAACCAAGGGATGTTACCGTCTGCTCAGTCATTCTCGGACACTGCAGATTTCTGTTTCTGATCAAAGGGAAATGCCACTGGACGTCATGGAAAAGCCTGGCAATACCCAAAAGACTTTGTATCTCCTTTCCGCCCTAGTAATATTCGGAAACACTTGGAGATTTGGGAGCGGAGCCTGGGGAGTGTGGGGTGTGGGAAGGGAGGGACTTCAGTGGAGTATAACGCCATGGAGTCTACCTTCCAAAATGGCCATTTTCTCCAAGTGATCTCTACTGCCTGAAGATCAGTTATAATCCTGAGAGATCTCCAGTCACCATCTGGAAGTGGGTAACCCTAATGTTTTGTGATGTGACGTTACAACCCTGCAAACATTCTGAGCTTTGGCTCCACTATTAGTTGTCTTTGCTGCGGCAAGGAAAATCACAGGAAGGCAGCATCACACAAAAATGTTTGTATTACTACATATCAGCTGTCCGTCTCTGGGTTGGGAAATTCCAGGAGATTTGGGGGCAAACTCTAACAAAGAAGAGATGACACAAGTGTGCTTCTCACCCTTTGTAGTGATGGATCTCTAAGAACTTCTCATTGTGGCTTAGGTCTCTAAATTTGTTAAAGCTTTAGAGCAGGGGTAGTCAACTTGTGGTCCTCCAGATGTTCATGAACATCTGGAGGACCACAGGTGACTACCCCTTCTTTAGAGGATGGCATGGCTGTGTGTTTTTCTCACAACCAAGAATATTCTTGGGGAAGGAGGCCTACTAGAGCAATCCTAAACAGATTTACTCTGGTCTATACAAGATCACACTATTAGGCTTCTGTGCTGTACCTCCCTGAGGTTTGCCAGCTCAAAAGCAATTCCCAGCCAACAAAAAACATGTTGGTTGTGGATTCAGAAATGCCTAAGTATCATTCAGAAGCAGTTCAAGTCCTTACTGTATCTATGTGCCATCAGAGGCATGGATCTAACGCAGCAGTCTTTCTAGAATTACATTTAATATATCCAATATGTTTCAAATGCCACAGTCAGAGAAACTCTAGTCGGAGAAAGATTGAAACCTAAACATAGGAATAAAAGACCACTTTTGAAGGATATGGGTATGATCCTTTATGATAAGAGTTATGCTAATGCTGGGAAATTGTGGAAATAGAATGCTGGAACCGTGATACATCCCTATATCTGCCTATTTTGGACAAGATCGCAGAAACCACTTGAGAATTTCTTCACCGTCTCTCTGATAGAAATGCATTACCCTTCCAATAGTTCCATCCCATGTGTCTTCAGATATATAATGCTATGTCTCAAGAGTCAAATGGACTTACAGTGCAATATAATTCCAGTCCAAGCATGGTATTCTATTTTTCTAATGCTACATTTCGATTTTTATTTTGACTAGTAAGCTATCTTTCTCTGGAGCTAAGAACTTTTTTTCTTTTCTTTTTTTGTTTTTTTTTTTTGTGGGGGGACAAATGCTATACGGTTTCAACTCTTATTGGCATCAATTTAAATTAGGAAGAGCCCAAGCAACACGGTGAGTGTTCAGGGATAATTTAGCTGTTCACAAAGTGTTTATCACTAATGCCAACTGACATCCTTACTTCTTATAGTCATCTAATAACTGAGCTAAACTTATCTTCCAAAAGATGGGAAATGGTTTTATGGGGCATGCAACCCTACAACATTAATGCACAATAATGATTTAATGTCTACACAAACAGCTCGGTGCTTCCTAAAAATAAATGAGCTTCCAATATATTTTGCAAACAATCTTAACTTACCGATAGAATAACTGAGAGGAAACAAACATCTTGCAATGTAATGTAAGGAATGGCATCAGCTTTGCTTAGCAGATCCAGCACCTCCAGAGCTTTCTTCTCTGGGTCACTGCCAAAGTAACTAAAGAGGCTACTTGGGGCATTACGTCAGGAGAGGATGGAATGTGGCAATTGTCAACAGACACACACAGAATACACATCACCTGAGGAGGTGCAAAATGTTGGGAAACATTCTGGGAGAGCTTGGGTGGCTGGAGAAATCATCTCACTGTGACGGTCTAGAATGCACCCAAAACTTTATGGTTAGTTTGGGAGGAGCCCTAGCATATCACCCTGGCATGATGGCATCACTTTCATTCTTTGCCAGAAAGATGTTCCACATGGCCCTGAGGATCCCATTCAATTTTCCCCATGCTGGCCTCTTAAGTGACAGTGGTAAACATGGAGCTCATCTGAATGGTCTCCCACTACATCCGGAGACATGACGTCCCACCAGAAGAGCCCACCCCAAAAGAGTCTGGGTTATCTTTATGACTGAGAGACGCAAAAGTCTCCCTTAAGATCTTTCATTTGTGTAAGAGGTGGCATACAAGGGCTGACTGGCCATTTATCCAACAGGGCAATTCCCTGGTAGGCTGCTGTGTAAGCAGCTCCAAGCTCCGGTAGCTCTCCCACCAATGGCCTCTGAACATACTGCTGCCAGTTTACAAGATGAAAGAGACAACATGTCCCAGGCTATCAAAATCAGTTAACAATCTCTATTTTAATGATAAATGAAACAACCAGAACGGACTCTGGGAGAGCAGGGGGTTGGACTACATGGCCTGTATGGCCCCTTCCAACTCTATGATTCTGTGACTCTAGATTTCATTCCGTTTTCAATGTAGACCTTTCATCGGTGGTTTGTTCCCAACTCAGCTTTCTCCCATACCTGCGAGCTGAAGGCCAGTATTATATGCATAGGATTTTGATTACAACTTTGAGTTGGAAACAACCACCGATGAAAGGTCTACATTGAAAACGGAACGAAATCTAGAGTCCGTTCCGGTTGTTCCGATTATCATTAAAATAGAGCTTGTACAAATATATTGTTAACTGATTTTGATAGCCTGGGACAGGTTCTCTCTTTTTTTCTGTGAGGATATTCATTCAGAACCGCCTCCTTTTTTGTGTTGTAATTTACAACAGGGGTAGTCAACCTGTGGTCCTCCAGATGTTCATGGACTACAATTCCCTTGAGCCCCTGACAGCGTTTGCTGGCAGGGGCTCATGGGAATTGTAGTCCATGAACATCTGGAGGACCACAGGTTGACTACCCCTGGTTTACAAGACAAAGCAACAGGTAAGCTAATGCCTGCCTTTGGTCCCTGCAACTGGGTTTGCTCCAGTTCAATCTGCTGGAGAGAGAGAACAGCAATAGTGATCCAACTTAAGAGTGGCTTGGCAAGACAGTGCCCATCCTTGCAGTTTGCCGGTATATCACAGCAGTTTGATGCCTCCTAAACCTCTCTTGCCTTACAGCTATAAAAGGGACATCAACCCTGTGAGGAACCCCAAAAAGGCAGCTATAAAAGTAAATAAGCAGGAACCTGTGACTTTTAGAAGCTCGTAAACCAAAAACCACATTAAAGACGGATAAAAGTCGGATAAAAGCAAAAGAGAAGTGTTGTATTTTATTTCTATAGGTACTTGACTCCATTAGGAAACAGACATGACCATCAGCTAAGCAGCTTTGAAAGCAGTAGCTATTTTCTCATCGATTTAGCAGCCTAGCGCAACTCTAATGGCTTCCATTTTTTTGTCCTTTTTCTTTGTCTCTTTCATTCACTTCCCCTGATCTTCGCAAAACTACTGCACCCATCTGTGCCACTTCAAAAGAACTGCATCCGCAGAGGGACAAACAAGACCTGAACTGCCTGTTCCCCTACGGTGGTCCAGAAACTTATCATTGTGTGTGCGCATATGAACTTACAAGGAAGTTTGTTGCTTAACTGCCCTTAATAACGCTCATCCATATGCTTTAAGTTCACAGACAGGGTCTGCTTCTGAAGGATCTGCAGATGCCCGCTGGTTCAGTATCTGCACAATAAGTTAACCTTTCAAATTGCAAGCTATCCTTCTATGTGAAGCACCTGTCAACAGAACACCACACGTTATATTGAGTGTGAGAGAAAAAGTAAATCCTTTAGAGAAGTTTTATTAACTTTCTCTATTACGGAGGGGTCTCCTGGCCATTTTTCTTTTCTTTGAAATGCTTAGCTGATCGGTCATTTTGTTGACATAGATACCTTTCCTTGCAATGGTGTTGAGAATCCTGATCCCAAAAGGTTAACCATCATCTGGGTTTTCTCATGCTCTGAAAAGTCCTCAAAGACAGGTGCTGCAGAACATAAGCCAAGCTACAAAACTTATGACTCTCAATCCCTTTATCTAACAATAAACTGGCTAGTTCCTGTGCAGACAACAGATGGAGTCGGAATCTCTGCCTACTTGAGGGACTCCCCAAGAATGCAGGAAAAAGGGTGAATGTCCCATCAAGTTATCTCTAACGGAAGGCAACCATGTAAATCAGGCTTTCTCAACTAGGGTTTCATGAAACCCTGAAGAGTTTTTGTACAGTTTTTTGTACAATGGGCTTTTCTGTGTGTGTGTGTATTGCACATACACTCACAGAGCCAAAAACAACAATCCAAAATGAATTTCACAAGTCCACTAGGATCACAGCCAATGGCTGCAATTTTGATTTGGGTTCTCTGTGGAAACGGATTGATGTAGGATGTATGTCGTCTGCTACAGAACCATCAGCTCTCATGCTGAGCACCAAGCTGGGATCTGCAAGGACCTGGCACCTTCCATCTGTCTCGCAAACTCATTCATTTGTTTTACGTCAGCCCCTTTCTCAGCCCATCTGGAAAAGTCAAGAGAGACATCGGCAAGTCACGTAAAATTTAGAAAGGAGCGATTAATGAAACAATGCCATTCTAATACAGCCTATAAACAAATGCCAACATTAAAATTCCATTAGAAGGAAGCCTAGAAGGGCATATGGTCAACTAACATGAGCTACATAAAAGTTTTTTCTAAAATTAAATGCAATGTTAATGTGGCCCTTTCTGTCCACAGAGATTGGGTTACTGGTCTTATCTCTTTATTGTACCTACAGAAGATTGTATAAATCAATAGTTAAAAATATGGGAGGTGATCAGATGAGCTGCCAGCATTTTTCAAAAAACTCAGAATGTTGCCTTGATTTCCACCATTCTTATTTAGGAGCAGGGCTGATGTTCATAGCCACTGCTCACACTGACTTTCTGTCACCAGTGGCATATGCAAATAAAACTGCTGAGACCCAAGACTTGCACAGTTGAAGCTAGGATCTTTGAGAGATCATGGTGGTACAGAAGTGTCAGTGTATGACAATTTTTTTTCAGCTTGGTATATGGCATGACTACAAGGTAGCACAAATTGCTACAAGAACAGTACCAATCTTCCCCCCCCCCCGCCCTACTAAGTATAATGGTAACTATATAAGGGGAGGGGCTTCAGTGAGGTATAATGCAATAGAGCCTACCTTGTAAAGTGGCCACTTTCTCCAGGGGAACTAATCTCTGATGCTTAAAGATGTGGTAATCCCAGGACCTAGATGCTGACAACCCTAATTTGAACCCCAAAATCCCAGATCCTTGTTCACCCATCTAACTACTACACTACATGGGTTCTTAAATGTGACATGGTGCTATGGCACCTATATAGCTCCAAATGGACCTCGTTGTGATTTGCCCTTGAGTTTACTGAATTAGGAGAAGGCCACAGCACAATGTGGAAATAGCTAGTCAACTACATCCGGGTCTCACTACGGGAGTACGATATCTCCTGTGGCTACCATGATGCTTGCTCACTCTACAGTTTGATGATCTGTGATGGTTTATTACTGACAAAGGTATATCTGAGAGATTTGACTCACTACAATATTTATTATTTATTTATTTATTTATTTATTTATTTATTTATTTATTTATTTATTTATTTATTTATTTATATTTTTATACCGCCCTTTTCTACGGCTCTGGGCGGTTTACACAGAACATTTTTGAACATTCACATAGAACACTATCAAAATCAATATAACAGTATAACAATAACAACAACGTATCAACTGGAACAATTAGAATGGCACTTCAACAATAACTTAACAATCCCTCAGTAGGTTCGGTCCCTCAGTCTGGGGGGGCACCTGTAGATGTTATGGCTCAGTCGGCCCCACCAAATGCCTGGAGAAAGAGCTCCTTTTTGCAGGCCCTGCGGAATTGTGGAAGTTCCGGCAGGGCCCTGATCTCTTCGGGGAGCTCATTCCACCAGGTGGGGGCCAGGACTGAAAAGGCTCTGGCCCTTGTTGAGGCCAGACGTGCCTCTTTAGGGCCAGGGATCTGTAGCCAGTTGGAGGTGGCGGAGCGTAGAGCTCTTCTGGGGGTATAGGCAGGGAGGCGGTCTCTCAGATACACTGGGCTCTCAGATACACTCTCAGATACACTCTCAGATACCCAGATACATATGAGGAAAGGAACTGATCCCACAAATTTCTACTGAAGCCTTTCATTCACCCCTCCCTCCTGACCCCACAATCATCATGATATAATTGTATAAAATAGTTAATGAAAATAAAGAGTTTGTTTTTAAAAATCTGTCAAGTCAGCTGCCAGCACAAAAACCATCTTTCCAGTCTTGGACTGGAAACAAGATCTGGTTTTAAAAACAGCCACCGCAACAATAACTTGGGAAGACTGTTCCAACATCAATTGTCCTTTTGGATGGGAAAAATGTAATTTGGTTCCCAGCCAAGAGGATACAGTCTAAATTAAATTACTGTCATTAATGGAAAAAATGTATCTGTGCACAAGAGAAACAGAAAGAGAAAGAGAGAGAGGCTAGAAGAATGTGTTTAATGGGTCTTAAGAGACAAAATATTATAATTAGACAACATGAAACCAAATAATGTGCACTGATGCAGATAAAGACAATGAGCTAGTGAAAATTATTTCAAAATGTTATCTTAATAGAGCCTTTATTATAATTTGCATATGTATGTGCATTTTAAATATATATATATATACTTACGATGTAATCTAGCATAAAGTTAATACTGAGATTCTTTTAAAAAGTTACCATGGTGCAGTAGGAAATTAATTCAACTTGCCATTATAGTCATTTTATTATTCAGCTCTTCAGGATATTTCCTATAACCTCTCTAACTATCTTGTCTTGTAACCTGGGCTTTGAAAGGCAAAAACAAAGACATTCTAAAGTTTATTTTTGTGGAATGCAGGGCTTTTGATGGCAAGATTAAGACCTGTATTTTATGAATTATTTTAAAAATGCATTTGTCTCATTAATTACACTGTCAAATAAAACACACACACTCACTTGGTATGTATTGAACAGTGTTGATTGTTATTACATTATTTTGGAGAAAATGTCCACTTACAAGCATTAATATTCTACCAGGCCTATGTTTGAGGCCTACAAAGGTTGACTCAGCCTTCCATCCTTCCGAGGTTGGTAAAATGAGTACCCAGCTTGCTGGGGGGTAAACGGTAATGACTGGGGAAGGCACTGGCAAACCACCCCATGTTGAGTCTGCCCTGAAAACGCTGGAGGGTGTCACCACAAGGGTCAGACATGACTCAGTGCTTGCACAGGGGATACCTTTACCTTTAATGTAAAGCTGATTGTTTAAAATGCTCAATATGTTTTAATCATTGCTTTATCCCATGAAATATTGTGAGCCACCCTGAGACCCTCAGGGAAGGTCAGCCCATAAGGACAGACATGTAAATAAAGAAAAACAAACTTTGCTAACCAAAGGGGACCCAACATTATTGAGAAATCACAATATATATGAGTCCATGTGAGACTCAAGGAAATGAAATGGAAACCTCATGGCCTCAATTTGGGGTCTAGTGAGTGTGACAGTGTTGCTGGACTGTTAAATTAGGGCTGGAGAAATCTGGGCTCATTCAGATTTGAAGTTCACTTGAAAATCTCAGCTGAGCCACTCCCAAATTGGCCAACCTATCTCAGAGGTTCGGGACAAAATGGGGGGGGGACTTACTAGGAAGGGTGCCTGGCAGGCCCAGAGAGACGATGTCACTTCTGGACTGACCCAGAAGTAATGTCACGCCAGGGTGACTTTCTGTCATTTGCTTGAAATTCTACAGTTTAACACACACACACCATTCCACTCTCTGTTTTCCTTTAGTCATTAGCAGGCAGCAGTGGCAACCTTATTCACAGGGCTGGCATGCCACTGAAGTACAGGTAGGAACAGCCAGGTACGCCATCCCGAACTCCGTGGAGGAAGGACAAGAGCACGAATGTGACAGTCACCTGGAATTGTGTGGGTGCCATTTTCGACATTGAGGTAATCATCATAATTCTTGTTCTATGATAAAAATTCTAATTACCCTTGTAATTATGGATGACAAAAGGTGTCTTTTGTTTTCATTCCACTGCCTATACAGCTTCATAAAAGTGCATGTAGCATTTAGCACCATTTGTGACAACGAAAGGTCTGAAGCCACAAAGCCTTATTTGCATCAAAACAGCTTTACAACGGAGGATGAAGCCTGATGGACTTCCAGTTATTGACACAATTATGACAACATAAGGGAACAAAGAACAAACATTTCCTCTATTAACATGAATGAATGAATGAATGAATGAATGCCTATCTCACTTGCTCGCTCCTTTTTAAAAACCCAGTTTTCATCTGGGCAAAAGAATATTCCAGTAAAGCTAACAATGTCAAGAGAAAGACTGATGGAGTGAGCCCAACCGGGCCTACTTGCAAGTAAGTCTCATTTTATTCAATGACTTATTCCCATGGAAAGGTTTTTAGTACTGCAGACTCAGAAAGAAGGATGTTTTATACCCTGCTTTTCACTACCCAAAGGAGTCTTAAAGTAGCTTACAATTGCCTTCCCTTCCTCTCCCCACAACAAAAACCCTGTGAGGTAAGTGCAAAAAATAAGATATAATTCAGTTTAGATCTCCATAATCCAAGAGGCCCTGACTAGTGCATCCAAGCCAGTGATTCTCAACCTGGGGGTCAAATGACCCTTTCACAGGGGTCGCGGCAGGGTGAGCAGCTTGGCGGGGGGGGGGCACCACCATTGTTGCCGCTGCTCCTGAAGGCGCCCGCCAATTTATATACAGGATCAGCCCTTTAGGATGCTTAGGGCTGATCCTGCGTTGAGCAGGGGGTTGGACTAGATGGCCTTTATGGCCCCTTCCAACTCTATGATTCTATGAATCTATGATTCTACAATATAAAACCCATTTATATACAATCATGAACAACGGATCTTCACACCATTGGTCAGTTTTGGTTTAATGTCTGTGAAAGAACACTTGCATAATTTTATGGTTGGGCGTCACCACAACAGGAGGAACTGGATTCAAGGGTCATGGAATTAGGAAGGTTGAGAATCACTGATGTAAGCAAAAGTAAATTTCCAAAACAATTTTGTTTGAAAGTACAACTTAATCAGAGAACTTCTTAATTAGTAAGACTCCCCCTGCAAAACAAGCTAAAGACTCTGATCTACCTCACAGAGTCATTGTGAGGATTAAACAGAGAAAAAAATGACATTTTAAAATCCTTTGGGCCCCACTAGGAAGGAAAGTGGGGAAGACATATCTCCTTCAATAAATAAAGGGGCAAAAGAAGAATTTGTTTTATGCCCCACTTTTTGCTGCCCAAAGGAGTCTCAAAGCGTCTTACAATTGCCTTCCATTCCTCTTCCTGCAACAGATGCCCTGTGAGGTGGGTGGGGCTAAGAAAGCTCTGACAGAAGTGCTCTGTGAGAACACCTCTAACAGGACTGTGACTAGTCCAAGGTGACTCAGCTCGCAGAAAGTGGAAGAGTGGGAAATCAAACCAGGTGCTCCAGATTAGAAGCTGCTGCTTTTAACCACTGGAGGCACTTATAGAATTCTGTCTTTCATGGTGGTGAAAAACTACAATCCTAAAAAGTAACAGACCCTTCTGAGACTTCAGTGGATGCAGAAAGGTGTAACCCTGTTCAGATATGCTCTCCCTATCTTAATTCTATCAAACTTTATTGTAACCTAATCAGCAGCTACCAAATTAATTTGACATATGAATGCTGCATTAGAAGCACTCTCAGAAGAAGCCAGCGTATGTGATTGTCTGTTCGGTTATTACTATTCCTACTTCTCTGGGGGAGATCCACAAATATGCTGCAGCCGCTTGAGCCAGCCTCCTTCCTCAGTCTTTATTCTGCTGGCCTAAGCTCAAGAAACAGAAAATGCCGTCGGTGATTTGCATTCATCCAGCTTAAATGGTCCCCAGCGAGAAGAAGGAAATGAGAAAGGAACAATGGTCTTCCTTCCTTTAATCTCTGTGCTCCTTAAAGACCAATATTTTGCTGCCTCCACCTTTCAAATCAAGCCTGAAAGCAGCCGCTTTACTAAGGGAGTTATTCAGAATTTGATCAGGTTCTTTTTAATTTGGCCTCTCGGGGAAAGAGAAGGAGATGCATCTGAAAAGAAATCTGCATGAACTGTCATTGTAAGAAAGTCATGTCATGCCTGGGGATGCTAAAATAGTCTAGCAGCTAAGCCGCTAACATTTAACGCTTCTTTTAAAACACACAAAAATTCAATCAACTTTAGGTCAAATTAATTTGTGTTTACTTCCCCTGACATATTAATATTATGCATGGAATCTTTGTGGGATGCGTCCCTGAGAATTTTGGCAGAATGCACTCAAATATGTTTTGAGAGCTTTGGACGGGAGGGGGGTAAATCCTTCAGATTTTGGAGGCAGACAGGAAAGAACAGGCTGTATGGTTATGTAAGCTTTTGATTATGTTGCTAGGGGAATGGTCCCGGGACTCCCGGGTTCAATTCAAACATGATAAAGTAAAGGAGAAATACAAAGCTGGCAGCAGTCTGAATCCTGTTAACAAATGTCACCTGAAACCTACAGAACCTACAAAAGTTCATATGTTCACCTGTCTCTCCATAACTAGTAAGGTAAAGGTAAAGGTATCCCCTGTGCAAGCACCGAGTCATGTCTGACCCTTGGGGTGACGCCCTCTAGCATTTTCATGGCAGACTCAATATGGGGTGGTTTGCCAGTGCCTTCCCCAGTCATGACCGTTTACCCCCCAGGAAGCTGGGTACTCATTTTACCGACCTCAGAAGGATGGAAGGCTGAGTCAACCTTGAGCCGGCTGCTGGGATCGAACTCCCAGCCTCATGGGCAGAGCTTCAGATAGCATGTCGCTGCCTTACCACTCTGCGCCACAAGAGGCTCATAACTAGTACCCCACTAGATATTGTCAAGAGATCATGAGGACCTGTTTTCTGTGCATCTATTTTTTGAGGCCCAGGCAGAACAGATCCATGTTGGAAAATCTATTTCCAAACGCTGAGCACTCTTGCTGCCTCAGAGTGAAAGCCATTCAACAGCATCAAAAACCAAATAGATCTGCTTCAAAAAAAAAAGCACCCCATGTTTGCATTAATCATGCTTTTTCTGCAGGGACTCAATGCACTTTCATCCTTCAATAACAAGCTCATGAAAAGTCCCCTGATGGACTGCAGAAGGTATCGCCACTGCCTTGAAAAATTACATAAATCAAATACTGAACGACTGCCACTTTCCAGCTAAATGCTATTTTAAATAACTGTTTGTATGGTCTTATCGTTCCCCCACCCACCCTTGGCCTGTCAACCACTGATAAAGATTCACGCTGTAAATCACTGTAATTTCCTCTTAGCTGCCAGGAGAGAGATTTAATATGGTGATAAAGAAAACTGATGATAAAAGTATGTTTTGCTTTTTAAAAAAAAGACTTGTATAATTTTATGTACTTACTTTAGAGTAGCATTTCTTTACAAGTTTATGCTCGCACAATGCCATTAATTTGGTCAATCAGTTGACAGCCTTTTGTGACATTTTGACGAAAACTGTTCTTGAATCTAGACAGAAGAATTTACCACCGTACCAGAAAGCCCTAGCATGTTTTCTGACATCTGGAAATATAACTTGGCAATGTTGACCATTTTATTTCTAAACTAGTATTTCTAGCAAAAAAATAAGATAATAACAAGCATTCCTATTGCGTTAATACAGTCCTTGCAGCATACTGATTTATCTTCTACTCCAGAAGACAGAATTACAGAACAATTGTTCCGTTAAACAATTGAAGAGATCTAGGTTGTGCCGGGCAGGGTATCAGATGTGGAACACTTGGTGCTTCATTAACAGGCCTTATTTCTCTGTTATTCAGTGTGTAATATGCCTCACACCTCTTAGGGTAAAGCCACTATTTTGGTCAAACCCAAAGCCTGTTACATCACTGGGTTTTCTGGCAAGTGTATATCTTTGTATGGCTTATATCAGGGGTAGTCAACCTGTGGTCCTCCAGATGTCATGGACTACAATTCCCATGAGCCCCTGCCAGCAAACGCTGGCAGGGGCTCTTGGGAATTTTAGTCCAAGAACATCTGGAGGACCACAGGTTGACTAACCCTGGCCTATATCCTTCTTATGAATACATGTGATATCTACTCAATCTGTACAATTGGGAGTATGCCAATTATTATGAAGATGCTCTATTCCTTCCTTCCAAAATAACTAACAAGACTGCATTGAACATAATGCCATTGGATCCAGATTAGACATAAGGTAATATTTTTGCCAATGAAAGAGGTGTAATTTCTGCCCATTGTTCATTCCTGCTGCAGAGCCCCTAATTTGCCCTTTTTACTTTCCTGAGGATCTTCTGTCCCCAAAGAGCAGCATTTCAGGAAGATCAATGGGCTACGGTAGGAGACGGAAAGACTGCCTGTCTGTGTTCTGCTCATGGAAATGCCTTCCATTCGTGGATCCAAAATCTGACATAAACACGCAATTACTATGCTAAAACGGAATCATGATTCTTTATTATCCCTTCTTACAAATATCAAAAAATATAATGATCAAGCATATGTATTGGGTGGTTATGGAAACAAAAGTCTCTTATGCAAAATCTCAATGGATACGTCAAAACTCTCATGCAAAGAGGTATGCGTGCACCTTATTCCTGGATGGCCAGATCGACCAGTTATGCAATGGTGAAAGAAGAACGTCCAAAAAAGCAAACCATTTCAATGGTTGTCCATTAACTAGAAGAAGAAGAAGAAGAGTTGGTTCTTATATGCCGCTTTTCCCTACCTGAAGGAGGATCAAAGCGGCTTACAGTTGCCTTCCCATTCCTCAACTAATGGAATAACAACCACTCTGATAACAGCAGACAGATTACATGTATCTTAAATATTATTAAAAAGAACATATTGAATTGTATATGAGAAAAGCTCTTATTCAATATAGACAAAAGTTTATATATCTTATATCTTATAATTCTAATATTATACATTTAATGGAAGAATGAACTAGTCTGAGCTGTGAAGATCAATTTGAATAACTAAGAATTTAAGGTAAGACAATAGGAATCTGAAGACAAATTGACTTATGATGAGGCAGGCAATCAGCATTCAGTGAAGGTCACTGGGTTGGGGCAATGGCTAATGATTACAACTTTCTTTAGGAAAGCTGTTGATGTAATCAGAAGTACATTAGTGAGCGAAAATTAGAGTATGAAAATATGAGCAAAACAAGTATCCACTGGGGCCAGGTAATGTATTTCCTGGGCCATTTTTGTAATCTAATCTGGGGAGCAGGAGGGTTGTTTTTCAATACAGGATGTTGACAACCAAGGACACTGTGGATATACTACTTTTGTATCTAATTACCAGTCATTTATCACTGTCAGTTTTTAATATGAATGTAAGGAGGAACAGCAAAGTCCCTTTGAGTTTCAAAAAAATAAAAAGGCAAACAAAAGACAAATAAATCTAAATTTACTAACTTTTAAATGTTACGTAAATTTTATTTAGGTATCATTCCATTTCAAATACAAGAGGGAGTTACATGTCTTCTCCCCCAGATCTTATGTCCTAGCATGGGACATTACATTGGGAACCAAAAAAGATTTCCTAGGCATAAAGAATAGAAGAAGATAAAGATGACAAAGAAGGGGACAATAAACTCACTGAATTAGCGAAAATGGCAAAGCTAACTTCTGTAGTCAACAAAAGAATTCCAGGAGCAATGGAGTTTTTACTTGGACTATCTTGCCAAATGAAGCTTGGAACAAGAAAAGAAAAGGGACTACGGGAGGTTGAGGGATGGGGTTATACGGTCACCAAAATATATCTGGTATGGTGGGGACTTTAAGTTTGCATGGGAACCTCCCTTGAGGCCCTGCCAGAGTGGCAATCAGGTGACACTGTGGCACAATGGAGTAAATTTCCCTTTTTAAAGGCATAATTGGTGCCCCCCAAATAACGACAAAGTATCAGAGCACGTGCATGAATGGAAATGTCTTTAAAACAATTTTTTTAAAGGCCAAAATAAAAGGGTCAGCGAACTGATGGCAGAGAATACTGGTACATGCATAACAGCCCCTGGTTTCCTTCTTTGACAAAGTGACTGGTTTACTAGACCGTGGAAACTAGGAAGTGTGGAGGAAATTAGGAAGTGTAGAGAACACTCCAAGAGATAGAGATATTCAACAAGAGCTGAACATGTTGGAAAAGTGGGCAAATGAAAACCAAAAACAATTCAATAAGAAGTACAGAGTTCTACATCTAGGTCACAAACATGAGAAGCATGCATAGAAGAGGACAGGGAGAAGTTCTTGCAGTAGCACAGGATAGGACCCACAGTAATAGGTTTAAACTGTGTGTAGAATGGTATCAGCTTGATATCAGGAGAAAATTATTCACAGTTAGAGTAGTTCAGCAGTGAAATCGGCTGCCTTAGGAGGTAGTGAGCTCCCACTCACTGGCAGTCTTTAAGCAGCAGCTGGTCAGATACTTGTCATGGATGCGTTAGACTGATTCTGCACTGAGCAGGGAGTTGGACTAAATGGCTTTTAGGGCCCCTTCCAACAGCTTAGTATAGTGGTTAAGAGCGGTAGCATCTAATCTGGCCAGTTGGGTTTGATTCCTCGCTCCACCACATGCAGTAAGCTGGGTGACCTTTGGCTAGTCACAGTCCTGACTGTCCTGTTCTAACCAAGCTGTCCTGTTCTAACCAAGTCAGAACTCTCTCAGCCTCACCTAGCTCACGGAGTGTCTGCTGTGGGGAGAGGAAGGGAAGGAGATTGTAAGTCGCTGTGAGACTCCTTCTGGTAGTGAAAAGTAGGGTATAAAAACCAACTCTTCTTCTATGATTCAAAGAAGAATATAAGGAAGAAGAAGGTGACGATTGGTTTTTAGACCCCGCTTTTATCTACTTTAAGAAGTTTCAGAGCAGCTTACAATTGCATTTCCCTTCCTCTCCCCACAACAGGCACCTTGTGAGGTAGGTAGAGATGAGAGAGCTTTAAGAGAACTTGGATTAGTCCAAGGTCACCCAGCAGGCTGTGTGGAGGAGAAATGGGGAATCAAATCCTGTTCTCCAGATTAGAGGCCATCACTCTTAACCACTACACCTCACTGCCTCCCAGCTGGCCTCACTGGTTTCCAAACTAAGGTGTCATTTGAATGCACGCAGTGATGCTAAAAATTATTTTAAAAACAAAAAAACCAGCAGCTGTGAAAGCAAGAAACAATAGGTTGTATTTTTTTTTAATTTAAGCATTAAAAAATATCATACATTACATATTATATAGACTGTAGTTTTGAGCCATGATCATCTTCTTGGCAGTACAAAAATGGCACATGTAATTGCTAGAGTCAACAATTTTTCCCCCCTCCAAGAGCTTCGCTACTTCTGCTTTACGATCCAATTTTACAGAGATTAATTTCATAAGAACAGTGAGTTTTATATGAGCAAATACGCCCCAGGGGATACCGTGATGAGTTGTCATAATAATATTCTCAGCAACAGAAGGATCTCTATAGTTAGAGCCCAGCCAGAGAGGAGGGGAAAATAATCTGGAAAGGTAAAACAGTAAAAGAATAAGGTCTTGTCTGGCATGTTGTTATTCTGTTTTCTTGTGCATTAGGGAAATGACAAGACATTTTAGGCTGCTCACATTTTAGGCTGCTCACATTTTAGGCTGCTGGAAATTTCAGGGTATTCCTGCAAATTTCAGGGTATTCCTGCAACTTCAGGGTATTCCTGCAACTTTCATCATGAAAAAAGACTCTCCCACCACTCTTGTCGGCATAGATAAATTTCACTTTTCCTTCCCTCTTCCCCCAGTCTGAAACTAGTACTAGGGCACTTTCCCCCTTCATCCAAAAGCAAACAGAACTGTCCGTGGTGTATGATTTTAGTATGCTGTGATGATCTCATATGTGTGAAAGCAGTTTGTTGCATTGATGTGAGGTTTTGAGGGGGTGTTCCTGCTTGGTTTTTGTTTGTTTTGTGTGTGTGTCTCATAGGAGGTAGCAGGAGATGGTAGCCCATCATGGACACAGGGCTGCTTCCAGCTGTGGAAATGGCTAGCTTGGGTTGGTATGCCTCTGTTGTCCGGGTATCCCGGTCAGTACGTGAAGGCAACAGCAAGTAAAAGAGGATGTCCATTTATTTATTTAGATTTCTATACCGCCCATTTCTTTGCAGCTCTGGGCAGTTTACACTGAACAATATAAACTTACATGGAACATTATACAGACTATAACATCAAAACAACTTTCAATAAAACACCAAAAGATTACAAAACCACATTTATAATATAATAACAATTAACAGTAACTTTGGGAGAGTCCTGGGCAGGTGTCTGGGGGGAGCAGCATGTCTCCTGAGTCGGTCGGCCTCAAGCAAATGCCTGGTGGAAGAGCTGCCTCTTGCAGGCCCTGCAGACTTGTGGCCCTGCAGACTGCAGGCCCTGTGGAATTACAGCATCCTGCCACTCTCATGGGCTTCAGAGAGACTGGGATATTCTGCTCAATCTCCATCATCCGAGGAGGGGTTCTGGCTCAGTGGAGGAGTCTCTGCATTGCATGCAGTAGGTCCCGGGTTCAGTCCCTGGCATCTCCAGTTAAAGCATCTGGAAGCAAGTGATTTGAAAGACCTCTGTCTGAGACCCTGGAGAGTCATGGCCTCGACATTTGAGTAGACACTACTGAACTTGATGGACCAGTGGTCTGCTTCAGTACCAGGCAGCTTCATGTGTTCATTTGCAGCTAGCATTGTTATAGGGATGGGAATTTCTTTTTTCCAGAATCCCCTCATTCAGATATAGGTACTGGTTCTGTTTTTTATTTTTATTTTTTTGCCTCTCTTTTTCTATTTCCTCATTCTTCTCTTCTTCATTTCTCTATGATTTTACTTTGTAGAGAAACTTCAAGCCCTTGTAGTTGTTTTATGTCCCTCACTGCAAGATTGTGCTCTAAGAGGACAGAAACATTGGGGAATGCACTGCCTCCCCCTGAGCATGACATTTTGCAGCACCTCCCTTCCTAGGAACTCTGGTTCTACAACTGGTTTGACTCGGAAGTAGCAAATCCAGATTGAACACTCTAATCTTTTACTTGCTGGTGGCATAAGTTTCTAATTGCATCACCGAAGATTCAAATATGCTTACAACCCTACATGGAGTTTTTGAAAATTAAAAGAAAAACTTGGCTGGTTGGAAATATTAACATCTTTGCTTACAACAATCTCCCATCATTGATAACTTCCTGTTAAGGAGGTGGCCTCTTTGAAGGACATCCAACTTCTTCATTATTATATCATTTCTGATTTCAAGTGTTACCAGGACATGTTGCTTCTTAGCATACGCTTGGCTGTCCGTTAGCCAATTAAATAAAGGTATAAAATGGTTTCATGGCTAATTATTATACAAGGGCAAGACTCAGGAGAAGAGTTTGTAAATAGTAAATTAAAAAAAAAGACACCAACAACAGTAAGATGGCCATTATGTTCGCTTCCTCCATCTGTCATTGGTAAGGCATAGGTGCTTTGGGCTAATTAAATGTTAATGAAATCTAAATAATCTGCTGGTCCCGAAGCATTAGCCAAGCCATAGCAACTTGCAAACAGCTGCTGCTGCTTCCCAAAACCACTTCAGTCAGCACCTTCAGCGGAGGCTCAAGAATTTTTTTTGGCAAAGCATAAAAAGAAGTAATGGTATTTATGCATAACTGACTTTGAGAGGACCTGTAATTATTTTGCCTCAAGTCACAGGTTAAAGGTCAAAGTCACACTAGGGTGGGAAGAGGCTTTGGAAAATTAGATACTGAATGCGGGAGAGAATTTTTACACCTCTATTAGAAAAAAAGAAGACGGCAGATAATTTTAATTGTGTGTGTATATATGTATATATAATATAATGTATGCAAAAGGTGTGCATGTGTGTGCAATACAAATTGTGTGTTTGTAAACTTGAATACATTGGCTATGTTTTTAAAAGTGTGTGTGTGTATACACACACACACATATACACATACACACACATTTTTTCAACATAGCCAATGTATTACAGAACCCTTGTCCATCATCTTCGGGACCTCTTTAAGGACTGGAGATGTCCCGGAGGACTGGAAGAGAGCAAACGTTATTCCGATCTTCAAAAAAGGGTGGAAGGATGACCCGGGAAACTACAGACTGAGTCTGACCTCTGTTGTGGGGAAGATAATGAAGCAGATATTAAAGGGAGTGATCTGCAAACATCTGGAGGACAATTTGGTGATCCAGGGAAGTCAGCATGGATTTGTCTCCAATAGGTCCTGTCAGACCAACCTGGTTTCCTTCTTTGACCAAGTAACAGGTTTGCTGGATCGTGGAAATTTGGTTGATGTTGTTTACTTGGATTTTAGTAAAGCTTTTGATAAGGTTCCTCATGATCTGATGGATAAATTGAAGGACTGCAATCTGGATTTTCAGATAGTTAGGTGGGTAGGGAATTGGTTAGAGAACCGCACTCAAAGATTTGTTGTCAAAGGTGTTTCATCAGACTGGAGGGAGGTGAGTATTGGGGTACCTCAGGATTCAGTGCTCGGTCCGGTACTTTTTAACGTATTTATTAATGATCTAGATGAGGGGTGGAGGGACTGCTCATTTAGTTTGCTGATGACACCAAATTGGAAGGACTGGCAAATACTCCAGAAGATAGAGACAGAGTTCAACAGGATCTGAACACAATGGAAAAATGGGCAAATGAGAACAAGATGCAATTTAATAAAGATAAGTGTAAAGTTTGGCATCTGGGTCAGAAACATGAAAAACATGCCTACTGGATGGGGGATACGCTTCTAGGTAACACTGTGTGTGAATGAGACCTTGGGGTACTTGTGGATTGTAAGCTAAACATGAGCAGGCGGTGTGATGCAGCGGTAAAAAAAGGCAAATGCCATTTTGGGCTGTAT
The DNA here is from genome assembly GCF_049243985.1 of Paroedura picta. NCBI lineage: Eukaryota > Metazoa > Chordata > Lepidosauria > Squamata > Gekkonidae > Paroedura > Paroedura picta. The sequence goes on from NC_135378.1 coordinate 75,733,102, forward strand.
CATCAGGGGCATCACACCAAAATCACAAGAGGTCACAGTCCCATTGCATATGGCACTGGTCAGACCACACCTGGAGTACTGTGTGCAGTTCTGGAGGCCTCACTTCAAGAAGGACGTGGATAAATTGAAAGGGTACAGAGGAGAGCGACGAGGATGATCTGGGGCCAAGGGACCAAGCCCTATGAAGATAGGTTGAGGGACTTGGGAATGTTCAGCCTGGAGAAAAGGAGGTTGAGAGGGGACATGATAGCCGTCTTTAAGTATTTGAAAGGTTGTCACTTGGAGGAGGGCAGGAAGCTGTTTCTGTTGGCTGCAGAGGAGAGGACACGCAGTAATGGGTTTAAACTACAAGTACAACGATATAGGCTAGATATCAGGAAAAAAAATTTCACAGTCAGAGTAGTTCAGCAGTGGAATAGGCTGCCTAAGGAGGTGGTGAGCTCCCCCTCACTGGCAGTCTTCAAGCAAAGGTTGGATGCACACTTTTCTTGGATGCTTTAGGATGCTTAGGGCTGATCCTGCGTTGAGCAGGGGGTTGGACTAGATGGCCTGTGTGACCCCTTCCAACTCTATGATTGTGTGATTCTGTGATTCTATGATACAACCGTCGCACCCACTCCCCCTCCCTTTTTTCTAGAGGCCATTGTATTTTCCCCCACAATGAGTTTTATTAATAGTCTATCCATAAAATCCGTTTGGGATGTCCACTCATAGTTCTCCCACATCTGGTATGTTTTGATCAAGAAGGTTTACTGGTAACACCACTCCTTGCAACTATTCTATAATACTTAAATTTGAAAGAGCGCCCAAGACATTCTTTGCAGGCAGGCTACAATCTCTGCTATGTAAAGATTATTTGAATCTAGCAGTGCTGTTATCTTAGAAACACAATAGAGCAATTTATTATCCTGCCATCTAACTTTCAATCTGTACTGGGAGGGGGCTCTTGTGAAGACACTGAAGAATTTAATAATCAATAATGCCAGCCACATTCATGCATTTCCAATTTAGACAGGCAAAAATTAAAACAAAATATTACAACATTACAAAAGAGAGAGTGTCAAAAAAAAAACAATTATAAACTCGAGTTTCTTTGGTGTTTTGCTATCATGGGATTTGTCGCTTCCAAAGGAAATAATGGCAAATGGAAGCAATAGCTTTCATTTATCGCAGATGAATAAAAATACAATAAATTCAGCAGTTCATTATGTGTAAAATCGCATTTTGCCAAGTGGGAATTTTACAGGCGCCTGGTTTCTGCACATTTGATAAATCTACTCTTACACTTTCAGAATCATTTAAGACCCCTGGTATTTTTTAAAAACATTTAATTAATTACTTTCTGAAAGCATTTTAAACATAGGGTATTTTTTAAGGGACTGTATTAATACTCAGTATGTTGCAACAAAAGTTTCTATGGCACCTTAATAGCCTGCCCAACTTATGATCTAACTAACCAAACACAACTTTATAGCCATGTATCGCCACTTGTCAGCAAGTTTGATTCTCCTGCTTCCTGGAACTGAGACTGGAGTTCAACCCTAGAATAAGGTGACCAGATTTTAACATTGGTAAAGCGAGTCACCATTGACCAGGGGGGTTCTTGATTAAAAATTTGGTCTATATGGAGCAACAAAAATTTTCATAGAACGCACAGAACGCAAAAATAGTATTGTAATATATATATTTTAATTTCAACCTAAGTACAATTTGCCAGGTGCCCCCAGATATGCCTCCAAAAGTGGGACAATCTGGTCACCTTAGCCTAGAAGCTGAGAAAGAGAAGATGGGTCCCCTTGGACTACTGAAATTGCTAAGTGTGTATTATGGGAAGTTCATATGCAAAGCATTGTGACAGGGGCTGTAGTAAAGGAAACTGAGTAAGACTGAATGAAAAAAAAAACTGCCTGGATCCAATGCTTGGTTCAGAGGACCATAAGTCCCCTGGCTCGATTGAGGATGTGGCATGCAGAAAATCCCAGGTTCAATCCCTGGCAACTCAAATTAAAATGGATTAGGTAGAAGGTGATGTAGAGACCCTGATTCCAGTCTGAGTAGACAGTACTGACTTTGAGGAACCAATGAACAGCTTCATGTGTTTGTTTGCACACCAGTATAGCTAGAATAAGTTATGCTGAAGTAGTCGTCTTTCTCCCCCTTTAATTAGTTGTTCTATACTATTTCTCATGACAAAAGCAGTGAGAAATATGCAGTTCTGTTCTATATTTCTGCTCAGCGATGACTAATAGATTGCTTTAATTACTGGGATAATTGTAACAAATTTGTTAGGGAATTGCAAAGTCTTACTGAAGTTGTAGAAGTTACAGTAAGGCCTGAAATCCCTTGTTTGCCATAAAATAGCCTGTGGTGGAATAATAAAGCACCCATAAGTTCAGTTTTGTGCAATATATCATAGAATCATAGAATCATAGAGTTGGAAGGGGCCAGACAGGCCATCTAGTCCAACTCCCTGCTCAACGCAGGATCAACCCTAAGCATCCTAAAGCAAGTACCCAAGTATCCACGTATCACGTATTGGGAAGGCATCCACATCCAAGCCAATAGTCTCTGGACCTCATAATCTGCGGACCTGCTAATGTGCACCTAAAAACAGAGATGATGAGTTTACTCACTCACCTTCAAGCAACTGGTTAAGAAGAATATTGACTGTGGGTCAGTAGGTTAGTTCTGTCAGTAGGTTAGTTCTGTGACCTGATTTGCATATTTCTTCCAAATTAAACAGAGGGGAACAAATTGAACAAGCTCATGCATTAGGGGAGTAATCAATAGCAAGTCTACTCATAAAAAGTCATATTTGACTCAATGGGGCTTATTCCCGGGAAAGTGTTCTTTGGATTGCAGTTCAGTACTTGCCTTTTCCATCACCATATAGCTGGAGAAGTATATCTTCAATCACACTGAATTGAAGTATCTTCCCAGTTCTCCAGAACTCCCAGTTTCCATCTGTTCCACCTGTCCAATCCCCTTCTGCTGGACCAATGAAGAATAAGCCAACAATGGCATGAAGAGCTTCACTTTATTAAAAGTTCACAAGTAACAGCAGAAATCCGAGTCAAAATGAGCTTTGGTATAACACACGTTTTCGTGAATTCCTTCCTCAGTGATTCGTAATTATTTAAATCCTATATTGTTTCAACATGCCTCAAAAGTTTTCCTTATCTGTCTCTAAAGCATATCAATTTGATTAAAAGAGTCATACATTTCCCAAAGTCTCTGGGGATCCAGTGGTCTGCAGCCTACAGAGCTGGTCAACAATATAGGATTTGAATAATTAAGAGTCACTGAAGAAGGAATTCCCGAAAACGGGAGTTGTACCGTAGCTTGTTTTGACTTGCATTTCTACTGTTACTTGTGAACCATTAATTAAGTGAAGCTCTTCACGCCATTGTCAACTTGTTCTTTGTTATTCCTGCTCTTTCAGTTGATCGGTTGTCGTTTTGTGTCCCCTTTTGCTGCCCAAGGTACTGATCCTTTCTTACTTTCTTGTTCTCCTGCACTCCTTATGGAGGCTCATCTCACACAGTAAGAATTGCAGCTCCGGTGCAGAAAGCTAACATATTTTGTGCCTAAATGTCCTCTACAATTACAGCTGGGAAACGTTCATATCTTCCAAGTAATCCTTTTACAGACATCGCAGGACTGAAGGGATGGCAACGTCTTGCTTTTATGCCACTGCTGCTGCATCTGACATCCGGCCGCTAAATTTCCCAGCGCACACAAACAGCAGCTACGGATTTTCGCAGCTTAAAAAGAGAACAGTTTCTGCACAGCATTTTTCATCTACGGGGACGTAATAAAGAAGCAGAGAAATTTTACACGGGCATTCCTGTTCTTGACATTGCTCAGTTCATCAAAAGGCAGTTTCCAAGGACAGCCTTTGCTGAAGGCGCCAGCGTGAGCCTTCCGATATCGCCAAGACAATGCCCAGCTGCAAGCGGAGGTAATGGACATGAAGGTAACAAACAAACAAACAAAAATCCCAATTCCTTCATTTTCTCTGAAGCCTTCAAACAATGATCCTGCATTTGTAATGATGATATGAGAGAGATTCTGAGAAGTGAATCGCTGTACAAAATAAGCTAAGCAAAAGCTAATTTTACAAGCCCCTTTACTGGCATACAGGTAAGCACTCACTTCCCTTACTCATAGTTTATCACTGTTGCTAGTATTCTAGCAGCAACTGCCAAGAGACAGATTCAAAGGGCAGCGAGTGGTCCTCTAAAACAGCGGTCCGCAAGCTTTCTCCCGCTGCGGACCACTGTGGCGTAGTTGGGGGGAGAGGGCGGCCCGGGGGCCCGCGCACGTGCGGCAGCCCCAGCGCAAATGCGCATGCGCGGACTGCTACTTTACTTTATCAATAAACCACTTTTGCTGCTATGCCAAGCCTGGTTCGGCCTGATTGAGGAGTCATTGGGGACATGACACCACATAGGGTCAACCCTGGTTAGTACCTGAATGGAAGACTACGAAGGAAGTCCAGGGTTGAAACGCAGAGTCAGGCAATGGAAAACCATCTCTGTTCGCTGGAAGTCGGCTGTGACTTGACAGCACTTCCCACCCCTAACAACATGTACCAGGAGTGGCTGACATTGTATCTGAACAGGGAGAAGAATTTGTTTTTCATCTTCTGCACACACAAATCTGTACCCTGCAAAATGTAGTATTCCATTCATAGATAACAACTTCAACCTTGGGTACCGGAAGCATCACAGGTAACGCATGCTCCTGGTGAGCCTGATCAGCTCTGTACTACCACCACTCAAACATCTGAACAGGTCCCATGTTCCTATGAATAACATATGCTGTGCCACATCAGATGCCATGGGCTCTGATGCATGAAAGGTTCTGCCACAACCAATCTATACGCCTTTATGATATTACGGAACTCCTTGTTGTTTCATTAGTGAGGGGACCCAGTGAGACTGCAGCTATCATGGGAGGATGGACCTGTCCCATTTGCTTTTATCTGAGATTTTCCTGTAGCAACTGCACCATTGCCTGCTCAGCAAGCTATCACTACTATCTATGGAAATTAGGGACCAGGTAATTTGATTTTATCATCCTGCCTGTTACAGATCACGTTTCACTTCTTTAACTGGAATTCTACATTTGCGTTCTTTTAAAGTGACATTTTAAGGGGTTTCTATTGTGCAAATCATCCCTTAAACACATAAGATGCCAAATGGGGGCTGTTGATTGTTTGTCATAACGAAACCACACAAAGAGGAAATGAGGGTATAATGATAGGCCTGCTATCCACAAAACACGTCAAGGAATTTTCCCCTCTTTTCAAAAAACGCTGTTCTGCCACTTCTTTTTTTTCTGCTTTACAAAGTAAAATGCAGACAAAAAAAAATAAAATAAAATTGAGGCATGCATTCGCTGACTGGATCGCAAGAGGGGGAAAAATGTACAAAATAATTGTTATTCTCATTCTTTCCTTACCATCATGGGCACAGGGTATTTTATAAATTTAATTACAGAGTCCTGTTATCATAACAATGGCAGATACATTGTTAATCAGGGATATTTTTTTTAATGCAGCCCAGAAGACAAAAAGTTATTCAGTCTATCAAGCCAAATTCCGCAGGCTCGCTATAATAAGCATAGAAATGGAACAATTTACAAGAATTATGAGCATGCTGTTTGGTTACTTGACCTACTTTTCCAGCTGAGGAATTGTGGCTCAATGATAAGTTGTCTGTTTTCTATGCCAAAGGCCCCGGTTTTGATCCCCACCATCTCATTTAGCAAGGTTCAGTTAATAGGCAATGTACAGGAGACCCTGGATAGCTGCTGCCAGTCAGCATAGACCAGGGGTAGTCAAACTGTGGCCCTCTAGATAGCTGCTGGATAGCTGCTGCCTGGATAGCTGCTGCCAGTCAGCATAGACCAGGGGTAGTCAAACTGTGGCCCTCTAGATGTCCATGGACTACAATTCCCAGGAGCCCCTGCCAGCATTCGCTGACAGGGGCTCCTGGTAACTGTAGTCCATGGACATCTGGAGGGCCACAGTTTGACTACCCCTGGCGTAGACAATGCTCCAACTTGATAGACCAGAGAGAGAGAGAGAGAGAGAGAGAGAGAGAGAGAGAGAGAGAGAGAGAGAAAGAGAGTGAAGAATTGGATCTTATACCTCACTTTCTTCAACCCTGAGAAGTCTTAGAGCAGCTTACAATTGCCTTTCCTTCCTCTCCCCACAACAGGAGCCTTGTGAGGTAGCTGGGGCTGAGAGAGTTCTGAGAGAACTGTGACTGGCCCAAGGTCATCCAGCAGGCTGTGTAGAGGAGGAGTGGGGAATCAATCCGAGCTCTCCAGATTAGAGTCCAGCACTCTTTAACCACCACCACACCATGCTGGATATAGATAGACCTGGCTATAGTAAAAAGTAATAAATTCTAGATACAGCCACATTCAACATCACCCTAAATGTTAGTTGAACATTGAAATATTAAGTGGGCACAGAACCAATACACCCAGGTTAGTATTCAAACATTTTATGCGGGAGGAAATAATAAAGTGAGAAGAAATGACACCTAATTCCTACCGACCTTATCCCAAGAGGAAAATACAGCCATTTCAAGAGAGACAAGCCACAGTGCTGAATGGGACACACAATAGTGTCTCTCCGCTGCCTTTTGTTGCTCTGTCCTTTCACAACTGTCAAAACTAGAGTTACCAGCCTGGTTCGGCATGGCAGACAACTGGCGGGAGGGAGGGATTTACTTTATCACAGCATGGCTTCTTTCCTTTTGGAAACTAGAGCAACACTGGTAGAAGCCATACAGAAGTAACTTTTGCGCTCCAGGGTAGTGGTCCCCAATTTTTTTCAGGCTGGGGACCGGCGGCAGCAGGGAGGGCGATTGCCCGGCCGCGCATGCTGCACACACGCGGCCCTGCTCCCCCCCCCCCCAGTAAGAAGCTTGCGGCCTGGGAAGTTTCTTGCTGCGGGGGGGGGGGGGGAGCCGCGACCCAGTGCCAGGGCCTTCGCGGCCCGGCACCGGGCCACAGCCCGGTGGTTGGGGACCACCACTCCAGGGCATAGAAAAAACCCAAATGACCACCTCTGCAAGCTCTGCTCTTCAAGTGACATCTTGTTACGTTTCTCCTTCTTACCAAAATAAACTTGGAGGCAGATTTCAGAATACCCATTCGGAAAACCTAAGTTCACTCTCAGATCTCTTCTTTTTCTCAAAATGATATTAATTTTAGTACTACTTTTTTAAAAGTCAGCATCAAACATTTAATGGAGAAAAATGCAAATGAACTCCCCATAAAATGTAAATCAGCTTCCCTCTCATTATCAAGCAGAAGATAATTGATATTGAAACATGATGAAATTTTAATCAAAAAGGTACATTTGCCATTGAAAAGCAGATGGAAATCTTTGTTTTAAAGGGAACTTGCTTTTCCAGGATTCTTTTTTGCCCAGTTTTTGCTCGTGCTTCACTGGAATTGAAGTCCATGGGCTTTGTCTTAATTCAAAATGCTCACAAAGCAGGCTTTCAGTTTGGACTTCATTCAATGGGAAATCTAAATCTAAAATCTCAATAACCCTTGTTCTCCCAGAGTGCCACAACCCATAAAGTGGCCCAGCTTTTGTCCACATGGCTGAAGTGACGGTTCATATCTGTTTGACTTTCAAAACATTTTAATTCGTTAAATATAAATGGATAATAGTCTGACTTCAGACATGCCTGAGCAACCTCACTGATTCCAAGGATTAGGTCTTTTATTTAACAGCTGGTTTTAGGTGAATGGCATTTTTAATCGGTTATATGGGAGCACTTGGACCATATGTATTTTCTCCCTTCTTTAAATGAAAAATAAGGTGGAGGGAACAACATGTAGTTCTTAGGCTAGGAACTTTATGACAGTTCATGTTAGTTGCACATGAAATGTTCAGGGAAAGTGCTTCACCTGCTTCTTCAAAGACTTGGGTGTGAATTGATCCAGGTAATCCGAAAAGTTTTCCTTTAAAGCTTGTAAGAAACCATGTACCGTTAGCAACAGACTTAAGATGATCCCATAGGGTTTTCAGGGGAAGAGATGAGCAGAGGACTTCTGCCATTACCAGCCTCTGTGTATCAACCACAGACTTCCATGGTGTTCTCCCTTACAAGTAGTAACCAAGGTTGACCTTGATATATAATACAAAGCCACAAATTCATGTTTGTGGCTGGGTACAAGCTCAACAGGATGTCTCAGCCAATACAACATCTTTTATATAAATACCTGTACAGTCCATTTTTGAACATCTGTTCATCATATTCACATTTATATTTTGGGGTGTACTCTTAAAATTAATATCATATGAAGAATTTCTAAGGAAGAAATGCTAAATTCAGTAATAAGATATAACAAAATTACACTTCTGCCAGTTGAATAAATGATTTTTTTTGTGCTTAGGTAGATACTATTGACTGCTTTTCTTGTCCATGTCTGATTCTCCCACCTTTCTTGTTCAGCAGCTTTATGCTTGTGGGAGAAAAGGATAATCTGTTTTCCAAGAGTAGATGCCATAGTTTGAGATCTGGCAACCAGAGGAAAAAAACTCCTCAGTTATGCCTGGATCTAACTCAGCTAAGAATTTCTTCCGCTATTGAATTTCCAAGTTTCTATATTGGTCTTTTATTCATGGCAGCAAGAGTCAGGTAAAACTATTCCACCATCCACAGGTTCTGCAGACTTTTCTGCTTCCCTCTCCTGTTGAAGCTGACTGTGTCCCATGAAAATTTGTTCCTAAGTATCAACGGATCCTTAAGAATGGTGGTCCCCAACCACCGGGCCCTGGCACTGGGCCGCGGCTCCCTCTCTCCGCCCCACCGCAGTAAGAAACTTACCAGGCCGCAAGCTTGGGGCCCGGCAACCTTCTTACTGTGAGGGGGGAGAGAGAAGCAGGGCCGTGCACGCGCATTGCGCATGCACGGACGAAAACGCGCATGCGCAAAAGTGCTGTGTATGCACGCATGCACAAAAGTGCCGCGCATGTGTGTTTTTGGCCACGCATGGCACATGCGCATCCCAGTCGCGCATGCACAACACGTGTTTTCGGCCACACATGGTGCATGTGCAGCTTGCACGGTCGGGCAATCACTCTCCTTGCTGCTGCCGGTCCCCAGCCTCAAAAAGGTTGGGGACCACTGCTTAAGAACACCCAAGAAGGCAACTGAAGATCTGGAGGCTGAGGGGGGGGATTGGTTGGAATCAATTTGCTTTGTGCCTGGAACACCTATAGAAGTATCCATAATTACCAACTCAGGTAACCCAATTACTTTGACCATGAAGACAGATTCAAATGAGTAGCCATGTTGGTCTGAAGTAGCACAATAAAATCACCAGTAGCACCTTTAAGACCAACAAAAATGAAGCCAGTCATGACAGGAAAAAAATATTCAGCCATGAGAAGGTTGCATCCTTAGCACCCATAACATTATTTCATTAGTTCCAGTGAACTGGTATAATCTTGCCAGTGTGCTGGGATTAGCACCTTCTCTGTGCCATGTCATCATTTTGAGATAATATATTGAAAATTTATCACAGCTGGTTGGGTTTCAGATTTTACATCCCATTCATGAGTTTCAGAGTTTTATGTACGCAATAATTAATACTTTGCTAATGTTCCATGACATGTTTCCACATTTTCAAGTGAAATGACCATTCATACAAAATGAATTCGTTATTTCCATCTGCATTATAAGAATTTCCATTTTTAAGCATACTTCACATAATTGGGACAATAAAAATGTCCGATAAAGATTTTCTTAAATTGGCCTGTTAGCTGAATATGGAAAGATTTTTTTAAACAAAAATTCCAACCCCTTCTTAATAACGTTGCGGTTTGGTTATGGAATAACGGGTATGACGGGGTTCAAAAACACTTTCTATGTAATATCACAATGGTTTTGGGTAATGTAAGAATGTGCATAACTACATTCAAAAATAATTTCTATGTAATTAATTGTGAAACATGAAAAAAGCACTCTAAATTCCTGGAATTACTTGGCGTTCTACTTGAAATGAATGAGTTTAGAATGCAGTATTTCAGGTTAGGATTTCACGGTCAAAAAAACAGACTTAGGATATAATATACCCAAGGAATCCAGTTCGCTGTGATTTTTAAAATATACGAAAACCTTGAACACGCTGAGAAGAGCCGCACTGTGGCTTCCAGTCCCATCTCAAGACAACTTCTCAGAGTTATTCTTCACACTTCTGTGAGTGCTGCAAAAGCAGAGCTCTCCTGATTGTGCAGACACCATTCCCTTTTAGTTTTTTCTAGCTTTTGCAAAAGCCATCCTCCAGTTTAGCCCCTGCTTCCTTTGCCACCAGCACCTTTGTGTGTGCCACACAAATGTTATTTTTTTCTGGAAGCCCTTACACATACAGAAGGGTTTGTATGATGGCCCCTGTCCCCTTCCCTCCCTCAGATGAAAGATTCCCCCTCCCCCATTTTTCTTTCCCTTCTCTAACTGAGCCCCTCTAAATGTCTGTTTTCTCCTTTCCTGAAGAACTCTGGCTGTTACCGTATGATATTTTGGCTGTTTGCTCAGCCTAGGAACCAGAGAGAAGGTATAGGAACCCCCTTTAAACCCCTGCAAATGTCACTTGAACAGTTTTTATATTACAAATCAACAAAATATTTTATTCAACACAGAGGAGGAAAGATCAGGTGAAATCAGGGGTAACATTTCTGAAGTAAATCAATATACATAACCTTGAGGTAAAACTGGTATATGCAAAGGCTTCAGTTCATATGATTTTCAGGCAAATGAAAGTTTCATAAGTTTTTCAAAGTGACACTAATCTTTATGTTGAGAGTGGTAGCTCAGTATTGAATATGAAGAGGTTCAGGGATATAGACAGCAATCTCAAATCATGGCCATAAGGGACCCAGTGATGTTCAATACTTATGTTACCCCAGAGATCAGCAGAGAAACATTCGAGGGATTTTCACTGGTTCATGCTTTGTGAAGTGCAGTTTTTGGCAGGACAACCAGCACAAACTTTCCAGAAACTTTTTAAGCAGTTCATGGAAGTTCATTGAGGTTTGTGAATAGATTCAGACAAACATATTTCAGCTCCATCTAAATGTTTACCAAACTTCAAAGCAAACCTTCTTTGGGGGGGCTATAACTCAGACCTTATAAATCTAATCCTCGTGAAACGTGAAGGGCAGATAGAAGGCCCATTATGCACGGCCGCCGAAACGGCGATTTCGGGTCACATGAAAGGGGGAAGATGCAATGCACACCGGTTATGCACGGGGTGGGGCGCGACGGCGGCAAAACCCAGAGTAACCGATTATGCACGCGGCAATCCCGGCGCCACTTCTGGTTGCGCCCCGGTCACCCGGAAGCTGCAATTTCTTCCGCGTTTCACTAACGCGGCTTTTTCGGCGGCATGCACCGAAGCTGCGGCCGGTTGCAGCCGGCACCGTGCGTTATCGGTAATTTTAGTCGCCGCCATTCCACCCCGAATGTGCGTTATTCCCCCCGTGCATAATGGGTCAAAGAGAGACAGCTGGAGAATCATGGCATGTTTGGTATCACTAGAATGCTATGGGGCCGCTTTAACACGTCACAGATCTCACAAACAGAACTGGTTTGTTTGGCCCCTAAAAGTTCATGATGGTTCATGGTTCAAGAACTGAGCACATCATGAACCAAACATGCCAATTCCTAGTGAACCGAGTCTTAGAAACCCCTGCACGGAACCAAGACAATGGAGATAAGGAAACATGTCCTGTCAAGCTGCCAGTGTATTGCTCTGAATATATACTCGGCCCGCTGCTGCAGTTCACTGGTTGCCAAGTTGCTCTACTGAATCTGAGAGGCATTCATCTCAGCGGGACTATAAGACTGTGATGACTGGGTCACATTAGCTTTAATCAAGTTTGTTCCCATTGTACAAGGCCATTGAGCTTCAAGCGTGAATTCAAAGAGCTTAGCTCACTAGGGTAGAATTGCTCATGTACTTCAGCGCTCTGTCGAATTGGGGAAATTGGGAAAAACACTCATTGATGTAAATTGTGCTCAATGATCTATTAGAAACTTGATTACACATTGTCACTTTGTATGTTCTATTTTTATCTTTGGAAAATCTCTCTGGTTATTACATTAAATTTCTCCACAGTACCCCATTATCATACATCCATTTTCAAATGAAGGTTAGAACTACCAGGCTATTTCAGACATTTGTACAAGTCAGGCCACATTTGCAAGAGTTGACTGGCAAAAACAAGTCTAGCCTCCCACAAATTTTATTTACCCATTAAAAAAAAGATTACAGATGATAAGCAAATCAAGGTTTATGTCGGTTCCTACAAACTATCCCTTCTCTTTAGAAAATACAGGCCGCACTGTCCCATTTCACAGAAAGCTGCAATGATGTAGAAACTATTTTTCTTCTGAAAAGATCCCATGTAGTCGCTGTATGGCTGAATACTGGAACTCAGCGTCCTCATGTTTTTTTAGATCTCAGCCATCATCCAGCTGGATCACTTTCTGTTGTGAAAGGCCTTTGTGATTGCTCCTACAGTCGGAGTAGTCCAGCAGTGGAATAGGCTGCCTAAGGAGGTGGTGAGCTCCCCCTCACAGGCAGTCTTCAAGCAAAGGTTGGATACACACTTTTCTTGGATGCTTTAGGATGCTTAGGGCTGATTCTGCGTTGAGCAGGGGGTTGGACTAGATGGCCTGTATGGCCCCTTCCAACTCTATGATTCTATGATTCTACGCACAGGGTTCTGATGTCCACTCATGCTGCTCCCATACACATAGCTACATTGGAAGAAAACCTTTTTCATAACAGCTCAGGACACAAAGATTCAGTTCTAAATCCCTATATGCAGAAGCCAACTTCACCACAGTAGATTAGCTTAACCATCAATGGAAAAAATCTACTTCTGGAAACCTAGCTGTCGCATAGGATTGCCAGACTAGACCTGGAAAAGTAGTGGGAAACTGGGGAGGGGGATTTTTAGAGTTCTCTCTAGCAATCTCCAAAAACTCTATAGTTGCAGGAATGAGACATCACTTCTGAGTCTCCTCGAGAAGCTACATCATCTCGTTGGCCTGACAACCATGTTTGTTTTCCCTACCACTCCCAATATGAGCAGCAAAATGAAAGAGACATTAGGGGCAGAGGTTTCCTCATCTCTACTAGGATTCTGGCAACCCTACTCCAGTAGTATATATTTACCACCAAAGGGAGGCTCAACATTATCTACATTAACACCAAGACAACTCTGGCCTCCCTCCTCAAAAAATTCCCACCCAAAACCAACAATGCACCATCCAAAAAAATCAACTGCCCAGCAGAAATTAAGTTCCTTCCTTTACAAGAGGTGGTCTAACGTTAATAATATAATTCAATTTGAAAAGTTTAACTGTTATCATTATCAATGTAACTTTAGTGCATGTAAATGCCTATTGTTGTTATTATTTAACATTATTATTATTTCTCTGCAATTGCTACTTGACTTTTAGACCAGGTATATAAAGATAGTGGTGGTCATGAAGCAGAGGGTCATAGAATTAGATGTCAAATGTCTTTGAAGCCAAATCACAGAATCACAGAATCATAGAGTTGGAAGGGGCCAGACAGGCCATCTAGTCCAACCCCCTGCTCAACGCAGGATCAGCCCAAAGCATCCTAAAGCAACCACTTCACTGTGTACCCTTCTGCTATACTCAGGAGAACAAGGGCAAAATGCATGGATGTGTACTTATTTTATATCTGAGCTAATAAATACTGGACATTTGTTTGGCAGGTTGAGACAAAGAACATAAGACGCCGAACTGAACTGATTCAGCTGCTACAACATCCACTTTCACTGTCTGAGAAGAAGTGATACTTACCCTGGACAAGTGGATGACTGCAGCAAAAGTGGAGAGAAATACAGATATGAAAATGACTGGCCCAAGGCTGTAGGGATTTATGTATCCCTTCACACCAGGGGTAGTCAAACTGCGGCCCTCACACCTTTAAAGAGCAACATCCGGTTTTCATGCGTCTGCCATAATCTCGCCCAGTCCCTTTTGTCCTGCACCTCTACCATCACGGTGAACCGCCCTACCTCTCCCCTGCCCTCACACCCGCTGCTGCCTTTCTGGTATCAGAACCAGTCTTAGGACTCCTGTCAGAACTGCCAAACAGCGGAGAAACACTAGAATGTCTCAGTCCTATAAGTGAATTTGAGAAAGCATCTCCCTCTGACAAGCCAGCAAGCATGCCCCTATCCCTAAATTAAACTGGAGGCCAGGGGAACATCTAAACCCGACAGGAGTAGCAGACCCCAGACAATAACTCCCACACAGAAGTGCGAAGGACTGCCGCTTTAGTGGCTTGACATTGTTACAGGCTAGTTTTAAGAGAGCAAAGCATTTTATCACAGCCATGTCAAGTAGACTGTTGCCCTCATCCTTGTATCGCAGTTGGAAGCCCTGAGGCTGAGAAAAGGTGGCTTACCTAAAACTACTCAGTGAATTCACTGCTGAAGGAGGATTTGGACTTCCCAGTTCATACTTTTGGCCATTTCAACTGCATCAGCTTTACACTGGACGAAACACAGTGTGTTTTTAATAGACTCTGGTGTTTGCAGTTTATTATTGCTATATTTGGGGCTTCAAAGGCTTTTCATTTCAGAACAATTGGAAATAACTGCTTACAGCAGAGCAATTCCGCAATGTATATTAACTGATGCAGCACTGCATCCGTTCCCAGCAAAATAATTTGTCGTGCATGCTATTTGCATATTCATTTGGATAGTCAATAAGCATAATTTGTTTATAAGTATAAACATTTGGCTGTTTTCGTTTTAACTGGATACTTTGGTTCCATTTACTTCCATAGCTAGGATTCCCTACTTTCTTCCATGAAAGAAAAAAAAGTCTCTACGGCTTAGACAAAAAAGATGATTTAAACAAACAAGCAAACAAAAAAAAACCCTAACAACCCTATTTCACATATTGAGATTTAGATGCTGATGTGGCATTTTCATTGTTAGCCCAAACAATGTTGTAAGTCAGCAAAACATTACACGTTCCTTCTAGAAATCAATTAACCCATAGCAATGAGATCAGAGAAGTTTTGTTTGACGGTGGTTTATGAAACGCTACTAAATATAAAAGCTAGTGCAGAGTCAACATGGGATACCCACCAGAACATTGGTCTGCCATGTAATGGTCCCTTCTTTTTGCAAATTTTTAAAATGTTTTAATAAACGATTGCAGCTTAGTGGTGGGCATTGGAAGGCAATGGAAACTGCAAATTAAGTCTAGAGGGAAATTGTGTTGGTTTGCAGCACAGCAGCCAGGTACAAGACCAGCAGCACCTTAGAGAACAACAGGATTTTCAGAGTATGAACTTTTGAGAACTCCTTTCATCAGAAACGAGTCTGAACTGAGATCCCTGAGTCTTTAGATTCCACTCTGAGGTGTCAGGAGTGTTACTCGGGATACACTATACATTCCCCCTATTAAAGATCTGCCTTAATCATGTATTTGCACATGTGCATGAAGCATTTGCTTCCATTCTATGTTTTATTACTCACAAATAATAATAATAAGAAGAAGAGTTGGTTCTTATATGCCGCTTTTCTCTACCCGAAGGAGTCTCAAAGCAGCTTACAATTGCCTTCCCTTTCCTCTCCCCACAACAGACACCCTGTGGGGTGGGTGAGGCTGAGAGAGCCCTGATATCACTGCTTGGTCAGAACAGCTTTATCAGTGCTGTGGCGAGCCCAAGGTCACCCAGTTGGCTGCATATGGAGGAGCTCAGAATTGAACCCGGCTCGCCAGATTAGAAGTCCGCACTCCTAACCACTACACTAAACTGGCTTTCAGTTCTTCTTGTAATAATGTGCTTGATTAATCCCCAGAGCTGAGTGGCAAATCTGTTTTGAAATTTAATTTGTAACTATTGAGAGGGAACTCTAATCTGAATGTTTCAGAGTTATAAATTACTAAATTAATTTTGTCCGTGTCTTTCATAAATGGCATTAATGCTAAGTGCCTCTATTTTCTCATGACACCTGGTAACTGTTTCCTGATAGTCATGAGAAGATTACAAAGGTTGCCTTGCTGGCACATTAAGACGGGGCCCTACTGAAAATAATTCTACTCAGCTCCCCATACGGGCTTGTTTCACAGGGGACCGAATACCTTACATCTAGTAATTTCTATACTGTCTTTCCTCCAAAGAGCTCAGAACAACTTGCATGCCTTTTCTCCTCCTCTCCCATTTTCTCCTCACAACAACCCTATGAGGTAGGTTAGGATGAAAGCAGATGACTGGCTTGGAATAACACAGGAATGATCAGGGCTTGCACTCACTATCCCAGTGAGAAGACGCTATCACTAGCAATCTCAAGCCAGTGCTGCAAGGCCATTATATTTGCCATGTCTTTTAATGATGTTCAGAAACTAAAGATATTTTATAGGAAAGAGCGGGGTTGCTTGAGGTTTAATTTTGCAAATTTAAAATGAAATTTATAAGCTGCTTTGGGCCACAAGGAAAAGCAAAATGTTTGTTTGTTTAGTTATTTATATTTACATTTATTAACCGCTACTCCTGGACCCCGCCGGCTCATGGCGGTTTATGATAAAAATCTTAAAAACTCACATAGGTTTTCAATGAAGAAACAGTTCCTGCAATGGAGAAAAGTCTCTTTCCCATGAAGAAAGATTACACTTACAGATTAAAGTGTTTCTCCATCAGAGGAACATTGGGTGGAAGGGAGCTCTGAAGACCACCAACTTCCACTCTCATTGCACATTACTGGCTGCCTCTGAAGAAATAAACAACATAATCATAATGAATGAATGAATGAATGAATGAATGAATGAATGAATGAATGAATGAATGAATGAATGAATGAATGAATGAATGAAAACGAATCTTCATTTTTTGTAGACCACCGTTCCTAAGAGTAATGACATCATTACACAGGATAATTTAAACTAGATATTTTATAGAAGGAGGGGAGTATTGGCTGTCATTTTTTTGGCAGTAGTCCCTAACGCCCTGGGGTTTTTTTTTGCCTTCACATTTCTTAAACTTCAGCCTTCACACTGAGCTGCTAATTGAGGCTTTAAAAACACGCACCCACTTACTATTTGTAATCTAAATGGGTTGCATTAAATCTTTGAGTGTGAGGCAAAACTGCAAGAGCAAGTACAGGAGAAGATTGATAGGCATTGGGTTGCAAGGTAAGATGGGTAGAAATAGATAATTAAGCTCCCTGTGCATTATCCGTGAAGATACATCGGAGAGAGCTGCTTTACTGAACAGCGGAGCGTCTTATCAGATTTGTTATTGTAATGAACTGGTGATGCTTTTTATTATGCTGTGTGGCAGCTGTTAACACCCTCATAAAACATATTGCCAACCAGAATAACACTAAATTGCCGTTCAAACACAACTGTGTGCCGAGCCAAGGTTACCTTGATGGTGCAATGAAAACAACCCGCTGATTTACACAGGTTGCATATTTCCTTCCACGGAGAACTGACTTTGTCTATATCTAGTAAAGTTCCTTTCCTAAGAACATTAGAGTGCTTTTTCATTCCCTTCTGCTTTATTTTCTCACTGCCGGATGTATGGCTGTCTGCAAATTTACCTGCCACATCCTGAAAGCCCGGTATTAACTCCCAGCATGCACTTGACCTCCCCTTGGCAAACAGCAAATCAAGATAAAACCAAGCCTATTTTATATCTGCTCTCTAACTACTGCACAAGTAAGGAAGTGATGGACAACATAAAGTAGTCATATAAAGGTGTGTTTGCGGTGAGGAGGGGGTTGCAATTCACTATGCACAAAACTGTTTCCCCTCCCCTACCTGTGAACAGACAAGTGAACATTAAAGTGTGGGAGGGGGAAGTAAGCAGGGCTTTCATTTTTGGGAGCAGCTTCATGGCCTTTGAAACAGCAAGAGGCCACAGCACAGAGGTAGAATATCTGCCTGGAATGCAGAAGGCATCAAGTTCCATGCCCAGGATATCCATCTCAAAGGATCATGTAGAAGATAAAACAAAAGATTTCCACTCAAGAACCCGCAGAGCAGACAATACAGAATTTGACAGCCCAGTAGTGCAACCCAGCAAAAAGCAGCTTCATAGGTAATGTTTAATGCATAGTATGGTGGACATATGAGTAGTCCATATGCTTCATCCAAACTGCATAAGTCTTAGAATAAAAATGCCTGTATCTTCTTTGAATGACTGATGTTCACGCGCTGATTAAGACAACATTCCTGATTTCTGCCCTGTTAAGGCCACCCAGAATGACATCCAAGATTCCCTTTTGACTTCTTTTCTTTGCAGTTACAGTTGATGTATAAAGGATATGTCATGTAGAGATAATTTATGACTTCAGCTAGATCACAGGGTGGGCTTGTTCGGGTTTTTTAAAAGAAGATATTAAGACACTGTGTCTTCTCTAATGTGTTACCTTCAAGTTCTAAATCTCATTTTATGACAGGATTAACAGTGCCATCCTATGTAGAGCTACACTCTTTTGAGCTCACTGCCTTCAGTTCTACTTAGGATTGCGTTATAAATTTCTACATAACACTCAAATTCGAGAAAGACAGTCAAATCCACAGTAACGTTCTTCGTAGGCAATTTTGCCACGTTCTGTCAGTTTGTTCTTAAGTAACATGTACAGGTCCATTTGGTTCCCTTCACTTTGCTCTCTAAAGCAAATGAAAGATGAGCAAATCTCATTTCTGATTTATAGTCTACAAGTTCACAGCCTCTGGCGAAAAAGCCTGGGATATCTCCCTATCCTGGCGATTTCATGTTCATGACTTAAAATGTTCATATTTCACAGCACAATGCTGAGCTGAAGATACTTTATTTCATTTTAACCGATCTGGATGCCTGGTCAATGGTTGGCAATATGGACAGAGGGGCATTCTGTAAACCAGCCAGGGCCTCAACTAGCTAAATCCCTCGTCCCAAACTCCAGCTTGCCAAAAATATTTGTTATAACTAACACATATTTGCCTAAGGTTTAAGAAAAATAATCATAGAATCATAGAATCATAGAGTTGGAAGGGGCCATACAGGCCATCTAGTCCAACCCCCTGCTCAACACAGGATCAGCCCTAAGCATCCTAAAGCATCCAAGAAAAGTGTGTATCCAACCTTTGCTTGAAGACTTCCAGTGAGGGGGCGCTCACCACCTCCTTAGGCAGCCTATTCCACTGCTGAACTACTCTGACTGTGAAAAACTTTTTCCTGATATCTAGCCTATATCATTGTACTTGAAGTTTAAACCCATTACTGCGTGTCCTCTGCGTGTAATAAATGCTGATAGCATAATGGGTTTTTAAATAATAATTATACGGACATCATTTTGCAGGATTTTAGCAGGCAATTTGGCCATTTCTCCTATGACGTTAGGAAATGTATGAAATTCAAGGTGAGGATCTATAGACCTAAGAGCTATATTAAGAATACTGGACTTATCTTTACTTAGCTTTCCAGGTGACATGAGGTCATACATCAACTTAAATGTGTTATTGTGCACCTAATGGTGGAAAAGCTTCTTCGCTCACCTGTCCTGACCTCCGAGTGTTCTAACGGACTAGAAGACATCCACATCAAGCCGTTTATAGACATTATTAAGCAGGTTACATTGGAAGACGTTCACATTTTAGTGAACTCCGAGGCCTTTAAAAAGAAGACATACTAGATGTAAGATCCTGAATGACTGAAGTTCGGTCTTGCTGGAAAGAACGACAATGCAGAGCTAATAAGCTATGTTACTTATAACCTTCTCTCTTGCAGTGCTTGAGTCACAACAGACTGTCGAGACCATGCTGTTTTACAGCCCTGATAGCGCTTGGCTATTATCCGTCTGCAGGCTATTAAAAAAAACATGAATTCAGCTGAAATATTTCTACCTTCTAGTGTAAAAAATTACAGCAGAGGGCTGCTCAAAGTCATGGTTTCTAATATTATACAATTATTTCTTTATTTGAATATATGTATACTCCATCATCATCTTCATCTTCATCATTATTATTATTATTATGTAATTTGTTACCTGCCACTCCCAGGCAGGATCGTGGCAGGTTACAGATGTCCAGTTAAAACTCCCATTAAAAACCCATTAAAATGGACACAAAATACTGATACAGAAACCCGCAACCCAGCAACATGGTGGAACCCCACCCCCAATTCCTACTACTACCTCCATTCTCCTGGAGCTGACAGCAGCTTACAGATCCAAAAATTAATTATTATGGTAATACCCGTTTTGCAGTCCCTGCACAATTGTTGGAGTTCAGGCAGGTCCCTGATCTCGCTTGGGAGCTCATTCCACCAAGCTGGGGCCAGGGCCAGGGCTACGTGAACCTCTTTGGGGCCAGGGGCCACCAGCCTGCTGGCATGGGCCAAGAGTAATATATAATGATTTCTGATATATGTGGTTTATTGCATGGTTCCTCTTTTTCTTTTGTATTTATTTTATATTATTATCTCATTTAAAAAAATAAAAATATGATTACATAAAAATAAAATGGTGCCCTCCCACAAGGCATGCGCATTTGCACCGGCAGCGTGCTGGTGGCCGCACTTCCCTCTCCCCCCCCCTCCCGCAGCAAGAAGCTTGCTGGGCCACAAGCTAATCAATTTGTTCGCGGCCTGGCGAGCTTCTCGCTGGGGGGGCGGAGAGAGGGAGCCGCAGCCCAGGGGTTGGGGACCACTGCTTTACAGCAATATTTCTAGGACAACTGTGGAAAGTAGTGGGAAATCCCTTCAGAAAGCAAAACATCTTGCATGAGATTCAAGCAAAATTTTGTATGAGATTTCCCTGACAAAAGGCCAATCCAAACCCACTTATTTTAAAACACACGATACTGCATATTAGCTATTCAAGTCAGTTTATAAATAATAATTAAAAAAATAAAAGTTAATATAAAATATTTAGAAGTGTGGCTGCCTAGCTAAACTTTTCTTAGGTAATTCATCAAAACTCACCTAGTAACTTTCCCAGAAAGGAAGGGCTTTAGAAGAGCCCCCCCCCCCAAAACTGGTAGGGAGGCAGCCAAGTAGTGGTCACTAGGAAGATGTTCAGGGACAGGGACAACTATTCAGACAGCCCTAGATGTTACGTGTAACAAGTAAACTCTGTGCAAATAGGCACATGTAGTAACAGCCCTTTCCAAAAAACTCAGAAGTAGAACTCGGGACATACTAGAGAGGATCAAGAATAAAGAACTCCAGAAACAAGCTAGCAGCCAATGCGGTTCCCTCAAGATGCAAAACGTACTCCATGAATCTGCTTTTATGGTATTTGCATCCAGCAGTATGAAAAGACTTTCTCTAATAGCATCTCAGAACCGCAGGAATCTAGCCACAAAGCACTGCCTGACAGAAAGCACAGCATTAGAGTAATCTACATGGCCTTCCTGTTTCCCGACTCCTTGGATGGTCCCTCACGAGCAGCATGAGCTTTCAAGAAGTATTCCGTGATCAGCCGCACTTTTAAAAAAGCTCTTTTTTCTTACTAAAACACGAGCTGGCCGGCCTCCTTTCCAATGCTCGCAGCTAGGAGAGTCTTCCCATCATGTAGCCATTTCAGTGTGTTCCTGACTGTTCTTTTTAAGCATATATTTAGCCCTTTCTACCAATCTAAAGGAAAGTTCACCTAGGCTTAAGAATCCATGCCCTTCTACGAGAAGCTTGCTGGAGTGGCACCACGACAACACAAGAGGCCTAGAATGTTTAACCCGCATGTCAGCATGTTTTTAAACACTGTTTATTTCCGTGAATTTCAACAACAAATCAACAATGGACAAATGTCATCTAGTAAGAAAAGTGTGTAGAAATATAACGACACTAATCTATAATCAAGGATCAGCACTCCAAAGTTAATTTGCTTCTTACTTCTCTCAAACTGCTAGCACGTGGCTTTTTTTTTTGGGGGGGGGGATACCAGAGTGGCAAGACTTGCTGGAACTTAAGCAAAGAAGTTCCTGAAGTAACACTATCCAAAGTATTGAGAAAACCTGAAACGAAATAACTGTCCATTTGCTGACCAGAGTCAACATGATGTAATGGTTAGAGAGCAACAGTCTGGTACACCCAGGTTCATATCCCTGCTCCATCATGGGAGCTTTTTGGGTGTCTGTGGGCTGCTCACTCTGTCAGCCTATAAATTAATTTATTTATTTAGATTTTAACTTATAGACCGCCACTCTCAAGGACTTGCCACTCTCAAGGCGGTTCACAATAAAAAAACAACAACACACCCCTTAAAAGCCCCCAGCCCATTAAAAGATGGCAATTCAATTGGAGTTAACTCTCCATCTCCTCCCCTTGCAGTCAGGAGCTCTTCTATCAAGAGCGAGGGTCCTTTCTCTAGTTTTCTCTAGTTCTAGTTTTAGGGGATCCCCGATGGTAATGAGACTAACTAAAGCAAAAGAAGACAAAAAGTGCTTGCACTCGAAAGCTCATGCCATGAATAAATCTTTGTTGGTCTTAAAGGTGCTACTGGACTCTGATTTTATAAAGCAAAAGCCCTAGAACTTGGCCTTACAATGGGCTGTCAATTCTCTACAAACAATATGAACTTAATGCTTAAAATAAGTGTGGAATTTATGCACAGATGTCTTTAAAAGAAATCCTAAAGCATTAGCTAAGAGCCTCTTGTGGCGCAGAGTGGTAAGACATGCTGTCTGAAGCTCTGACCATGAGGCTGGGAGTTTGATCCCAGCAGCCGGCTCAAGGTTGACTCAACCTTCCATCCTTCCGAGGTCGGTAAAATGAGTACCCAGCTTGCTGGGGGGTAAAGGGTAATGACTGGGGAAGGCACTGGCAAACCACCCCGTATTGAGTCTGCCATGAAAACGCTAGAGGGCGGCACCCCAAGGGTCAGACATGACCCGGTGCTTGCACAGGGGATACCTTTACCTTTAAAGCATTAGCTGTTCTCAGAACACTCATGATCCTAAACACTAGGGTATATACTTGTTCTTATGAACCACACTTGGTTAACAAATAGTATACAGTTATCAAATGCTACTATTCCAGTAAAACTGTCTCCAATCATTCACCGAGGTAGATAGGAAAGAAGTATCCACGATAGCTTGCTTAAAAATTAAGGTCCCTGTGTGCAACTGACAAAGTAGCAATAACTGCCTTGTTCTGGAGGAAAATAAGAAATAAGAGGAACTATTAAATGAACATCCACAGAGACTCCCAGCAGAATAGGGGGAAAGTTTAGAATTACCAATCAATAGCTAACGGCACAACATTATGAAAGTGAAGATCAGGAAATCAAATTTCATTTTATAAAACCAAGCAGAAGTTATTCCAACAAGTAAAAACTCTACTCCGATAGTTATTTCACTGGATCATCTCTTATCAAACTGAAGTTCATCAGCTCCAAACTGGGTAGGGAGGGTAGGTGGAGAGTTTACATACTCAAAAATAATCAGTACTCAGATTATACTATATCTGTGGGGACAAATGTTGCACCAATGGCAAAATTCTGAATCCACCTTTATTATTATTATTATTATTATTATTATTATTATTATTATTATTATTATTATTATTATTATTATTATTATTAGATTTATAGCCCGTCACTCCCTTGCGACTCGTGGCGGGTAACAATATCGCAAATCCCCATTAAAACCCCATAAAACAATAATAACATTGCCAATATACCTTGGAAAAAAATGGCCACCTTGGGCATTCTAAGGCCAATGTTAAAGTCAGCAAAACACTTTCAACAGAGGTTCCAGTGTGAAATATATGATCTAAAACTGAGTGGCACATTGGATTCCATCCTGCTTCAGAAGGTGGGTGAGAGCCTCACACAAAAGTCGCCCTTTCTCTTCCAGTATTAAATCAGAATAACAAGATAAACAGAATTTGTGACAAAGACCTGGTGCTGCAGTAATTCTTCCAGTACGGTTATACTGTGCACCAAGGTGAATCAAAACAGATTTTAAAATTGTACTTTAAAGGTCTTTCAGTATGAAATCTGAACTTAATTTAAAGCAAAACTTTAAAACTTAAAAGCATATCTTCTCTGCAGTGAGGCCCTCAATGTCAATGGGCTTAATTCCTGGGAAAGTGTGTTCCGGATTGCATATCCTGTAATCTCTCAATACAGAATTAACAGTCTTCAGACTGTTAAGCTGTTTTTCTTTTCTTTTTTAAATGCGGAAAACAACATGTCTTTGTGACAATTTGAGAGACCTCCTGCTGCATTTTGTGCATCACAGCCATTCACTCCACAATGCACGAACCTTCCTCCCTCTCTGTCCACGGACACACATCTAGGCCAAGTTGATTGATGCCGAGATAGAAGATATAAGCAGCTGGTGTCTCTGGACTTCAGTTTTGTTCCATCAGACTAACACGGTTTGGTTGAAGGCTTCCTATAGCATCTGAGCCTGTAGCTACTGCCTCTACACACTCTGCACACTCATTGTGCCAGGGTCATAATTCTCCCCCAACACATTATTGTAAGATATCTAACAACAGTCTGTGTCGTTCATATGATTTACCGGGTAACACATGACTTTTTCTGCAAGCTGCTGCCTGGACTTATATCAAACAAAATGAAGAAATATCAAGCTGGCTGCTATGGCAAAAGTTTATTCAATTTTCAACGTGCCAGAACGAGATCCAGTATGCCTCTTTTTTGGATATGACTTCTTCAGTGGCTCATGACTGTTTGGTAAACAGTCTGTTGGTGATATAACAATGTCACTTATGATTATCACCTTGCCTCAAAGGTCTTCACCATATTATTTGCATTGGAGGAGATTGTGGTCAGAGCCTATGCCTTCTCCCTTATATCAAAGCAATAAAGAAGCAAAATAACCTAAGTTTGAGGAATGAAAGAAAACCTGTGCAAAAAGGTATACAAATAGGGAGGTTACATGGATGACAGTATTGTAACATTACTTTGGGTTATTATGAACACAGAGACTCTTATTATGCCCTTTGCTGACACAAGCATGGAAGAAGGCAACACAGCTCAGAGCAGATACAGAATATTATCAACAAATACATTACTTACTACCGTGCACACAGGACTATAATATTTACTGGTTGTTTCAATCACTGTACTGTGTGCTAAAAAGAAGTTTACAACATAGCAGAAAGAGAAGAGGTGTGGTGTATGAATAAGGGACATAAAAGAGTTAATAGTGTGTTAATCACTCACTGTTTGGTCACTTCTGGCATTTTGGGCTGTTCTTTTTTCTTCCCTTCAGCAGACTGTTCAATTGGAGTCAGTAGCACTGCAGCACAAGAGACTATAGATTGGTGTGAATCTTCCCTGCAAACTGCAAGAAAAGCATTTGTTTAGTTACCAGGACATTCATTACTGTTGTTCCCATTCATTATTTGTATTAATTATTTGTATTACACATGTTAGAATACACTGTGGACTTTAGGTTTTCCAAGAAAATGCACACAGATATTTAATGAGAACTTTATGCTTTTCTCCATGGTGCTTTTGTACTGGGAATAGAAATGCAGTGAGATCTCAGACCTTGCCTATGGTGGAACTTCACTTTGGAAGTCTCTCCCCATGAAGATGATGTTTAGTCAACACTGATCAGATTCTGCAGAGTAGCAGAGATCTTCCTTTGGTCATATTGTATGACCAACGCATGCACTCTTAGCATTTTTAACTCAAAATCACACTCCAGTATGGAGTGAACATTACAGCCTAATTTGAGTCTTTGTTTAGACGTTGGCCTTTCAAAAGGAACAAATGAAATGATGACAGTAATCAGTAGCACAACAACTGGTACGAAACTTTTGTTTTTCAAAGCGTTGCTTTAAAAAAATGTGATTACAGAGGACAATGGTCCCCAAAGGGTTAGTTGTTATAAATCTGCAATTAAGCCACAGGCCAGGGTCTTTACACACTGCAGAACCACAATCAGAAAACTGTAATTACTGTAATAGGACCATTACTGGCAAATGAATTACATTCTACCAAGCATTGTTTCTTTTTCGCCTTTTTAAAACAACAGCCACAAAGGATGCAGCGAGGTATACTTTGCGTTATTAAGAAAGGATTTCAATGGAGAGGAACAATGTTGAGTATATCATTGCTGGAGATATCAGTTCTGAAGCGGTTTTCGATTCTTTGAATGCAGTGATATAAAAAAAAATTAACAGCAGCCCAGTCATTATGAAGAAATCCATAAAGAAATAACAGCTTCCTAAGACCCTATTTTGTTTACAAAAGCCCTTGGATGTGTGTAAGTAGGCTTATAATTTTCACTATCCCCCTTCCAGATGGCTCTGCATGTTTTCCTCACTTTCGTCCTAAAAAAACTCGATGACATATTTAATTAAAAGGTTGTGGCTAAATTTGCTAGCAAAAAATATAAGGACAATGGCACCTCCAAAAAAAGAAAATCCAAAGCAAAATCCAATAGAATAGAATAGAATAGAATAGAATAGAATAGAATAGAATAGAATAGAATAGAATAGAATAGAAGAGTTGGAAGGGGCCATACAGGCCACCTAGCCCAACCCCCTGCTGGGGAGGGCGATATATAAATATAATAAATAAATAAATAATAAAATCATAGTATAGAATAGAATCATAGAATCATAGAGTTGGAAGGGGCCATACAGGCCACCTAATCCAACCCCTTGCTCAACGCAGGGTCAGCCCTAAGCATCCTGAAGCATCCAAGAAAAGTGTGCATCCAACCTTTGCTTGAAGACTGCCAGTGAGGGGGAGCTCACCACCTCCTTAGGCAGCCTATTCCACTGCTGAACTACTCTGACTGTGAAACATTTTTTCCTGATATCTAGCCTATACTTGAAGTTTAAACCCATTACTGCATGTCCTCTCCTCTGCAGCCAACGGGAACAGCATCCTGCCCTCACAATGTTCATGCCTCAAATTCACACAGGGTCTGTTTTATACACTCCGGGACCCACACCTGCCATCTCCCCAAAAAGCATTTATGTGCGGGCACCTTGTTTGGATTTCTTCAACTCAATCTCCCCCCCCCCCCCCCCGGTTCAATCTTAGCAGGTAGAGGAGAGTCAGCTAGAGATGTCCTGTGATGTTGGAGTCTGTAGGACCCTGTGGGGCCACCCTCTGCATCCCAAACTTTGTGAACTAGTTCCTCAACCCAGAAATCAAATTCCTCATGCTCAGAAAGGCCTACTGGGAAAGGTACTTGCATTAAAAGGTAAAGGTAAAGGTATCCCCTGTGCAAGCACCGAGTCATGACTGACCCTTGGGGTGACGCCCTCTAGCGTTTTCATGGCAGACTCAATACGGGGTGGTTTGCCAGTGCCTTCCCCAGTCATTACCGTTTACCCCCCCAGCAAGCTGGGTACTTATTTTACCGACCTCGGAAGGATGGAAGGCTGAGTCAACCTTGAGCCGGCTGCTGGGATCGAACTCCCAGCCTCATGGGCAAAGCTTTCAGACGGCTGCCTTACCACTCTGCGCCAGAAGAGGCTCTTGGTACTTGCATTAGAGATCCCCAAAGAAGTCCTGGGTCCCTACACAGAGGCAGCTACTTCTGAATATCTCCTGCCTTGAAACCCCTTTCAGGCCACCATAAATTGGCTGGGACTTGACAGCACTTTCCACAACCAGCAGCTCCTTAGCAAGTGTGACTATCTTATACCCCGCAACTGACCAGCCTTTCCCACTTCATCCCTGGGCTCCAGCACAAGAGGAGGACTTGGCATTAAACTATCAAGTGAGCAGATCATTAAGTAATGGTGCTTAGTACAGAACATATTATTAAGGAGTTGGTTCGTACTGAATTAATGTGGTGCTCATGTTTTTGATCTGGCAAAGGAGAAAGATAACCCTGATTACTTTTCATCAAGCTATTATTATGCAGGGATAATGTCATAGTTTAATGTTTCTAGCATCATTGTTTGTGACTTGTTTTGTGACCTGATCGTTGCTTTAAAAAAGCACTTTTGCAAGCAAGTTGCGGGCCTCTGCGTTAGATTATAGATCTGAACCACGGCTAGCACAGATAATTCTGCCAAATTGCAGTAGGTGTCATAATTCCATGGAATGACTTATCCATTAGCAAATAAAAGGATCTCACTCATTTCATTTAAGGTCAAAATCAAGCCGGCCTAAATAAAAGCAGTGATTTATTTCACAAAGAAGCTATTTGAAATGCCAATAAAAACATGCATTTTATCATGCATATTCATCAGTCCCTTACTGCCAGGGATGTCAGAGGTGTCAGCGCTTTCAAATTCTTCCTTTGCCCTTCATTATCCTTGGGTAAAGATTTTGGCATGTTATCCAGGATCTTCCTATAACAGTGCCTAGATGCTGATGGAAAACATTATGGCTCTTGGGAGTTCACAAGACCGGAAGAAGTCAATAAATTAAGTGAGGAAGGTGGGAAAGAATTCAGCAGTCCATCCCTCCTCTTCACCAAATGGGCAGGCATTAGCCCTGTCCATGTGACTGAGAACATTTGCAGGTTCAGTTTCCACATGCAGCTTTGCCATGCTCACACACATGACCCCATGTGTAATGGGGGAGGGGCATGGCCAGCGCACCTTTTCCCATGAACCCTCTACACGTATTGGCTTCTTGCTGTGTTGATGGTCTGTACATGGGTTTACAATGAAGGGGTCTGTGACGACTTCCAGGTGGGGCTGGAGATAGCCTGGGATTGCAGCTGCCCCCCCAGGTGGGAATACCAGGTGGGAATACCTGGAGATCTTGAGGTGGGGCCTGGAGGGGCTATTACCTCCAGGGAAGCTGATCTCTGTCTCCAGACCCCCCCCCCTCCAACCCCAGGCAAAACTAGAGCCAGCTGAGCCTGCAGCCAAGAAACCGACAGGCTTGTGAACTGCAACTCTTGTGTATCTTCCGAGTAGACACTTCTCACAGGGCAAACAATGACTGTAAACATCGAGTGGCAACTATAAAAATAAATACATGGAACGGATTAGGTCTCACCTCTCCTTAAGAGCGACCAAAGGGAGCCAACAGAACAGCAGTGAGAAACAGTTGGAAAACAGCAGTTGGGAACTGGCAGGGAGGTCAAAAGTTGAGAGAGTATCAATGGTTCTGCACACGTTGGGTAATGCATTTTCAACATGCAACAGCCTAGTGGGGATAATTCTTTTGTCATCATTGTCCCTTCACAATAGTAGCTTGGGCTCAGAGTGATCTGCCCGAAGTCATGAATGAAATGGTGAAATCTACTTCTAAAGTGCTATCTAACATGTGCGGAATGCATCTTGCCGAAACCCTGATGAAGAGTAGCTTTAAGCTGACTAAAGCAGGGGTAGTCAAACTGTGGCCCTCCAGATGTCCATGGACTACAATTCCTATGAGACCCTGCCAGCTAGCAGCTGGCAGGGGCTCATGGGAATTGCAGCCCATGGACATCTGGAGGGCCGCAGTTTGACTACCCCTGGACTAAAGAGCCACTGTGTAACAAAAGATACCAAATGTTGGAATAGGGAAACAGTTCAAAATCTCAATAGACAAGATAGCTGTAAACTCTTTTTTTCCTGTTATGTTAAAACTGTTAATAAAAGTTAACGCAGTGTTTGTTTAACCCTGTGCTGGTTTTCTCAGGGTAAGAAGCTTCGCACTCACACACAAGCAAAGATTTCAGGAGGGGAGTGGATCGATCAATCATTTCTCTCTCTGTCTGTCTGTCTGTTGTGAAATGGTCATGGCTTTCTATAGATTTTGAAAGAGGCAAGAAGGGTAGCAACATGCAACAGCATAGACCACCTGCAACCCTGAACCTGCAGGACAGAGGAAGTGGAGGGTAGTAGGTACTCTGTAGCACATCTTTGTTATCAAACAAGGTGAGAACCATCAGCCAGTTCAATTAACAAAAAGTGCTTATGTTTGACATTTTGTGTATCTGGTGCATGCTTTTTAAAGTCATAGTGACCATAGATGTAGTGGTCACTATGTCTAAGAACCTATGAAGTTGCCTCATGCTGAGTTTATCCACCGGCTTACCAAAATCAGTATTGTCTACTCTAGCTAGACCTCCAAATGTCTCAGGTTTACAGATCACCTCTTATCTGACCCTTTTGACAGATACTGCTGGAAGTTGAACCTGAGACCTTCTGCATGCAAAGCTGATACTACCCTACCAAGCTATGGGGCTAGCTCACTCTGGAAAACAGTAGCAATGCTTGATTGTTTGAACCATAGCAAAGACATACAACTAGTTGCAGGTAGATTAGTTGCAATTTATAAGTATATATATAAGAGCCTCTTGTGGTGCAGAGTGGCAAAGCAGCAGACATGCTGTCTCAACCTCTGCCCATGAGGCTGGGAGTTCAATCCCAGCAGCCGGCTCAAGGTTGACTCAGCCTCCCATCCTTCCGAGGTCGGTAAAATGAGTCCCCAGCTTGCTGGGGGGTAAATGGTAATGACTGGGGAAGGCACTGGCAAACCACCCCGTATTGAGTCTGCCATGAAAACGCTAGAGGGCGTCACTCCAAGGGTCAGACATGACTCGGTGCTTGCACAGGGGATACCTTTACCTTTACCTTTATAAGCATATATAACTAATAAACAACATAAGCAGATCATTCACAAATGCAACAAACCACATGCCCTTAAAAACTCACACACGTTGGTGGTGGGAGCTCATCTGATTCCTGCAAAGCAACACAATGTTCTAACCTTGGGGAGTTGGTTTGGCTGTAACCATCAATTTCTACTACACCGCTTTTAAAATCTGCTTTAAGGATTTTTGGGTTGCTCTTGACGCACAAAAGGAAACAGCGACACTTAGTGGTCAGGCAGGTTATCTACAGACACATTTCTGGTTTGTGGTGAAAGCTAGAATTCAGATAAAGAACAGGGGTAGGCATAATGTCATGCCCAGAAAGATCTCCCCTCCTCCAAAATTGTGATATCCAGCCTGATGAGAAGTGTCGGAGAACTGGATAGCTTTGTGTTTTATACTGCTCTGGTTAAGACCGTTTAAATAAAACTCAATTCAAACTGGATAGCTTGCACATCGTTTTGTGTTATTCTGGTCAGTGTTAATTTTTAAAAAATGACATGGCTTTTGGTTTTGGAATTCAGTTGCTTGGGCATCCCAGTACTTTTTTCAGCATAGAAGAAGAAGAAGAAGAAGAAGAAGAAGAAGAAGAAGAAGAAGAAGAAGAAGAAGAAGAAGAAGAAGAAGAAGAAGAAGAAGAAGAAGAAGAGTTGGTTCTTATATGCCACTTTTCTCTACCAGAAGGAATCTCAAAGCGGCTCCCCTTCCTTTCCCCACAACAGACACTCTATGAGGGAGGTGAGGCTGAGAGAGCCCTGATATTACAGCTTGGCCAGACCAGCTTTATCAGTGCTGTGGCAACCCCAAGGTCACCCAGCTGGCTGCATGTGGGGGAGCGCAGAATTGAACTTGGCTCGCCAGATTAGAAGTCTGCGCTCCTAACCACTACACCAAGCTGGCATTAAGTCTTTTGGGCTAACGACAGCGCCTTCCCCATGCAATTCAAGGAGCCTTGACCCAGCAGAAGAGTTCCTTGTACAAGGGGAAGCTACCTTACACTGGGGGAGATATTATCATTGCAATAACTGGTCCCATTCATTGTTTCTGAATTCTGTCCTCACTGTTTTATTCCATGTGAAAGAAAATTATGATTATTACCTACCACTGAAGATGGTTCAGTGAAGGAAATTATGTTATCTCACCAACCCACCAACAATCAATTTTAACCTGAAAATTATATTCCCCCAGAGGAAAAGCACTGCAATATGATTCAGAAATCGAAAAGCCCAGGGGATACTGGGAATGTATGCACTAATCCCAGTGGGTTGTTGATCAAAAGCCCAGATCAGGAAAGCACTTGGAGGGGAGACTAAAGAAAATATGCTACATTTTAAAAGAAAAGCCTCACAGCTCTTTTTCAAGACTACAGTAATGCAAAAATACAAGCATGCACATTAAGATATAATAATTGCTCCTATTGTCATTTTATACAATACATTCTACACAATAAATGCACACTGCGATACGAAGTCAACATGTTCACAATAATAACATTTACTTAAAAGCAGTTATCTTCAATATGTAAAAGCCCATAATTGTTTATCAAACCTTTCTTACAACTAGGTACTTAAAGTGAACTTTACGTTAAGCTCCCCTCCCCGAATCATTTTAACAACATTTCTGCTGACAGAAGGAGAATAAAATAAACAGGGGACAGCACCTTAACGGCAGGAAGTTTCCTTACTTTTCCTATCCATTTCTTTCTGTAGAGCAGGGGTAGTCAACCTGTGGTACTCCAGATGTTCATGGACTACAATTCCCATCAGCCCCTGCCAGCAGCGGTCTTTCGTCGGCGTCTCTTTTGTCGTGCGGCAGCCTGATGCGGCGAGAGGCACTTTGCGCCTCTTGATGCGTCAGGCCGCCAGGCAGGGAGCCCCCGGCAGCCATGGGCTCCCTTGCGGGCGGCCTGACGCATCAGAGGCGCTTTGCGCCTCCGACGTGTCAGGCCGCCGGCAAAGGAGCAACTGCAAGCCGCGCTGTGTGCGGCTCGCAGTTGCTGGGGCTGGGAATCAGAGGGACCAATCGGCAGGCGCGAACCGCCTGCCGATTGGTCCCTCCGATTGTCTGTCCGGAGAAAGGGTCCAATCCGGACCCTTCCTCATCCCGGTCACATCCCGCCCCAGAACCCCTTATGGAATTATTTAGTCTGCAGCACCCGTGGCTCCGCGGGTGGTATTGTGATACCTCGCCCTTCTCAACAAGTCAGCTCGGGGCGGCTTACAAATAAAAGGCAAAGCCTTTCATGTGAGCTGGTGTAGCCATCTGGGGCACCTTGTGACTGTGCCCATCATTCCATAGGGGCCTGCAGGCTAAAAAGGTTGAGGAACAATTAAAAAAAAAACATAACTCAGTTCTGTGGCCCTGACTTGGATAGCCCAAGCTAGCCCAATTTTGTCAGATTTCAGCAGAGAAGCAGGGTCAGCCCTGGGTAGTATTTTGATGGTAGACCACCAAAGAATACCAGAGGCATTTTCACTAGGAGGGAGGTTTTTAAAACTCCATTACAAGCAGACAACTCCCCTCTGTGAAGAAAGCCAGACATCACAAATCAAAGATCTGTGGCCTATTCCAGGTTCCCTGTCACACTCTCTTAACAACTGGAATATAAGGAACACCAGTATGGGACTTTTCCTTCAATATATTTCAACAAACCTCAGATGAGGGGGAGGAACAGATGTCCAGCGGCAGCTGAAAACATCTGCATGCCCTCAAAATGGAGTCAAAATTTACTAGCTATGTAATGGCTTATACTATGCTGCGTCTGTATTTTGGAGTGTGTGATCGTACATATTATTAGAACTGAGTTAGGAACACACTACTAAATCATTTACTTAACTGCTGCGTACAATAACATAATTTGCTTTAATCACTAATGTGCAATTACCATCTTTACTGATTGGAATTTAAGAACATGCCTAAAACTGATACTTGACATTAGTCCAAGTATTAAAGATGCATCCACGAAGGTGCTGCAGTGCGTTTCAAATTCTAGGAATGTTCTCCCACTTTGGTTTTGGAGATGAAAACAGTGCTTTTGAGGTGTGCAGTAGGAATAGAAATACTTTTGGTCAAACCCACCCAATGAGAGCATGTTCATTTCACCCTATTTGATTATGTTTATGTCCTGCCATTTTTTTCCTGGGAAACTGATTTCTTCTATCTGGAGACCAGCTGTAATTATGAGAGAACTCCATTCCTATGGCTGGAGTATAGGCAGAATGAGTGTACACACCCATGCATGTGTGTGTGGGTATAGGCATTTGGGTATAGGCAGAATGAGTGTATACACCCATGCATGTGTGTATGGTATTCTTGCCATTGTAACTAGCTTTATCTAGCACATTGAGAAAGCAGCCATCCCATGTGATGCCGTTATGCACCCTACAAATTGCAGAAAAAATAAAGAACTGTACACAGCTCTGACTATCTCATCCATTAACTATTTTGAATGGACTTGGTGTCTCCTGCATGTTTCTCTTGGTGCTTGTTGGAATCTGAGTGCGTGCTTCTGCGCTAAGGGACAACCTTTCTATACTTCCAAATGGCCCCCAAGCCTCCCCCCCCTCCTACTACGACTGCTATTAATCTGCCTAACCCACTGGGCTTGAGCTGAGTTGAGCTGAGGCTCTCTTGCAGTTCCATCATTCTCTAAGGTTATTGTTGTTATCATGTTAAGGTTACTGTTATTATCATGTTATTGCTGTTATCATATGTTGCTACCATATGTTATCTATATCTTTTTCCTGTTTCCTGTAAATGGCCCTGAGCCTTCGGAGAGGGCAGTATATAAATATAATAAATAAATAAATAATAAAATCATAGAATAGAATAGAATCATAGAATCATAGAGTTGGAAGGGACTATGCAGGCCACCTAGTTCAACCCCCTGCTCAACGCAGGATCAGCCCAGAGCATCCTAAAGCATCCAAGAAAAGTGTGTATCCAACTTTTGCTTGAAGACTGCCAGTGAGGGGGAGCTCACCACCTCCTTAGGCAGCCTATTCCACTGCTGAACTACTCTGCTGAACTACTGTGAATTTTTTTCCCCTGATATCTAGCCTATATCGTAGTACTTGTAGTTTAAACCCATTACTGCGTGTCTTTTCCTCTGCAGCCAATGGGAGTAGCCATTTTTTCCTCTGCAGCCAAAATATACAATTGCTAATAGTTGCCTATGGTACTTGATCTGGAAGAGGCACATTTTTATTGGAGCAGAATACTGAAGAGTAAGATCTCACACGTTTGACCTCTTTAAAAAAAAAAAAGAACAAATGCATGCTCTCACAAAGCCACATTCACCTTTCAAACATCTGTAAGTAAACACCATGAATCATTTCCCCACAACTCATCCACACACATAAAGAATAAACACCAAGGTCAACAAAAGTGAATCCAGGGTAGCCTTTAAAGCACAATTTCTGATGTGGCACATTCCATTTTTAGGAGGAAAAAATGTTACCAGAAACATAGAGTGCTTCACAGTTCTGCGTATAAAGAAGTACAAAGAAGTATTTTCATAGTATGGTGAATGTGATTATGATATTGAAACAGTGCGGAAACCCCCAGCGTAATGGAAATTTTGTCTGAAGTAAATTTGCATACAATGTGATGCCGTTATTAAATTAGAATCAATGAGCATTCAATTATGATGCATAGTATCTACTAAGGCAGGGGTAGTCAAACTGCGGCCCTCCAGAGGTCCATGGACTACAATTCCCATGAGCCCCTGCCAGCATCTGCTGGCAGGGCTCATGGGAATTGTAGTCCATGGGCCTCTGGAGGGCCGCAGTTTGACTACCCCTGTACTAAGGCTTCCGACAGCTTTATACATAATACTTAATGCAGCTTTTGGTTCACCTAAATGTGCAATGCCAGTTTGAAACCCACATGGGGCAAAATTTTCTTCTCCTTCACACCAGTGTGGTATGAAAGCCAGCGTGGCATAGTAGTTAAGTGCAGCAGGCTCTAATCTGGAGAATCGGGTTTGATTCCCCACTCCTCTACTAGCAACCAGCTGGGTGATCTTGGGTCGGTCACAGTTCTATCAGAGCTCTCTCAGCCCTACTTACCTCACAGGGTGTCTGTCGTGGGGAGAGGGAGGGAAGTCAATTGTAAGCTGCTTTTCAGGTAGTGAAAAATAGGGTATAAAAAAAACTCTTCTTTTTGCAAATTTCTCTTGAGCTAACTATGCACTTAACTCCTGAAGTTTCTACTGGTCCATATAATCCAGAGTTGCCTATTGTAGCTGGAGAAGCTATCTAAGGCCCCTTATCAGAGGAGGCAAAGAATGACTGAAATGTGAATCCAGCACAATAGAAGCCCTTTTGCCTTTACCTACTACTAAAAGCTAGAAGGAGAGCCACCCAGTCATGGACCATCATCTCCCATACTGAAATCACAGGGAGAAGCACTCTTGGGCATTTCATTTTACCTAAGATGCTCATATGGTGGGTACACAAGAGAGTCCCTTTACAGTGGCAGCCCCTCCATTAGGGGATATCTCCCTGGAGTTGTGCCTTGCCCACTCACTTTTGATCTTTAGGAGGCAATTTTATTTATGACAACATTTGACTAGTTCTTTCATTTTACATTATTGATTTTAATAACTATTTTTATTTTAATAACTAATTGCCTGGTGTAGTGGTTAGGCGCCCCAACTTCTAATCTGGTGAGCCGGGTTTGATTCCCCACTCCTCCACATGTAGCCAGCTAGATGGTCTTGGGCTCGCCACAGCACTAATAAAGCTGTTCTGACTGAGCAGTAATTATCAGAACTCTCTCAGCTGGGTGATCTTGGGTCTTCTTTTATAGTCCAGTGGCACCCTTTAAGACCAACAATTAACAAGTACCACTGGGAAGAAGAAGAAGAAGAAGAAGAAGAAGAAGAAGAAGAAGAAGAAGAAGAAGAAGAAGAAGAAGAAGAAGAAGAAGAAGAAGAAGAAGAAGAAGAAGAAGAAGAAGAAGAAGAATTCCTGTCCTCTGCAGTAACTAGGCAATTACGGCCTTACAATATTAAACCTGACAATAACTCAAACGTCAGCTTCTTATATTTCACAAGGGAAGAAGGCTATCAAAGAATTCTCCATCACACCGAGGTCTTCCCAAACACCTTCCCCCTGAGCTCCTTTTAAGTGTAGAGACTGAGTAAGTCTCTGGCCTCCGGCCTCTGAGGCACATGTTCTACTAAGGAGTCACATCTTCCTCCTCTCATCCATGGCAGAATGAGAGGCTTTCAAAGACAAGCGCATATGTTGAAAATGACCTCAGTGTTAGTGAAATACCTTTAAATGTTCAAATGAGGAAAAGGAAAAGCTAAGTTTATCAGAGGATGCAATTGTATGCATTTTGACCTGAATAAACCATATAGAAAGTACTTTAAATATCTGTGGCCACGTTCTCATTCAAGTGAACATCGACTTTTTAAAAGTGTGGAAACAACTGCTAGAAAAGAATATAATTCATTACAATGATCACGCCTGATATAAGCAAAGGAAGACAGCAGGTCTGATAGGGGTGGGTTATAAATCCAAAAATAAATAAATAAATCTTATTAAAACATATGGTCTAATCATTCCAGTGCAATTGACAACAGTGGTGACTTCAGCTTACTCAAAGTCCTCTGTCATAGAAGAAGAAGAAGAAGAAGAAGAAGAAGAAGAAGAAGAAGAAGAAGAAGAAGAAGAAGAAGAAGAAGAAGAAGAAGAAGAAGAAGAAGAAGAAGAGTTGGTTCTTATATGCCGCTTTTCCCTACTCAAAGGAGGCTCAAAGCGGCTTACACAGTCACCTTCCCATTCCTCTCCCCAAAACAGACACCCTGTGGGGTGGGTGAGGCTGAGAGAGCCCTGATATCACTGCCCGGTCAGAACAGTTTTATCAGTGCCGTGGCGAGCCCAAGGTCACCCAGCTGGTTCCTCCTGGGGAGCGCAGAATCGAACCTGGCATGCCAGATTAGAAATCTGCACTCCTAACCACTACACCAAACTGGCTCTCATTTCCCATTATATACAAGTTTTTCCCCATTATATATAAGTTAATATGAAACTATGAGAGATATGTGTAGTATCTAGGCTGCCAACTCCGAGTCAGGAAAACCCTGGAAATTTTGTGGATGGAAATCAGCAGAGGGTGGGGTTTAGGAGGGGATGGACTTCAATGAGATATAATGCCATACAATCCCAACTTCTAATTCTAAGCTGTGATTCCAGGGGATCCCCAGGTCCCACCTAGAGGCTGGCATCCCTAATAGTATCTGCTTTTACGTCAACAATTCAACATGAGCTACAGACATATTGTGCAACTCACAAGCTACCATTCTGTATCAATTACTTTTCAACAAAATGTAATATTGCTCCACTGGATGTAGTCAATGTTATGCTTATGAAAAACAAATTCACCTAAGGGCGACAACTCCTAGTGAGATGGCCAAAAAACAGAAAACAAATTACTTCAAAGATATAAAGCAAAACAAGCTATACTCAGAGCACATTTCTCCAAGAAAATGTTCTGCGCCTACATATATTCTACCATTTGATTATAAACTAAGTGCTTTGGGATCTCTAAAACCTGCGGGTGAAGACCTAATCCAGTGAACTATCCAATAATATTCTCTACTCACCAGAATCAGAAGATCTAGTGGATTACATTGGACCCTTAAAATTACTGGAGCATTGAATCCTGGGATTACTGTGAATGGTGAAATCTGCAGGTACTAGAAGGCAGCGCATTGCTGACAAGTTGGCACTTGTGCAGAATCTAGGGGCAAGATCTGGATGCTCATGCTCATTTTCCCTGTCCCAGAAGTGTCATGTGATCAGGGCTAGCTACATCATGCCGTTGAGTCACAGATCAAAAATAAGTGAAATCGTGAATCACAAATCTGTGAAATGAGTCTAATGCATAAAGAGGAATAGCAAATCTCTTATCATCCATGAAGCAGTATTGCTACTCTATACACTCTTGGTTTGATCTCCAGGTTCTTGGCATGACTTTTTCAAACCTTTTGTACTCCTTGTTTCCCTCAGTCACCTTTTATTGTTTACATTGGGAGGTGGCTTCCTATTCCTACTGTCCATCCAGCCTTCTCCCGTCTTTCACAGACTTCAGAATACATTATTGATTTTGACTGAATTTTCCATTTTGATTAGGTTTTAAGGAGGAATTCCAGGAACCCAACTCATGGGCTCAGCAGGGGTAAATTAGCATTATGCATTAACACCAACAGTTTAGAGACTAAAAGAGCATAACTGCACCACTGACTTGCGATACTTTCTACTTGTTGGCAATATGCTTCTGGGACCATGTTCCTTAACTTGACACAGGCTCGAGCCCCTGTTTAAAATTAAGAACACCCTTAGTTTGGTGTAGTGGTTAGGAGTGCGGACTTCTAATCTGGCATGCCAGGTTCGATTCTGCCCTCCCCCACATGCAGCCAGCTGGGTGACCTGATAAAACTGTTCTGACCGGGCAGCCTCGCCCA
Organism: Paroedura picta; assembly: GCF_049243985.1. Taxonomy (NCBI): domain Eukaryota; kingdom Metazoa; phylum Chordata; class Lepidosauria; order Squamata; family Gekkonidae; genus Paroedura; species Paroedura picta. The sequence goes on from NC_135378.1 coordinate 75,772,144, forward strand.
CCCCACAGGGTGTCTGTTGTGGGGAGAGGAATGGGAAGGTGACCGTAAGCCGCTTTGAGCCTCCTTCGAGTAGGGAAAAGCGGCATATAAGTACTAACTCTTCTTCTTCTTCTTCTTCTTCTTCAGGTACTTTGTCCACTCCCCAGAAGTAATTGTTTCAGGCATTGTTTTAGAAAAACGCTGAATTCTACAGATGTGTTCTAGTCCACGGTAGCACTGAGATACGATTACATTTTCAAGTACCAAGCCATGGAGTTGTGGGGATTGTTGTGCCTTTATTAGAAATGTTACAGAGTATTAGCTCAAATACTGGAAGTCATATAAGTTCAATATAGAGAAGATTTTAAACCAATCTTTCTACCTATTGATTTTTCTCTCTCAACAATACCTTATTCAGACTTTTCAGGCCTTGTTATAAACAGAATTATCTCCTGTCAACTCAACATCATCTCTTCCAGAGAACACTCGACCCCTGGCTGTTAACTTGTGTGCCACAATATACACTGAAGTCTCTTGGAAATACTGCTACAGCTTAGGAAATTTTCAAACAGGTATTAACCTAAGTAATTTATCTCGACAAAAAAGTGCTGCAGTTCCAAAAATAAAAAAGGTTTCCTTTTTTGAGCTGTATAAAGCAAAGAATTGAAACATTGCTGATGGACACAGGAACATACAGTGAAGTACATGTGGCTCTTTACCTACATTGTCCTCCCCACAGCTCTATGCTTAAGAAATTAGCACAGAGTTTAAGCAATGCCACCAAAAATATCCATTCGTTATGCTTATGCAAATGACAGCTTACACCTTAAAACTCTGCAGTATTAATTATGCACATAAATCAATACAAAGAACATACAGTTAATTTTTAATCATTAATTAAATGTTTGGCTGTTTTTCTTGCTAAAACACAGGGCTTAATTAAGCACCAGAGGAATGCTTTTTCATGTTTCCTGACAGCCACCGTCATAGATGAAAGTGCACTGTGATGTAAAGGAAAAATAAATAAATTCTTTCCCAATTAGGCATAGGCCTGCGCATCCCGGAGATTTCTTACAACACCAGATGTAGTACTGTTGCAAATGTTAAGAGGCAACATCAACAATACTTGACCAAACTAGCTACGCACAGGCTAGCCAGACAACCCCTGCAGTGTAAACTCCCCGCCAACAGATGTCTCCTGTTTTCCAAAGAGCTGTAAAGTATGGCCAGTTCTTAAAAATGGAGACTGGCCACATTGTCCCCCACTTCCTCCCGATCTTTTCCAAAAAACTTAGAATCATAGAGTTGGAAGGGGCCATACAGGCCATCTAGTCCAACCCCCTGCTCAACGCAGGATCAGCCCTAAGCATCCTAAAGCAACTTCATTGTGTGGAGAAATGCATTGTGTGAACTGCCACTAAACAACTGGTGCTTGGACAAGCCCTGCTGTGGCGTCTGTGGGGGTAGCACCCTCGCTACCTTGGAAACATTGTGAGAAATTGCATGGAGAAAGCAGCACTTGAAAGCCACCTCACAATGGCACTGTTAAGAGGAAATCTTTTAATTCACAGTTGCTCCCTGAAATCCAATAATCTGTTTGTTTTTTGTTGTCTTTGCTGCAATTTGGGATCTGTTTTGCATCCAATCTATTTTGATCAAAAGAGAACCTTGACGAGAATGGGTGAGAAGGGAGGTTCAACTAAATTTCAGAGTTTCATTCTTCAGATGCTCAGAGGTAGGCACTGCTTCCCAAAGCTTTCTACATTTCTGCTAGAGCACCCTGTGGTAAGTAACATCAAAAAAGACCTACAAGGGCTAAAGTTACAACAGGGAGCATAGAAGTGTAACAGAAAACAACACAGAGAGAGAAATACTTCTTTTGAAAGAGATAAAAGAGAAGAAGAATCAATGGTGATCTTTCTCTTTCTATATACTAGCTTCAAAGCCCATTCCTAAGAGCAGGCCTTGAAAAGGGCCCCTCCCCCAGCCAGGCAAGTTAAGGTGACTTTGGGCCGCAGCTCGCAGCCAGATCAAGTGGGGCGGGCGGGGACTGGGCAGCTCGTTAGCAGAGCCGGGACAGAGCTCCTTAGCAGGCAGTCAGCAGGTCGGGAGGCTCTCATCAGCAGGCCCAGCCTAGCAGGCCAAGAGGCCCTCGTTAGCAAGCCCTCCATCACAACCCTTTGCCCAGGGCCCTCTCCCCTTACCTGCTGCTCGCTCCAAGCACTGAGGCGTCTGAGAGCAAAGAGGCTAGAGTCCAGGGACGGAGTGCGGGAGCTGCAGGGGCAGGGCCAAACAGGACAAAGCTGGCTGCACCCTGATTGGCCCTATTCTAACTTGGACACATCCCACCCCCTAGGCTGTTTCATAACTATATAGAGGAACAACAATGGATATGGATGTATTGTTCAGGATTGCTGTGAAAGGACAGTATGTTAAAAAGTATAGGGATGCCCATGTTAGGATAATTCCTTAATGGTTAGGGTGACCTAGATGATTAATATATCAAACATTTGCTTCACTCCAAATGGACTTCCACTGCTAATTGAGAAACCAATGTATAGCCAAGATCTTATTTGCTCTGTAACGTTTTCTTGACGCGATTGTGTCTGGCATATAATCTATGATGAGTTGGCTTCCAGACTAGACTTCTGCAAATTATTCTATGCAGGGCTGCCCTTGCAGGCTTATATGACCTCTCTCACCAGAGAGAAGCAGGTGACCTTTTAGAAGGAATCCCATTTTAAACTGAATAGAAACTATATTTTTAGAATGTTGATGTTAACTATTCTTTATTTTACTGTTATTGTATTATTTCTGTTGTTATACTTCTGTTGCCACCCACCATGAGCTTTGGGGAAAGGGTGGAATATAAATAGAATTTCACATTACATTGGAGAAGGAATGAAACACAGAAAAAATAATGTGCCAGAGCTGGGTGAAGGGCTGTGAAGGGTCATAAACAGTAGCCAATGGTAGAGAAAACAGCAGGCTTGAGTGGTTTTTTGAGGGAAGGTTAAGCCTCTTTGAAAGACCTGATTGTGAGGCAACGTTCCAACCAGAACAATAGCTGCCATCACTTTAACAGTAATAAACAAAGAACTTGCCAATGAAAGATAATAGAGAGCATGATTTGATAGTTTTAATCAGCTCTCTAAGCCTATGATGGAGCGCGGGGGGGGGGGAGCAGGAAATGTTGCCAGATAAACAATTTGGAAAGCCCCGAAATTGTGTTTGGTACTCCCAACCTGAACCAGATGCCTTGCATATGAATGCAAATTAATATCTGCCATTAAGAGGTGCTCACCTGCAGCAGGCACTAAAAAACATAAAGGCAGCTAATCCTCCTGGATTGCCACAGGAGCACCAATAAATATGTATGAGAAAATTACAATAAGGTCATTGCAATGGTTTGATAATAGAGCCAAATTCCTGGACAGAGGACACTCCTGGTCTTTCAACATTTAGCTCATTATCTGACAAGCTCCAGTTCATGAGTTTTGGACTTACAACACTGCTAGGAGCCAGAATGGCAGGAAGTCTGGGAAACGTGGCGAATAGCAACTGCCTCGCATTGAAATCCTCAGCATGCAGAATATTGGAGCAAAGATACCTGCCAGGCACTGTGCTGATGGCATCTGACATGAATGTCAAAAACAAAGGGGAAGGGGGAAAAGGAGACCGAACATTTATCAAGCCAGAAGCATATGGTAGAGGTATCTAAAATGCTATGATTGCATGATTGTGTGTCTCAGTTTATGAATATCTATGCCCCAAAACTTATGTAGAAACATGGAAAGGGCATACTGCTCTTCATGGCTTGGCGTGCTTCTCTATCATCCACTGGAATCACTCATAATTTGCACATTACCCACCCCAAGAGGGGGAGCCTTTCTCAACTGTACCCCAGAATACACCCTATTTACCCAATCCTGGGGAACAAGACCCCCTCAGCCAGACAATCTACATTTTTTTTCTGTATTTTTTTCTGTATTTGCTCATCCTGTATGGTATTTCCTAATAAAACTAAATTCTGGGAACTTTTATATTATGCTGTTCTGTAGCCTTCTTACCATGTTGTTGTTGCCCCCCCCCCCCTTGTGCCATCAAGTAGTAGTGTAATAGTACCCTGATTCAATAATTGGTCGGGATTCAGTAATTGGTTGGGCTGGACGGTGTATTTGTTTTTGTAGGATGTTTTTATGTATTAGGGGTTTTATGGGTTTTTATATGCTGTTACCCGCCACGAGCCTTAGGGGAGTGGCGGGTTATAAATCGAAGTAACAATAACAATAACAACAACAATAACAATGAGGTCATTTAGTTGAATCTCTGAATGCAAATAGCATTTCCATTATTAGTACATGAAAAAATGGATGGGGGGGGGGCTTTCTAAGAAACACAGACCATAGAGACACAGCAATTGTCTCTGTGATTCTGATTCCGTGATTCAATTCAAGTAGAAAATCAGGTTTAAAAGTGACAGAATTAAATGTTGTCATGGATGTCAGATTTGGGGGGGTGGGGGGAGAGACAGCACTTTTCTGTCCTGCTGTGTACTATTTTCAGCTCAGACAGAGAATACTGAATCTTTGGTAGAGAAAGATCTACTTTTGTTTCATCCTTTTGTTTGTCATCCTTTCTGTGCACTTGTTCATAACATTTTTCCCCCAGGGTGGGGATTGATGCTCAATGTATAGATGAAACTCCCAATGATGCTAAGAACAGCTTTCAGTTGCCATAGTAATTTCAGGAACTTCTAAAGGCAGGAAGGTTTCTGGATTCATTAATGGGAGACAAACCATGTAGCACATCTGGGCCTTCCTGACTGCATGGGACATGAGAGCAAGCAAACTTCCAAATATGATCAGAGCAGCAGCACTGGTGAAGAGGAATACTGTTGTGCACTGTCCCTTAATCTAAGGAATGGTTTAACCAATTAAATTGCCAGGAGATGTGTGCCTGGCATACCGTTGAAACTGGTCTCCTTCAGTTTGGTGTAGTGGTTAGCCAGTTTGGTGTAGTGGTTAGGAGTGCGGATTTCTAATCTGGCACGGCAGGTTCGATTCTGCACTCCTCCACATGCAGCCAGCTGGATAACCTTGGGCTCGCCATGGCACTGATAAACCTGTTCTGGCTGAGCAGTGATATCAGGGCTCTCTCAGCCTCACCCACCCCACAAGGTGTCTGTTGTGGGGAGAGGAATGGGAAGGCAACTGTATGCCGCTTTGAGCCTCCTTTGGATACAGAAAAGCGGCATATAAGAACCAACTCTACTCCTCAGCAAAGGGAACTTCAGGTAGATCAAAGAGTGCAACATCACAGTCCGGATTCCTCTGCCTTCGGGGAAAGGTGAGAACAGAAAAACAGGATGCCACTGCTGCATCCCTGCAGTACGGGCATTGCTGAGAGAGGCTACCACCAGACGTTGTCCTATTCAATATACTTTTTGACCAACTTAAAATAAGATAGCACACCTGATCATTGCTCGATTTATATACAAGGCAACAATCCTAATGCAGGGAGATGAAAATCAGACACACACAAAATGAGTTAACAGTAAAGTATAAATCTTAACCTACTAGGAGGCTATCTATGATCATGGGACTTGAAGCTGAGTTTTATTTTTATGTGCAGCATCTTCCCTAAAATTGCAACATATGCTGTTTTGCAGCTATGAAATAAAGCTATATTGCTTCATAAACTGCATACCTGTATATAACAATGTTTGGTAATGTGATCAGGTAAACAGGTAAACAGCAGGATGGAATATCCCAAACTGAGTCTTAGTAATTTAAAATGCTTTGGGTACACACTATGTGTCATTAAATCAATTTCCCCGCTCAATGAAGAGTACCCATTCTTCAAATAAGTTTAATAGGTAACAATGTGCGTTGATCTCCTATTTCTAAAACTTTATGTGAGAACTAGGAGTGCCACTCCTCTCTATGGCACTTTCCTGCAAAAGTCCTCACGTGACCCTCAAAGTTCTCCTTGCTGACCCTAGAGACCACAAGAAACTAAAGTATGTTCACAGCAAGGCAGAGGGGAGGTATGCGTGCCTGCACAGAAGACTCCTCAATAAACAACACTTACCAACTCCCTCCTTGGAAGACTAAGCAAGCTCACTGAAGGGGGTGGTTGTAAAGTTCTCAAAGGAAGAGATCAAGGAGAACTACGTTCCCAACAGTCATTCAGTGATCCATACTGGCATTCACCCAAAGCTGCTTTATTAAGGAGCAGGAAGCACTCCACAAGAATCCCAACTGAAATATCTGCAGGAACATGGCAGACCCCCCTCCCACACACACACATACACACACACACACACACACAAAACCACTAAAAATAACCAGTGCTCTGGTGGAGAGAGCCATGCTATATAAAATGGCACACAACAGCTACACACTCAAAAGTGAGTATGATAAACGGGGGGGGGGGCAAAATTGCAAATTGCAAATCCACTTTTGAAGATAAATCCAGCAAATATATGATTTCAGAATGGAACGATCAGAGACCAATGATTTCCACAGTTGTGGTGACCGCTACAGAGATTAGGAAGCAGAGTTTTTGCAAGGATTAAGGCCCAGACAGTCACTGTTGATGACTATTATGTCTGCGGGTTCAGTGATCACAGACTCCCATTCTTCAGAACAGCTCTTTTTATTTAGCAATTCCAGCAACAGGCAACAGATACTGAACAGAATCCCTAAGCAGAGTGATCAGGTTCCTTTGATTGGTTAGTTCCTTGGCTGGCAGAAGCCCTCATTTGCATCAGTGGCCAAATGCCCACAAACACAGCAATGACACCGTTTCAAGAAACTGAGAAGATATTTATACACAAATCTGTGTCTATATACATGCATGCATGTCCAATCCCTGCACAGAGGGTGCGCTTCGGCTGCTCACATAGTAGCTGAGAAAACCAGCAATTGTGGCAAAAGAGGGGGGGGGGGAGACCTGCTTTTGTCCGATAAGTGGTGATGAAGGGAAGATGTTCTTAAGCAGCCAGTATTTCCCAGACTAGGCAATGGCTCATTACTCTTTAAATATCAACCTGGTACATAGCTTGTTTCCTGCAAGAGGTGTGGGGGGGGGGGGCAGATACTTGTCTCCATTAAAAAGAACACATAGTGGAAGCCTACATAAATACACATTACAGTACAATTGCTGAACGCTGCAGACATCATCAAAAATGGGATTACATGAAATCCAAGATTGCTGAGGTGAGAATTTTTATGATATATAAAAGAAAGAAGGTAACAAAAAGGTAAGGATGAGCAAACAATATTTGGGTTCTTGTTTATATTCACTTAGGTTTGTGTGAACTGTTTCAGTTCTCTGGTTTATGTGCGTTCCTTTGTAATGTGTACATAAGTTGCACAGATTTTATATGCAGTTTATTTCTACCATGCAAATACTTTCTGCACAGAGTAAACTATAGTTCTGAAGCGTACATTTTATGAGAAACCCCCATAAAACATGATGCAAAATTAAAGAAAAAGTAAGGTAAAGGTAAAGGTATCCCCTGTGCAAGCAGCGGGTCATGTCTGACCCTTGGGGTGACGCCCTCTAGTGTTTTCATGGCAGACTCAATATGGGGTGGTTTGCCAGTGCCTTCCCCTGTCATTACCGTTTACCCCCCAGCAAGCTGGGTACTCATTTTACCGACCTCGGAAGGATGGAAGGCTGAGTCAACCTTGAGCCGGCTGCTGGGATTGAACTCCCAGCCTCATGGGCAGAGCTTCAGACAGCATGTCGCTGCCTTACCACTCTGCGCCACAAGAGGCTCATCTAAAGAAAAAGTAACATTAATCTTTAGCAGAAATAAAAATTGGGATTCCAAGGGACTGAAATACCAATGATAAGAACTTTGAACGTGTCCCGAGACAAAAGCAAGCTTGGACAATGACTAAACCAGGGGTAGTCAAACTGCAGCCCTCCAGATGTCCATGGACTGCAATTCCCATGAGCCCCTGCCAGCGTTTTCTGGCAAGGGCTCATGGGAATTGTAGTCCATGGTCATCTGGAGGGCCACAGTTTGACTACCCCTGGACTAAACAATCTGTACAATAAGCTGGGTCAGCCTAAAACGGCACCTGAATGTTCTGTGGTCATTACAAGGAGGGAAGGAGGCTGCTTCAGGGAGAGAAGTGAGGGGGAGTGAACATGGGGTCTGCAAGGGGAGGGAAAAGGGATATAAAGGTAAACGTAAAGGTATCCCCTGTGCAAGCACTGGGTCATGTCTGACCCTTGGGTGACGCCCTCTAGCGTTTTCATGACAGACTCAATACGGGGTAGTTTGCCAGTGCCTTCCCCAGTCATTACCATTTACCCCCCAGCAAGCTGGGTACTCATTTCACTGACCTCGGAAGGATGGAAGGCTGAATCAACCTTGAGCCGGCTGCTGGGATCGAACTCCCAGCCTCACAGGCAGACAGCTTCAGACAGCATTTCGCTGCCTTACCACCTTGCGCCACAAGAGGCTCATAAAAGGGATATAAAAATCACAAAAAAAACCAAAACACTGCAACGTATTTTTACACTGGATGTAATTAAGGCATGTATCACTGTGGCTAGATCTCAATGATCTAGAAACAGATGCAGTTGTGTATGCGTATCCTAATGAAAGAGCCAGCAATAAAATAAAATAATAGTCCCATAATTCAATATTACTCTATCATCAGCTTGTGTTATTCCCACCACTTAGCTATATATTAAGGATGACTGTGCTGAATTTTTTTAAATAATTAATTTTAGTGACTATGAAGTTCATATATTAACTTCGCTAGTTATATATACATTCAAGAACCAATAGCAGAAGTTTTCGTACTGGATCAACTCCTGGGGCACTTTCATTTTGTTGGGGGGGGGGGTGGAACAGGACTGTTGTAGCCCTTTGTAAATCCCAGAGCTGGGAAAGGCACGGAGAGCATTAGCACCTGGTATGCTATTAAAACTTTATTGTCCAAAAAATTGAAAACTCTCTGCGGTTGTTTTAAGCTAATGTGGCTGTATCTTAATTTGTCGTAATGAGGGGGATGTTCATTATTGTGTCTCTTTTCCCTGCCCCAGGGCACCTGTGAAGATTGTGTTTGTTTTTTTCATCTCAACGTTGTTGTTGTTGTTGTTGTTGTTGTTTTACTTTTGCCAAACTCTTTAAAAAATGCTTAAGGATGTTAAGGTCTCCAGAAGGAAGCAAGGATGCTAGCTTGACTTTAATTACTGCATTGCTCTTTGTAACTGACAGCTGATTATGTTGGCATTAATCAAAACAGTGCGTCACAAAGCCATCTCGTAATTGGAAAGGACCATGAAATTTTATATCAAGATGTTTTTTGTTTTTTTTAAATCTCACTATAGCCGAAGACCGACTGCAAATTATTTCCTTGTGCTATATAGTTGCCTGGCCTTATGATCCAGCTGGGCCCCTTCCATCCTTGTAGAAGGCTCAAATGGCTTCTGTGCACATACCGGCCATAAAATTTCACCACTTCTTACAATGTAAACAACCCTATTACCCTCCCTGCTTCTTTAAAAATGACACCCAGACACAGAGAGTAGGATACTGCACATGGTTCACCTAGTGGCGGAGTCCTCTACAGGCCAGAAGCTCTGTTCCAGCTGAAGAAGAGTCATTCAAGAGATCTGGAAGATCCTACTCCCAATTGGATGGACTTCTTACCGCTGTCATCTGTGCTAAACCTCTGTATCCCAATGGCCATTATCTAAACATTGACTGGAAAGGAGATGCAAAGGCCGCTGTTCAGGCAGATGGCAGAAGAATGACCTCTGAATTATTAGCTAAGTGTTGACACACTTAATTGTTAATTGGAAGTTAACTGAATATTTAAAACATCATTTAAACTATGTTTATGGGCTGCGCAACAAAGCCCTGTTGTCACCAAACACTATTAAACACATAAGGAAGGGTCTTATCAAAAGCAATTAGCAATTATTGCTAGGGATAGATCTTCGACATTCAGGGGTAGTAAAACCAGGATAGCTGGATAAGAAGAAAAACAGAGAGGCTGGGACTAATTCGTCTCAGTTGGCCCACTGCCCAAAAGTCTGGGTGCTAAGCTATATGGTCCATCTAATTCAGCACAGGAATTGTTTTTTAAGGAAATAAATTAGCTTTAAAAGTATTCCAGGGACTACATGCTTTCTCTAAGCCAGTGGTTCTCAACCTGGGGGTTGGGACCCCTTTGGGGGTCAAACGGCCCTTTCACAGGGGTCGCAGCAGGGCAAGCAGTTTGGCGGGGAGGCATCCACACAACAGCCTTGTGGGTTAGATTGAGATAGAGCGTTCGTCTGTCTGGAGCAGCGGAAAATAGCAAAATTGGCAGAAGAGGCAGAACTGAACTGAGAAACCACAGAAAAAAACCCAACTTATATACAATCATGAACAATGGATCTTCATGCCATTGGTCAGTTTCAGCTTAATTTCTGTGAAAGAACACCTGCATAATTTTGTTGGGGGTCACCACAACATGAGGAACTGTATTAAAGGGTCGTGGCATTAGGAAGGTTGAGAACCACCGTTCTAAGCAATCTCTACAACCCTCTAAGTAGGTTGATATCAACATGGAAAGCTGAGACAAAGCTGAGACATATGATGCCACCATATACTGCTGTTTTCATCCAGTAGGCTTTACTTATGTCTTTCTGTTTTCTTCAGGAGACACGTTCAAGGATCAAAAGTCTCTGGGGTTCCATCGCAGTTCTACTTTTCCCCGTTAAAAAATATTAGCAAATATTGCCAGTTTTAATTTATGGATGCAGTACGAGCTCCTAAATTGCTGCCGTGTTACAATCCAGCCTTGTTCATCAAACTCAAAAATAATTTAGCCACTTCTTAATTAATTCCTAATTGACATCCTTGGGTCATTACGCCAACACATTCATTTGGCTGGATACCAACTAGGCTGTGGCCTAGGGGCTGTTTGGCTTCTAAGCGTTCTCCCAGGATGACCAATAAAACTTCTCCTTTCAAAAGTAAATTTTGCAGCTGTGGTTGTTGCCAGTTGTTAGACTGGCTAAAATCCTGAAAGTGGACTTCAACAGTTGGTTTTTGTACCCTGCTTTTCACTGCCCAAAGGAGTCTCAAAGCCTTCCCTTCCTCTCCCCACCACAGACACCTTGTGAGGTAAATAAGAGACAGCCCTGACAGGACTGCTCGGTCAGAACAGCACTATCAGGGCTGGGATGAGCTCAAGGTCACCCAGCTGGCTACATGTGGAGGAGCAGGGAATCAAACCTGGCTTCCTAGATTAGAAGCCACTGTTCTTAACCACTACACCACACTAAGGTCTACCATGATCTCAAAACAAAATCACTTCCCAATAAATTAGACCAGGGGTAGTCAACCTGTGGTCCTCCAGATGTTCATGGACTACAATTCCCATGGAATTGTAGTCCATGAACATCTGGAGGACCACAGGTTGACTACCCCTGAATTAGACTATGATCCTGGCAAGATGCCGAGGGGCTTAAGTTGATCAGCCATTCTGTTCACAAGTGTGCTTTTGCAGTCCTGGACTGGACAACACAAATGCTGTTCCCACAATGGGAATATAAATGAAGGCAGCATAGCAGCTTCTGGGAGGGAAGGGTTTGCCACCCTGCCTGAGAAGAGGCTGGTTCCATCACGACCAGAGTCATCAGCACCTGCGCTGAAATTTGCCTGAGTTAGTTGTAGATTATGTTTAAATCAGTGGGACTCAGAACTGCTTAAGTTTTGCCTCTATCACTCCTGCTAGGCAGGATTTCATACAGTATTGGAACGGACTGAAGACACATTTTGTCCAATGTACAGCACAATGTCCAGTTGGCACTGTGTGTCAGAATGATCAAAAACTTGACCAGCCCATGCCCTGCAAAGAATCACTCCCAGCCAACCAAGGAATCATGGACACCGTTGATCTTCCTCACCAGTCCCATTCACTTGTTGTTGTTCATTTCATCTAGACTAGAGGAAGACGCAAGGAGCACCAAGGGTGGTGAGAAGTAAAAGCACAGCTGCGGTGGCAGCAATAATCCGTTGCTTCACCTTTATCTCCTTCTGGGTGGCAACAGATTGAGCCTACCATGAAAGAAAGCTGCTTCTGTTTCTTCTCCTATGCATCCCTCACTTCCCCACCTTTGAGCAGCAGCAGTGTGGAGTAAGAAAAGGGGATCAGACAGATTCGTGGAGGAATGGTCCATCAAAAGCTGCTACCTGTGAAGATTACGGGGGGGACCTCCATGTCCAGAGAAAGCAAACCTCTGAAAACCAGTGCTAGGAAATAACACTTGGATCGTTAAGACAACTTGGGGTCTACTGTCTACAACAGGATGCTACATTAGATGGACTACTAGACAGATCCAAGAGGGTTCTTCTTCTGTTACTAAAACCAGCAGTCGCCATTATCTAGTTTCATCAATGGAGTCAGCAACCACATGGCAGAAATGAGGAGCAAGGCCCGACTGCCTCTTCCTCAAGGGCCTCCAAACTCTGGGGCTGGCCACTAAGAAGCAGTGGGACTATGCTGCCTCCCAAAGATTGATACACAACATGACAAATTTAGCAGTCCAACTTGCTCCGAACCCAAACAATCTCACTGAGCTTCTGCTCGAAGGAAACCAGAAAACTTAGAGGATTAATTTATGAATCTCTCAACGATCTGTCCATGAACCCAGAATAAGATGCTCCTTTTCTGAGCTCAGTAAAGTGCACAAAACACAGAGCGTGGGGGAAATCTGTTATACGAACACCTGGCAGAGGAATAACCCAGGGACCTTAATTATTTCACTGGCATTTCACACTGCCAGCTCATTATACTGTGTTATTAAATAGCCACAGCGCCACAACATTAAACTTTAAACCAAGAAAAATCTCCATACCCATTTAATATTTTTATCATTTTTCTAAATGGCACACAGAGCAATAAAAAGTGTATCGAAAGTTCCACCACGGCTACAAATCCAATGCATGGATGCGCACGGAGATTCAACGAGGACTTTGCAGATCCATGCACACTGACTTGGGGGAAAGTTACATTGTCTTTATACCCAAGCAAACATGCATGGCACAGAGCTGCCCTGGGGGCTTCCTATTAATGTGCCTCTTTATTAGGTTTCCCTATCATGGTCTGGATAGCCCAAGCTACCTGCATCTCATCTGATCTTGGAAGTTAAGCAGGGTCAGCCCTGATGAGTATTTATATGGGAGACCAACAAAGAATACCAGAGCTGCTATGCAGAGGCGGGCAAGGGTAAACCACCAGCAGGACTGCCATTAATTGGCTGTGTCTTTGTTGTTGTTGTTGTTGTTGTTGTTGTGTGATTTATTCCCTGCCACTTCCGAAACTGGCTCATGGCGGGTTACAACAGTCCATCATAAAACCCAGATAAAAAAAAGATTAAAAACAGGACATCCATCAATAAACAAGAAAACCACAGATGGCGAAACCTAACCCCACCGTCCTACCACTATCTAGATGTGGGCTAGGAGGGGGCCATTGATGTTCCATAACCCAGTGCTAGGAACAGTAGCACTAGCACTTGAAGGGGCACCCAACAGGGCACCCAACTGGGGGGAGGGGCAATGATCTTCCTCACTGCCCTTGAACAAAACAACCCACCAAAATAGGTAGCAGGACTCTGATACAAGCTTGATTATTAGAAGGCACTGCACAGGTTGACTTGGCTCTGAAGCGTAGCTAAAGGACTTATTCTCCTGGCTTAAAATTTCACAGTCAACACAGCATCATCCCTGTGGGTTGCTTTCAGCTAGTTATCAGCAGCAACGGGGACAGGTGGCTTAACTCTACCCACTGGCATGTTTACCACTGGAAATAACCCCTTCCCGAGTTGCAACTGCCCTGACCTGGATAGGCCAGCCTTGCCCCCATCTCATCCAATCTCAGAAGCTACACAGGACCAGTCCTGGTGAGTGTCTGGATGGGAGACCTCCAAGGGTTGTGACGTGGAGAAAGGCAATGGCAAAACGCTTCTCAGTGTCTCTTGCCTTGAAACCCTACAGCAGGGGTAGTCAACCTGTGGTCCTCCAGATGTTCATGGGCTACAATTCCCATGAGCCCCTGCCAGCAAATGCTGGCAGGGGCTCATGGGAATTGTAGTCCATGAACATCTGGAGGACCACAGGTTGACTACTCCTGCCCTACAGGGCTTGCCATAAGTCGGCTATGACTTGACAGCACTTTCCATACCACTATCAGGTTGTAGTTTGTACCGTGGGGAAAATATACAGGGAAGCACACAGGTATTCCCACACAATGTACCACAGCATCAATTCAAAGCAGCAGTCCTACTGCTGTTCAGACCAATATTTATCTTCATTATTTCAGCTTGGTTTAATGGTTAAGAGCAGCGGCTTCCAGTCTCGTGAACCTGGTTTGATTTCCCAATCCTCCACATGCACCCTGCTGGGTGACCTTGGGCTAGTCACAGTCCTGTTAGAAGGTATTATCACAGAGCAGCCTCTCTCAGAACTCTCTCGGCCTCACCTACCTCACAGGGTGTTTGTTATAGGGAGAGGAAGGGAAGGCTGGATTCTGGAGATTTTTGGTGGGCATGAAATTGGAGTCCCCTTGGGTAGGCAGGTAGTTGTAAATTCCTACATTGGAGGTCCCTTCCAACTCTATGATTCTATGAGACTAAGGCAACTGTAAGCCGCTTTGAGACTCCTGTGCAGTGAGATCCATGTTGCTAAAATTCCTTTTTTCCCTACTGGGAAGGGAGTTTCATCCCACTATCTCACTGTACACACACACACACCACCCCACCCCACCCGGCTCCTAAATCAAGAGAGATTGTATCTGAAATATCTCCTCAATCCAGCCAGATTGAATTTGCATTGTAAACCCAAGTTAACTTTATTTTAACTTGCTTCACGCTGGGGTTGGAGGTGGGGGGGGGGTTGCTTCATTTGGGGCATGTCAAAGATGATGCAGTTGGAACATTGTGCACCCCTTGTCCATCCTTGCACACGCCGTTTGTTCTAATTATCTTTCCTTTCATTACCAAAGATTAAGCTACTCATTTATATAAATATACACCATTCAAAAATCAATGCTTTGATTAAATGTGAGATATTTAATTAGGAGGTGGGGGAGGGAGAAGAGAGAAAAACCCTGAACAAACAAGGTTAAATTAATGCTCCTCCTTTGTATAAACACTCGATGAGTTTGTGCCACATGAAAAACAGTAACCTGCCTGTCACGATTACTCTTTTTGCACATTAGCAGCATTTAAGCTTCTAATTTATGTAGTGTAATAAACAGGCACCCCCTAAGGCTGATTGTGTCTGTTATAACAGGCTGTTTTAAGTATTTCGGTATTGACAGCCTGTGTGAAGCTCTAAAAGACTTCAAGTAAATATTTAGCACATTCACAAACAGCTTTCTCCCCTTCATTCCAAGTACTTTGTAAAGAGAGCTCATTAATTCCTCACAGCAGCCCTGCAAGGCAGGTGAACGCACAATGGCATTTGCTGCAATGTTACTGAGAAAGAATATGAAAGCCATCCAACAGGGCTTGTGTTTGGAAGAAGGAAGTATTTGAACTTTGTGCTAGTGTTGCATGAGAAGACGAAAGGACCGTCTCTTTCATATGCCCCCTATGCTTTTCTGCTTACCCCTTTTCAGTGCTTGCCCACGTGCTATATAAAATGGATGGATGGATGGATGGATGGATGGATGGATGGATGGATGGATGGATGGATGGATGGATGGATGGATGGATGGATGGATGGATGGATGGATGGATGGATGGATGGATGCATGCATGGATGGATGCATGCATGGATGCATGCATGGATGCATGGATGGATGGATGGATGGATGATATCCACTAGAGCCCATTCCTTTCTTCTGTAGAAGCTCACACTTCATTGAAAAGGCTCCGTGAAGTGGTAAGGGGAGTACAGTCCATCACCGAGTTTCAAAGATGCTGTGAGGCTATATTATTTACGAGGCCGTTTAGGAATCGAGCTGCAGGCATTCTGTAAAGTTATTTGTTTTGAAATGTCTGTATCGATTACCATTTTGTTTTAATTAAATGGATTTTAAGCTTCCTTGAGCTCCAAGGAAAAGCAGGGTAGAACTATTTACATACACAACTAAATGGCTTGTATGAATCCAGTTATTTGGTGGCAGGCATCTTCTTTGCATCTAGAAGCATCCAGGGCCAATCCCTGGCGTCTCCACTTATGGGGTATTAGGTATGAGTTGATAGAGATACCGAAGAACTTCTGACACTCAAAGGAGACAATACAAAGCTAGGTGAGTTAATGGTCTGACTCGGCACAAGGCAGACTAGGGTGTCATGGCTGCTGGCAGAGGATGTGCTTGGCATGCTGAAAGCCCTAGCTTAATTTCTGGCACCGCTGAGGAAAGGATGCCAGCTACAGGGGTTGAGGAGCACTTTATCTACCTTAGACTCTGAAGAGACATAATGCTGAACAAGATAGTCTGCCCCAGTATTGGGGATGCCACAAATCTCACTGCAAACAGCTCCATCTGATAACTATCCTGTCTTCAGCGAAGGAAGTGAACGTCTGATCTGCACGTCTCAGCGTGGCTCCTCTCAAGCAACTGATTAAGAGCTCTGTGGCTGCACAGCACCTATCCCGTTTCTGCTTTGCAAAGTGCTTTTGCGTTGGTGGAGTAGGGAAAATCTATTCTCCCACAGGTCCGTGACGGCTGAGCCGTAGGGGGGACATCGCTGCCCCCAGAAAGCTAGGCTAAAACACATAGCACTTAATAACCTTGATACTGACTTAAACGAACACCCAAGAATAAGATGTGTGTTTTTTTAACTGCAGTGTTTATTTGTAGGTGTTTTTTATATAGTGACTGATGTGTTTAGTTCCCCTGTTGCTGTCCTGGCTGCTAATACAGAACAGTTCCATACAGTAGATTTCCCTGGTAGGTTTGGGGCAATTTGATAGCATTACATCGATATTCCCAGGTTTATTTTCTTCATCTAAGTCTCTAGTCCCTTTTGTTGCAGAGAGATGCTTTCTCCCATTTATTTCCCCAAGAAAAGGTGCTACTGATTTTTATTTCAATTAGTTATAGTCTACCTTTCTCATTTGGACTTAAAGCTAGAGATTTAGATTTTTTAAATTAGATTTAGATTTTTTCTCGAAGTGACTTACCATCGCCTTCCCTTCCTCTCCCGACAACAGAGGTAGGTGGGGCTGAGAGGTCTGACAGAACTGCCCTGTGAGAACAGCTCTTTCAGGACCATGACTAGTCCAAGGTCACCCAACTGGTTACATGTGGAGGAGCAGGGAATCAAACCCAGTTTGCCAGATTAAAAGCCTCCATTCTTAACCACTACACCAAAGTGGCTCTTGGGAACCTGATGCATATTTTAGTATATTTTAATATAATGCTATATAATAAGTATAAAGCCATAGCAAAGAAAAACCCTCTGTAGTAGGGAGAAGAAATGGCTACTACATGGGAAACAGCTGCTGTGTGGACTGAACCAGAAAAATCCAAACTTTTCCAAGCGTTGCTGTGAGCTCTCCCAAAACCTCAGAGCAAAGTATGTCTGGTAAACATCAGAGAGAAAGCACAGGCAGTGGGTGGAGCTCTTATTCTTTCATAATTTAAGTAAATCTTTTCAGCCTGCCAGGGAAGTTTGCCTCTATCTGTAATACTCTAGAAATACTGGTGTATATGTGTAAAGGTAAAGGTATCCCCTGTGCAAGCACCGGGTCACGTCTGACCCTTCGGGTGACGCCCTCCAGCGTTTCCATGGCAGACTCAATACGGGGTGGTTTGCCAGTGCCTTCCCCAGTCATTACCATTTACCCCCCAGCAAGCTGGGTACTTATTTTATCGACCTCGGAAGGACGGAAGGCTGAGTCAACCTTGAGCCGGCTGCTGGGATTGAACTCCCAGCCTCATGGGCAAAGCTTCAGACAGCATGTCAGCTGCCTTACCACTCTGCGCCACAAGAGGCTCTATGGTGTAGGAAAGGGAAGGCAAATATAAGCTGCTTTGAGACTCCTTCGGGTAGAGAAAAATGGTATCTAAGAACCAACTCTTCTTCTTCCTGCTGGTGCTTGCATGGTAAAATGCTTTAGATACTTGCTCTAAAACAATGACTATAGTTATTCATGGCTTATGAAATACTTGTTCTCAAATACCTGTTCATTTGGAAGCATTCCAGATTACACGGGGATTTTAAACCAAAAGTGACATGGAACCATAAGCACAGCAGAAAAGTTAAATGAGGGAAAGAGAGAAATTAATATGGCAAAGCCTGTTATTAAAGCCATTAACAGCAAAAGCAGAAGGGAAAGGTTAAGTACCATGCCAACACACACACAAAATAGAGTGGCATTAACATCTGTGAAAGCTCTTCAACAGCTACCCTGAAGGCACTAGGCATTAAAAGCATCTGGAAAACCAATAAGCCTCCAATCACAGAGCAACTAGGATAATTCAGCACCTGCAAAAATGTCTCAACCATTTGACAGTCAGCCTCTTGAAGTGACCAATGGTAAAACAGTGTGATCACCAAACGTGACATCTTCACAAACAGTGTTCAGCAAGAAATCAATATCTGTAGTCGAGATATCGGTTTCTCAAAGGCAACAGAACCATTAAATGGCTAAGTACACAAACCCACTCATTTCCTTTTTAGAATATTATTTTTAGAAGATTTCTATTAGCTACTGAAGTGTAGTTGCCCAATTTCCTTCTATGAAATGTTAACATATAAAATGAATCCCCAAGACCATAAATGTCCAACTCACCAGAACGGTGATGGTGCTGCTCTTCAAGGAATTCCAAGTCAAGCATGAGGTCATCTTCATCCAGGTCACAGGAGCCCAAATTATTCAAAACATCCTGTAATACAGGAATAAGAAAAGAATATAAAACTGAAGGTAAATAATTACGAAAAAAAACACAAAAATGTTCAGTGTATGCATGTAGATATTACAATGAACTGTACGGATAAAGACCAGTGACTATACTTCTACATTAGGGTATGAAGATCAACAAAAACTTATACTAGCAGTTTCTTCAGTATTGCTCAGGTAGCATTTCCTTGGAAACCATGATATTTCAAACAGTGCAATCATAAGCAGAGTCATACTTTCCTAACCCAGTTGACTTAGAAGGATGTAAACGATTTAGGATTCTACTGAAAATCCTTCTGATTAAATAGCAGGAGGCTCTCAGAACATAAGAGAAGAACTGGTGGATCAGTGCAAATGGTCCAGATTTCCAAAGCCACCCCAATGATGCATCTTGATCAGAAATACAGGGATAACTTCATATGCATGCTCAAGAAAAATGTCATCTTGAGCACATACTTATGCTTGTGTTATGGTCAAATGGAACCAAGGGTAGAAGGCTTCAGATGCCCATATACCAATGCCCAAAAAATTGGCAATAAAAATGAGGAGAATGAACTTCCCATGCAGACAGTGAGATATGATTTAGTAGGTATTACAGAGACATGGTGGAATGATTCCCATAACTGGGATGCAGTAGTGGATGGATGAGTTGTTAAAAAAAAAAACTCAGAAAAGGTCGAAGAGGAGGTGGAGTGGTGCTGTAGATGAGGAGAGGGATTGCCTGTCAAGAAATACTAGAGGAGGACAGGAAAATATCTGGGTGAAGATAAGGGAGGGAAAAACAAAGTTAATGGTGCCTGCTACAGTCTCCCTGGAGGAGGTTGAAGGGGGACATGACTGCTGTCTTTAAGTATTTGAATGGTTGTCAGAGTAGGACAGGGAGTGATTACTCCTGGCAGCAGAAGATAGGACCCGCAGTAATGGCTTTAAACTATGTTGAGCGGCTAGATATCAGGAAAAACTTTTTCGCAGGCAGAGTAGTACAGCAGTGGATTCAGCTGCCTAAGGAAAGGTGAGCTCTGTTTCAATGGTGGTCTTTAAGCAGTGGCTGAACAGCTACTTACCATGGATGCTTTAGGCTGATCCTCTATTGATCATGGGGTTGTACTAGATGGCCTTTACGGCTCCTTCCAGCTCTATGATTCTATGAAAGGTTTTATGGGCTAAAGGTTCTAATTCATCTTGTGATACAACAAAAAGGTTACACTCCTCTTCTACCCCGCCCTGCCATATAAAAAACCAGCTCTTAGAAAACAAAGCAGATGTGTTTTGGGAGACTAGCATCTTCCGCAAAAGCTTGCTGTATTGACATAACTATGTGCATGTCTTTGATGCAGATTTCAGGTTCAGTCTCTGGTACCTGTATTTATGAGGATCTCAGGAGGCGTGGGTGGAAAGACTTCTGCAAGACCTTGAAAAAACAGTGCTAGTCCTGAGTTCATAAACAAATTCTTTCATTCATTGCTATTAAATAGCTATTACTTTGAAAGAAATAAAAATCATGAGCATCTACACAAAGTTCCACTGATTTTCAAAATGGTGTTGATTACTTGAACATTTCTACGTCAGTTCTCCAAAGCAGGGGTAGTCAACCTGTGGTCCTCCAGATGTTCATGGACTACAATTCCCATGAGCCCCTACCAGCATTTGCTTAAGGCATCAAGAGAGTTTCAGAGAAGTGGTCCTTACAATGTTTTCACTGAAAAATTTCTCCACTGTGTGCTGTGAGTTGATTAGGAGGGAAGAAATGGAGAAGAAATTTCTCATCAAAGTTCCAGAGAAATGCTGACAGATGAATGCAGACATGTCCCTTTGGGGAGGGGTGGGGGATTTAATCAGTACTTTCAGAGAAGCGCTTCAGCAAAGGGTTTAATAAAACTCTCCATTGACTTTGAAATAGCCCCTTAGAAACTTTAAAACACAGCTTTCCTCTTAGCAGGATCTTTCTTTAGTGCAGACAGCTTTAACTCCTGCTGTGCACATAGAAACACATGGAACTGCACTTTTGTATGACAGCATCAACATAGTAGGACACTTCCCTTGTGCCCCAGTTGAAGTCCTCATAGCAACAGCCAACCCAAGAGATGCTAGAAAAAGAGGAGCTGATTCACTGTTGCGGAAGCAGAACTTCAGTCCTGTCCCATTAAAGTACTACAGTGTTTCGCAGCCCGGTCCTTCATATATGCACTCAGAAACTCATCCAGGTGACTTCAATAGTTTATTTTCAATGAACTACACAAAGGACTGTGAGTTAAGGCAATGTAAGCATACTTGTTATTTGCTCGGTACCACTGCGTAGTTCCAACAAATGGTTGTAGGTCTTGCACCTATTCTGATTTTTATTCTGAGTTACCTTGGAAAAGCCATACACATTCCGCCTAACTTATTTCCCAGAACTGTTACAAACATAAGATGCCAGAGAAAATTGATGTAAGCTGCTTGGCTCGGGACGGTGGGGTATAAATAATTGAATCTTTCTTCTTGTATCCTGCCCTTCTTAGAATCATAGAATCATAGAATCATAGAGTTGGAAGGGGCCATACAGGCCATCTAGTCCAACCCCCTGCTCAACGCAGGATTAGCCCTAAGCATCCTAAAGCATCCAAGAAAAGTGTGTATCCAACCTTTGCTTGAAGACTTCCAGTGAGGGGGCACTCACCACCTCCTTAGGCAGCCTATTCCACTGCTGAACGACTCTGACTGAGAAAAACTTTTTCCTGATATCTAGCCTATATCGTTGTACTTGAAGTTTAAACCCATTACTGCGTGTCCTTTCCTCTGCAGCCAGCAGAAACAGCATCCTGCCCTCCTCCAAGTGACAACCTTTCAAATACTTAAAGAGGGCTATCATGTCCCCTCTCAACCTCCTTTTCTCCAGGCTGAACATTCCCAAGTCCCTCAACCTATCTTCATAGGGCTTGGTCCCTTGGCCCCAGATCATCTTCGTCGCTCTCCTCTGTACCCTTTCAATTTTATCGATGTCCTTCTTGAAGTGAGGCCTCCAGAACTGCACACAGTACTCCAGGTGTGGTCTGACCAGTGCTGTATACAATGGGACTATGACATCTTGTGATTTTGATGTGATGCCTCTGTTGATACAGCCCAAAATGGCATTTGCCTTTTTTACCGCTGCATCACACTGCCTGCTCATGTTTAGTTTACAATCCACAAGTACCCCAAGGTCTCGTTCACACACAGTGCAACCTAGAAGCGTATCCCCCATCCAGTAGGCATGCTTTTCATTTTTCTGACCCAGATGCAGAACTTTACACTTATCTTTATTAAATTGCATCTTGTTCTCATTTGCCCATTTTTCCATTGTGTTCAGATCTCGTTGAACTCTGTCTCTATCTTCCAGAGTATTTGCCAGTCCTCCCAATTTGGTGTCATCTGCAAACTTGATGAGTAGTCCCTCCACCCCCTCATCTAGATCATTAATAAATATGTTAAAAAGTACCGGGCCGAGCACCGAACCCTGAGGTACCCCGCTACTCACCTCTCTCCAGTCTGATGAAACACCATTGACAACAACTCTTTGAGTGCGGTTCTCTAACCAATTCCCTATCCACCTAACGATCTGAAAATCCAGATTGCAGTCCTTCAACTTATCCATCAGAACATCATGGGGAACCTTGTCAAAAGCTTTACTAAAATCCAAGTAAATGACATCAACCAAATTTCCCCGATCCAGCAAACCTGTTACTTGGTCAAAAAAGGAAACTAGGTTGGTCTGGCAGGACCTGTTGGAGACAAATCCATGCTGACTTCCTTGGATCACCAAATTGTCCTCCAGATGTTTGCAGATCGCTCCCTTTAATATCTGCTCCATTATCTTCCCCACAACAGAGGTCAGACTCACTGGTCTGTAGTTTCCCGGGTCATCCTTCCTCCCTTTTTTGAAGATCGGAATAACGTTTGCTCTTTTCCAGTCCTCCGGGACATCTCCAGTCCTTAAAGAGGTTCCGAAGATGATGGACAAGGGCTGTGCAAGTTCTCTGGAAAGTTCTTTGAGTACTCTCGGGTGCATTTCATCTGGACCAGGGGATTTGAACTCATCCAGTGCAGCTAAATGCCTCTCGACCACCTCTCTATCCATGTTAACCTGCCACCCAGACACTATCCTTTGGCTACAGCCATCTCTAGATGTGCCTAAACACTTAGACCTGTGGGAAAAAACAGATGTAAAATAGGCACTAAGCCTTTCTGCTTTCTCTGCATCTTTCGTTAGAGTTTGTCCATCCGCACCCAACAGCGGGCCTATTGCCTCCTTTACTTTACGTTTGCTCCTCATGTAACTGAAAAATCTTTTCTTGTTACAATGGGCTTCCCTGGCCAATCTTAGCTCACTCTCAGCTTTGGCCTTTCTGATGATTGATCTACAGTGCCTAGTAACCTGTAGGTACTCTTCTTTAGAGCTCTGTCCTTCCCTCCATTTCCTGAACATTTTCCTTTTCTTTCTTAGTTCCTCTTGAAGTTCTCTGTTCATCCAAATAGGCTTCTTAGAGCTCCTGCAGTGTTTTCGTATTTCTGGGATAGTCATTGATTGAGCATGCAATAGCTCTTGTTTGAGTAGCGCCCACCCTTCACATGCTCCCTTCCCTTCCAGCATTCTCGTCCATGGTATGACACTCATCATGTCTCTGAGTTTATTAAAGTTTGCCCTACGAAAATCCAACATCCGCGTCTGGCTACAAGCTTCCTTGGCTCCCCATCTCAAAAGGAATTCTATGAGGACATGGTCACTTCCCCCTAGGGTCCCCACCTCCTTCACCTCATCCACCAACTCTTGCCTGTTGGTCAGTATTAAGTCCAGTATGGCTGAACCTCTTGTGGGTTCATCTACCATTTGATAAATGAAATTGTCAGCCAGGCAGGTCAGAAACTTGCATGACTGAGGACGCTTCGCAGAGTAGCTTCTTGGTAGCTCAGGGTGGGATTAAAACACCCAGTATAATTATATATGTTATCAGCCCCATCCAATAAAACTTGTGGGGGGGGGAGGAACTTCCAGATACTTAGGGGGAGGGGAGCAGATCTAACTTCCATTCCAGCAGCAAAGCCAGCCCTTCTTGCTGTTCCACTTGGCCTCAACCATTGGCCTGGTGGACCAGCCTGGTCCAGGTCCTGCAAGGCCTTGATCTCTTTCAGCAGAGCGTTCCACCAGGCCAAGGCCAAGGTCCTTTAATATTCTTTAAAATTGTTATGCTCAAACAGGTTTTTTTTTTTGATGCATGGCCAAGCATCGAACTATGTTTCTGCTAGGGGCCCTTCTAACATGTTTATTTACAGACTGTAATCTAGATCTTGTTCACTTGTTCAGTGAATGATAATCTGCCTGCCCCTTCTTGTTTACCATTAACAATGCAAAAAATATGTTGTCTTTCTGTATGATCCTATGTTCCCTTATTCAAATGATGCAAATTACCATCCAATTATACCAATATTGTTACCAAGTCTTGACTAATGTTTGTGACATTCTGCGCTTTGATTGCAAACGCATTATAATGAATCTACATTCCATTAATACCAGATGTTTATTAACAAGTTCTTAGGCATTTTGCTGTGCTTGGTTTCTTGTTTAGCAGTAAATTTTGGTTACACTCAAACTTAAATTTGCAGTCTTTGAGCACCAGTCAGATGGATTGCCACGTTAGAATTTTACGAAACTTGGATTAGAATTTTGCACTTCCAATAATGAGGGATTTCTTAAATTATTTAATAACACAATGGCTCAGGGAGGTAAAAGGTCGCTGAGAGATGGAATTTATTTGCTTAGTTATTAATTATTTGGACTTCATTTCTTACCGTCTCCTATTGGAAAACCATCTTGCGGTGGGTTACAACAGTAAAACCACACATTAAAAGGTAAAATCCAACACTGATGATGTCATCCATTCATTCACGTCCGACCCTCAGCGATTCCATCTTGGATCCTCCTGGGGCGTTATTCCTACACATGGACTCCCCCACTACAGAATGCAACCATTCTCTTTCCAGTGAGGATAGCATTTTTCTCTTCTTTTCTATTTTGAATATTCCTTCCCTTCCTTTCCTTTTTCCACATTGCTTCATTATTACCAGGGAAGTCCAGGATGGCTCTTACACTCAAAGTCAGCTAACAGAAGCAAGAGAAAAAATTCTACTCCTTGTAGCAAGATGTAATGCAAAAACATAATCAAACATACCTTAAAAGAAAAAAAAAGTCCAATTCATTCAAATCGGCAAGTTAAACTGGTGATTAAATTTCTCCCTCAGCAGCCAATGGAGCTGAAAACAGTTTTACTTCGGTTGGATCAGGCTCCCTATATCTACATTTGGGAGCAGTTAACTGTGGTTGCAACATAGTTTCATTATAATCCCAGGAACTACATGGCCCTTTTAAAGAAATCGTTTTTGGCATGCATAGAAAACCAAGCAGTAGCTTTTACATCCCTGAGATGCCCTAATCCAGGGGTAGTCAAACTGCAGCCCTCCAGATGTCCATGGACTACAATTCCCATGAACGAATGCTGGCAGGGGCTCATGTGAATTGTAGTCTATGCACATCTGGAGGGCCGCAGTTTGACTACCCCTGCCCTAATCCAAGAGCTCTGTCAGGATTACATTGGCAGGTAGATAGCGCACTGATTCAAAATGGTAGAAAGGTATCTGCTTTCTCATATAGCTGCCCAGTTGCCATCGGTAAATCATTCCAGTCCTGAAGTACTGTTGCTGTCATCACCACCCGAAGAAACATAAAGAAGATTTGAAAATCTTCTATATCTGTATTCGGCGTTCACTGTCGAACACAAGAAGCAGTTTCTTTATCAGACACTGTAGGGCAGGGGTAGTCAAACTGCGGCCTTCCAGATGTCCATGGACTACAATTCCCATGAGCTCCTGCCAGCATTCGCTGGGAGGGGCTCATGGGAATTGTAGGCCATGGACATCTGGAGGGCCACAGTTTGACTACCCCTGCTGTAGGTTTTCTTCTGAGGAAAACTCATTTATTTTTATCCTGAAAGGAAAAGCAAACAACAACTACGGCCTGGAAAAGAGAGTTCTAGAGGCAGATTAGGTCAAGCGGTGTCCCCTAAAAATATTTAACGAGAATGCTTCTCGCGCTTAAGCCTCAGATCACCGCTGCCCTCTCTGAAATCCTCCACCCGTACAGACCATCAACAGCCTATGACACCTTTTTATTGCCTCTCAGCGGACATCGGAAGAGCCAAGCATGTCACAAACCTGCATTCTGGATGTGACAAATGGAGAACCGGGTGAACGGTCCACAGTCTATTTGATGAAGTTGCCATCGTACCTGCTTTGCTTCGAGTCAAGCGACTGTCATAAATGTTATCATTATCCACGAAATATGGACATTAGCTCTTCAGTGGGGCTGAGCTTCAGACAAAGGGAGGCTTACAGGCAACTGAAGAACTTTCCTGGTCATTTTATTTTGATTCAGTTCACTGGCAGCACTTCAAACTGTTCAGCAGAGTGAGGTCTCTTTCCAAGAGAAGAAGAATTGTGTTCCGTTAATGGCGTCACCCCAAGGGTCAGACATGACCCTGTGCTTGCACAGGGGGATACTTTTACCTTTTTAATTTGTAAAAGTATTCTTTAAATCTTCTGTTCAAGGCCATCATTTGAGCAAACGCAGCTTCTACTCAGCAGGTAAGGCGGACTATAAATAAAGCAAACAAATAAAGACATTTACAGGAATTGGCCCATCCTTTCTGAAAACACAAAGTGGTTTTGGTTATATTATGACACACCTCGGGGGATGTCTGGCAAAATAACCATGTGGAATAATGGCCAAAAAGAAGAGGCAACTGTTGGCAGTTCTGAAAATGTTTGGTCAAGAAAACCACGGGGAGGTTCAGACCAGTTCAGTATAATTGACTTTTTCATGACACACAAAGCGACACAGAAATTACATGACAGGATCCTAGTTACAATAAGCTGCATGCAGTAGTGTAAAGCACAAGTTCTATATACATGGTCAGTGATGAGGACCTCCCCACAACCTGGTCCCATTGTCAGGCAACTCTGACACCCTAGCCTAAGAACCAACTCTTCCTCTTCCTCTTCCTTCTTCTTCTTCTAAGGCTTCTGCTAAAAGTTATGTTTGGCTTGGACTAGTGTTGACTGTTAATGACTGTGTGTGTTTTATCGTTGCAAATATTTGCAAATGTTTAAATGTATCTTCTCATTCCCACTGTTCTATGTACACCGCCCTGAAGCATCGTAGTGAGGGGTGGTATATAGAATGAATGAATGAATGAATGAATGAATGAATGAATGAATGAATGAATGAATGAATGAAGTCTCAATCATTTACCCAAGTAAACTTGTGTACCATTGTGTACAGTGCAACACTATTGCCTGCACAGAAAACTCTTGAATAATTCAGTGTTTGCATAGTTTGCAGAAGGCTAGGATATTGTGAGCTTCCTTCACCTTCACAGGCAGGCCATTCTACAAGGCAGGAGCCACAACAAAGAAAGTGCATGTATGGACTTGATTTTACAGAAGCCCCTGCTGACACGAGCAGAGTTTTCATACTGGAGCATAGCAAGAGAAGCAGCCCTGCAAATAAGAGGGGCCAAGACCATGAAGGGCTTTGTATGAGAAATCCAATGTCTCAGCTGAGCTCAGTAACAAATAAACAGCCAATGAGCTGTCTGCAGAATGGGAGTAATATGTATGATTCATCTAACTCCCGCAAGTAGTTGAACCACAGCATTCTGGACCAGCTGGAGTTTCCAAGTTGATTTTGAGGGGATACCAATGTTCAATGCATTGTGGGACCTGTTCCTAACCTTTGTTCACAATTTCCTGCAATTTTATCAATGCTATGTATTTGATTACAAACTTAAATGGACTCCGAGGAATGGTGGAGGACAGGAAGGCCTGGAGGATCATTGTCCGTGGGGTCGCGATGGGTCGGACACGACTTCGCACATAACAACAACAACAAATGTATTTGATATATAAATAAAGAGGTAACCACAACAAAAACTTTATATCTAAATCTACCCTGCATTATTCTCCCCTACTGCTCATAATTTCATGATTGCTTTTAAAAGCCCTTTCGAATTGAATATTGCAGGCAGTACATAAAGCAGCTGCTTAAGAAATGAATTCATCCATCAACACTGAATGGTGTAAATTTAAGTACACATAAATGTGCAATGACAAGAAGTTCATCCACATTTATTTTTATGGCCTACAATATTGTATTGCTGACAAGAGACGCTACAATAAAACTGTGGAAATTACTAGGTGTCATGATGAAATTTCTAGGCACCATGGGAATCCTGGTGACGGGGATTTGTCCAGCGCTGGGCAAGATAAGCTGTTGATGATCCATAGCATGGCAATTTATATGCCCTATTAAGCTGCTTAGGCCAACCACACTGATTGGCTAAGAACACCTAGTGACTTTTATAGAACTTTCATGAACTTAAGAGAAAATACACAATTGCTTTAAACACAAAAAGCGGCTAAAGAAGACTCGTGATTGACATGTACACCGTTGTTGTTCTTCTCCCCACAAAACAATCAACCAAATAAAATATGTATTGGGAACATTTGTCACAATCATGAAGAAACGGAAATAAATAATAGGAATTAACAACAAACCCAACAAAAAACAAGCATTGTCAAAAAAAGAAAGCACAATTTCCGAGAAAGAAGATCAGAACTGGCAATGCATACGGTTTTATATGTTACAGTGATATTTTTTCTAAGTGTATGCTTAAAAATAAGCTTTCTCAACCAGGGTTTCATGAAACCCTGGGTTTTTTGACAGCCCTGGAACAATTTCCAGAATGTGTGTTTGTGTGTTAAACATTTATCAGGTGATATGACCATATATGTACATGTTGACCCCCCCCCAATGACTAATGATGGGCCTGGATAGGGTGGGTAGGGTAGAGGCCCCAGGTAGGCGTGTCCATAGCTATGCTTCTCAACCACATTCTGCATGATCATGCCACTTCTGGGGTTTCTCGAAGCCTGAAGAATGTTCCAGGGGATTCTCAATGGTAAAAAAGTTGAGAAAGGCTGGCTTAAAAAATTTAGTGTGCAAATGAAACAAATATATATATATAGCAGCTACACTCATCAGATATCTGGGATTGGCTACAGCTTCCTATCATGTATAGACACAGGTAAGGTCCACAGATTCTTCAGTATTGTTCTATTGCATTCAGTTACTGACAGGATATTCCTGACTAGATAGGCAAGTCCAGGAAGAGCATGATTACAACAACAGAGCAATATTATGAGGAGTATACCCAGTCTGGGTACAAACCCAGGTTTGCTGACAAGTGATAACTGGAAAGGTCTTTTGGGATATAAAATTGTCATCATAGCATGGCATTAAAGATCTACTGCCAGCTGATATGTGTCCCTGCTGCAGCCGTCACTGTTGCCAATGGCTTTGAACACATGAGGTCCCCACTCAAGATCACCAGATTCCTATTCGCTTTGATTTCTTATTTGCCCAGGAATGTCCTGATACTGGATTCCAACTTTATCTCTAAAAACCATATACGCCCTCAAAATCTTGTTGGTCTCTAAGGCGCTACTGGTGATTTCTGTCCATGAAAGTCTCATGCCCCCCCCCCCCTCCAGCATGGGCCGTTTTGGGTAGTCACCAAGAGAAAACCCAGGTCAATCAAGCCAA
This sequence comes from Paroedura picta, assembly GCF_049243985.1. Classification (NCBI taxonomy): domain Eukaryota; kingdom Metazoa; phylum Chordata; class Lepidosauria; order Squamata; family Gekkonidae; genus Paroedura; species Paroedura picta. Next base: position 75,801,678 of record NC_135378.1, read on the forward strand.
ATACTTTGCTTCTTCAGTCCTCACCATTTTGTGACTTCCAGCAGCAAGATTCCCGCACCGGTGTGATCTCTATCTTTACAAACACTGCATTCACAATTGCACACACAAAAGGCAATTGTGGAGCACACGTACGGATAAAAACATGACATTTGAGTAAAAGCCTTCATCAAAGAATGATTTAATACCATGTTTACCAGTGGAACAGTCACAGGCCCAAGTTGCTATGGAAACAGGCAGCATTCCAATAATATTAGGCCATAGTGTATCTATTATCTATTACAGGACTGTATTAATAATGCTCTAGTAAAGGGTCACCCGAAATTTCATTTAAGAGTCTCCATTTTAACTTGCAGAGCAAATAGTGCAAGATACAAGAAATTACCATTTCATGAATGTCAGCTTTAAATCACTCATTTTGGTTTGCAAAGAAGCACACCCAATTATTGACCCAACTGTTAAAACAAACAGATTCCTCCCTGCTCTTCCAGAAATATTCTTCCGAATGGGTCCACTGAGGAGCTTCATAATGCCATCTGTTGTAAGCCGCCCTGAGCCTCTGGGGAAGGGCAACATATAAATTATAAATAAATAAATATAGGTTATTTTAGAGCCTCTTGTGGCGCAGATTGGTAAGGCAGCTGACATGCTGTCTGAAGATCGGCCCATGAGACTGGGAGTTTGATCCCAGCAGCCCTCCTTCCAAGGTCGGTAAAATGAGTACTCAGCTTGCTGGGGGGTAAACAGTAATGACTGGGGAAGGCACTAGCAAACCACCCCGTATTGAGTCTGCCATGAAAACACTGGAGGGTGTCACCCCAAGGGTCAGACATGACCCAGTGCATGCACAGGGGATACCTTTACTTTTAGGTTATTTATTTTTGTAGCTCCAAATTCTACATACTTCAAGCAGAATTTATGATTGGAACCATTTTTATGATGTTTTCTTCCAAATTAGGTTCCCAGGGCATTACGGTACCGGAGTGGGGGAGGGGGGGAATGCTTTCGTCACATCAGTGCAATCCGAAACTGAGTTATACTCTTAGGAAGGGGACAAAAGTCTGTTCAGGACCATTCAGCCCACCTGTGTCTCAATTACACAGAAGTTGATTTTTCAAAAATCCAGGTTTGGCACACAATGGTTCCCTTGATTGCTCTTGAAAACTGGATCCCGAGCTGCTTGTTTGTTTGTTTTTGTTTTGTTTTTTGCAAAGGAGCTTAGTGAAAGCCTCGAACGGCATGCTATTGTATTTCTGCATTCTCCCAAAGAGACCCCAGGACTGCAAACCAGAGATGGAGTTTGCACTGGATCTGCATAGGTAGATACAGGTGTGCCAAGGCAGTTTCTTGAGAACTGGATTATCAAAATTGCAATTCCATCCCTCAAATCCAACCTGAAGAGAACGGGGCTGTAACCTGTGCTATATTCAAGTCGCACTGTGACAGCAAAGCCCCCCTCACAAATTTCAGATCATTGGACTGTACAGTTTTTACTAGCAATGGCACCATGCCACTAAGAATAGGCTGCGGGTTGAACAGCTGCTGACGAGTCAATAAAAGACAAGAAGACACAGTTCATATAGGAGCAACACCTAAATTAGGGCAGCACTTTTATTATTTCTTTTCTATTAATTTTTTTAAAACATCACTGGGCAACTGGATTTTTAGCCATAAGAATCATAGACTTGGAAGGGACCTACAGAGACTTCCTACATAATGCAGGAACTCACAACTACCTGCCTACCCTCAGTGACCCCAATTTCATGCCCAAGCGATCCTCCCTCCCTCCAAAATCCAGCATGGCCTGGAGGAAATTCTGCTATCATCCCCTAGTGGCAGTTCCCTTGGTATGCAAGGAAGGGCCACAAGAGACAAACTCTGGCACATCCCTTCCTGCCCACCCACTCACCATCTGCCTAAGTTCATAAAATCAGTGTTTCTGTCAGTTGACCATCTGGCCTCTGCTGAAAACCTTCCATGGATGGAGAACCCACCAGCTCCTGAGGAAGCGTGCTCCACTGAGGAACTGTTCTAACTGTCAGGAACTTCTTCCGGATGTCTAGCCAAAAATTATTTTGAATTAATTTCAACCCATTGGTTCTGGTCCAACCCTCTGGGGCAACAGAAAACAACTGTGCTCCATCTTCTATACGACGGCCCTTCAAGATGGTTATCGTATGTTTTAAAAAGCGTTCTAGAGAGCAGTATATACTACATCGAGGCTGGAGTACAAACTATGCTGGTTTAAGATTCGGTCGCCCATCTTAGCCGAAACTCATCAAAGCTAAGCAGGCTTGGCCACAGGTAGTACTTTGATGGGAGGCCACCAAAGAAGACTGGGCTAGCTAGGAAAAGAAAGAAAATGGAAAACTGCTTCTGCTCATCCCGCCCCCCACCCCCCGGAACACCTGGGGGATGCAACCAATACTTGGTTGCAATTTGATAATACCCGTTCATAATCAATTTCATTTCTCATTGATTTTTTTCAACAGCCTTTAAAAATCTTTGCTAGTCTTTCTTTCTTTCTTTCTTTCTTTCTTTCTTTCTTTCTTTCTTTCTTTCTTTCTTTCTTTCTTTCTTTCTTTCTTTCTTTCTTTCTTTCTTTCTTTCTTTCTGTCAGAGCCTTGGAACAGAAAACTCTTTTCTATGCCGAAATGCCCAAAGGGCTGTTTTGAAGCTGGTCCACACGCAAAACCAGACTCTTCTATAGGGCCATCATTTGCATCATTGGTTTACTGAAACATATTTCCACTGTAAATTTCAGGTATTGTTCCGAACATCAAAGCTTGAGAAAAATTCAACAAAAGCCTATTTTTTGCCCGCTTTGTCAACTTCTTGATATCGTTCATTACACCTTTCACTCTTTCATGATTTACAAACAAGAACCATATCTTAATGACATTAATAATGCCTGTTTTTTCTACATTTGGGGGATCAACTCCTACAAGGATAAGCCTATTTATTAGAAATATTAGAAATGGCATTTTTTCCTGTGTGTGGAAGTGGTATCTGAAATTTAGTGAATGTTTCCACACGTAAAGTACATTGGTGCCACCTAGGGGTGTGTATTCTCCATTTTTTTTCTTTTTTTAATGCCCCATTGTCGTTTCTGTTATTTGTATTTATTGGTACTGGGTACACATCTTGTAGGGCTTTTGCATGTACTTTATTAACTGTAATGATGATAACTCATTAACATTTAACATTCTTATGGACAAAACCCACCTCCACTGGGGTGAGACCTTCCTACTAACCAGAGCTCCTTGGCCTCTGTTTGCTTTCTAATTCAACACCAGGCTGTGCACCAACTAACACCCCTCTTATCCAGCTCCACCAGGGTGAAGTGCTGCACATAACCTACATAACCTACATCACAAGTTGTCATAGTCTCATTGTATATGGCACTGGTCAGACCACACCTGGAGTACTGTGTGCAGTTCTGGAGGCCTCACTTCAAGAAGGACATCGATAAAATTGAAAGGGTACAGAGGAGAGCGACGAAGATGATCTGGGGCCAAGGGACCAAGCCCTATGAAGATAGGTTGAGGGACTTGGGAATGTTCAGCCTGGAGAAAAGGAGGTTGAGAGGGGACATGATAGCCCTCTTTAAGTATTTGAAAGGTTCTCACTTGGAAGAGGGCAGGATACTGTTTATGTTGGCTGCAGAGGAGAGGACACACAGTAATGGGTTTAAACTTCAAGTACAACGATATAGGATAGATATCAGGAAAAAGTTTTTCACAGTCAGAGTAGTTCAGCAGTGGAATAGGCTGCCTAAGGAGGTGGTGAGCTCCCCCTCACTGGCAGTCTTCAAGCAAAGGTTGGATACACACTTTTCTTGGATGCTTTAGGATGCTTTGGGCTGATCCTGCGTTGAGCAAGGGGTTGGACTAGATGACCTGTATGGCCCCTTCCAACTCTATGGTTCTATGATTCTATGATTCTACTACTGCCTTGAGATACTGGGGTGGGTTCCGAAGGCCCTCCCTGTCTTAAAGGTGAATAATTTAGTCTGGTCATTTATATTTCCTGGGTTGTAGATCAGACCATGGTCAAAAAGCAAGGAGTCTTTCCATTATTTAAGCCAAGAGGCCTCAACCCTGTGGGCACTTCTGAAATTCTGACAGAGTGGTGAGTAAAGCCCTCAAAATGGCTGCCATAAAATGACTATCGCAGGATGTAGCGACAGCTACAAAATGGTCGTACCACTCTTCTTTCACTCTCAGTGGCTACCAAAGCAAATTTTTTAAAACAAAAAACAAAAAAATCCTGCACAGCCAATCAAAACTCTTGCTGGGCAAAAGTGCCACCTACCTTCTAAAAGGCACTGATGGGAGCCATGGTGCTTGTTGTCACCACCTTGGGGGCCTCTGAAATCTAAAATATGAATGGTGGGATCAAAACTAGCAATCTTGAATGCCATCCAACCTTCTGACTTTTCAACTCAGCACAGAGGACTGACATAATCTTGCTGTTATTAATTATGTTGCTTATCTTCCTTGGTATCGTAGACTATGTTGACTTGAATGACCTGAGACCTGCAGCTAGCAGAACTAATGCCCCTTTTCCCCTCCCCAAAAGGAATAGCACATTGTCAGAGCAAAATTAATTACAATCTGCTTGATTTCCACTCCAGGAATTAGTCATGCCTTCCGGTCATCCGATAATGGAGCAAATTCCCAGTTCTGCTTTATGTTGGCAGTGGGTTGGGGCCATCCCAGGCATGGCCCAACTCTGCTTCGTCTCCTGGACCTCCATTGCGACAGGCAGCAATGGGGCCTATGGTGGGCCTGGGCTGTGGGGAAGAGAAGTGTCAGGCTGTCCAGGCTCAGCTCCTCCCTCAACTACAGCATGCCAAAAGGGACAAAAAATGTCCCAGGTGGCTCCATGGTGCTGCACAGCCTTCCGGAGCTGTCTGGGTATTCTTTTTAGGAACGTGGTACTGTGTCCCCAAGCAATACCACATTCCTAAACAGAGGGAAAAGGCCCCCACCACCTTCCAGCATGGCAGAACCTCGCCACCTTGGCTGAGCACACAGTGGCACAAATCCACGGTGAACCAGGTGCAGCTGCCAAAAGGTTCCCCTGTATGGGAGCAGGAAGAGCCGGGGCAACCCACCCCAGCTCAAACAGCAGACTGTATCCCAGCACACTGGCCTCCATGCAATAAACGTCCTGTTGAATTTGTTCATCAAGGTTTACTCCTAGGAGAAACCTATTAGAAACAAAAGGTTTCTCTTGCTGGGTTGTAAGGTTGTACTGTTTGTAGAGCAAAGTTCCAGATGCTTTCTGGCCATTTGGTTGTATTAATACCACTGTATAGAATCACTATTAATGGAGTGAGTATAATATTTAGACCAGGTCTGTAATATGTAAAGGATTCATGTAAGTACAGTCATGTCTCTCCTAAACAAGAAGGGAGATGGAAACAGCCTAGAGGAGCTCTCACACTGAGGAGGAAGAATTCTGAGTAGGCTTAGCAAAAACATATCAAATCAATGTCATGACCAACATCTGCAGAATCCTCATTAGAACCCATATATGGTAATTGCCATGACATGAATTGGCGCATCTGCTTTCTGTTGATTATATAGTAGCAAAATAAATGTAAACAAATATTACGATGAAGGTAAAAGCCTGTAATTGGCTATTAACATCACACCATTCTTACCTCTGGGAAGGAAACTCACTGCACCACTATTAGATCTTCTCCTAAATGGTTTTGTCAAAAATGGGGAGATGGGACACAACCTATACTGGAAGGGAGGCTACAATGCATCATATCCCAAAACAGCCAAGACAAGTGAAACAAACCATCAACCAGAGCCCAGGAGTCCCTCCCACCATCAACAGCACCCACGGTGGGAAAATGGAGCCGCGGTGCAAAAAAAATGAGTTGTTGAGCACTGAATGTTGAATGATAAATGATGAATTGTTTTATTCAGTGCAAGTTCTCATTAAAGACGTTACGTATTTAAGTCAAGATGTTTACTGTATGTATCGTTTATGGGAGTTCTAATGTAAACCTCCCTGGGCCAAAAGGGAGGGCATAACATAACATAACAACATAACATAACATAACTGTTAATTGTTATTATATCATAATTGTGGTTTTGTAATCTTTTGATGTTTTTTTAAGTTGTTTTGATGTCATAGTCTGCATAATGTTTCATGTAAGTTATAATGTTCTGTGTAAACCACCCAGAGCGGCAAAGAAATGGGTGGTAAAGAAATCTAAATAAATAAAAATAAATAAACATAACATACTTCAAGTGTGCTTAGATACAAATTCGGGGCACATCCCCCTTCAGGGAGTGGCGGGAAATCAATAAATCAATAAAATAAACCCCATAGATTAAAATGAAAGATCTACAGTCCAATCCTACACAGAGTTGCATCTTTGTAAACTCACAGTGGATAGCGTAGGTTGGTACTGTAAAGCAAGTGGTTGGCTCTTTGAAACCACCTAGAGCCCTCCATGGGAGGAGGGTGGTATAAAAATCCAATCAATGCATAAAGATAACTTGAAAATATTTGGCCCCAGCTGTATCATGCCCCATGTTTGTCCAGGGAGCTGCATACAGAATTACAATGTGAGGTGCTTAACCAGGGAGAGCAAATTTTAAAGCAGTGAAACCATGGTTTCAAAAGTGTGTTATAAGTTTACTGGATTGTAGCATGGTTATGGAAAGTAAAATGTCTTTGGGTGCTAATTTGTTAACCTCCTTTGTTGACCTCCTTTGGAAGAGGAATTTCTCATTGATTTCTCTTTGAAAAGAAATCAAGGCGCCTTTTCGTATCTTCAGCCCTTGCGGTGGTTCTACATTACATGGGATAAAATGGTGCTCTTCCTTTCCCGCCCCTCTGCTGTTTGAGTTTCTCTTTGAGCAAAATAGAACTGACTAGAAACTAACACCAAATTCCTAAAAAAGAGAAAATAAATGGATTATTAGTTTTCAGGGAAGGAATTGGAAAAGGGGAATGAAGAGAATTTCACACACACTCAAATAACACACAACAGAAGTGAGTGATCCTGGGACCTACACCCTGGCCTGTCTCCTTTTGAGTTTGCAGAAACCATCCAATTTATTGAAGGACAGGAAATGAACCAGGAAACTGATGGGCTGCCTGTTTCATTCAACCCATTTTTTCCCTGTATCTCCAAAAGAAACACCAACTTGGTGTAGTGGTTAGGAGCGCAGACTTCTAATCTGGCAACCAGGTTTGATTCTGCGCTCCCCCACATGCAGCCAGCTGGGTGACCTTGGGCTCATCGCAGCACTGATAAAACTGTTTGACCTAGCAGTAATCTCAGGGCTCTTTCAGCCTCACAAACCTCACAGTTTGTCTGTTGTGGGGAGAGGAAAGGGAAGGCAATTGTAAGCCACTTTGAGACTACTTTGGGTAGAGAAAAGCGGCATATAAGAACCAACTCTTCTTCTTCAGTAATCTCAGGGCTCTCTCAGCCTCACCCACCTCACAGGGTGTCTGTTGTGGGGAGAGGAAAGGGAAGGCAATTGTAAGCCACTTTGAGACTACTTTGGGTAGAGAAAAGCGGCATATAAGAACCAACTCTTCTTCTTCTACTCAAGTTTAATTTGCTCTGAGTGCCTGCAGGGCTCCCTTTCCTTCTATTCCCACATAACACGAGCTACCCAATTCTAAAACAGGATGCCAAACCCAAGCACGTCTCATTTTTTAATGCAAGGATTTGACTTATCATGGTAATTTACCTGTCAAGCTTCTTTACTGCTGAGCGATTTCCAGTCCCTGGGATGAGACCGCTAGTTTCAGGACACCTCCGGTTTTCAGCTCCCTGGCTACGACAATATTATCAGCAGTAATAAAAAGCTTTCAGGGGATTTCGCCTCACGGACCTCATGCAGTGTAAAAACATACCGTGCAATCTTCGGCAGAGTTTTGCTGATCTACATCCAGGAATCTCAATGAGGTTAAACCAGCATAACTCTAGGCAGGGTTGCCTCACAAATCTCTTACTCTTTTCTCTTAGTCCTCCTTCTACAAAAGAATAACTCTCCTCCAGCTTGAAGTCCTCCTGATAAATGCTCCTGAATGTTATCTCTCAGTTATTAGCAGGAAATATGGAGGCTCATAATTTAGGCTTTAATTGAAAGCCTTAGTTACAGTATTATGTAGAAAAAATATGACACTCCACCCCCCCCCCCCCCCCAATATATGGATTTTTCCAGCAACATTCCCCACCTTACAAAAGGGACATGCTACCTTCCAGTGGGGGGGGGAGGGGGAGCATGATCTCTCCCGAGGGAATTTGCAGAAATCCCCGTGTCTCTTTCTAACCTTGATGCATTTCCCAGTGAGGAGATATTTTGATTTGCAGTCAGCGGTCTGTTTGTATTAAGGAGGATATAAAAAAAAAAAACAACCTTGTAATCAAAAATTCATTTCAAAGCACAACAGCAAGTGAAGGGCAATTTTCATAGATCTGTGCATGGACAAATGGGGTACTGCGACGGTATCTTAAAGATAATTGCCTTCCATTTAAGCCTCAGGGTTCTGCATCATAAATCTGTTTTACAATGCGAAAGGTGTACGAATGTAAATATTAGCATTTAGCCACAATTAAAACCCACCAATCATCACCACTGTTAGCAGCAGCAGATCAGATAACAGATCCGTCACTGAGTTCTAGCAGCAGCATCCTAGCAGTTGTATCACATATAAGAGTTAGGTTTTATGTTTTTTAATCCTTTTTTTTTCAGTGGGAAGCTATTCTCCTTGTATAGCACTGCAAATACAACCAATGGCAACTTGAAAGATATTCATATACACATTGGCTTGTCTCTAGCCAGCTTTTTCACTTTTATCTCATCCAATTCCTCTTCCTTACATGATCCACTGTTCCACATACTTTTTGTATTTGTAGAAACCATGAGCTCCCCGCCCGTGTGGCCTTTTTTTTTTTTTTGTCAAAGGGGACCCCCTCCTCCTCCTTCACCATCAAAAAAGAAGAGATGACGAGCTTTGTTTCATATCCCAAAAGAATATCAAAGCAGCTTACAATCACCGATCCTTCCTCCCCCCCCACAACAGACACCCTGTGAGGTAAGTGAGCCTGAGAGAGCTCTGAGAGAAATGTGACTGGCCCACAGTCATCCATCTGGCTGCATTTGGAGAAGTGGGCTGAATCAAAACCGGTTCTTCAGATTAGAGGCCACCACTCTTAACCACCAAGCAGACTTCTCAGTTGGTGGGTTCCAATCCAGTGTTTATAGTAGCCACTCACAAAAGCAAGATAAAAAACCCCAAAATCCTTCTAACCTCACTAATATTGTTTAAAGTAGCGGTCCCCAACCTTTATAGGTTTGAGGACCACTTCTGGGGGTGGGGAAGAGCCGGCGGCCCGGGCGCCGCACATGCATGTTAGCGCCCCCTGGTGGTGAAAACGCGCATGCGTGGAGCTGCCACGCATGTGCGTTTTCACCACCAGATGGCGCTAATGCGTATGTGTAGCAGCTCCGCACATGCGCATTTGTGTCCGCCGGCATGCCAGCGGCCGCGCCTACCTTTCCCCCCCCTCGCAGCAAAAAGCTAGCCGGGGCGCGAGGAAGCGACCGCTTTGGCGGCTGTTTCTCTCACGGGCTGGTGTGCTTTTCGCTGCGGGGGGGGGGAAGGCAGGCGTGGCGGCCCGTTACTGAGGCCTTCGCGGCCCGGTAGCAGGCCACAGACCGGCAGTTGACGACCCCTGGTTTAAAGGACTGAAAGGGGAGGGATCTTTAAAAGGTAGATTTGTCAGCTCCAAAAGAGCCAGCATGGTGTAGTGGTTAAGAGTGGCGGCTTCTAATCTGGCGAGCCGGGCTTGATTCCCTGCTGTTCCACATGCAACCAGATGGGTGACCTTGGGCTAGCCACAGTCCTGATAGTGCTGTTCTCACAGAGCTCTGCCAGCCACACCTACCTCACTAGATGCCTGTTGTGGGGAGAAGAAGGGAAGGTGATTGTAAACCATTTTGAGACTCCTTTGGGTAGTCATAAGTGGGGTATAAAAAACAACTCTTCTTCTTCAGGCTGGGAAATACATGGCCATTTGGGAGAAGGAGCCTGAGGTAGGGCAGGATTTGGGAAGGGGAAAGACTCCAATGGGGTTCCACATTGCCATAGAGGATACCTTCCAAATGGGACATTTTCTGTAGGTGAGTTTTGGTTGTCTTTATTTTCCATGTTTAGCCGTCAATTCACCTCTATTACCCGGAGATGCCACCACCTAGAGAACTGCAACCTTCTTGCAGCATTTCACTGACCCCCCAAAGGTACTTATCGGTAAAGGAAAATGCAGCTCGCATGCCCATATATCGCACAGCCACCAAAATGCTATCACTTCCAAGCTAGGTGATTCTGCGGCCATTGGTGAGAGACAAGCGCCCCTTTCCCAGTAGATGGAGAATGGGGGAGGGAGAGTAGAGGAGCTGCGTCGCACGATCCTGCTAACACTATAGCATTTGTGTGTGCGCATTATTTTCCTAAAGTATGTTCAGTACAGTTTTATTACCATCAATCATGAGCTATCGCAAGCGATTGGAATTAGCATAAAACTATATAATTAAAATGGAGTGCAACGCAAATGAAATTTGCAAGCATTGCTAACAGCTGCTCAAAAGTATGGTTTCCTATTATGTTTTATTCAGGCCTTCCTCTCGTCTTACTTCAATGGCACATGGGCTGTTTCCCAGTGGCATAATCCTGCTCGGCTATAGCAGCTATCCTGTTGCATCTAGGGGCGCTTTTAGAGCTTTGGAGAATGGGTGCCACACAGTACAATGGCTGCTCTGAGAGAGGGGTGGGACCAGTCACAAAATGGCCGCCGTGAGGGCTATGTTCAATCAAAAATCATTGAAAGATTCCCGAAAGCGTTAGGAGTACCAAACCAAGTGGCTTCCTACGATGGAAGCAGTTGTCTCCAAATGTGGGCGGACACAAAAATGAGCTTGTGGGCTCTTCTAAAGCACTTTCTATGCCACTGAAGTTGAATAATGCCTGGATTCGCTCACTGGTGTGTCAAACAAGCAAGTGGACACACATGGTGGATTACCAGTTTGGTGTAGTGGTTAGGAATGTGGGCTTCTAATCTGGTGAGCCGGGTTCGATTCTGCACTCCCCCACATGAAGCCAGCTGGGTGACCTTGGGCTTGCCACAGCACTGAGAAAACTGCTCTGATCGATGCTTCTTCTTCTTCAGTAATATCAGGACTCTCTTAGCCTCCTCTCCTTCACAGGGTGTCTGTTGTGGGGAGAGGAAAGGGAAGGTGGTTGTAAGCTGCTTTGAGACTCCTTCAGGTAGAGAAAAGCAGCATATAAGAACCAACTCTTCTCCTTCTCCTTCTCCTTCTCCTTCTCCTTCTCCTTCTCCTTCTCCTTCTCCTTCTCCTTCTCCTTCTCCTTCTCCTTCTCCTTCTCCTTCTCCTTCTCCTTCTCCTTCTCCTTCCTTCCTTCTTCTACTATGCATTTAGGGGCACCAGCTGTCTGAAGATCACAAAACTACAATATGCAAGAATTAGGAGGCTAGAGTAATTTTCATGGGTCTTCCTACCTGGATGACAAGATGTTTTAAAGTTGCAAATGTGTAAGAATAGCTAAAGTCACCGAACCCTGACCTGGGTGGCCCAAACTAGACCAATCTCATCAAAAATGAAGCAGAATTGGCCTGATTAGTATTTGGATGGGAGACCAACAGGGAAGTCCAGCACTGCTACATAAAGACTGGTAATGGCAAACCATATCCAAACATCTCTTACCTTGAAACCCACAGTGGTCCCCAACCTTTTTCGGGCCAAAGACCATGGGGGGGAAGAGGGAGGCCTAGGGACCTCTCCCCCTCCCGGCGACATAGCGCTCGCCGCTCCCCTCCCTCCCCTCCAGAATGTCCCGGTACCGAGGGCTCCACGGACCGCTACCAGTTTGCAGCCCGGGGGTTGGGGAACACTTGCTGTAGGTCGGTCACAACTTGATGGCACTTTCCTCCTCCATTCACCAAAGACACAATAATTGCTTCTAACTGCGGCTCCCGTTTTTGCATTAAGTAGAATTAAAAGGAAAGTCGGCATTTGGAGGGAGAAAAATGATGGGGAGGCCTGCAGATCTCTGCTGGGTAATACGATTTGGGACTTCAAACTATCTAAACCAGAGGCCACTGTCTGAATCCTTAACACACGACTAATCCCAGGGCACGCAACCGCCAGTGTGCAGTTGAAGCAAACAAGCCGGGACACAATTAATGATGTTTGTAATGCGGCTGCAAAACAGAGACGGCTCCTCATCGCCCATCCGATATCTGGGGCTGAGAGAACAAATGACCCACCTGAACTATTACACATGCGTGTCGCTAAAGGAAGGTTCTGATCTGAAATTAATTGCATTCTCATAAGGTAGCACTTCGAATAATAAGGGGACGGATTTGCTGGAGGCAGCGATTTTTCCCTATTAGTGATGCTTTTGCTCGCCCAAATTATTCTCACGAGTGCTACAGCACAGTATTTAATCACTCTAGAAATATAAAGGGAATATAAAATGAAGTGATAAATGGGCAGAGGAGGGGGGAATATTTAACTGAGCTACCTGCAGTCGGAAAACAAACAGAAGTTTCCTATTTCCCCTCCCCCTTTCCAGAATTCTATCTGTTCCGTTTGCCGGCCCACCTTTCCTCCAAAGAACTCAGAGTTTCTGTCCTCTTCCATTTTACCTTCACAACAACCCTGCGAAGCAGCCTACATGGGCAGAGAGCGACTAGCCAGATATCACTTCACATTTGAATCTGGGACCTTCAAGGTGTTAGTGCCACAGCAGACAAGGAGATTATTCAAAGCAGCATTCTTAACATGAAGGTTTTATTATTCCGTCCTTATAGACAGCTTTTGCTCTTTCCTCCTCCTTTCTTATGTCTGTGTGTTAGCTTTTCTTTCAGACTAGAGGGGGTCTCGTCTGCCTAGAATCTCCTTAATGAAATGCACTTCTAAATACCAACAATTTAAATTTTTCACAGTCAGAGTAGTTCAGCAGTGGAATAGGCTGCCTAAGGAGGTGGTGAGCTCCCCTCACTGGCAGTCTTCAAGCAAAGGTTGGATACACACTTTTCTTGGATGCTTTAGGATGCTTTGGGCTGATCCTGAGTTGAGCAGGGGGTTGGACTAGATGGCCTGTCTGGCCCCTTCCAACTCTATGATTCTATGAAAAGATACAGCTATCAAAACCCAATAGTTAGTCCGACATGTTAATCCTTACAACATACCGGATACAGCAGTCAGTGAAAAACAATGCATTCTTTCTCTTAGCTTACTCAATAAATTCACAACCTGCAGGAGTCAAACATTTCTATAATAAAATCAGGAGGTAGCTTGGGCGGCACAGTTTTATGGCTTTTCAACACAAACATGAATCATTTAGCACAGCAGTTGTTTATTCAGATACTGGCTTTCCCCGGGGTAGGGAAGACCAAATAGCAGCTCCATATAGACAGACTCTGAGATGGACAGGTTAGTGCTGGATTCTAGCCCTGGCTCAAATCCCAAACCAGTCGGTCACTGGCTTTCAACCTCACCAGCTTTGCAGGTTTGTTGTGAGGCCAAAGGGGGAGAGGAGAACCATGTACACCACCCTGAACTCCTTGGAGAAAGAGGAAAGATAAAAACATACAGGGTGCTATTATGGGCCCAAGGCCCCATCCCCAGTGGTCAATCCCCAATGTGGTTCAGGTAGCCAGTGGTGGAGAAATAGCACTAAAATCGAGAGCATGTCAGCAGCATCTTAATGCATTCATGTCACTCACCATACACCTGGAAAGCATGTTAGCACAACACTGGGGGAATGCCATTAAACCATAGTGTTTTACGCAGTTGAACCAGAGTTTTGACCAAATATCACTTCTTTGTCACTTCTGGTATGCACAGTAGGTGACATCACCATGTTGCTGGAGATAGCAGCACATTTCCTGTGAGGGCTCCTGCCACCAAGTATGTCCCCCCCACTTCCCCCCCCCCAGTGGGAAGGGGGGCTTGGCAACCCTAGGAGATACTGCTGCATTTCAATTATTTTTTTAACCTAAAAAGTTGGCAGATTAACAAGTTCAGAGTCCAGGGGGACCTTTAAGACCAACAAAGTTTTATTCAAGGTATGAGCTTTCATGTGCACGCACACTTCCTCGGTTACAATATAATGGGATGGGAGTAATCCATTCAAACTTACAGGTAGAGTGTGAGAGTAAATTAACAGACAGCCTAATGAAAAATGATTCCAGAGATAAATAGGCAAAAACAGCTACTTGGATTTGTTTGTATTCACTTGAGATTGAATTGCATGGGAAACATTTGGTGTACAATAAATGTGCCTTCATTAGGAGAATAATGGGCAAACGGACAGTCAATCGCTGACAGCGGTTAGCTGAGATCTTGCCCTTCTGCCCCTTGCCTGTCTTCTCAAGCATGGAAGCATCTTGGGGCATCATCTTCTCTGAAGTAGATTGGCAGATTAGCAGAGCTATTCCATCCACGATAGTACAGTCTAAACCCACTGGCATTCGTTGAGACTGAAGTACCCAGCCCAATTTAGGACTGTATTGTCTGTCAAGGATCTCTTCTGTAGTCTGGTCCTCTATATAGGAGAACTTCTCTTAAGCATACAGTTTCCACTTATTTTTAGAATAAACGCACTTAAAGAATGATTCTTATCCCAAAACTGTTCTTAACTACCTGCTTAAAAACTTGTTAATGCAAGTGCCTTTTGTCAAGGGCAGCACATGAGGGCAGCGATTTCCATGTTGGAAGCTGAGCTTGCTGTTGTCCTTTGACCACCTCACCCACATTTATGGGCAGCAATTCATCACTGACAACATCGCTGTGATTGCTTCCAACTGTTAAGAGAGCCCCTGCCTTTTAAAATTTGCCCTTCCTGCTATAAAGAGCCAGGATCGGCACCTCCAAAGGACCAAAACATCAGATGCAGCTAGGGCTGCTGACCTCCTGGTGGCACCCAGAGAACCTCTAGTGCAATTCATCCCCAGGAGACTGAGATCGGTCCCCCTGGAGAAAATTTCTGCTCTGGAGGACGGATTCTATAGCATCCTGCTGAGGCCCCTCCCTTTCTGAAACCCCGCCTGCCGCAGACCTCAGTCCCAAATCTTCAGATAGCTCCAAAGTGTGAGTTGGCATCCCTATTTTGTCAGAAACTGCTATATTTGCATTCAAACCTTGAAAGGGGTTTAGCAGGGGGCAGGCAGGAATTTAGTGTGATAAGTTTACTGCACTTGATTCAGACGGATCCTTGCAGCGTGGGACAATCCCAATCTCGATTGGTCCTGCAACAAATGCTTCTTTTCCAACGCTTCTCTTATTCCGCCATCTCACCCACCCACTTGCTGCTGACGCTCTTTTTTTACCTTCATGAGGGCTGTGGGATTTTGGCTTGTGAATTATCTATGAACAGGTCTTGGCTTCTGGTCCTACCTCATTGGGTAAAACAAGGGGACAAGAGAAGAAGAAAGGAGCGGTGTTGCCGTTGGCCTAGTTTACTTCAGTTTCCAGGTTTGGGTCAGGTAGCTGCAGGAGAGTATTTAATAAGAAGCCCGATGGACTTGATTTGTGCCCCTGCAAAACAATTATAATCCACCAAGACCGTTTCTGCACTAGGAACTTCGCTGCCCCGGCTCCTGCGCAGGAGCACAAATCCGCAACAGACAAGGTGCACTGGGCCAAAGGCTCCCCCGTGCAGGAGCAGGAAGAGGTGGGCCAATTGACAAATAGTGTATCAAGCTCCCAGAGCTTGAGAAACCTGTTAGCGCTGCTGCCCAGAACTGCAAGGAGGAGCTTGTCAAGTCCTCAGCAGGCCCCATACATCAGAGGTAGTCAACCTGTGGTCCTCCAGATGTCCATGGACTACAATTCCCATGAGCCCCTGCCAGCAAACGCTGGCAGGGGCTCATGGGAATTGTAGTCCATGGACATCTGGAGGACCACAGGTTGACTACCCCTGCCATACATCACTGGCCGGTAGCACGGGGCTGGGCTCGCAGTGGCTCCCATTCTATGGGCCACCTTTCGCCGCAGGGTCACCAGTCATCCCCGCAATTCAGAGAGCTCCTTACGTTTGTTTTCATTTGCAGGTGCTGAGCATGAAGACGGTCGGTTCGCTCAATTTGATAAATTTTCTCCTTCTGGGTCGTTTACATTTTTTAAGTAAAAACTGCCAGGTTGTGTTACGCTCCAGGCTCACGCTCCTGACATCCTCCATCCCCTTTCCAGGCCCGCTAACGCAAACTGTCAACGCGAAAGTGCTGGAACGCTTGGCGCACAGCTTCGCTCGGCGAGGTGGCACGGACTAATAGAAAGAGTCCATGGTAAAAAGAAAATCTCGTTTGTACGTAGCGAACGCGGCAAACCTGGGGACTCGTGCTTTGATTGTATTGTAATTAGCACTGCTTTTTGTACTTTCTCGGCGTGACGGCCGCGGAGACTGCTGCCTCCTCGCCGGAGCAGGTCTGGCAGGTTGCTTTCAACTAAAAAGCGCAGACATGAAAGAACAAAAGAGCAGCCGGGCAATCTCCCCAGGTTGATTGCAAGCTTCTTTGCTAATCATGAAGGTATCAGTCATGATTAAGACTCAAAAGCCGGCCTTCAACTCAACTTACCCGTTCTTAGAAAGGCAATCGCTGTGGACTCATTAAAAAGGGGGAGGGGGAATAATCCACCAACCGTATTTTGGTTCTAAATTAGTCACTCTGGAACAATTGAATTGGCGGTAGATTTCCGGAGAGCTAAATACTACAGAAGGAATTTGCGGAAAAGTGGGGGAGCCTGTAGTTTTTAAGGCTGCAAGCAAAAGGGATTTTAATGAGACATTCCAAGCAAGACAGCTTTCAGCATTTGGTAACATCGGATAGCTGTTGTAAGGATTTGGGGGGGACAGGACAATGTAGTTGCTGGGCTTGCTTCTCATTGTTAGTTCAGAGGCTACGAAAAGAACTCTTTTCTCGACAAATTCGAACAACTGTATAATTCTTTCTAGTTAGTCCCTCTGATATAGAAAGCAGGGGAAGTGGCTGCCTACAAGATGGCTGCAAACATAGTTTTGGGGCAGCCTGGGACCATGGATATTCTCCCACTCAGAGTCACTGCAGGAGGAACCTGGAGCTGGGGGCTTCAGGGACTTGACTGCGGCAAAGAGAAAGCATTACTCTGCTAGCCAGGCAAGATCGGAAGGCTAGACTTTGGCGTTCACATGTCGCCTGGCCAAGCCACGTGCTGCCTGCCATTTATAGGGGTGATATTCAATTGCAAATTTAGGGTGTGGCAACCGGAACATCTGTTCAGGTTGCCACTTGATGGGAGGCACCACTCCAGAAGGAGGGGGGTGAAATGGTGGCAGGATGTCAATCAAATGGCCATCAGAAGCCACAGAGAAGGGATGGAGCCCCATAGCTCACTCCGCTTTGTGAAGAGCCCGAACAAGGAATGAAAAGCAATGAGCACATTCCTGAAAAGTCTCTTTTTGATATAAAAGCGGCAGGAGGAGGACACATTCCAATCCAGAACAAGAAGAGACAGAATGGCAGGCAGATTTCACAGGCCAAGGGGAACTTGATTAGAGAAGGAATCATTCCGCTAGGCCTCAACATTGCCCTGTGCCCTCCATCCTGTATCTCACCGTATGGTACATTTTTAAGGTACATGGAATCCGCCCTCGTGCCGTGCAATGAGATAACTATGACATTCCGTTGGACTGAACGGTTTTCCATTTAATTTTCCTCCCGTGAAAGAAAAACGTTTACGATGTGGAAAGCCATGAGCTCGGTTTGTTTTGAGAAAGTTGATCCAGGGGCTTGGTGCAATGCAGTTTAGGCTCCGTTTTCTCCACCCCATCAGAGGTCTGGCTATTTAAACCCATTGCGTGTCGCATTTGGATAATGGCAACTTAGCCAGCCACCCTCCCACCATTTCACTCCTGGTTGTCGCTTCCCACGGAGGACGGTGCTGAATGGTGTTATTCACTTGTGCGGTGCACTGAAAACCACCCTACCAATTGATACTCGAAAGTTCATTGCCTCCCCGTGTTTATCCAAGCGGCTCAAGTCCATTATCCGTCTGACGCTGAATAAATATTTTACTGCAGCCTCGCAAGAAGAAATCATACCTGACCTTTATGGGCTATATTTTCCCTCGCATTCATAGTCTAATCAATACTTGGAGTTGCCGCGCAGAGGTATTTTGGTACTGCTCTAAATCAGGCGAGCGGCCGTAGCAAAATCCCGCAATTCTTAATTTACTAGCAAAACGCCCATCTTTTTGATGGATGTCATCTGTACACGGAGGGAGAACTTCTTTATCACAAGAACCATTAGGAGATGTAATATGGTTCTGTGCACAAAGAGGCTCAGCATACCACAATACAGGATCCTATCAACGAAGACCGGCTCACTCTGAGTCGGGAGAAGGACACCGATTGCCCGCATTGAGACAACCTGCCAAAATTAGGGATTTAATCCCCCCCGCCACCCCGTAGAAGGAAGTGATGTATGCAGGGACATCTATTCCCTGCCCTCCAAGAGCCCAGATACTGGTCAACCTCATCCTTCCATTACCATTGCTAAAACGTTTATTCTCTTTTGGGGGGATACACTAGAGCAGAGGTCGTCAAACTGTGGCCCTCCTGATGTCCGTGGACTACAGTTTCATGGGAATTGTAGTCCATGGACATCTGGAGGACCACAGGTTGACTACTCCGGCACTAGAGTGTAAAAGGGAATCAGAAATAGGGATATGTGTGTATTTGGTTAGGCTGGGTTGTTAAACACTTTTTAAAAGCCCTACATTTTCCTTTTGTTTCTTTTATTTCTTTGAATTTGTAAACCACCCACTCTGCCGACGCAGACTCAGGGCCGAGGATCGTATGTACGGAATAACACAATTCAATCACACTAGAAGCATTCTAAAGGAATTTTAAAATTTCAGCCAAAAGTATAAAGCCAGGCAAGTACTAAATAATGGCAAGTACTAAATAATGTTTTATTCCCTATGCTAAAATAAACTGTATTTCAGCTCCACCTGAATGGCTGTTAAAATTCTTCCCCATTTCTGCCCACCCAACTTGTCATGCTAACAAAAGACTAGTCATCATAGATTCATATTTGCTAAACAATTAGGCGAGGATGAAGCAATTTAGGTAAAGGTAAAAGTAAAGGTATCCCCTGTGCAAGCACCGGGTCATGTCTGACCCTTGGGGTGACGCCCTCTAGCGTTTTCATGGCAGACTCAATACGGGGTGGTTTGCCAGTGCCTTCCCCAGTCATTACCCTTTACCCCCCAGCAGCAAGCTGGGTACTCATTTTACCGACCTCGGAAGGATGGAAGGCTGAGTCGACCTTGAGCCGGCTGCTGGGATTGAACTCCCAGCCTCATGGGCAAAGCTTTCAGACGGCTGCCTTACCACTCTGCGCCACAAGAGGCTCGAAGCAATTTAAGCCACCGCTCAATACCTGAGGAGCCAATGATCTACTGAAGGGGAAATACATTTCCATTTCAATATAATGTAAATTAATGAACTGGTTCAGTGCGCTTAAAAAATAGCACGATCAACCCTCTCTATTTGGTCTGCTGTCCATTTTTCATGGATCTGTGGTTTCATCTCGGGCTATAGGCAACTCAATAGAAGATTTGGCATTAGCATCTCCTTCTATTCTCTTGCAAGGGGAGTGATAATGACAGAGAGGGGTATAATCCATGCAGAAACAGAATGTGCCAAGTGCCAAACAATAGAGAATCTCAAAAAAAACCTTTTTTTCCAACAGTCCCCTAGAAGGGATTTCATATATATAAAAAACAGTAGAAATCTTTGAACTTCTTTAGTCACCAGACCTTACAGGCCCCCTCCAGAGCAGCAATAAAGATGCCTCGGGACATAGGTGCTAACAGTTGACAACATTTCAGAAGCCCACCACCCCTTTTTGTTATACAAAGCCTCCCAGAAGGCTGAAAGTTATGCAAGACTGGAACCATGCATCAATAGAGTTTTGCTCCCCCAGCCTTTGAGCAAGACAGCGCAGCTTCTGTGCTTTCGGTCTTTTCTCCTCCACCTGTAGGGACTACGTCGGAGACCACCAAGTCCAAGGCATATTTTCAGCATGAACTAAGCCCCTCGACATCCGAGATTCAAATTCCATTTCTACTTGTTCCTGGGGGGGGGGGGCATACTATGAGTAATGAACCATGTCTAAATAGATGGTTCTTCTTACATATATTCAAGCTCTCCATTCATGTATCTGCACTCCTTGCAGACTGTAGCATATCAAAGGCAGCAGCATGCTGAGATCTACTGTCACCGCTTATCGACACTTAATGTAGGATAGGACGGAGCTGACAGCCAGCATCCTCCCTCCTCAAACCTCTTTAGTATAGAGAGACAATTGGAAGAGATACGGGCTTGCAATGACTTCTCCCTCAGTGGCAACCTGCGACAAAAAAATGGCAACAGCTATAGCGACATCCAATACGAGACATCCAAAACTGCAAATGCAAAGTTCAAGACACCCAAGTCTTCAGGACAACATGTTGTTTTTCAAGGGTGAACCCTGGCCCAACCCTGCACCCCAGCCAAAATTGGGGCAGTAAATCTGTAGAACAGAATGTAAATAGGTTATGTCAAACTGAGATGCACATTTAGGACACAATTTAAACTTTTCAGAGGCAAGCCCACCAACACCTGCCCTGTTTTCAAGTACATTATTATTTCATCCAATCCTGCTCTCCCAAGAAGCTCATAGCATGCATACTCCTTCCCCTTCCACCATTTTAACCTTGCAACAATCCAGGCTGAGTAGAGATGCCACTCCTCAGGAGGGTCCTCGGGGTCCCCTGGAATTATAGCTCAGCTCCAGGTGACAGAGAAAATGGCTGCTTTTGGAAGTTGGACTC
This sequence comes from Paroedura picta, assembly GCF_049243985.1. Taxonomy (NCBI): domain Eukaryota; kingdom Metazoa; phylum Chordata; class Lepidosauria; order Squamata; family Gekkonidae; genus Paroedura; species Paroedura picta. The sequence continues at coordinate 75,822,605 of NC_135378.1, forward strand.
CATTGCATTACATTCCACTGAGGTCCCTCTCCACCCCAAAACCTGGCCATTCCCAGCTCTAACCCCAAAGTCTCCAGGTATTCACAGTTGGCAACCCTAGCTGATAGAGTGGGTTCTTGGCTAACTGGAACTTGTTCCTGTCCTCGCCTGGAACTCTAATTACTGTATTAATTTTATTTATTTTAATTTTTTTTAAATTCTACTTATATTCCGCCCTCCCTTGCAGCTCAGGGTGGGTTTGCACTGGAACTATCATGAAAACAATACAATGTGATAGACATCTTATTTTGAATATGTTATACATTTAACAATAGGAACTTGAGTCGAAAAATATTCTTAACAATAGAAATTTGAGTCAGTTTGTTTGGCTTCCTCCCCGTAGATTCATCTTTCTTTCTGTGGATTTGGTTTGTTATTATTGTTTTTCTCTATGTTTTTTCCCCTATATGGGTTGGCTCTGATCATCTTTTCTGATATCTCAAGAGTTGTTTAACTTCCTGATTTGGGTGGGTGGAGGAGGTATCAGTATATTTTGCACTGCATTAAGGTATAACCCACTTGTTCTTGCTCATGCCACAAGCACATAAACAGTCTTGTTGGGCTGGATCCTAAAACTCTCTTTTGCTATTGAAAGAAGGCTTCCTCAAAGAGCAGAAAGGAGTCCTCGGATCCAACAACAAAAAACCAAGTGCCCCCTGAACCTCATAAAGAGGTCCTGATAATAATTCCACTGCTTACCAGTTTGCCCAAACAACTGGTCTTCTTGAGATATACTACCTTTGTACACGGAAGATCCATGAATTATTATGATTATCTTCCAAGCCTCTCACATTAAATCCATCCAGGCTAGTAGCAGTTCATTAGTAGGCAGTGAGTTCCTTAAGTCATGAGAAATATTTGTGGACAGTGATGTTGGTTCGATAAGATCCGACTCTTCATTATGTGTGACTTTCAAAAGGCATACAGTGAGGCGGTGGCTGGGTGGTAGGAAATTTCATAATGCTTTTTGAGTGTTTCCCCCTCCCCTTCCTTTTGAAAGGTTCTGTAAAATCTGTCTCTGGTAACAAGATCAAATTGCTTTCCCTGTCAGATCTGTCCTAAGAAGAGGAGACAGAAATGGCAAATCTCTATTCCGTTCCGGGGGAAAACATTTCAGATGTGAATAATGAAAACACAGAAGGTATATCTGCTATTGTGCACAGCGTAGCAAAATTAGATTGCTTTCTTGCAGAAGCCCCTGTCAGTTTTATTGCAAACAGTGCATATATTACCGGCTGAAAAATTGTCCCTCAGAAGAACTTTTCTACCGGATGAATATTAACCTACTAAATCTGGGCCTGTTGCAACTGCAAAGTCTGGGGAGACTCTGGTAGATTTTGGGTCTGGTCCTGGAATTTGGTCTGCCTCACCAACACCACAGCATGTTGCCGTCTCCAGCTCTTATGGCTTATTGCTGCTGTCCAAACGCGACTCCAATACTTAAAGGAAGGGCAGTCCCAGAGGCTCGAGGCCAATGAACCACCCTGTCTAGCATCCTGATTGATAAAGCAGCCAATCTGCTGCTCTGGAGGGCATCGAGGCCAAAGCCTTCTGTTGATATTGCCTCCTAGTATTGAGAGAGAAAACCAAGTTTATGGTTGTGCAGCCATAGGCCTTTGCAAAGTACAAAAAGACAACCACAAGCAATAAAAGCAGGTCACTGGAGAATAGCACATAACATTGGAATCCATAAACAGGGTATCACAGCTCACCAGAATCAGCCATTGCCCCTCACTTTAGACCTTATCTGTCTGGTAGTCAGAGCAAGCAGCGCAACCCTATTAGAAACCTATGGATCGTTATTAGACAATAGAAGAATCATTTTCTCAGAATCTGGAATGCCAGGGGCCATCGGGGATAATCTATCTATCTATCTATCTATCTATCTATCTATCTATCTATCTATCTATCTATCTATCTATCTATCTATCTATCTATCTATCTATCTATTTATTTATTAGACACCTGGCTCACCTGAGGTAATTAAGCAGCTATGTGCTAGAAGAGAGCTCCAGTCTAAAAGGCACCACACCATGTTAGCAAGAAAATTACTGACTGCAGAAGATGGTGAGTTATCACAGAGTAAGGACTGAAAGGCTACTGACAGCCTACAATAACTTGAGGCTAGGAGGCCGGGTTGTGGAACTCTTCCTTCTGTGATGCCCTTGGACTACCTGAAGGAACCCTTACCTCATTGGACTGAGTTAAGACATTCATTGCATTCTGTCTGTCCCTTCGGCATTTTGTTTTTGAAATACTGATTCTCTCTACCTACCTGGCAGCTTGTTGTTGCTTCCTTCCAGCAGAGTGCTGTAACCGGAGACCAACACAGGAAGCAAAGTAAGTAGCTGGCTTTCCTCCTTTGCCCAGCAGAGATGGCGGTTGGGAAGAGGCTGAGGATGGAGCAACCTACCAGTAGCAGGACTATTCAGAGAGGCCAGCACCTCTTCCATGTAGCAAGCACAGATAAGCCCAATAACTGGCTCTCACTGGAAAAGTACTCTATCCCTATTGAAGGTACACCCCCAGGGTGGGCCAATCAGGTGGGGGCCAGTTGTCTACATGCAATTTGAATTGATTGGCCCTCATTGGAAGATTGCTCTCCCAATTGATGGCACACCCCTGGGAGGGCTAATCCGGTAGGGAGTCAGTTGTCTGCATGTAATTTAAACTGATTGGGATTCACTGGCAGAGTGCAATTTGAACTTAGCTCTCATTGGCAGAGTGCAATTTGGGCAGTGTGCAATTTGAATTGATTGGCCCTCATTAGCTTAGTGCTCTCTCCCTATTGGTGGAACACCACTAGGGAGGGCCAATCAGATAGGGAGTGAGCTGGCTGCTCGCAACTTCAACTTTATAATGTTTAGCAATTTGTTTGCTTGCAGAAGATCTTGCGCAAGCAGGAGCTAAGGTTGTGGTACATAAAGTTTGACTGTCTTAGACCAAGTAGCTACCACAGCATTTCTCTTGTGTTTTCGCTTGTACTCTAGCCTGATCTTATCAGACCTTAGAAGCTAAGCAGGGTAAGCCCTGGTTAGTACTTGGGAGCCCACCAAGGAAATAGAGGGTTACTGTGCAGTGGCAAGTAATGACAAGCAACCTCTGTTAAATCTCCTGCTACGAAAGTCCTACAATCTCATGGCACTTCATACCACCCCCAAAAGATCTAGTGCAATGGGAAACCTTGAGCTGTTCTGAACCCATTATCACATCAAATTATATCCCCCAACCTTCAAATTCAACAACACATCAGCTGCTGTTCTGACTTTCATTACCAATGCTAGGATGCACGTTCCCTGCTAGAAGCAGTTTGTTTCTATTGGGAGTTATTTCAGCATTAATCCTGCTGGCTGAGTTGACCTTAAAATAAGAAGTGCATAAATGCCCAGGTCCCATGCTGATGTTTTGTAGCATTTTTATACTAATATAGTATCTGGGTGATTCAGCACAAAACTTTGCCAAAACAAATAAATAAATACATTCCAGGTGTCAAACGCACACAAACCTACGGAAACAGAGTACTGGCCAATAGAGGACTGAACAAGAAACCTCATTTCTAACTGGATCAAGGGGATTCCTCCCCTTCCCCATCCCTGAGTAACCCTGAAATAAGATGTTGGGAAGGGCCCAAGTCAGCCTGACCTCTATCAGTCACCTGGATGGACCGTTTGTCCTAACCTCAGTATGGCAGTTATGTTTATCTGTACAAGCTCTACTTTTTATTTTACTTCCGCCTTTTCCAGCCCAGAGTTTCCACTGACTTGTGCTTTCCTGCATGCCAAGAAAATGAAACTTAAAGCAAAAGTCTCTTCATTCTCCTACTGAGGAAATGGTCTAAGTTATATCCGACCCCACAAGCATGCTCCCATATGTATGTTGCCTGTAGAGATGGCTTGTCCCATGAAGGCATAGAAGCCCTCTGGCACACATGTACACATATCTTCAAGTGGAACTTCAAGAAACCTTCAGGTGGTGGCAGTGGGACCCACAAAGGATCTGGGTCCATGGGATGCTGGTCTTCTTCACCCTCCACAACCACAACTTGATCCTCCCTTTTCTACCCCCATCCTTTTCTCTTTTATCCACAACCATAACCTTCACTTATGTCTGCTCCCAAAATACATTCGTTCGCACTGGCTGGAAAACAGCCAGAATCAATGAACGTAAGGAATTTTCACACTGTGCTAACATTTCTGACTCCCTGGACAAACCAATTAAAGGCCATCGGCTCTGTATGCTTGAGAAGGCAGAGGGGCTGGTGGCTGCTGAAACAGAGTAACACTGACATCTCGTGGAGCAAGCGAATTACTGCCGGGTGACTTCTGAAAAGAGAACAGCTGTTTGCGAGACTCTGCAAAGTCCTCTGACCCCATATATTTCATTGGGTTCATTTTAGGTGTCTAATTACATTCCTGTTCACGCACTGAGTTCAGTTGCCCAAAATGCAAAAGAGCACAGTACAAAGCATCCATTTCAGACTGAAATATACTCTGATGCCCAAAGCTCCCACCCAGTTCAGAACTCTTAAAGCAGCATTTTCCCACCTTTTGACCATGGAGGAGCCCCTGAAATAATTTTTCAGATTTCAAGGATCCCCGGAAGTGATGTCAGCTGGCCAACACACACCCCCTTACCACACCCCTGGAAGTGACATCGCTACCCACATCCTTACCCCTCTTTTTGCTCCTGCACTCCCTCCCTCCCCCTACCCTGCCTCATGTAGGGCAGAAAGAAGAGCAGGACCTGAGAAGACAGCCTGGCCCCTCCCATACCATGCCACTCCAAAGCTCCCATGGACCCCTGGCTGGGATCCCTGTCATAAAAAGGGGACTCAGCGTGAATAGATGAAGATGCCTTCTCCTGAATCAGACCTTTTGGTGCCTCAGCACCAGTATCACCTACTGAGATGGGCAGCAGCTCTCCAGGGCCTTAGGCAGAGATACTTCATATCACCTATTGCCAGATCCCTTTATAACTGGAGACAACAGGGATTGAACCTGGGCCTTCTGCATGTCAAGCAGATGCTCTGCCACTGATTCATAGCCCCTCCAAACTCCAATTAACAAGTTGTTTGTGGGGGGGGGGGGAATGCTCCATACCTAGAAACTATTTTATTTCCAAAGAGCTTTGGTCTTTAGCACGAGACAACAGAATCCAGTATCCTGAGCTTCTGATATTCCCTTGCCATGAAAGGTAACACCGAGTCCCCCCATAGCATCTGTGACAAGAAGAAAACAAAGCTAAAAAGGCTGTTTTCTTTTGTGGCTGAGGAGTGTTCTATTCACTACAGAACACCTTTACTGAGGATGGGCCGCCGCTGGCTGCTGTTGTCCTCTCCGTAGAAAAGGGGGACATGTAATGCTGCCCTCTACACGACATTCACAATAGGAATTCACAAAACAGGAGCAGGGCCCATTGTCATCATCAGTTAGTTGGAGGATTGCTCTGGACACCGTAAACAAAAATGAGAAATTATCACATTGCTTGCTAAAATCATCCTGGTGTTTTCCTACTAGCTACAACACTGAATAGCCCCTTTGAGTTGTTAAATACAACAACAGCAAACTGTGCATATGATCCTTCGGTGCTGATCTATGGCCTTTCCTCACTGGTGTTTCCATTTTGCAAACTGGGAGGCCAACAAGCAAAGGATGACTTTCCTATTCCCACCCAGCTAATCCATAATCCAAGATAAATAAACCAATGTATTGTTTACGTTCCACGTGAACCACCCTGACCCTCATACAAATGTAATAAATAAATTGGACAAGAACTAGATTGTTTGACATTTCTCAGGTCAATGAATATTTCATTTGCCCAAACTCAGGAGTCCATATTTAAAAACTGCCGCCATGTTTCATCATCATCATCAGTAAAAATAAAAGGAAAGAAGCAGTAAAATGTCGGAAGAAATGTGCATTACACACTTACCATGCTGTTCATTTTCGATGAGGAGGAGCCCGTCCGTTGCTTTCGCAAACTGCTCAGCTCTTCCGGGTTTCCATCCTTTGGTTTTAAGATCATCCGGCTACTTCCAGCGGTACCTTCAGAGGAAGATCTCAGACGTTTCTCTATGAATCTCCACTCACGATGAGGGCTGAAGCTACTGGCAAGATTCGCTGTAAACAGGACAGGAAACACAGACCTCAAAACTGATTCAACAGAAGAGGAACCAATATATCTAATCCGCAACGTGACTTCATCGGCGGGCTACTTAAATCCACAGATCAGGGCCAGAAAGAGAGAAGGGAGAATTTTCTTCAAACATTGGGAATCCCCTTGGTTTGCAAAAATATGGGGAAACTTTAAAGAAAATGGAGGGAAAACTTTCCTCCAAACGGAGAAATGTCTTCGCTCGCACAGGGAACAACTACACTATTTTGAAATTCCACAATCAAATCTCCAGATACATAATTTAGATGTAAGGAACAGCTGGGGATCAGGCAGGATTAACTCTTGTTATGTAGATGATGATGCCCTTACCTACACTGGAAGTCACAGTATGGATTCCTGTCCTTTTTTTCATACTGAATTTAAATAAACCAGGAAAGATGTTTTGTTTTTAAATTGCGAAAACAGAAATAGAGCAAAGAGTTGGTCCTCTCTTCCTTTGCCATTGCCATGATGTAGAAGCAAATGGAAAATACACAAAAGCTACCAACGTATACCATATACGAAATGCCACTAATAGAAAGGACCCATCAATACAAGTCTCTTGCATTGCTTTCTTTAATCTTCTAGTGTGTGCCAATGCATCACAGTAGAAAGGGCAACATCAAGAGTAAGGAAGACAAGCCTGTTTCAGATACACCTTCTTCAGTACAGTTTCACTAGACATACAGAAGTCAAACACAATGTTTAAATTGCTCCCATGTCTTCTGGGACTTCTCTTGGCAACAGCTCTGTACTGAGGAAGATATATTTGAAACAGGTTTGTCTACTTTACTCTTGAGATTGCCCTTTCTACTGTGATGTGCTGGCATGCTCCAGAAGATTAAAGGAAAGCAATGCAAGAGACTTGTCCCGGCCTTTTTGATACAAGTAAGATATGTAAGTCGTGGCGAGCCCAAGGTCACCCAGCTGGTTGCATGTGGGGGAGCGCAGAATCGAACCTGGCATGCCAGATTAGAAGTCCGCACTCCTAACCACTACACCAAACTGGCTCTCAATAAATAATAAAGCATTGTTATCACCTCGCAATGACATTCTGCCTGGGATGGGGGACCATAGCTTTCATCAGATTCTCAAAAAGCTTAACAACCACCAAGCTAAGTGCTATCTGCATGTGCCTGAAAACCAAATGACATTGTTAAAAGAAAACAAAGAGGGTCAGAATACGTACCATTTGTGTGGTTCATTTCATATCCCTGCTGAGTTTGAAAAGACTGAGGTTCAGAAGATGGAGAGATGACCTTGGACTCAGGTATTGGGATGGCTTCTCTAATCTGTTCAGGTGCTCTACCATGTTGTTGGTCCCTATGTGATCCCTGTGCTTTTGGAGAACACCCATTTATTTCTTCCTGGTTTAAGACAAAAGGTTTTAATTGTGCTTCAGCTCCTGAGCTTACTGTTTCCAGATGGCAGGTCTGTCGAATGGGAAGTTCCTTCAATAATACTTTTGCATGGTTTGGATTAGCATCGAGAGCTCCAGATAGGTCACTAGCTTCGCTGAGCAGTAAATTCTCCACTCCCTGACTATTGGTTTCTATAACAGCACAATGCAGAACACTTTCAAGATGATCTGTTTTCCTTGAGAGGGGAGCAGAGGCAGCAGCAGCAGGATTGAGGAAGATCTGAGAGGTAGAAATATTGTGGACAAAGGTTTCCGCGTGCAAATTCCCACAGTTGGGCAGCCCATCGACCTCTGAGACAGAGTCTTCAGTCAGTGCTAGAAATTCTGAAGGCGTCTGGACCATGGTCACATCGGCAGAAAGCATCGGTGACTGCAAAGAGCTGCCTACACATTCTATAACCTCAGGAGAACATGAAGGGGAGGACCTGGCTGACTGGGGTTCACTTTCAACACTGGGTTTAATATCCAGATGGCAAGAAGATGACTGGACGCACGAAACTGACTGGCTTTCAGGAACTGGCTTTGAAAACCTATAGTGTGTTGAGAAGGATTTGGGGAGAAGTTTCCTTGAGGAATGTTTAACAGAGGACCTGCTTTGTTCCTCTGTGAAGCCAGAGTCGTCGCCTTCGTTCTTGCCAGACCGGATGCAATTTATGAAGACGTTCTTATTGGCCGAAGGCTCCCTGCCCTTTTCAAAGTCCTCCGTCGCAGACCTTGTTATCTTCTTACTTCGAGAACTGCCGAAGCCGACGGAATGCCTTCCTCTGCTTTTCACGTGCTCCTCCAAACCGAGCTTTTGCAACGTGTGACCGGACTGTGCACCGTTGGAAACGGTTGCATTTTGGCTTAGCGATTCAGCTTTCTGTTCGCTCCCTTTCTTGTGGTGGAAGCTAATGGAAGGTGTGCGGAACAGGCTCCTGCGTTTGCCTGTACTACCTGAGCTGGAGTTGGTGCTGGAGGGAGAAGAGCTGTGAACACCAACAGTACTATTGGAAGTGGGAGATGATGGAAGGGAATCGTGTCTTCGGCTAATACTTCTCCTGAATATTGGCAACCGGGACACGATGATTGAACGCCTTGATCCTGAGTCCCCCATCAGGATCCTTTGTGCTTGGCCAGGATCAGCCAATATTAAAATCTGTATGGGGAGAGAAGAAGAAGAGCATTGTAGTTATAAATTATAGACACCTTCAACTATGACTGCAAAAAGCCAACCATATAATGTAAGAAGAGCCCAGATGCATCAGACCAGCGGTCCAGCATCTTGCCTCATACAATGGCCAACTAGATCCTCTGGAGGGACAACAACAAGGCGCAGAGGCTGAAACCTTCCTTCTTGGTTCTGGAATTCAAAGGTTTAGTGCCTCTGAATGTACAGGTCCTCCTCAGTCACCATGGCTTGAAGCCACTGATAGACTTATCCTCTGAATCTATCTAATACCCCTTTAAAGCTGTTAGTTCCAGAGTCATCACTACATGCCTTGGCAATGTAGTGGCATTGTAACACTCTCTATGTAAAGTAGTATTACCTTTTATCCATCCTGAACCTACTGCCCACCAGCTTTATTAGACATCCTCAAGTTCTAGTACTGTGAGAGAGGGAGAAAACATTCTCTTCGTTAATTCTCTCCACTCCGTGCATAATGCATCTCCAAGTCATCTCATAAATCTGACCATATATTGCTTAGGGGCCACAAAATTATTTCTCTTCCTCTTCCTTTCTCTCTCCTTCTCCTCCTTCCCCCTCCAGAAAGTCCCCTTGCCCTTTCTACTGCTGGCTGAAATCTGGCACTCATCTGTCCCAGTCTAGAAATGTGATGCTTCCCCAGCCATAATACGAAAGGGCAACTTGACCAATACTCAAAGCCGACCATTTGAAATCCACTCCTTAATCAACCTAATGTTGGTTATTAACTCTCTGCATTCTCTCCAAAAAAACCACTCTTATACAACTGAATTTTTATGTTTTCCACATTGCTGTGCTGACACACTGGAATATCAATGTTTTTCATTGTTTCATAGTCACCTTTGTCACTTTCTCACTTGGGTACCAGGTCTTTTCTGGTGCCTATATTTCTGACTCTTTCCCCTTTTACATATTCTCACATTTGATTTATTTTGATTCCATAAGGAAACAAAAGGCCGAACGGGGGCTGCCGTTATTACCTCAGAATAAATGCGCTACATAAAGAAATCCTAGGCTTTCCAAAGAAATATAGCTCAGCAGCCCCATTCAGAACCAAACTCTCTAAAGCTGGTCTGCGCCACTGCGAGTCACAAACCACAGTGCATCAGCCAAGTACGGTGGCTCACCTGGGCTCAATATACTCCAGGCCTTTTGCAGCCTTCTTGGGACTGCCAAATCAGAAGGGTTGTCAAGCAACCAGGAGACATAGCTGCCGGGCCTCATTTGGGTTGGTGGCCGCAAGCTGTGCAGACCTATTCAAATACATGCATAATATCCAGTCCGAACCACAAAAACAAATTGCCTAGATAATAACGGGAAAGCTCTGGAGGCTGCTTATTTCCCACGGAAGAAATTAACTTTGTGTTTAGGCCTTTCCTCTACTCCAATTCCCTGTCGTTATTCCTCGTCTGCATGACAATTCGCATCTGAAATGGCCTCATAAAAATCGTATGAGGTAAGTTAGGTTGAAAGACACTAACTTGCTAAAGAGTACCCAGGGAATGTCAGGGAGTTGAAAATGACACTCTAAGCCAGGGGTAGTCAAACTGCAGCCCTGCAGCCCTCCAGATGTCCATGGACTACAATTCCCAGAATTCTGGGAATTGTAGTCCATGGACATCTGGAGGGCCGCAGTTTGACTACCCCTGCTCTAACCCCCCCCCTTCTTCCCCCCCACGGTCCAACCAACCTCCTGTTGCTCGTTTCCCGTGTCTAGAACTATTGTATGAGGTTTCTCCCTGCTGTTTTCATATCACAAATTATATTTTACAACTTTCACTGAAATCAATGGATTTGGGTTTCGAAGAGAAGTTACTTTTCAAGTAGGCTTCTGGGAATTGTAGTCCATGGACATCTGGAGGGCCGCAGTTTGACTACCCCTGCTCTAACCCCCCCTTCTTCCCCCCCACGGTCCAACCAACCTCCTGTTGCTCGTTTCCCGTGTCTAGAACTATTGTATGAGGTTTCTCCCTGCTGTTTTCATATCACAAATTATATTTTACAACTTTCACTGAAATCAATGGATTTGGGTTTCGAAGAGAAGTTACTTTTCAAGTAGGCTTCTGGGAATTGTAGTCCATGGACATCTGGAGGGCCGCAGTTTGACTACCCCTGCTCTAACCCCCCCTTCTTCCCCCCCACGGTCCAACCAACCTCCTGTTGCTCGTTTCCCGTGTCTAGAACTATTGTATGAGGTTTCTCCCTGCTGTTTTCATATCACAAATTATATTTTACAACTTTCACTGAAATCAATGGATTTGGGTTTCGAAGAGAAGTTACTTTTCAAGTAGGCATCAGGTTCTTAGCAGTAGCTTAATGAGTTTACCAGATCAAAGCACTTCACAAAAAGTAGTGCAGTAACACTGGCAACTGTCCTGTAAAATGTTACATTTTATATTGTATTGCATTGCATTATTTTCTTCTCTTTAACAACATACGTAAGAGGGCCAACACTATAAGGAAGGTGGGACAAGAGAGGACCTGACAGACATTTTATTCATTTATTTACCTATCAGCAATTTTGATACAAAAGACCCCGACCATTTAGGGATTTAAAGTTGATCACCAAAACCTGGAATCTGATTTGGTCCTGAAGTTCAGTGTGGCTGGGAGAGCACAAGTCGAATGTCCTCTCCACTGGGCCCAAGTAAGCTGAATTTTGGACCAGTTGAAGTCCTCTCCACTGGGCCCATGCAGCTGAATTTTGGACCAGTTGAAGTTTCCAAAGGCACTCCAAAGATGGCAGATCACCACTTTCAAAATGGCTAAATTGCTCTAAAATATTTTCTTACATTCACAGATCTTTCCTTCAGTCACACAGTGATTCTTCTTCTGTGTTAAAGGTAAAGGTAAAAGTATCCCCTGTGCAAGCACTGGATCATGTCTGACCCTTGGGGTGACACCCTCTAGTGTTTTCATGGCAGACTCAATACGGGGTGGTTTGCCAGTGCCTTCCCCCTGTCATTACTGTTTACCCCCCAGCAAGCTGGGTCCTCATTTTACCAACCTCGGAAGGATGGAAGGCTGAGTCAACCTTGAGCCGGCTGCTGGGATTGAACTCCCAGCCTCATGAGCAGAGCTGTCAGACTGCATGTCTGCTGCCTTACCACTCTGCACCACAAGAGGCTCGCTCGCCACAAGAGGCTCACTACTTCTGTGTTAACTGCTGCCAAAGCAATTAAAAAAAAATCTGTACAGCAAAACAGATCTCCAATGTTGCTCTACTCAGCAAAAAAAAAAAAAAAACCTGATTTGGTGCTGCCCACTTTCTAAACATACTTGGAAAGTGCCAGGAAAACTGTTGGTGGTTACCATTTTGGAGACCCTTGCCATAAACCATGACCTTTCCCCTTGCTGATACACGTGGGTAGGGATAGGGTGTCAATATGACAAATATAGGTGGTGATATGAACACATGACACTGCCTAATCCTGAATCAGACTATTGCTTCATCAAGGTCTGTATTGTCTGTTCAGACTAGCAGTGGCTCTCCAAGGTCTCAGGCAAAGGTCTTTCATACGTGGGTGCAGGCTACCTCCACACTATATTTGTATGGTAAGATCCCCATTTGTATGGTAAAGGTAAAGGTAAAGGTATCCCCTGTGCAAGCACCGAGTCATGTCTGACCCTTGGGATGACGCCCTCCAGCGTTTTCATGGCAGACTCAATATGGGGTGGTTTGCCAGTGCCTTCCCCAGTCATTACCGTTTACCCCCCAGCAAGCTGGGTCCTCATTTTACCGACCTCGGAAGGATGGAAGGCTGAGTCAACCTTGAGCCGGCTGCTGGGATTGAACTCCCAGCCTCATGGGCAAAGCTTTCAGACAGCTGCCTTACCACTCTGCGCCACAAGAGGCTCTTGCTATTTGTATGGTAAGATCCCCATAATGGGGAATGGAAAGAGATGGTGTAGCTTAAGAGTGAGAGCAGACAGAGAAAAGGGAAGGCACACAAAAGGGGAGGGAGAAAGACATGGATGACAAAAGCCCCCTGCCCACAACCCATTCACATCTTGACTAAATCTATGAGGAAGGACTGCAAGCACCAACATGCACAATTGCCAGTTTGTGAGCAAGGCACCTAAGCACAGAGAAAGTGTTTGCACACATACCCCCTCTGCCCAGTCTGCAATGTTCAAAAAGCAACATCCCCAATCACATAGGAAAGGAGCATGTGCATGGATACTTCCTCTGCACACTCATGAGCAAGCAATCACATTGAAGTGAGGGGGCCAGGCTGGCATGCTCACGTCCCCCTCCCTCCCTGCGCATTCAGTCAACATGTGGAGACATTGTATGTAGCCAGGTCAAGAAAGCATGAAATTAAAAAAAGACGCATTACTTAGAAGAAGGAGGGTGGTTATATACAGTAGAATTAATCTGCCAAAATGTTGTCCACATCTACCAATACAGGAAGTCTAAAGATGAAAGTTAGGGACACCTGACTTTTCACACAGGTATTTAAGCCAGGGACACCTGACTTTTCACCCAGGTATTTAAGCCAGGAACACCTAACTTTTCACCCAGGTATTTAAGACCTGAATGAAAACCAGACCGGCTGTCACACAACACTTCCACTCTCTCTCTCTCCTTCTTGGGCACATGCACAATTGTGTACAAACACACACACACATTTCCTGAACCAGAGATTATTCTAACAATGTAGCTCCTCAGCAAAATTCAGCACAAAACTACAGAAGATCCATTGAGCGCTGACTGTGCAAATTTTAATTCACTTTATGAAGACACAATGGGCTCCCTTCCGGCGCTTATTTTTCTAGACGTAATTATTTTTATGCATGCAGAACCAGCAGTCGGAATCACAGCCCCGAGGGAAAGTGGGGGGGGGGAAGAAACCACAATTCTGACTTCCAGGTGATACCTCATCAGGACTTATGAGTGCGCAGTGTCAGGATATAATCTACAGAAATGCAAACTTAGAAAGGCTGCTCCTCAGGGGGCTATATTCCAACACGGGCCCCAATAAACTGGAATGCTGGCAAAGCAGTTTGCGTGAGCGAATATTTTACTTTTCTAATGAATTGGCCATATGTACAGAGGTACTCGTGTGAAGAGGAGGAAATACAGCATCTATCCAGAACATAAACACAGCAGGAGATAGAAGACCAAAACCATGTTTTGTCTGTCTATATTTCATTTCATAGAATCACAGAATCATAGAGTTGGAAGGGGCCATACAGGCCATCTAGTCCAACCCCCTGCTCAACGCAGGATCAGCCCTAAGCATCCTAAAGCATCCAAGAAAAGTGTGTATCCAACCTTTGCTTGAAGACGGCCAGTGAGGGGGAGCTCACCACCTCCTTAGGCAGCCTATTCCACTGCTGAACTACTCTGACGGTGAAAATTTTTTCCTGATATCTAGCATATATCGTTGTATTTGTAGTTTAAACCCATTACTGCGTGTCCTCTCCTCTGCAGCCAACGGGAACAACATCCTTCCCTCCTCCAAGGGACAACCTTTCAAATACTTAAAGAGGGCTATCATGTCCCCTCTCAACCTCCTTTTCTCCAGGCTGAACATTCCCAAGTCCCTCAACCTATCTTCATAGGACTTGGTCCCTTGGCCCCAGATCATCTCCGTCGCTCTCCTCTGTACCCTTTCAATTTTATCTACATCCTTCTTGAAGTGAGGCCTCCAGAACTGCACACAGTACTCCAGGTGTGGTCTGACCAGTGCCGTATACAATGGGACTATGACATCTTGTGACATCTTGTGATTTATAGGCAGCTCATAACCATAATGATGTATGATTATGTATGGCACACCAAAGTTTTGACACAATGACCTCTTTAAAAAGGCCTCCGCAATTCAGCCAATTTTGCTTGTTACCAATAATGTGTTGTTCAAAATCCACACTATCATCAATTAAAATTTTTCCTAAGCTCCTAACTCCAACCGATTATAAACAAGCACAACAAAGAAATATTGTAATATTGGAGGGGGGGGTGTTCCAGCCCCCAGTTGGAGAACATTATTCAAGGGCTCTGGTGTCGAAAAGTCAGCTCCATGGATAAAACCTACTATCCTTGAGTCTACATTCCCCAAATATCACATACGCGTTCCCCCTTGATCCTGCATTAAACGTCTGTAAACCCCAATCTCTGTGCTTACTTGTAATAAGCAGACAATGTTGGGGTTTACAGAGATCAAGAAAGAGCAGAGCAATTTTGAAGCTTCAGATAAAAGGCAAAGGCTCAAAACAGTGGCTAATCTTTATTTTTAAAAAACAGTGGGGGTGTTTGAAGACAGCCCGAGGTGGATTCTACTGAGGTTTCAGCCTCGCTGAAATCAAAACACAAAGTTGATCCTTCCCTCCCACCTTGTTTTGTTTGAGAAGATTAATTTAATGAAAAGCGAGCTTTTAAAAGTTATCAAAAGCAAATAAGCATTTGATTATAATATTGTTTGATCAATTAAGGCCAGATTACACAGCAATGTTTCTGTGCTCAGGAGAGAAAGCAGCGAAGGGGAGCACATGAAATTGAGAGAGTCCTTCAGGCTTATGAGATGAGCACGTTCCCTAACCTTTAAGGAGAAATTACACATCGCTTCCCCCTGACACTTTATTGTGCGCCATGCAGCTGTGTTTGAGGTTTATAGAAACAGAAGAACTACAAGAAGAGGGGGGGGGAGTCAAAGAAGGGCTCGAATATCCATTTACTTCCTTTCCCAGGGAGTGTTGGCCGGTTTTGTGCCTACAGATCTCCTCTGCATTGAATTTCTCATCTACGCTTCAGCAGCGCTCCAAAGATGGGCGACTAAATGGGTTTCATAGTAGCAGGATGTGATGGAACATGCACAATACAGGCAGATGTGTCCTCAGATCTGCTTTTATCATCATCATACAAGCAGCGCTGCTGACAGAATCTCCCTGTGAAATCGTCTCGCATATCGCACCAAAGCCAGAAAAATGAACTGGCTGAATGACTCCAAAGCTACTATTTAGCTCATTTCCGGATGTAGAGGGAGGGAAAAAAACCGGCAAAGCCAAGCGAACGATTGAATTGATTCCTTTCCCTGTAGGATGGTGAAAACAGATGTACCAAGTGACATTGAGAGCATCTGTAGGGGTTCCAAAATAAGGTCTGAATATTCTTTTAAAAACCTTTCGAGCAGGAAAGAAGTTGCTTTAAGCAAAAGTAACAACTGGGTGGGAGGTGGGGAATAAATTGATGGGACCATTTTTCTATTCTTTTTTATACTGTTTTAGTAGTCCTCGTTTTATTACCATCATAAATGCCTCTTTTCTTTGTTGTAGACCATTTATATATGGATGGGGGTTTTGTGTCTTTTATGCACAATTGGTAAGTAATTGAAAAACAATGTGACTAATGTGGACATTCTTAAAGGAAATTTCTGCTCCAGGTAAACAGGAAGTGGCACATTTTTTTTTTTTTTAAGTCACAGGTGGTGATGCAAAGTTCCAAGGGGGAAAGTTGACTCAAACGAGCATGCTTTTTTTACATGTGGTATCATACCTACTGGTAGAGATTTATGAAAGGTTTCCATCCTCCAGGTGGAGCCTGGAGTTCTCCCAAAATTACAACTGGCCTCCAGGCTCACCAAAGATCAGTTCCCCTATACAAATTCGCAGCTTAACACGGTAGACTCTGAGGCATCATATCACCACAGAGCTCCCCTCCTGGCCCCAAACTCTGCCTTCCCTAAGTTATGACCCTAAATCTCCGGGGATTTCCCAATCTGGAGTTGGCCACCCAAGCCTCATGTCATTGGGTGCTGTTACAGTGCAATACCCATTGACGCCAGTGGAATCAGAAGGCTGTAGTTCTGTTTTGGATTGCACTGCTAAATTTGATTCCTTAGCCTTCTACTCTGGTCTATCTAAAAGCCACCTTCCAACCGCCATTAATGGGACCATCAGAGGAAAGTGAAGGATGCAGTTTGAAGAAGAGCTGGTTCTTATATGCCGCTTTTCTCCACCTGAAGGAGGATGCAGCTCTCCTTCCATCACACCTGTGAAGTCAGAAATATCATATATCCAATTGGCTAACACTAGTTTTTAAGGACTAGCAGCTGGCATCTCAAGGGACAAATTAAAATATGCTTCAGCTTCAGATCAGGACTTCCTAAATATAATCAAGAGACCCTCCCCCATCTTTGGGTGCAATTGTTGGGGAAACAGCTTCCTCCGTTTCATGTGTATCAGATGCAGCTGCCATGGCTACACCTGACGCCACTGTGCACATCCTATGTCCCCCCACACAGGTCTTGGGGGGAAAAAACACAATTTGGAAACCACTGCTTCAGAGTAAAGGACAAATAAGATTGAAATGTGAACATGAACAGTACTTGCAACTCCAAGCACTTGACCAAGACTTTTCATTCAACCAAAATGAGCAGCTTCCAAAAAAATCTTAGAAGTAAATGCCACTGAATTTAATGAGATTTATTCTCTATTCTGTGTGGATCCCATCTAAAAAGAGAGCCAGTTTGGTGTAGTGGTTAGGAGTGCGGACTTCTAATCTGGCATGGCGGGTTCGATTCTGCACTCCCCCACATGCAGCCAGCTGGGTGACCTTGGGCTCCCCACGGCACTGATAAAACTGTTCTGACCGAGCAGTGATATCAGGGCTCTCTCAGCCTCACCCACCTCACAGGGTGTCTGTTGTGGGGAGAGGAAAGGGAAGGCGACTGTAAGCCGCTTTGAGACTCCATCGGGTAAAGAAAAAGCGGCATAATGGAACCAAGTCTTCTTCTAAATTCTGTACATGGAAACACAACTTTCCCACACCTTCCCTCCAAAAACTGCCCCAAGTGCCCACCAAATTCCCTCTTGGGGAACAAGAGACCCCACACAGGAGCAATGAGGAGAATAAGGTGGGCTGTCATAGGAATACGGAATTGCCCCCACCTCATGTATGCACAGATTTTTCAACAGGATTTAACTTCAGCTGCTGTGTTGGTAGAGTTTTCCATGCAGTTGTTAATACTCTGGTACCTATACTGTGAAGCGGTTTGCAGAGGTCAGTTTATGACAGGGCTGGCCAAATGGAGGCTCTCCAGGTGTCCATGGACTATTATTACCATGATGCCCTGCCAGCATGCTCATAGTAATTATAGTCTATGGACAGCTGGAGAGCCAACACTTGGCCATCCTGGTTTATGATATACAGAGCTCCTACAGTCAGGAACCAAGCTGCCTTTCCCCCCAATTTCATTTATTCTTACGGTAAAATGTTAATGCCCTTTCCTTTAAGCCAGTGGTCCCCAACCCCCGGTCCGGAGAACGGGACCGGTCCGTATATCAGTTGGTACCGGGCCGCAACTCCTCCTCGTCCTCCTCCCTGGCTGCTGCCTCGAGGGCTGCCCTGCCATTCTGCCACCAGCTCACCTTTGGTGCTCTCCAGCAGCCGCATGGCTGGGGCTCCCCCTCGGCATGGCATTGCGCAGCTGCTGCTAGCCAGCGGGAAGTCAAAGACGCCGGCGGGAAAGCAAGCAGAGCAGAGGCTCAAGCGGTGGCAACGTCCCACAGCAAAGGACAACCTCCCCCCCCCCCGGGCCTCAGTAAAATTGTCCAGCTTTGACCAGTCCCCGGTGACAAAAAAGGTTGGGGACCGCTGCTTTAAGCCACAAGGACTCTGTATTTTATTTCATCAGGCAGAAGCCAGTGGCCTGTCCAACCAAATCCTAACCTCATTAAAGGCATTGTTCTCACAGGTTTCAGTGCCCCATACAAATGATTGAAGCAACAGATCAGATTCCCCAGCCACTAAATTTTTTATTGGATAAAAGGACAAAAGCAGCTAAAGAACATTGTTTTAATTCATTAATTTCCCTGACAGGCAGCTTTTCAAAAGCGCTCTTAATTGTCCGGGCATTCACGTCCGTGGGTGGAAAAAAAAAATAGACTGATTTTGATCAGCCGTATTGTGAGGACGATTTCAAGAAGCAACCGCAGAAAGACGTTTAATGAGCAAAAAAAAAAAAAAATACAGTAGTTTAAAAGTATGTTTAATTGCCAAGTACGATTAATGAAGGGAATTAGACGATGCTGATCTCGTGGAGGCCTGAACACGACGTGACACTAAATTAATGCAAATGGGGAAGAAACAAAAGAGGGAGAACAATGCTCCTTCTCACCTTATTAACAATTTCAGATGTTATTCACGCAAAAGTAATTTCCTTTTCAGCGTCAGTACAATAAGACAAAGCTGGAAAAAACAGATGCAACAGCAGTGCAGATATGTGCAGGGGGGGGGGGAGAGAGCATTAGAAATGCTTCTTTAAACCCCTACAGCAGCCTTTCTCAACCAGGGTTTCATAAAACCCTAGAGTCTCTTGATGGCCCTGGAAGGGTGGGAATTCATTTATATATATTTTTTTAATTTATTAAACATTTATCAGGTGGTATGACCATATATGGTCATGTTGACCCACCTACCCTCTCCCAAAATGGCCAATGATGGGCCTGGAGGGGATGGAAAGGGGAGGGGACCTGGGTGGACATGTCCACAGCTGTGCTTCCCAACCATATTTTGTATGATCGCACCACTTCTGGGGGTTCTGGAAGCCTGAAGAATGTTTCAGAGGTTTATCAGTGGAGTAAATGTTGAGAAAGGCTGCCCCCCGCTTGCTACCATATGTTATTGCTTTCAACTGCTAATTGTTGTTGATGAAACCATCAGAAGGAGGGTCAGAAACAACCAGGAATATCTCTCCCCACCCATCATGTTTGCACCCAGATCCAGTTGGTGGCATACATTTAGCTTATTCACAGATGACTTTTTAACTAAAGCCCCACACATGGATGACCATGTATGTTACCCTGAAAGCCTTAGGGGAAGGGTTAAAGTCCTGCCTTTTTTTTTTACTCCATATTAATAAAAAGGCAGGTACCTCTTCAGAGAACTTTACTATCTAAACCAGACTTCCTCAACTAGGATTTTGTGAAACCCTGAGGTTTTTTGATGGCCCTGGAAGAGTTTCCTAAATGGGTGGGAGTTAATTACAAGTTAATTAATTTTAATATATATATATTTAAATTTTCATTCATTTATCCATTCATTCATTATTAGATTTCTACCCCGCCACCTCTCAAAGACCTTTCATATCGGGTTATATGACCATATATGGTCATGTCCACTCACCCACCCCCTTCCAAAATGGCCAATGATAAGCCTGGAGGAGGTGGAAGGGAGGGGCCTTGGGTGGGCGCATACACAGCTCTGCTTCCCAATCATATTCGGCACAATCGCACCACCTCTGGGGTTTCTTGAAACCTGAAGAATGTTTCAGGGTTTTCTCAATATTAAAAAAAAGTTGAGAAAGGCTGATCTAAAGTATGACACAGAAAGAGAAAAAAACTGGGGACAGGGAAGAAAGGAAGAGTCCCTTCAGTTACGTGTGCCAGGAAAACCCAGGCAGCCTTTCCTATAGGACTCTTCTTCCAGCACGCCACGGCAGAAGCATGACAAAGACTAAGGAGCAGGCAGTTCATCCCCAGATCAGAACGTCCTCGTTTATCACTTTGCATTTTATTCCTCCCGTTCTTCCCCACCTTGATTCTGCAAATATACCTGTTTGTGTGGGAAGACAGTGATCATTCATGAAGGCCACTGCTGAATTTCTACTGCACAGGAAAACGAATCATTCCGACTCGTTTCTCAGCCAGTGGGGATCCCCGCCCAATTCTCTGAATGCCTAGCTGCTGCTGATCAAGGGTGTGATGAAATGAGGAAGCTATTTAAAGGGCTGCAATGTACAGCTGCACGACTTTTGCCCTCTCGAGTTTCCTCTTCCATCTGGGAGGTGATAGGATTGTTGCCCGGGTAATCTTCTGCCAGCTCTTACACGCTATGAAGACGAGGGCGGAACAGACACTGGCAGGGAAATGTCCTGGTTGGCCAGTGGTGGTCAGAAGCAAGCAGGACCAAGCCCCAACTGCCAAGCTCAAGTCATGCTGTCAACCCCAGACCAAGTTTGGAGGATTCTAAGGAGAGCAAGGCATAATACCATAGAGACCGCCTTCTGATTCCTGTGATCTGGAGATTAACTGTTATTCCAGGATATCTCCAGAGCCTACCTGGAGGTTGGCAACCTCACCCTGCAACCTTCAGTGAAACAGATGAGCAAATTCTCACCTGCTGGGTGCCGCTGAACTAAAATGCCATGCAGTTACCGGCCTGTAGTGCTTCAGGAGCCACTGACCTTGGCTTGCCTCAGGACCATGTTAACATATTGCAACACAGGAGGAGGGAAGTCCGCACTCCTAACCACTACACCAAGCTGGCTCTCGTGGTGGTAGGGTTGGGCGCTCTGCACCTGCGTGTGTGTGCCAACCGGTGCACCAACACCGCCCCTCCCCCCACCGCCATGGTGCTGGCTGCTTTGGGCAGGAACGGCCACTTCAGATGCCGCAGCACCTAACCCTACTTGGTGGTCTCTTGCCAAGCCATAAACTGATGAGTTGGGCTATTTCCAAAACAGTCAGCAAGAGAACCTTATGCCACTCACAATCCTCTACTTTGCTATGGGGATCCCCATCCGCATTTATGGAAGGGGAACCCTTTTCCTGACATTAAGGAAGTCCCACAGCAGGCACACGACCGCCCTACTGGACCCATGGCTACCATGTCCACCCTACACAGCCAACGCGTAATCACACAGGTCTGTGATCCATCTACAGTTTCTTCCAAACCTCGAATTCTGGCTCACGTACGATGGCCATATCATGCGACCCAACTCAGTGGAGAGAGCCATTAAGCTAGGATTGATCAGTGGTAAAAGGAAACCAACAAAGAACGCGATGGCTAGATACGATCAAAATGGACACGGGCCAGAACATTCTACAACTAAACGATGTGCCGCAAGATTGGAAATCGTGGAGATAGTTGAGCCACAGGATCGCCAAGAGGAGGATTCGACTGAACGGCTCACGCCATCATCATCATAGCTGTTTCTTCCATAAATAAAACTTTGGCTATGCCTTTTTGTGCCAGAAGATGGCGGAATGGTTTCAGCTTTGTCTTTTTGTCTTTCCCTCCCTTTGAAAAGCAAATTGCCTCGCCTTCTCAGTGCTCGGTGTTATGAGCCAGTTTTAACATCTGGATGCCTGGAGTATTGAAGATGCCGGCCTCTTTACGGGGAGGGGGGAGCTTGTGTCAGTGGACGTTAGCAAACGCCTCCTCCCCTCCTGTCGTAGGCACAGGGAAATTGCCCATCATTGTGGGTTTTTAAAAGCATTGCTTCACTTTGCACTTGCAAGTCGGGAATGCTTCCGTTTTCCAAAGTTGCTGACGAACTCAGCATTTTCCCATGGGTCTCCTACTGCCCATGTCTCTCTCTGGCACACCGGAACCATGAGCAGAGATTGCCAACAGTCTGCCAGCAAGTGTTACAGAATTGACATCACAGCAGCGCAGGGGGCTATCCCATTAAAAACCGGCTGGAGATGTGTATTGAGTTGCTCACAGAGAGTCTTGTGGCTAGAGGACAGACAGTGGCTCACTGGAAGAGCTTCTGCTTGCCATGCAGAAGGTCCCAGGTTCAATCCCCGGCATCTCCAGTTGAAAGGATCAGCTCAGAGGTGATGTGAAAGACCACTGCCTGAGACCTTCAGGAACTGCTACCAGCCCGAACAGACCAAGCTCATCGTGATGGCCTATCTAGGATCTGGTTCAGTATAAAGCAGTTTCATGTCTGCTCATGTGTTCAAGGTGCATCAGGTGGAGAAAAAGCAAGACACGAGCCACACCACTAGTGGCAAAGTCTCAGCCATAACCTGCATCCCATCACATTTCATTAGCTGCTGCTGTCAGGGTGTGAGCATGCACAAACACACCTCACAATTTCCTTAAGTTGTTTTGCTTTTGTGAACACCAATCTGATTTCGGCCCAGGGCTGCGCTTGCACCTGCAAAGAGCAGCTTTCTCTCGTCTCCCTTTCTGCAACAGGCAAAATAACCACAACGGCCCAAAATTAAGGAAGGTTTGTGGCTCAGTGGTAGAGCATCTGCTTGGTGTGCAGAAGGTCAGTGACATTAAAAGGATCAGGTAAACAGGTGCTGTGAAAGGCCACTACTGAAAATCCTAGAGGGCCATTGCCAGACTAAATAGGCAATACTGAACTTGTGGGGCCAAGTTCTTTGTGACTAGCCCCTGAAACTCTGCTCCTGGGATGCAAGGGACCCCCACGAAGAAGGAGAGTTGGGTTTTATACCCCGCTTTTCACAGCCCAAAGGAATCTCAAAGTGGCTTACAATCACCTTCCTTTCCTCTCCCCACAAAAGACACCCTGTGAGGGAGGTGAGGCTGAGAGTGCTCTGACAGGACTGCTCAAGCAGAAATGCACTATCAAGGCTGTGATGAGCCCAAGGTCACCCAACTGGCTCCATGCGGAGGAGCAGGGAATCAAACCCACCTCCCCAGATTATGAGCCACTGCTCATAACCACTACGCCACGCTGGCTCTCAGATTTCATGGGGCACCTTGAGCAGTTGCAGGACAGAGCTGTACTTTGTGCACAAAGTCCTTGTGCCCACAGAAACGCTGCACTCGATCCAACCCTATCTCCTACCACTTCCCTCAGCAGAGCTTGAAGCATTCCACTAGGCCTCAGTTGACTTTCATGCAATTTAAGTCTCTTCTTCCTTGGATTGAAGGAAGGCATCCAGGTTTGCAGAGCAGAGAGGTGTCACGAATGCCATAATCTAGAAGCAATGTCTTCTCAGGAATGGTCAACTTAGAATCATAGAATCATAGAGTTGGAAGGGGCCATACAGGCCATCTAGTTCAACCCCCTGCTCTACGCAGGATCAGCCCTAAGCATCCTAAAGCAACTTCTGCATGCTCCACTCCTCAAATAGCAGTCCATGAATGAGGAAGTACATTGTACCACATCACCTCACAGGCTCATTACAAGCATTCAGGCTTCAGGGTTATGGAACATAAAAGCCTTATGTGTAGAGGAACACACTGCTCCAATGATCCCCTGCTAAGGCAGCTTTCCAGTGGGGTTTAACCAATGAAGACTGTGCATGAGACAGCAGTGCAATCCACTAATATGGAATAGACTTAGTGCCCTCTTCTTTGCAGACTGGGAGGCAGAGTTCTAACCAGGGCATGAAAAGTGAAGTGCACACAATGCTGAAGGGTTCAATAAAAGGTGAGTGACAACTAAAATAAGCACTGTTACAATTATTCTTGTTATTTATGTGCTTATCTTTATACTAAAATAATGGAGAAGCCAGTTTTAAATATGGGCGGAGGGGTGTGGTGCCCCCCTCCAGTCTCCCGGTGAGATAGCAGTGTGGATGTGCAGCATGCCTGGCCAGCCTTCCCCAGCGTCATTTGGTGCCCGGGAGGTGGGCGGGAGTGGCAAAGCCAGCACACAGCACACCTGCCCATCCTTCTGCTCCCTTGCCCAGTTGTGAGGGCAGTGGCCCACAGCATGTCCGGCCAGGCTTTCCCGCCATTACCTGGAGGTGAGCAAGAGTGGCATGGCCAGTATGCAGTGTACCTTGCCGGCCTTCCACTCTGTCCCCCAGTATCCAGGAGACCAGGGTTGTGGGTGGCCATTCAGCATTCCTCCACTTCCCCTGGTGACTGAGAGAGCAGGGTGGCCATGGCTTACCTCCTTGCTGGCTCTACATCATCATGGGAAGTGCTGGGGACAGGAGGAGGAGAACAGCGAACAGCTTGTGACTGACCCACAGTGGGGCAGAGTTCTCACCCTCTCAGGGGGAACACTTCCCCAGTGAGGGCCAATCAGAGGTGCACGTTACCATGAAGCATGGAAGATGGCTACTGAGAAGGTATGGGGGGCACAATGTTAATTTCTTGCCTCGGGTGCAAAATTAGAT
This sequence comes from Paroedura picta, assembly GCF_049243985.1. NCBI lineage: Eukaryota > Metazoa > Chordata > Lepidosauria > Squamata > Gekkonidae > Paroedura > Paroedura picta. Next base: position 75,847,243 of record NC_135378.1, read on the forward strand.
CATTATGCTCTGCTGGTGGGACAAGGACAGGAAAATCCTAGAGAAAGATGCAACCACGAGGGATGTTTTCTTTCTCATGCAAAACTCGGGGCCCTCCCTTCCCCCATTACAGATGAAATGATAGATGAAGTTTGACCGCATATTGATTGTGGCTGCTGTAGCTGCCCCCTACCCCCCGGGGCCCAAAAAAATCAAAACAAAATTGATTGGTGACTCAGCAACCGGCAACCAATCTCCGTTTGGTTGTAAAAAACTAACACATCCATTAATATATATACATGTACAGCAGTGATATAAAAATAATGGTCATGATGCTAATAAGTTTCTCCACTATAGTTCCCTGCAAATCTTCCTGCTACTAAATCCGTTCATGTGTACTGAATGAATTCTATTTGCCGGCTGCCAACGCGGCATACCTAAAACAACCTGGTTGTGAGATTAGAGGAGTGTAATTGTCTCCCTTCCCACTTGACCCCCATTCTCTTCCTCCTCATTCCTTCAGTGTAATAGTCTCCTTTGGGGGTTGGGAACGTCATACTCGCAGTTTCATTGATTTCCGTTCCTGTGGGAAGAGGCACATTCTTCTCTACATTAAAACAATTTGTAATGGGATTAAGGGAGAATGCAGAAACGGGAATATTTGAATCCCAAAACAAAGCATTGACACACATATACAGGTGCGTATACAGCATGTATCTGCGTAATATCCAGCACACTTTAGGTGTTGAGGCTTTCAGCTGCCAACGAGATGCCCCATGATCCCAGATTCTCCTTGATGGCCTAGGAAATCAAATTAAATGCAGCTTCAATATACGTCTTTCGCTTGCTTCTTGAATGTTGCTCTTGCCCACCTTTCGCATTCTCTGAACGTCTCCATTTCTCCCAGATACCTCCTCCCAGCATCTGTCCTTGCCACGATAGAAAAGGAACAGCCTGACAAAACAGTGAGACCGTGCATGTCGTAACATGCCCTTCTAGGGAATGCTGAAGTCAAGATGGAGGGAAGGGAGAAAAAACAGAAGCCGCTCAATTAGAGGAGAAGCCACCGCGCTGCCACCAGTCAATGGGGACTAAGCCTTCAGCGGACAAAGCGGACAATATACCGCTAACCCGCAGTTCATCCCTAAAATGACAGCCAGTGTGCTGTAGTGCAGGGTTGGCAACCTGTGGTCCTCCAGATGTTCATGGACTACAATTCCCATGAGCTCCTGCCAGCATTTGCTGGCAGGGGCTCATGGGAGTTGTAGTCCATGAACATCTGGAGGACCACAGGTTGACTACCCCTGGTGTAGTGGTTAGAGTCCTGAACTGGGGATGGGGAGACGCAGGTTCAAATCCCTACTCTACCATGATAACTTCCTGGGTAGGATTGGATCTGACGTCCAAGACCAGAGAAAACAGCTGCTTTGGAAGGTGGATTCAGTGGCATTACATCCTGCCACAGTCCCTCCCCAGTCTCCACACACACATCCTCAAAATTCTGCCAGTATTCCCCAACCTCAATACTGGGGTAACTTCAGGCCAGCCTCACATTCTCAGCCGAAACCTCATGGGGTTGTCAGGTGGATAAAATAGACAACAGGATAATGATGTAAGCTGCTTTGCGTTTCTATTGGAGAGAAAGCGGGGTATAAATTTAGTAAATACAAAATAAAAATATACCTGGTTATGGCTAGATTATGGCACCCATAAAGTATGAGTCACTGAGGAGCATGATGGCAATGTAGGCAAGCCAAGCTTAAACAGATTAAACATTGTACTCATAGGACCTGCCACTTTGACCTAGTCTGGGCTAGTCACATGCACGTGTGCTAGAAATAGCATCTGTTTAAACATTCAGAATAAGATCCAAAGAATTGTCTTAATTTGGAATATAACGACATGTAGAGCCTTCAACTAACTCAAGGTCTGAGTGTCTGAGTCAGATTCAATCTAGATAGCCTAAAAGTTCCAAGTTTCCATTGCAACGCTCAAATAAAATACAAAATATAGGGGAATGCTCAAAGGGGGCGGGGAGGAGAACCATAACTCCAAACACATTATCCCTCCCTTTCTTTTAAACCTGTCTGTGATGAAAATGTTAATAAGAGCATAACTTGGCTAATATATTCTTTCTTCATTACCAGTGGATCTACACACTCTTTCCATTTAAGAGGGAGAGCAATCAAAAGACTAGTTTCAAAACCTACAAGCTTAAAGCTCATACAATTACTTTTAAAGCCTCCTCTATTCATAATGACTTTTAATATTCCATGAGTCTTGCAGCAATTCAAGGTACCAAGCCGAATATATGCAGAGATAAATGTCCCTGGAGAAAATAAGTCAGAAATAGCTACCCAGTACCAAATGTTATTTTTACCTATATGGAAACAATCTTTTTGCTACCAAAAAGGGAAATAGCCACGACAGCTGAAAACCACTGTTAGCCACACTTGCCATCAGGGCATCCCAAGCAATATCAGGTCAAAGAATAGTCCCATTCTCAAAAAAATGATTTGACAAAGAAGTGGACACCTCTACACAATTACTTAGAAAAGGTAGAACGTTACATGAGGACTAGAAGGTAATGACGCTGCAGCTCTACGCTTTGTTGTTAGGTGCGAAGTCGTGTCCGACCCATCGCGACCCCATGGACAATGATCCTCCAGGCCTTCCTGTCCTCTGCCATTCCCCGGAGTCCATTTAAGTTTGCACCTACTGCTTCAGTGACTCCATCCAGCCACCTCATTCTCTGTCGTCCCCTTCTTCTTTTGCTCTCGATCGCTCCCAGCATTAGGCTCTTCTCCACGGAGTCCTTCCTTCTCATGAGGTGGCCAAAGTATTTGAGTTTCATATTCAGGATCTGGCCTTCTAAGGAGCAGTCAGGGCTGATCTCCTCTAGGACTGACCAGTTTGTTCGCCTTGCAGTCCAAGGGACTCGCAAGAGTCTTCTCCAGCACCAGAGTTCAAAAGCCTCAATTCTTTGACGCTCGGCCTTCCTTATGGTCCAAGCAGCTCTACGCTACTAATGTGATATTTGTACTACCAGATGAAATTTTGCATGGACTAATTCTACGATCTTATGTGCTCTATCCGTCTGCCAGCACTGGGTGACTACAGCCATTGAGCATAAAGGAACGAGATGCCACAACCTTTCCTCCTTTCCTACGGACCTTTCCTCCAGCCAGAAGTTTGCCTCGTTAACCTGAGCCAAGAGATAGATTTCCAATACTATACAATGTGAGTGAACAACATAATATGCATTTGGGTTGGATCCAACTAAACAAAAAGTTTCCCTTAGTGGAAAGGGACTTTCCTACATTCCCCTTCCCAATGATCTCCACAAAATGCTGTTCTGGGGGGGGGGGGGGGCGTGGATATGGGACCTTGAGGAATGACATGAAGACGGTCAGCAGCAGAAAGCGGGAATGGACAGAAATAGCCTGTTCAGTCTAGATCCAACCTCTTGTCTGTTCCGTACACCTTCAATGCCCTAATTAAACTTTCATGTCTGTCCTTCCCAGCCCTCCCATTTAAGAAAATTGAGCAATCTCGTGATGCCACAATAGTTACCTAAGCCCATAATAAAAGGAGAATCCTGCTGGATCAGGCCAATGGCCCATCTACTGTGTTTCCCCAAAAATAAGACTGTGTCTTATATTAATTTTTGGATATGCACTAGGGTTTATTTCCGGGTAGGTCTTATATTTATTGACGCCCAAAAATATGTTACATTTATTCCAGTCCCCCCCCCCCACCAGAACCCCGTTAAATCGTACCTTAAGTGCAGGGCACAGCTTCTGTCAAGCCGGGGGATTCTGGGATTGTAGGCGGAGCTGACAGAGGCTGAACGAGCAGGGGCAGGGCTCTGCAGTGTATATCGCTGCCAGTGGGGAGACGAGTGGCACAGCAGCACAGTGTACATGTGTGCTGCAGATTTGAATGTCGGGGCCCACAATGTATGACCGCAAACACCCCTACAAGAACACCCCTAGAATCATAGAGTTGGAAGGGGCCATACAGGCCATCTAGTCCAACCCCCTGCTCAACACAGGATCAGCCCTAAGCATCCTAAAGCATCCTAAGGCCAGCCCTGGCTCTAAGGACCAATTAGAGGTAGGACTTATTTTCAGGGGAGGGCTTATACTAGCGGTGCATGAAAAAGTACCACTAGGTCTTATTTTCGGGAAAACACGGTAGTACAGGGTCCTGTGAACCTGATGGAACTCCAGATAATTTTGAAGACTGTTTGGGGGCTTTTTTCATATTTTTATGATCATTTACTGTGTGGACATTTTTAGCTATGTGTTAGCAGCTATTAATGGAGGAAAGGTGGGCACTTGTGAAGGGCTGCATTTTGACTCTTTTGCAGCAGAGCGAAGGGAGCCCTCTCCAGTTTTGATAAAATAAGCCCCTATTTGCTATGCGAGTTCAGGTCCTTCTCCAAAGGTCAGATGCCCAAGTTATGGTAACTGGACTGTAATCAGGTTTCATTGATTTCCATCACCAATTTAGTGTCATCAATCTGTCTATCAACTTGAAGGGGTTGGGGGGAGGAGCTGACTTCTCAAAGAAATTCAGCATGTGAGTCCAAGAATAAGTCCAAATAAATATTTTAAAAAATAAAACCAGGAACATTTGACATACTGCTTTCATGAATGATTGTGAGTTTATGAACACAGCTGTTAGTGTACATATATACCTGTGGAAGGCCTGGATGTCACTGTGGTGCAGGCTTTCGCAACCAAGGTTTAATAAAACTTTGGGGTTTCTTGGCGGCCCTGGAAGAGTTTCCTGAATGAATGGGAGTTAATAAATACGTTATAGATTTTTCAAATTTGTTAAACATTCATTAGGTGATATGATATATGGTCAATGTCAACCTGTCTTCCCCCCCTCCAAATGGCCAATTATAGGCCTGGAGGGGATGGGAATGGGGGGGGGGGGCTGTGTGAACAAGTACCCAGCTCTGCTATTCTGCACGATAGCACCGCTTCTGGGATTTCTCAAAGCCTGAAGAATGCTTCAGGGGTTTCTCAATAGTACAAAAAGATGAAAAAGGCTGCTATAGTGTAACCTTTTTAAGACTAGGCATGTGTGGACTGCAATGTTCTCTTGATCAGAACACCAGAAGCCTAAAAGGGAAGGCCCACAGATCTGTGGCAGAGTACCTGTTTTGCCTCCCCAAAGGTCCTAGGTTTAGTCCCTGGCACCTCCAAATGACAAAGATCTCAGGTAGCTGGGAAAGGGTTCCGCCTGAAATCTTAGAAAGCTTCTGTCAGGCAGAGGAGATGCTGTCAGGTTAGCTGGACCAGTGAACTGACTCGGTATAAGACTGCTTCGTATGTTTATATGAAAAGGGCAGAAGTAAAAAAAAATCAATCGCCCCCTCTGATAGCAACTTTCATGGTCGAGTGCCCACCATGAAAGCAACACAACCGATCCATCTGCAGTCAAGGTCAGGATTTCTGCACACTTCCTAAGTATTCAGAAACAATATTACTGTGATTTTTGTTTGTTTTTGTTGGAAAACATCTCTCTGTGCTATGTCTCCTGACTTGTGGGGTATAAACAGGCCTTGCTTGCCATAGAGTTAGTGAGATAGATAGGACACTGACCACTCTCACCTTTGATCTCACTGACCTGTCCCTAGAGGGTAATTTCCTGTTTCCAGAGTCCCCATCCTCTTTCTCCTCCATCTCTCCAGCAAGCAACATGATGGCAGGGAGATGCCTCAAGCATCTCCCTCCATCCAGCTATTTAGAATAGAATAGGAACTTAATCTTTACCTCTAAGTATGTAGTATTAAGTTCTTTATTAAATAGTTGTTATATTAGTTAAGTACCACGTTTGTGAACGTGTCTTTGTTGTTTTCACTCCACGTGCACTCTGCCAGCCACTGCATTACACGCCTCACTCTGCTAACTTTATGGATATTAAGACATTACCAATCCTTAATATCCAACAGTTTTAAGACAGGGCGTGAAACAGGCTGCTAGGGATTGTGTGTGCCCCTTACCCTAGGAATGCCAAGGGACAAATCAAGGTGATAGGATAAATGTACTTCAGTAAATTATTATTCAGGTGGTAATGGTTGGTTGTTTCCTATTCTTATTTGTTGGGAATCAGGAGGAAAGGATGGTGGAGAAAATGCAAGGCTTTTATAGCCTAGAGGGGGAGTCTGGTTCCATGGGCTGGAATTTCCCAATAATTTAGGTCCCTTGGTAATTTTTCTCTGGCCTATGGGAGGTGCCATCAAGAGGCAGTCAATTTACAGCAAACCCAAAGAACTTTCGAGACAAGAGATGATATTTTGCCTGTGCCTGCATTGCGTAGCAACCCTGGACTTCTTTAGTGGTCTCTCATCCAAGCACTCACTCCAATCTGCCCATAACTTGGAGGGCATGTAGAGGAGCATCAGGGAAAGGCCCCCTATGAGTTTGATGTCTTTAGCTTACACAGGGTGTGTTATACACACTTCTGAACCTGCATCTGGGGGCAAATGGGAGCCATATTTTAGGACTCCATAAATACAATTCTTACCAAACTCGGAAGCAGGTAAAAGGTAATCAGCCGTCGTTCCCCCGTGAGTTTGGTGTCCCCAGCATGCTGGAAGGGCCATTCTTCCTTGTCACAAATCAAGTCAGTTTGTTTGGTGTCTAAAAGTTCATGATGGTTTGTGGCTCACAAACCGGGTAAGCCATGAATCATGAACCAAAACAAACTACATTTTCCCAGTTCATGCCCATCCCTACTTAAAAGCCTGCTTATGTTTGAAAAAATGGGCAGGAATGGTGGCCAGAAGTGCCTTCTGCTCTTGGTTTGAACACTTTATCTTTATCTAGACCCAGCTGATCTGCTTTGGTAGCCTCATGGTTGGATTGCTGCGACGGGCTCTACCCGGGCTGCCTTTGAATACAACCCAGAAACTACAATTGGTCTAGAACGCAGCAGTCCAATTGCCATCAAAGGCTAGCCGCCAGGAACATATATGACTCATTTCATTTAAAAACATCCTCACTGGCTGCCAGACTGTTTCTGAGTATAAGTCAAGGTGATGGTTATGACCTCTAAAGCGCTTCATAATTTCAGATCTCCATATCTGAAGGTCCATCTCTTTGCATAGGCCCCCTGTGTGACAGATACAGTCATCACACGGCCATCTGTTGGCTATCCTAGGGGTAGTCAACCTGTGGTCCTCCAGATGTTCATGGACTACAATTTCCATGAGCCCCTGCCAGCGTTTGCTGGCAGGGGCTCATGGGAATTGTAGTTCATGAGCATCTGGAGGACCACAGGTTGACTACCCCTGGGCTATCCAACCACTTAGGGTAGCCCATTCCGCATCTACCAGAGCTCTGGCTTTTTCTATCATGGCTCCAGCTCTGTGGAACAAGCTCCCTGAAGGCGTAAGACAGGAATCCCTTCTTAGGAGATCTTCAGGAGGTGCTGCAAGGCCTTCTGGTTTGCAAGATTATTTGAGGGGGTTGAACACCAGGCATCTTTTAAGAGTGAGGAGGAATTGGAGGATGGTTAGTTCATCCTTGGGTTCAGCTGGAGATGTTTTAATTATTACTGTATGCTGCCTTGAACAAAGAGGAAACACAGGATATCAGTGTTTAAATAAGGAGTCTAAGGCCTGAAGAGCTCCTGTCTGGGTCACCTTTTTCTATAGGCCCCCAATTTCCCCCTGCAATCCTAAGCGCTGTTCCAGAGCAACATGGAGCATTGTGGGAGAGGTGCAGAAAGAGCCACCAATGCAGCACTGAGGTCTATTTGGAACAAAAGGGAGGGGGGGGACGACAAATTCCTTGGTCTGTGTGCAATCTGGGCTTAACAGATTCCTGGGAAATAAATGATCTTGCAATCCAGCAGTTCTGCTCAATACTGAGGCGATTAAGTTGACAGTGATAATTATCCAGGAGATAAAGAAATAAGGGGAAATAGCTTTTAAAAAGAAATAAAAGTCAGGCCGCTCAGTAGTATTAATGACAGGCGAGCCTTTCGCACTGTACGAACATTAAGCAAATTAAGATATGGATCAGCCTTTGATGAGAACAGTTGTGGGTCTCGTAGGAAGTTTGACTGCAGCCACTTTCAATGAGATGGCTGTGAAATATTGCTGAAGCCAGCATAAATATTCAAGTCACAGCAGATATCTGCAATTGGATGCGGGGGGGGGGGGATATAGTGGCCCCCATCTAACCGCCATAAAGAAAAAAAGATCATTATGAGGCCATCTACATCAAGTCTTGTCAATGTTTAATAAACTATTCTCGCTGCACAGAGCATTATGATGTAGCGCTATTTCCCAAACTCGGTTTCTATCATCAGGTTTTCTGCAATGAACTAGATTATGATTTCTACTCCTAATTCCTCATTACCCTCTGATATTATCAGACCAAGCCGGCCCCTCCCAAGATCAACGTTAGCGGTAACGCAATAGCTGTGCTTCCATTTAATCGTATGATTAAAAGAAAAACAGAAAAGAAAAGATGATAGGCTAATTGTTTGCTGCATTTGTATTAATCTACTCGGCCGGACATCAGTTTCAGCCAGCAAAAACATTCATCAGGAGAAATTTGCACCTTTGACACCATATATCTGAAGTAAAAGAGCTCACGGCAACTTAAACACGAAGTAAACCAATTTCCACTTCTGATTTATTCAAAATGGAATTATCTCTAAACTAGATTCATTAGGTCCATTTCATTCCCTCTTCTCCCTAATAAAAGCCAACAGGAGAGGAGAGTCCTCCAAATGAAAACTCTCAGGGCAATTTGCATTTACGTTTGCAAATCCAGGCGCTAAAGCAATCCATCTTTCAAAGGGAACGGTGTGTTTTTGTTCTCTTTAATGAGTGTAGGCAAAGAGCACAGCTTTGATTTGGCCAACTTGCTAGAGATTGGGGGGGGAGGGGAAAGCAAATCAAATGCTTTGGTTTATGCATGTATGACTCGTGCTTAGTAAAAATGGGTGGTGGTAAAGACAATGGGTTGGATCCTACCACCTTTCTATCATTCAGTCTCACTTGGTTCCCCCTCTATGCATTCCAGATTTTTTCACACAAGTCTTCCATCCATGACTCCACCCAGACATAAGCCTTTGAGGTTGCTGAAGGACACCCCCTTCTGCTGTTTTCACTAACGAAAAGCTGGCTGGATCCAACCCAATTGTACTTTGGGGCACCGTACTAAACACAACGATTGCGTGTGATTCAAGCAGGAAATCCATAAAGCACAACAACGGCGTAACATCCACTAATCTCTGAATGCCACCCAAGGCAATTACATTATATCAGGGATAGGTGATCCCTTGCATGTATCCCAACAGTAGCACACCTCTTTGCATGATGTAGCACACCACTTTGCATCACTGGCAGTCTTCAAGCAAAGGTTGGATACACACTTTTCTTGGATGCTTTAGGATGCTTAGGGCTGATCCTGCGTTGAGCAGGGGGTTGGACTAGATGGCCTGCCTGGCCGCTTCCAACTCTATGATTCTATGACGCCCAAGTCCAGATGTCTGCCCAGGCAACAGAAGCATTGGCAACACTGCCAGGTCCAGTACTGCAGGAGAAGACAAGAGACCTATGCCCACAAGTGCGTTCCAGACCTGCACAGCCACCAGTTGCATCCCTGGAGCATCCCTGAGATGATGCTGACAGCACATCTTGGGTTTGGCTTTCTACAAGCAAACGCTGGCAGGGGCTCATGGGAATTGTAGTCCATGGACATCTGGAGGACCACAGGTTGACTACCCCTGCTCTAGGGCAGGTTTACTCAACCAGGGTTTCGTGAAGACCCTGAAAGCATTTCCAGAGTGGATGGGAGACAATTTATTATATATTGTAATTTAATTAAACATTTATCAGGTGATGTGACTATATATAGTCATGTCAACTTGCCCCCACTCCCAAAATGTCCAATCATGGGCCTGGAGGGGGTGGGAAGAGGAGCGGCCCAGGTGGGCATGTCCGCAGCTATCCTTCCCAACCATATTCTGCACAATCACACAACTTCTAGAGTTTCTCGAGTCCTGAAGACTATTTCAGGGGGTTCTCAATGGTAAAGAAAAAGTTGAGAAATGCTGCTCTAGAGCCTTACACTTTCTTTCACATCACGCACAGCCTTGTCCTTTCCTGGAAATGGCAGGGACTGAACCTGGGACCTTCTGCATGTCGAGCAGATGCTCTACCACTAAACTGCAGCTCCTCCTTAGACCCTAATCAAAAGGGGTGACACCCTGGGTTATGAGGGGAAATAGCTGGAACAAAGGTATTGTCAGCAAGCGGACAGAATGCCACCTTCCCCCTTCATATTTCTGTCCATGCAATCTGGAACACAGTCCCTGCAAGAAGAACCCACACTGGAAAAGCTTATTCCTACTGTACAGAAAGGCAATGTGGGAATTAGTCACTGAAGATCTCACAAAGGCTCTTTGCTTTGCCATCCCATCAAGTGGATCTTCAGGCTTTTTATAGCCCTTGAGCTAACATTAGAACCTGTTCTCAAAGCATCCCATCCACGTTAATTAAAATGGTTTGAGTACTCAGGCCTCAGATTCTTTGCAGCCATTCCAATGCTGTGTTAAAAGGGAGGAAATGGAAAACTAAAATGTTACATAGTCAGATATTAACACAGTAAATCCCAGGCATAGACCAACGGCAGTACTTTAAGAGCTCCCAAACAACGACAAAAAAAACTCTTACACAGCAAGAACAAATGAATGCATTATTTTTTCCTTAAATTTATGCACAAGTCTAATTGCTATGCAGATGCAATTAAGAAGATCTAAGAAATGCAAAAACAAGATACCATATGGTTCTCAGTTCCCAAAATCAGAGGCATAAAAGAAGATGTCACACTTTGGGCTGTGAACATGGAATCCTGATTAAAAGGTTGCTAAATAAAGTCATTTTCATTGCCTTTTTAGTAGAGCATTTTTATCTTTACCCTCCCCAAAAAGTGTTTTTGTTTTTTTGTAGAAGACACAGGTATAGGAAACTGGTCTAGCCCTTGATAAATTAAACAGGGTTTTCCAAGTCCTACTGCGAAATCATTTGCAGATGCTAATTATATTCAAATGCAATCATTATAAACATAAGAATGCCACTCAAACTCCAACCCAGTAACTCCGTAATAGATAGGAAGAGGGCATCCTTCAAACACCTAGGCAATTTGGAGAAGAGCGGGATGTTGTATGTATAAGAGAGGCAGAAATCCAGGAGAGATACTTCTTGGACATCAGGGATAGGGTATGATCTTCAGGAGACTTTCAAAAGCCTGTGTGTGTCAAAGCAAAATGAAATTGCGCTAATTAACCTGCCGGTAATTGACGATGAAATTGAATTTATACACTCAAGGTAAGAGATTAGGAAATTTTACAGGCTCCTGGCAAGAGAAATCCCAGAACTGGGTTAACCTTATCGTTCCACCAATATATTTTCAATCTTCAATTTTGCCAGCTCCCTTTTAATTTAAAGGTTCTTCCTGTGGCACGCATTGCTCAGCAGAAGAGGTCCTTTTGAGCAAAGTCAAACATGCAGTAATGGGTTGTAAAGTACAGTCCTTCCTGCATTGCACTGCCGGAGACGGCAAGCCAGCAATTACATGCCCAAAGGCTTCCAAATCAAACCCAGATCAAATCAGACCTTCTCAGCCCATGGAAAACTAGCATGGCAGAAGGATGGCTACATTTCTTTTCCAAATGTGTTAGCTCAATGAGGGAAGAAAAATATGAAGGTTTTGATCCAGCCTGCTTGGTGCATTGGTTAGGAGCATCAATTGGTGAGCTAGGTTTGATTCCCCACTCTTCCCCTACATGCAACCAGCTGGGTGACCTTGGGCTCACCACAGCACTGATAAAGCTGTCCTGACTGAGCAGGACTATCAGAGCTCTTTCAGCCTCACCCACCTCACAGGGTGTCTGTTGTCGGGAGAGGAAAGGGAAGGCGACTGTAAGCCACTCTGAGACTTGTTCAGGTAGAGAAAAGCAGCATATAAGAACCAATTACAGGAGGGACCATTAGGACTCAAGTGTAAAATTGTCAGGAGGCCCATATTCAGATTTCCCAAGACTTTTGTTTCTTTGGAAAGGATTGTGATTTGAATTAGGATTGCCGTGCAGGGTGTGGGGTGTTGGAGCCTTTCTGCAGGCACTACAGGGCCTATCTTGAGTCAGGACAACAACACAGGAGGGAAAGCTTAACCCTTTGCAGCATGATGATGGTTGAAATCTGACCTCCTCCCATCACCATAACAACAGCATCACTAATTAGAAAGAAAATACACACAGGACAGGGGAGTCTAAACACAGAACTCCCTGCATGTCTAACTAGTAATACTTCATGCCAGGCTCAGCTTAACATCCCATTTCATAAGCCTGGCGATTCATAGCAATGGACCAGATATAGGTGTGTAATTATTCAAGGAGCTGCCCTGCCAAAGAGAGGGCTACAGGTGAGCCAGGAGTCCCTGCATTGCAAAAAGTTTTAGAAGCAGAGTTTTAAGGTGAGGAGGGTACTCCAGAGCAGGGGCAGTCAACCTGTGGTCCTCCAGATGTTCATGGACTACAATTCCCATGAGCCCCTGCCAGCAAACGCTGGCAGGGGCTCATGGAAATTGTAGTCCATGAACATCTGGAGGAACACAGGTTGACTACCCCTGCTCCAGAGGAGGGAATGAAACAGGAGCGCTGCAATCCTGCCCCGACCACTGTTTAAAACGAAACGACTATTTCTACTCGCACAGAATTTTCAAGAAAGCTACAGAAAGTATGTATTTGCTCCTCGAGCATGTTCAGCTCAAGGAAAAAGGGCTCTCCTACCCTTTAAAGCTGCCCCACAATATTTTATGACCCTCCTCCCTCAGGCACTGTTTTTGAAACCGCGAACCAGCCAGCTGGAGAGTGAGCATTTGCTTCGTGTTTCTATCGTTCCAAGACGAAGATCGACCTTTTACACGGTCTGGTGAGCCGCATGGTCGGACAATCATCTGCTTCAGCTTGGTTCTTCAGGTTGAGTGCTCTGTAGCAAGAATCCTCACAAAACCAATTTTCCCCTCTCGGCTTTCTTGCGGTTCTTTTATGTATAAGCACAAAAGTGGGGGGACCTTCAAGGACTTGTGGGGTATCTCACTTCTTTTTCCTCCAGCATTCCCTCTTCCTTTTTCCTGAAAACCCAGTCGTCTGTCCCCTTTTATGCTTTCTTCTCTCCTTCCTACCCACCCACCAACTTATCTTTCTCCCCACCCCAGTCTTCAGTTTTCCCTTCTTCCCTTCCCCTGGCAGCCTTGCACAGGAAATCTATGGCCTAGTCATGCAATGCCAGTCACCAGACCAGGCCCCATTGTATAATGCTGGCTGCCACACCCACAAGAACGTATAGGGGCACCACATTTCCCCCCTGTATCTCCCTTCCTCCCATTATTTCTTCTCCCCATAGCAACTTTGCCCTATCTTCTCTTTTCCTTCCCACATACCAAACTCCCTTTTATCTGCCCCTATCTTTAGCTATATTGACAACTTACATCATTCTTCTCCTCTCCTTTTTACAACAACCCTGTGATGTAGGCTAGGCGGAGAGTGACTGGCCCAAGGTCATCCAGTGAGCTTCCATGAGAGAGTAGTGATTTGAACCTGGGTCTCCCAGATCCTATGAAACTCCAGACTCTGCACGCTGCTGGCCTTCATGGAGTGGTTGCTCTCCACAAGCAGCAAACAAGCCAATCCTGTGTGAGTCATGCAACCAGAATGCCCAGGCTGAGATGACCTGATGGAAGTACCCAAGCTTCAAACGTCCACACCCACGGCGGGCAAACCTAGACAGGCTCACATGCCCTCAATTACAGACACGGTGAACTGTTAGGTAAAGTTCATTCTGAATATAGCCCCGGCCAGTCCCATGACATTTTCTGTAGCAACCATAACTTTGTGGCCTTCCTGGATGTATTTGGAAGGCAACCCTTGGTTTTCAGGAAGGCTGAACTGTATAGATGGGCTGTTTTGTCCTCTGGTGTATTTATTCTGCAGCAACAATAAAAAGAACACGTTTCTAAATCAGGGTATAACATCACTAGCGTTGCGTGGAGGGGTGGTGTCCGAAGTTTTATTTCAATTTATCACAGCTGCACAGTGGAGACACTTCTGTTCTTTAGCCACTGGTGGCAGTAGAAAGTTCTGCCAAGTCACTGCCAACTTATAGTGACACTGCTGAGTTTTTAAGGCAAGGACAGTCAGGGGTAGGTTGCCATTGTCTACCTCCACATTCCTTAGAGCAGGGGTAGTCAACCTGTGGTCCTCCAGATGTCCATGGACTACTATTCCCATGAGCCCCTACCAGAATTTGCTGGCATGGCCTCATGGGAATTGTAGTCCATGGACATCTGGAGGACCACAGGTGGCCTACCTCTGCTTTAGAGGCCTCCCATCCAAATAGCTTGCCAGGGACAAACTGTTTAGCTTCCACGATCAGTCTAGCCTGGACTACCCAGGTCAGAACTTTGGCCCAAATCCCTCCATTGAAATATGTGGCCTGAGACAGATTTGCCCAGCAAAAGAGTCAAATGAATCCATTTTTCCGCTTAATATAAGGAAATGTGTGTGTGTGTGTGTGTGTGTGTGTGTGTGTGCTCGTCTCTCTCACACTCCATCGCCAAACTTGCCAAAAAGCATTGAAAAGCAGCAAGGCTACGGTCCTACAGCCTCTTCAGGAAAAGAGCGTGCTCGGAAGACCTAAGCCGACAAAACACACACGCAGCAAAAACGCACGGCTTCTCAGTTGCTTACAAAAGTGAATCAAAGAGAAGGCGGCAGAGCACCTTTCATCTCCTTTTAGCGGTTGGCTGTGTCAAGACTCACCGCAGGCAGCATTTCAGAGGAACAGCAGCAGTATTGGAAATCATAACCAACCGAGTCACTTCCGCAAAGGAGCTGAGCTTTCGCTTGCTCCGGATTCACACAAGAATGCACAAAGTGGCCCACTCTATGAACGCATGAAGCTGCCTCGTATGGAATCACACCACTGGCCCAACAAGACCTGCATGGTTTACGCAGACTGGCAGCAGCTCTCCCGGGTCTTACGTGGAGGGTCTCTCATCTACTACCTGGTCCTTGTACTCAAGATATCAGGGATTGATCCTGGGACCTTCTGTGTGCCAAGCAAAAGAGACTCAAAGAGGTATGTTGAGGGACACTCAACACCTCAAAGAAAGCCCATAGCAGAGAGAGGATCAAGTGTTAGGAAGAGGAGACAGAGAATGAACCTGTCCGAGCTAAACACAAATTCACTCCACCTGTGTCTGTGTTAAAAAGGAAGTCATTCCATGCCTGACTTCACCTTCCCAGGATGGTGGTGGAAAGCAGGGGTAGTCAACCTGTGGTCCTTCAGATGTCCACGGACTACAATTCCCATGACCCCCTGCCAGCAAACGCTGGCAGGGGGCTCATGGGAATTGTAGTCCGTGGACATCTGGAGGACCACAGGTTGATGGCCCCTGGTGGAAAGTACAGCACAGCTGACTTATGGTGACCCCATAGGCCTTTCAAGTGACATTCAGAGGTGGTTTGTCTGGACTTCCTTGATGGTCTCCCATCCCAATACCAACTAGGACCAACCCTGCTTAGCTTCCAAGACCTGACAAGATCAGGCTAGTCTGGGCTGTCCAGATCAGGGCCACCTCACCGTACTGTTGCTTTTTTCAGAACGCATTCAAAGAGAGGCATGGCTTCCTTGCCTGCTAGCAGCTGGTCCTTCCAAAAGCTAGCCCCAAAATGGCATCTCTGCATGGATTCTCAGCCCAAAGACAAGGCTGTGTAACCCACCGGAGGGCCTTGACCTATGAGTCAAAGACCACTCACTGCAATCACTTGGCCTCTCCACAACCATCAAGTGACAGAGCACCAGCTGGTCCTCCTTCGTGCCAGCACAGGCCTGATGCCAAAAAGCAGGGCTTGTTTCTTTGTTCTTTGTCCACCAGCTGCTCTTTATCCCCTGGTTTCGAGGGGAGCACGGTAGGTGGAAGAGCAGAAAAGAAAAGCAACAAGTATGAACAGCAGGGGCGGCACTATCCCAGAGGCAAAAGCAAAGAGGCTGATTGGTCAGAAAGGTAGTTGAAATTCAGCACCAACTGTTTAGGCCTCTTGGCTTTTGGAGGAGCACAAGCCCATCCCAGGCTGCTGTTGCGAGCTATCTTTCTGGCTTTGCTGACTCCTCAATTCCTTGTTGCTGATTCCACTGCTGACCTCCCCTCTCTCTGCACTTCCTTTTAATAGCAAACCATGACAGATTCCAAATGAGGCACTTCCATCCCTCCCACCAACAGCCATATGTTCCAGCAGACCCTAATGTTATGATACCTGGGCCTTATAACAGCACCGTCTTTTTAAGGAGAACCAGGAGAATTTTCCTTTATTTTAATTTTTTTTACAGCATGCACGGACATCCAGCCAAGCCCTCTCCAGAGCTCCATCCAATGCTTGTGAAATGTACAAAAGGTCTGGCCGGGCCTTCAGATCCAGTGATAGGACCATTTGGGTAGAGACTCCAGTGGGTAGAGCTCAAGTTTGGGAAGTACCTGGAGAATTTGGGAGCGGAGCCTTGAGAAAGAGGGCTTTGGGGAAGGAAAGGACTTCAGCGGGGTATAATGTCACAAAGTTCACCTTCCAAGACAGCCATTTTCTCCAGGAGAACAGATCTTGGTTCTCTGGAAATCAATGGTGTTCTTGAGAGCTCTCCAGGTTGGAGGTTGGCAACCCTTACTAGTGGGGATCCAGCAAAACAAAAATGCATTCACTTGCTTTCAAGTTCATCTACAATATCATTCACTCCAAAAGATGAGCAAAGAACTCAAGTCACTACCAGAAAAATCATGCTGATGGGAGAGTAAGCAGGGGTCATGCTCAGCCAATAGAACAACACGGTTGTCCATTTCTAAAAAGTTATATAAAGCCAGAGCTTTGTGAGGAGAAGGGGCTGAGGAGGGTGGGGTTTGGGGATGGGAGGGTCTTTGGTGAGATCTAACACCATAAAGCCCACCTTCCCAAGCAGCCATTTTGTCCCGGTGAACTGATTTGTCACCTGGAGATGAGTTGGACTCCCAGGAAATCTTCAGTCCCCACCTGAAGGTTGGCTACTCTAAACCCAGACTAGCTCCCTGGTTTGAGGAACTAGTGTTTGGGGCAGCACATCGGTGGACCCCATGAGGCTTAGAGGCACCACGCTGGGAGACACAAAACCAGCAGAATACATCTAAATTTTCTATTCCAAGTTTCCCAATTCCCATCCTTTGACTTCTCTTTTGAACATCTGAATCAACTCCTTTTCTTTTAAACTTAAACTTGTCTGGCTGCGGGGGTTTTCCTCCACTCCTCACATGTTCTGAAACCATTCCACAAAGCGATCCTTGAGACAAAGCAAAAGGGATCTTTTCTTCCCCCACCCACCCCGACTCTGCTTTCAGAGAGCTCCCCTAGCTCACCTTCTAAGGTTCTGACACCTTGTCTACAGGTCGTTTCTCAGTCAACCTAACATGGATGATTTTAATAGTTCATTTATACCCCACCTTCCTCCCCTATGGCTTACATAGCTCTCCTGTCCTCTATTTTATCCTTATAACCCTATAAGGTAGGTGAGGCTGAGAATGTGTGATTGGCTCAAGGTCACCCAGCCAGATTCCATGGCAAAAAGTGAGGATTTGAACCTGGGTCCCCCAGCAACTGGTGTGGCACTCTAACCACGACACCACACGGGCTTTCATGACAGCAATATCATTATGCCCCTTCTCTTCAGATTTCAGCCTGGTGGGGGGAGGGGGCAGGATGCATTTTGGGCAGAGTGGACAAGCGTTCCCGTGTGTGCATACCAAAATGCCATTTTAGTTTACTTTCCTTTGTACGCTCTCCACAACTGCATATCCAGAGAGTAAACACAGCAGACTCGGAGTGGCATCTATTTCATAATAAGTAAAAAAACAAACAAACACATCCGCCGTGCATTAGAATTAAGGATCATGGGATTTATTTGAAGGGCCACCGTGATCGTCTGTGTGCTAATTTGCCAACTTCAGAAGCCACTACTGAATAATGACTGACTAACATGGCTGGTGGACGAGGGCCTTTAGCAAAATATGGCATTCAGGTAATGCTCCTCAATATAAAAACAGGGTGGAGGTAAATTGAGTATTCAGGAAATTCACTACTGCCAAGTTTAGTCTGTTCACTCACCATACCAACGGTGTGTAACAGCACCGATGGTGCTCCGTTCCCCCATACACACACACTCTTCTCCTTTTGACAGAATGATAAACGATGGAAAAAATAAAGCATGTACTGAAATCACACGTTGTCGGGAACATTGATTGACTGAGGTGTTCATTCAGCTACACACATGAAGGGCCTGATTGAGGAGCAAGGTAAAAATACCCCTTCCAAAATATATATATTTGAGCAAAACGTTGGGGAAGAAAAAAAAGCACAGAAATTCTAAAGAGTGCAGAAGAAATGCAGAGGAACGGAACACCAACACAAAGAAAGACAGAGGGGGGTAAATGACAAAAAGGAACATCGGGGGAATTTGCTCATTGGTGGTTGCACCAAAGATAGTTTCAGAGGGCAATCCACTTGGGTCTGCAGTAGAAGAACGAGATTTGAATCCAGGAGCATCGTAGAGGCTAATGTGATTTTGGGGATACAAGATTAAGAGAATTAAAGCTCCCTTCTTCAGATACAAAGAGAACTTTGACTCCTGAAAGCTTATACTCAAAAATCTTGTTGGTTTCTAAGATGCTACTAGACTAGACAAGAATCTAGTCTAGCTCAAGTACATAACAGTAGACTTATTTTCAACTGGGAAACATCAGAGGGAAGATCACATTGTAAAAACTGCAGTCTGGAAGTACATAGATCAAGTGCTATGAGCCATGTACTGGGCAAACTGAACATTGTATAAAGCTGAGTGCACTGCATGTGCACAAGCGCAGTCTACAGCAACCAGAATGGGGTAGCAGCTAGGAACAGCAGACTCCATAACTCACTCCTCCTCCATGTGAAGCCTGCCTGGTGACTTTGGGCCAGTCACAGTTCTCTCAGTACTCTCTCAGGCCCACCTACCTCAAAGGTGCCTGTTGCAGGGAGAGGAAAGAAAGGCCATGGGGCAAGCAACTTTGCTACTCCATCAGGTATAAAAAAAATAAAGCTGCTTCTTTGTGTTCACGGTAGTGAGAAAAACCACTGTTCCCAAATGTGAGGATGGAAACAGCATACATACACTTTCTAGAGGAGCTATGCTCATGTTCTGGCGCAGATCGCTAGCGGTGGGGCTGGAGTGCTCATTCATCCCTCCCCTCTCCGTATTTTCCTTTTATCCCCCACATGTCATCCATAGGGGGCTGCTCAGATGTTGTGTAGAGCAGGGGTAGTCAACCTGTGGTCCTCTAGATCACGGGTAGTCAACCTGTGGTCCACCAGATGTCCATGGACTACAATTCCCATGAGTCCCTGCCAGCAAATTTTGCATGTGCATGGAAATCATGGGAATTGTAGTCCATGAACATCTGGAGGACCACAGGTTGACTATCTCTGCTCTAGATGTCAATGGACTACAATTCCCATGACCCCTGCCACAGGTTGACTACCCCTGGTGTAGAGCATTAACTTTGTTTCTAGCTGACTTTACACCTGAGGGAACTGAGGACCCACCACATCCTTCTACATGCCTCAGTTCTAATATGCCTCTCAAACCAGAGTGGGGGGCACTACACAAGCCCCCACAGAGTCACAAGAAAAAGCAGTCACAAAAATGCCCTGTAGCTCACTTGGCTCGATCCAGGCAGTGCCGAGGTTCAAAAGCAGCCAGCCTGACCGTGTTGAAGCCAAAGCCACCTTAAAAGGATGAGATGATCATAATTAATTATGAATGATCCTAACGCTGCTCCCAAATCAGAGCGCTCTGTTAATTGTTACACGGCACATCTGCCATTTTGCCTGAACATATGGTGGAAAATGTAGCAGGAATCGCTGAGTAAGGAAAAGCAGAGCTTTGGGAGTTGGGCGAGAGGACGGCGGCATGCACACGCAGCATTTAAGAGCCAGGGCTGCTGTTCACGTCCCCTCCTACATTTCACAGGTGAAACTGCAAGGAGAACTGCCTGTCTAGCCATTCTGATCCATTGCTGAAGATGGTACCTGGCCCACCCCGTTCATTTGTTCTGCAGCAGCTGGTGCCCAGCAGCTTTGAAACCCCAGAACGTGCTTATTCTTTTGCTTCAAGATACAATGGGGGAAAGAACCTTAATTATCCTACAGTAAATGCAGATGTCTTAAAACATTTGCGGTGTGTGAAAAGGCAATCATTCCACTACATGGTACCTTAAATATTTAGACTCATGGCATTTATATGCATGCAAACTTGAGACAGGATTCATCTACCTGCCCCCCCCCCCCTGCTGTCAGCAATTGAACTTTCATAGACCCTACGGAACCACGACTGTGAGCTGGGTGGCCCAGGCTACCCCAAACTCATCAGACCTTGGAAGGTAAGGAGGGCTGGCCTTGATTCGTACCAGGGAGGAGGACAGCAAGTACAGAGGCACTGGGATACCAATATGGCAAATCAAATGTACAAAAATGACTTTTATAGAGTCCTCAAACTTCCATTCTATTATCATTATTATTATCATTATTATTATTATCATTATTAGACTTGTTACTCGCCTCTTCCCTGGAGGCTCGAGGCGAGTGACAGCACTAAACCCCCAATAAAACCGTACAATAAAATCCATAAAACCCCAATTACACAATAATACACAAAATGGTATAATAGGACAGATGCGGCAAAAACTGCAATAATATCTATATAAGTTAGCCCAGATAACCCATTCTAGAGGGCTGTTGGGTTCTCTTGCCTAGAAGAGCCAGGCCAGATTTCCATCTGGTTTCAGTCGGACTAGAACCTCATCTTCCATTTCCGGCTTGCTCAACTGACTGAGCTAAATGTGCACATTATGGAAATCACCCCCTCCTCTCACACACACAAGATTCCACCCAGCCCGGCCTGCCCTTTCCCCAAGAGTCAGACTAAATGGTACAAGGCTTGCTCATTTCCAATATTTCTTGGGCGATGCTGACCATGGTCATGCTGACTACTCCCCTCTCAAAATGGCCAATGATGGCCTGGAGGGGGTCAGAAGGAGAGGGGTCCCAGGTGGACATGTGTACACCTGTGCTTCCTAACCATATTCTGCACAATCACACCACTTCTAGGGTTTCTCGAAGCCTGAAAAACGTTTCACGGGTTTCTTAATAGTAAAAAAGTTCCAGGCAGGAAGCAGGAGCTGGGAAGGAGGTGGGAGAGCCTGGGTTCTCAATGGGAAGAAAAAAACTTGAGAAATGCTAAGATAAACATAAGGATGAAGGATTCAAATGGAATTTGTCGAGAAGTCCTAGACTAGGCATGTACAAGAAAGCAAATATGTGTGTGTAGGTGTGTTCGTGTTTATGGAACTAATTCTCATTGTAAGTTTATCAATTATTAACAATACATGTCCAAAATCATGCAATGCAGAAAAGAAGAAAAACTAGCTTAGCCCAAATCAATATGTATATCAGATGGCACAATCTTACCATGGTGGAGTCAACACCATGGTAGTGCAAACAGCCTTTATGTTGCTGTCCATTGGCAAATAAGGAAACAATATCCAAGGCCTTTAGGCTAACAGGACCCAAGCTAGCTGAGCCCAGTTACAATTCCTGGCTAAGTGGGATCAGGCAATGATGAGCAACCAATCATGGCATGTTCTTGCTAGATATCTCCAGAAGATGACCTTACCCCCTCCTGATTCTCCCCCTCCCATCTTGTGGCCCACAGGTTCTCATGATGAACCAATTATCCCATTCCTTACTCTGCCCTTGAAGATGATCAAAGGGCCATGTAGGCAGAGAGGCCCAATTACCAAAATTTGTAAGAGGAAATGAAGCTGTCACTATACATATGAACCCTTGAGAGGCATCAGCTGGGCTTTGCCTCACTGAATCCAATTCCACCAAAGATGTATGAAACCTAAGAGTTTTGTGGGGTGCAAGGGTTTTCATTATGAGCAAGCCAACTTCTCTCTGAGGTGTTCTCACAAACAGGCTCCTAAAAAGAAGGTAGGATTCGGGAGAAGGAGCTGCTGGGTCTTTTTACGTATCTCGATCAGAGAACCCCATGGGATGACACCCACTGTAATGCCTACTGCATGTTATGAGAAATTGGCTGGGGCAGGGTGGGGCTTCTGTCCAGAAATACTTCCAATTTCTCAGTGGAGACTTGATTGGCTGTGCAGATTTTTTTTTAATGTTCCTTTGGCAGTAGTTGTCATCACGTCACAAGGATATTTATTGTGTCACCAGAGATAAACCTTGACAGCCATTTTTTGGGGCTGCACCCACCATGTTAAGTCATTATAGCAAAGGTGGTTGCAGGTATAAAAAAGGTTGATGGTGCATGTTCTTGATCCTGGGCTGGGCCAGCATCTCTGGGAGTCAAAACCAGTTTATCTAACTAGCTATTGTTAGCTCTGCAGATAAACATATAGGCTTAGGGCTCCCTGGCCCAGCAGGACCAGGGGTGTGGAATGGATGAAGAGAAACCAGATTTGTTTATTTGTCTGAGTTCTTCCTTGCTAGAGAACCAATGTTTTCCCCTTACTGTTCCCTAGACAGTGGGATGCCTACAGTCTGGAGGAGAAAAAGGTCCTCTGTCCCTTTAATATAGACTTTAGTGGTTGTTCACCAGATTGTACTACTTACTGCCATGCTATGGAAAAGAGCCACCTGTTCACTTCTGCCCACGAAGCCACTATTAAAGGGAGAGGACCCTTTTCCTTCAAGATGCTGGCAACCCGTTTGCCACTCCAGTCAGGACCTCCTGTTTCCACAGAAGCAGGAAATGGACCGGGTTGGGGAAGGAAGGAAACCATTCTCTTGTTCCTGAAGCTCAGGATGTTCTCTTTTGTTTGACTGGCAAATAAAGACAGTGATTCACCCAGAGAAAATCCTAGAAATATGAATCTCTTGCATGTAGTAACACAACAGGAAATTCTTGAAACACAGACCAACACCCTGATGTCTTTATGGTATCTTCCCCTTTAAAACTCATATATGCACACTGAACACACATGTACAAACAGAAATGTCAAGGACTCTTTTAGCTGGCATGGGTAATTACACTAGAATTTCAGTCCATGCTGACCCTGTACGCACGATTTACACACAATTCTCAACACTCAATTAGAACTATAGTTCAAATGGTATTTGGGATTCTTAAAGTAGCAGTTTCTATTTTGTTTTCACTGGTGAACAGAAAAGCACAAAACACATGTACATCTTTGATATCTTTAGAATTACTAAAATCTTTTTAGCTAGAAGTCTGCCCTGACCCTTTTCAGAGCCCATGGGATAAGGGTCAAGGAACAAGAATAATAAAGTTACTGAAAGGAGTGGGGTTGGCCAAGCACGTTATTTTAGCAAAAGTAAAACAATTCTGGATCTCGAGCAGACATGGTTCTGCAAGATATCGTTGCAATAATAACTTAATCCTATAATATCTTTCTCCCCAAAAGTCCTGTTTCAAGGTTATGAAGGGATTTAAATCATTCAATTCTGCATTCCTAGGCAAAGTTACTCCGGTCTAAGGCCAATGAAAATCAGTGGGGTTAAATTGGATTAATTCTGCTCATGGACTCCCAGCTTGATTGGAATCCAGTAGCATCTTAGAAACCATCCAAATTCTGGAGGTATGAGCTTCAGAGAGTCAAGGGATGAAGGAAGTGTCAGCTCTCAAAAGCTCATAACCTGAAAATCTTGTGGTACGGGACTGGAATCTAATTTCTACTGAAGACCAACATGACTGCCCTCTCTAAAACTACCTCCAAGGTCTCCCACTAGCTTCACGGCTCGGAGGGATCAATCTTAGGACTCTCAATTCCAAGACCGACACAATTATGCCATGATATCGCTCAACCTACAGAGGGTTCTTCACAATATAAGAACATTAAGTGTCATAACTCATTATAATTTCATTAAAACTTACATCTCAATGTTTCACAAGAACTGTTAATACATTAGCTTTTCTCATTAGCGCAACTATTAAACCTCTTGATAATTGAAGTATTTTTTATTACGTTCCACTTTAATGTTTTACAAAAATACTCAGCAATTATTTGGCCATAATTTTTGTAATAAGTCAAAGGCACAGCCCTTGTGTGGAGGCCATGACTCCTCGCAGTGTGCCCCCAACTCAACATGCAGCTAAATGGAAAGCATGACCTTAGGAGAAATTTGGCCATAAGACTAGGGTTACCAACCTCCATATTAGGGATTCCAGTCCCCAGGTGGGATCTGGGGACCCCCCAGTTTTACAGCTAATCTCCAGGTGGCAGAGATCAATTCCCCAGTTCAGTGGTGATTTTCACCACCACAACGGACCTTCTCCCCCTCCAACCTCTATTATGTGAGGCTAATTTTTTACAACAGAGTTTCCCCAAAAAGCCAGAACATCTTCCTCATATCCTATGAGTTGATGTTACTTCCAGATGGCATCAGCATGCCAGATGTTCTTCTGGGTTTGAGTAAATGTAGGGGGGAGCTCCCAGAGAGCGCCCCCCTGCCCCAATGACAACGCAGTGGCTCCTGGCAACCCTATACTGCAGTGGGTGGAAATAACCATGAGAATAATCCAGGTAACATAATCCCCCTATAAATATTAAATCAAACACAGGCCTCATAGGAGCCATGGAGGC
Source organism: Paroedura picta (assembly GCF_049243985.1). Classification (NCBI taxonomy): domain Eukaryota; kingdom Metazoa; phylum Chordata; class Lepidosauria; order Squamata; family Gekkonidae; genus Paroedura; species Paroedura picta. The sequence goes on from NC_135378.1 coordinate 75,871,998, forward strand.
CTAAGAGCCCATAAATGAAGGCGATTCTTTCAAACAAGGAAAACAGTCATGCCCCACTGGGTGTCTTCTGACCCTCTTCACTGTTGGCTATAGTTAATTAAACAAATGCTCCCAACAGAACCCTTTTATCTTTAGACTCTTGAGTGAAGAGATTTCACCCCATCAGAGAGCGAGGGTGATTTTCCGTTTGTTTGTTTCCAGCTTCCTACTCACAGAGATGCAAAACAGAACCTTTACCATTCTTCTAAGGACTTAACCCAGCTACAGGCTTGGAACACATATTATTTAATCCTGAATGCTATAATGGCTGCTGTTTCACAGCCAGAGGGTGAAAACAATGAAAAGGCTTAACAGGATATAATGACTTAAAAAAAAATCAACATTCAATGGTTTTTGATACACTGAAAAGGAAATTTAACGAAAATGCAGATGAAAGAAAAAGTTCAATTCCCCCCCCATTCTATTTGCACTACTCCTTTCACTGCACTTGGAGACCAGGTGTTTCCATTGCCATGACCAAGGCAATTAAACTGTTCTATATGTATGCCTCAGAAGTGATTCTTCCTTCATAGTGTAGTCTTGATAGCCCTCATCTCACAAAAGGAATCATAAATCGGGGCGGGGGGGGGGAAGTACAGCAAAAGAAAAAAGCAGACGGACAAGGAGAATCTTCTCTGCCAGGAAAACCTCAAATGTTTCGGTAGTTCAGCATAGGGACAAAGACAACCAAATAGGAATGTAAGGGTTACCATCTCAAGATTGGGAAATCCACAGGAGATTTTGGTGTGGAGGCTGGGGAGGAAGTTGAGCAAACAGTCTACCATCCAAAGCTGCCATTTTCTAGGAGATCTCCAGGTCCCACCTGGAGGCCAGAGAAAAACGCTGACAATTGGCTATGATGTATGACGAAACAGCAATTGTTTACTGAAGCAGAAGTTAGGCCAGAACATGGAGAGGTTATGAACATTTTTTTTTAAATGTCCTCAGTGGCAGGTCACTTTCTCCATTCTACCCACCTGGAGATTGGCAACTCTATGCAGAGAACTCTATGCTTATTAAATTTGCAGATGATAGTAAACTGGGAGGGGTAGCAAACACAGCAGAAAACATAATAAGGATACAGGATGATCCTAACAGGCTGGAAAACTGGGCTAAAATGAATTTCAATAGTGATAAATGTAAAGTTCTGCATTTAGGTAGGAAAAATCAAATGCATCATTGTAGGATATGGGAGACCTGTCTTGGCAGCAGCATGTGCAAATAGGATCTGGGGGTCTTAGTAGCCCATACACTGAACACGAGTCAGCAGTGTGACTCGGTGGCTAAAAAGGTAAATGGGATTTTGGGCTGTATCAAAAGAAGTATAGTGTCCGGATCGCACAAGGTGATGGTACCACTTTCCTCTGCTCTGGTTAGACCTCACTTAGAATACTGCATTCAGTCTTGGGCACCATAATTGAAGAAGAATGTAGACAAACTGGAGCACATCCAAAGGAGGGCACAGATGATAGTGAGGGGTTTGGAGACCAAGACATATCAGGAAAGGTTGAAAGAGCTTGGTCTGTTTAGCCTGGAGAGAAACGATTAATAGGTGATATGATAGCCACCTTCAAGTACTTGAAGGGCTGTCACATGGAGGATGGAGCAGGGTAGGACCAGAACCAATGGGATGAAATCAATTCAAAAGAATTACCAGCTAATCATCCAGAAGAAGTTCCTGACAGAATGGTTCCTCAGTGGGACATACTTCCTCGGGAGATGGTGGGTTCTCCTTCTTTGGAAGTTTTTAAGCATAGGCTGGATAGTCACCTCACGGAAATGCTGATTCTGTGAATTTAGACAGACTGTAAATAGCTGGGAAGAAGGGATTGTGTCCATGCTTGGCTTCTTGCATGCCGAGGGAAATGGCCATCACCACATTGTGGTCAGCAGGTGAATTTCCTCCAGGCCAAGACTGGCCAGGGATTCTGTTGTTGTTTTTTGGAGCACTATCTGGGCATGGAATTGGCATCACGAGGCCCCTCCATCTTCCACGTATCCCCCTTCCCACTTGCACACAGAGCTGAGTTCAAAGAGTTCCTGACCACAATCACAATTTGGTACAACTTCTAAATGTATAGTGTCTTACAAACCAGGAAGTGCTCTGTTAGAGCAAAGGAGCAAGAGACATACAAGCCCAAGAGACACACAAGCCCAAGAGACACACAAGCCCAAGAGACACACAAGCCCAAGCAAGAGACACACAAGCCCAAGGCTCACTCCTTTCAAGACCTAGTGTTTGGTCCTGTCATTTAAGGGGTCTAACTAAAGAGTCCCTGTCATTTCTGCTGTCTGTTCACCATTGCCTTTTCATACAGCTAAACACACCATGGGTCCCCAACAGATTTCACCAGGGCAGAGTTAACAGTCTGTCTTTCTGTCAAGTTCAGTGACTCAAGTTCAAGTGACTCATGCAGTTTGTCAGTTCACGCTGGGGAAGTCATTAGCAAGTCAAAGGTCAGATCTAAGTTGCACTGTTTAAAATCACATTCCAATCCAAATACACTTGTCACGTCTTTCTGTTTTTTAAAGTAAAAAAAAAAACATTAAAAAGCTTGATTCTTAAACTTTGCCAATGAGAACTCAAGATTTAAGCTTGACTCTAATGGCCTTGCCATTAGCAAAGCTCCAGCAAGACACTGTAACTGCAGAATCCAATGGGCTTTGCGTTAACCAGGGTCAGATTTCAATCAAGTCTTGCTTCCAAGTCTAAAGAATGCAGCCTTATTGGTTAAGATGCACTGCGGAAATTCTGGCAACAACATAATTGTCTGTGGTAGATAGGTATCCTCCCCTTGCCATCTGCTATTGTGCTCCATAAGTGGGAGAAAAAAGCGGCACATAAAAAACAACTCTTCTTCTGCTGCTGGTGCTGACCAACATGGCTGCACGAAAACACAAACAGCCCAGCAGCCACTGTGTATACATGCACTAATAAACCATGGCAAAAACAACAAGATTGTTTCAAGTAGTACAAAATACGATTGTTTCAGGCCAATAACCAACAATGGCTAGAAAATACATTAAAATGTAAATAAATCAAAGAAGCCACTGGCTCAAGCTGATGTTTGGTCACAGCCTTCTTCTGAGATTCACTCAAAGGAAGCAAGAAGGTGGAAGTGCCAAATGGCTGCCAAGGCTCTTGACTGGCTCCAAGACTTAATAAGTCAAGCAAGTCCAGCTACTGGTGCATTTTGTGGCTTCTCTGCATGTCCTGGAGAGCTGCTACCAGTACCTGAGTAGACAAAACTCACCTTGATGGACTGATGGGATGAGTCAGTATAAGGCCCCTTGGTGCGTTTGTGTGTAACAATAGTCTCATATTGAGGCCAAGGGAGCTACTGCAAAAGCTTGTAGACATAATACCATCTTTTGGCACAGTAAAAATAACTTTCACCCCAGCACAAGGCTTGCACTAATCCCAGTCCTGCAGCAACAGTGGAAGAGGGAGGGAAGGCCTGCCCTAGCCAGAACAGCCTTGTCATAAAATCCTGTTTACCCCTTTGAAAACAAAATTTTCAATAATTTTTTACTGTGAACATTTCAGGCCAAAACCCAAGAAAGTCAATTTTAAGAAGAAAAGGAAGCTGTGTATTTCAGTGCGGGAAGGTAGAGACACCTGGTTTCCACCATCCCTCCAAAGGGCTATGCTTTAAGAGAAGGTTGTAGGGTTGCCAGCCTCCAGGTGACAGCTGGAGATCTCCCACTTCTACAATGGACTACGAGGCGACAGAGATCCATTCACTTGGACAAAATGGCCACTGTATACCCCCACTGAATCTTCTCTTCTCCCTGAATCACTCTCCTCAGGCTCCATTACTAAAATTTCCAGGTATTTCCCAAACTGGAGCTGGTAAGCCCGGCAGGTAGCCTTGCTTGTGTGAGAGTGAAGGGAAGCCCCCCTCCCGAAAAGAAACACATTCACATCCAATAAAGCTTACAAAATGGTATCAGAAATTATTAATGCACCTATCTCTTGAATTTAGAGTCACAAGCACTACTCAATAGATGCTCCTGATGGTTGTAGTACCATGTTTCACAAAATAATGCCAGTGCAAAAGGAGGCTTTTCCAGCTGGCTAAGAGAGAAGGAACAAGTCCTCATGGGCCCACCATGAAATAATACATATAGAAAATGGGGAAAATGCTAGTGTTAGCCAAACAAGAATACAAGGGGGAGACGTATAGGGGAGCCTGGGTCAAAATCAACATCCTGCAATAGAAAAAGGAAGGCGTTCCATCCAAAAGCTATTTGTGGAACAGAGGAACTCAGAGCCACGGGTTTTCCAGCTCGAAGGCTGTTACGACCATGTTTACTTACTATGTTCAAGGCTTCAATTGTCTGCTTTAATCTGTACTCACCAGAGCTCAAGGGTAATTAGCTTAGCATTTAGGACTCTGGCCAAATGTGATATGCTAATTCCTTTAGGTTTTGGCTAGGTACTAAAAATGCGATTAAGGCTTGCAGTGGGTCTTTTGGCAGGAGAATTTCCGCACCAGAATGTCAAGGACACACCAGAATTTTTGGCTGAGTCAGTTTGGGCTTAATTCATCCAGGAACAATAAAAGTCCTGTTCATACTGCTATGGCAGACTCCTCTGTGCTCTAATAAAGTAAACCCAGAGGCATGCCAGATTGAGCAGATATGGCTGTTGCAAATGGAGGATTAAGTTTCCACCATGCAATCCAACAGGGAGAAAAATACACTCAGGGTTTTTCCACACATTTTAATTCCATTTAGCAAGGTCATAAGGCAGGGTTGCCAAGTCAGATTCGGGAAATTAATGGAGATTTGAGGGTGGAACTTGGAAAGGGTGGGGTTCGTGGAGGGGAAGGATCTCAGATAGTTATATTTCCCAGAATCCTTTTCAAAGCAGAGTCATGCCAATAAAGGTGTCTTGAGTCTTCCAAAGCAGCCATTTTCTCCAGGGGAACTCATCTCTGTCACCAGGGGACAGAGTGATAATTCTAAGAGATCTTCAGCCACCACCAGAGGGTTGGCAATGCCCTGAAGATATATGAAGGACGGTTTCCCTGCATTCTACTGCCCTTCCCCACACCATGAACCACAGTAGATGAGCACCTACATTACCAGCTTGAGCACTTGCTTTAACTATCAACTGGTTGTTGAGTAACAAGAGTATTCTGGGATAGCCGCAAGGGAGTGGCGGGCTATAAATCTAATAATAATAATAATAATAATAATAATAATAATAATAATAATAATAATAATAGGCAGTCTATTCAAAGCAATTAACACAATTAAGCTTACTCCTTTCTACCTATCCTAGTGCTGGAAATGAGGACAAGAGCCTACAATAATTGGCCTTGTTTTCCACATTTCTGCCATCAGCACTCGCTAAAAGGCAAAACCAGTCCTGTGCAAAGCCAGGATGTGACATCACTCAGAAAGACAAAACAATTCACTGGGCAAAATCAAAGCTCCCATCTCAATCTGAGGAGAGCAGACTACAGGGAGGAAGCAGGAGCAGCCAAGTAGGCTCAAGCCACCCAATCTAGACCCACCCAAAGAGTGGTCCAAACAATAGGTCTTGGTCGGATCTAAAAGGAGGACATGTTTAATGAGCCCGCATTTCTCCTGAAAAATGGAGCCCAGAGTGGTGTCCAACCATATCAAAAAATCAAACAAATTCCCGAGAAAAAAAATCACAAGTTAAAACAAGAAAAAAATCCACCCAGTAAGGCAATATCTGAAGCACTGGTTTGACACAATACTATTATCTTTGCCCAATAACTCAGGTGTGCAGAGCTGCTGACTTGGAGGATAAGTGCATTTCTAATGCTCAGTGTTTAGTTGTACCTTTGCAAATATCAGCTATTTCTATGAGTGCAGCTTTGATGACAGCCCCTTTCGGCCCAGTGCTTATTGTAATCTGTACACGTAGCAACTAATAGACACCGTCACCATCACCAAACTATCGCCATATCAACACATCACCCCTAAAAATGAAACTGCGCAGAAATACTGAAACAAATTGAATTCTGGACCCGATTCATTAGCAAGTTCTCCCCCACCAAACCCCACTGAAATGCGTAAGAACATCACACACTGTTTGTGTCTAAGAGACTTGTACAACCAAGTCCCCTGGTGGGTTCTGCCCTGTGCTTGACCAATTCACTTCTGAAGTTCTGTGTTATTCTCAGCAGCACTTCAAGATGCTTGGAAGGCATTCAGTCTTGAAAGAGCCCAGTGTTGCAAGGGCCTAGGCCCAGCAGTCTAGGACTTGCACCGAACATTATAAAAGAAACTGACAGTAAGCCGCTATTTGGCTTGCGATAGCCTTTCACCTGCACTTTTCCACCTGAATTGCAGCCCTGCCGGGATGAACGTCAAATACTTGAAATGAGTGACTGGTCTCCAATTGAACCGTGCACATGCTCATTCCCTGGTACCTGGGGTGGGGGTAAAAAATCAATAAGGCTATTTAGTTTAGCAACAATGAACTGTGCCCATTGTTCCCTGCTAAGAGTCAAAAGGGTGAGCTGCAACTGGGTATAACACATGCTCAGAAATGGATTGTAATTAAAATGCAGATTACTGATCTTTTAAGCAATTAGTCCCTGATACATATCTCAAGAACATAACAGGGAAAGGGGCGGGTAGCTGACGGATGGAGCACAAGTCTACAATCCTGAGGTCTCTATCTGGCAGAGCATTTCAAGATTTCCAGCGGAGTCCAAGCTGCTCTTGTCTACGCAGCCTATTTAAAGGCAAATCAAGGGGGGGGGGGGTTGGTTCGTATGGAATTGTCAAGCTATTAACGCTGGGCGACCTGCTTGTGAGACCACCATCAATTCCTGGAGTGTGATGTTGTGTCGGTAAGGCCATTCATTGTAACAGGCTAGTGAACAGCAGCTCTTCTGATTACCTGTGGCAGACCCCCCAGGCAGCAAAGCTTTTGTAAACTGGAAGGATCTCCCCTCCCCAGCGGAGAGCAATTACCAACTTACACAGGTTTCAATGGGCAAATAGGCCAGTCGAAGTTATGTGCAATCTAGTGGGGTTTCTAAGAGTTTATTTGCAAGATCTCGATATTTATGGCTAAACTAAACAGGACGGGAACAGCCATGCTTGCTTGTCCGTGGACACGGCTGCTCCATTCACATATAGAATAGGGGGTGAGGGAGTCTTTGAGGGACTGCCCTTTTTAAAAGCTTAGAAGTTCTGCTCAAGGACTGTGAAGGGTTAAGTCTTCACAGAAACAGAGAGGCTTGAGTGATAGGCTGCTCCAAGCAATCTGAATGGCAGTTATAAGCTGAGCAGAGAGAGACGGTAGAGCTAATTGATGAAGAAGAGAATTAATTCTGAATTCAGCCCTGGCAAAGAGGCAGAGTGCTGGACAGGGTGCAGCTCACAACTGCACAATTGGCCAGAAACCTGGGAATGCTTTTTGGTGCCTTCTTAATGATGGAGGTTCAAGTCATGAAGGTAGCACAGTGGGCGTTCTTACACCTTTGCCCTATCTGGTTCTAGAACACTTAGCCACTGTGATTCATGCAATGGCCCCCACCTCCAGACTTGACTTCTGTAACTTGCTTTACACAGGCCTACCCTTGACCCTATTTCAGAAATTACACCTGGTCAAAAATGCAGCTGCCCAGGTTCTCAACCAAACACCATGGAGAGCCCACATAAGACCTGTCTTGTGGCAGCTGCATTGGCTTCCAGTCAAGTTCCAGATCTATTTCATGGTTTTGGTATTAACCTTTAAGGCCTTGCGTGGTCTGGGCCCTGTGTATCTGAGGGACCGCTTCTCTGAATACGTTCCCCAGAGAGCTCTTCAACTGAGCACAGCAAACCAGCTAAGGATCCCTGGCCCTAGGGAAATTCACCTGAAATTCTTGGCCCTGGCTCCTGTCTGGTAGAATGATGGAAGACCAGGGCCCTGTAGGAACTCTCTGAGTTCTGCAGGGCCTGCAAGATGCAACTCTTCCACCAGGTCTGTGGTTGAAGTTGGCTAGACAATGAACACCATTGTATCTAAGTCTCAGGCCTCCCTTTCCACATATCCAAGCAGTGGTTGATTTTGCTGATTTGCAGGTTGGTCAGTTGTTGATCCTGCCAAAGACCATATCTCATTGTACACTGCTTGGCAAACTAAACAGTCAATAAGTGATTGATTATACACGCGCACACACACACAATTTGGTGTTCTTTTACATCTGTGTTATTAAGTGTGCTTTGCATATGTGCGCTTTTACAAACCCTAATAGGAGTGGTACTTTCCAACCTCTTCATTTAATTTGGAGAATCCATTTAATCTATTCTGAAGGTGCAAAACAGGCCTAGAATAGAAGGAAATAAAACAGCATTGTCATAACCTCAATGCAGCTGCAAAGCTGTCCAACAGTTAGGTCAGACAGCAGCAAAAAGATCCAAAGCTTGGCTCTGGAGTGATCACAGCTGTTGAAAATTGTACGTTCACCGGCCAAGCACAGTGGCTTCATCCTCACCTCATAGGATTTATAGCCTAAGGCTTGCAATAGCCAGGAGCTTATTTGACGGCATAACCCAGAAGTGATGTCACTGTGTCAGGGATTGTGCCACTTCCAAGTCATGCCAGAAGAGGTGTCATGGCATCAACAAGATCACCCTCCTCCAGCCCTCTGGGAAATTTTCTTCCTCTACCAAGCTGAGCAGCAGTGACAAGAGCAAGCAAGGAGAAGGAGAGGTCAAAGACCCCTTGGCAGTAGCCCCACGGAGTCAGCACCAAATAACTAGCCTTACCCAGAAGATGTCACAGAGACCTAGACACAGCTTGGCCAACACCCAACATGGCAACTTGTGTGGGCATGGCTGAAAGGCAGCACAGCAGAAACAGGAGGTGGCCAAAGCCAGGAAAGCTGTCCATGCTCAGAGTGCAGCTTCAAGCCCGTCCTGGAGGCACGGCTGTAGAGGGCAGGGGGGCACTGAAGGGCCTTAACGGGTCATGAGAAAGAAGCCTGGAAAGCACAGGTCTGTGGGCCCGAGAAGCACTAGGCTAGAACAAACAGCAGGAAGGAGACAACGAGGATGCCAAAGAGTGAAAGAAGGGGGCAGAAAGTCACAGCAAGGAAGAAACAGGAAGAGGTGTAAGTAAATGTAAAAGCAATGGAGAAACAAGAGTATAGCAGAGACAAGAGTATAGCAGAAGGAGGGAACCCAGAAAGGGGCAAGGAAGAATCTGGTTGAAGGAAACTATTAAAAAGTATACCAGGTGTACACCATATACCTGTAAAGTCCTAAACAGACTGTGACTTTCAGATTCATGGGACTGCCTCCTCCCCTATATCCGCAAAAAAAGATGAAGATATAGCGGGCAGAAGTTACTCAAGATTCTTGAACCCCAAGATGTCAAACTAGCCTAGGGAGTTCAGGGCCCTGCAGGACATAGGACAGTAGCTCAGGGTCTGTACAATGAGGCTGTTCTGCCAGGCCTGCCATTGAGGCCAGGAACAATATCAAAATTCTGGCCTCCCTGCTCAAAACAGCAGTCAAACTATACTGTGAATCTATGCTTATATTGCCCCTCCCGCCAGAAAAGTGACAGGACAACTTCAGAATGAGTGGCTTTAATGGTCATTTATTGTTATTACATATGCTGTTACTTGCCCTGAGCATCTGGGGAAAAGCAGGTTATAAATACAATTTATTATTATTATATAAAGGTAAAGGTATCCCCTGTGCAAGCACCAAGTCATGTCTGATCCTTGGGGTGACGCCCTCCAGCGTTTTCATGGCAGACTCAATACGGGGTGGTTAGCCAGTGCCTTCCCCAGTCATTACCATTTACCCCCCAGCAATCTATATGGATTGTTCTTTCTAATGGTGAATTTGTGACACCATAGAGCTGGGATTCCCAACCAGGATTCCATGGATCCACAGGGGTCCACAGAAATTCTGGAGGGGGTCCATGGCATTTTTCCGCCTGCCTCGGTCACAAGGCAGGGAACTGGCCACTTCCACTACTCTCCATCCTGCGCATGAATTCTCTCGTGGTTTCTGAGTCTGGGATGCGGTGAAGCCTGCACACCTACTCCTGCCTTAAACCACACCTCGTCTCCCCTTCCCTCAGTCCTCCTTGAGCCTGCCTGTTCATGTGGGTGGTGACATCACTTCTGGTAACATGTAGCTTCTGGGGGGAGTGGCAGGGAGGCATATCCAGCTGACATCACTCCCAGGGCTCCTCAAAGCCTGAAAAAATATTTCAGGGGCGCCTCCACGATCAAAAGATTGAAAAAGGCTGCCATAGAGGGCAACTTTAATATTTCCCTTCTACCAGGAGTGGCCACAGCCTCTCATTTTGCCCAACAGAGTCATTTAAATCAGGGGTAGTCAACCTGTGGTCCTCCAGATGTGCATGGACTACAATTCCCATGAGCCCCTGCCAGTGTTTGCTGGCAGGGGCTCATGGGAATTGCAGTCCATGAACATCTGGAGGACCACAGGTTGACTACCCCTGATTTAAAAGATACTCCCACCATCTCACCCCACAAGAAAAGGCTTTTGTGGAGAAACTACACTTGGAGAGAAATAAGCTTAATCAGCCCCTAAATGAACCACACTGGGAGATGCACGGTGGGTTCAAGTTTTGGAACACAACAATTCGGACCACAAAAACTGTACCCAAAAGAAAATTTAATTGTGCATAATCAAGCACACACACCCTTATATCAGTCTATCATGGTTCCAACAGAACCACCTTGGCAATGCCCCTTCTGAAAGCAAATCTTCCTCTTTACAAGGAGTCCCTTCTTTGTTCCGTCAATCGCCAGCGGCTTTTTTCATTTTATACTAGAATAGTAAAGAAATTTTGAACTATGAGATTGAAAGAAGCATGTTATTAGAATCTGTCAATAAAAATGGCACGTGAAACACGTACTCTGAATCAAAGAGGAAACGTAGCTGTATTAAATAATATGTCTGGCCTCCCAAATAGGTATGTTTAGGAATGAAATATGGACATATTACTATTGGTGATTGTTGCTGATTAGAAAGCAGTGGGGAGGGGGGGGGAGAAATCCCAATCATATTGAAAGAGCTTTAAAAGAAAAAAAAGAAGAAAAAGAAATGGTAATTAGGTGAGACAATCTAAATCCAAAGCTCCAGAAGAATGAAACTGAAATCAATTTTGTTCAGTAGAGTTATCTTTCCATAGAAGTCTTGCAATGTCAAAGATCAGTGCTTAAGGTGCAGCCTGTGTCTCAAAAGCAATGAAGTGATCAATACCACAGGCTGAATGAGCATCAGAAGGGCTATTTTAGGAAGATTAACTCCTCAGAGCAGGAGACAGAAAGAAATCTCTTGATTAAAATTTAAAGAGGCTTCGTTTACACAGCACAAAAGTCCTGCCTCTTTGTCCTAGAATACTCATGCCAGGGAAGGGCAGATACCACCCGAAAAATCCCAAAGCGAATTTTCGTTTCGGAAAGCACCAGTCGGAGTCCCTACCGCAGCGCAAGCAGAGAAGTATTTTGCCTCTAAGCAATGTTGCTATTCAGATCAAGCCGAGCTTGTGTACTATACAAAGCACATCTCTATGACGTGCACCCTTAAAGTCATATTATTCACTTTCTTGTAGAAGAACAAGACATGTGGTTAGATAACAACAAAAACAGGGAGCATTCCCCGGCACAAAGGGAAGATTAATGGTATATTTTTTCACAGGACTTTTATTTTAGCTTTCTTCTGCTTAAAGGGATGTTCACGTAGAGCTCCCTGCAATGCCAGCTGGGTGTTTTTGTGGTAAACATACGATCAAGGCTAGCCTGATCTCCTCAGCTCTCAGAAGCTAATCCGGGTTGGCCCTGGTTAGTACCTGGATGGGAAATTGCCAAGGAAAATAAGCGGGTGTTAGACTAGGACTGCCAGCTCTGGGATGGGCTATATCTCAAGATTTGGAGGGTGGAGTAAGGGGAAGGCAGGGTTCGGGGACAGGAGGGTTTTCAGCAAGATATAATGCCAGAGTGTCTGCCTTTTCCTCCAGGGGAATTAATCTCGATCACCTGGAGGTCAATTTTAATAGAGGGAGATTTCCAGGTGCCACCTGGAGTTTGGCAAACCTAAACTATACAGAGGCAGGTAATGGCTAACCACCTCTGAGTGCCTCTCGCCTTGGAAGACCTATGGGGTCACTGTAAGATGGCGGCGACTTAATGTCACTTTCCACCACCATTGGACAAAAGGAGGAACTTGAGCACGAAGAGGCATAGACAATTCCTCCATTTTGTCCTCACAATGATCCTTTGAAGTAGGCTAAATTGAAAAAGAATGTGATTGGTCCAAAACTCTCCAGCAAGCTTCACCGAAATGTGGGGATATGAACTGGATCTCCCAAATTCTACTTAGATACTCTAAGCACTACATATCACAGGCTCTCACAATATTTCAGGAGAGGGTAGTGTTGTCTTAAGTATTTTACAAGCTTACAAGTGAAGGTTTGTAAGTGAAGCCTGTGAAGGCTTAAGGGGGTGGCAGGTTACAGTGGATGAGCGATAGGGTTCTGAGTGTCCTGCATAGGGCAGGCGGTTGGACTAGATGACCCATGAGGTCCCTTCCAACTCTATGATTTTATGATTCTAAGTCATGAGAGGATGCACCTGGCTATCTTATGGGTTAGCAACCTCCAGGTAGGGTCTTAAATTCTCCCAGAATTACAGATGCATCTCCAGATTATGGAGATCATTTCCCATACAGCAAATGGGTGCTTTTGAGGATGGACTCTGTGGCGTTATACCCCGCTGAAGTTCCTTGACTCAAACTCTCACCTTCCAGGCACCAACCCCAAATTGCCAGGAGTCTCCCGTGCAGAATTGGCAACCCTCGGCACCAAACAAATAAGGCAGTCCATTGGTTTTGGAAGTCTGAAATATGCCGGATTGCAGGGTGTCATGGCAGTTCTATAACTGAGCCGTTATATATCATTAAATTGCTTCAGGTCTAGCCAAATAACTTCCGCTCAATGCAATTGCAAAACTGTGCTCTGGAAATCAGCAGCTCAGAAATCTCAGGGGTTCTTTTTAAAGCCTGTTGCCAGCCATTAAAGCTGAGAAGATGCACTTAGACATATATGCGCAATGGATAGCCAGTGCTCAAAACTAGCAAGTAGCGAGATTTACATAATTTATGCAAGTTACAAAAATTCAGTTTCTCCCAGAATAGAGTTTGTGGTTACCATGGCACAGGATTTTGATAGTTTCAGTTCAGAGTACCTATAGCCCTGCAGACCTGGCACACAGATGAATTCACAGTGAATTTCCAGGGAGGCAAGATTGCGAAATACGCATTTGCCATCTCATAATGCTTGACTGTAATCCAGACTGAGAGGTATTACCCCCAAAGGTGTCAATTGGACACTCAGTGACAGAAACTGTTAAAGACCTGTCCCCTCTTACCCATCCCGGGGCTAGAAACATTTGCATGGCAGGCAAAATGTAATTTCTCACATCATTTGCATTCACATGATCCTGGCAGCTCAAGAAAAAAAAAAGCACACTTTCCAAGATCCTTGATGCTTCAGATAACTAACTTTCCAAGAATTATAGTGTCAGGAGGGAGAGGGGTCTCTCAAAAAAGTCTCTCGTTTCCTCTCTGTTGACACAGATACACCATACCAGGTAAGTAGGAAGGAGACAGACAAGCAATTTGTAGAGGGCTTTGAAACCCAACCCTATATCCTGCTTAGTAAGTATGATGTCTTCCTCCAACATAGGGCTGCCAACTCCCATTTTGGAAATCCCTAGAGATTTGGAAATCCCTGGGACAGCAGCGTTTGGGGAGGGCAAAGGAAGGAATTCAAACCTTCCAAGGCAGCCATTTTCTCCAAAAGGAACTGATCCCTGTCATCTGGAGATCAGGGCCTAGTCTGCACACATGAGATAATGCACTTTAGAATTGATTTTCCTGTTCTGTTTCCTCCTACCTCTCCCTCATTGCATGCCCGCTACAACCGAACTGTGCCAACTCCATTCTTAATTTCAACCGACTTTCCACTCACATGTGTGTCTTGCCCTAATTTCTTCCTCTGTGGGGAATAATGTAGCTTAACGTGGCTTGTGCAGCCTGCAGTTTGAGTATATGAGAAGACAGAGATACTATCAGGGGAAATGATAAACGTATTTAACGTTGGTATCTTTCAAAAAAGTGAGGATGCAGATTACAGCATGGTGGGCGAGCTTCTGATTTGCGTAGTTTTATTTTGTGTTAAAATGCAACTGCTGTCCTAGCCACACAAACCTGGGTGCTATCTTAATGTTGCAGGGCCCATGGGAATAACTTGTTAATTAAGGAGTTCTCATTGTTTCCACAGTGAACTCTTTCAGGGGTTAATAACTTCAGCGGCAAAAGCTGATCAAGTGTTGGCTCATCCAGAATGAATACTTAGAGAATGACTTTTCCTCCCTCCTCTTTGTTAAATTAACTTGATGCTGCACAATATTAATCCTGATCTAACGCCTTTCATGACTAAAACGGAGGCTCCAGTGTGCACATGAAGATCTGCAAGGCAAGGAAAGTGCTCCTCCTCTTAAATGTCAGCAAATGCAAGCAACGGCCTCCAAGTTCAGAAATGGATAAGAAATCAGAATTGTGCAGCTACTGCTCATAAGTAGTCATTTCTTGAAGCCGCATTTGTATCTCACCTCTCTTCCAGGCATAGTCCCGAGTGATGATCCCATGTTATCATCACAACAATTCAATGAGGTAGATTACACTGAGATAGGCTAATTTAAAACTAGGCAGCAAACCTCATGGCAACCAAACACAACACTCTTTCTGGAAGACACACATATTCAGGCTTTGGCCAGTCACTTGAAGAACAGAGTTCCAAAAATGAGGGGCAGCCAATGAGAACACCCTGCTTGCTGCAGACTCAAGTTGACACACAGGATGTGTATTCAGTAAGGAGACCTCTGCCTAGGATTCCCAGGTCAAGTCGGCCAACCAGACAGAAGGTTGGGAGTCAGTGACGTGGGAGAAAGCACGGAATGCTGGTGACATCACCAATATATCACTACATCACTTCCAGACCCAACTCAGAAGTGATATTTGGTGGTTCTAAGCATTGCTGGAAACTCTATGGTAAAAACCAGAGAGATTCCAGCGATTCCTAGAGCTACGCATTGTCAATTCCAAGTTGTACTCAGAAGTGATATGCCAGCACAGAGGCTGGCAACAATTTTTTCCCCCATTTTTTCTCCCAACACCATCTGCAGCAATGCAGGCAGTGGAGAAGACTGGTTTCCCCATCCCTTGGCAACCTTATCCCTACCAGATGTAAAGGCTGTGGTAGAACATAAGGATAGTGATGGCCTCCTTAGGTGCCCAGGACCCAGACAAGTGCATATAGATTGCATAATGTTACTTACTTCTCTGAACAGTAGGTAGATTTAAGGCAGCCTTTTTAGAGAGTCTATCACCTTATAAGGAAAAAGAACCGAAATATCATGAAGTTTGCATAGCATCTGTTTATTTACAAGTCCAGCAGATGGGAACATGGCATGCCTGCAGTCCAAAAGTGAAAACAGTCCTCATTAATACTTCCTATATTACAAACTCAAAGGGGTGTATTTTAAATTCTATTAACATTCACAAAAGCCTCCTTCATTGTTCTCCAGGCACATGTGCAAATCCACAAGCCCAAGTAGGACACTGGTGTCAGCCATCACACTGACAGGTAGTTACGACTTGTATGCCCAGCTGACTATGGCCTGTTGCATGCATAATGCAACAAGAGACCCATGTTTGCTACCTAATTTTATGCTCAATAGGAAGCTGCTACCAATTCTGGGTGATCTTGGATCAATCACAGTTCTCTCAAGAGTTCTTGGCCCCACACACTCCATAAGGCATCTGTTGTGGGGAGAGGAAGAGAAGATGATTGTGAGCCACTTTGAGACTCCTTTGGGTAGTGAAAAAAAACAAGCATAAAAACCAACTCTTCTTCTCTACCTGACAGCCTGGAGAGCTGCTGACAGTCAGACATTACTGATTTTAATGGATGAATGGTCTGATTCTGTATAAGGCAGCTCCAGTAGCATTGGCAGAAAGCTTCAATTTCTTCCTGCATCCAGGATGGTAGTGCTGTGCATTATGACTGTTGCCCCCATCCCTTCCCCAACCAGTTTTGATGGTAACTGTGGAACAGGTAAGCCTATTTACATAAGGACAATGTAGACCATACTCTATTGCTCAGGTGGGTCTTTCATAAAGGGTGGCAAGCTACAGAATGCATTCTAAGATTGTGTTGTTTTGCAAGCTGCTGTCCACCACAAAAACAGAAATCTCGAGGATTTGGTCTCAGAAACAGACGCATCAGCTGGTATTACTTGATGCTCCCTGATGAATGCCCTCCAATGTGTGTCAACTGGAACATTTCCAATGTCTGCTAATATGTGGATGACTTTACTGGCAAGAGGAATCCTAGAAGCAAGCCCTTTTCAATCGCTCTGATTTGTTTAGTCAAAGATGTGCATAAGCCATTTGCTTAAGATAGGATTTCTTCAACTGAACTCAACTCCTTTGTAATACTCCAAGCTTATGCAGAGTACAAATTACAGGTAAATTGAGTTTTGCAAGTTTCTTTGAATTACAGGCGGCCTAATTTTCCTTCCAGCCACCAAGAAACAGAAAAGGATTGACACATTAAAAAAATAGAAATTAAAGGACAAATAAAACTATAAATGGGTCTAGTTGTCAATTATTTCCTAAGGGGAAAAACACCCTTATGCTTCCAGGATTGCTGTATGACTTGACAGCATGAGGCAGGAGGTACATTTGCTAGTTGGATCAAATGTCTAGTCCTGCATTTTATCCAGAACAGCGGCTCCTGGGAAGTTCTGGTCACATCCCTGACCCATTATGCACGGGGGTTTTAGCGCACATTCGGGGTGGAATGGCGGCGACTAAAATCACGGATAACGCACGGAGCCGGCTGCAACCGGCTGCAGCTTCGGTGCATGCCGCCGAAAAAGCCGCGTCAGTGAAACGCGGAAGAAAGCGCAGCTTCCGGGTAACCGGGGCGCAACCAGAAGCGGCGCCTGGATCGCCGCATGCATAATCGGTTACTCTGGGTTTTGCCGCCGTCGCGCCCCGCCCCGTGCATAACCGGTGTGCGTCGCGTCTTCCCCCTCCGCGTTTTCCATGTGACCCGAAATCGCCGTTTCGGCGGCCGTGCATAATGGGCCCCTGTGGTAACCATTTCCTACTGTTTCTGGCAGAAGTTGGTAATCAGAAGTAGACTTTGTCCAAATACACTCAATTTTAACTACAAAATCTGTACCAGTGCGCAATAGAATATCAATCCCCCTCGCCTTGAGTGCCATAAGTTTTGAGTTCCATGAACATTAAGTATGGGGTTGGATCTTGCCCACTGCATGAGTTCATGATGGAAGTAACATTTGCACCAAGGACCCTTCGATTCATAGAGTAGACAACATTTTTTATTTATTTATATTATATTTGTACACCGCCTTCCCTTTTGGCTCAGGGTGGTTCACATTAGGAATTTTCATAATTACAATGCAATACAATAAACATCTTGACTTAGATATCTAACAACGTCTTTAACAATAGGAACTTTTATCTGATAACATAGTTCATCATTTAACATTCAACAATTGGCAACTCAGCTTTTCTGCTCTGTGATTTTTTTTTTTTTCTGTTAGTGCAGTGAATGGCTCTGGTTGGGCTCTGGAGGGATCTGGTTGGTGGCTTGTTCACTCGTCCTGACCAAACGTGTGGAAGAGCTCCCTTTTGCAGGCCCTGTGGAATTGTTTTAGCTCCAGCAGGTGGGGGCCAAGACTGAGAAAGCCCTAGCTCTGGTGGATGACAGACAAGCTTTCTTGGGGCCAGGGATCACCAGTGTGTTGGTGCTGGTGGAGCGCAGTGCTCTTTGGGAAGCATAGGTAGAGGGGCGGTTTCTCAGATTTGCACCAAGGTCTCTTTGATTCACAGACACCATACCACGCTCCCAAAACCAGAAATCATCCTCTTTTTGGAACTAACCATTAATCATCTTACAAGGAAAGCATCCCATAGTATCCTATTTCTGACACTTGCATATGAAGAAAGATGGCACAGAGAACAGATGGGAAAAGAAAATTTATAATTTGTCCATTGAAGGAAGCCAATTGCCATAAATCTCTTCCTGATCTTACAGGACAATCTTTCTCCTCCTCCCCCCGCCCTCCATCCCCGCAAAAAAAAAAAAAAAGATTTTAGAGCCTTTGGGGTACCTTTCAGAAAACAGAGCAAACTTGGGCTTCAATACATGTAGCGTTTTCATGGGCACTGGACATGCCAAATTGTTAGGAAACAAAACAGCTTCCCTTATGAATTGTGCATTATTTATATCTGCACTATACCATAGCCTGCCATAAGTAATTTACCAACAGAAGCAACCGCCTAGAGAAGGTTATTAAAGAAAATGCTCAAGACAAGAAGGCACATGTGCTGCTCTGATGTAGGTTTCATTTCAATTGCAAATACAGCATCTCTAAGATGAAACATGTCACCAAGCAAATGAATGCATGCCATTGCTATACTTCTGGGAGAACCAGGCATCTGATCCTCCTTTACTCACATACCCAGATGGAATCAAGATTCCACATTCTCACGCCCTGTTTTCAGTGGTATAGGATTCTGGGGTTCACTCGGCTGCATCCTAAGGGTATCTTCCACCAGAGAACTATGTACGTCGGGGGGGGGGGATTTTTGCTAATTCCCATTGCATGCCGACCTGACTTTGCACTCCCTTCACTGCTCCTGGGTGTACCTCCCTTCTACAGGAGCAGCATTTGAGAGAGTTCAGTGAGGTGTAGCAGAAGGGAGGAATAAGCAACAAATTTCCTCTCTGCCAGCAACAAAGGACCGTTGGATTCAACAAGCTACCAGTCTGGTAGCTTTTATAAATCCAGCTAACATAACATAGCATAAGGTGACCAGATTGTCCCACTTTTGGAGGGACATCTGGGGGCACCTGGCAAATTGTACTTAGGTTGAAATAAAAAATATATATATTACAGTACTATTTTGCGTTCTATGCATTCTATGAAACTTTTGTTGCTCCATATATACCAAATTTTAAATCAAGAATCTCCCCCCCCCCCCCGGTCAATAGTGTCCCGCTTTACCAATGTTAAAATCTGGTCAACTTAAGCTAACGTAACATGTGTTGTCAAGATGCATTTTACCAATAGGAACCCTGCCGGATTTTCAAAGCAAGAGATAAGCAAGAGGTGGCTTGCCATTACCTACCTCTGCACAGTGACTCTGGGCTTCCTTTGTGGCCTCCCATCCAAATACTAAGCAGGGCCAAACCTACTTAGCTTATGAGATCAGGCCAGGCTACAGGACCATAAAGGCCTGGGTGCATATACACACTGTCGATGCCCAGAACCACATGTATACACAGAGAGATTGAGTGCTGCATATGTATATTTTTATTTTCCATGTACACCACAGCTTTCTCCAAACTGAGGACCCAAAACCGCTTACATTGCGTTCTGTCCTCCAGCTTGCTGTAGTGAATCACTTTCAAATGTTCAGGACAAGGTCTGTAATCACCAAGTGATCAATTATCTTCAATGGCCGCTGATAAATTGCTATACAAATGTCATCTGCTTTATTTATTACATAAAATAAAACAGACCTAATCAGGCCTAAAGGGTAAAGGTAAAGGTATCCCCCTGTGCAAGGACCAGGTCATGTCTGACCCTTGGGGTGACGCCCTCTAGCGTTTTCATGGCAGACTCAATACGGGGTGGTTTGCCAGTGCCTTCCCCAGTCATTACCGTTTACCCCCCAACAAGCTGGGTACTCATTTTACCGACCTCAGAAGGATGGAATGCTGAGTCAACCTTGAGCCGGCTGCTGGGATCAAACTCCCAGCCTCATGGGCAGAGCTTTCAGACTGCATGTCTGCTACCTTACCACTCTGCGCCACAAGAGGCTCTTAATCTGGCCTAGAGTAAGACAAAAAGTATACTATATGTATTTAAGGAATGGGCTGGTAAAAAATCCAACCCCCAGCATACTTGTGACGTAGAAGTAAGGGGTGTGGGTATTTCTAATATTCCATGTCCGTTTATAGGCAAACCACATCCACAGTGCCAGTATAACAATGATTTTTTTAAAACTTTATTGTATTATCTTTACTTGGTAAGTATCCCCAACCAAGCCTTTGGAAGGACAACACACATATCGGTAAACAGCAGAAGGAATTCACTATTAATGACAGCACATTCTGTAAACTTGGTAGTGCAAGGACATTATACTGCATGATTAACA
Source organism: Paroedura picta (assembly GCF_049243985.1). Lineage (NCBI taxonomy): Eukaryota > Metazoa > Chordata > Lepidosauria > Squamata > Gekkonidae > Paroedura > Paroedura picta. The sequence goes on from NC_135378.1 coordinate 75,892,323, forward strand.
TTATACTTGTGTACTTGGTTACATGCAATGAGGACTGTAAGGGCAATGGGATTTGCAGAAGAAGACTTTTCCACCTCCTCCACCTAGGCTAGGCAATGCCTGCCTCCGCCGATCAGAACAGGGTGGTGGAAAGTGACACTAAGTCACAGCTGAGTTTTGGTGACCCCGTAGGGTTGTCAAGGCAAGACAACCATACCAAGTACTAGCCTAGGCTGACCCTGCTTAGCATCCAAGACCTAATGAGGTTGGGCTAGCCTGGGCTGTCCAGGTCAGGTCACCAGTCAAAATACTTGCCCCTAATTCACAGGTTCCCCAGAAGCAGCACTAGGTGTAATTTGGGGGTCTGCAGTGCCCCTCCCACTCTCCTCTCTCTTTGTTGTCTTTTCCAATCAGAATTTAAACAGTGAGCTTCTTGATATAATGAGAGATGCTGGGGGGGGGCATACCCTATAAAGAGCCCTGTAAATTGAAGATGCAGCAGTTTGCAATATGGCCTGGTGGAGTTATTTGGCTGATCAAGAGGAGGGGAGTGTAAAAAAACACAACAGGGCTCAAAGCAAACTTCCCTTGGATTAGGCAATTTGGCACTGAAGCTCACAGAAATGAATCAGTGCTGGGCGCATACAAATCATCCCAAGGTCCAGAGAGATGCCAGTCTCTTAATTTCATACTGTTATCTGTGTAAATCTAGCAGTCGTTAATGGATCAGTCATGCAAGATACAAAACTTGCTTGCCCTTAGCAAGATAATTAAAAATGTTCCAGCTGTGAACACTTGAGTAGCCCCATTTACTTCAACTGGAAAACTTGCTTACTTGAGGTTAAGTGCTCTGGTGAATTGGGGACAGTGATAAACACATTGCAACTAGAAATGAATTTTAATGGCACATGGATTGTTAAGCAGCATTAGCAGGCAGTTAGTAATTGACCATGCTAGAAAACTAATTATAAAAATGTTTGTGCTTGAAGGATTTTCATTTTGTTTCCTAAAAATATTCAGAAAGATAATTTTTCCCCCCATTTGGGTAAAGGCCCACTATTTTAGCTCGCTTGATAGACAAGGATTTTGTTTTTAATTTATACCGGTGCCTTCCAAGTTACAGACTTAAGGACCAGAGAAAATTATTAAATCTATAATTTCATATCACTGACACAGAGAAAGTGTAGCATAATTAATGACCGAGGCTGACTTGACAGGCTACCGGCCCATCTAGTTTAGTATTTGCTGCTTGAGATCGTGAAAGGTCACTGGGCATTTCTCCCCCTCCCAGTAACCCAAGTTCCTTTCAGCTGAAGGGGCAGGAAATGGCATGTGGGCCGTCTACATGCAAAGCACATGCTCGACCACTATGGCCCTCGGGCCAACAAGGATGTAACTAAGTTGAGACTGATAACATTTAAAACAGGACATAATTCTTACACAACAGAGACAACAGTGCTGTGTAGGCAACTGTATGCAATCCACACACAAAAACAGTGTTTTTATATACTATATTTTGTTTCATGAACATGCTGTGGATACAACCTCCATTTCACATTGATGAGATTTCAAAGGCATTCAGCTCTTTCCTCAAGTCTTGAGTTTGGCCAACTTTAGTTTTGTGTGGTCTTTTGTTATGGTTGTTGTTGGTTTGCCTTGAATCCAGTTGAGGACATCCTTGGGTGCTCTTAATCAGGAGTAGTCAACCTGTGGTCTTCCAGATGTCCATGGACTACAATGCCCATGAGCCCCTGCCAGCTTTTGCTGGCAGGGGCTCATGGGAATTGTAGTCCATGGACATCTGGAGGACCACAGGTTGACTACTCCTGCTCTTAATGATTAAGACATCGCTAGGCAAGCGAAATCCGGCCTGGATAGCCCAGGCTAGCCTGATCTTGTCAAATCTCAGAAAATTAAACAGGATTGGCTCTACTTGAGGTTGGCAGAGTTCAAATACGCAAAGCATGACGGAGCACCAAGATGCTTACAATAATAAAATGGCTTTATTAAGAAAGAAACAAATTTTGTTTAGGAAAAGAGTCATAAGTCCTATCTAATTATATAACTGTTGTTTTGCATTCATTTAGTCTGTTCTGGAGGCAATCAGGGAGGGAATATGCTCAAAGGATTACAAAGTCTCCTAGTGAGCTGATCAGAACATAGGAGGAGTCTATTTGGAAAACGTATTAGGAAGTTCTCAATCTAACTATGATAAATATACATCTCCACTGATGCCCCCTGTAGGCTACTCTTCACATTCTGTTCAATCATGCACACTGCAGATCTTGCATAACATCGAATACTTGGATGGGAGACCACCATGGATGTCCAGGGTCCTTACACAGTGGATGGCAATGGCAAATCATGCCTGACCATCTCTTGAAAACCCTACCTGGCTGCCATAAGTTGGCTGCAATTTGGCAGCACTTTACATACGTAAGTAGGCTTAAACGATCCTTGAGTGTCTATTCTTACTTAAAACCTTAAGTGCCTTGTTGACCCAAGCCAAGCTCCATTCAAATAAAGCATTCTCCCTGCATTGAACAAATGCCAAGCAGTGGAAGCAGCACAGGTTCTTTATCAGCATTCAGCCGGATTGCTGCCACCGGATTCCCATCGACAAAACCCCTAACTCCAGAATAGTGCCATTGACCCTCAATGGATTGCTAAGGATGCAAAGGAGAATGAAGCCGTAGGAGCTCAAATTTTCCACCAGTGTAATTACGCGGGAACTATAACATTTTTACTCCCAGCAGTTTTGTGACTGCTTTCTCGTTGTATTGAATAGTTCACCCGGGTAGGTTAGAAAAGCCATTAACATCATTGCCAAATTGCAAGCGGCTGAAGAATACCTGTGGGTCAATACAGGCTGGGTGGTTTCCCTCCCCTCCTCCTCTGCCTCATCCCTTCCATTTCTGTAAGCAAGTAAATAAGAACTATCTTTGCAGAATCAATGACCATCAAGGAATCTATGCTGGTCAAAAAGGGTAAATTACGGTGAATTTACCCAAGTGAAAAATTGCTGCATCTCAATTCCCCCCCCCCCCCCGTCTCTCCTCCCCCCCCCCAAAAAAAGCTTTCTCAAGCACAATCATTTTTGTCATTAACTTTGTGACATAAGTACTTAACAATGTGTTTTTTAATGTTCTAGGAGAATCCACACATTACTTGACTTCTAAGGTTTAAAGTTACAAACCTTGTGTGAACTAGCTTGCTTCTAAAGCTATAGTAAATCAATACATTAAATAGCTTGGATTTTTTTTCATGATAAACTTATTTGCTTCCAAATGAAAATAAAGTAAAGCTAAGACAGAAGTGGAAGCAGAAGGATATTATATAAATAAGGTGAGATGCATTTATTACAAATCATATAGTCTTTTCAATTAATAAATATACTTTTTAAATCCTATGGACTTCCCCTATGTCTTCATCCATATAAATCTGGCAGTACATGTGCAAAAAAACACATAATGGCAAAGAATTGAGCTGATATTATTTTTGATCAGTTTTTAGGCTATCAAGCAACTCAGGAGTTTGTTCTCTGTCTGATTGTTTCTTCGATTTTTAATTCGCCACAGCCCAGCAGGATTAGGCCAAAAGATAATGAATCTTTGAGCTTCGTGGAAAACTTGAGATCTGAGACCTGGATTTCCTGGACCTAGTCCAACATACTAATTACTAGGCCAGCTGTATGGGCTATCACATTATTGCACCCATACGGTCCAGAAATAATCAAAAGAGATACTCCTCAAAATGCTCCCCTAGTTCAGGCTTTCTCAACCAGGATTTCATGAAACCTCGGGGTTTCTTGACAGACCTGGAAGGGTTTCCTGAATGGATGGGAGTTAATTTTAAATATTTTTAAATTGGTTAAAGGTTTATTCTCATATCAGCCCTCCCTCTTCTCCCAAAATGGTCAACAATGAGCCTGGAAGGGATGGGGAGGGGAGGGGACTCAGGTATGCATGCACACAGCTATGCTTCCTAACCATATCCTGCACCATCATGCACTTTGGGGGGTTTTCAAGGCCTGAAGAATGTTACAGGGGTTTCTCAATGGTAAAAAAAGTCAAGAAAGGCTGCCCTGGTTACATGAGGTTTACTGCTCTGTGTGCATGTTTGTCATTTGTGCATGTTTGTGTGTGATATATACTGCCAAGTCACTTCCAATGGCTCTGTGAATTAAGGACCTTCAAAAATGTCCTATTGTTAACATGCCAGCTCAGGTCTTGCCATGGCCTTCCATTTGCAAGACCTGAGCTAGGATGTTAACAATAAGACACACAAACATGCACACAGAGCAGTGAACACACAGGGCCACCAACCCAGGCATGTCCTTGTGGGAAGGGCAAGTGAGACCAGCTGCAGCACCATGCATTGTAAACAAACACGCGGATTGTCCAATCCGCATTAGCGCTAAACCAGCACATTTACATTTATTCCAGTTTAATCCTATTAACATGGGACGGCCCACCCCCAAATTGCTAAGTGAATCATTTGGCAGGAACCAATGTGAATTTAGGAATTTGAGATTAAGGAGGAAATCAGCTTAAAATAATATACATTTAAGTAGATGGTGGAGTGCAGCCAATGACTCAATGAAAGCAATATTTATTAAGAGGGTGGGTGTAACATCACAGAAGCCTCAGCACCAAACCTTAGAGCTTTCTAATTGAAAGCATTTCACTCTTTAATGGCTGCGCATGGGAGGATATGTGCCTACATGCAACAAAATGCACACAACCAGGACGGGTGTATTGCACACCAGGGAAAAACCTCTACTACACAAAAGGGGGAAATTAGATTCTATTCACCGTACAGGAATGGTTTCCACTGGGGAACAAACAGCCCAAATGAAATGGAACACAAAGGTCCACCCAGCAGAAAGTGTGATTATCCCAGATGAAGTCAAGAGGGCCAGCAGAGAGAAACGTTAGGTGTTAAATTAACAGAAAATTAATCAGAAGGTAGATTCATATGTAAATAGAGCAACACGGTCTTAGATGATCAACAATAGGTGCTGTACATGGAGGCTGAAGAACAATACACCTGCCTCTAGCCCTCCCCACCGCCAACCACTTATTCTGGACGTAGCGGAGCAGTTATTTCCAATAAATTATTAACCTTGCGAGAGAGAAATCAATGAGAACCCCCTACTGCAAGAAGAATTTCTGTATTACGCTGTCCTTATCGCACGGCTCCGCTTTCGGGATAGCATTTGTACAAACTGTCGCCGTTTTATAATCATATTCACTCTCATCTTAATATATTTCTAATGATCTATTGCTACTTAGCAGTGTTTATACTCTACAAGAGTCCAACTAATAAGCAGTGGACTGACTTAATAGGATTCAGGGGAAGTGCCAGTCCACGGGTGATGTTCACTCTTATTATTGTCTGGAGAGCCAGGTGGTCTTTTGGTCCCATTCATTGCAAGTCCAAATCCTGGCCAGAGGTCTGGCTCAATCACTTTCTTGCCTGGGTGGCTGGGCTCATAAAATCACAGACAGCCAATCATTATTTTAGGATCTCAAGCAGCAAGGCTGAGAAAGACCTCTGGCTGACGCCTCAGAGAGCCGGTCAAACACAGCAAAATTGATGGTCTGGTTAGAATCCTTGCTTGATACAGCCAAGGTGACTGAACATTTGTGGAGAATGAGAGCTTGTACGCACTCCACGGGAAATTTTTGCACAGACTCATGCACGGTTTGTGCACGTACACCGAGCTTTTTCTTTTTGCAGCGGAGAGCCCAGTTTTTCCAAACAATCGGATGTGAAAAGTCATATCTGTAGCAGGTTCAGACTCACCAGCTGTGCTTTGGAAAGCTCACATGTAGAAATCAGCTTCTGCAGCAAGCTCTGTACATATGTATTGAGAAAGCTGAAATATTCGACTCCAGGTGGAAGAATTTGCATGCATATGCATGGGCAGGATTACAGTCCTCACTGCAACTGTTCCACTGTTGGAAGGGTTCATAGATGCCATCTAATCCAACCCCCTGCTTAACACAGAAAAAGCCTAAAGCTGCTTTTCTCAACTTTTTTACCATGCAGAACCCCTGAAACATTCTTCAGGCTTCAAGAAACTCCAGAAGTGGAGCAATCGTGCAGAATATGGTTGGGAAGCATAGTTGTGTACATGCCCGTCTGGGGTCCCTCCTCTTCCTACCCCCTCGAGGACCATCATTGGCCATTTTGGGAAGGGGGTGTCAGCATGACCATATATGGTCACATCACCCAATAAATGTTTTAACAAATAAAATAATAATAATTAACTCCTACCCATTTAAGTAATCCTTCCAGTGCCATCAAGAAACCCCAGGGTTTCATTAAACCTTGGCTGAGAAAGCCTAGCCTACAGCATCTGTAATAAGTATCTATCCAGCTGCTGCTTGAAGGCTGCCAGTACAGAGGAGCTCACCACCTCCCTAGGCAGCTGGGGACAAAAACCTTAAAATCCAGCTGATAACTTTTCTGCCCATAATTTAAAAATCATTATTGTGAGTCCTATCCTCTACTGCCAACAGCAACAGCTCCTCTACGCATAAACTATTCAGCCTATCAGATACTTAAAGAGCGCAATCATATTCCTTCTCAACCTCCTCTTCTTCAGACTGACCATTCCCAAGTCCCTCTGTCTTTCCTCATAGGGCTTGGTCCCCAGGCCCCGGATGATCTTCATCGTACTCTTTTGCACTCACTCCGTTCTGTCCACATCCTTTTTGAAGAGCGGCCTTCTAAACTGCACACAGTAAGTACTCCAGGAGCGGCCTGATCAATGCAGTATACAGCAGGACAATGAGATCTCATAATTTGGATGCTATGCCTCTGTTGATGATATAGCCCAAGATAGCATTAGCTTTTTTTTGCTACTGCATCATGCTCATATTTAGCTCACAGTTCACCTGTACGCCAAGATCTTGTTTACATACAATGCTACCCCCAAAGGGAATCCGCCATCCAGTACGTGTGATTCTCATTTTTGTTATCCAGACGTAGAACTCCACACTTATCCTATCTGAATGACCAGTGGTCCCCAACCTTTTTATCACCGGGGACCACTCAACGCCGGGGACCACTCAACGCCTTTTACTGAGGGCCGATGGGGGGCGGGGGTAGTTTACTCCTCTACTCTCAACCACTGCCCTAGCGCTCTCTGAACACTATGGTAATGTTTAAACATCCCTTCAAAATAAGATACAGACACGCCACAACAATGAAGTGTGTTGTAAAGGGCCGGGGGGGTGAAGTAAAGGGCCTGGGGGGGAGAGAAGGCGTCCTTCGGGGCCCACCTCCAATTATTTGGTCCGCGGCCCACAGGTTGGGGGTCGCTATGAATGACAACTTGTTCACATCCATCCACTTTTCCAGTGTGTTCGGATCTTGTTGAATTCTATATCTTCTATGTTGAATTCTATATCTTTCCAGGATGTTCACTACTCCTCCCAATTTAGTGTCATCTGCAAGTTTAATGAGTAGCCCCTCCACCCTCTCTTCCAAATCGTTTATAAAAATATTGAACAGAACGCCACCCAAGGAACACCTGTCGGTCTATTCCACAGCATCCAAAAGTGCAGCAGAATGAAAATGCCACTGTTGAAATGTTTCCTAATCTTGAAATTCTTGTAGGCCAACCCTGAGCATGTTTCCCAGGAAGTTAAAACCCATTAATTTCACTGTAATTCATACTTAAGTAGGTGTACTTGGGATGGCAGCCAAAATGACATTTTCCCCACATGGTGTCTTACATTCGCTAGCAAAACATATTCCTCCAGTTCTAAATGCGGAACTGTAATACGGGACAAACAAGAGATTGCACCTATCATTTATCAATTAACGCGTATTATTAGAAATCATAATGCAGCTGTGTTTCCGGCACGAAGCATTTCCATGGGTGAGATGATACGTGGCAACTGCAATGAATAAATTCATAAATGTCACTATCCAGGAAAATGGGCAGGCCTGCGCACGTAATTAGAGAGAGCTCCGCATACAATGACACTGAACCCTGCCACTAATTAATGGAACCCATTTTCCAATGGGTAGCAGGCATAGAGAAGAAAAAAATGCATTAGCTTCACAAATGAACAGATCATTTGACTACAGCTCTGGACAGGGTTGAATTGGAAAAGTTATTATCTAACTCAAGAGATGCTTAATGTATCTACAACACTTACCCTACTCAACAAGCGCTTGAGTCTCACCAAGCCATAACTACCTATGAATAAGACAACCATCCTACTCAAGCAGTTCCGAAGGCAGCCTATCCACATTTCTATGGCTCAAAAGCTTGGGAGAAGGATCTGAAGAGATTGTTACACAGCACTTTGGGGGGGCTCTGGCAACAAAACCCAATTTTACTCCACAAACCTCTTTTGAAACTAGGGAGTATCTCCAACAGATAATAAAGAACTGCCCACCAAAAAAACAACAAAAAAAAGGAAATTTGAGAATTCCTAGTCAGCACCTGCATGTATTCACAGGGATTAAAGCACACCAAACTTGCAAAAACTATACAGGCAAAATGAAGAATTTGTGATCAATTCATGTCTGATCTAGTTTTCACAATGTAGTTTATCCATTTGCTTGGTCCTTATGAAAGGCATTACATGGACGTTATTCTTGTGTTTAGGTTTCCTGTGGACTGCTATGGCTGTTGACTATTTTCTTTAGTTTGCACAAACAGCCAAGGAGGTGTTCCACCTATATCTCAATTGCTCTACTTTCAGAATTTGGTTGAAAATTTCTAAGACAGAATTCTCCATCCATGCGAAAAAAAAGATTCCTATACACAGACCACAAACATGTTGGAAAGAAGATTATGCTAGAACTTCTCTCTCCCAGATACTTTTTTTAAAGCAAGTATTTATTTTTGGTTGGCTGGCACAACAGACAGTCAACTTAAAGCAATAGTGGTTGATTCCAGACACAGGTGTACCATTTTATCCCATAAAGCCAAATAGTTTTTATCCCTTAACTGAAGGGATAACAGGAAGGCTCCAAAGCAGGGAAAGGTTGGCAGGGGCATCACCAGATGATAATTTAACATGCTTCTCCTCCCCAACCCCCTTTGTAGCAACATGTTCGCCACATGTCACTTCCCTCGAATTGACTGCTTTAATATTTTATCATTCTTCCAATGTCATTCTGAAAGGCAATTGAGCTATCACCCAGCCTTTGTCCTCTGCTCTGATAATCTAACTTGTGCTTGCCTCTTCTATAAATCACACACATCGGAGATGTCGTGACAGAAGACAAAGAGATGACCGTTTTGGGTTCAGGCCCCCCGGAGAATTAATGATCTGAAGATTATAACCACAATTTGAATTTTGATGCAGGAATCACAGCAGCATGGGGCCACCAAGGGTCCGTTTGCGCAGATAGTATTCTAACTTCAATATGCCCTTAGAGCAGAGTCAAGGGGAATCACATACAAAGTCCTTCTTAGAATATATCACAAAATTTTGTGTGTTTGTATGCTCTCCCAGGTGCAAAACCTCCTCACGCTTTTTTGAGATGCTCATCTCACAGGAATTAGAGTAGCTGTAGATATCAGACCAGTGGAGGTGCAGGACTCATGTGAAGGTACCAATTCGTACCAATCGGGGATAATTACATGGTAGCCTTCAAGGGTATGAACTGTTCCCAAAGGGGAGGGGGGACCCGATATGTTACTTTTGCTGTCAAAGAAACGCCAACTTAGATTAAATATTAAGTAGCATATTCGATAAGCAATCAAAGAGATTTTCAGCCCTTCTGTCTCTCTTCTTATTAGTTAAATATGGCCAGGATTTTTTCTGAATTACATCTACCAAACAAAATAAACCAACAAAAAAAAAGCATCTCTCACTTCCTTTAGTACCGCAAGGTATACTGACCTAAACACAATCCCAGTCTTCCGACATCAACGTTGTTAATCAGTCAGCCTAACTAATTGCTAATTAGCACCCTCTTTCAATTTTGCTGTCACGCGGAAGCTCGTGTGTTGGGAAATGATTGTATACTAACCTTACCACAGCACAGGTATTGTTTGCTAAGTAACCGCTGCACTGCTCACTTTTGCCGTTAATAAGCAAGTATTCGGGGAGCTTTTTGCATGCCGAAAATCACACCAAAGTGACAGAAGTTTAATTGTCTGACTCTGAGGGCTACACTACGCAGAGCCACAGGTATCACTGATGTTTTAAAACCAAAACTAGCTGCTTAGGCAGAGGAATAGCAAAAGAAGAGACTGCTTAAACTGGTTTATTTTATTATAATTATTTATTATATATTTGTATACCGCCCTCCCTTTCGGCTCAGGGCGGTTTACATTATAACTCTTACACGCAGTACAATGAACATTCAATATAAAACTTAACAGTGAAACTTGTATCAAACCGTGTGATATAACAACAATACTCAATAACAAACAACAATTTAGTCTACCTGCACCGTGGTCCAGTTTTCTTTTAGTGCAGATTATGCGGCTTCTGGTTGGTGGTTAGTGGCTTGTTCACCTATCTTGGTAGAGAGCCTGGTGGTAGAGCTCCTTTTTGCAGGCCCTGCGGAATTGTTTTAGCCCTGGCAGGGCCCTGGTGTTCTCTGGGAACTCCTTCCACCTGATGGGGGCCAAGACTGAGAAAGCCCTGGTTCTAGTCTAGTTGTTATCACCCCCTGGGGGAAATGCAAGATGTGCCCCTCTTTAGGGCAGGGGGGAGGGATTTCTGTAAGTGTTGAGGGGAGATTGGCTTGGATGCTGCAAACTACAGATATCGATCTTTCTTGCCTTCTCCTTCCCTGTCACTCTCCAAAAGCCAATGCTATGGGTAGGGGGAAGCTCATGGACAAAATACCACAGGGGCTGCAGGGAGAAGTGGTAATTAGGTGAAAACTCCCAACCTCTCATCCACAAAGGATCCAACCCCAGCCTCCCATTTTGAAGCTCTTCTCCATAACAACATGGGCTAGAAACATGCGACATTGAAAGCAAAGGCAGATACAGCGCTGGGTTTTTTTCCTGTAGCAGAAACCAGAGTGTCTCATTGATGTCACCATCACAGTCATGCTGGAAATCAAAATCTCTGCTTCCTGTCAGCTATAATGACACATACAAACCTTGATCTGAAAGAACAGCCTGCGTGCTGAAACGCAGGATTGCCCATGTGCACATCTGCAGCACGCAAATGGGAAAGACAGCTGCACATCAGAGTAGGGGACCCCAAGGCACACCACTGACTTGCACATGCTCCCTCCCCCTCCTCACACCTAATAGACTGGCAATGCCTCTCTGACAACTTTGATTCTCTCCATGGCTGGAGAAGAGGAGGGAAGGTCTCTTGAGCTCCGTGACAGGTGCCTCAATGTTGGCTGAGTTCGTGGTTCTGGGATGGAGGAGCAACCCACCTCTCAAGTAAGCATTGTATGAAATGGCCTGTATTTCAGGACCTCAGAACCAGATGGGCTCATTTCTTTCTCAGAAAAGTAACTCGCTTCTCTACTGAGAAAGAGAACAAGATGTGTCATTTCTCCAGATGCTACGTTCATCCTTTTAGGTAATGCTATTATAGGTTGGGTTGGCAAGAACTCGACTTCTAGGGAAATCCTCCTATTGTGTTTCTTGTTTATTAACGTTGGCAGGTTGAAGTATTTAATACCTTTGATAATTTTAATTGAGGAGCAGTCGTTTTGAGTTCTCAGTACACAAAGCAATAATTGTAAATAAAAAAAGCAATAATTGTAGCAACACAAAAATTAGTACAACACAGTTAGTACAACAGAGTTAGTACAATACAAAAATTCGTCATGATCTGCTTTTATATCAGATGCAGTCCAAAGGTATAGAATCATATTATCAGAAATGGTGTGTTGTTGTTGGTTTTTTTTTAAGGCCATTACAGCAAGAGGTAAAAACCTCACGGACTTTTGGATGTTTTGGTGACGGTTGAGCTATATGTGATTTCACACGAATGTTTTACAAATGGGATTTGAAGCTTTATTAGAGATTTGTGATGGCAGCATGCCAACAAATACACATGGAGGCCGATCTCTTGCATGCCTACTCAGAAGTAAGTGCCAATGTGTTTCATATGGCTTACTCCCAAGTATGAATGCAACCGTGATTTTGTTTATTTATATCCCAATTTACTCTATCACTATTTTGATTTCATTACAGATGCATAAAAGCATTACGAACAAAGGCACTACCAACACTGTGAAGCTATGGGCAAACAGAAAATCACAATACAGCACAGGAAATACAAGGGTAGATTCAGACAATCCCAACATGTAATTTTTTTTTTCTTTTTTGCCATCTATACAGAGCTGCTAAAACCAACATGTCTCTCACCAGATCTCTCATCAAGGCGATCCAACATTTTATAACATTCAAATGAACTATTGTTATTTAACAATATTGTTCCCCTCTCCCCTTAGGGTCTGGGCCAGTATTAGATTGGCCTGACTCAACAAGTCCCCAGTGAAAACATCCCAAACTCCATCGGGCATCATTGGTCCACCCACTGGGCTTGTGTGGGATATAAATTACATTGTACTTTGCCATTGCTTGGGTTGAGTTTTAGAATGTTTTTAACGGGTTTAATGGGGGGGGTTATTTTATTATATGGATTGTATACTAAAAATTGTAAAACACCGCAAGCAGCTTTGGGAGCCTGGGATGCTTGAACTGCAAGTCTTCCATTCCTTCCGCCCCCAAAAAAGTATCCTAAAATTGGACCCTCCTCCTGTAATCTGGTTAGTGGCACCCTCTCTTTTCCTTGTAATAGCAAGCCATTGTTGGAGGTGGCTGGTTGGCTGGTTTTGATAAACAAAACTGTGTGGAGGTAGAAAGGACACACTCTTTCACCCCTAAACCACAGTCCCAATCTATCACATTTTTATGCCACCCTTCTGCCAAGGAGCTCAGGGCAGAACACACAGTTCTTCCTAAACTACACACATTCACAACATCACTGTAAGTTTGCATTGAAGCAGGAGGACTAGCTCAGGGTCATCAGTAAACTTCATGGCTGAGTGGAGAGTTGAACCTTTGTCTCCCGGATCCCTAGTCCAACATATTAACCACTAGGCCACATCAATTACTGATCTGAACTGGGATTCCACTTGGAAGATATCCCATCTTTTGATAACACAGACCTTCTATATTATCCCATTATAAATTGGCACAAACTCTTTCCCTGTGTCAGCCACCATCACTGAAAACCTTGATAGAACTGGTGCACTGGTGGCCTAAAGCTAGTAAGACATGAGTCCAAGCCGTAAAACTCATTTCGTGCCCCTGGGAAAGTCTAAACTTGTCCATGTGATAGTAGTGAGGATAAGATGGCAGAGGGAGGAATGTCAGCACCCGCCCCAACTATTTAAAGCAGGCGGGTTATAAAGGTCAAAGACTTGCTACAACAGTCTGGCCAGCTAATGCAATCAACTACAGATTGTGGGGCTGGTGAATTCTAATGTTCAGCTGTCACATGGGGGGGGGGGTATCACTATTTTCCTCCCACCTGCTGGCTCAGGTGGGAGCCAGCTCAGGTGATTCTGATCAAAGCCCTCCCGGATGCACTACAAAGGGCTTCTAAGAACAGTCTTGATTAGAAAGACTTTACAAAGAGGCCATTTGACTCTGAAAAACTCTTTAGGCTTTCAACACAATCAATTCGGAAAGAAGCCAGCCAGTATACGGTTTTAAAGGAAAGAAAAAGGGAGGCATCTTTCATAAAACATGAAGCTTTGGGTAGAAAGATAACAGGGATCCAACCCAAAGATATCCCTTGCTCTGCAAAAGAAAAAATACAATTCATATTGCTACAAAGCCTTTCATTTCAACATATGTTGATGCGCTCCAGGTAGGATTTTGAACAATGACCTGGAACTCTCAGATGGTGGTAGGTTTGCATTTTTAGCAGAAAGCAAGGATTCTTAAAAAATCAGTTTCTGAGGAGAAAAACAAAACTTGTGAAATGTAATGGGTTTCGAGGGAAGCTGGCTTTTGGTGCAGTTAAGCAACCGTTCCCTCTGTTGTCTTTTGCCATCTAAAAGAAAAAAGAAATTCCACGAATGGTACCTTATGCCTAGGAGACGACAAACAAAATGCTCATGTTGTCAGTCTAAGGACACAAATACATACACTTGTTTCAGAGATGCCCATCACCTTTTCAAAGCAACTATGGGTAGCCACTGCAAATTATTTGCCCCAGAACCTGGGATACTTTTACCAAACGTTTTTAAGGGCCACAGCAGAACAGACGGAATAAAATTAGTTATGCCTCTCATAACTCCAGCAAAGTATGAAAACCAAAGAATCTGCCCTTTGCTAATGGCTTGATACAGAAGAATATGAATGGCGGCTCTTCTAGCATACTCAAAAAGCGAATTACGATCACCCCGGACAAATACATTTATGAAGAATTGAATGTTCACACTCAACGATTTCTTGACTCTACACAAACATATGCAATGTTTGCTGTGATAACAGAAATAAAAACAAAGTATTTCCAAAGGGGAAAATAACCCCAGAACACTTCAAGAAGCACAATCATCCACAAAGTGAGAATCAAATTTGTATATAGTCAGCCACACTTGGTTGGTTTCTACATCTCCAAGTTACGTGCCAAACAGAGCTGTCATTCCTCGATGCTTGTGTGGGTGGGGGAGGGGAGAGAAGGTGGGACAAATTCCTATAAATAAATGGGTTCCCAGTTATAGGCCAAAGAACTGACAATATTTAATGCAGACTGGGATTTGCAGAAGAAGAATACTTAACAGGTTTTATTTTGTAAATGCACGCCTTTCTGCTCCCCAATGGAATCCAGTCTCTTGGAATTCTTTTGTTATTTAAATGCCAAGACACAATGAACGCAGAAAGGTAACAGGAGCGGAGTAAGATATGTATTGATTCCCCCCCCTCCCCAGCTTTTCATCAGAATGAACAGGCGTCTGCCTTTCTGTTTCCATATCGCTATGAAAAAAAATCTTACTGATTGATTCGGATCAGTCCCCACAAAGCTGGAAGGTCATCCTGTGACATTCACTTGTCACTGAATCTTTGTCTTTAGGGGAAAAGAAGCTGAGGCAAGTAATTTACTGAAAAGGCAACTTAATTTAGTTGACACAGTAGGGCTTAAATTAAGTAAACATGAGAAAATTATATAGAAACCCATCAGGGTGGGAACTGAAAAAAATCAGACCTCCTGAATGACTCAACCACTGTTTTCTTAGGCTAGACTAGGAAAAGGTTATTAAGATTTGCCCGGGAACGTAAGAGCAAAGCCTTAATGCTACAATATTAATGCAAATGCAATATTAATATCCTGCCAGAACGGTACATGAAAAAGCCCTCTGCAGCTCCCAGTGCATCCATAACCACCTTCCCACACAATAATTTAAAATATAGGGGACATCGTCACTGAAGCCCAGAACGGTTCTATGGAGAGGACTGCATGTCATTCAAGGGCATTTACACTCCCACCGCATATCAGGCACGGATTTCACAGTCTTCATGTATCGCTGAACAATAGCAGGTTTCAGCATCACCTCCATAGGCTAGAGAAAGGTCCCAGGAACAATTTCCTTACCTCATCGATCCCAGGAACAATGACCAAGGCAAGTCTTTTCAGCACCCGTCCCAAGAATGAAATCTAAGGGAATGCTTTGCAAAGTCAATCTCAAGGCACTTCCTAGCAAGATGAAGCCCCAGACAGGCCAGGCAACCAACCATCCGTTAGCTGAGCACCACTTCAGCCCTTCAAAACAAAGAAGACAGCTGGCCCAGCAAACCAGAGAAATCCATTCCAATCTACCATTCCACTATTCCAGGGGTAGTCAAACTGCAGCCCTCCAGATGTCCATGGACTACAATTCCCAGGAGCCCCTGCCAGCGTTCGCTGGCAGGGGCTCGTGAGAATTGCAGTCCATGGACATCTGGAGGGCCGCAGTTTGGCTACCCCTGCACTATTCACTGCATCACATTACAATCGCTATCCCAATCTACCATTCCAAATAAGAAATGCAATAAAAGTAAAGAGGATGCTCTTGATGAAAATACAGATGAATGTGATTAGCATATCTAGTTTTGTAACAGAATCATTGAATAAAACATCACGACCAAGTAGCATCCATGAGGATTTAAAAAGCAGCTCACTGGACAATTAATGAAACAGCTGCAAATCAGATTCAAAACTCGTAAACGATAAAAAACAAAAACAAAATTCAGCAGTGCATCTGAATTTAACTGAAGTTGAGCTATTTTTTTTTAAGTCTATGGTTTGTAGAAGTAAAACATCAAAGGCCCTCCAGAACAAGATGGATTTAGCCACTTTCCAAAAGGCCAAGGGTTGAGATGCACTTCGTGGGGCAGAGGATTCTAGAATATGGGAAACGGTTGTTGTCAGCTTGATCCACCTTTTGATCCCTGCTGCTTCCCCCACTCTTGGTGCTCAGTGACAACCCTGAGTACCTTTACGACAACTGTAAGAGCCACTTGAAAGTAATGCGTCTGAGATGTACTCTGTAATGTACTCTGAGATGCAGCTACATGCCCTATCTCTGGGTGATCTAAAGCACAAACAGAGGTCCTCACTTCAAAGAAGAGCTGGGGCAGTGCAGTGGTCTAATGTTGGACTAGAACAAGTTCAAATCTCTCCCTGCCATGATGCTCATTGGGGGCCTTCACATCAACCTAAGGTACTTCAAGTTCACAGGCCTGTTGTGAAGATAAAATAAAGAGGAAATACCCTCTTCTAATCTAGCTCTGTATGCTGTTTGTCTAAGAGACGACCCCTGCACAAAGCTAGATTTAACATAGTTAAACATAGATGCAAACATAGATGCTAAGAGCACTTGGGCTGATGGGCATTTCTGTCAGCCTCCACACTGCAGTCCTCATCCAAGATGACCTCTCCACTACAACCTTTGAAAAGATATGCCAGGATATATTTCCATCAACCCCCCAAATACAGGTTTACAAAACTGTACATGGGATGATACAATACAAGAATCCATGGGCGCTCCATGAGATTACTGAGCAGCAGGCTTAGAAAAGTCAAAAGGAAGTTCTTCTTCACCCAAAGAGTAATTTACACATGGAATTCACTGCTGCAGGATGTGGCGGTGGCTGCAAGCACAGACAGCTTTGAGAGGGGATTGGATACACGAATAGAGCTGTATACTGTCGCCTTGCCTATTTAACTTGTATGCAGAGCACATCATGAGAAAGGCGGGATTAGAGGAGTCACAAATTGGGATCAAGAATGCAGGGAGCAATATCAACAACCACAGATATGCAGATGATACCACTCTAATGGCAGAAAGTGAAGAGGAACTAAAGAGCCTGTTGATGCAGGTGAAGGAGGAGAGTGCAAAAGTTGGCTTGAAACTCAACATCAAGAAAACAAAGATCATGGCATCCGGCCCTCTCAATTCCTGGCAAATAGATGGGGAAGAAATGGAGATAGTGACAGATTTTATTTTCCTGGGCTCCAAGATCACTGCAGATGGGGACTGCAGCAAAGAAATTAAAAGACGCTTGCTCCTGGGGAGGAAAGCTATGGCAAATCTAGACAGCATCCTAAAAAGCTGAGACATCACCCTGCCAACTAATGTCCGTCTAGTCAAGGCTATGGTCTTCCCAGTTGCAATGTATGGCTGTGAAAGTTGGACCATAAGGAAGGCCGAGCGTCAAAGAATTGAGGCTTTTGAACTCTGGTGCTAGAGAAGACTCTTGCGAGTCCCTTGGACTGCAAGGCAAACAAACCGGTCAAGTCCTAGAGGAGATCAACCCTGACTGCTCCTTAGAAGGCCAGATCCTGAAGATGAAACTCAAATACTTTGGCCACCTCATGAGAAGGAAGGACTTCCTGGAGAAGAGCCTAATGCTGGGAGCAATTGAGGGCAAAAGTGATTGAGGGCAACATCCACTTAAGTCACCACGATTGGTCAGAAAGGCAGGATATATATTTTGTCAGTAAATAAGTAAAAATCGTGTCCAACATCCGGTTTCACACAGTAGGAAAACAGTTGCTCTGGAGAGCCACCAAACAGGGCATGATCATAGAATCATAGAGTTGGAAGGGGCCATACAGGCCATCTACTCCAACCCCTTGCTCAATGCAGGATCAGCCCTAAGCATCCTAAAGTATCCAAGAAAAGTGTGCATCCAACCTTTGCTTGAAGACTGCCAGTGAGGGGGAGTTCACCACCTCCTTAGGCAGCCTATTCCACTGCTGATGACCAAGGTCTTTCCCCTGACATTGCTTCCTGTCACTGGTATCCTGAGGTTCACTGCCCACGAACAGCATTTTGTCCCCTGGCAGAGAATTCCACAAATGTATTAATCAGTGAGTAAAGAAGTACCTGTTTTTGTCTATTCTGAACCTATTCCCCATGAGTTTCACAGGGTGAGCTCCAAAATCATGGGAGAGAAAGTGTTATGTATCCCACAGAGAGCCAAAACTCCATACATAATTTTATAAACCTCTATCATGTCCCCCCTCCTCCATTGTCCCCATACACAAAAAAGAAAAGCTGGACTGGTGAAATGGGAACGCTGAAGCAGGTCCCTCAAGAAGAGTATTTTGAGTGGTTGATCTAGGAAAGACCCCTTTCCAAGTGACTACTCTTAAGTTAATTCCACTACAATCCTCTGCAGAATTACTTTGAGCATATTGATTCCACTGGGCTAAGACTCGAGTAGTTCCACATAAGATCACCCTCATTCACCTCTTATGCACCTCCCTGTCTGAAGACCTTTCAACCGCCTTTTTAAAAGTGCAAATCTCAAAGAGGAACGGAGTTCCCTCTGCCACTGCAATGCAGAGTAGGTTGAAACTCCTCTTTTACACCAGTGTAAAAACAGCTACTCAGCCTCAGGAGGCAACCAGTTAATTTTAGCGCTATAGTCATCTTAGAGGGAGCCACTAAGGAAGGAGGGTCTCTTCCAGTCTGAAAATCTAACCTTCAGACCTGCCCATTGGCTGGCCTGCAAGCATCAGGTCACACGGCTCGGCCACATTCTGTCTTTCCGCCTCTCCGTTTCCCCAAGGCTCCCTCCCCCTTCCAATCGACACACAATCCTGATATAATTTAAAATATGCCTCTGCTGCCTTTCCAACCACATAGGGTCCCTGATGCAGCAATAATCAAAACAGTAAAATATTTAAGATGTTAAAACAGCGTTTAGAGTACAGTGCGCATAAAATATTCAAACAATTCAATTTAAAAAAAAAACAGAAACATACAACACACGCCACACAACCAGGGAGGAGGGCCAGTATTGAGGGAGGAGAGAAGGCAAGATGGGGAGAAGAGGAAAGAAGCAGAAATCTCCCAGACACAATGAGGAACGGAAAAGAAGGTTCACCTGTGTTAGTACCGAGAAAGGAATCCTTTTTCCTCAGGATGTGTCTTACCGGGCAAGGACGCTGGTGAGACAAGCAACATAGCTGTCAACCTCTCACGCTACTCTCTGCGGTATATGTCCAAATGTCACTTCAGATAAAGGATCATCTGTAAGTTATACTTTCCAAGAGGTCACTGTAGTTGTTAAGCATTTTCTTCATTAGCCGCTAGAATACAATCCGTGTCCTGCTTTCCCTTGCCTCTCTCATGGACTCTTCAAGAGAGCTCGTTCTGTGATGGATGATTTGACATCAAGAGGCCTTCAGCGGCACTACCGCATGAGCAAATATTGTTTTTTTAAGTGTTTCGTTGCCATACGGAGCTGCTTCCATATTTAATTACAGGTTGCACAAGGTCAATGAATTACTTTTAGCCACAAACCTAGTTTATGGAATCAGAACAAAGGTAAAGCTTAGAATTGTGGCCATATAGCAGCTCCACTTCACAGGCCCATTCGAACTGAAACAAGTAGAAGAAGAAGAAGAGTTGGTTCTTATATGCCGCTTTTCCCTACCCAAAGGAGGCTCAAAGCAGCTTACAGTTGTCTTCCCATTCATCTCCCCACAACAGACACCCTGTGAGGTAGGTGAGGCTGAGAGAGCCTTGATATCACTGCCTGGTCAGAACAGCTTTATCAGTGCCGTGGTGAGCCCAAGGTCACCCAACTGGTTGCACGTGAGGGAGCGCAGAATCAAACCCGGCGTGCCAGTCCACACTCCTAACCACTACACCAAACTGTCCCACAGGGCTCAGATTTCAATCGGAAGCAAGTTTCACAGGACCAGGACAGAAAACCCTTGGTCTTGGTTGACAACAGGTGCACCAGCCTTGGGCCAGGGACTACTAGCAGGTTTTCATGGATTCCAATGCTGAAAATGAGGGAAAGCCCACCAGTTGAAAAACCTCATGCAATTCTGAAAGTAACAGCTTACTGGCTATTGGGCTCAGTATCCATAAAGTCCTTTTTATTTAACTTTCAAGGCAATCCAAAGCATTTGTCCACAGAAACAGGGATGGGTAAGAGCAGACAGGCCACAACCGACTTATGGTGACTTCATGGGGGTTTTCAGGCAAGCGACTTCTTTAATCAAATAAATTGGGAGTCAGGCCAAAGCAGGGTTCCAGATTTCTACCTGAGTTTTCAAACCTTCCACGGTGATCCGCTCCTTGTCAATTTCAAAATATGTTCAAGCAGAATCATTGTTCACTATGTCGATAGTGTTCTCTCATAGTATCAATCAACAAAATGTTCACGTATTTTTGGAGGCTCCCAGCAATTCTCATGTAATGTAACCTTCAAACATCATGAAAACGGAAGTTAAAATCCTGAAGCCCATTTTGGCTTGACTCCCGATTTACTTCATTAAAGATTTGGACATTACACTTGGGTTTAATGGTTTCTTTATTGGTACACCTTTCATCAATCCTATTCTTTGTTCTTCTGCATCTACTGGAAAGCAGCAGTGAAGAGGGGAGAGTTTGCAGGAGAGAGGCATGAGAAGGAGAAGGGGTGCTAAACCTTTTTCCCACTTGCTGATTTCCCTAGTAACACCCCATCCCCCTGCTGCCTTTTCTTGACCTGAACTCGAAGACCTGGGTAGAATGGGCAGGCAACCTGAAGCGGAAAAACAGCAAGAGGGGAAAAATATTAAACACTCCCCTATACCCATAGCTTCTTCCCTGCAAACAGTTGCCTTCCTCTGTTGCTTTGCCATGGAGAAGTGGTTGAGAAAGAAAAGTAATTCTGGGCTTCCTTCCTAATCCCTGGCTTTAGGACCGCAGCCTGTGTAAATTATATATGGAGTGCGGAATGCTACAGAAATATTTCAGAACAAAATGACATAAAAGGATACTTCATCGTGAAACAGAGGGTGGGGGGAGGGATCCATCTATCACATACGATGCATAAATTTGTTGATTCTTCCATATGCCCCAGATGTTTAATTAGTATCCTTGAAGACAACCCAGGTGCTTAAAAATGCTGTAATGAGAAGCATACGACGCAAGGCACATATTATGGGCTTCTGACAATGCAGCTCTTTCCATCAAGTTTTACGCCTTGCCCAATCTGACGTTACAATGCTTATTGTTCAACTCTCGCCTCCCCTGCCTTTTTACCCGTCTCTTCATTTACAGACATGAGATTGTATCAGTAGAGGCAGATTCAATGTTAATTATTTGCTCTATGATTTAGTTTAAATATAGAATGATTTATAGCACGGCTTCAGATCAATACTGGGGAAGGAGAGGGGAGGGGGGAGAAGGCAGGCAACCATGAACAAGCCGTGTTGCCGTTTCTCTACCAGCATAAAGCAGGAGCCTTGATTTTGATAGATCTGTTTTTAAAGAGAACATGGCACGGTTCAACCATATATGACGCATGGTTTTGCTGTCTAGAAAGTGTGCAGCACTCCACAACTATCACTGTAGGTCCCAGGATGTACAAGGAGAACCACCAGACAAACAAATCGTTCCCAGACCTTACGATGGGAAGGACAGACAATGAAACACGGTTCAGGGCAGAGAGCTAGTGTGGCAACAGGGTCAAAGTGTTGAGCTAGGTCTCAGAAGACCC
Source organism: Paroedura picta (assembly GCF_049243985.1). Lineage (NCBI taxonomy): Eukaryota > Metazoa > Chordata > Lepidosauria > Squamata > Gekkonidae > Paroedura > Paroedura picta. The sequence goes on from NC_135378.1 coordinate 75,914,266, forward strand.
AGACTGAAATTCACAAATGCCATAAAGTCCACCTGAGCCCCTCAGCTTAGCCTACCTCATGAGATTGTAAGGAGGTTAAAATGGACTAAATGAACAGCATATACATTGCTTCAGCTCTTTAAAGGCATGCTGGGAAAACATGGTACTAAATAAAATTAAAATCCATCTGCTGTAAGACAGTAAACCGCTGAATACCAATGCTAAGAGGCAATATCAGGGGGTGGTTTGCACCTCATTGGCCCATTTGTTGGCCTTCCATGAGAACTGGTTCGAAAAGGGTTAAAGCTCGCTGGAAGTGGGTATTTTTTACTTTTCTATCATATTTGATTTTTGCACTATGATCAGTGGACTGGAAATGAAATAAACTGAACTGAAAAACTGCATAAAGATTACTAAAAAACCAAGTCGAGTCAAAGCATTGGAATGGCTCATCCCATTTAACAGTTTCCTACAGTTTCAATTAAAGGAGTTTGCCAGCCTGACATCTGAGATCCTTTTATGAGGAGGTGACAGGATTTGAAATGGAGACCTTCTGTATGTAAATTGTGTGCTTTACCAATAAGCTTCATTCCACAATGTCACCCACATTAGTAGAAGGTGTTCACATCCTACTTATCAACTTCCAAAAGGAGCACCAGGTTATGTGACACTCCAAAAACCACAACGTTCAACATGAAAGAGAGGAATTTAGTTCATACAGAGCACGAGCAGAAGGACTCCTCAAAGCCAATGCATCTGAGCCCGCAAATCCTCAAGTCAACACAACCCTTCTGTCCTGCATTATACGATACTAAAAAAGGCATGTTGTGTAACATCAAGAGAAAAGATCTACAGTGAGTATATGTAACTGTGCATGGCAATGCTGCTCAAAACATAGATTTTGGTACATTTGAAAATGTAAGGCCAATTTTTTTCCTATTGGGAGCTCTTTCATCCCTGTTTAACACTGCTATCTAAAGTATAAGATGTTCTTGAGGCTTTGTCATGAGTTTTCCTCCAAACTTTCTCTAGCCATCTCAGTTCTCATTTCCTTTCACATAGCTCATTGGTATACCAAGATGCTGACTTACGATGGGAAGACAGAGGACAGCAGGATGCAATTTCATCAATGGTGGCTATGCCAATTGTTGACCATCTCATGTAATGAGTTAGTGAGTTTTGCATCCCACAGGGCATTCCAGCAACCATCAGGATCTGTAAATCTCTTTGCTCAGGCATAAATGTGACCGCCGCCTGTGGGGGGAGGGTGAGAAAGCCACAGTTGGGCCTTTACAGGATAATGGTCTGACCATGGCACTGCATTCCTAGCTGTCACATCCACTTCTAGCCTTGCGCCAAAGATCAAGTCCAGGGTGTTTGTTTATGTCTTTGTTTCAATCTATATACCATCCCCTCTCAACCAGGTCATCTCGGGGCGGTGTTCAAGTTTAATCTGTTCATAGATTCCACAATAAAAACACAAAACTGAATTAAAATTGGATTAAAATTAAACTTCACGTTAAAATATTGACGTCACACTGCCATCCAGTTCAGTTAATAAAATAGTCTAGCCCTGAAGTAGAAAAGGGAGGAATGATGGAAATATAAAGATCAAATGAAATTGAAATGGGGAAGCCCAAGCTAGATCACGAATCTAGAGGTGCTTTCTGGGTTGGCGTCAACCGTAGGCTTGGCAAGAGAGCTCCATCAGGAGTTCCTTTTCTTGGATGCTTTAGGATGCTCTGGGCTGATCCTGCGTTGAGCAGGGGGTTGGACTAGATGGCCTGTATGGCCCCTTCCAACTCTATAATTCTATGATTCTAACTCAGTGAGTTCTGAAGACAGCCCAAGGCCTTGTCATCAATCTCTGGAACAGCAGAAAGAGGCTGGCTTGGCTGATTTCTAATGTGACAGTTATGCAATCTTGCACTTTCAGTCTTTATATGCTGAGGAGTATTCCTGCCTTAGTGCTGTGTCATGACTATTAAATTACCGAATGCTTTTAGCCCACTCTTTTACAGTTATGGTGACAGGGAAATCCAGTACCAGGTTGCATGTTCACCATACTGAAGGTTTGGTTCAGAGATATCAGAGTCACGGTTCATTTCAATTATGGTTTGTGAAGCCAAGATTCTGCTTCCAGATCACCTCTCAAAGTCTGGTTCATTTTGCAAATGCCGATCTCATCATCATCACTCAGGGGCCACAGAAGACAGGGCCAGCGAAGGATTAAGCCAGGATGGCTGCTTTGACACATCGCGAGAAACCACAATCAAGACTAACCATGGTTGATCAGACCCTGGGGGTCTGAAGTAGTCATCATTACCCTCCATCCCCCAATGCCCTTGTTCGGGTAGGGGAGAGTAGTATTTACCGCCGTGTTGGGTATTTTTATAGTCTTTTAGTGGAGGCTTTAATGGGGGGTTTTAAGACTACTGTTACCCGCCACGAGCCTGTAGGGAGTGGCGGGAAATAATAACAACAACAACAACAACAACCACCACCACCACCTTCAAACCCAGGTTTCAGTTACTGGTTTGACACAGCCTAATTAACCACAGATAACAGAGTGGTCTGCAAACAGATGGTCAGTTTAACGGTAGTTAAATTAAACCATGGATTTGCAACCTTCCCCTCCAATTAGTGTGCTGAGAGCCAGAGTAGGGACTTGCTGCGCCCCCTCCCCCATACACATTGAAATAACCTGTGTGGACCCCTGCTTTTAATAGCAGCAGCTTCACCCATAGAGCTACCTTTCCTTCAACAAAGGAAATCCAAACCTAGTCCTAGAATAGAAACATGATTAATTGAATTGGCCTCCTTAAGGAAAGTCGCCTAGAAATCTATGAACAATGGAACCAGAGAGGATTACTGTCGTGCACACCTTTGGGAAGGTAGCATGGAGCTCAAACGAAGAACCAAGTCCCACTGATCAAAGTGAGGCTTATTCCCATGTGAATTATATAATTATATATATATATATATATATATATATATATATATATATATATATATATATATATATATATATATATATATATATATATATATATATATATATATATATATATATATATATATATATATATATATATATATATATATATATATATATGTTTGAGGAGGAGCACAAAATTAGTATATTAAACTACAGCAGAGAAGGGGGCTCACAAGGTTTACAAAATTCATCCATAACTTGTTTTTAATTTTGTGTAAAGGTCTAGTTAAGAAGGGTGGGTCCCTAACTAGACCTAACTAGGCCTAGGATTCAAGCGGGGAGCCGTGTTGGTCTGAAGCAGCGGAACAAACTGAGATTCCAGGGGTGCCTTTCAGGCCAACCAAGTTTTATTCAAGGGATGAGCTTTTGAGTCCACGCACACTTCCTCACATACAATGCCCGGAGTCACAATGTGCAGAGATAGAATGTGCCAAGAGGCCTGGGGCTTAAGGGAGACAGAAAGGCTAGAGAAAAGAAAACCATTGTATCAAAAGAAAAAGCCAATAAAATAAAATAAACCAGCAAAAGGGGTGAGTTGGGTATATGCTAACAGCTGAGTTTCATACTATTAATTGCACCCAACTGTGCTGTAGCTTTAGCAATGAAAGTCATTTGGCAGACCGCAGGACCTTGGAATCGATCGGACTGGCCCAAAGATATCTGGAAGAGAACGGTACTGTGCACCTGGCCTTTTCCAGATTGGATGAACTGTCACGCCAGACGCTTCCCTGCAGCTGCCTGTTGCTTCGAATCCCTGTCGCCACTCAGAGTTCAGAATCCAGGATCCACCTGTCTCGGGTTTCAACAGGAGGTTTCTTGGCCTCAGTTCAAGGAGCTAACAAGTTCTTCTCTTCACACCTCTCTCCCACGCGCCAGAGCCTGCAGACTACCTTGCCGAGTACATCTGCAGCAGTCAAACGGGTTATGTAACTGAAACCGCCAGCCTGCGTGTGCAATCTCTGCACTGCTGCTCTCGATATTCTTTCCGGCTGAACCTTTTTCCAGCTCAGGTAAAAGAAAGCACTGGAAGCAGCAGATGAAACAAAGTCATTCTTTAGTGCCGGACAGTCCTGATGACCTGTGACCAGGGCCAGAAGAAAAATTCTCCTTAACCGAAAGACAGACAGAAAATAGGTCAAGAAGCAGTGTGAGAAGGTGGGAAGACCCCAGTCTAAAGAATCCATAGGTTCTATTAGTGCAGGGGTGGCCAAACTGTGGCTCTCCAGATGCACCATGGACCACAATTCCCATGAGCCCCTGCCGGCACAGGCTTTTTTCAAATGCAGGGATGCATTCTAAAGTGACTCACAGTCTAAAATCCCCTCTTTCCTCTCAGGACCCTGCCACTACATTCTGATCCATTCAGAGACCAGGCCCAAGTTATTCCTTAACCAACCTGCCACTGAAATAACTTGTACCTGTCCACACAGCTTTGAAGCTGCAGCCAAAATGGGGAGGTTACGCAAGGAATTCCATTACCTATCTTCAAAAGTCACCAGCTGCCTCTAAATTCCCCTCTGCTATTTACGTGATTTCCTTCTCAGCCCCAGACAAGCTCCTCTTATACACCTAATATTTCAATACGTCGAAGGGAATTTTGCTCCAGTAGCACATTTCTAAGTTGTTGTTGTTGTTTTCATAATCCTTGGGGGCAAAGTTCTGGAACACAAAATGTTTCTTGTAGCAGAACTGGTTTTGGTACTACATGACCTCAGCCGTAACAGCCGTCTTTTAAGCCTCTTACTCACTCTGTGTTCTCTATCATCGTCACCCCAAAAATCCGAGTTGACTTCCATCCTTGGCATGAGGCCTGTTCCACAGGGAGGACTGCCGGCTTACCTGTTCTTCTAGTAGCAGGTATTTGAATGTGGGTATCACCTGCCAACCAGAAACTTTACCAGGTGCCAACCAGAAACTGCACTATAAGCTCCTGAAATATGTGGTATAGGCCAGTGGTCCCCAACCTTTATGAGGCTGGGGACCGGCAGGGCATCGGGCCGCGCCCGCGGGGACCACTGCTGCACGGGCCACGCCCACGCGGCGGGCCGCGCCCGTGGATCGGACCGCACCCGCGAGCGCGGCCCGGCCCTGATTCCCTCTCCCCGCCTTCTCACAGTAAGAAGCTTCCCGGGCCGCAAGCTTGCGGCCTGGGAAGTTTTTTACTGTGGGGGGGGGGGCGGGGAGAGGGAGCCGCAGCCCGGCGCCATGGCCTTTGCGGCCCGGCACTGGGCCGCGGCCCGCAGGTTGGGGACCACTGGTATAGGCCACATTGGGGAACAGTGCTCAGAAGAAGTGAAAATCAGTGTCCTAATATAAATAAGCAAACTGAAGGAGGGGGGTCTCTGAAAGATTATGGATTCTAATCCAAGAAATCCTTGCAAGGACCCCGCATTTTGCCAGCAACACTTGGCACAGTGCAAAAATGACTTGAGATTGGCGGTAGATGGGTAGAGGGAAAGCAGAGGCAAATCTGACGGGGCCTGCTGAAGAGAGGCATTCTGAAGGAAGCTGAGAGCACCTTGATATGATCCGCAGCAGTTTTAAGGGGGTTTCATATTTCTATAATTGCACTGAACTTCACAGCAAATGTGGAAGGGGGGGAGGTGGCTGAGTCCTCCTCAGGCAAAACTTTGATAGCAAATTTAAAGGAAGGGAAAGTTTCAAGAGGATTACTGATTGCAAAGGATGATCTCTAGCAGGGAAAATAAATATAGGAAAGAAGCCTGTTTAAATGCTATTTGATATACTTTTATGCCATCTAACACTAATTTAACACACACACCCAACTGTCAGGAAGGCAAATAAGGTTCATGCCATTAATTTACTCTAAACCGTCTTTGCCGTAGTGGGAGCTTGGCGGTATGCAGGCATGGCATTTCCCTGTTTGAGAAAACTTTCCAATTTATTTAGATATTTCTTGGCTTCCAAATTCAATTCAAGGCCAGGAATTACAGTCTTATGGTACATAGAGATCTCATCTCAATAATTTTATTTATTCATTTATAATTAGATTTATAGGGCCACCCCAATTGGCCGAGCTGTCTCATGGTGGTGGACAACAGTTCAAAACAGCAAAGTTATAAAACTAATGATCAACCCATTTAAAACAGTGGCATTGACCCTTGCTTCTGGGTCTTTTCCCGCTGTTCTCCCACATTGCTCCCCCATATAATTTGCCAGGGGCAAATCTGCATTTGCTGGCAGGGGCTCATGGGAACTGTAGTCCATGGACATCTGGAGGACCACAGGTTGACTACTCCTGGCTTAGAATATACAGTAATTGCTTGAGTGAAATAAATGAACCGGCTACGGCAATTACAAAAAAACAGGCAAAATGAAATGGGTTCCCAAGGACAATAAACTGACAACTCTGAAACCTTGTCAGCTTCTCATCGAGGAGGCACCTCTAAACTTGTCACTTCCAGCACTTCTTTGCAGCCCTCTAATGTGAAACAGCTGGTTTTCCTTAAGCAGAACTGCTCGCAAAAGCTGCAAAATGCAGATGTGAAAACTGACAGGCTTCCCCCTTGATCTCCGCAGCAAATCAAACGGAACCCTTTTCGCCGTATACGGATATGAACAGCGATGGAGTTGTCAATTACGCATCTCCAGCGAACGAGCTTGTCAGGACTGGCGGAGATTAGGAGGGAAGTTCTGCAGTTTCACCTCCACTCTTCCAGGCCTTGGTAAACAGAACTCCACACCTGCCCGACTTGTTGCACCTCCATTCATCCATCGTTTGATTTTCTCCTGAGAGAATCAGACCCAGATCATCCCTCCGACCAGCAGAACGACAACACGTGCATCAGGAACTGAACCTAGGAGATCTGGGAGACAGCCTCCAGGTTAACTACCATGCCCAAGGTCTTGACAAACTCCTTCCTTCCCTGCATGCCTGATGCCTAACCTACACAAAGAATTGCTGAGTCAGACTTGGGTCCCGCCTTTAACTACCAACAGAGGACCCAATGAGCCACGCGACTGATAGGAAGGCCGCTGCACTACAACACAGATGTCATCATTGGGCCCCACCAATGATTTTCTTGTTTGCTTTCAACTGCAAGAGCAGAGCTGCTATCAAGCACGTAACACACCCACAATAGACAGCAGGGAGAGAATACATTGGTCAGAAGTCGGGTGGAACTGACCTATGTACCACAGGCAAGGCGAAAGTACGCTGGAGAAAGGTCAAGGAAACAAAGTTGATGTGAATCTGGTCAGTGCCCTTAATGGAAGTCCATCGAGAATTGAAAACTCCAACATGATGCTGGTGGGTGCAAAGGTACCCACCAAATGTTTGTAGAAAGTGGGAGTGGCCACCCTTTACATTGCCTCTCTTCTCCCATGTACTTGGCTTTCAACTGTGTGTGTGGTTCTGCCTCTTAATACAACCAGTTTGTGGATGGTTCTGCCTTTGTGGCAGCCATTTTGTAGTTGTGTCAGAATCCCAAAAGTGCCCTCAGACACAAAATGGGGGACCCCCACACATGCTATCTTGAGATCTGTTGGAGGGGGGGAGTAGAAAGTTCATGTGTGCCCCACTTCTGTCCCAAACAAGGACCTAAAGTAATTCATATAATAATTTTCTCCTGCATTTCATCCACACAACTACCCTTTGAGGTAGATCCAGTTAAGAGCATGTGATTACCCAGCAAGCTTCCAAAGTAGAGCAAAGAGTTAAATCTGGGTGTCCCAAATCATAACCACTATGTCACACTGGCTCTCTTCAAGTAGAAATGTAATGGCTTGTTATATAGTCATGCAGTTCCTCCAGCAGAATTTCCATTGGGCAGAGGTTTCTGTGGATTCTCCACTTGTACTGCTGCCTCCTGCATTTGCCACCTATGCTGCACCCAAGGGTCCACTGATTGCCAGGAACAAAATTTCAGGGAGATCAGTGTGCTACAGAAATAAAACATTAAAAGGCAGAAGCTACACACCCCACAGTCCCATATTATCAGAGAAAGAAAGCCAAGATACAAATTAAAGGATGGGGCAAAACAACAATCAAATCTAGGAGTCTGAATTGGGAGAAAATTCCTTTCTGATTCTGAATACTTCGTTCATCCAGTTTTCAAACAAAGGAATGGATTAATTTGTCAGGCTCTTTTTTTTAAAGTAGCTGTTGCCTTTCTGCCCATACAGGTGTATTTAATGAAGATAACAGTTTCTTCAGACTAAATGATGCAGACAAGGCATTTATTGTTTAGGAAAAAAAAATCATTGCCGGATCACGCACATAAATTATATATACCAGTGCCATCAGCACTCAATGTCATTTTCCACAGGGGACAGCTCCAATTAAAAATCTACAATTCAAAATGGTGAATAATGCATTAATTGATTAATCACACCAATAAATCAATTAATGCTCTCACCGCTGGCAATTATGTAAAGCATGCCGCTCAGAAAGAAGGACCTTAGATCTTTATTTTTTTTTTCCTGCGCTCATCCAGGGCTTGTTTACCTAATCACAATACACCAGAGATGCTTCGCTCAAAATCCTGAAATTACACACAAAGAAGGACAGCCATGGACATGTTCATGAGTCACCACCGCATGTTTTCCGTGAAACTGGGAGCCTGGGCACTGAAATTCTTCAAGCAAAGGTTGGATACACACTTTTCTTGGATGCTTTAGGATGCTTAGGGCTGATCCTGCGTTGAGCAGGGGGTTGGACTAGATGGCCTGTATGGACCCTTCCAACTCTATGATTCTATGATTCTATTATTCTATGAAATTACCAGTCCTACCATGGCTTGCGTTATTCTAGTACCCCGGCCTTGTCAGAGATGACTGATTCGCTTTCTGGCTTTGGATTTCACTTCCTGTGTGCAAGAGTCAGGGGTTTATTTACTTATTCAGATTATTTATAGCTCACGTTTCTCAGTGGGACTCAAGGCAGAGTGGAGATGCGACATTCAATAAACAATGAATTAGCACCTGAGAGTGTAGAACCAACCAGACGTCTAAAAAAACAGAACTGAAACCGAGCATGATTGTTAAAACGTCACATTAATAGATGTCAAATTACACAGTGGGGTCCAACCTGATAGGGATGGCCAAACTGTGGCTCTCCAGATGTCCACGGACTACAATAAACATGAGTCCTGGCCAGCACCAGTGGTACAGACCCCAGTCCCCGGTAATATATCCAAGTAGTCTTGTGTTTAAGCTTCTGGACAGTGCTGCCCTATTACTTGTGTAGAAAAATCCTCTTGAATCATTTTTGCATCCATTTTGCATCATTTGTGGAAAGCAGCAGCCATTCCAACTTATTTTGGCAGAAATATGATTATACTGAGTCAAACCTCTGGTCCTTCTTGCCAGGCGGACCTCTCTTGGCCCATGGACCACTATCCTGTTTAGATTCGCAGAGCCTAATGCCCTGCTAGGGGCATAAGGAGATAGGTGGTCGCCGAGTTATGCCAGACCCAGGCGGCGAATGGCCTTAAAGGTCCAAAACAAGGCCTTGAACTTGATCCAAAACACCACTTGCAGCCAATGGGGCTGCTGTAGCACAGGGGGGATATGGGCCCTCCATGATGTTCCAGTGAGGACCCTCACATCACCTCCAAATCTTGACTGAGATTGAGGGTGTGGTTACGACAGGGGTGGAAACACAATCTGTGCATTCCCAGAGGCATGCTTGCCATTAATTGCAGCGGTCACCAGAGTGAAGAAAGTTAATCCTACTCTGCTTTAGCTGGTTAACATGGTGACCCTAAAACAGAGTTACACGCTTTTAAATCCATCCAAGTCAATGAGTCTTAGAAGGGTATAATGCTGCTTAAGACTGTGCTGCAAAACTGCATAAATGTTTGTGTGAGAAAAATATCTACTCTCAAAGGGAAAAAGCAGAATTTGCTTTTAGACAATACACACATTCGTCACAGCAACAGATGCTGCTAATTAACCAAAATTGCAATTCTAATTGAACCTTCTTGCTTCTGTGACATACTAACCCATTTTTTTTTGCAGGAGAAAAACGAAGCATTTCTCTGAAATAGTTAATTCTTTCGGTGCCTGCAGTATTCTTAAAAAGCAGCTCATATCACACAAGAATCATATTCCGGAAATTTGACATCTCTAGTCCATACTTCAGATCTCACAACCCCATGTAACCTGAGGGCATGCCCACAAATTACCGTTTCCTTCATAATGTTAATTAGGGCCCTCCATGAAAAGGAGTGTCTCTAAATTACACTTTTACAGTCCAGCTTTTACAGTTCTTTTCGTGGCCTCTTATAAGATGGCACTTGTCATATACATTTTTTATGAGAACTTGTATTTAAAAAGAAATTAAGGATTTCTTTCCTTAGCCAGTCAAAACGCACATTTGAGTAAGAACTCACTTTGGATCAGGTTTATTTTGATAATCTGATGTTTTAAACATTCCCATTTTATAGGTTTTTTTTAGCCAGGCAGTCCTAAACAGTGTTTAAAGGCTGGAGTAGAAATCAACCAGCTCAGAAATGTGTAACTCTGTTTAGGATGGTATTCCTTATCTGTTAGCCACCGATTGCCCAGGAGAAAGGTGAGTTTATAAATGTTTCAAATACATAAAATTAATAAATCTACTGAGAAAGAGAGTGAGAAAGAGAGAGAGAGAAGCTCCGCTAATGATATTTGGCTTTCATTTCATGCTTCCTACATGATCCTTGGTATATTATCTCAGTTAACCCTTAGAAGGCCCCATAGAAAGCTATGAAGCAGCCTCATACTAAATTAGAACACTGGCAACCATCCGTGTAATCTGTCTTGACTGTCAATGGCTCATCAGGTTTTCCTGGATGTTCCTGAGTAGTCCATGAAAGGCCACAGGTAAACATATGAAGCTACTCTCATACTGGAACTGACACTATTATCGATTCATCTCTCTTGCCCAGCATTATCTGATCTGACAGGTAACAGGTCTCGAAAGTCCTGGGCACTTTAACTGGAGATAGCAGCGGGTGAACCTGGAACATTGTGCACCCAACGCAAATGTGCTGCCTCTTAGTCACAGCCCCTCCCCTGTGCAAGAGCCCAGTCCTGGAAAACTCTCCTATCGCAGATTTCTGTGCGACAAGGGAAGAGACTCTCTTTCGAAAGGCCACCTCATGAGTTCATGGATGAGGTGAAATCTGAACCGGGAGCTTCTCGGTTCACAGCTCACACGCTTCGAAGTGGGTCAGCCGTGGATGCCCCTCCCTTGAGGACCTGCAACAATGGAGTGATGAGCCGGCATGGGCTAACAGCCCATCTCAGGCACAGTCAGAACTTGCACTTAGCCGACCCGTGGCTTCAAAACACTCGGCTGTTCAAGGAAACCTGTTTACGCATCCAACTGCTGGTTCATCAAAGCTTCAGTAATCACGTGGAGAGAAATAGAGTGCGCACCATGCATGAATGAAGCAACCGGGGTGGTTTCTCTACACCCTTTGACTGCTCCGCATATTCCAAAAGGCACAGCGATGAAACCAGGTTGAGGGGCGGAGACCTGATTAGCTATAGATCAAAATAAGCCTGACTCTTTCCCCCCCTCTCCTTTCAAATTCAGACTCCTGCTCGAATAATCCCCCCCTCCCTTGCAACTTTGCCTCTTGACAAAAAGCAAATGAGTATGACAAGGCAGAGAGATGCCTGGAGTCGCCCGGCCCTGACAGCTCAGGCAGCGCACCGATCCAAGGGATGTGACTGCCCTAAGAAATCAGACTTTTTTATGCTCATTAGAACATCTCAAACTAAGCTGATGCTGACTTCTTCCTGTGAAAGATCTAACGAGGGATGAAGTTCAATGCTAAATTACTGGAGAGTGCAGATTTCCTTACCCTCCCATGTTTTCTTCACGCTCTGGGAAGAAGCACAACAATTAAGGGAAAGCCGTTTCTGGAAAAGGAAATATCGGAGATCTGGAAGCATTTTGGTTATAAGTGGGTACAAGTGAAATGTGGGAGAGCAGAAACCAGGGCCCATTCCGCGCACATAGGATAATGCACGTTCAATGTGCTTTGGCAGCTGGATTTTCCTGTGCAGAACAGGAAAATCTACTTCTAAAGTACATTGAAAGTGCATTATCCAACATGTGCAGAATAGGCCCAGGACTGCAGCTCCTAGTCCACTCCTGATCGTCCCAGATTCAAGTTCGCATCTGGGTAGAAAGGACTGACACATGGAGAAACTAGAGGTGTACACAGGACCCTAGACACTTTTGCAGTTCCCATTTCCTACAAAGGAGTAGGCACCTCATTTGGCCCAAGGGCAAAAAATCCTACAACATCCACCTGTGGAGATGTTGGTGTGTCAGTAAATGAAATGGCAGCAGTGGGAGGAGAAGACTAGGGGTGTATTTGGCCAGACTCACTTGGAGCAACCCAGTGGCATTGCCAGAATCTTAGGGGTTCTGCTCGGACTCAGCTGCCAGTCCACGGCGGTGATGCCGTTGTTGGCTTCTCCTGTACCGCAGGCCCCAGCAGTGCTGCCAGTCCCTCTGCTGCTTGGACTTCGATGCCAGAGAAAAATAGTCTGCTGTGCCCACTTTCAGCTTCTGTTAGCTGCAAGGAGCCTGCTCATGCAAAGGAACAGGAACAGGTTGCAAACAGCCCGTCTATTCATTAGCTGCCTAGCAAATGGGCAAAGAGCCAAATTGACAGGTATCTGAGCATCCCTACCAATCACACAAACCTCCTCTCCCCACCCCAATTCTAGACCCAATTCCTTTTTCTTCTTGTTATTCTTAAGGGGGTTTGAGTGCCCCCACTGTGAAATTACAGGACTGGAATTCTCATCTTGCAAGATTACTCTTCTTCTGCCTCACCATCAATATAATACTATTCCGCTGTTTCGTGAGAATTGCTTCACTCCTTAAGTAGTGAGCGCTCTCCTTCTTCCAACCTGGAGTACACAGTCATCTTTAAAAAAAAAAAAAGGGGGGGATCAGCAGAACCATGTGTACCTCCCTCCCCCCAGCCTAATACTATCCTCCTAATCCATGATCCTCAGACAGAACATCACATTACCGTCATCTCGGGAGAACTGCACGGAAAGGTGAAAATGCAGCTCTGGCACATTTTATCAGCAAGTGTGGAAAAGCCCTTTAAAGCTGACTCTGACTTTCTCTCCCCCGCCCCCTCCTCCCGGCCTATAACCGAGCAGCAGTTCCTTTAGAGATCAGAGTAAGGAGGGAGGACGAGTTGCCATCCGCTTTCTCGTCATAAATTCCCGATCAAGAGAAAACGTCTTTGAACTCACAGCTACCCAAACAAACAAGTACGTGGAAGTGGGGGGGGGGGCATTCTCTTCAGTCATTTCGCCTTGGGCTTCCAGTGCAGAATCCTTTCTGTTATCCGGCAAAACCGGGGAGAGGGAGGCATTTCCTCATGTTTGGCAACTGAGACCTCCCCTCCTCCAGACGCTTAATCCAGAGGCCTTTCACATTTAAGGATAAACAGCTTTCCTTTTACCTTAAAGTCTGTTCCAGCTGTGTGATTAAGTCTTCTAAAAGCCTCTGCCAGACAGTTTAGTCCGTCTGCTGCCCAAAGGCAGCTGCCTCAACTTTTCTCAGGTACCCATCTGCACTGCCACAGAGATTAGGAGGGCTAAATCCACTTCCAGACCCCTCGCTGCCTTCAAAGCAGACAGTCGCTTCGCTCCCCGCCCCTGCTTTGCAATACTGGGCACACCAAGGTAATGTTTTCGGCAATGAAGCAGGATGGATGTAACAATATTTTGCACTCTGTATCTCTAACATGCTTCGTAAGTATTAATCTTCTGCCGTATCCTTTTGAGACAAGTATCTCCATCCGGGATTACAGACGAGTCGGGAAATGAATTCCTAACAAGTCAGCTGCCACACCCGTTCAGACAACGGGCCCTTCAAAATTAGGATCAGAGACTCACCATGAGGCCAAACAATCCTCTAATACTGCTAATTTGCAAAGAGTGGCAGGAGAAATATACAGCTGGTTCCCTGCAGACCTTGGTCAGCATAGAGGTTACATGATAATTTAAACTTCTACCCGTTGCATATACTTACCATAAAAGCTGTTGCTATTTATTCTATTATCCAGTTCATTTAATAACTCTACAAAACTCTTGCAGCATGAAGAGATATTTTTGAACTGGACAGAACCCTTCCCACCCATACAATGGAGCCGCCAATCAGCTGGGAAGTGCCATTGCAAAGGTAAAGTTGGAGGGATCTACAGCAAGGGGGGAATTATTGCTCAGTTAAAAAGGATGTGCTCCCAGAAATCAGCTGGGAGTCACCTCCTGATTCTCCCTGCTAAAGACGCATTACTGGATACAAGCAAGACTTTTCCAGAAGGAGCTCAGAAGCCAACTCCCAGATGAGATCAGTCAGGAGTTGCTTCTGGTAGCTGCAAGTTGCCTGTCCCTATAAACAGGCAGAAATAGGCTGCAAACAGTAGAGTGGCCTGTCGATTTTTTGGCTGCCTGATTACCATTGGTAAGCAGTATGAACACCAAATGAATCCACACAGGCTCAATAAACCATTTAATGAGGGAACCTCTTAACAGGTGTTTGCCAATTTCCAACAGAATAACAAACAAGTCCCTGTGAATTACCCTGGTTTCGTAAACTTTGTCAGTGTATAATGTAACAATCAGTGGACAAAATGAGATACAATGGCAAACGCTCTGTGTCCTCTCCATCTCCAGGAATGTGCACTGGAGAGAATACAGAAGGTTTGCCATTGTATCTCATTTTGTCCACTGATTGTTACATTATAGACTGACAAAGTTTACGAAACAAGGGTAATTCACCGGGACTTGTTATTCTGTAGGAAATTGGTACACACCTGTTAGGAGGTTACCTCATTAAACTTATTAAGCCTGCACAGATTCATTTGATGTTTACTTGCTATATTCTGTGTACTCCATCTGTTGGAGGTATCTGAAGCTGTCAGAGGAGCCTATATAGGCTTGCAAAACTACCTTTAAAGATACCATATCTGGAGAAGGACCCTGAAGACTCCACTGGGAGCAACAAGCACAAGACCAGAGATGAAAGCTCAACCCTTGTCCTGACCTGCACCATCTCTCTAAAGCTGCAATTCGAGGCAGGCAGAGTGTGTGGGAACCCATCGTATCCCTTTGGTGCCAGTTTGGTGTGGTGGTTAGGAGTGCGGACTTCTAATCTGGCATGCCGGGTTCAATTCTGCACTCCCCCACATGCAGCCAGCTGGGTGACCTTGGGCTCGCCATGGCACTGATAAAACTGTTCTGACCAGGCAGTGATATCGGGGCTCTCTCAGCCTCACCCACCCCACAGGGTATTGTGGGGAGAGGAAAGGGAAGGCGACTGTAAGCCACTTTGAGCCTCCTTCGGGTAGAGAAAATCGGCATATAAGAACCAACTCTTCTTCTTCTACCCTACTCTATGCTTGCTCACATAAAACATCAACATACAACCTCAGTGTGCACCTATGTGCCCCATCCCCCAAAATGAGGCTTTAGAAACCAGAACCGCGTGAGAAAAAGCTGTAGACATTAGATATGCCTAATTTGGAAAATATGGGGAAACATCCTAGCTCTATTAGCATATTGCAAGCATATCAGCATTTTTAAACTGTTATTCACCATATCATGACAATGGGGAAAGAACCTAAAGATAGACCAATTAAGCACCAGGACAACATGTGCATCTCCAAGAGCTGTTCAACAGTTCAAGGGAGGTCGCAGATCTCCCTCCTTGGAAGCTTTGGGGGGAAAAGATGGGACTGCACCCGTCAGAGATGCTTCAGGAATCAGTATCTTGTATATTGGTCACCTTTGTTCTAGAATCATAGAATACTATCAGGGAAATATGAACCCCTTCTTTGGAGAGGGCAGCCACTCCAATTTGCTTTGTGGATTATCCCCGCACTGTGGCAGTTTTATACCATTCTAACTACCATGACGTCTCCCAAAGATTGCTGGGAGATGTAGTACTGAGCCAAATGCACATCCCCATTTTAAAAGAGTTGGGGCCAGATTCCACAGACCTGATTCATGGTCTCTAGCCACGCAGCAGCAGAGAGTGCAAACAGGCTTTGAACAGCACTGCAGCATTTCCAGTCATGGGGAGGGAGTGTGCACATGGACCCTGCCTCTACACACAGGCCGCATGCTCCCTGCATAAGGCAGGGCCAGCATTCACATGCCTGCTCCCCCATGTTCACAGAGTGGTCACGTATCAAGGACCACTATAAGACCACTTTGTCTGTTTATATATGTACCCTTTAAGCCAGGGGTAGTCAAACTGCGGCCCTCCAGATGTCCATGGACTACAATTCCCAGGAGCCCCTGCCAGCGAATGCTGGCAGGGGCTCCTGGGAATTGTAGTCCATGGACATCTGGAGGGCCGCAGTTTGACTACCCCTGCTTTAAGCAATACAAAATCCCAGGGGTTTTCGACTGCAGCAATAATTCCTGACATACCCATTGATCCACAGTCACACAGTAAGGATGAAGCCCCATCTGTTTTTGTGAAAGGTTTTATATTCATGGAGCAATTTTTTTTTTCAAGAATAGAAACTAAACTGCTCCCACCAACAGATTACCTTTATCTACAAAAGTCTGCCAAAGCTATTGATTGCTCCATTACGCTGATTGACAGCTAAATAAACACTTGCTACCAACAAATAGCTATGATTTTTTTTTTAAGCAATTAGGATCTCTTTTTTTTTACATGCAGCTGTACAGCCGGACTGAAATAGCAATTTGGAAAAGGAAGTAAAAAGGAAATTATTAGGTAGTCCAGATACGCATTATGTGTAACTGTTACAAAGTTATTGTTTCTGACAGATATGGCAGGAGCCACAGATGGTAGCTTGCACATGCAAAAGAACCGTCCATTAAAATATGCATGCACTCTCATCCTGACAGCCACAAGCCAATGGGGCAAAAAGTCACTTCTGCACTGCAGAGCCAGGGCCAAAACTTACAGTGAATAACCAGACAAATAATTAGGAAAACTCCCAAGAAGCAGTTTGATCTTCCTAACGTGAAGTTCTTGCATTAAGAGAATAACTGTTCTACATTCCAAAGACTATCCCCGCATGCACTGGTGGAAAATGACATCAAGTCACAGCTGGCATGGCTGTATTTCTTTTTCAATTGATTGCACATTGTCTAAGCTAATTTCTAGGCGGGCCTTTCTCAATCTTTTTACCATTGAGAAACCCCTGAAACATTCCGTAGGCTTGGAGAATCCCCAGAAGTGGCACGATCATGCAGACTATGGTTAGGAAAGCATAGCTGTGTACGCACGCACTCCCTTTCCCACCCCCTCCTGGCCCATCATTGGCCATTTCGGGAGGGGTGGGTGGGTCGACACAGTCATATATGGCCATATCACCTGTTAAAGGTTTAACAAATTTTTAAAAATATATTTAAAAATTAATTCCCAGCCAATCAGGAAACCCTGGTTCTGAAACTCTGTTCTAGGCACTGTAAGACATGGGAAGGAGAGTGCTAGGTATTACAGCAGTGGTCCCCAACCTTTTTATCACTGGGGACGCTTGACAATTTTACTGAGGCCTGGGGGAGGGGTTGTCTTTTGCCGAGAGACATTGCTGCTGCTGTCTGACCCCCTGCTTTACTTGCTTTCCTGCTGGTGCCCCTGACTTCCCGCTGCCCGCTGGGAGGTGCTGCCAGCAGCAGCCGTGCAATGCCACACCGAGGGGGAGCCCCAGCCATGGCAACTGCCGGAGAGCATCAAAGGTGAGCTGGCGGCAGAGTGGCAGGGTAGCCCCCAAGGCAGCAGCCCGGGAGGAGGACGAGGAGGAGCCCCGGCCCGGTACCGACTGATCAACGGACCGGTACCGGTCTCCGGACCGGGGGTTGGGGACCACTGTATTACAGGACAGCTTGACCAAGCAGAACTGTGCTGTTAATGTTTCGGCAGGCACATCACTGAATCCCTATCCATATTTGAGGGTGGTGGAAAATGACATCAAGTCTAAGCTAATTTCTAGGCTAGCCTTTCTCAACCTTTCTACCATTGATAAACCCCTGAAACATTCTTCAGGCATAGAGAAACCCCATTAGTGGTGCAGTTGTGGTTAGGAAGCATAGCTGTGTACATGCCCACCTGGGGCCCCTCACCTTCCTACTCCCTCGAGGTCCATCACTGGCCATTTTAGGAGGGGTGGGTGGGTCGACACAGCCATATATGGTCATAAGGTAAAGGTAAAGGTATCCCCTGTGCAAGCACCGAGTCATGTCTGACCCTTGGGGTGACGCCCTCCAGCGTTTTCATGGCAGACTCAATACGGGGTGGTTTGCCAGTGCCTTCCCCAGTCATTACCGTTTACCCCCCAGCAAGCAAGCTGGGTACTCATTTTACCGACCTCGGAAGGATGGAAGGCTGAGTCAACCTTGAGCCGGCTGCTGGGATTGAACTCCCAGCCTCATGGGCAAAGCTTTCAGACGGCTGCCTTACCACTCTGCGCCACAAGAGGCTCATATATATGGTCATATCACCTGATAAATTAACTAATTCCCACTCATTCAGGAAACCCTTCCAGGGCCATCAAGAAACCCAAAGGCTTTGTGAAACCCTGTTTGAGAAACCCTGTTCTAGGCATGGGAAGTGGAATTTCTGCTGCAGCCTCGTGCAATAGTTTCACAGTTCAGTCAATCAATCAAATACCTTTATTGGCATAATTCAGTTGTTAAAATTAAACATTAACAAATACAGCCCCGATATTATGAACTGTCAGTCCCAAGGCGTATCAGTATAGTTGTCCTTTTTCAGTTCAGTGTTATCCCATGGGTCTCCTAAATATTGATATCACTGACATTTGGAAGTGAACTTCTAGAGTCCAACAGCCTCTAAGCCTATTAAAAGCTGAATCCAAACAATTTTTAAAATCTGAGCATGGCTCATAATGGCCCCAAACAAGGCCTTTTGCCACTATTGACTCCTTCCCTTTCACATCCCATTACCAACTGATCAAGAAGCTACAGCAGATCATGCTGCCATGGCAGTGGTCTAGATTCAGTTATGAGATATCTTTTCACTCAGTCTTGCCTTTTCTTACTACAGCCTCCCTCCCACATGGCTTTGGTCCATACAGGTCCCATGATCCTCTACCTAACCATTTTGGTATTCAAAAGTTGGTTGGCTATAGCCTTTTCTCTCGCCTGATTGGACATCCAGGGTCCGTGGGACTTGCCTCTCCCATGGGTCTTTGCATCCGGGATTCCGCTACGATGCTGATGTTTCGCAGGAAGACATCACTACTATGAGAAAAGAAAGTAACAGAAGCTTTGGAATGGGGAGCTGGCTAGGGAACACCCCTACCTCTCTGTAATCTGCCCTTAATTGGGGCCTGAATTAAACTGCCCCCCAAGTGAACTATTTTGAAGCAGGCCAGATCAGAGAGGAGTTCAATCTTTGCCATTTGATGTATAGCACAGATTTAGAGATTTAACCCACATCTTACCTGAGTTCAACGCCTGGGAGGCAAGATTCTTTCCCAAATGCATAATAAACCATTCATCATCATAAACCATGTTTTTTGTAACTGCCAAGATTCTCAGCTTCAACTCTTTTATCCAGAATCAGTAATTCATGTACGCCGCAAGAGACACGGGACTAATTTTTCTCAGTTTCCGAAGACGGTGAAAAATAATTATCATTTCAACAGAACCAGTAGGACTTCCCAGGAGAACTCCATTTGTCATCACAGTTGTGTAATCAGGCTTTTACTACTGTTTTTTAAAAACTCTGACTTTAACAAGAGAGCAAAGCAACACACACACACACTTTAAAATCTCCACTTTACTCTGTAGAAAGTAGCACATCAGGCTATTCAAAAAACACTTAATTACTGGTTTGGGGTATTTTTTACTTACGTAATAATTAACATTGCCATAGCTCATAATTTTCTTTAAAGTCCAAAGCACATATGTTATCTCAGCCATCTTTACAAACCTGTAAAACCAGCCAGCATCATTATCTCATATTGTGGGTGGCGGGGGGGGGGGGGGAGATGACTGAGGGTCAAGCTACACACCTTGCTAGAATCTATTAGAATCAGAGGGTGGGGGGGAGAGCCTGGATGAGGGATGAGGGATGACAGAAAGAGGGGTTAACACTTCCTCCACTTGCAGGCTTCCCTGGGGCTGTTTTAATAGTCTATGCTGTGCTTTTTAGGCCTAAAACAACACATTTTGGAATTACAGTCATCTGTAGTTTGACTCTGGGGATGAGAATGAGCAGTTTTCCTAAGGCCACCCAGTGAATTCTCGGCTGAGGTAAGAATTTTAATCAGATTTTGTTATTCATATTTTAATTTCCCATCACATGTGTTACTTATACACTTTGGATGAGGCGAGATTCTTACACACCTGGGGGGGAGATGTATTTCTCCAAGTAGCATGCTCAGAACCACTTTTGCCCAGACAGTTCCCTTACTCTTGCAGAACTTTTGCACTCCTAACAATTGCAGATTTCCCTTTTTGCATCCTGCAATCACCATCTAAGAAAAGACCATGCACACTCCTTACTTAGGTGCATTATAGTCTACTCATTTACAAAAGAGAAAGTGGGTACGTTATTGTGTGTGCACATTTGTGTATCTGTACCACAGCATGCATGAGTCACTGCGCCGTACTTTTCAAACTCTGCCGAGCTGCTTCAGGCATCTTGACAGATGGCCGTGAAATAGAACAGAAACATCTTTTAATGAAAGTAACACGGGGTTTTCCAAGTCACCACGTTCCTCCTAACAAGCCGCAGCTACGAGATGGTGGGAGAAAGCTATCTGATTTCTCTAACTCAATTTCCCCGACCTAATACCCAGCCAGCAGGCACTGGACTTCTAAGTAAAAAGAAATTAAGGATTAATCTACCCGTTTTTTGCCCCTGGCAGCTCCATCCTTCTTCCCTATTTCCCTGATCCCTCAACGGCCAAGTCAGTTAGAACAAAATGTTTCATGGGGAGGAATGAGCTTAGCCAGGAGATTAAAGGCTTAATGTGAAGGTTGATCACATGACCTCAGAAATCATGTGATGATGGAAGGCATGGGTCCACGACTATGGCTCCCACTGCCAAACCCCAAATACTGCCACAGAAACCTGAAGACATAGTTTCTGCTTGCCTTTGCACACTTGGACCATATTCAACCACAAGTTCCGATTGTGAGAGTTCAAAAACAAAGGCCCCATTTGGCATGCTGCAGAAATCTGTGGTTTCCATCATCAAGTTGAAGAACTATATTTGACGCAGCAGAAGTATGTCCCTAAAAAAGTTTCTGGTTATCACAGAGCCCTAAAAAAGAGGAGAGGAGGACTGGCAGCTTGTTGCATAACTGAACAGAATGCAGAAGGATGCGTGATTGCTTTGAGAAAGAGGCCCATGAGGGGTATTACAACAAACTTGTTGGCACTTTCAATGGAAGCAAGCAGGGTGAACAATGCAAACCTATCAACAGTTTCAGCACAGAACACAGCAAACTAGCAATCAGAAAATCCCAACTTCAAAACCAGCTTCTCTAGTTTGGTGGACAATGGAAGAACTCATCAATCCAGATCCCCTCTAGTTTCTTCTCAGTCTTCAGTATAATTCTGCCCTCAAGTGAGGATGCTCTCAAGTTTCTCTTTAGTCTTGGAGGGCTCACATACGGCCAGTGTTCAGGCAGCTGCATCGACACCCAGCAGAGGATTAGATTCAAGGTGTTGGTTTTGACCTTTAAGGCCATTCACTGTCTGGGCCCAGTGTATCTGAGGGGCTGCCTCTCCAGGTGTGTCCACTGAAGAGCAATGCACTGTGCCAGTTCCAACAGACTGGTAGTCCCCAGCCCATAAGAGGTACATCTGGCTTCAACCAGGGCCTTTTCAAGTCCTAGTCCCCACCTGGTAGAATGAGCTCCCAGAGGAGACACAGGCCCTGTTGAAGCTTACTCAGTTCTGCAGAGCCTATAAAACAGAGCTCTTCCACCAGGCATTTTGTTGAGGCTGGGCTGGCAGGAACATCCAAGAAACCCCCCCCCCCCGTCTTTAAACACTCTCTCCTGTACCATTCTGGCAACTAATGGGGGAAGCAATGTGGATACACAGTACCGTGGTGCCTGCTGACATCTTTCCTAGCACCTTTTGAGCAGATTTCAAAAATAGTCTTTCAGCAAAAGCCACTACAACACCACAATGATCTTCACTGTGTAACTAAGGTATGTATAGGAAAGAAAATATTTGTAAACAATAGGTTCATTTAGAAAGGCTTGAGATATTGTTATTAGGCTTCACTTCCTGAAATATTGTGGTTGGCTCCGCCTCCTTCAGCAGCCATTTTATTATTGCACTGTCAAAATTACAAAGTGATTCCAAAGAATTACAAAGGTGCCTACAAGTTCAAAAAGGCTGGGGATCTCCAGCCATGCACATGGTAGGTACAGGGCTAGGATAGGTATTCCATCCCATGATTCTGGACACGCCATTCAATGTCCGTTCATTGCTGCCTGAGTCCCCGCTCGAGAGATACAAGACAAAAATGTGAAGGCAATATCCCAGTTGATAGTTTAATAAGAAACAAGCTTGCTTCTGCCTTCCCTTGCTCAGCCAATAAGGGAAGCCCCAGCTATGATTGATATGCTGGCCATATCTCTGCCCAACAGGCTTTGCTGCTGTTTTAGAAGAACAAAAAAACAGTATGAGCAAGCGTCAGGTATAAAGATGCTTCCTCTGATTCTTCTCCAACTTTTTGTGAGTTAGACGCAAAGCCACTGGCAGACAATGCAACAAAGAATGTGCCTGATTTGCACAATTAGCAAACAATTGGCACAGTATGCAAATTAGGCTGGCTAGATTATCAAGAACTAGAATATAAACATTATAGCTTTCTGTGATATTTACTTGGGGAAGATAGTCTGCGTCTTCAAAAAGTAACTTAACTACAGTATTTTCTCTGAATGGGAAACACTTTGAGAATATGCCAAGAGAAGGATCTCAGTCTTTGTTTGAACCCTCAAAATAATCCTCAATATACCACCATCTCACTAAATAATTTGTTTCCATGGGAATGCAGCTTCCATTACGATCCATTTCAGGGTTTTGTTAGATTTCATTAGCACAGGTTTTCATTTGATTAAGTATTTAAAACCACATTTTCTAAAATCAATATTTAGAGAAGTGGAGTAATGTTTTTTAACACTCGAAATTAAAATATTCCACTTTTCAGATGTGCCCTTAGATGTGTATTTCAACCAAGCAGCTTCTACTTGCTTTGAAAAAATTACCATACACTAAAGAGAGAACCGATACAAACCTGCATGAAAGAAATGGCCTTATTCCAAAAAAATCATCACAGACCATAACTGAATATTTGTTTAATTCGGGCTTTCATAATTAAACTCGGGGCTCTTCTCAAATATTATAGTATGAAATCAAATCACAGACATAACACTTACATTAAACTAAGAGAGGAGGAAATAATATTCTATACAAAACACTGAAAAGGTGGAAAGATCAAGACTGGCTCTTTCTGAAAGTATGCCATATGCCCTCCCTGGTTTCTGGCAATGTGGAGCAACACCTAGACATTGTTAATCCATCCTGTCGCGCAAAGATGTTGGACAACATATGGGTTGTCTATCGATTAGGAACTATGTTCTCGTTCCAAGCAGTTTTGGCACACGAAATGGCTAAGGAAATTTTAGGTCATTAGGAAAGGAAGAAAAAAAAATAGATCCTAGCTTGGCTAGATGATCTTTTCACTTGTGAAATAGCTATGATTTGCCATCAGTTGTAATAAAGGTTTCAAGACAGCACTTTAGAATTACAGTTTTAGATGTGTGTGTCAAGGCTGAACTCAATGATATGCAAGAAATCAGGATTTTTCACTTTACAAAAAGCAGCTGAATCAGATCCGGACTATGAACCCTGAGAAAGCACAGGTAGAGGATCTCCCCATTTAGTGTTCTTGATTTAAACTGACCTTTAGAGAAAACAAGCAGGAACTAAACAAGTACCAGTAAATGTCTCCTTTCCCCAGGGAATCATAGAATCATAGAGTTGGAAGTGGCCACACAGGCCATCTAGTCCTACCCGCTGCTCAATGCAGGATCAGCGATTTAAATCAGAAAAATGGTCTGGAAAGAACTGTGCTGATGAAAAATCCCTTCAGTTTTTAAACCTGTGGCTGTTCCCCACCCCCCAATAAGGAAACCAAGGGTTGAAATCCTTATAATGGATTTCCCATGTTTTGTTGTGTGACACTAAGATTTTACGCGAACCCAAGATTTCGCTTCCCCTTTTAGTCTCACACAAGTTCAGACATTTAAAGCTGGAATTTCTGCTCAGTTGCGTATTACCTTACAGTTACCTACACTGAACTTCATTCGCTATGCTGTTTGTATAACCAGCTCCTTCATTATTATAATCAATATAGGAAGCCCATAGCTGAGCAGTAGGAAGTGCTGTGAGTGCTTTTACATCTGGAAGCTCCAGTTCTATCTCTACTGCTCCCTCAGAGTTTGGAGAGCTGCTGCCAGCCAGAGCAGGCAATACTAAGCTCGGTGAAACAATGGTCTCACTAGTGCATAAGGCAGTAGCAACAGTAGCTGCTGCTGCCTTGTACAGAATGAGATCATTGCTTCATCTAGCTTAACAGTGTCTGCTCTGGCTGAGCCATCAGAAAGCCCAGTAAAGAAATAGAACTGGGAATAATCTTCTCTCCAAGAATGCAGCTTACATATGCTAAGACAACCAATCTGATTTTGCAGTTTTAACTATTCAGCTTCTTCCCCCTCCTTTCCAGAGACAGACACTGGGGGATTCAGCAAGGATTTGGTTGCCACCTTTTAATGTGTGACAAATAAGATTTCTCTTTTCCATACCAGAAAATGCACAGGCAAAAGAGTCAGACACAAAAGGGGAGGAAAGAAAAGACTCCTAACAAGCATGTTTTTAAAGCAAACAACATTCCTTCAACTTCTCCCTGGCTCTGGCCTTCACGTTCGACATATTCCGAAAAATTAGATGCCTGCAATCAGATCCTCAGCTGGTAGCACAGAGCAGCATAACTGCATTAATTTCTATAATTCTTTGACCTAAATTACACAAGCCCACGGGTGTCCCTTTGTAGAATTGCCTTTTCTGCCAGATCAGCGCTATTTCTGCTTTACCGAGTCTTTCCGCTCAAAACCATAGCACATGAGGGATACGCAAGTTTATACTCCTCAGAGTTAAAAACCCCTTTTAAATGTCCTTAGACAATAAATGTGTCACACCCGTTCCCACATCTAAAAAGGCACATTACTGCTAATGTACACAGCATCAAACAAGCCATAAATCACAACCTGAGGCAAGACTGATATGGATGCATGGCTTTGCCCACTGCCAGTTCACCGGAGAAGCTGGAGATTTTCTTTGTACTGTTTATAGCCACTTGGCTCCCCCCACCCCCTTCCCTGAAAAAAACGCTGTACAATGGGCATTTTTAAAACTCTGTATCTTTGAAACTCTGCTGTACAATGGGCATTTTTAAAACTCTGTATCCTGCTAAAGTGCAATATCTAGGAATGTCAATTCTTGAAAACTGGCAACCATTTTAAGATGCAAGCGAGAGGACATATGAAGACTCTGGAAGGTTCTGTATAAAAGCTTAGAAAATCTCTGGCAGCAGGTTAGAGATTTCATTCACAGCCACCACCCTCGGCACTCTTCAGGGTTTCTTAAGCGAGGACCTCCATATAGCTCTTTTTGGTGTAAGTGCATGCATAGGTCCTTATGGTAGGTAAGCAGTCACCCTGAGGTAACTAGATTCAAGTGGGAAGCTGTGTTAGTCTGAAGCCGCAGAACAAATGTAGAGTCCAGAGGAAGGAGGGCATGAGGGCAAGGTCTCAGCTAATTGCTGTTAGCAATTGCTTATATATTTGTTCATTATTCTCTTAATGTGGACATTTTTATTGTGTACAAAACATTTCCCATGTCATTCAAACTCAAGTGAATACAAACAGCTGGGTTTTCCTATTTATCTCTGGAAATTGTTAACCATTTTCATTATGCTTATAGGTATGAATTAATTACTATCATTCCATTCCATTGTATCTGAGGAAGAGTCTGTACAGACTAAAGCTCACACCTTGAATAAAACTTTGTTGGTCATAAAGGTGCCTCTGGACTCAAAATTTGTCCTGAGGTAACTAATGAGGGCTTAAGGCTTTACTCCCACCCCCTTGAAGAGTGCAGGTATGGCATAGGGACCATGGCATTCCAGTCTTGGCTCATCTATACTGGTTTCAAATCTGCTTCCTGGCACAATTCAAGGTACTGGAGTTGACTTTGAAAGTTCTTTATGACTTGGAACCAAGATACCCAAAGGACCACCTACACCCTTATAAAATTATCCATCCAATACAGTGATCTTTAGAGGCCCTACTTCATGTACCCTTGTTTTTTGACATTAGATGGGTGACAACCTGGGGGAGGGCTTTCTCTGTCATGGCACCAAGATTCTGGAACTCTCTCCTCAGGAAGACTCAGTTATCTCCTTCTGTTGTCATCTTCCACCACCACCAGGCAAAGACTTTCCCTTTCGTCTGGTGTTCTCTCACTCCATATGGTAGGGACAAAGGTCTTGCCACTCTCCTGAAACTTGGCACAGGTGTCACTTTGGAGAACAGTTCTCAGAAGAACCACAGGTGCCATGTCAAAGAGCCAGATAAGGCTCCCAACCTACAGGGTGGTTTAGAGTAGCAAGGCTTGAAAACATTTGCAAACGTAACTCCCAGTTTTTACTTGGCACAGGACATAGAAACAGTTATGGATAAAGCCAATGTATTCTGACAGTAGCGAGAAAATAACAGCTGATCTGTAGGATGGGAGGTGTGAATGCCTGGATGTAGAGTTGCTGAATCCCAGAACAAAATTGCCAGAATGCTTTAAACAAAGACTACCGTCTGTCCCTTTAGCTTCTCTCGGTCTTGGAAGATGAGTGAAAAGTAGTCATTAAACTTGAACCTGTCCTGGACATCAAACTCTGCCAGCCTGCCCTTCCCTTGCAGACAGGCTGAGGCCAACCCTGTCTCTTGAGGTCAAGGATTCCCTAGCCTGCCTCCTAACGGAAGAAAAATGGCAGTTTAACTGATTTTTGCTCCAATTTTCCTCTCTCACCTGCACGGTCAAGGTTCCAAATGCTCTGATTGGCTGTTAGTGAACATTCCAATCTGATGTAAAGTGGACAGGTAGCTTTGACGGGTTCACCACAACATGCTGAGAGACTGGATCCTCCCAGGGGTGTTAGACAATGGGGGCTTGGTTCAGGCATGAGGGACCCTGTGAGGGAAGGGTTTAATTCTTTCCTCCTTGAGTGTTTTCAGCAATAAAAGGAGAAGAGTTGGGTTTTATACCCTGCTTTTCACTGCTCAAAGGAGACTCAAAGTAGCTCACAATCACCTTCCCTTCCTCTCCCCACAACAGACACCCTGTGAGGTTATCGGGGCTGAGAGAGCTTCTGCCATGACTGCTCGGTTAGAACAGTACTATCAGGGCTATAAGAGCCCAAGGTCACCCAGCTGGCTGCATATGGAGGAGCAGGAAATCAAACCCAGCTCACCAGATTAGAAGCCGCCACTCTTAACCACTACACCAAACTCACACCTCCACAATCACACCTGTCTTTTTTTTATCTAACAGCTAATAAACACAACATGGAGGAAATCAAGTAAATTTTTTGCTTCTAGTATACACTAGAGGCAAAAAAATTACTTGATTTTGATAAAATGGAGGATTAAATATTGGTACAAATCCATTTTTGCATGGGTCTGAGAAACGAATTGCGCACAGAGAGGAACTTTTGACAACAGCTCCCCGTTCATGGCAGTGCCTTTCCTTCGGAAGTTTTAAAATCCCTTTGGTGGCTCAGCTTAAACTGGAAAAGGATTATTTTAATTAACCATCTTTTCATGTTTAACAGCTGTAATCTGGTTTTAAACAATATGCTGCCTACCCTTGAGATTCAGGAGCCAATACCAATTGAATAAACATATTAAAATTGTTGCAATAGAGGACTATTCTATGTCTATGGTACTCTGGGAACATCCTGTAATAGGGACTGTCTTCTTTCCGACAACTGTTCCGACAACTTTCTTTCCGACAACTGTTCCGACAACTTTCCGACGCTGTTAACCAACAACAAATCTGCTACCAAGACTGGCTCCCCTGGTAGCAAATATTTTACCTTCCTTCCATAATACAAGAACTTAGTATCATGCTCAGAGTTTCTCCATTCCTTCCCTACAACTGCCAATGACATAGAATGGGAAGACCTGTACTCCAGTTGTTAGGGCAGAGAAGGGATGAACTTGCAGTAGAAAAGGCATCTTGGTGGGACCCCTGGCAGGTAGAGCAAAGCCTAGATCCTACATCCCATCTGCAACCCACCTAGTGTTCAGTGCTATCTTCTGGACACACCATCTTTCTCTAAAGGTGTTATGGGCATGCCTCTTACTTCAATGAATTCCCTGTGGTTTAAAAGCCTTCCTTTTGTCTTATGCTTACTGAACAGGATGTAAAGTCACTGTTTCCCCCTCTTCTCTCCAACATCTTTCCAGCTGTGAACCACTTAGCACAAGCCAGCAACACAAAGCTCAGGACTGCTGAAGTAGTTCCAACTTGTAGGGTTGCATTAGATAGGTTTCAGGCAGCAGACATGAATAAATGCAAGATTTAGAACAAAACGAAGCCAATGTGCTAAACAAGCACCCTTTATTTTAAGAGGCTATTCTGTGGCAAAACTCTTTCTCTGCAATAAATCCCTGTTCTACAGCATTATAATCTAATAATAAGAAAGAATTTTAGATACTTTGTCTGAAAAGCAGATGCAATGTTCTTCTAAGTACTTAAAACCCAGAGATTGCTACTAAAGCAGCCCATTCCCCCCCCCCTCCTGTGGTATGCTTTCTGGGGAGGGGAATGCTGAAACCATAGTATAAGCTAGAATTACTTATGGATTTGGTGAGAGATTAACTTGGCTTTTCAGGAAAAGCAGTACTTTCTGAAAAGCCCCGAAAAGTCATTATTGGTTTTAATGACATGCTGTTTATTATTTTCAGGACACCGACAGAACGTGATTCTCGACAAATAGGGGTCCTTCTAAATGCCAGATCCTCATTCCACATGGCAGGCGATGCATAGCTCTTGGGTATTGATCAAAAGCAAAGTACATCCGTTCCAGTTACACTAGTCAGTGCTGATAGAAAACTGAGCTCACAAATGATTACGTGAGAATTTAAACACCGGGAACTACTGGAAATCCGTCACGGAAAATGTCACCAGGCAAACTTTAAGCACACAGGACTCCTTGGGGGTGGAAAGTGCCATCAAGTTACAACCAGCTTATGACAACCCTGTGTTGGCAGACTTCAAACATGCAAAGAGGACAGAGCACCCAGCGGCTTAAAAGAAGAAAGCAGTTTTATCCAAAAGAGAAGGGCCTTTGTGAAGAAAGAGGAGAGACGGCAAGTCCTAGCTAATTGTCAGACTGTGCTCTTGTCTTCATTAGACAGTCTGTCGTGTCTGTGGGGGCAAGCAGGGAGGAAGTATGCTCAAAGGAGGAGGATGTCTCCAACAGAGCGAGCCAGGGCACAGGAGATCATTTGAAAAAATATCAGGAAGTTCTTATTCTAACTGTGCTAAATACACATCTTCAAAGGCCCCATAGGGTACTCTTTATATGCTTTTGAATCATGCACTTACTATAGATCCTGGATATTCCAACACCCTGCAGGGTTTGCAAGGCGAGAGAGGTTCAGAGGTAGTTGGAATAAACCTGGACTTCCTTGGTGGTCTCCTATCCAACGTCTTACCAGGCCTGACCTTGTTTAGGTTTCAACATCTGATGAGACTAGGCTAGGCCACCCAAGTCTGGGTTCCTTATGCTCATATTAACCAGTTTTTGGGCCCCACTCCAAGGTGCAGGGTCTTCTCAAGGCCTGGCCTTCTCCGCAATGGCAGTTCAGCACTGGAATTTCTTCCACACAGCTGTTTGCATGGCTACATACACTATGTTGGATGCAATGGACACACTGAGATCCAGCTTGATTTAGCAGAGTGGCAGATTGAGATCTGGAAGAACACCTGGGTTGGAACACCTGCTCTGCTATAGAAGCTTGTTGGGTCATGTTGGGCCAGTCCCACACTCTCAGCCAAAGATACTTCAAAGGACTGTTGTAAGGATAAAATGGGGGAGAGGAGAACGATGTAAGCCATTCTGCCCCCCCCCCCCTGGGGAGAAAAGCACAGTGTGAATTTAGAAAACAAACAAGAATGGTGTCAAGAAGACTTTATGCCAAAAGCTGGACAGGTTGCATGTTTGCTTATTTTTGGTACCTGTTGCCTGTGGTCATAAATGCTTTTAAATAAATGTTTTCACTGTTTTTGAAAAAAATATATAAGGATTCTTGCTATTTTGATGACTTATGTACCGTGATTACTCACGCTTGACTGTTTTACTGTGAATCAGTTGTTTTTAGTGTTTTTTACATTTTTATCCTGTGCTTGGTATTATTTGTACATTTGGCCACTGCCTCAGGAATCTTTCTGTGTTGCACAACTGGAGCCTAAGGGGATAAGTGGTTGGATCCAGATTAGATTCTGTGCTTGTGAAAGCTGTTTTTCTCATTAGAAGAAAAGGGACGAACCAGATCTAATGGGATGGAACTAATGCAAAAGAAATTCTGTCTAAATATCCGGAAGAAGTTCCTGACCGTTAGAGCGGTTACTCAGTGGAACAGGCTTCCTCGGGAGGTGGTGGGTTCTCCATCTCTGGAAATTTTTAAACAGAGGCTGATTCTGTGAAGGTTCAAAGGGCGTGGCAGGTGACAGTGGACGAGGGATAGGGTTGTGAGTGTCCTGCATAGTGCAGGGGGATGGACTAGATGACCCAGGAGGCCCCTTCCAACTCTATGATTCTATGATTCCTTCCTCTCTCCCTCCACAGCCCACTAGTCTTCCCTCTCCTTGGGGCAGGGAACCCCCTCACAAATGGCAGGAGAAGCAAATCAAGGGATCTACAGCAGGAAAAGAGAATAGGTGGAAATTACTCCCATCCACTTCCACTAGCAGAAAAGTGAGTCTGGTTCCAACCCAGGGCAAGATTCAAACATTTAAAATAAATTTGCAACTGGCTGTTGTGGGCTTTCCGTGCTCTGTGGTTGCGATCTGATAAGTGTAGTCCCTGACATTTATCCAGTAACCCCAGCTGTGAAAGCCTTTAACAAATATTTGTAAATCCAGGAGATCAGGTAGGAGGTAGGCAACCCTGAAGAGGAATGAATGCACACAGAGCAAAATCTCACACAACCGTGGGGTGATGGAAAGTGTTGTCAGGTTGCAGCTGACTTATGGCGACCATGTAGGGTTTTCAAGGCAAGAGATGTCCAGAGGTGATTTATCATTACCTGCCTCTGTGTAGGGACGGTGGACTTCCTTTGTGGACCCATCCTAATACTGACCAAGGTCAACCCCTGTTTAGCTTCCTAGATCTGACAAGATCAGGCTAGACTAGCTATCCAGGTCTCAAAACGACAAAGAAACAGAAAGGTTAACTCCAAAACAGCAATTATTTGACAACGGTTAAAAGTAGTATTGCCAGGTTCCCTCTAATTACCTGCAGAGCATGCATGGTAGGATTGTCAGATCCACGTTGGGAAACGCCTAGAAATTTGGGGATACAGCCTGCAGAAGACAGGGACTTCAATGGGGTACAATGCTGCAGAGTCTACTCTCTGAAACATTCATTTTCTCCAGGGGAACTGATCTTTGTTGTCAGGAGATGGCCTGTAATTCCAGGAGACTCCCAGAACCCACCTGGAGGCTGGCAGGCCTAGTTAAAACTAGTAGGTCAGAAAGTGAAAATGATAGCCATTCAACTGTAGGCTACTGGCAGGCTGCAGGGCTCTATGGCCCTGAAATCCGGAACAATCATACAAAAAATAAAAACTCTGCCAGGAACATTCTTAATAACTGAAGTCTGCATATGCCTAGGATAAAAACTGCAACCTTTTTAGCCATCATTTACTACAGCTGACATAGCAGATGGTCACCTGGCCCTTCCATTAAAAGAAGTGAGGAATAAAAAATGACACCTATCAACTACTGGAAGAGATCCAGTTGCCAGTGAGTGGAATCCAATATTCTACCTACATTTCTTTGTTCCTTTTTCTTGCAGAGAAAGGGGGAAAAAACAGGCACTTGGAAAACCTAGGTGAGCACGAATCCTGCATAATCCTGAAAATCTAGTGATGGATGGTTTCCCTGCAGAAAGCAGAGCAATGGAGAGCACAAAGAGTTAATTTCATTTTATAATGGATTGGCTTCTTGATTTCTGTAGCCAAGAACCTTTTACTGTACATAATATGTTGCTTGATTCTATTTTGATGTGCAGATGTTAACCCCTGGGAAATAAAGACAGTAATTTTCAAGCATCTACTACTTTCCAGTAAGTGTTCTTATTGTCATTGATATATTAAAATTCCCAAGGTAAAAAAAGAAAGATACACTACAGATTTTGTACAGCGGGAAATGAAATGTCTGAGATAATAAAATATCCAATTAAGAGCATTTTCTTCTTATTGGAAGAAAGAGATGAATATAGTAAATACATGTTGCATGCATTTTGCTCTGCTAAATAAATATATTTCAGAAGATAAAAATATGTGCTTACACTCCACTGTGCTAAAGCAGCATGTCCTTGAATGAAATGTGAAGGTCCAAGAATCGCAGTACGGACACCACCATCCTCTCTTGAAATTTTTGTTTTATACTTTGCAATTTTATGTCAATAAAGGTACTCTGAATCTGAATCACCATCCTCTCCTTCTCGAGGCCCAAGCCCATCTGACCCAGAGGAGCCTCGGGGGTGGGGGGTGGAGACCTCTACGAATTACTACTCATCTCACTAGTGAAATCAGTGTACCTGGAGAACACACAGTTTTGGAAGGTGGACTCTATTGTCATCAAATCAGAGTTGGAAGGGGCCATACAGGCCATCTAGTCTAATCCCCTGCTTGATGCAGAATCAACCTAAAGCATCCATGATAAGTATCTGTCCAGCTGCTGCTTAAAGACCAAATAAAACCTCCTCCAGGCTGAACATTCCGAAGTTCCTCAGCCTTCCCTCATAGGAACTGGTCTCCAGGCCCCGGATCATCCTTATCGCTCTCTTCTACACCCTCTCAATTTTGTCCACATCCTTTTTTAAGTGAGGCCTCCAGAACTGCACACAGTACTCCAGGTGCAGTCTGACCAATTACGTATACAGCAAGACTATGACATCTTGCAATTTTGATGTGATGCCTCTGTTGATACAGCCCAGGCCTGTATTGGCCTTGTTTACTGCCGCATCACACTGTCTGTTCATATTAAGCTTACAGTCCACAAGTAAGCCAAGATCTCATTCACATACACTGCTACCCAGAAGTGTATCACCCATCCAGTATACATGCTTCTCATTTTTGTGACCCAGATATAGTACTCTGCCCTTCTCCTTACTGAATTGCATCTCGTTCTCATTTGCCCACGGAAAGCGTTCAGATCTCGTTGAACTCTTATTGTCTGGGGTGTTCTCTACTCCTCCCAATTTTGTCATCTCCAAATTTAATGAGGAGTCCTTCCACTTCCTAATCCAGATCATTGATAACAGCGTTGAAAAGTACCAGAGCCAGTACCAAGCCCTGTGGCACCTCACTGCTCGCCTCCTCCAATCTGATGAAATATCGTTGACAACTACTCATTGGGTGCAGTTTTCTAACCAGTTCCCTATCTACCTAACCAACAGAAATTCCACTCTGCAGTCCTCCAGTTTACCCATCAGAACATCATGGGGACCCTTGTCAAAAGCCTAACTAAAATCCAGGTAAACATCATGTCCTAATGTTTCCCTTGCTCCTTCCCTTGCTCATTTCATGATGATGCTACAAGCTTGGTGGGCAGCAGATTAATGGCTAAGGACCAGTGTGCTACAGAATATGGCTGACCAAGAATATGGATGGAAGCTACATGATACAGACAACCTTAGCAGGTCTAAGTCTCATCAGTGCCTAGATAGCCCTTAAAGGAATACACTATGTTCTGGCTCCTTCTCTAAGAAGGAACAGGGCAAAAATGTAATAAAGGAATAATAGAGGGAGAAGCTTATAAATGAAGCTTAGATGGTAGAGAATGTGCCAATAAGAGCCAGGAGCTAAGATATCGTAACACATGTGTGAACAGAAGGCTGGAAGCAGAAAGTGTGAACTGGTTCCAGCTGAGCAAAACTGTGCTTGCCATGTGACAATCTTCAATCTACTAAAACTCCAAGTAACCCTGCTTTCCAAATGCCCTCAACTTACACCACGCTAAATGCCCTAGTGCAGATGGAGAGCCACAGGTTGGCCACCCCACCCTAGTGCTTGGTTCCCCAACATGGTGCCCATGAGCGCCGTGGCACCCACAAGTACATTCCTAGCATCTGCTGAGCTTTTCAGAAAGTAGGCCAGGCCATGTAAGGTACGCTTTTTGAGTAGCTGGTCTTATTTAAAGGAAAGGGTTTTCTTACCTGCACTAGCAGCCTCTGCAGTATCAGGAGGACTGACAAGCACTCAAGCTTTCCTTAGTTTGCATGTCCATTCTCCCTTCAGGCTTTTGTTAATTTTATTCCCCTGGAATACGGAACATGGGACACCCCTTCAGGTCTGGGCCAGAAAGGCCTTAAATTCATAATGCACTATTTGAATTAAGCTCAGAAACCAGCTGGCAATCAATGTAGATGTATTTTGCAAGTTCTCTTCAAGGATAGCCCAGCACAAAAGAGCCTCTTGTGGTGCGGAGTGGTAAGGCAGCAGACATGCAGTCTGAAGCTCTGCTCATGAGGCTGGGAGTTCAATCCCAGCAGTCGGCTCAAGATTGACTCAGCCTTCCATCCTTCAAGGTCAGTAAAATGAGTATCCAGCTTGCTGGGGGGTAAAACGGTAATGACTGGGAAGGGAATGGCAAACCACCCCGTATTGAGTCTGCCATGAAAACGCTGAAGGGCGTCACCCCAAGGGTCAGACATGACTCGGTGCTTGCACAGGGGATACCTTTACCTTTACCTTAAGAGCACGCATAGACTTGCCGGCAAGTCCAGCAAAGCAAACAGCGTTCCCCACTTGGCAAGCCATAACAGAAGTGGTTCCCATAACAGCTGATAATCTCAGAATGACTCATGCTACCAATTTACAGAAAACAACTTCAGTCAGGAGCTGGAGTTCAGAGGCAGGGTGAGGCTCCACCCCAACATTATATTTGCTGGAGTTCCTGATCATCACTTATCTAGCGACAGATTTGCACTCCAATATGCAGGTGCATGAAAAAATAGCAATTACAGACAAGAATAGCAAGCTGACTCTGAACGAATGTGGCAAGTTTCCTGGACTACTCATATGTTTGCCATCTTATCGGAGAGCTCAAAAATAGCTAGCGAGAATTCCAGTGCAATCCTCAGCTAGGTTACACCTTTCTAAAACAGGTGGCAGTCCACTTAGGATAGCACAGTGCAAGCATAGGAAGCTCACACCCTTCCGTCCAAATTGCAGTCTGACAGAAAATTCCAAACAGCACTCGCATACCTTCGACAAATTGTTTTGTTTCCTTCAAACATTCTCAAGTGTTGAAAACATCACACATATCAAAACCACAAGGTGTCATAGCCCCTCTGTTGGTCAGAGCCCACCTGGAGTACTGTGTGCAGAGGACTAAGAGGAAATATGATAACAATCTTCAAATACTTGAGGGGCTGTCATATAGAAGATGGAGCAGACTTGTTTTCTGTTGCCCCAGAGGGTCAGACCAGAACCAATGGGTTGAAATTAATTCAAGAGAATTTTCAGCTAAACATCTGGAAGAAGTTCCTGACAGAGTGATTCCTCAGTGGAACAGGCTTCCTCCGGAGGTGGTGGGTTCTCCTTCTTTGGAAGTTTTTAAGCAGAGGCTAGATGGTCATCTAACAGAAATGGTAATTTTATTAACTTAATTTGTGAATGGATGGGCAGGTAGTTGTGAGTGTCTTGCATTGTGCAGGGGGTTGGACTAGATGACCCTGGGGACCCCCTTCCAACTCTATGATTCTAGGAGTCATTCCGCAAGAGAAAACAGGCATTAGAAACAAGTGGAATTTAGTGTTCAAATCACTCATAATTAGAGAAAGCCGTGTCTTAGTGGTCCTGTGGATCGGCCTAACCAGGCAAGGTCAGTTAACAGACCCTTTTCCATTCAAACAGGAAGATACTACATGGAATTTGCTCAAATAGCCACCACATTTGTTCAGACAGCTATCATCGGAGACGAGAACGCTCTGTCGTCTGCCAAGGTATTCAAGAGCAAAAGGGAAGGTTCTTGAAGCAATACTAAATATATACTGATGAGCATGCAAAGCTGCCTTATACTGAGTCAGACCATCTGTCTAGGAACTGGCAAGAACTCACTCACCAAGGTTTCAGGCAGAGAAAGAGTCCCCCTCCCCCAGCACCTGCTACCTGAGATCCTTTTAACTGGAGAGCTACCTGGGACTGAACTTGGAACCTTCCGTATGCAAAGCAGCTGCTGTATCACAGAGCCAAAACTCTACCCCTGTTTGCCCGCTTGCAATATCAACAGCTGTAGCCAATGCCTGTAATTTATTTATTATTGATTGATTGACATATCCCTGTAAGTTCTGTATTAACCCATCAACACCTTCTGGGTTTCTTTCAGTACTTTTTTTCCTCCAGGTACTGAGGACTGGATCTGTTTCCTTGTTCACAGTGAGAAAAATATTTCGTCCTTCTTTACCCGCCCCTCCCCAAAAAACTTTGTTGGTGTCAGAGGCTTCTGAATTGGACAAAAACTGCAGCTGTGAGCTTACAGTATATCAGCATCTACTCCCATCCTGTATGCCACCCATCTGCCACGTTCTATATTGGAGGGGGAGGGCAGAATGCAGCAATGTTGGATGCCAGCCGCAGAAATTCTGGAAGGAAAGCAGGGCTGTCGCACGAGGAGCTCTGCCAGGCACACATACCAGCCCTTCCAGAAAACGGCAGACACAAACTTAAAGCCTTTCCTTTCCTGGATCTAAACCACCAATCTGTACTCAGCTTCCCAAGGAGAAGTTTTTTCTGTCTTCTGTGCAGGTTGCTGCTAAGGCAGACCCACCCTGGTTCTTTTCACGGAATCTGTAACAGCAAACCAGTTGCAGAGTGCACGTCTCATGAACACTACACGTACAGTGATTTCCCTGGTGGATGGTTTAGGGTAGCGATCCCCAACCTGTGGGCTGCGGACCACATGTGGTCCTTAGACTAATTGGAGGTGGGCCCCAAAGGAAGCCTTCTCCCCCCCCCACTGGCCCTTTACTTCATCCCCCCCAGCCCTTTACAACACACTTCATTGTTGTGGCGTGTCTGTATCTTATTTTGAAGGGATATTTAAACATTACCATAGCGATCAGAGAGAATTAGGGCAGAGGTTGAGAGTAGAGGAGTAAACTACCCCCCCCCCACCGGGCCTCAGTAAAAGGCGTTGAGTGGTCCCTGGTGAGTGGTCCCCGGCGTTGAGTGGTCCCCGGTGATAAAAAGGTTGGGGACCACTGGTTTAGGGAACCAAGCTTCAGCAACCTCACCAAAAAGGTGGCCAACCGAACACGACTTTTCAAGATATGACTGGTCTTAATCAAACTGGCAAATTCTTAAAAAAATTACTGAAGGTCAACTGAATGCACAGAGCTATGAAGGGACTCCAAATTTCTAGGCACATGAGATATATTTTAAAAAAAACACTAAAAGCCTAGGGGTTATTTTTCAAGTTGTGCTAATATTATGGAAAAGACCAAATATATTAAGGAAGTCGTATTCAGAATGGGTGGAGGACTCAGAATCCAACACTTTTGTTTTCAAGTTTCCAGTCCTGAAAGAGAATTCTGCAACACACAAGCATGCGATATCCAGGAAAAGGAGAGCTTCTTGTTCCCTCTAGATGATTTATATACAGATTAAATGATTCTGCAAACATCTGTTGATTCTGCATATTTTTACAGGCAACACAATGCAGGTTTTTTATTGTTTTAAAATACCAGCGTTAGTTTGAAGGGTATATATGTGTGTGTGTGTATATATAAAGATAAGAGCACCAACAGCTGTGATTAAAGTAAGAGCAAATGACAGAGAGAAACCTATTGGAAAGATATGAGTATGGGTAGTGTTTTTGCTTTAGAAGGCGATTACATTAGCGAGAGTCTGATAGATGTTTTCAAATACGCATCAGGCTGTGTTAAGTAGGAATAGTAACCGGTTGCTCTGTATTGCTAGCGAAGATAGGAAAACCAATAATGAGCTTAAACTGCAGGAGAAAAGATTTAGGTTAAATAACATCAGGAGATATGTGCTACCCATAAGAATAGGCTGAAAATTGGAAAAAACTACCAAGGGAGACCCTGGGATCTCACTCACAGTATGTTTTTTAAAATTACTTTGGATATAGGACTGTCAGAGAAGATTTGGTTTTTAATTAATCTTGCCCGAGTCCTCGGAATGGGTGCCAGATTCCTTCCTTAGCTACCCTCTGCTCCTCAAACAATAAAAAGTCGGTATCAACAAAAGAAAAAGGCCAAGCCCTGCAAAAGTTCAAGCTAAGCTTGTGTTTTGCCTTGCTAGCACTCCAAATGCCTTCACAGAGTGGTTTCCAAACTCCACGTTCAATGAGAAACCTTTGCACTTCTGCAACAGAACTCTTATATGTAGCAAAGGATTCAGGGTGGGCTTGCCAGGGGCAATTAGGGGTGGGGACTGCTGTGCCAGTGTCACATGACATCACACTGACATCACTTTCGGTAAAAACCAGAAGGACTAACACTCTATGGTGAAACCATAGAGTTTTTGCAAATCCTAGAGCACCCATGATGTCACTTCTGGTTTTCACAGGAAGAGCACTGGTCAGCAGATGCCCTCATACACCACCACCCCAGCACTTCAGGCACCAGCATGCAATAAGCAGGGTTGCAGGGAGGGCTCCCACGATAGCAGGACACCAGGCAATCCTAATTCAGGGACATGTTTGAGGGTGCAGTCTGTTCATTAGGGGCCTGTGGGGCTTCACCATTATCCCATGCTTACCTACAATCCACCCCATAGCATATACACGTTCAAGGATCTTCCTTTACCATTCACAATGCTAAAGAAACTTGTGATTTGCATATAATCATATGACCCTAGTCTGTTCCAGAACAGGGCTGAGAGCCTGCTCTGCAAGATGTTTTAGTTTTCATGTTAAAATTGTTTTAAACCTTTTCTCATTCTGTTACATCTTTATCTGTTGACCCAGAAAACACCTTCACTTCTTACCCCTGTTCTGGGGAATTCTCAAACTTACCTCATAAGACTATATTTCCCCATTTATGAATTTCATCTGTCAGGGCCTGCCCTAGTAACATATCCGTCACAGGTACAACAACAAAGGGAAATCCCCTGCAAGTCCTTGGACTCCAATCCACTACCTACAGATCCGGGACGATGAAATCTGGCCCCCAGACACCAGAACAAACTGATGTCTTCAAGGTTTTGTGGCACCATCTCACTTCAAAAAATCAGCCAGCTCCATTTCCAAATCAAATGAAATCACAGGGGTCATCAGCAACCATGATACATCAGAAACATGTATGCATAGTCACAACTGACATTTACATTCTGCCTTGGTACCTTCAAATATAGGTTTGGAACCAGTGAGGCACAAGCAGAAATATAAACAGACTTAGTGCAGTTCTGCTTGCACGAGATCTTCTGCAACACTTTTTCTTAGTACATCATACAATGCCCAGAAAATTTGCTTACAGAACAGTCAGCCAGAGACACTCCTTTGGATACAGCATGGTTATTTTAGCACAAGGCCTGGGGTGGGGGTTCTTCCCCCTTCTGCTTGTGCAAAGAGCCTAGGGCACACGGAATTTTTTTGGCGGATCCAAGCCACTGCCTCCACTCCACACTGTGCATGACCCATG
This sequence comes from Paroedura picta, assembly GCF_049243985.1. Classification (NCBI taxonomy): domain Eukaryota; kingdom Metazoa; phylum Chordata; class Lepidosauria; order Squamata; family Gekkonidae; genus Paroedura; species Paroedura picta. Next base: position 75,954,220 of record NC_135378.1, read on the forward strand.
CCACCAAAAACTCCTTCCGACCCTCCCTGTGCACTGAACATTTCTGAACGTCTTACACATCCATGGCAGCATGCTCTCCTTATATCTGCGCTACCCCCTTATCTAATGCCTTCATATTGTCTCTCGCGGCTGGAAGATGAATTACCCCAATAGATGTTCTTATCACGTGGAACACTGAACACACACGCACAGACGCAAATGTGTGTCACCGACTGCCAGAAACACTGCCGTTCTGAATTTTGGAGCCGACCGGGCTGCCGGTTTCATTGTCTCACTGACACACGCAAGGCTGCTCACCCACACCTAGTCGCAGACAGCCTCAATCCCCCCAAAAAGATTCTCTTCTTTCCGTTCGGCGGTCATTAACATTTGGTGGAACCGGTAACAAATGGCTACCAATGAGACAGCTATTGATTCTGGCTTTAACAGGTGGCTGCGTATTACACTATGATTAATAGCAGAGTAGTTTCCAAGGATGAAATCTCTCCTCCACTGAAGTCAATAGAAGCATTCCCATCGACGGAGGGGTGTGTGTGTGTGTGAAATCAACGTTGCAGCCAGCCCATTTCTGACCACTAGCATGGAGGTGTCATTCCAGAAGACGTCACAGAAAACTGACCATCATGTGTATTCAGATTCCACCTACCCTCCCAGACTAAAGATAGACAATCATGCTTAAGGGATCTGAAAGCAACATGAGGAAAGAGGCTCGGTGGCCCATGGCAAGCATGCTCATTTCTTTCGCTCACCACCAACTCCGATCAAATAGGTCTTGCAGGTTTTTCCATACTGCAAAAACCTGCAAAACCCGTCAATACAAACAACAGCAGGATGAACGTGTTTATATCATATAGACTGATTCAGGCCAAGCCTGTTGCATTCAGGAATACAACAGGCGCTTGATTAGGGGGCTGGAGTGGAAGAACTCTGCGGATGGCCTCCCCCTCCCCCCAGGACCTGGAAAGGCTGCAGGCAGGGGGAACTCACTGGCAGGGGGCAGCTCTCACATGGCCGGGATCTGCAGCCTCCGAGCCTCAGAGGGAAGTGGAAGGAGGAGGGGGTGGTCAGAGGTGGGGGAAGGAAGGTAACTGGCTGGCCGCTGGACAGACAGGCAAATCGGTTGGAGGAGGAGGCACTCAGGGGCGGGACAGCCACCCTGAGTGGGTGTTAAGCGCTGAGTGGCACTTAAACCGTGAGACACTCTCCCCCTCCTGGGCCTTACCAGAAATATATAGTGGGACAGATGTCTCTCGAAAGCTCACGCCTTAAATAAATCTTTGTTGGTCTTAAAGGTGCTACTGGGCTCTGATTTCATAACTACAGTTTCTCTTTCTCTTTAACTACCTTTCTCTTCCCGCACATGCAGCCAGAATACATGAGAGCTGCCTTATACTAGCCAGGTACAAACAACAGCCCCACTGACCACATGGGGACAAGCAGTGAGTACGCTGGCCCCATCTATGCCTTTGTGCAACTATCTGGTCATCCGCAGGGGAGACTGTGGAAAGGAAGCGGCCATACAACTCTCTGCTCCTTGTGATCGGAGTCATTTGGTAAGAAGCACTGCTGATCGCAGGTTAGGAAGGGACTCCCCAATGGCCATTTCCTCCAGTCTGTGGCTGCCAAGGAGCCAGTGTGGTGTGTTGTGCTTAAGAACAGTAGCCTCTAATAGGGAGAATGGGGTTTGATCCCCTACTCCTCCACATGCAGCCAGGGGAAGGACCTTGGGCCAGTCCCAGTTCTCTCAGAGCTGGTAGGATGGTAGGAGATTGTAAGCTGCTTTGATGGTAGGAGATTGTAAGCTGCTTTGAGATTCCTTCAGGTAATAAAAAGCAGGATACAAAACAACAACTCTTCTGCTTCTTCCAAGTCAGGCCATCGTCTTCCTAAAGTCAGCACAGTCTGCTTTGGCTAGCAGCAGCCTGCCAAGCTATTAGGTGGAGATGGAGGAAAAGTGCTGACAAGCTGCAGCCAACATATTATATTTATATACCGCCCTCCCCAGAGGCTCAGTGACCCCTTAGGGCAGGGTTAGTCAACCAATGGTCCTCCAGATGTCCATGGACTACAATTCCCATGAGCCCCTGCCAGCAAATGCTGGCAGGGGCTCATGGGAATTGTAGTCCATGAACATCTGAAGGACCACAGGTTGACTACCCCTGCCTTAGGGTATTCAGCTTGATATAGTGGTTAAAAACAGCAGCCTCTAATCTGGCAAGCTGGGTTTGATTCCCCGCTCCTCTGCATGTAGCCATCTGGATGACCGTGGCCTCATCACAGTCCTGTCAGAGCTGTTCTCACAGAGCAGTCCTGTCAGAGCCCTCTCAGCCCCGCCTAGCTCACAGGATGTCTGCTGTGGGAAGACGAAACGATTAATAAGCCACTTCAGATTCCTTCGTGTAGAGAGGAGCGGGTTATAAAAACCAATTTCTCCTTCTGTTTGAAGCAAGAAACTAATAAAGGTGCTTTGCCATGGCCTGCCTCTGCTTAGCTACCCTGGACTTCCTTGGTGGGCGCCCATCCAAGTACTAACCAGGCCTGACCCTGCTTAGCTTCTGAGATCTGACAAGATCAGACTGGACTAGACATCATCGACTATCACAGCCTTTGGAACTGGAGATGCTGAGGACTGTTTTAGTGATGTTCTACGACTGGGGTGGCCAAACTGTGGCTCTCCAGATGTTTCATGGACTATAATTACTATGAGACCCCGCCAGCATGCAGGCATGGTAACTGTAGTCCATAGATATCTGGAGAGCCACAGTTTGGCCAACCCTGTCCTATGGTACAGCCTTGCGAAGATTCTTTGTTTTCAGTATAGACTGGTGCTAAGGCTTCTGATAGTTGCTTTGATCGTAATAGATGTCTGCTTGCTTTTTTGAGGGCAGTACAGTACCTTTGGGGAAAAGCTGGCGGCTATAAGCTTCAACGAAGAAAATAAGGGATTAAATGATAACATTTCAGGTGACACAAGCTCACCAGAGGAGGGGCTGAGCATTCTGCTTGTTCTGCAAAATCCCAGGGTCATGGATGGCATCTTATAAATTAATGATGCAACTGCACTGGCGAAACAGATTTTGACCTCACCAGGACACAGAACTGCAGCCGAACCATGACAACTTCTTCCCGGAACAAAACTGCTAATCCATGTTGGGCGGCAGCTGTCAAGATTCAAATGCAGCTACATGTGGCGATTCCCCCAACAGAAGGGCCCCAATCTTAAGAAGCACCAAACTGTACAGCAGGAAGAAAGTCGCCTGCATATTTACGGGCAAATAATTGCCAAGTGATTGTGTCTCCTGAACTCCCATTTATCCTAACAATTCCTACATGGCATCTTATTCAGTCTCCCTCCATCTAAATTAATTTTTTGCTACCAAAAAAAAAAGAAGAAGAAGAACTCGCATAATGCAGACCGAGAGATTTTAATGTAGATATTTTTGCAATTTCTCTCTCTCTCGTTTCCCCCCCAGGATGTCCTCCTTGCATCTGCTGCGCTGCTCCTCTATCTCTGCGACAAGTCTCTTTCTTTCTCATACCCAATCCTCAGGCTTTATTATGAGCTGACTATCATGTATAGGACAGATGACGGCGCTGATAAAAGCAATAGCCTCCTATATAAAGCACAAGTATTTTGTTACAATCCAGGAGGGAAATCTCACTAGACTTGCCACTCATAGAGAGCATGCAAGTTTGTAGTATCTAAGCAATACAAGCTGACATGCCGCATGACAGGCAGCGGGAGAAAAAGCAATGCATATGCATGCCCGCAAAATTAACTAGTGAACAGCTAGGCTGTTATTTATTCAATTGTGTGTATAATACACACATCTGTAGCTTCCATTACCCCGGTGTTACAGGCCCTCCGCTGGTGTAGATGCGCATGAAATCGGCCCACTGTAAATTGCACTGTGCATGCTACCGCTAAGCACTTATACATGCTGCATTTCACATGTCATGTCACAAAGCCGGAGGAAGAAAATGCCGCAAATGGAGTTAAGCGGATCTCAAAGAGAAAGCGGACAAAACGAAGCACGGGTTATTGTTGCTGCGGAAAATGGAAAGGCGTCCGGTCCCAAAATTCCAGAATATTGCACATAGGTGGCAACTTCAGCATGATAGGTCTGGGAGGTGAGAGTAAGAACTGGATCGGAAGTTATAGGGGCATTTACAGGCTTATAGCACTGAGCAGAGTTACAGCTTCCCCGCCCCATTGATCTGAGTGGATTTAGTTTGATGACTATTGATGATAGGACTATTGATGATTCCTATTGATGATAGGAATAGGCTGCCTAAGGAGGTGGTGAGCTCCCCCTCACTGGCAGTCTTCAAGCAAAGGTTGGATACACACTTTTCTTGGATGCTTTGGGCTGATCCCGCGTTGAGCAGGGGGTTGGACTAGATGGCCTGTGTGGCCCCTTCCAACTCTATGATTCTATGACTCAGCTCATGATGGTATTTTTAACTCCTAACCACTTCATGAAGGATTCCCGGTCTATGGGTAACTGCCTTGATAGCCAAATGGAACCCTAAGCGGTAGCTGGAGGAATGGACAACAAAGGAAGGATGTTCCCTGGTTACCTGGTTTAAGAACTTCCCCAAGGAATCTCTTCTATATTAAGTCCTATAGACCAGGGGTAGTCAAACTGCGGCCCTCCAGATGTCCATGGACTACAATTCCCAGGAGCCCCTGCCAGCGAATGCTGGCAGGGGCTCCTGGGAATTGTAGTCCATGGACATCTGGAGGGCCACAGTTTGACTACCCCTGCTATAGACACTAAAAACATTATATAAATACTAAAAAGTTATTATTGAGCTTGTCACTGCTGGAAACAGGACACTACTCTGGATGGATGTTTCATTTGGTCCAGCAGGGTCAATATTACAGGACAAAAAAAAGCACAATTTGTATCACAAATTTACCCCCACTCCACCCCAAAGAAGGGATACAACATTTATAACCCAAATCCTCCACTGCAAATGAATTTAAGCCCCATACGTATGTTACACTCCACACAAGTACCCTCTGGCCTCAAAACTGTGCAGCTGGCCCCACAGGTAGATTTTCCCTTTGCATTTTAAAACATTGGGCATAACAAGGCAGTAGTTCGAATATGGAGGGAAGGTGACACAGTATAGCCCAGTCTCAGCAGATCTCAGAAGCTAAGCAGAGAGACCAGCAAGGCAGGCTTGTCAGAGGAGAGCAATGGCAGACCACCTCTGCTTCTCACTTCCCTGGAGAGTTCCTTCCTGGGGTTGCCATAAGTTGATTGCGACAATACTACACACACACACAGAACACTGTGTTGTTTTTGTGAATAATCCCATTCCACCTTTGCCCTGACCTTGATGGGCCAGGCTAGCTCAATCTCATCAGATCTCAGAAGATACACAGGGTTAGCCCTGGTTAGTATTTGGAAGTCCAGGGTTGTTACACACAATACACAATACAGGGTTGTTTCTAAAGCACCAGGGAGCAGCAAGAGAGTCCAGGGCTGTTCCACAGAGGCAGTCAACAGCAAACCTTCTCTGAACTATTCTTGCCTTCAAAAATCCTACTGTCAGCCGTGACTCGATGGTACTGCCCATTTGAAAATAGAAAGGTCAGTCTTGAAAAGAAAGCACAAAGCCAAAGGAATCCCCTGCATTCCCTGGGGCACAGCCAGAATACTGGCATACCAGAAGCTGCTATGGTAGGTATAAGGGGGGCAGAATATACAATAGTGGGCACACACCAAAGGAGAGACCCAACAAACCTCAAAGGAAGTGAGTAAAGGAGATAGGATACCTACAGTACGACCACAGGCACCGTTACACCCCCTCAAGCGGTGATACTCACTTGGAGCAAGGAACCACCTGTGGCTGTTCTGACCACTATTCCTCCTCGTATTTCAGGAAAGGAGGCAAGAACTTTGCCCAGTGGGGCCTGGCCTGGTAGGTGCTCCCCACTTTGCAACAGACATTGCTGGAGGAACAGCTATGCTGCAAGCGTCCCCAAGTTGCAGGCCACATTCTAAGGACATAAATGAATGTGGTTGCTTTAGCTGATGGCAATTGCTGAAGTGGCTTTCCGCAAGCTTTTTCACAGTCAGAGTAGTTCAGCAGTGGAATAGGCTGCCTAAGGAGGTGGTGAGCTCCCCCTCACTGGCAGTCTTCGGGCAAAGGTTGGATACACACTTTTCTTGGATGCTTTAGGATGCTTAGGGCTGATCCTGCGTTGAGCAGGGGGTTGGACTAGGTGGCCTGTATGGCCCCTTCCAACTCTATGATTCTATGATTCTAAGCTGTGGACCGATTACCGTAGCTATAAGCAACTGACTTGGAAGTGTAACTCTGCTCTGAATGCCATGCTTGTGTCTAGGTCAGGTTCCTGTGAACATCCCGTTAGAAAATTCCTTTCACCTGCTGCCATTCCTTTTGCTCCTGGTTCTGAGACTTGTGGCTATACCCTGGAAGAACATTCCGCCCCACCAATACGAACCCGCTGGTGATCCCTGGCCTGAGAGATGTACATTTCTGCCCTGAGAGATGTAAATAAATAAATTTAGCCTCAACCAGGGCTAGGGCCTTCTCAGTCCTGGCCCCAACGTGGTGGACTGAGCTGCGGGCCCTGCAGGAAATGTCACAGTTCCAAAGAGTTTGTAAGACAGAGCTCTTCCACTAGACATTTGGTTGGAGCCAATGAAGTGGCTGAACATCACCAGCAAGGGCCCTCCTCTGCACCCTTCTCCCGTCTTGGACTGACTGCGAGCAGACTGACTATTATATTTGTCAGCGAGAGTGAAGTCTTCATTTTTAAAGGATTCAAAATTTTGAATAGTTTTTACTGCTTAATAAGTTGTTTTACTGAACTGTTCAAACTGCCCTGAGACAGCTATGCCAAGAGAGGCGGCCATAGAAAAATAGATAAATAAATAGCTACCTACCAAGCTAGATGTGAAGATCAACCGGCCCAAGCAAGCAAAACTCATCTGGCCTAACTGTAGGCTCATGGCAGGATTCACCCATAACTATTCCCAATTTTGTTCCTTTAACACAAGGGTAGTCAACCTGTGGTCCTCCAGATGTCCATGGACTACAATTTCCATGAGCAAATGCTGGCAGGGGCTCATGGGAATTGTAGTCCATGGACATCTGGAGGACCACAGGTTGACTACCCCTGCTTTAACAGGTTAAAATCAACAAAAATGTATTAAAAGGTTTGTTCGTATCTTATTCATCTTCCCAACTTTGTCTCTGTAATTTCTATTTTAGAGATGGAGGAACTAAAACTAATAGAGGCCTAGTCAGATTCATAGTGGATTAGAAAAGTAACCTGCATCATAAGGGGCCATGTCCAGTATTCTAACCCCTGGAACACATAAGATGTCATCTTGACCAGTTCTCTGGAGAGGTGCCATAGAAATCTTCCAAATAAATAATTAAATCTTGAAGTCTAATAGCCAACTGCCCATCAGCCAGCTTTGATTTTCATACTGATTTAATGTAAACCAAATTAAGCCTTGGATCACACCATGCTGAGGTGGTGGCTGGTATAGAACCTGCGAATTCCCATTCTGCCTGGTTCCAATTCTACCACAGAAGCTGGTTGGTTGACCTTGGGCCAGACACACACACTCCGAGTCTAATCTACCTCACAGGCTTTTTGTAAGGATAAAATGGAAGAGAAGAGTGATATAAGCCACTCTAAGACCCCACTGGGGAGAAAGGCAGAACATAAATGTGGGAAATGCATAAATATTCAAAACGTTCCCTATATTTATATCTTAATGGGATTGGCCAGATGCCTTACGTTTCATAATTCATTGCAGCTTCCATTATGGAAAGCAGCAGATCTTTTCTGCTAAGCCTTTTAACCTAGGAGGGTCGTGAATGTGTGTCAGTGTGGCTTCAGAAGAGGTAGCCTATGAATGTCTATTTCAGAACTAAAATGTACATTCAGAGAAAAATGTGTCCGTATAGTCACAGGTCCATCATGGTATGAAAGAACCCCCCATTCTGATAACTCATGAGCACCTAGTGCAGTGTAAAAGCTTGAGGAATGAACCAGGACTGGAGAAGTCCTACCACAAGGCCTCATTCAGCTACGAAACTCATGAGGGTGACCCTTGGGTCAGTCACACACACACACTCAGTTTAACCCACTTCTAAAGGTTACTGTGAGGATTAGACAAGATTAAACCTATGGCCTTCCAAGCTCCGAGAAGGGCTGTATACAAGTATATCAGAGACAGCTGAAGAAAAAATAAAGACCAGAAGTACGACACAAAGCCAAAAGCTGCAAAAAAAGGAACCTAATAAGTTTTTAAACACAGTGGAAAGTGACCAGAAAGTGAGATAGTCCCTAAATAAGGGCATGAAGGAGGAATAAGCAGTAAAGTTAGAGTCGGCTTGGCAAAAACGGCGAGAGCAGTAACTTCTTAACAATAGTGAAACTAAATGGATTACCGGAATGGGCTCTCACCAAATGAATGAGGATCTTAATATGTAAAATGTAAGATCGCCCGCAGCGATCAAGGGAAGAAAGGTTTTGCAGCCACGCACGAATGAGCGCGGCATGTTCTTTTACAGTACTAGACCTTTACTAGGTCTTTACAGTACTTGCTTGAGAAACTTAAAATCAGCAGACTCTTCCACTGCATCTCACTGGCAGGCCCAAGGTATCTTCCAAACGTTACTACAGGAACCAGGCCTCCAACGTCCTCCAAGAATATCAAAACAATTCACATCACAGATGCTCTCCAATGGAAGAAAAAATTATTAGATTTGCTATCATAATCCACCGGCCAGCATAGTACTATACCCCCATAATTACAAATCCTGCCGCCCTGAAGTTTTTAATTGCATTTGCACTACAGAGACACGATTTTATATACCGCAAGGAGTTGTAAAGAGAACGGAATCCCTCCAAAACGATGCTATGCAAAGTTATCTGCCTCCTAAGCTTCCCCGGGTCATTAATATTTCACTTTCATATAGCCCTGAACCGGTTTTGGAACATGCTTCCGTCTTATCCTCTTTTAAGGCATAAGCAAAAGGAAATGTTTGAAGCAAGCACTGGTAAACCTTTTCCTCGTCTTTTTTCCCCCCTCCTCCCCTCCTTGTTCTCTCTTTCTCCACCTCGGCCTCTTGAGAATTTTAACACTTGAAGTACAACATATACCAGAAGGAGAGAAGCAGAGGAAGGGGGGGTGGACCCAAGTCTGGCTTTGAACCACTTCTCAAAAAGGAAGGTTTTGCAATTGTTTTGTCATCGCATTCTGCTGTGAAAATGCCGAAAAAGCAAAACCAGTACAAGTCATGCTGGCAGAATGAAAGGGAAAGCATAGGAAGTGCCACGGAACCTCAGATTGGCAAATATTTTGTGAATGGAACCAGATAACAAGCTGGATGGCTGAAATGCCCCAGCCATGTCTCAATCCTGGTATCCTGGAACCAGATACCAAGCTGGATGGCTGAAATGCCCCCAGCCATGTCTCAGTCCTGGTATCCTCCAGCCCTTTTGCCATCCTTAGGACTCCCCCCCCTGGTCTACCTGGAGTCTCTGTTCTCCTTTCCTTCTGTGTCCCCAGAACCATGGCTCTTTGGCCAGCTCCCTGTCTGGCTTCAATTGCATTCTGACCCGCAGTAAAAGCACTCCCGCATAGCCTCACTCACTCTGGGGCTAATCTGGCAACAGACAGCGCATACTGAACAGGAAAGTCATGCTGCAAAGGAGAATTTGATAGATTAGTCATTTTGAATCTCTGGGCTCTGTACTCCCCAGGTTCCAGCAGAGTGAAATCTGTTGCACAAGGACATTCGGTAGCATTCCATCCTGGAATAGGCAAAGAAAATTGATCCTCTTGAGTACCCGGCATCATGCTTCTGTTTTTTTTCGTGTCTGAAATCACCCCAGAGCCACACTGTTGCTAAAATGATGCATTATCGGAAGCCTAATGGTCTTCATAAGCTTTTCCCCTTCCCCCCCCCATCATTAAATGTGCAATTATGCTATCTCCGGCACTGTACAGCTTCTCCCGTGCTTCACGAAAAAGGCGCAGGTACGCATCACAGTTCAGAGTGTGCACATGAACCATCTAGGAACGTGTGCGTCATCATCCGGCGACACCGTCTCCCTATTCAAATCTCAAGGAGGAAACTCCGATTTCTGCCTCAGTCCGGACTTCCCCTTCTTAAGACAGCAACAGGACATATAAGGGACATGCATGCTGCTTCTACAAACAACAAGGATCTAAACACAGCATTGAAACCACCATGGTAAACTGGCTCGGAGCCAGCTGTGTGCCAAAGCCCAAACTGGAGGTTGTTGATGCTGCCTTCTGCACTTTCAGGGCCTGGTCTCCCCTATTTGAAACGGGCCAACCCCTCTTTTAGGGCCCCAGTCCTGCAGCTGACCTTTGTTCAAGATGCAGCACCCAAAGGCCCATTGGCACATATGGAATCTTCCCAGGACTCACCCTCCAATTGCTACCCAGTGCATCTCCACCGCACAACCTGTCATTTTCCACATCTGTTGAGCCTGGGTCATGATTGCCACCCCTTGGCCAGAGCCAAGGCGGCAGGAAAGAGGCGGCCACATGTTGGGAGGTCATCCGGCACGCAGCACGCCCGCGGGGGCCACAGGTCTCCCCGAAGGCACGACTTGGCCGTGCTGGGAGAAGAAATCTCGCTAGTCAGCAGCCGCTTCATCCCTGCAAAGTCCAGACCTCCCCCAAAGGAGCACCGCCACAAAGCGATCTGCTCCCCCGCCTAATCCCAATCGCCGCGGCCGACTTGCTCGAGCCAAGCTCGGTCAAATCCTCGGGATCAGGACGCCTGACAGACACACACATACAAGGCTATGCGGTTCTCTCCACCACCACCACCACCCTCCCCTCCCGGCAGCCGCGGCTACTCCGTGCAATAACCTACCGGCTCTGCCTTCTCCTCCTCCGGCGTCTCTCCCAATCAGCTGCCACTACCGCCTGCCCAGCCCCGGATCTACCTGCAGGACTGCAAGGAATCTTATTCCCCCCAAATAAAAAGCCTGCTTTGCACCACTTGTCACTCTCCATCTGTTCTCCGAGCCGCTGCACTTTTCTGTCAAAAAAAAAAAAAAAGAATCTGCGTCCCGCCCACCCAAAGCAAAAAAATTATATATATATGCAACAAACCACATGCATTTTCCAAGCCGGCAAAAACGCAGATCTCCCAAACTGGGTGGGGAAAGGGGGTGGGGGGCACCAGAAGCGGGCAATTGACCCCCCCACACACATCTACCAGGAGGTGCGCATCACTTCGCCTCCCTCCCCAGGTGGGTGCTTGGCCAGGAGGTGAGCCCAAGTACCTTTTGCCGCTGCCGGGTGCCTCGACTTCTTGGGCGCCTTTGCGGAAGGGACCGCTGGAAGTCTCTCCCAGGGACCCCCACCAAACTCCCTCCTCCTTCTCCTCCGCCTCGGTCCTTTCGAGGTCCCCCAAAGAGCCGGGCAGCTCCCCCAAAATAAATCCCCTCCGGGGCGAGCGGCAAATTAATCCTTCCCGCGGCGGGCCGGCTCTGCGGCGGCGGCGGCTTCGCAGGCACTCATGTTGGGGCTGTGCGTCGCGCGCGAGGGTGCCGAGCCTGTGCGGCGGGCGGATTGGCAGCCGGCGCTGTTTGTGGCAAGACCGGAGGGAGGGGAGAGAGAGAGGGAGAGAAGAGAGCGCCAAGGAGAAGACGGGGCGGGACTAAGGGGGCGGCGCTTGCGGGAGGGCGCGAGCGGGGAGCGGGCGGCGCCGTGCCACCTTGCTGCGAGCGCGCTGCGGAGGGAGAGAGGCTCTCTGCGGCGCGGCAGGGGAGAGGCAAGCGGCACAGCGGAGCCCGCGGACGCGCCGGATTGCCAGGAGGAGCCTCACCTTGCTGAGCTCTGAGTCAGCGGGGCTGGTTTGGCTTCGCTTCGCCTCGCGCCTCGCTCTTCCTCCTTCGGCTTCTGGAGCCACACTTGAGGAGGAGAAGCAGCAGCAGTGCTGCAGAAGAAGAGGGGAAATCCAGAGCAACGCCTCAGTGTAAACGGACTGGGCTCTTTCCTCCTCCTCTGCTCTCCCCCCCCCCTTTTCTGCTCCTTATCTGCCACCGTTTGTTTGCTCAGGTGTGCTTAATCTATTTTGGGCCGGGGGGAAAGGCTGAGAGCGATCTCCCCCCCTCCCCCCCTTCCCTTATTTTTTTAAAAAATGTTGTTTGGAAGCCGCCTTCAAATGTCCTTACCGCGGATTAGTTGTTCCTCTTTTACTCTTGAATCTCCCCCTTGTTCCGACTGGTGCTTTTCTGCTGGTGACTGGAGGCTATTCCCCTGTAGGGATTGGGAGTCCCCAAGCAAGACGTGGTAACTATTCCGGATTAACCAGTCTGCAGCAAAAAAGGATATACAGAGTATAGCGGGCGAGGCACCATAAGTATGTGGTGCTGCACATATGAAGCAGAGGACCTGGGAGGCTCAGCTGTGGTAGCCTAAAAGGAGTTGATCAGCTTTGTCCTTGATGCTGAGTCAAGGTCACTGGAAGGTCATTTTGTGCACAGAAGCCTGGCACCATGCATGACCATTTTCACCTGCATGTATGATGTGGGAGAGGCATTTCTGACTGGTAGTAATGGCTGGGAGCATGAACCTGGTGCGCACAACAGTTGTTTTTTAGGCTATGCTGATCTGCAGTGAATGGCAGTGTCTTGAAGGGAGAAGAAGGCATCTTTACAAGGACATGCTTTGGGAAGAGAAAGCCAGCTACAGAGTCCAGGGACCTTGGGCTGGTTAATATCTCCTGTCTGCCTGGAGATTTGTATATGTGTGTGGGTACACAAGTGAATGGATTTGGGGTAAATTATTCTTCTCAAAGCCTGCTTGACTCCAGAGGAACCCCAAGGAAAGCAAAGCAAACTCCTGCCGAGGAAACGTGGACCCGTCCGGTATATTAATTAACTTGATGTTTGCTACCAACCAGGATGTACCCTATTGCCAGATGTCCTTTATTTTAAAGCAGAGATAACCTGTTTCTGTTCTCCAATGTGTTGCCCTGTTGTGTATCTTACTGCCAGATCCAACCTCCTCATGTGTAGGTGGAAAAGAACTTTTGAGGTTACTTATTCAGGCATAGCTGGTTGATGCTGCCTTTGAGGTTTGCACCTCAGCTGTGTTATGTGGAATCTCTCTCACACACCCAGGGAGAGAGGGAGGGAGATTCCATTTCTTTATTGGGGGAATATTTGGTTAACCATGTCTTAGGTTAAAATTTAGCCCAGGAAAATTGGACTGGACTGGATCCAAGGGCTTCCAGTTAGTCAGCCCAGGGTTTTTTTAAGTCTCATATTCCAGAGCATCGGAAATCAATACACTTTTATTTAGAAATACACTTGTTGTTCTAGAACACCACAGCACAATGATAGCCCTTCGTTTTGGACCTGTGATCCAGCATCCTGAAAGAGAGAACTCCTGTAGAAGCTAAGCTGTTGAGAGAATGGCTTCTGTTCTTAATTGTGCCATGAATCTTCCATTTAACTCTCAAACAAAACCTACCCTTGACTGTATTTGCCGATATAGGGCCCTGTTAGTCTCTAGACTTGTTTCCCCCTCCCATCTGTTTTTTTCTTTCATTGCTGGAATTTAAATTGTACACTGTTTAGGACAAGAACCTATTTTTTGACATTTGTTGCTCTGTGAAGTGCCTTGCTGCTGACTCTTATTCCAATAAAATAAGTCATGTTTGTATTCCATTAATTTTTTCATTCTGCTTACTATAATTAGGTTGAAGCTACAATCACTCGCCCACTGCAGTCTACAATATGGATCTAATAATAGCAGCCTACTATGCAGAGTTGTAAGGATTACCAAGGTAATCTGTGGGAAGCAACATTTCAAGTGCCATAGGGACATTAACAGGGCATACTTTTACTTTTAGCGCCTTCTGGATCCGTTCGTATAAACATATGGCTGGTTTGTATTTCCTACATTGCAATCCTAAACAGAGTTATGCCCTTTTAAGCCCACTGATGTCAATGGACTTCAAATGACATAACTCTGCTTCAGATTGTGTTGCTAATTTCAGTCCCCTTGGCCACAACCACCCTGTTCATCCTTGAGGATCCACAGCAGCGTGCATCATTTGGGACCAACAAATCTTGAGGACCGCCTTCTCCCACTGTTACTCCGATCATCTTTGGTAGCCCTGCTTCACTTGCCTTTGCCATCTGAGGCTAGATGGGAGGTAACCCAAGAAAGGGCCTTTTCATTCATGGAACCAATTGTAATTGTGTAATTCTTTCCCCAGGGGGATTGTCTGTCTCCCTCTGTAAGGCCAAAAAAGAAGCAACTGTTGGCATCTTCCATCAGCAGGTCAAGACTTTTTGTGTTGCTTTGCATGCCTCCAGGAGTGGTTTAAAGATTCATGGGGGCCTGTAGCACCAGTTTAATGATTTGCAGGGCCCTGGCAGAGTACAATTGCAGTGGGGGCAGCCAGATTGGGGGGGGGGGCTTTCCCACACAGTGGAAAGAGGTGTTATTCCAGGTGTCCTTAAAGAGGGAAAAGCAGAGAGGAGAGCAGCTATGGTCCTGATCCGGGGGTGGGGGAGGCATCATGCAGAGCCCCTGGAAGCACGGGTCCCTTAGCACTTGCTATATGGATAAGTGAGTCCTGCATACCTCCAATAATGGTTATGGCTCTTCTCCCTGGTTCCGCTGTTGTTTTTGAATATATATTTTATTGAATTATTTTATAATTGTAAATGTTTTAAATTGTTCCAATGTTTTACTGTGTTTATGTTTGCCACACTGGAGAACCTGATTGGGTGGAATGGTGGCATCAAAATGCCTTGATAATAATTCTCCTCTCCAACAACCCTTGGGTTTGGCTGACAGTGTGAGACTAGCCCCAGGTCCCTTAGCAAGCTTCCATCGCAGAGTGGAGATTCAAACCTGATCTGACACGGTATCCACTGGACCACAGGGGCAAATTAATCTAAGCACAGCACATTTCTTTGCCCTTCATATCCTGGGATTCTCAATATGTTTTGCCTTTTGTGTTTGCAGTAAAAATACTGGTTTTTGAACAAGCCTGGCCAATGATGACAATTTAAAGCGTACAAGCCACAATGGTTAATGATGAACAGTGCAATCCTAAACAGAACTGTGCCCTTCAGTGGATTTAGGATGCTCTGGGCTGATCCTGCATTGAGCAGGGGGTCGGACTAGATGGCCTGTATGGCCCCTTCCAACTCTATGATTCTGTGATTCTGTAAAGGTGGTGATTTATAGCAACCCCTAATGGGTTTTTCTAGGCCAGAGGTGAACAGAACTAGTTTGCCCTTACCTGCCTCTACTTAGGATTGCACTGAATTTTTGCCAGCTCATTTTGATGTAAATCCCAAAATGGTTACTTTTCATATTCACACAAGCCAGTTATTCCAGATTCAAAGCAGCATATTTACAGCTGGCGCGCCTACACAAACACAGAAAGGAAGTGAAAAGGGAGAAGTTAGATTTATTTGTGTACTTTCAGTTTTTGCTGAATGTTGAATGATTTTGCGCTTCTTAGTGGGATGAATCATAGCCAGCTGTGGAAAAGCACTTAACTTCTGGCCAATAGCTTACCATAAGTGATGGGGGAGGTTTTGCTAGGCCCTAATCGTTCAGGGATTGTGCTTGTTAACGTTATGCATCTCAGGGCCCCGGTGACTTCATTAACTTTTAAATTTTAGCAGGAGGAAAGGAGGTTGTGTTTGTATATTCTTTTGATCTGCTTAATAAATGTAAGATATATTTAAAATTGGCAAGAATGAATATAGTTTTTTTTTAATCATGCCACCATATTAAGGAGATTCAGAGGCAATTAAAATAGATCCTCACGCTTACCTTGTGGCATATAAATGGTAATACAGTCCCAGCAGCAATCCAAATAGCTGTCTTGTAAAGGGTCACCCATATATGTACAGTCAGTTCTTAGCATATTACTGTAGATGAACCCTTCTAAACTTTTTATCGGTGAAACATTCTTCAGACTTCAAGAAACCACAGAAGTGGTACAATCATGCAGAATACGATTGGGAGGCATAGCTGTGTACACACCTACCTGGGGCCCCTCCCCTACCCAACCAGGACCCTCATTAGCCACCCGATAAATGTTTAACAACTTTTAAAAACATATAAAAAAGTAACACTCCCATCCATTCAGGAAACCCTTCCAGGACCATCAAGAAAGCCCAGGGTTTCAAGAAACCCTGATTGAGAAAGCCTGCTGTAGACATTGGGTACTTCTCAACAAGGTGATAAACTATAACATATTCACGCTGCATGCAAATACCCATCTATGGAACGAAATACCATTACTATAGAACACTGGCGTACCATGGAGGCTTCCTGGTAGACTGGACAGCACAAGAGGAAACAGACCTTCAAGTGCCCTACTTCTAAGCCATTTAATGTCTCAGAGGTAAGAATATAAACTGTGAATGGTGCCTGGAAGGTCACTTTCTCATTGTCTACCTGACCACATATGGTCTGCCCCACAAACCCTTTTCCCTGTGTCCCCCAATGCAACTAAGAGCAAGGCTTCTTTTGTGGTGGCACCTCACCAGATGAATGGCCTCTTGAAATTTACTGGGCACCTACACTACTCATTTAGGCATCAGGCCAAAACACTTCTTTTTAATCCAGGTTTTTTACTGAAGATTTTGATTTTTAAAATTGATTTTACATTGTTTCTAGGCTACTATGCGTGTTGTGCTGTTTATAGTACTAGCTGGGTTTTGAATAGTTAATTTGAATAGTGTTTATGATTGTGCATCATGTGTTCCATCCTTTTTGTAAACAGAACAGCCCAAATAGGCTGTTGCACTTCAGTCAGGGGTGAAGACAGGATGTGTTTATAGGCATGGGCGCTTCAGATTGTCTTGGCTGAAAATAGCCCGAATCAGGCTTGATTTGGGCACGAAGCAGTCTGAAACGCCAACTGCCATAGATTTGTATGGCTAAAACGGAGCCGTCCAAAACGGATGAAACACAATTTGGACATTTCCAAAAGGTTTCAGCCATTAAAGTCAATGGCGCCATTAAAGTCAATGGCCATATTCCCATTTCCGTCTTCTCCAAGGTCTGGGGGGGAAGTTGGAGTAAGAGGCTCCAAACTTTCAGTGTAACTTAAGGACCTTCTTCTCTAAAGACCCCCCAGATTTCAAGAAGATTAGACAAGAGGGTCCAGTTCTAGGGGCACCCAAAGTAAGTGCACTATCCTGCCCCATTGTATCTTTATGATGGGGAAAAGATTCTCAGTTGTAGTCCAATTCCATTGTCTGGTGTGGGGAGAGGAAATGGAAGGCAATTATAAACCGCTCTGGTAGAGAAAAGCGGCATATAAGAACCAACTACTGTTCTTCATTTTAACCACCTGTATAAGCATTGTTTTTGTTGCACACTGGGGGATCACACAGGTCCATGAAAAGGGCTGCAAACAAGCAAGAGAGGTGACCTTGAGAGGAAATTTACAAAAGTACAAAACCTGCACACAGGTGAAGAATGGATTTTCAAAGCAGCTTATGGTTAAGAGGTGGGATGAATTCCTGACTCCACTGGAGTCAAAACAAATAAAAGTTGCAGTGAGGTCAGGGTTAACTCACCCCTTCCCATGTCTAGACAATAAGGTAACCCCTGTATAATTCTCTCCAAACATAAATAGCCCATTGAACTCTCTGCCTGTTGTTCACCACTAATAGGTACTTAACCTGAAACAACCTTCACAAGTCTTAGTTTTGCTGCTCCGCTCTCGTCTCCCTTGGACTGAATAATACATCTGACACAGATTATGTAACCGAGTGAATCATACTGGGCAGGGGAAGGCTGGAGTACAATGCAATTAAAATATGTAGGAGTGCTGTTGATTTTTTAAGGTAGAGATTGGGAAGTAGTTTTAAAAGTCATTCCACAAATGCTTGCACGTTTTAAAACTTGCATGGTGTAATGGTTTCTCAAAATGAACATGACATTTCTGAAATCAACAGTTGCTATAAACTTTGACCTATCATCAGCATCCAGAGATTTGCACGTCTATCTTCCCTCCTCCACCTAGAAATTATCCTCCCTTTTTCCTTTGTCTCACAAGTTATTATATGTGGCACAGGGAACAATCTTGTAGCCTTTTTTCAGGGTGTTGTATTCTGATCCCTAATAATCCAACTTAGCTCCATCTCATCAGCAGAAGCATAATTTAGTATTTGGATGGGAGACCGCTAAGGAAGACTGGATTTACTATACAGAGGAAGGCAATGGGAAACCACCTCTGTTTATCTCCTGCCTTGAAAACCCCACAGTCCTGCAATCGCTTGCAACTTGAGCGTACACAACTACTATATCTTTTAGGAATGGGAAGCTGTTCAGTACTCTGTTGTTCCATTTAAACACTTTGCTCAGTTTTATATCGGCCAGCGGAATCTACTGTAAGTTCTGACACAGTCTATATGAACTCCTTGTGTCACCTGATCCAGGTAAGCTGGTTCTTGTAACATCACCCTTTTGCCATCTAAAATGGAGAAGGGCAGCACAGAGCAAGCCAGGAATCCTTGGCTCTGACAGATTGCCAAAATGGCTTAGAAAAAGAAGTGCCTGAGTGAAATAGGGAGTTGTATAGTGGTTTGTGTTATGACGATTTTATGTATGTTTCTGCTACAACCCCATCACAACCATTCACCATTGTTGTTATGAGCCAAGGCTCATGACAGATATAAGGAGGAGGATAAAGCTGGGCATGTATTTTTGCCTACCAGAAAGGGCAGCCTGATTCAATCCTGGAAATTCTCAGTTTCAAAGATCCTAAGTAACAAATATTGGGGAAAGCCTTTCATTTCCTGAGACCTTGAAGATCTAGAGTTTGTTAAAGACAACGGTGGCCTACTGATATGTAGTAATCAGCTTCATGTGTTCATGAATTTTAAGCATGACTTCGACAAAGAATGAGCCAAGCAATCTACTTTTGAGAAATCAACTCTTAGAGATCCTCAACACCAGTAAAATCATGTAATATTTGGATGCTGATTCCGAAGAAACCACTGGAAAACGACCAGGGATTCCAGCAATTATAAATGTACTCTGTGCCATCCTGGTAGCTTGGTACAACAAAAGGCTCCTGGACTGCTCTCTGCTGCTCTTCAGCGCCACCACTGCAGATGGACATATTGTGGTATCGTGGCTCCCAGTTCAGCAAGGATCAGTTGACATAAGGAACTAATACAGCTCTAATCTGTTCCACTATATATTTCTAGTAAGGCCTTGGAGGAGGAGCCTGTCTCATGGCTTAAATGCCAATCAGCACTTAACACCCACTCAGGGCAGCTGTCCCGCCTCTAAGTGCCTCCTCCTCCAACCGGCTTGCCTGTCCATCCAGCAGCCAGCCAATTGCTTTCCGTCCCCCCACCCCTCACCACCTCCTCCTCCTTTCTCTTCTCTCTGAGGTTTGGAGGCTGCAGATCCGTGCTACGTGAGAGCTGCCCCTGCAGGTGAGTTCCTTAACTGCCTGCAGCCTTTCCAGGTCCTGGGTGGGAGGGGAGGCTGTCTGCAGAGTTCTTCCACTCGACCCCCCCCCCCAATCTAGCGCCTGTGTGTTCCTGAATGCAATGGGTTTGGACCCTAGTTATTCTTATAAAACTTCCACCTCTTGTCTGACTCTTCATAATGAACAGGTGTTTCTCAGGTACAGTCACAGCTTTTCTCAGGTAGCCCATGCCCACTGCCCCACTTGACTCTCCATTTACACCTTGGCTGCTGTTTAGTACCCTGATTGCCAAAACCTTGGTTCATGTCTGTTTCCAAGAAGGCAGGAACTATAGTTTGCTAAGCAGGCAGGCATGAATAAAAATTATCAGCTTTGTGTCTGCATATTAATATCCTGAAGATATTCTGTTGTCTCAAGCAGGCATATCCCACGAGGAATCGAGAACTGATCGGGAGTTTCTCCTCCACGTCCCCCACCGATAGTTTGATTGTGCAGCGGAAGAAGAGGCACTGCTGTCTTCATCAGCAGATTCAGTTCTTCCTGTACCTCTAAGTTCAACCCCCTTTCAAAACCTGTTGGTTTCTTAGCCAGTCCCAGTTAGACCCTTGGAATCATGTTCAGCCTCACCTCTGGCAACCCGATGCTTCTTCTGAATACATTCCATTGACGTGTAATAATGATGTTTGCAATTCAATGACCGTGAAACACAGCTAGTCATCGTACGCCTTAGCCCCAAGCGCCAAGAGAAAGCCCCAGGCCTCTAATCCTGGGCTCTAGCAAATGCTTTTAGTTGTTTGGTCCAATGATGTGCTGTATTTCTGGTTTCCCCACAAGCAGCCATCTGTTCCAGCCCAGCTTTTCCTGTCTTACTCCATTTTCTTGTAATGTGCTTGCACCCATCCCTGTTCTTCACATCGCACCAAATGAATTAATCACCACCTTTCTTTGGGCAGTCTTCTTTCCAGGCTGACTTGGATGATGCGGGCTGGTTCGGTTTATCTCAGAGACTCAGAAGGGTCAGTCCTGGGTGGTATTTCAGTATTGCAGATGCCAGAGACTGGCCCTGGCATCTTCAACAGGTGCCCAGTCACCAAGTCACAGTTCTCCTGTAGGAATGCATATATGAAGTCCTGGTCACAGAATTAATTTCAGCCTTCATTTTTAAGAGAAACTTTCTAGGCCGTCTGGTTGTTGAAAGTCATGCTTGACACTAGATGTTTGCGGCTGGATAGATTCTTTGTGATTTGGGGACAGGCAGACTGTAACCTGGAAGAGCTCTTTGGCGAAGAGAAGCATAATAAGTTATGCAAAATTGTAGAATCTAAGCACAACCCTAAAGAGAGTCACAGCTTCCTAAAGTCTTTGAATTCAGTAGATTTGGAGGGTAATAATTCTTAGGGATAGGCTGTTGTTGATCATATGATGTTTAAAAAAAGAGTACCTTTTCACAATTCAGATTTTCTTGCCACAGAATTATGCGCTTATTTGTTTTGCCGTCCCAATTGTCCATTGCAGCCTTGCAGAGTGCCGTGCTAGAATCTCAGAAGAGTCCTTGGAGGAGAGGAAGAAGGGGATATGTATGAAATTGTCATGCAGTTCTTTGCCTTTAGACTCATCCATTTCAGATCTTGTGGGAATCTCTTCTTTACTCCATGCTGATATCAGGAGCATAACATCGGCCACAGCTTGTGCCACTGAAAGCTCTTCTGGGCATGATCCACAAAGGGTCTGTGACAATCACTAATTGTGTTCTTGAGAACATTCCAGATCACAATAGCTCCTCGCAGCCTAGGTGGAGAATTTTATTCCCACAAGCAGTTAGACATCCCAGTAGTCAAAATGTGGTGTTCTCCCATGAGAAAGCACTCCTTTAGACAGAAGTAAGGGACAAGTGAAGGAATGGCGAGTTCTTCCTTGACTTACATTCATTCATGGGAGAGCTGAGAGTTAGTGTGATGATGGTGAGAATGCTAGGGTAGACCATAAAGCTCACAGGGTGACTTGGGCTCAATTACTCTCATCTAGTATATTTTATATGAGCCTCTTGTGGCGCAGAGTGGTAAGGCAGCAGACATGCAGTCTGAAAGCTCTGCCCATGAGGCTGGGAATTCGATCCCAGCAGCCGGCTCAAGGTTGACTCAGCCTTCCATCCTTCCGAGGTCGGTAAAATGAGTACCCAGCTTGCTGCTGGGGGGTAAACGGTAATGACTGGGGAAGGGAATGGCAAACCACCCCGTATTGAGTCTGCCATGAAAACGCTGCAGGGCGTCACCCAAGGGTCAGACATGACCTGGTGCTTGCACAGGGGGTACCTTTACCTTTACCTTAGTCTATTTTATAAGGCTGCTGTAGAGGGGAAATGGGAGAATAAAATGGGAGGAGAATAAAACCTTACAGAGCCTCTGTGAATTACAAATGTATGCATTTAAGTTTCTGTCTGTGATCAGGATCACACAGAAAGAGTGTGTACCTGCACGTCATACATGTGTGTATACACTAAGTCACACACTTTCTATCCACTTCCAATGCACTTTGCAACTGTGTGAAATGGCAAAATCGACTCACAAATGGTTGCTGAAGTGGATTGAAGCTGCATAATTTAGCACGTGTGAAAGCATAGTTTGGATGCAGACTGTGTGGCCATGGTTTCTTCCCACATGTACTAGAGGCCATGTCAGATTTCTCATCCTTGCAGTTTTGACCCCAAACGACACATTTCCTTATCTTTTCTTTTTCCATCAACCACACCCATGATTCTTTATGTCCGTGCCAATTTTAAGTCTTCACTTGGGATGTTCCCCATGAACTGCATGCACTGCTCAGCATTGTTTGTGCATCAGTAAAGCAGCATTCTACAACAGGTTTAGACAGTGGGAGTTCATTGTATTTATGCATGCAATTTAAATTGCATGCATAAGCCCTGCAGACAGCATGCATCCACGCGCACTAAACCAGCAGTGAAAAGCAGAGAACCGAAGGCCTTGACAAATGTACAGAAACAAAATTGGGAACATTCATTCATGCATTCATTCTATTGGACTTCTGAAAGGAGATTAATGATCTTCCTCAGATGTGTGGGAGAGGCAACAGCATGTGAGTCTTGAAAAGTGTAAATCAGGGGTAGTCAAACTGCGGCCCTCCAGATGACCATGGACTACAATTCCCAGGAGCCCCTGCCAGCATTCACTGGCAGGGGCTCCTGGGAATTGTAGTCCATGGACATCTGGAGGGCCGCAGTTTGACTACCCCTGGTGTAAATGATGGCACAGGGTGTGTTTAATCCACTCAGACTCCAGGGGGAGCTGTAATTTTTCTTTCTTGTTCAGAATTTGTCAAATGTGTCTATTCTCCTTTCTTTACTTGTAAGTTTTTTATAACCTGGCTAGTACCTGTTTTTTACTAGTAGGTCTACAGTTAATACTTCTTGTAGGGTTGTGATTGCAGTTTACTTATATAGCATGCAATTTTGCATGTGTGAACTCATTTATTTCCTCTGCTCTGCTAACAAAGGGAAGACATTCATGCACTCTTTTTTGGAGATTGTGAGGCAGACAGGAGGAGCATCTGCCTCCCACTTAGAGTTGTCAACTCCAAGTTGAGAATTCCTGGAGATTCTGGGGTGGAGTGAAATCTCAGTGGAGTATGACGCCAGGGGTGGCCAAAGGGTGGCTCTCCAGATGTTCATGGACTACAAAGGGTGGACCCTGCCAATTGGCCGTGCCATAGAGTCCCGTCCCCCCACAAAGCAGCCATTTTCTCCAGGGGAACTGATCTCTGTAGTCTAGAGCAGGGGTAGTCAACCTGTGGTCCTCCAGATGTCCATGTACTACAATTCCCCTCAGCCCCTGCCAGCATTTGCTGGAATTTGCTGGCAGGGGCTCATGGGAATTGTAGTACATGGACATCTGGAGGACCACAGGTTGACTACCCCTTTGCAGTTGTAATTCTGGGAGAGCTCCAGGCCCCAACAGGAGGCTGGCAACCTACTCCCAGTCCTTTATATAGATCAGCCTCTTTCAACCTTTTGACCATGAAGGAGCTCCTGGAATAATTTTTCAATTTTCAAGGAACCCCGGAAGTGATGTCAGCTGGCCACGCCTCCCTACCATGCCGCTATAAGTTGCATGTCACAGGAAGTGAAATCACCACCTGTGTTGACAGTTTTGAGAACTGTGGGATGATATAGGATGTGATTTAAGGCAGGAACAGACATGCAAGTTCCGCCCCCTCCCATTTGAAATTTGATCTCTCCTGGCCTCTCAGTTAGGAGACCATGAACTGAACATTTCATTCAAAAGGGCCACAAAGCCTGAGAGCCTTCTTTCCCCCTCTGAAAAGTTCTGGCCCCAAAATGGGACACAGAACTTCTCTGGCAGGTGACACCTGGCAGTGTGTACCATGGAGAACATCAAATACACCGAACTGGTCATTTTGATCCCCCACATTAGAGCAAGGTGTTTGTGCCTACTCACATTTTGGGCCAAACCATTTGTGATCCTCAAAGAAATGCATCTTGGTCTTCAGGCAGGATGGAAGTTACAGAATCATTTGCCGCGTTATGAGAATGTGTAGGAGCATAAATCCTTGCTGCTTGTTGAGGCATAACCTACTTGCCCTGGGGATGCAAGCACATTCTGGTTTTAATTTATTTTTTGTTAATGAACAGATATTTAATATGCTGGTGGAGCTCACAAGTGGCTGTGCTTATTTTCACTTCCATTTTTCTTGCCTAATACCTGTTTTTAAGAATTATTTGAGGGAGTCCCCGGCAGGCATGTGGCTCACACACCAATATTAAAAAGAGGTTTGCTGAAAAACACATACGTCTTTATCTGGTCCGGTACAAGGGTGCTGGGAAGGAGGTTGTTTTTATTACCTAGATGCAATTCCAAGGTTGTCATGATAACTATGAAAATCTTATTCCAGGCCACTGCAAACGGGGGACAATAAATGTCAAGACACCTATTGACATAAATTACTGCAACGGTGCAGAACGCGCAGGGAAGTTGTGCATTTTCAGCCACGGGATGTGGCAAGTTGTAACTGTGCAGGATAAACTCCTTTGACAGCACGGGAGTGCCCTTGAACTCTGACGCCAGCCCATAGGTTTCTGGCACAGCATGGGACCATCAAGACTTTCTGTCCTTTTGAAAGCTGCAGCTCAGGGGAAGCCAATGTTTGAAGTCGTTCACCGCATGTATATGCATAGGAAAAACATCAATGGTGAAACTATCTGGGATGACATTACAAAGCCCATCCGGCCTCCTGCTTCAGTACCTATAAACTGGCCACCAGCTGCGATCTGGGAGGAGGGAGGCATTTCCCTGGCATTATAGCGACAGTCTTTATGCCTTCCTCTGAAGTCCCCCACATCGATCATTGTCAGCATTAAGTCTTTTGTTGAGTAGCTGCATCCATATATTTTTTTTTCACCCTAAAAATCCCTTAAAATAACCCGGGATTCTTCCCCCCCCCCCCCCCATCTTGCCTGAGGGCCAACAGGTTTCGGAGGTTTTTGTACTGCTTCAAAACCTCTAAGGTCAGAAATTTTAATGAAACCATTTTTTAACGAACATACATGGATGCTCTGGTTCTACAATCTGATCTTTGAAAAGCAGACGAGACGACTTTGCATATATAAATGGAAGATTACTCAAATTGATTTTAGTGGCATTTTCTGTACACTGTCAGGGATGCAGATATGGCGGGATTGGACTCTCTCTGTATATATCAAAAGGTAGCAAATATTTCTTATTTACTGTTTTGTCTCTAGATGACCTTTTGTAATTCAGTATTCACACCAGGGCATAACTATTTCTAACTCTAATTAACATTCATTTGCTGCATTTTCTAGCTTCTTTGTTCTGAAAAATGGAAAACTTGGCTAGGTGTTCATGAACTCTCGCAATGAGAATTAGAGTTCTGTATAATGTTAAAAAGCTTTCTTTGATTGTGCTTCTGGTTTGCCGTGACCTGCTTTGTTCATACCCAGGCTTGGAACTAAGGGGTTCCGTTTGTTTTGAAAGCAGTTTTTTATGGCTTGCTTCTACTCTGAGGGCTTTTTGTAATGTAACTTCAGGCTTTTGAATGGTTTTATGTGGGGACGACAGAGAATACGGTGGCTGGATGGAGTCACTGAAGCAGTTGATGTGAACTTAAATGGAGTAATGGTGGAGGACAGGAAGGCCTGGAGGATCATTGTCCATGGGGTCACGATGAGTCGGACACGACTTTGCACCCAACAACAGCAACAATGTGGTGCCTGTGGTTTGTTTTGATACTTGGCTGTATTATTCTATTGTATTGTTTTACTTAGTGAGCTGCCTCACACAGGTCTTCAGAGCGGCAGCATATACACCCTTATGTATATTGTTGTTCCTTTATATATTTATGAAACAGCCTAGGGGGTGGGACATGTCCGGCTGTCCAAGTTGGAATAAGGCCAATCAGGGTGCAGCCAGCTTTGCCCTGATTGGACCTGCCTCTGCAGCTCCCGCCCTCCGTCCCTGGGCTCTAGCCTCTTTGCTCTCAGATGACTCAGTGCCTGGAGCCATCAGCAGGTAAGGGGAGAGGCCCTGGGTAAAGGATTGTGGTGGAGGCCTTGCTAATGAGGGCCTCCCGGCCTGCTGACTGCCTGCTAAAGAGCTCTGTTCCAGCCCAGCTAATGAACTGCCCAGCCCCCACCCGTCCCACTTGACCTGGCTGCGACTCTGCTCCGTCTTCTATATGACAGACCCTAGAATCATAGAATAATAGAGTTGGAAGGGACCTCATGTGTCATCTAGTCCAACCCCCTGCACTATGCACTCACAGCCGAGATCATCCTGTATCCTGATTCTGTCTTCTGATATGTTTGCTACTCCTCCCAGTTTAGTGTCATCTGCACATTTAATAAGGACCCCCTACATTCCTTCAAGAGCCTCTTGTGATGCAGAGTGGTAAAGCAGCAGACATGCTGTCAGAACCTCTGCCCATGAGGCTGGAAGTTCAATCGCAGCAGCTGGCTCAAGGTTGACTCAGCCTTCCATCCTTCCGAGGTCGGTAAAATGAGTACCCAGCTTGCTGCTGGGGGGTAAACGGTAATGACTGGGGAAGGCACTGGCAAACCACCCCATATTGAGTCTGCCAAGGGTCAGACATGACCCAGTGCTTGCACAGGGGATACCTTTACCTTTACATTCCTTCATCCAAATCATTTATGAACTAGTAATCAAGCCCATTGCAGTCCGAAATGCAATGGGCGCTAGCAGGCCCCAGGAGTGAGAGTGGGTATTGGGGGGGGGGACTACCTGCAGTCCTTCCTGGAGTCCGGGTCTTTCGGCGGTGGCGAGCGGCTGCATTCCTTGGTGGAGTCCGGGTCTTTCGGCGGCGGCAGCCTTTGCAGAACAGGGGAGGTTCAAAGGCTCCCCCCCCCCACAGCAGAACCTCACATAATCATGCCTACCATTCCCAATCAACCTTACAATATGCTTACATGAGCTTGCAGTGCAGAGCTTCCATCCCAATGAAAACTCATCTTCATATGCAGGAATTGTAGGCTTGTTATTAAGGAGGAGCTGTGAATTTTGAATGTTCCGGTTCAGTCACAGTTATAAAGAGACAGCCAGGGAAGAAAAAGCGGCTGAGGAGAAAAGTCAAAATTTCTTCTGATGAAGGGAGACAATAAAACAACGGCAGAACTGACACCCGATGGTCAACGGGAAAACTGAAGAAGCCTTTCAAGAACAATGGGGCCCCTATCCGAACTATTTAAATAGATAGCTGAAGTTGAATAAAAGGAGGTATTTTTAATATCTTGTTATTATAGTGTGTATAAGTAATATGATGTACTAATGATAACAATTCTATTTCTGTTCTTTTTTGAGAAATAAAAATCTATTTAATAAAATAAAATAAAACCTTGGGGAGGAGGGGGCAAATTTGCAAATCTTTCCTTGAGGATAACAAATACAGAGATTTTGCCGGGAAAGAGTGCCTGATCATACCTCCATTGACTTGTTCCTCGCTATGATACACCTGCTACTCAGATTCTGTTTCCTTCACAGCTTAAGAGTATAAATTAATATTTGATTAATTGATTAATATTAATTAAATTTAATTTTTAAACATTGTTTATCCGTGTAAAAATTAAATGCATGTTTTACCTGCCCAGGAAGGGCAGAATATGAAAATGAAGTTATTATATATTTTTTAAATTATTTAAATAGACATAGGTAAAGGTAAAGGTAAAGGTATCCCCTGTGCAAGCATTGGGTCATGTCCGACCCTTGGGGTGACGCCCTCTAGCGTTTTCATAGCAGACTCAATACGGGGTGGTTTGCCAGTGCCTTCCCCAGTCGTTACCGTTTACCCCCCAGCAAGCTGGGTACTCATTTTACCGACCTCGGAAGGATGGAAGGCTGAGTCAACCTTGAGCCGGCTGCTGGGATTGAACTCCCAGCCTCATGGGCAGAGCTTCAGACTGCATGTCTGCTGCCTTACCACTCTGCGCCACAAGAGGCTCTATTTTAATAGGCATAGAAAGTAAAAAATAACAGTGACATCAAGAATACTGTGTAGAAAAAAGAAAAATGTAAAAACAATTAACAACCACAAACCAAACACAATATGATTAACTAAATACACAAACTAACATATTTACATAATTAATTCCCAAACATTGCTATTTAAAGATTTTTTTGTATCCTATTACATTTTTCCAAACTAAATCAAATTCATTCCTTTAACAGACTCCTTGAGTTATTCTTATAAGTTATTTTTTCTAGTATCATAAGTTGCTTTAGTTTATTCCACCACTTATCTATCACCAAATTTTCAGCACTTTTCCAATTGTTAGCAATAATTATTCTGGCAGCTACAATCATAAAAAATATTAAGTTTATATTATTTATATTTTGATTTTTATTCCACTCTTTCTCAAAAAGACTTAGGGCAGATTCCCTTAGTCCAGGGGTAGTCAACCTGTGGTCCTTCAGATGTTCATGGACTACAATTCCCACGAGCCCCTGCCAGCAAACGCTGGCAGGAGCTCATGTGAATTGTAGTCCATGAACATCTGGAGGACCACAGGTTGACTACCCCTGCCTTAGTTCAAGCTTCCACACAGTGAGGGAGCATCTCAGGGTTCCCCTTTATTTCTATCACGTGCTTGCTTTTCAATGGATCCTAAGGGAGCTGTTAAGATTAGTGTTTTAAAGCCACTGTAATTGCCAACATGCAAGTGATGGCTGGAGATCCCCTAGAATTACAACAGAGCAGCAGAGCTCAGTTCCTCTGGAGAAAATGGCTGCTTTGGGAATTGGTATGGCGCTTCACCCTGCTGAAGTCCTTCCCCTCTCTAAATCTTACCTTCCCCACAAAATCTTTAGAGGTTTCCCCACCCAGAGCAGCAACCCTAAGCAGCTCATATATATTCACAAAATCAATACGCAGCAATGGCTTCACTCCGAAATAGGCATACTTAGAATCATAGAATCATAGAACCAAAGAGTTGGAAGGGGCCATGCAGGCCATCTAGTCCAACCCCCTGCTCAACGCAGGATCAGCCCTACGCATCCTAAAGCATCCAAGAAAAGTGTGCATCCAACCTTTGCTTGAAGACTGCCAGTGAGGGGGAGCTCACCACCTCCTTAGGCAGCCTATTCCACTGCTGAGCTACTCTTGACTGTGATTTTTTTTTCCTGATATCTATCTACTTAACAATGAGTAATGTCTTATTTCGCTTTGAAGTCTTACAAACTGGAGGAAGCAAAAACCTTTCCTAAATAACTAAAGAGGAGAACCTTCCAGTTGTGGAAAGTTCACCATTTGACACTCCCTCAAAACAAAAACAAATAAAAAGGCCAAGCGAAAGAAACTGGCTAGCATATTAACTTTCAATTAAGAGTTTGTGTTTATTTAGGTACTAAAATCACAGCGAGGTATTTTCCCTCCTTTACCTCACAACCTTTGAGTAGAGAGTGTTTCCTCTATATCCACCCACCCAACCCAGTCATGACCGTTTACAGCCTGGAGATCTACCAAGCTCCCTGGTGGGATAAAAACTGAATGTTACTACATGAGGCCACATTCTAGGAGAACTTCACCAGGGGAAGCTAATGAGATAAAATCATCACCTGCTGATGTTACCACATCCGAATTCTACATGTGAATCGACTCTGTCTGAGGGATTCATAAGTGAATGGCTTGGTACCATCCTCTATCAAATATGCTTATTTTCAGAACAAATTCAACATATTAAGTCCTCCAGACAAAAACCCTGCACTTTCATACACTGTAAATATATGAGTTTTAATGTCATTTCAGTTACATAGGATAGAAAGTTGTGAAGGGCTGATTTAGTTTCCAGGCAAGAAACCTTGCGCAAGCCACCAAGATAACAGCAGCTGGAGGATACAATGAGTTAAATTTGTTAGAAACTTAAAACGATGTGTTTTTCCTTAAAGTCCTGTTTACAATCTATTTCCATTTAGTTCTTTTTCTTTGAGAGTTGTCATATTAGCAGATCTGCCTGCGAAACCAATGGTTCCCACCTCAGCAGGGGCACACAAAACTGTAGGGCATTAAATTTGAACTATAGCTTTCCAAGGTGCCTCTTACACTTCATTCCTTTTCTCTCCTTGCTGAACAATATAATCTAGATGAAATGGGCGGGGTCATCTGACACAGACTGTGGGGTATCATGTATCCTGCCTCACTGGTTGGATGTGGGGGTGATACAGAAGAAGAAGAAGAAGAGTTGGTTCTTATATACTGTTTTTCCCTAACCGAAGGAGGCTCATTAGAGGCATCATTCACTGGCAGGGGCTCATGGGAATTGTAGTCCATGGAAATCTGGAGGGCCACAGTTTATCCACTCCTGGTCTATATTAATGTTGATTTGGACACTTTTTTGGACTGCTATATATACTCAAGTATAAGCCAAGGGGGGCTTTTCAGTTTAAAATTTGCTGACAAACTTGGATTATACTCGGGTATATACAATAATCTGGTTGGAATCGATCTTCCCCTGTAGTTAATCTGTCTGAATCAGTCTTTGGCTGAATCACCGAACTGTGATTTGGGCATGACTCGGTCATGCAGAGATCAGGCAGTTTAAAGGGACCAACTTTTCTGTCTATTCCTTTTCTGTCTATTCTGTGGTCGGGGGGGGGGGAAGGGGGGCAGGAGTTTCAGGTAGAGGCACTAAATTTGCAGTGTAGCTGTGGGAGCCTCTTCTTTAAAAAACGTTTTAAAAAGATGCAACCAGGTGGACCAATTCTACAGGCACCCAAAGTGGGTGCCCCCACCTGACCTCCATTATTTCCAAGTGTGAGGGGGAAAACTATCTGTTCTCATCTCATTGCAAATTTGGTGCCTCTACCACAAGTCCCCCACCCCTCCACGTGCCCAACCATGGAATAGACAGATAGGGGACATGTCCCATTGATTTTAATGGCACCACTGTCTTTAACGGTGCTGAATAGCTTCAGATTCGGCTGGATTGATTTGGCCATACCAGGGAAGGTGCTTTGGAACCGGCCCAAATCAATTTGGGCCAAATACGAAGCTGTCTGAATTTTATTTATTTATTTTGACATGCCTAAAAGAGACTAAAAAGTGGCTTGCCATTTCCTTACAACCTTGGGATTTCTTGGTGGTCTCCCATCCAAATACCAATTAGGGCTAACCCTGCTTAGTTTTCAATATCTGATGAGATTGGGATACACTCGGCCATCCAGATCGGGGCCAATGGGGTATGATTCCCTAAAATCCACCCTCCAAAGCAGCCAGGTGATCTGATCTCTGTTGTTTGGAGTTTAGTGGTAATTCCAGGAGATCTTCAGGCCTCCCCTGGAGGCTGGCCTTCCTAAGGCTTTAGCCCACCCTTCTGTTGTTGCAGTTGCCACAGGGAGGGGAACAATACGAAATAAACCCAGCCAGGGCAGAAAGCTTTCCTGACCTTGACTAACCCAGTGTGAATTCTGGAAGCCTCTCCAATTCTCTCTAAAGACGAAGACGCAGGGCGCAGATTTCGACGCCATGATTCACCTGCTCCCAGAATTCAGCTGTGCGACCTCTTTTTGAAAGTAAAAAAGCGATTAACGTTTTGTAGCCTCGCCTTAAACGCTGCTTGAACTTAAACGAGCGAAAAGCCTCTCTGCCACCCCGTTCTGTTTGCTTCCAGAGAATTAGAGGCGACAATAAATGTCAAAAATGCTGAACTGTATTTTGTTAAGCATAAAAGGGCCTTTTGTGAGTAAAAATCCTGAAGATAGGAAGATGTAATTTTTTTTAAAAAAGCGATTGCACGTGGGGGTATAGAATCCCACACAATAGAGAATCATTTTCCTGTGAATAGTAGCAGAATTTTAACTAGCTCCATTTCTTCTGTGCTGAGCTTTGCTCCAGATTGATACGTGATCTCATATCATATAGCCACCAGACTGTGTTTCCTGTCAATGTAAACCTAAAGGGGTGGGGGTGGGGAGGGGGCTGTATCAAAACTCCTCAACAGGACTCACACTGGTGAAGATTTTTGAATTAGCTCTGATAGTCCATGTTGCACGTTTGAATAAAACGGGAGGGTAGGCTCCCCTGTCAACCTCAGCCTCATTCTCACACCCTAAATGGTGTGAAAAGCAGGGGGGGGGGGAAAGATAGCGGATGTACTAATGCATTTTGTTTGAAGTGTGGATATGAAAATGAACATGGGAACTGAAGCACAGCAGTGTCGAGAGGGGGACAAGCAAGTTTCTTGGCCTTATTCTTCCCCTTTAGTGAAAAATGGTGTTAATTGTTCCCGAAAGATAACAATGCCTGATTTCATGTATCTGACACAGATTATATAGGTTAGGTATTCTTTGTGCCAGTTTTTGTAAATGCCGCTCACTAAACATGCTACCCAGAATAGCTAAGAGGAAATCTGTCATTCTGTGATTCAGTCGTGGCACCTTGCCAATAATGAGGGAGCGCAATTACCACCAGTTCCCCCCCCCCCATTTAATTAGTGTGGGAAAAAAAACTTTATCTAAAAGGACCATGTGGATCCCTTTTCATGAAGAGGAAGTTTCTGCCATGGATACTCGAGAGTGGGGAAAATATCCAAGTTGTTTAATGATTAAGCTGAACTGATCATTTAAGAAGACGTACTAGGGAGAGGAATGGGAAGGCGACTGTAAGCCGCTTTGAGCCTCCTTCGGGTAGGGAAAAGTGGCATATAAGAACCAACTCTTCTTCTTCAGTAATATCAGGGCTCTCTCAGCCTCACCCACCCCACAGGGTGTCTGTTGTGGGGAGAGGAATGGGAAGGCGACTGTAAGCCGCTTTGAGCCTCCTTCGGGTAGGGAAAAGCGGCATATAAGAACCAACTCTTCTTCTTCTTCTAGCCTAGATGACTTCCGTGCTCTGTGGGTTTTTAATTGGGATACTTGGACAGGAGGCGTGACAGAATGAGTCAGTCCGTGGCCTGTGATTTCAGATATTCACCACTAAAATTGCTGCAGGAAAGCTATACTGTTTTTTTAATTTAGTTATTTATGTTTCAATTCATATCCCGCCGCTCACAGCAAGCTGGCTCACGGCGGGTCACTCTAAAGACCCCAATAAAATATACAATATGGTCCCATTAAAATACCCATTAAAAATCCCTATGGCAGCGACATTTCCAAATCCCATAGTGCTAGCTATCATCTGGTCTCAGGGGGACCCCAAGCGACAACCCATTACCCACAGAGGTGGTCGGCTGGTGGGGACTACCAAATTCAAGATCTTGTGCTGTTGTAATGCTGGAAAGAGACAGGGTTTGTTTATTTTCAATGCTATGATAGAAAAGGCTGTAGACAGCTCATCCACGGGAAATGAACACAAGGAGGAGGGGAAGGGTCAGGATTGAATCAACCAGCCCAGCTTCCAGCCTCCACAAATGTATCAGACCCTCCGCACAGAGCCTGTTGAGAAGGGCAAAGGAATGTATAGCACACAGCAGACGCCAGCAGGCACAATCCCCAACCTTTCCACGCATCTATTCTTTATGAAAATGTCATCTGCACAGGGCTAGAGGCTTTGTTGTCCTCGTGTAACACACACTTTGCTTTCTCCTCCCCCCCCACACACACATGATTACTAAGGGGAGAGGTTTTGTAGATTTATGAGACCATACCAAAAATATGGGGGGGGGGGAGAGCCCTTTCAAAGTCTATTCACCAGGGTCAATGGAAGCAAAGTGACTCTTTTGGATCATCTTCTAAATGGTTATTAAAGATATATGAGTCTTACTGATAAATGGGGGGGAAATAAAAAATTGTCAGACGACTCCCACGACGAGTAAAGCTGAACATTCCCCCAGATTACAAAGAATCTGAAAACACGATTTGTTTACTTCAGTTGTATGAAAACTCACAACCTGAAGCCAGCCTCTCTCACAATAGCAGCTAGCTGTCAAACACAGAAAAAACAGCAAGGGAGGATTTGCACTGGACGACAATGGCCAACCAACTCTGCTACTTTCTTCCTTTGAGAAAAGCCTCTTGCAAGGGTTTCCCTAATACATGGGCACAAACTAAAATTGGGGCCAGCCCAGAGCTTCCCACCCTGCCTTTTGGGTTGTAACGGATTAAAGGTAAAGGTAAAGGTATCCCCTGTGCAAGCACCAGGTCATGTCTGACCCTTGGGGTGACGCCCTCCAGCGTTTTCATGGCAGACTCAATACGGGGTGGTTTGCCAGTGCCTTCCCCAGTCATTACCGTTTACCCCCCAGCAAGTAACGGATTACCTTTCACCATCATTGCGTGTTACGTTTCATTGTTATTTTGTTATCACGACATGTCCATATTTTATATTTCAAGGATTTATGGTTGCTATTCATGATTTGTTCTCTTGCGTGACTTTTGTAACATTCTCACAGCTGACGGTTGTTATGCCTGGGGGCGGATCCTTTTGGGGGGAGACCGGGGCCTGTGTGGATGGTGGGCCACAGTGGTGCCCCCAGGCAGGGCTGCCAGGGTGGCTTGAATTTCTGGGTGGTGGGGGGAACAAGCAGAGGCCAGAGCCCATCAGGCTCCCCTTTAACCTGCCAAGGTTCCAGAAGGAGTGGGGCTTCAAGCAAAGAGGTAGTAGTTTGATTGCTCTAGATCGAGCCCCTGGACAGGGGCTTGCTAACGGTTGGCTGGCCACGAGACGGCAAGATCCACCCATGCTGTGCCGATGCTCCTTGATATGTGTTTTCAATTAATCTGTGGCCTATTTATTGTCAAAGGAATCGTGTGGTATCCTTCTTTAGGCCTCTGGCCACATCTACTTGACGTGTAAGTTAAAGGTAAAGGTATCCCCTGTGCAAGCACTGGGTCATGTCTGACCCTTGGGGTGATGCCCTCTAGCGTTTTCATGGCAGACTCAATACGGGGTGGTTTGCCAGTGCCTTCCCCAGTCATTATCGTTTTACCCCCCAGCAAGAAGGATGCTCATTTTACCGACCTTGGAAGGATGGAAGGCTGAGTCAACCTTGAGCCGGCTGCTGGGATTGAACTCCCAGCCTCGTGGCAGAGCTTTCAGACTGCATGTCTGCTGCTTTACCTCTCTGCGCCACAAGAGGCTGACGTGTAATCAGCTGCAACTCAATGGCACTTTATAGAGAAAAGGGCTTTTTTTTGTGTACTTTGCTTTTTACTACTCGGAAGATTCTCATAGCGGCTTACAATTGCCTATCCTTTTTCTCTCCAAAAGAGGAGGTAGGTGGGGCTGAGTGAGCTGTGACAGAACTGTGGCCCAAGGTCACCCCGCTGACTGCATGGGAAGGAGTGGCGAATCAAACCTGGTTCTCCAGATTAGAGGCCACAACTCTCAACTAATACACCAAACTGGCTCTACACACACGCATTGTACTTTGGTCACATTATGAGATCGCAAGACCCAGAGGAAAATAAAATAATGCTAGGAAAAGTTGAACACATCTGGAAAAGTAGAGGACCCAACATGAGATGGATTGACTAAATAAAATGGCCATGGCCCTCAGCTACCAATACTTGAGCAAGGCTGTTAAGAACAGGATGCCTGGAGGTCATTAATTCTTAGGGTAACTATAAGTCCCAAGTGACTCGATGACCCTTAACACGCACAATTATAAAAGTTACACTCTGGAATAATGTTCATTATTATTAACCCTCCTATCATAAAAATATAGGCAAAGTGAAGTAATTAGGGATGTTTCCTTTGCTTTTTAAATCCCAAGAGAAAATGAATCATCAGATATAATAGTCTTATAGCTATTTATTTTGCAATGGTGTAAATATTTCAACCTGTATAAACCATTTTAGAGGTTCAACTGTGATAAGTTAAAAAAAAAAATTCCAATATAAATCTCCTTCCCCCTTTTTGAAGTAGAAAGGACAACTGTCAGCCACAGAGAGGCGGTCTTTTAAGTGTTTGCTGAGAAATTGTGCTAAACCCTTTTTAGTATGGATCACTTCATCTCCTGGTGTAGGATAACAGACAAAAATCTGTGCTCCCAAAGCCAATTTCAAGCATTTGTGTCTTATATAGGAAATACAATTGTTTACACTCTCTCTTCAGTTTACGAAAAGATCAGACCCCCTACCAGGAAAAATACCCTCACGTTTACCAGAACACATGCACTCACTAAAGTGAAACATAATGAGTCACTTTTCTCAGGTTGTTACATGTATATACTGAAAGGAAGATGACCTTGAATGTAAGCCAATCCACCTAAAAAGATCATATACAAAGAGTTTTTTTTTATTACTGCACATAACAATAACCTGCATGGGGATTTAAGGTGTCCCCTTCTTTTTCTTGATGGCACAGGTGGAAAAGAACAACCTAGCCTTCTTTTGGGGTAAGCAGGTACGTTCTCATTCTAGTTACATTCTAAGAGGAAATGGGATAAGAAGGTACATTCTAAGACAGTGGTAGTCAAACTGCGGCCCTCCAGATGTCCATGGACTACAATTCCCCTGAGCCCCCTGCCAGCGAATGCTGGCAGGGGGCTCTTGGGAATTGTAGTCCATGGACATCTGGAGGGCCGCAGTTTGACTACCCCTGTTCTAAGATAATGAGGGCCAAAACTAAACGTGACAGAGAACTTGAGGCCACTATAAGTTCACTGTCACTAATTTAAAGTGATATTCAAATACCACAAGGGCCTGAATCTGATTAGGCCCATGCTGTAAGTGAAGGCTGGCTGCACCTTAAGTGACATACTTTACTACCTTCCACAAGGAAATATTCAAATGGGTAGCCATGTTGGTCTGAAGTACCACAATAAAAGCACCTTTAAGATCAACAAAGATTTATTCAGGGCGTGAGCTTTCGAGTCCAAGCACTCTTCCTCAGAATATGAACTCCCTGTCATGCACTCAAAAGCTCACGCCCTGAATATATCTTTGTTGGTCTTAAAGGCACTAGTGGACTCTGAATTTATAGTTTACTACCGTACAAGTGACAACGTCGTAAAATGGAAAAAACATCTAGTTCCGTTTTTCTCTGCATTCTGCGAAACTAACAAACAAACCACTGTGGTGATAAAATGTCCCCATGTGTTACTTAAGGGTTTTCATGCAGTCAATAATGGTAGTATAATATCAAGAGCAGTTAAGCTGGAGAAAGAAAATCTCCACAAGTCCCCACAGCAGCATCTTCGCTGGTACAGTGTGTTTCCATGATGCCAGAGGCGAAGAGGTCTTCTACTAGGTAAAAGACACTTCTGCAATGAAAGAGATCCATGGGATCCGATCCAATTGTTTTAAGGATAACAGAAGGTGTTACGAGAGCGGTATCATTTGTCTGCTGAGCTGAGGCTTTCAAAAAATGTTCCACAGTCACCTTGGACCATACCGGTTTCGAGGGTTCCTGAAGCACTCCAAAAAACCCACAAAGCCTGTTTACCCAAGAAAATTGTTCAGTGACTATTCACTGTAGTGAGCAACACCTCTTCCGATCCTCCTTTCTGAAAACCATTGTCTATCTGCAGCTGTAATTGTATGAAATCATTCACTCACCCTAGATCTATTTTTTTTCCTTGCACTAAAATAGACTAAAAATTGCTGTTAACATGTGGATGTATATGCAGTCTTACACAAAATAGTCATGGTACTAGAATATCACTAGCACTAGTGTTAAAATATATATTTTTTTTAATGTATAAGGCTCGCTTCAGAGAAGTCTTTCTTACCTAGCCTTCTAAACAGCTGAAACAAGACTTCTTTGTTAGCTACATCGCGGTGATGCCAACTGTGGGTCTAAGCCAGGGGTAGTCAAACTGCGGCCCTCAACATGTCCGTGAACTACAATTCCTATGAGCCCCTGCCAGTGTTCGCTGGCAGGGGCTCATGGGAATTGTAGTCCATGGACATCTGGAGGGACGCAGTTTGACTACCCCTGGTCTAAGCAAATCATTAAGGGTAGTCATTACAGTGATAAAGAGTGGCTTTTTCAGATGCATTGAACAAGAGTATGGAGAGACCGAAGAGCAGGGGTAGTCAAACTGCAGCCCTCCAGATGTCCATGGACTACAGTTCCCAGGAGCCCCTGCCAGCGAATGCTGGCAGGGGCTTCTGGGAATTGTAGTCCATGGACATCTGGAGAGCCGCAGTTTGACTACCCCTGCCGAAGAGTCACATAAAATGTTGCAGTCTTGTTATTCTCGATACACCCTTAAATCAAGCCATGCGTATGAAACTAAGGATAATAAGATGTCCTGGCTTGATATTTCTACACAAAGGAAGTTAGAATTATACTATTTAGCATCTGTTACTGGGAGTGTCTGGGATAGATTCTTGTCACCGTTCTGGGTGGCCTGGGTGTGTCACCAGTGCTCGAAACCAACATGGGCCAACAGACATTTATTTAGGTCTAATGGTATGATGCCATTTTACAATTCCTATTTAACTTCACCTGCAAACCTACCATTTATTCTTCTGCACTAAAAAAAGGCGGATTCCCATATTTCTATGTCTGGAGGCTATCATGAAATAATCTCCCTGAAGCTAAGGGGGGGGGGGGATAGAATTCAGCTAAGTTGTGCCAACCATTTAGTGTTTGGATTCTCCAGATTGCTAACTGAAATTTCAGGCCCAGTTGTAAGACATGATTAGGAGAAGGGCATTTCTTATAAAAAGGCCCAGTTTGCAAGTCCTTTGGGGGAGGGACTAGTGGGTCAGTGGTAAAGCATCTGTTTGGTGTGCAGAAGGCTCCCACGTTCAGGATCTCCAGCATCTCCAGTTAAAAGGAGCGGGTAATGGGTCACGTCAAAGACCTCAGCCTGAGACCCTTGGGAGCTGCTGCTGGTATGAGTAGACAATACTTGATGAACCAATGGTCTGATTCAGTGTTCATGTGTTCATATGTTCATGTCCAGCTATAACAGCAAATTACCCTAACTCATTTGCTTTATATTCCCACTGTCATGATGGTCAGTTCATAATCTGAGGAAGAGTGCTTGCACTCAAAAGCTCATGCCTTCAATAAATCGTTGTTAGTCTTAAAAGTGCTGCTGGACTCTGATTTCATTTGCTTTATATTATTGAGGGAAGAGGACCAAGGTAGTAGCAGAGGCCAGAGTTTCCTTCATGGACTTATATGAAGCAAACTCCTTGAAGATGGATTCAAATGAAAGAGTGCTTGCACTCGAAAGCTCACGCCTTGAATAAATCTTTGTTGGTCTTAAAGGTCCTACTGGGCTCTGATTTCCTTGAAGATGTTTATTCTTTTGCTGATGAGAGGGACCAGGTTCTTCCCATGGAGATGGTGTTCTTCTTGGGAAGGGGTGCATCTCCCAGTGGCCCTTGGACCTCTTTCTTGCAGTAGTGGTCAAGATATCTTTCTCCTCATATCTGCAGTCTCTGGGCAGCTGAATGTTCATTCCAGCCAGGAGCATCTTTCAAGCAGTTCAGGATGAGCAACCCGAAAATTAATTTCTGTTTGACATCATGGTAGATCTCTGGATTCCAATATTCAAAACTGCAGAGAAACAACTCTAGTTCCCTTATGGACTTAAAGCCATGTGAAACACCCCTCAGCATGACGTGAATCTTTTTGTTACTTGTAGTTTATATGGAGGAAAGGCGATCTCTCTTTTGTGAGTCTTCCCAAGCCTTCCCACTTGTAAAATCATAAAAACATACAGGGGTGGCCAATCAGTTTTAAATCAGGAATGGCCAAACTGTGGCTCTCCAGATGTCCATGGAATACATTTCCCATGAGCCCCTGCCAGCACAGGAAGGACCTTGTGCAACCTAGAGACACTATACTCATAGAGGATCGCTGTCCTCTTCTTGCCCTGCAAGTCTAGTGAGAATTAGATTTATGGGATCTCAGTAATGGCCCCCCAAAGAAGGCACCCCCAATGCTTTCTGGGGAAATGACAGGCAGTCATCCCTGTCTTTGAAATCAAATTCTCAGTTACCTTTCCTCTTCCAACTTCTTCCACTTAAAAAAAAGAAAAAGAAATATTATTTAGTTCTTACATGCTTGTGGTCTAAACCCACTTTCTCTTTTATTTCTTAACAGGCGAGTTATGCAGCCCAGTACACATTAAGTGCTCTGCCACAGAATAAATATGTCTCACTAACATATTCAGGTGAAAGCCTGAACTGCAAATTTTAGCCAGAGGCCATCAGGAAAATAACGGCGGAAGGCAGACACCTAAAAATTAGGTACTTTATAATTAAAATTAATGACGGCGCATTAATTAATGGTGGCATAGATAAGAATGCAATAGTGTTAAGCAAGAACAGGGAGAAGCAGGTATTTCTTGCACAAATGTAGAAATGCCGATTTGTCCTAAAGTTTATTTACTTGTTAGTTCATTTCCTAGGAATCCACAGTAGCTGTTTTAACAGCACTCCTAAGCATTATCATGCCCTTTTAAGCCCATCGACTTCAACAGAATTAGAAAACTACAGCTCTGTTTAGGATTGCGCTGTAAGCAGCAGTTTATTAATGTCATCCAATGATTACGGTACACAAATGGGAACAAAGGCAGTGTCCAGAGGCACACCAAATGAGATGGTAATAATCAGGGGGTTGTTCTGAAGCAATATCAGACTAATTCATAGGGGATGCTTAAATTGTTATAGTTCATTTATAATTTAACCATTGCAATCAGGAAGCAAATGTATGCATGCCCTTGGAATGTGATAGATCTTCCTTGAGATGCAACTTATCTTCATTCGTAGGCTATATAAATGGGAAAAGGCTGACTCAGCATCGTTCAGCTCTGTTTGTCCATTTCATCATATCTGTTAGAGTAGATACTGGAGCAGAACCACAGTCAGTTAATGAAAGGCTGCAAATTGCAGGCTATTTCTTTTCCAGGAAAATGTGTATAAAGCTCAATCTCGTGCACACAGCTCAAAAATTGCCGCTGGTAGCATTAAAGGGCTTCAGCTTCTCTACGCAGAGAAGCAAACAGGGATGTCTCGACATAGAGTCGAGGGGATTTTCTGCTCTTTTGCCCAGGTGTGGCACCACCTAGCTCAATTAACTAAAATAGAATTCAAGGAATGAAGGATCCTTGAATGAAAAGAACCCCTCTACAAATACATGTTGAGCATACATCCACATTTGCAAATGAGTTGATGGGAGTCAAGTAAAGAAGAAGAGTGGTTCTTATATACCACTTTTTTCTACCTAAAGGAGTCCCAAAGCAGCTAACATTTGCCTTCCCTTTCCTCTCCCCACAACACACATCCTGTGAGGGAGGTGAGGCTGAGAGAGCCCCGATATTACTGAAGAAGAAGAAGAGTTGGTTCTTATATGCCACTTTTCTCTCCCCGAAGGAGTCTCAAAGCGGCTTACAATCGCCTTCCCTTTCCTCTCCCCACAACAGACACCCTGTGAGGGAGGTGAGGCTGAGAGAGCCTTGATATTACTGAAGAAGAAGAGTTGGTTCTTATATGCCACTTTTCTCTCCCCGAAGGAGTCTCAAAGCGGCTTACAATTGCCTTCCCTTTCCTCTCCCCACAACAGACACCCTGTGAGGGAGGTGCGGCTGAGAGAGCCCTGATATCACTGCTCAGACTCAGAACAGCTTTATCAGTGCTGTGGCGAGCCCAAGGTCACCCAGCTGGCTGCATGTGGAAGAGGAGCAGGGAATCAAACCCGGCTCGCCAGATTAGAAGCCGGCATTCCTAACCACTACACCAAGCATGACCTAAGCAGCAAAAGAATCCAGGGAAGGCGGCTTTGGAGAGCCCAAGCGCCTTTTGTCTGGCTCAGCCTCAGTGGGGAATAATCAATGGATCACTGTGAAGAGGAGGAGGAGACAGCCTTGTTAGGGATGCTCAAACACTGTCTGGGTCAGGTCCCAGCCTGTTCACCAGGAAGCGGGTTTTTCAATTGATTGTTTGTGAATTAATTGACCTATTCGGGGCTGTTCAGCAGGCTGCTTCACTATATTCCATCCCTAGAGTACAGTACGGCACAACTGCCTTTTCATTCAAGCGAATTCTCACACAACCAATCAAGTTCTTCTCCCCCGCCTCGCCTGAGAGCCAGTTTGGTGTAGTGGTTAGGAGTGTGGACTTCTAATCTGGCACGCCGGGTTTGATTCTGCACTCCCCCACATGCAGCCAGCTGGGTGACCTTGGGCTCGCCACGGCACTGATAAAACTGTTCTGACCGAGCAGTAATCTAAGGGCTCTTTCAGCCTCACCCACCTCACAGGGTGTCTGTTGTAGGGAGAGGAAAGGGAAGGCGACTGTAAGCCACTTTGAGACTCTTTTGGGTAGAGAAAAGCAGCATATAAGAACCAACTCTTCTTCTTCTTCTTCTTCTTCTTCTTCTTCTTCTTCTTCTTCTTCTTCTTCTTCTTCTGTTGCTGCATCACTGCAAGCTTGGACAGGCAATTTTTTAAACAGGAAATTAGTAAATCAATCGCAAATCCATATGTATTCATCTTAAATATATGTCATGATTTTTAAAGAAAACAATCCTTACATTTAGCATTTGTTTAATTCGTTCTTGGGGATGTATTTTGAGCTGCAGCATTCTCATGCGAACAATGTTTTGCAAAAAAAAGTAACGCAAACCTTATCGGCAAGCATTGGGATCGTTCAGTGTAGGACCAAATAGACCCAGTGGTCAGCTCACCTCTGGGGGTCAAGCTAGACTGTGCTGTGCCCATCGGTCCACAGCAAGGGCATGCTGCCATGTCAGAACCTTTTAATTTTACTTTTGAAATTGCCACAGTGTTCCTATCTTTAAAACTTATTTTTTTTATTCTGCAGAAGTCCTATTAACCAGTCCTAGAATCCAAGTGACCTCTTCACCTTTTCAGAATAACTGGTGCGCTCCTTTGGAGCTGTCCTTGGTCCTAAATTTCCTCTTTACCCCTCTCCTAGGCCTATTCTGCACACAATAGATAATACACTTTCAATGCATTTTAGAAATCGATTTTCCTGTTCTGCCTAGGAAAATCCAGCTGCCAAAGCACATTGAAAGTGCATTATCCTATGTGTGCAGGATGGGCCCTCGTCTCAAAGCCATAAGCTTGAATTACTTGACTGACCAATGATCACTTACTTGCAATACCTACCGGTTATCAGTTCTCACCTTACTTCAGGTAAGTCCTTTTCAGAATCTCATCTGGTACTCCAGAAACCTCATCCCATTAGAACAGGATACTATACTGTCATTTGTGTGTGGGGAACTGTGTGCAATACATCTCTTAAGATGCATGGTTGGAATTGTATGAATTGTATGACAGAGCAGCTGGCTGGTGGAGCTATATAAAAGTATCTCAGAGTTGAAATCTTCTGTGCCTTCAGAAAATCAGTTTCCCTTGTTCATTTTTCCCTCAACTTGACCATTTATGCACTGGAGGTTTCATACCATGCTGTAGGCTTGAGTTTTAGTCATGGCAGGTTGCCCCACCTCTTCCTCTACCCACATGGGGGAGCATTTGGCCCGGTGTGCCTCATCCACGTCCAATTTGTGCTCCTGCACGGGAGCTGGGGCAGTGAGGTTCCCAGTGCATAAATGGGCTTCGACGATCTGTCCCTGCCTCCATTAACTGCCTGTGCCTATTCTGGAATGTCTTCCTAATACTTGGAAGTCTGAAGAAACAGACAGCAACACTAATACTTCTAGAGTTCTGAGATGGGTGGAAACGTATTTTTTAGCGGCAATATTTTTTCAACCTTTGGCAAAACATCCCAATGGCAGCATGTGGCTAAAAGGTTCACGTTGGGCACCTTAAAAGTAAACCTGGCTGTTTTTCCTCAAGCCATTTTTCCAAGGCGAAGGAATGGATCAATTTTGCCGTAGTTAAACTAGCGGAGAGAGGCTGCCTGTTTAGAAACCACATTGAGTGGTAACTGTCTGAAAGCCTCTTCTTTCTGCACATTCTAATGACAACAGCACAGCGGGGCTCCCTTCGGGTTAGAAGAACAGGAAATCCAGTTTTACAGCTCGGTTGGTGTTTCATGCTACAAACAAGGAATTCCCCCCCCCTTTCCCCCTCAATGCCTGGAAATACAGATTACCTGTACAATGGTTGGGATGGCTTGCTATTCAGTATAAATAATTGAAGTATCAGTATTATAGTTTGATCCTGAAGGGAATTTCGGGAGGGTATTGCCTATGTGCTCCTCGTAGGCTCTGCCCTACTCCACTAATACAGGACCTAGAAGTGTCAGGTCAGGCATATTCTTTCACAATACCCCTTGCAGACCAGAGATCCTATCGCTGTATTAGCTTTAATTTCAAATGGTTATAGAGAAAGAGAGGAGATCAATGAAACAGCAGAGGGTGTTTTTTTTTAAATAGCTTTGTGAAAAACTGGAGTGTGAACAGAGTTTAATTAAATCGATGAGCTTTTTATCCTTTGAAATGCTTTTTTTTCTTTTTTTAAGGAAGATAAGATATTTGCTTGTATATATACTAGGCATTTATACAGTGCATGTCAAACATACAAAACAACAGCCTAGTAAAGGTGACCAGATGATTATTCTCATCATATTGAAGGCTGGGGAGGGGAGGTAAATAAAACGGCTCTCTGTCCAGGGCAACTGAGTGAATTAGTGATTGAGCTTTGAACTCCAGAACTACTGGTGCTGGTGGTATTCTAGTCAACATTTCCAAGTTCTTCCCTTGCTTTACAGAAGAAGAAGAAGAAGAAGAAG
Organism: Paroedura picta; assembly: GCF_049243985.1. Lineage (NCBI taxonomy): Eukaryota > Metazoa > Chordata > Lepidosauria > Squamata > Gekkonidae > Paroedura > Paroedura picta. The sequence continues at coordinate 75,998,823 of NC_135378.1, forward strand.
AAGAAGAAGAAGAAGAAGAAGAAGAAGAAGAAGAAGAAGAAGAAGAAGAAGAAGAAGAAGAAGAAGAAGAAGAAGAAGAAGAAGAAGAAGAGTTGGTTCTTATATGCCACTTTTCCCTACCCGAAAGAGGCTCAAAGCGGCTTACAGTCACCTTCCTATTCCTCTCCCCACAACAGACACCCTGTGGGGTGGGTGAGGCTGAGAGAGCCCTGATATCACTGCTCGGTCAGAACAGTTTTATCAGTGCCATGGCGAGCCCAAGGTCACCCAGCTGGCTGCATGTGGGGGAGCGCAGAATCGAACCTGGCATGCTATATTAGAAGTCCACACTCCTAACCACTACACCAAACTGGCTCCCTGCACACTGGATGGCCCAGTCTAACCCGACCTCTGCCATTTCTTGGAAGCTAAGCAGGATTGACCTTGGTAAGCACTTAGATGGGAGACCACCAAGGAAGTCCAGGGTTGCTCTGCAGTGACAGGCAACAACAAGGCACCATTGAACATCTCTTGCCTTGAAAACCCTACAGGGTTGCCACAAACCATCCACTACTTGATTACATCTCCCACCACCAACACACGGAGACAAGAACATCAGCTTTGCTCACTGTGAAGCCTGAAGGTATATTTGAAGTATACTAGAACTTCCAAGTAGACATACAGGCCCCCATTGGACATGAGTGGATACAGCTCCAGTGCTGTAATTTTGGGACTACTTAAAGGTCCTCGTTCTTTAAGTAGAAAGAAAGATAGAAAGAAAGAGAAAGAGAAAGAGAAAGAGAAAGAGAAAGAATTCCCACTAGTGCATGCTTTTGTTCAGTTTCACGTTAAACTGACTGGATCCTGCAGATGGGATCTAGCTGTGCATTGGCTAATTGCCGTGCACACTTTTGATCCTGCCTCGGACCTCAAGTTCGGTCCTCGGCAGGTCTGCAGACACAGCAGCTTCTGTCCTAGGTGCCTACTTGTTTTGCCCTACCTTCAAACCATAAGATCAAAGCCAGCTATTACAACAGCATCACATAGCTACAGCATTCCCCCCCCCCGCCCCCCCAGTAATATTCTCCCAGAACATCCTACAGCTCGGAGATGTGGGAAGAGCAAAACAGTGTATAATGAAGCCATATGTCAGTCTGCAATCTGAAGACTGTGGGTGCCTTGAGACTTAATAGAATGCTTACCTTTGTGGCATTGGAAACTGTTGGTGGGGTGTGAAAAAGGAGGAAAGTGCTTTATTGCTTCATGCGCAGGGCTGTAGGGGGCTTTGCTATGATCACAGGCGAGCCAGAGATGGATTTCTGTCCCAAACTTCAGCTGTTCTTCCTGGTTCAGTGAGCAAATGCCCTTAAACAATATATTTCTTGCATGTGCTCACCTGCTCCTGCCGTATCAAGGGTTCATCTTTCGGATCAGAGCTTGAAATGAGAAATGGTTACAGCAAGTACAGATGGAATGCTTCTTTTATTACAGAAAGGACTAATGGAACACCCTTCTTAGAAGAGGTCAAAACAGAGGGGCCAGATAATACCGAGACGAAAGATATCATTCTATCCATGCTCTGATCTTTTGTAGGGATCACAGACCTGCTATTCTCTCACTTTCTTCTAACAGGATCCCCCCCCCTTATTTTTTCTCGGGAGAGGTAAAGGAGAATGGCAGTTCTTGGGATAAATAGAGAAGTCTGCAAAATAAGTGTGACTGTCAAGAATCCCAATTCCCCAAAGAAAAAGGTCTATAAAGGCGTGCCTGAAATCTCAAGGGTTTCACCAAAAATTGAGTGTTTCTGTGAAGCTTCCCCGGCATGGTTCCTTTATACCACACTGGGTATTGGCTGGCAGTGTTTGCTGGCTGGGGCTCATGGGAATTGAAGTCCATGAACATCTGGAGGACCACAGGTTGACTACCCCCGTTATACAGAAGCCTGTTACTCCATGTTCATACACAGAGTGAACAACAGAAGCCATTCTGGATTCTTGGATCCACTCGGAATTTTTAGTGAGGTAGAATGGACGGATCTAACTCTTCAGCAGAATGTTTAACTGCCTAGTTTCATCCCCATCATGAATTGGGCCTAGTCCATCTGGCATGAATGATGCCACACATTATCTCAAAGGGACAGAGGTACTCATGAGAGGCAGAACACACGCTTTACGTGTATAGTTAAATCACCAAAGGATGTCGGCTAGCAGGGCTGGGAGGGAATTTTGATTGAGGCCGCCCGAAACCCACCGCCAGCCAGATTCAATAACAGCACACTAGACGGACTCATGGACCAGCTCATTATTAGCCCACTTTGTACTTGCTTAGTCCTCGGATGTTAACTGTACGCCAGCTACTCTGAGCCCCTCAAAAGAACAGTGGGGCATACAGTAATTAATTAGCGATATTGTCGGAAAGAATCACGCCCCAGTCTGGATCTCTTCTAATTCACAGAAGAATCATAAAACACACACTGAAATCTTTGTGACGAGAGATAGCCGTTCCATCAAGGCCTATTCTGTCGCTCCCCCCCACCCTGATCCATTACACTTTTTTGTTTCTTTGTGCCTTTGGGATAAGAGAGCTCCCAGTCAAATTGACACAACAGTGGCAGGTCTCCTGTAATTCAGCCATCTGTATAGGCAGAGCAGGGTGTCATTTCATTATATTCCTCGAGGAGACCAAAAAGCTGAGTCTAATAAAACACTGAAAGATAAGATCCCACTTACTCTGCCTACGGGGATTAGGAGCAGGTACAAAAGTGATAAACAGAATCCAACTCGCCACGTCGTCAGGCGGAATAATTGAAAAGCGTACGGCTGCAAGGACTCCAACTGAGGCTAGCAGAGTTCTCCGAGGAAATGCCGTCCAAAAAAGGCAGCTGAGGGTACTCATCGGTACTGGAGGAAATTATTGTAGGCTTCACACCCCTCCCCCCCAGTTGTAGATACAAGAACATTTCCTTTGCCTTCTGGATATATTCTTTATCCATCTTTTTTGCCTTTGAGTTGCTCCCATGTGGGCACATTCAGCAACATTTATGGCATGGCAGGGAATCTGCTGCCCCTAATCTTCTGCTTAAATGACAACTTGAAATGTGGATCAGCAGTCGTCCGCTGAGTTTTACCCCACCTCCGAGGCCTGAATTCCTATTTAAAAAGGGAACTTCATTGCACTGGGACTTGCGCATGAATATGTGGTCTAATTTCTTTGTCTCCTGTTTAGCATATTGCATAGAAAACACACAGAGAAAAAAAATTCCAGTCCTTCCGATGGCCTGCTCGGGTTTGTGAGTCAGGCAGAAATACATTGTCGCTTGTCTCTATATCTAGATGATGGTCTCATACGTGGTGGGAAGTTCTGGGGTCATCTAGAGGAGTAAAGCAAAAGAAATAACGAATCGTGTGGCCGAGGTATGAATCTATGAATTTTGGAGCATGATCAAGAAAGGGTAAGTAAAAAGTCTCTTTGTTATGTTAACAAATCTTCATCCTAAATGAAATTAATCTGGAGGAAATAATCCATGGACAAGTATGTCTCCTTTAAGCAATGCTGAAAGCTGATGCTGAGAGCTGAACAAGGTTCTGGTAAATCCTTGTTTCAAAATGATTTCCTCTGCAGCAAAGCCTGTGAGGCATAGAAAACAGCTCTAGGAAGGAGCCAAACTCAAAGTAGCCATTTTAATATTTCTTGCTCTAATTAAAAAAATGAAAGGAAAGAATACCAGTTGAAAATAGCATAATTGTAGAATGTTGCCAATACTTACTGAGCAATCCATTGGAGGTACTACTGCCTGTTAGACTTCTTACTTTGTGATGCTTCTAAAGACATTGATTCATATCTTGGCCAGACGATTCATGGGTTTTGTTTTTGTTTTTTTGCTTTACTATATTGTTTTCGTGTTCTCCTGTGGTCTTTCCATTCTCTTTTTTCAGCCATCTAAATGAGAGCAGAGCATGGCCCTGCAGGGACTATCAACTAGATATTTCTATTTGACAGGCTGAATATCAACAAAGTCAGGTCAGAAGTAGAGGCATGGTGCTGCTGGTAGGTCAGGGACCACCCCTGCAGCTTGGGGCACTTTAAGGGAATCCCAAGCTGGGTGGGAATGGAGAGGAACTGATGGAAACTGGGCTGACAGGAGAGACTTAATAGGACAGGATTTCCTCCCCCCCCCCATTGAAAGGCCAGCTAAGTATCAGGTGAGACAGAGGCTCCAGAAGTGACTGAGATGAATCAGACACGTTTCAGTCCTCCTGCTAACCTGTAAAAGAGAAAGAGAACCAAAAATTGAATTCACCGAGCCAGTGAGAAATGAGCTGCCCCGATCAGGCACCTAGCAAGAGGAAGAGAGACCTGACTTTGAGGAATAGAAGAAAGCAGGAATATGCCCTGATCTTGTTTCTCACCTCTGCTTCAAGCAGCTGTAGAGGAAAGTTTTCTTAGCCTTTGGGTCAATGGCATGACATCATTTCCAGGGAAAACCTAGAAATGATGTCAATTCTTTCTAGGGGTTGGCAAAGCCTCCATGGTGACACCATAGAGTTTCCAACAATTTCTAGAGAGGCACAATGTTGCTTCGGTTTTCCTGGAAGTGATGGCATGGTGATGTTGATTTCCCCCATGCCTTTATGCCCCACAGTCTGCTACCCTTCTTTAACTCTGCTTCCAGCCTCTAACATTTGGCTCTCAGAACCTAACTCACTAAACATATGGCTTAATTTGGATATTGGGACGCAGTTTGCTAATTTGCCATAATTTGCTTTGGCCTTATATCTCTACAGTTATGATGGTTGTTCATTTAGTCTGAGGAAGAGTGCCTGCACTCGAAAGCTCACGCCTTGAATAAATCTTTGTTGGTCTTGAAGGTGCTACTGGACTCTATTTTTGTTAAAGGTGCTACTGGACTCTTGTTGGTTCTTGTGTTGCTGTGATACATTTCTGTGCTCTACCCTTAGTATTGTCAGGGGAAATATCAGGGAGCGCAATTTGGTGGAGCAATTCAGCAGGTTACGAACTTCATGATCATAGCTACGCATGCTTTCAAGTGAAACGTGATCTAGTTGCACGGCCAATGGGAACATGGGGCTGCATCTGCACAGCGAGGGTTATCCAGTATCCAATTACCTTTACTTTTATGTATTTACATTACAAATGACATTTTGCAGTATAGTACAATAGCAGTTGTAGGGTTTTTAAAAATTAAACGTCTGAAAAAGCCCTATGGTAATGAGAGGGGGAGGCACCCGAAGAGACTGAGCCCAAAGCACTCACGTGGGGGAAACCATCTAAGCTGTGCATCTTCCCACCCAGATGACTCACTAATGTGCTAGGAATGCATTCTTTCCAGGAAGAGGGCAGCAAACCAGGATTGAGAAAGAACGTACCAAAGAGGATAAGCCTGGAAAGTGGACAATTAGACAATGACATTGTAGGTTTGCTTGAAAAAAGAATGCTGCTACTAGAGTCCTAGGTGAAGAAATGCCACCATGTGGATGTAGCCAAGGACTTGCCAACAAATGCTGGGAAGTGTGTTTAGTCTGTTTTGTGCTCTCTACTGTAAGTTGAAAGTTGAACCTTGGACATAGAGGCAGATGTTGTTGACTGGCCCCTGAGAGGATGGTCCATGTGCAGGTTGGCAGCTGATACAGGACTGATTTTCAAACAGTGGGGAAGGGAAACCAAAGGAGCTTGAGGTAAGCTTGCATGCCAAGACAACAGCATCAGTGTAGTATAACAGTTAGCATGTCAGACTAGGACCTGGAAGATCAGGGTTCAAATCCTGATACTGCTATGAAGCTTCAGCTATAAGGCCTGTGCCTAGCCCTTCTTACAGGGTAGTCGTGAGGATAAAACGGAAGCCATCTAGGGTGCCATGAGACAATCTGGGATAAAAAGTGCCAGGCAGTTTTCTGGTAGCTGGTTTGCCTTTCATTAACTGCAGGGTCTCCCATCCTTCCTTTCCTTTCTTCTCCAGTGCTTTCAAAGCAGCCTCTCAGGGAATAACATAGTTTACTTCCACATCCGTCTAATTAACCCTCCTCAAAGATCCTATCATGAATTACGAGGAGACTATGTCGATGAAACTCCAAATCTCTCCTGTGTGGCAATTTGAACAACAACATCTGAAGGCAAGGTAAGGAGGACACAAAGAAAGCACAGTCATTTGGTGGAAGTATTTATTAAGGAGGAGGAAGAGGAGGAGGAGTTGGTTTTTATACCCCGCTTTTCACTACCCAAAGGAGTCTCAAAGTGGCTCGCCATCGCCTTCCCCGCCTCTCCCCACAACAGACCCCCTCTGAGATGAGAGAGCTCTGAGAGAAATTGGGACTGGCCCAAGGTCACCCAGCATGGGGAATCAAACATGGTTCTCCAGATTAGAGTCTGCCGCTCTTAACCATTACACCACACTAGTTAAAATGATTTGTCTTTCAACACATCACATGAGATAATGTGTTTTATCTGATTATTTTGTGTTAGATAGTATTGCTTTAGATCTTTACACTTTTAGTGGGTAATTAAATGCTGCAGAAATATAAACTCTCAAACCCAATTTTCAAGCGTAAGTCAAAGTGTTGGAGTAGACCGTTAAAGTAGTGGTCTCCAAGCTTTTTATCCCCAAGGACTGGTCAACGCTTGACAATTTTTCTGAGGCCTGGGGGGGGGGGTTTGCCAAGGGACGTCGCTGCCTCCTGAGTTCCACTTGTTTTCCTGCCGGTGCCCCTGACTTCCCACCGCCCACTGGGGGGTGTTGCCAGCAGCAGCTGCACAGTGTCACGCCGAGGGGGCGCCCCAGCCATGGCGGCTGCTGGAGAGCACCAAAGGTGAGCCGGTGGCAGAGTGGTAGGGCAGCCCCCGAGGAAGCACCTGGGGAGGAGGACGAGGAGGAGTCTCGGACTGGTACCAACTGATGCACGGACCGGGACTGGTCCCTGGACCGGGGGTTGGGGACCACTGCTTTAAAGCATTACATTATTTGGGAACCAACATTCCAGACGGACTATCTATTCCCTTATGAACCAACCCAACCACCATGGTTATCTTTAGAGGCACTGCTTTGAGTGTCCCTGGCTTCTGAAATTAGACAGGTAGCAGCCCGAGAAATGGACTTTTTTGTTGTGGCACCAAAACTCTAGAACTTTATCCCTAAAACAGCTTATCTGCCCCCTTCTATTGCCGTCTTCCGGTAGGGGAAGACATGTTTGTTTCATGTGATATTTCCTCACTCCTGCCCAGTTTTTTAATTAGCATTTTTATATTTTTAGCTTTGGTTTTACTTGTTTAAACAATGAGTTTAAATTGATTCTTGAGGGATTTAAATTTATTATCTGGCTTGGGGACTCTTATGAGAGCAGAAAGGCAGTGCATATATTTAGTAAAATTAATAATAATAATAATAATAATAATAATAATAATAATAATAATAATAATAATAATAATAATAATAATAATTGGAGAAATATATAGGCTCATATCTCTGATATTTGTAAAAGTGGAGAGTTTTGGCTGGTATAGGTTTCTACTGCAGTGATGTGAAAAACAGTATCTTCAGGGACAGTGTTATTCAGAACAGCACAGAATCTGGGGCTTATACTGAATTTACTCTGTGTAATCAGTCTTGAGTCCAAGTGAGGAATGTAGACTATAAATTATAGAAATAAATAACTCTTATCATTTAGATTTGTGACTGTGCTTTGAGATCAGCCCTTTTAAGCTTACAATGCCAGGAAAACGGTTCTGTTGGGCACTCTGTGATTTCACTGGTACTTCAGGGGCTTCTGTACATTGTACTGGTTCTGCTGGGCTTGCAAAATTGCCCCCTGTGATTGAGCTGGTGATGCCACATTAGCATTCGGTTTTCCTGGTCTAGCAAAAATGATCCCTATTGAGTCTCTACTGCAGAGAGTCTCTCATTTGTGAGAGTTCATGGTTTACACTGGCGTCGCCCCAAGGGTCAGACATGACCCAGTGCTTGCACAGGGGATACCTTTACCTTTACCTTTATGGTTTATACCAGTTTGGTATAGTGGTTAGGAGTGCGGACTTCTAATCTGGTGAGCTGGGATTGAGTCCCCGCTTCTCCTCTGGGCTTGCCAAGGTGCTGATAAATCTGTTCTGACCAAGCAGTGATATCAGGGCTCTCTCAGCCTCACACACCCCACAGGGTGTCTGCTGTGGGGAGAGGAAAGGGAAGGCGACTGTAAGCCGCTTTGAGACCCCTTCAGGTAGAGAAAAGCAGCATATAAGAACCAACAATTCTTCTTCTAAACTAGGCATGCCGCAAACCAGAAGCTGAAATGAATTGAATTTTCTTGGTTCATCTCTAATACTAGCATGAACTGGTATATTCTCCAACACCAAGGCAAAGTCCAAACAAGCCCTCCTCCTCCTCCTTTCTCCCCCATCTCTCCACCAAAGCCTGTGGTTCCAAGTCTACATTCCTTCCATATGACATAAACAGACTTCCTAGACACCAACACAAGATTCAGAAACCTCAAAGAGGCCATCCATAAATGGATCTGTTTATAGTTAGGCAGTCAACTGCCAAGTTGCTCCTAACTTTCCAGGATCTGATTAACTACTTTAACTGGGGATGAGTAGGAGGGAAGATTGCCTTTCAACCCATTCCTGCCTCTGATGTGCATAAAGCTCTTCCCTTCGAGTATTTTCATCACCTAAATGTCATGCAAATAGACCTCTGTGAACTAAAAATAAGCTTGCATCTTAGATTTTATGCACATACATTCTCCCCCCCCCCAATAATTAAAAGGACTTCAGTGCAATGCAGATTTACAGATAGCCTTCAGAAAGGAGCTAAGCACTGGACCTAAACAGAGAACATCTTATAATGAATCAGCATCTATGATCTGGAGGGGGGACCATTGGTGGCAGATATCTGCTCTCGGCACTTTTAAAGAGTTCTGGAGGACTGTCCACACCACCTTCAATGCAGCACAAAGATACTCACACAGAACACTACATTCCAACCTCCCCTCATTTTCTTTCACTTCTACTTCTGTTATTTATATAAAGCAGGAGGGAGGAGGGGAACCAGAACTTACCCTCTTCACTTAACATGCCATTTTGGGCTGTATCAACAGGGGCATCACATCAAAATCAGAAGATGTCATAGTCCCATTGTATACGGCACTGGTCAGACCACACCTGGAGTACTGTGTGCAGTTCTGGAGGCCTCACTTCAAGAAGGACGTAGATAAAATTGAAAGGGTACAGAGGGGAGCGACGAAGATGATCTGGGGCCAAGGGACCAAGCCCTCTGAAGATAGGTTGAGGGACTTGGGAATGTTCATCCTGGAGAAAAGGAGGTTGAGAGGGGACATGATAGCCCTCTTTAAGTATTTGAAAGGTTGTCACTTGGAGGAGGGCAGGATGCTGTTTCCATTGGCTGCAGAGGAAAGGACACACAGTAATGGGTTTAAACTACAAGTACAATGATATAGGCTAGATACCAGGAAAAAGATTTTCACAGTCAGAGTAGTTCAGCAGTGGAATAGGCTGCCTAAGGAGGTGGTGAGCTCCCCCTCACTGGCAGTCTTCAAGCCAAGGTTGGATACACACTTTTCTTGGATGCTTTAGGATGCTTTGGGCTGATCCTGCATTGAGCAGGGGGTTGGACTAGATGGCCTGTCTGGCCCCTTCCAACTCTATGATTCTGTGATTCTATGATTCTATTTCAACTGGGATCAAAACAGTGGGATGGGATGGGAGAGGCCCATGACACTCACAAGCCCAGTTATGCAGCTTTGGCTCAGCCACTGTGAGAAGCTGAGGGGTTGTGCTTCATGAACAAGGGTGGGCTTTGAACTGAATTTAAAGGGGGGGGGAAGGGGCACCAGACAGACGAAGTTCTACTCTGAGGGCAGTGAAAAAGAATGAGCTGTGCCCTTTTCTTTGTGCTCTCTATTTGATGTTCGGATATGTTGTTTTCTGTGCATCTGTCCATTCTGAAAAAGGGGAAACAACCCCGAGTGAAAAATATAAAGGATTAAATTTTTAAAAAATGGAAAGGAGAGAATGGACAGAGTCATTTAAGGGAGCGAGAATCTTATAGGTGCCTGAAGGGGAGAGATCTGAGAAAGCAAAGATCATAGGCAGAGACATCACTTGCAATAAGGGCAGAAAGATTCAGCTTAATCCTCTGCGTGTATACTTGGAAGTCGGTCCCATGGGGATCATTTGCATTTACTCCAAAGTAAAAGTGTATAGGATTCCAACCCTTAATGTTACAGAGCCTGAAAATACGAGTTTCGTGTATTAATATCGGCCGCTTAACGCTACCCTGCTTGCACACCGTTTGAAAATAAAAAGTGATAATAACTTTTTTTTTATTGAAACTGCCAAGCATGCGTCAGTTTTTCATGGTTTATTGAGCAGATAGTCCATCAATTTTGCAGAATTGCCTTGCCTGTACTTCTTATCATGGGGTGCAAGGAAGGTGAACTGGCTATATATAGAAGAAGAAGTCAACTAAAGCCTTCTGTTTAGTTTTAGCTTTGCTTTTGTTGAATATGATTTGTTTCAGTTTGAAATAATCACACAATAGCAGCTTAAACCATAAAATCATTTCGTCACACGCAAAAAATTGATGCCAATAAACAACCAGTCAACAATGATAAATAATCAATAATTGATGCCAACAAAGCCAGCAATTAAATCAGGGAGGCCAAATCAGTCAATAAAACCAGCAGTTATAATAATAATTAATGTTGTTGTTGTTGTTGTTATATAATTCATCTTAACCTAGACATGGACTCACTGAACGGAGATTACAATAGAAATAATACCTAAATGGATGCTGCTGCTAGGAACAGAATGTGATTTTAAATGGTTTTAGAATGTTATTAATCTTTAATTCGTACTCTTGTTATTGTCTATTGTTGTAGACCACTGTGAGCTGGATTGTTGGGAAGGCAGGAGGTAAATTGAATAAATAAATAAAATAAAATAAATGGTGTGTATATTGTTGATTGCCTACATGAACCTGGTTTTTGTTTGCTCTGGCAGAAAGGATTTGAGCAACAAGTCAAACACCCTTGAAATGCTCCCTACGCGGGATAAGGGACTCTAAGGAACAGCTTAAGGGAGACATTGCAGGCATACGATGGGAGGGGGGAAGAAGTGGAAGCTGCTACCCCCCCCCCCCCCAAGTTTCTATCCACAGAAATCTTCCACCCATGAGAAGTAAAGGAGAAGGAAAAAAATGCTGCCGTGAAATAAAACATATCAAGCCAGGACCTTCAAAACAGCTCTGTGTGTGCGTGTTTGTTTAAATGGCCACCTTAATGGGAATTAGAAGAGCCTCTTGTGGCATAGAATGGTAAGGCAGCAGACATGCAGTCTGAAAGCTCTGCCCATGAGGCTGGGAGTTCGATCCTAGCAGCCAGCTCAAGGTTGACTCAGCCTTCCATCCTTCCGAGGTCAGTAAAATGAGTACCAACCTTGCTGGGGGGTAAACGGTAATGACTGGGGAAGGGAATGGCAAACCACCCCGTATTGAGTCTGCCATGAAAACGCTAGAAGGCGTCACCCCAAGGGTCAGACATGACTCGGTGCTTGCACAGGGAATACCTTTAATGGGAATGAATCCAGGAGCAGGCCAGAAGATTCCACTGAGTCGCCTCCCTCTTCTCCCCACCCCCCTATCACCTGCGAATGAAGTCTGAAATAACACCCCTACCAGTTTGGAGGGCAAAGTTGTCCTGCACCAAGTTCCCAACATGTTCAGGCCTCCGATAGAATGTATCAACCGAGCACTATTAACAGATGGTCTTTCCTGGCATCTTTACAGCTTTTGACAGGCTTCCCCATCCAGCCCTCGCCCTCCTCCCCTCCCCGATCTCCTTAATACCCTTCATTTATGTCTCCTGTGCAACAGAGGCAGCAAAGCCCTGAAGTTAAGGTTTCGCAAGTAAATGAGTCCATCCCCGTATTGACAGGGTATAACAATGGAGCATCCTGAGCGCTTTGCATGTATTAGCAGCTGGTCAGCCTTCGTGGGTAATCTATAGGTGGTGTTGATGATGGAACAGAAGTCAATTAGCTGATCCTCGGCAAAGAGGAGCGAGAGGAATCACACCTCTGTCGGCTCCCCACCCCCACCCCTCCTGAATATAAAACCTATGGTCATTCCCCGCTAATTATACTGCATGGATTACTCGAGCGCTAATGTAAGCTGCATGAAAAAGATAACGCTCAGCCCGGAGATGAGTGAAAAGGATCTAACCTTCTTAGTCAAGGTCATTGATAAGCGTAATTATTCTGAAGTGTTTGAAGTAAAGATCTCCTGCGTTATCAAGATTCCAGAGGACGCTGAAAGAAATTCCCCTCCCGGTTTACAAGCCCAGAAGAACACGTGCCCCTCTGCTGGCCGTCTAAGACCTGCATTATACCCCTTGATTTCTGCACACCCAGCGGCTGGCAGCTTTTAATGAGTGAACAATCTAGCTTCCTTATCTCGGCTGAATGCAAGGAGCTATGATCGTTCTGCCTCCAGTGTTGGATCCATAAAGCCGGCTCATTGCCTTTTGTCCCTGGGGTGGGGAAGGGGAGAGAGCAGGAGTACAAACAGTGGGCACAGCATAGAATCATAGAATCATAGAATGTTGAAAGGGGCATTCTGGGTCACCTAGTCAAACCCCCTGCACTATGCAGGACACTCACAACCCTATCGCTTATCCACTGTAACCTGCCACCCCCTTGAAATCTTCACAGAATCAGCCTCTCCGTCAGATGGCTATCCAGCCTCTGTTTAAACATTTCCAAAGATGGAGAACCCACCACCTCCTGAGGAAGCCTGTTCCACTGAGGAAACGCTCTGACTGTCAGGAACTTCTTCCGGATGTTTAGATGGAATTTCTTTTGCATGAATTTCATCCCATTGGTTCTGGTCCGTCCCTCTGGGGCAACAGAGAACAACTCTGCTCCATCCTCTTAAATACTTGAAGATGGTTATAAAATCCACTCTCAGTTGTCTCCTCTCCAGGCTAGTTGTGCTTTCTGTCCTGCAGGGTACCACATTGTGTCCCATAGCCTCACCCATTGACAATTGTTCCTCATTCAGACAGCTTGGGAGTGTGAGGTCTACCAGGCGGGTCAGAGGGAAAGTTTCCAAGTATTTGATACCTTGTGCCATCAAAGGCCCATTCACTGGTACAAGAGAGGAGAGAGCTGAAATGGAAGGCATTTTTCTCATGCTGCAAAAAGCACTCTCCTGTTGGCAGATATTTGGGGAGGTAAACATACGCATGCTCCCTTGTACTGAGCTGTATCATTGGTGTCTCGGGGTCAGTTTTGTTTATTCAGCCTGGCAGTGGCGCTCCAGGATATCACTTACTACCTGATCCTTATTACTGGAGATGCCAAAGATACAACCTGGGATCTTCTCTATGAAAAGCAAATGGTCTACCATTGCGCTACAGCCCCTCCCTAGGATAAGGGGCTCACTAGGAACAAAAGCATTTGCTTGTTTGTTTGTTTGTGTTCATTCATTCATTCATTCATTCATTCATTCATTCATTCATTCATTCATTCATTCATAGGGAGGGCAATTCGGCAAGCCAATAAGAAGAATGCTTTTACTTATACAGTTCCATCCCTCCACTAGGTTTATCACTTCAATGAGAGCCAATGCAGTGTAATGGTTAAGAGAGTCAGACTAGAATCTGGAAGGCCCAGGTTCAAATCCCTACTTGTGCCATGGAAGCTAACTGGGTGACCTTGGGCCAGTCACACTTTGACCATTTCCTCACTGAGAACTTTGCTGTCCTGGTTTCCATGAGGGAGCACAAATCTGGGGCCGACAAGGTGCCCTGGGCCAAATGTTCCCTCATGCGGGAGCAGGAAGAGGTGGGGCAACCTGCCCTGGCTCAAACTCCAGCCTGCAGCCCCGTGCGAAGCCTCCAGTGCGGAAACCGTCTTTCTCATCTTAACTTACCTCACAGAGTTGTTCTGAAGCTAAAATGGAGGAGAGGAGAATGATGTAAACCACTTTGGGTCCCCATGGGGGATAAAGGTTGGGCTATAAATGAATTAATGAATGAACTAAAAAAAAACTTGAGAAATGTCCAGGAAACTGAAGGTAATGGAGCCATAGCTTCTCAGGATCTGCTGGTTTTGAGTGTCTCATCCCTGCTGTTTTGCTTGTGAAGCTCTGTTTTGATGTTGCTTCTCTTCTGTACTAACTGAACTTGTGATCCGTTATTTTTGTGTGTCCTCACTCTGAATCTATGCATTTTTCAGTGTCACTTGTTTGGAAACAAATCATATTATGTTAGACGTATAAATAATGTAAGTTGTATATATTAATATTGAATACGTGGTGTGCAAAAACAAAGGGCAGAAGCACTGCAAACCAATCTGCCAAACACTTGAAACAGTTGACAAAAATGTCAATGGATATAAAAAAGAAACTAAACTGGAGACATTCAGTCATCTCCTATACATTGCTCTCTTTGTAAACGCCTGAAGTTGCCTTATGCAGAATCAGACCATTCATTTGTCATGGTCAACACCATCGGTTTTGACTGGATCTCCAGATCTCCCATTGCAGACTTCTATGTCTCCTGGAGAGAACATAACTTCATATGAGGCTACTGTATACTCAATCGGATCATTGGTCCACAAAGGAAAGCATTGTCTATTGAGACTGATAGCAGTTCTCCAGAGTCTCCGGTTGAGATATTTCATAGAATCCTAGGGTTGGAAGGCGCCACACAGGTCATCAAGTCCACCTCCCTGCTCAATGCAGGATCAGCCTAAAGCATCCAGGATAAGTAGCTGTCCAGCCACGGCTTGAAGTCTGCCAGTGATTGCAAATCAGGGCTGTGTATTGCCTGGCTCATCCTAAAAAGACCATGGACACTTTAAAGAAGATTTTATTTTACCTTTGACAATGTAGGTTTGCGGTTGCACTGCAACACAAAAAATAATTACTTGGAGCAGGAACTAGAGGGGGGAGGGTGGGTGCAAGGGCGGGACAGGGTTGCCAAGACTATCACACATTTTCCCCTCCATATGGGCTTATCCCTGGTTGCTCACCAATGGTATGCATGATTTAGGGATGTAAATCCAGTTTTGGCAATTCCCAAAATTGCGAGTTAAAAATCGACAACATTTAACCCAGATACTAGACAGCCTCGGGATGCAGGCAATGTCATGTGGAGGGGGCTCTAAAACCCACCAACATCCTAAGGCTGTCCAGGAACAGATTCCTCATGCAGAAATGGTCTAGGAATGAGCATACTGGACTCAGACTCACAATATAAAAGGAAGTGTCCTCATGTAAGCTTTCTCTCCATCAGCAGAGATGCTGCTTTCTGAGGATTACTGATCATGGAGAAGGAGAATATATGTGGATACGTCTTCTGCATGTTCACAGCATGTAGATGTCTCAGGGATCATGAGGAAGCAAAGGGTGGGTCCCTCAAGCTTGCGCCTGCCCTTCCACTCTGCATGGTCAGTGAATGTGTAGGTGGGACATCTGTACGGGGCTATTGTCAGCCTTATGCACAACATCACAGTGGGATGAATTACCAGAGTGGCTGCCATGTGCATATAGAATATCAAACTGGAATGTTCAACTTCAGTGCATAACTAGCTCTATGCCAGAGGTTACCCAGTGACCATCATTTCAAGACAGGTTCCTTTCACCAGTACATGAGTGCCCCACTGTCAAGTAAAATGAATGCCCTCTTTTTATAGGCAGCAACAAATTCAATCATTTTGATCTGGCAGGTCTAACATCCTGCTGATCTTTGATTTGCCCTCGCTTGTCAATGTCAGGTAATTCAATAGAGATAATGTGGTGCTTCATTACTTAGGGCATGACCGATGCCCTCATTCCTATGGAAATCAATCAGAGAAGCCTAACACCTTGACATAGACCCGGATATGAAGGAGAAGGGACAGAAAATGCAAGGCAGTATAAGAAGGGGAGCTATGTGGGAAGTGGTAGCCTGGCTATAGATGCAACGGGTAGTTGGCATCCCCAGTTGGATAGTTTTCTTGAACCTGCAGGACACCGCCTGATGAGCAATTGCCTGCCCCAGAAGAAGGCCCGATTCACTTGCAAGGCAGGGAAAAAATAAGACGTTTTTGCATTGGCTGTTTCCCATGTTTTCAAAGTTCATTTCCATTTTGCTGTCCTTCTTCTCTATGCCCTTCATTTAGGATTAATTTTGGCTTCTGCATTGCTTTTCCTTATTTCAAGCTGAAATTTGCTTTCTGACCAGTTTATCTCTGGCTTATTTGAAAGTCCTTCTGGGGTATTCCCCCCCCCCTTCACTCAAAAGCTGAAGTTAAACCAAAATAAAGGACTCTGTTGGATTAATTCCTGTCACCCCTTTTCACCTCTCAGAGGACACTCTTCCAATCCAACATCACCCACTTTGTACTCATACCTCCCAATCTGTACTTTCATCCACCTCTCCCATTCCCTTTTTTCAATCTCCAGTTTACAATCTCCATCTATTCCCGCTTTCCAGTTTCCATTTCCCCCCCCAGCAGCTTGACTCTGTCTAGTGAAAATGAATACTGGACACTAGATGGGTCACTTGTGGGGCAATGACACATGAGGAGGCTTGTAGCAGTCCTGAAAACAGGGCAGGGGGGGGTCAGTTCATTGCTTGCAAAACCGAACACCAATCCTCATAATAAAGGTGTATTTGCATATATTTATTTATTTGTATCCCATTTTTCTTTCCACTTAAGGCTCAAGGTGGCTTAGACCAGGGGTAGTCAACCTGTGGTCCTCCAGATGTCCATGGACTACAATTCCCATGAGCCCCTGCCAGTGTTTGCTGGCAGGAACTCATGGGAATTGTAGTCCATGAACATCTGGAGGACCACAGGTTAACTACCTCTGGCTTAGACCATCATCCCCCCCATTCCATTTCTTGACAACAGTAACTCAGTGAGGAAGGTCAGGCTAAGAGTTTGTGACAAGTCCAACATCAACCAGCAAGCTTTCATCTTAGACATGGGGCTTCAACCCTCAATTTCCCAGGATCCTAGCCCATCATCCTAGCCACTATGCCACATTAGCTCTCAGTGCTCAGAACACCTATGACTGTTTATGCACTGGTATTTTTATGCTGGGCTTCAGCCTGGACTATTAGTCATGGCAGATTGCCCAACCTCTTCCTGCACCCACACAGGAGAGCATTTGGACTGGTGCACCTCATCCGCCCCCAAATTGTGCTCCTGCATGGGAGCTGGGGCAGTGAAGTTCCCAGTGTGTAAACGGTCTATGAGGAGCTTTTCTAGTTGTGTCAAAACTCTTTCTACATCTCACCTGAGGCTGTGCCTAAACATCTGGTGGCAACTCTAGTCCCAGACTTTGGATCACAGTGTGGAGAACATCTTTCTGCAGCCAGACTCCAAACAAGCTATCTGTTGGTGGCCCAGAAACAAATGAACTTAGTGTGGCTTGTTAAACAACCTGCAGTCTAGCTTTCTGTAGCCCTGAGCAGGGCTGTGTGGACCAAATCCCTTTGAGATATTTCTGGTCTTATTCTCCAGTTTGCTTCTCTTGAATCTTCAGAGATATTTCACCCAAGTACTAAGCTACAAATTTTTCTTGAAATTTCATTTGCATCCAATATACGCAGGTATTTTGTACATATTAGCATGAAGGGTTTGTGTAAAAAAAGGTAAAGGTAAAGGTCTCCCCTGTGCAAGCACCGAGTCATGTCTGACCCTTGGGGTGACACCCTCTAGCGTTTTCATGGCAGACTCAATACGGGGTGGTTTGCCAGTGCCTTCCCCAGTCATTACCGTTTACCCCCCAGCAAGCAAGCTGGGTACTCATTTTACCAACCTCGGAAGGATGGAAGGCTGAGTCAACCTTGAGCCGGCTGCTGGGATTGAACTCCCAGCCTTATGGGCAAAGCTTTCAGACGGCTGCCTTACCACTCTGCGCCACAAGAGGCTCTTAGGGTTTGTGTGCTTTGTCCAAATAAAAGTTGTCACCGATTCGTTTTTGTGTTGATGAGCTGAAATATTTGCAAATATAAAATGACCCATTGTCTAATGTTAGTGGAGGAACAGAGAGCAGGAGACCTGACAGGTGGCAACGAACCTGGCTGGCCAGTTTTAAAATGCCCCACTCGTCAACCTGATGCCAAAGCTTTTTAAAATGCAAAGATGTTTTATGAATAAAGAGGCAGAAACGCCGCTGAATAGGTTTCTTCAGCTCCCTCAGGCTTCCTTTCGAGGGGAAGTTCGTTAAAAACGACAACGCCTGTTGTACCCTGTGCTATTATGTGCTCCTTTGCTGGATAATTAAGTAAGAATTTTCAATTTTGTTCATGCCTTTACTAAATTAAACTCCGGTTGCATTAGTCTGATCCATATGGTCATTAGCCTAGTTACATTTCAGGCGCGAGATAATAAGATGGGATTTATTGTCCTCGTTCCTACAACTCCAGATATGGTTGTGTAGACATGGATTGGGAAAAGAAAAAGTTAATTCCCCGTCTCATCCCTTCTTTGCCAGTGACAGCTACTGCAGATCAGAAGGCTGATATTCAGCCAGTGCCGCTCGACAGAAAATAATTTTCTAAAATACAGAAAGATGAGTATAATAAACTCCAGCCGGCTGAAATTGCTAGGTTTTTTTTTCCGATTAAAAAAATTGTAACCTAGTTCTGAGGTGCGGGGAGGCAAGTTCTGCACAGCTGAAAGGATGAATGAGACCAATTCTATCAATTATGCAAGGCCTCCTTCTCAAATTTCTTGCTCATTGTTTTGCTAAGCAACATAGACTCATTTCGCATCGTGCCACAGGATGGTCAAGAGAACGGGTCTCTCGTTCCGCAGATGGAAGGACGCAGTTGGGGAGTTGAAGTTTGCCATGCGAGAGTGAGAAAATCAGGGGTGTCATTACAGGCTTCATATGGGATTAGGGTTGCCAGGTTCCCCCTGGATATCAGGCTTTGCAAAAAGCAGCTGATCCAAACAGACTGGCAGCCACCAACACAGCGTGGATGGACAGCAAACTGCACATTTATTTTGTTAAAACATAGAATCATAGAATCATAGAGTTGGAAGGGGCCATACAGGCCATCTAGTCCAACCCCCTGCTCAACGCAGGATCAGCCCTAAGCATCCTAAAGCATCCAGGAAAAGTGTGGATCCAACCTTTGCTTGAAGATTGCCAGTGAAGACATCCACGCAGGGCCTCTTTATGACTGGGATGATGATGTTGCTGACTCCTTCCTTAAAGCATTGGCAGCAGGGCAGCACCCAGCGACAAGATGCCTGACTATGTCTTTCCAGTGGACTTAGCAAAAAGATGCATACAAAATATGCAGCCAGCGGCACGCAGCCTGGGGAACACACCGCAGACGTAACCCACTGGCCAGGTTCAAGCAGAGCCGTGCATCAAAGCATCCGCTCCTCGCTTGCAGCTGGTGGCCCGGATGTGAGCCAAAGTGGGAGTTGCGGTGGGGCCTTGAGCACCGCTAACTTTAACCCCAGCAGCATGCTCCTTTTCTCTCTGCCAACAGTGTCACGGGGCACATGCCCCTCTCCTTTGTTCCCCCAGCTCTTCAAGGCCTAGGAGCTTGCCTTTGCAAGGAGCCACTCAACCAGCTGAGCCAACAACGCCTTTCAACTTAGGTTCATTATCCTGTCAACATTCAAAATAAAAGTCCGGGGTACATTGACTTCCGATGCCCATTTGGGATCATCAGCCATTCAGAACAAGCGGAGGAACTCCTGGCATTTGACTCAGAGGCTGTCAAGACAGCGGCAGTCATCCAACATTATCTTGTCACATTCGTTTACCTGCTCTGTTATAAAAACCAGAGGAAAAGGGGGGGGGAAATATCTAGGTCAGCATGGTTTATTATCCATTTGCTTTGGGAAAAGCGAGGTGACTTACTTAAGGGGGAGATCCACATTAAAGGGGAGGGGAACGTGCAGGAAAGGAAAGGGCCAGGCGTGTTGCCTGATGATAGGGCTGAGAGAAAATCTCGGATTTGCAAACAGCTTGTATCTCATTGTCAAGCCCTGGGACTCAGCTGGTAGTGCAAGTGGGTTAATAGAACAGACGGAGGGAACGAGGGAAGAGGAGTGTCAGAATTCTCGAAACAGGAGAATTCCCGGAAGGGCTAAAAGACGCTGCGGTTCGCCCGCTGCTGGAAAAACCATCTCTGGACTCACGAGAGCCCGACAGCTACCGACCTGTTTCACATCCAGCGTTCCTGGGGAAAATGGTTGAAAGAGCTGTTGCAGAGTTCAGTGCAGTCAAGTTGCTTCTCATTTATGGTGACCTGACGAATGAGTGACCTCCAGAACTCCCTGTCATTAGTAGCCTGGCTCAGGTCTTGCAAACTGAGGATCTCGCTGTCCCCAGCTTGGGTTGTCCTTACTGCTCTTGTATGCAGTCAAGTGGTAATGGCCTGATTTGTCAGTGATGTCACGATGCTACACTTGAGCAATCGGATGACATCAATATTCCTGGAAGCCAAATTGCACAGGGACCCACTACAGTCCATCTGACTAAACAGCAGGAAGGGCAAAAGAGGCCTCAACTTGTTGATTGTACTCATTCGGTCTGTGTGATCTGACTTGAGCCCCAGTGAAAAAGGCAGATTCTCTCTGTGTGTGTAAGGTAGGGGTAGTCAACCTGTGGTCCTCCAGATGTCCATGGACTACACTTTCCATGAGCCCCTGCCAGCAAATGCTGGCAGGGGCTCATGGGAATTGTAGTCCACGGACATCTGGAGGACCACAGGTTGACTACCCCTGGTGTAAGGGATCCTCAAATGTCATCTCCTGATTTAATTGGGGGAAATTAGCATTTTAATCGGTCACTTAGTGAGAGGCCAATGACTATGGGATCTCCTCCTAAATCTACTGGGATGTTCCTTTAAAAAACTTTAATGAAAGCAGTGAGGTAAACCGGAAATGGTTTTTGTTAGAGACAGTTCTTTGATGCAATATTAAAGAAGGGTGTTTCTGAATAGCTGCCTAGGAACTATTCCTTAGTGCAGTCGTTTTCGAATGACCCTTTTACAGGGGTCACGGTAGGGCAAGCAGCTTGGCCTAGGGGGGGGGTGCCATCCACACAACAGCCTTGCGGGGTAGATCGAGATAGAGCATTCCGCTGTCTGGAGTAGCAGAAAAGACCGAGATCGGCATGGTGGGACAAGAGGCAGAACTGAACTGAGAAACCCTGTGGAAAAACCAATTAATATACAATCATGAACAATGGATCTTCACACCACTGGTCAGTTTTGCTTTAATTTCTGTGAAAGAACACTTGCATAATTTTATGGTTGAGGGTCACCACAACAGGAGGAACTGTATTAAAGGGTCGCGGCATTAGGAAGGTTGAGAACCACTGCCTTAGTGTGAGGAGGCGTTTGTCTGCTCAACACGAGGGGCAGCTGACTTAGGGCCACCCAGCAGGGAGTTTTCAAGGCAAGTGAGAAGCAGGGATGTTTTGCCATTGGCTTTGTCCTCATCGACTTCTCAGTGACTTAGATCCTGGCAGCCTTTCTCTGCAGAGGTGTCCTTGGTGGTCATCCTTCCCAGTGCTGGCTTTGCTTAGCTTCCAAGATCTGGCAAGACTGTGCAATGCCATGCTGCATGCCCTCCCAGGGAGGACTATAAATATTGTAAGTAAATGAATGAGGAAGAGGAGGAGAATGATCGAAGCGGCCATTTCCAGGGAAAAAGAGTGCCAAACAGCAGCCAAACAGTGCAAATGGTTTCAGCGGGGACCTAATTTTTGCATTTAGCAAATATTGTGTGATTAAAGCAAGCTCTGACATTAGGCAGCTATCAGAATAGCCCCATTTCCGCAAAGCAGGAAAAGGCTTAAGAGTTTCAGGCGTTTTCTGCAGAACCAGTTGATTTGCCCATGCTTGACAAGTGGCATCTGCCTAATACTGTGTCAGTCTTAAAGGCACAGGAGCCCCATTTTCCTTCACACCCGATCATCCCATTTCCGCCCAAAGATTCACAAGACTCGGCGTTGGGTCCCCGTCGACCATGTGGGGCCGGCCAGCCAATTAACCTTTTGCGTTTCCCGCGCGGTTATTACACTTACCTGAAAGCATAAGCTATCCAAACCACTGTAATGAGTCATAAGGGAGAAGGTGGGGGGGGGGGGGGGAGGGAAGAAACTCTTTGCAAAAGGGGAAGAGGCAAAGGGAAGAGAAGATTGTTTGGAGTGGGAAAGGTCACTCTCTGCAAGCAAGCAAGCAGAAAACAGCAAGACAGCTTTCGCCTGTTTGGCTTCGGCAGCCTGATATTACAGACAGCAGCATCCTGGATGTGGGCCTGCCCTGGAGCATAATGGTCCCCAACCTTGTGCCAGCCAAGAGCGAGGCATGTAATTATGCAACGTGGAATAGGCTGACACGATTCCAGCTGTTACAAAACAAAAAAAAGACTGCGGTTTCTCCTTGGCCCTGTTCCTTCCAGTTGTGGAGAGGGTCGGATCCCCACCCCACCCCAGCCCCAAATTGCTGCTTTGCAATTTGTGTCTTTAGATTCAATTATACAGCTTAACAGAAATGCTGGGGAAAAGAAAATCACAGAGCTGCTGGTGAAATGTCATGGGAACTACCCATTAGATGCCCACAGGCCCCTAAACAGCCTGATGTTACAGACGATGAATGAGTTTTGTTTGGGCTACGTAGGCCCTGCTATGAAACACAACTTCCTTCTCTGCTAAAATGTCCACTTGCCCAAGATCATTGGTTTTGAACAGGCTGCAGTGCAGGAGGAGGTTTCAGTGGATGGCGAAGCATGTGCTGTGTCAGAGTCTATCTAGCGCACAGGGCACATGTTCATAGGATCTTCTTAACATCAACTTAGGGCTGATCCTGCGTTGAGCAGGGGGTTGGACTAGATGGCCTGTATGGCCCCTTCCAACTCTATGGTTCTATGATTCTATGAATAGCTGAAGGGAGACTGAATTTCTCCAGCAAGCTTTGTTGGGCTCCTCTCAGGGCCAAACCAGATGCAATGCTGGGAGTTCTAGGGCTACCATACTGTCCACGGTTGGCTCCTCCACCCCCACACTTACCTCCCCAGCAGGGAGAAGACATGGAGGCAAGGCCTGGGGCTGATGGAGCCAAATCCCAGGCTGCCATAATGACTGGTGCAGCCAGGGAGACGGAGAGATGGCAAAGCAGGAGAGATCCAGAGAGGCCGCGGTGAGGAGGCAGCCAGCAGAAAAGGCAGGAAGATGGCCAGAGCTACACTGAGCAGGATCTCCCCTGGGTGCCTGATGCAGTCAACAATTGACCAACATGAGGCAGAACCAGGTGGCCCAGAGGCAACAAAGGTGGAGAAGACACATGGTGCTCAGCCAGCCTTATGCAAGTGTCTGGGCCCAGGATGTCCCTAATAGAGGAGGGAGGGAGGGGGCAGGTATCCTACAAGGGGCAAGAACACTGTTATTTCAAGAGGCCCAGGAGGGATGAGCAGGAGGGATGGAAACCCTAAACATGGGGCATAGTGGTCCTGGAGACGGCTGCTGCACAAGCCCGGCTCATAAGGAGGAAGGTGTGGGTGAGACAGAGGATGTCAATCCCCCAGAGAACCCCTTCAAGAGTGATCCCTGGAATAGCCAGTGAAGAAAAGCTCCTGGGGGAAGCAATTGGCTGGAGAGAAAGAGGGACCAGGGTGAAGGGCGGACTCCACTCCTTGCCCTCTTCTGTGGCTCTTCCGGGGCTGATACCAAAAATAACTTAAAGCTAGAGGATGCTACAGCCCAGGTCTGCATCAACTCTGGTGCCATCAACTCTGCTGGAGTCTGACAATCCCCTAGATGTTTTTAGAATTCAATTACCAGCTGTGTGTGTGGATTGGGACTATGGCCCAAGAAGAGGCCTTCCCTCAAGACCAGTTCTCAGGTGTGCAAAGTTCCCAGGGAGCCACAATTTGCTAAAAGGTGGAAACATAGGGATGGATATCTATTTGTTTATTTAGGAGAGTCCTATGCCACCTCTTCTGCGAACTGTTCAAGGTGGCTTCCAACTAAAACCACCACCATACCTTTTTTAAAAAAAGCAGGATTATCAACCTGAGACCCTGGAGAGCCACGGCTAATCATCGAATCATGGAACCATAGAGTTGGAAGAGCTCAACCAGGCTGTTTAGTCCCACCCCCTCCTCAATGCAGGATCAACTTTAAGCATCCAGCATAAGTATCTGTCCAGCAGCTTGAAGAACACCAGTGAGGAGCTCACCACCTCCTTAGGCAGCCGATTCCACAGTGAATTTAATTTCCTGATATCTAGCCGATATCGTTCTACATGTAGTTTAAACCTATTACTACGGGTCCTGTCCCTACTCTCCTCCAAGTAACAACCTTTGAAATACTTAAAGAGAGCCATTGTGTCCCCTCTCGACCTCCTCTTCTCCAGGCTGAACATTCCCAAGTCCTTCTGTCTTCCATCACAGAGCTTGGTCCCCTGGCCCCGGATCAGTCAAAGGGGATAATGTTGACCTTGAGAGAGCAAAAGCCAGACTCTCCATAAGGCAGTTTCACGAATTCCTCATGTCTGGTTTTGCCCTTGTTGGACATAGACAAGAGCTCCTGTATTACAGTAGAGTCCCTACCCACACCTGTTGTTCATGGAAAAACTTGCACATGCAATGATGCGGCACACTTGCTCAAAAGTAAACCTCACTGCTTTGAATGGGAATTACCTTCTGCCCCCCTCCCCAAGTCAAGACTTTGCATTGTCATCTCTTTTTGCCTTGAATATTGGTTGCACTTGCTGGATGTTTGGAAGAAAAGAAAGGGTTTTATGTACCGTCACTTGATCTCGGAAGGCAGACTTATAGCAAAAGGCAGTGTCTCATCTGTAAAGCTTCCCGACAGACGGGCGAGGAGGCAAAATGCGATTTCCTTTGAGAGAGGTCTTCCTCTTAGATTTCAATCTGATCACTCACCGTAATGGAAAGGAATTAGCAACTGTGGAGCAAGGATCCCTAAGGGAAGGTTTACGAGCAGCAGTCCTGCACCTCGTGCCTGCCTGACACTGACCATCAATCAGCATGCAATGTTTTTGGAAGGAGGGGAAACACGCAGCCATGCATTTCCTGGCAGGGCCACAAGGAACAGCCGAGGGACAAAAAAGCCAGCAGGTTCGGTAGGGTTTGTCGAACTGTTCCAGCTGAATAGCTAAATTTCAGGGCTGCTTTATGCCTCCTTTACTGATCTGCAGCTGTCTTTCTTTCTCCCACATTAGACCATCCCAGGCAGCAGGCTTCGGGAGATGAGTTTCTTCTCAAACTCAACAAGTTAAGAGTGACTTGAAGGTTATGACGTTAATCCCTCTGCAGCAATCTGGCAAGAGCTGAATCCCATCTAGGCTGTCTGTTTTCCTTCTCTTCCTCCAGTATCTAGCTTAGATGGGGTAAGGGCAAGAGCTGCTTTGTTGTTGTTGTTGTTGTTGTTATATTTATGTTCCTGCCACTCCTGGAACTGGCTCGTGGTGGGTTACGGACGTTCGATAAAAATCTAATTAAAAATCCCATTAAAAGGACACAAAAAAACCAAGACATAAAAACACATTAGAACAGCGAACATGGCAGAATACCACCCCCTACCATGACCAGAGGGGGGGGCATAGATCTTCCTCACCGCCCCCAGCCTCATCCATAGACCTGGCGGAAGAGCTCCATTTTGCAGGCCCTGTGGAACGCCAAAAGTAACCCCGGGGCCTGCAGCTCATCCAGGAGCTCATTCCACCAAGGTGTGAACTGCACAGA
Organism: Paroedura picta; assembly: GCF_049243985.1. Lineage (NCBI taxonomy): Eukaryota > Metazoa > Chordata > Lepidosauria > Squamata > Gekkonidae > Paroedura > Paroedura picta. The sequence continues at coordinate 76,024,563 of NC_135378.1, forward strand.
GCTTTTATTCCAACCACAGGTTGGGGAGGCTGAAGATTCAGTCCCTGCCCTCTACACAGAATGCGATTTCCGTTTTGATTTTGGGCGATTTAAATTTTCCTTCTGCAGCAAGAAGGATTGATCCGGAGTGACCCTACCTTTATTGTGCGATATCTTAGAGTGCTTTTAATCCTGAATATATTATAAAATCGCATTGTTTTGAATCAGGGCTCTCCTCCGAGGTAGAGAACCTGTGACTGGCTACAGGTAGTCATGTGACAAACTTGCCTTAAAGGAGAAGCCCCTAAGTTCTCTCAACTTCTGTCGGCCTTGGATTTTTTTTCTGCCTTCTTCGATCCACCCCCCCCCCCCTTCAAGAAAAGAAAGGATTTTTTCCTCCCTCCTCTGACTTCTTGGATCCTCTCCCCACTTCAAGAAAACAAAGAAAGAGACTTTCCTGTTTCAATGGGGAGGGGGGGAGAGGAAGACTCGTGTTCAAAGCGATCTGAAGTCAACAGGATTGACAATGGAATAAACAAAGTAAGTGCAGACTCTGCCCAGGTCAGAGCCAGGACCAAAAAGGCTGAGGTCAGTCGTGCTTCCCTTAGGCAGGAACAACCAGTAAATTGTCACCCACAGAGTGTAAGGCCCTGCAGGGGGAATAGGGCAATAGGTGGTTCCTCAGGTATGTGGGTCCCAACCCATGTAAGGCCTTAAAGGTTAAAACCAAAACCGAACTGGATCTGGACAGCAATTGACAACCAGGGCTCATGGCTCGCAACCTGGGGTCCAGGATAGAGATGATGGAAGAGCTGGACCAGGGTGTGTTTTCTTTACTTGCAAATTTTTAGATAATATTATAACATGATCCTGTCCTTCCTTCCTTTCCTTCCTTCCTTCCTTCCTGTCAAAATGTCAGATAGTGGAGAGGTTATCTCAGCAAGACCTCTGCAGATGACCCAGTGCATGTGGGGAGCATCATTACCGTCACCTGCCATTTTAACCTGGACTCAGCACTTCAGAATAGCTAAATAAATCATGACGACTTTCACTGCACCAAGCTACTACACTAAAAGCAATCCTGGAAACTCCTTCCCCCATGAGACCAACCTAAGAGGAGTACCAAGAAGGCGCTGTTTTGTCAGGGATGGCAGATATTTTTATATCTCTATAAAGCTGCATCATGTACCAACACACAAGGCTGAAAAGAGAGACGAAGCTATATTGGGAAATTGAGCCGAATGGCAGGGAATGAAAACAAACACGAAGGATGAGTAACAGCTTAGGAAAGGAGGGGTGGGGGGAAGGAGGAGGAGAAACGTAATGACTTACTGCCAGTTAATAAAGCTAACAGCAATAATAGAAAAGCAGAAGAGAGATACTGGAGGAAAGGAGATATATTAATAAATGAAGTGGGCAATTGAATTAGCGGGCATTTCATAATAGCAAAGCCAATGAGTTGTTGCTATCAGCCATCTTGAACGGAAAATTAAAAAGGTATGATGCACCATTAAGACAGAAAATTAAGTCGCAGGGAGACGTGCTGAATTTTCACTTCCGTGGCATTAAAAGCTAGTAAATTTGTCCTGATATCATAACATGGAATGCTTCTTCTCCCCACAGAACATATGGGTGAAAACTATATAGTTCAGTAATATTGAGTCAAGATAGCAGGTTGCCCTATATGATTATGGGATAGGCTGAACATACATACCCTTTTTGAAGGGGACAGTACCCGTTTTCACATTTCCCAGCCATCCCCTCGTTTTAATAAAAATGTCAATTTTTGTCCCCTTTTTAATAAAAACTGCTGTAGTGTTAGTTTTTGGTTTTGTCTGTATGTTAATGTAGTTCATGTCATTTTCATTTATATTTGATTTCTATTAAACAGTTCGAATTTGGGTCTAGGGTGAAGAAGAAGAAGAAGAAGAAGAAGAAGAAGAAGAAGAAGAAGAAGAAGAAGAAGAAGAAGAGTTGTTTTTTATGCCCCACTTTTCACTGCCCGAAGGAATCTCCCTGTGACAGGACTGCTTGGTCAGAACAGCTCTAACAGGACTGTGACTAGCCCAAGGTCACCCAGCTGGCTGCTTGTGGAGGAGTGGGGAATCAAACTCAGCTCTCCAGATTAGAAGCTGCCGCTCTTAACCACTACACTATACTGACTTGTGGAGTATGGGCAGTTAGTAAACTTGACCCTACAAGAGGTCCCCTTCCTCAGCTTTTCAGGCCTGCAGAAAGAGAAAGAAGGGGGGGAGGCAGGACTTTAAACTGTTAATTTATTTGCCGGTATGTAATGGGCTCAATAACCAGGGAAGAAATTCTATTTTAAAATTTCTTTTTAAAGGCTGCTTTAAGAAAGTTTTTTTTTTGTAATTAAAGATATGGTTAAAAATCTCCTTTCCCCTAGCTGAGCTCTTCTGGCCTGCAGAAAGAGAAGGCCAGGACTTAAAACTATTAATGTATTTGCAGGCCCAAGTATAATGGTAAACCCAATATGCTTATAAAACTTTAGGGTCTTACTTTCAGGAATACAGAATATTTAACCCCCGGCCTACGTTTGCCATCCCGATGTCCCCTTTTTGAATCAAGGAAATCTGGTCAGCCCACAGCAGGGGAGGGGGGGACGTGGAACCCAACAAAGGGCTGACCATTTGGGGCAGCAGTGCCCTTGTGATGAATGAATGCAGGGCCAGAGCATCATGGGAGTCTTGCAGGTAAGCCTCCCTCCCACTATTAAGCTAGCTTACCTTTGTAGCACGCACATGAGAACCTGATTGGTTTTATAAGCTATTCCCCTGGAAGGAATTCTTGCCTTGGGCAACTGGCTAATTCTGAGACTACACAGTGTCATTAACCCAGCCTTTCTCCCAGGTCAGGAGAAAAAGTGTGGGCATGTAATTTAGGGTATATTTATATGAAAGGAAGGCAAGAAAGGAAGGGTCAGGTCTGACAATCAACGGATGGTTATCAGAGGAGAAATCAATGAATGAGGATTGTTTTTTTAAAACAGTTTGTGCCCTTCCTCCCCCTCCCCCTCCCCCTGCCCCCCCTCCTCGGGCCCGGTCCACAGCAGACAAGTCATCGGTTTCTGATCAAGGTAAACTGCAGCATGAAAGGAGTCAATGACATGTAATTGGTTCTTTTCGTAATATACTGTAGGGTAGCTCCAGCAGTTGACACTTATTATAACCGAACACAACGATTCCTCCTTCTTGTCAACACAGGTTTTTGTTCTTAAAGAGAACTCTGAATTAAGATATGAAATGCGTGAATTTTCTTTTGCATGCTCTCCCTTCCCCCCCCCTACAAACACAAAAAGAAGGAAACTGTGTTGAATTGTAGATGCAGAAAACAGGAAACGTGCACTTGACGTGGCTATTGAGCAAACTGAAAAATGGGATCATTTTTTCCTTGCAAAATTGATGGTCAGAGTTGTGATTTATAATTATGGAAAGGGGGGGACGACGACAATTACACAGTTTAAGACGCATTAACTCCCAGAAACATGCGGAATGTCATGCAATTAATCTTTTTTTCCCTGCAGCACACACCATGCCAGCAACACTTATTTATAAACAAATCAGTATTCAGATGTAAATAGCTGCATGGCCTGAATTTAGTAGTTTGAATAAAGAGTGCAGAATTGCCTTATCTGGGCATTTTAGGAAAAAAGACTGGACTGGTATCTGCCTTGTGGGCATACTTTTTTAGTTAGTTTAGGCAGGGACCTGGATTAAAGACTTAATTGTTGTTGTCATTGTTGTAGGTGCAAAGTCGTGTCCGCTCCATCGTGACTCCATGGACAATGATCCTCCAGGCCTTCCTGTCTCTACCATTCCCCGGAGCCCATTTATGTTTGCACCGACTGCTTCAGTGACTCCATCCAGCCACCTTATTCTCTGTCGTCCCCTTCTTCTTTTGCCCTCAATCGCTCCCAGCATTAGGCTCTTCTCCAGGGAGTCCTTCCTCCTCATGAGGTGGCCAAAGTATTAATTAATTAACTCCCACCTATTCGAGAAACCCTTCCAAAGCCATCAAGAAACCCAAGGGTTTCATGAAACCCTGGCTGAAAAAAGCCTGACCTAGACAAAGAAGTTAAAGTATTTGCAGTTTTGCTGTTTGTCACCTCTCTCCAATGCAACTCCCAAGCCAGAATTTACTTTAAGTTCAAATAAATATCTATTGAGATGGGAAAACATAAAGGAAAATGAGCCAGTTTTTCGCAGTAGTTAGTTTGATGTAGCATGCCTAAGTTTGTGTATAGTTAGAAGAAGAAGAAGAAGAAAGAAGAAGAAGAGTTGGTTCTTATATGCTGCTTTTCTCTACCTGAAGGAGTCTCAAAGCGGCTTACAATCACCTTCCCTTTCCTCTCCCCACAACAGACACCCTGTGGGGTGGGTGAGGCTGAGAGAGCGCTGATATTACTGCTCAGACTCAGAACAGCTTTATCAGTGCTGTGGCGAGCCCAAGGTCACCCAGCTGGTTGCATGTGGGGGAGCGCAGAATCAAGCCCAGCTCACCAGATTAGAAGTGGGCGCTCCTAACCACTACACCAAGCTGGTACCAAACGCAAGAAGCAGCAAGGGGTCTCTCGGGCCTTATCACAGTCCTTGTCATGGTCCCTCAGCATGCCAGGTTGGAACACCTTCAAAGTCATCTTTCTGTGGAGAAAGTGAACGGCCTATTCCTGATCCATATATTACCGAGATAACATGGTAGCTATCCAATTCAGTTTTCATATGATGGTGACACAAGCTCCACCATGGTGAACTGCAATCATGAGGGCTCCCGTGACAGTGATTTAAATCCAGTGGTAATTTCTAATGACAGAAAGGATTTCCATCAGTTCAATGAGACTTTCTCCTAGAGCAGTTTAAAATGCTCCCCCAAATCGTGTTCCTTATGGACTGGGGACCCTCCCCCCGGAACACCATGAAAATTGAGTCAAGGATCCATCCCCACCCAGCCATTTGTGGAAATCGAGCACTAGATCCAACCCAGTGGCTTCAATGGAAATGTGGCACCTTGGCTGACCTTTGTGATTGGCCACTAAGCTGGAAGATCTATTAGACTTGCCTCGTGGCTGAAACATCACGCAGCTAACAAATAAATGGGATAAAGCAGGAAGAATGACAGGTTCAAGGACTTCTTCTGAGACTACCACACAAGTAACAGGGATAACAAAAAAGCAACATTAAATTGTTTTTTTTAGTCATTATGCTTTTTAAAAAATGTTCCTCCTCCCCCCAGCCTTTTAAAAACAATGATTGAGATACAACTGTGAAGAACACAAGACAGTAACATATGGGAAAAATGGCTTCTGTTGAAGTTCTAATTGAATTTCAAAAGAATGCAATCCCACCTTTCCATAACAAGAATTCACATTCAAAGAGCCCCTTGAAAAGAAAATAAGTGCTAGGGTCATAGCTTTATAGGATGGAACCTGCAGGGGGAAAAATATATAACTTGAGCAACGATTGGGTGTGAAGCCAACTTCAAATGAGCTGCTGCATTGGGACCCTGTGTTTGTTCTTCTCTACACAGGAACCCGAAAGCTGATTGTTTCCTTTTCAGCAGGAGTTCAGGAACAAAAGATGAAAAGTTGGGACTCCAAGCCCTGCAGGATCTTGACTGACACAGGTTGCCATTTTCATCTGACCCTCAAGCACACTGTCAGCCGACGCTCTTTGGAGAAAATGTTGTGATTCTAACATGTGAGGAAGAAGTGACCTTCAGGTCTCTGTTTTGCATCTCTTACCTGTAGTGAGGCATTTCCCCCTGCAGGCGACTAGATAAACAAAAGAACCGATTCTACTGAATTTCTCCTGCTGATTGGAATCACAGCAAACCTTTCCAGGGTGCAAACACACACGCACACACTTTTCAATAAGCGAGTTTCAGCAGCCTTGCCTCCCCAAATCCCATCGTTAGTCAACCGCAGCTGAACTAGAAGCATCTAAAATGACCCTCTGGTTTCAATGCAGAACTCAGGCCACTAGGGGAGGCAGAAGAAACCCCAAATCCAAGGGTATCTGATTCAGCACTGCAGAAGTAAGCAATCTCAACAAAACTGAGTGGGAGCAGAGGAGAGCGATGAGGATGATCCGGGGCCTGGGGACCAAGTCCTGTGAGGGAAGGCTGAGGGACTTGGGAATGTCCAGCCTGGAGACGAGGAGGTTGAGAGGGGACATGATGGCGCTCTTCAAGTATTTGAAAAGTTGTCGCTTAGAGGAGGCCAGGGAAAGGCTCCTGTTGGCAGCAGAGGATAGGACCTCTGGTTTAAATTACATGGAGAACGGTATTGGCTAGATATTAGGGGGGAAATGCTGAGATCCCCCTCACTGACAGTCTTCAAGCGGTAGCTGGACAGATACTTATCCTGGAGGCTTTAGGCTGATCCTGCATTGAGTGGGGGGTTGGCCTAGATGGCCTTATGTGATATCACTTCCTGTCTCATTGTTGATTGGCTGAAGCTTGTGATCTCACTTCCTGTCTCAGTGTTGATTGTTTCATATCCTACTGCTTACGGCAGCAATTCCTTCCACTGGTGGAACAGCCTCTGAGAGACACCATGGAGTAGTGATTAAGAGGCACAGACTCTAATCTGAAGATATGCCCCACTCCTTCTCCAGAGGATGCCTGCTGGGTGGCTTTTGGTCATTCACAGTTCTCTCAGGACCCTCTCAGCTTCACCTGCTTCACATGGTGCCTATTGGGAGGAGAAACAAAAGCTGGATATAAAAACCTACTCTTCTCCTTTTCCTCCTCATGCATGATTAGAGAAAAATTCCTTATGTTAAAGGCATACACAAAGATCTCAGAAAATAAGGATCAGATATGCCAGAAGTAGTAGACCAGCTCCCAGCAATAACGAAAGCCATACTCTAGAAGCCCCAGAAAGTTCTGGGGCATATCTTCATTTTGCACATGAACGTATTTAGCTGTCTTAGGCTAACCTATACCATTGATCCCTCTAGCCCAAAGCTGTCTATGCTGATTGGTTCTCCAAACTTCCAGGCCTTCCCCAGTCCTGCTACCCAAATCTCGTCCTCTTGGATTGAACCTGAGACGTGTGCCCTATTTCCCCACCAGACCTTCAATTTGGCTTAGTACAGCTTTCCTGGAAAAAAGTTATTCATCGGAAGAAGCTAAGACTTTGCTTCTTCCTTTGTATGGAGAACGGGTTACAAGGCCTCTTGATCTCGCTCTCTGTTCCTCCATGACCCTTATCAAATCCCCTTTCCTGAAGAATTCAAGACTTGTTCAAGGCTGGACTTTGTTCTTTTCTTTTTTTGTAAATTGACCATTGTGCTACTTCCTACTTTTCTTTCTGTCCAGGTTTTCAAGCTGAACAACACCCAAGCTAGAATCCCGTGCTTTCCCTCCTGACACGTAATGCATTTATTGATCTCTACAGGAATCCTGATGGGAAGCAAATGAAAAATGCAAATGGAGACACCCAAAGCACAGGAGTGCAAGGCATTTTCCGGGGAGGGGAGGCCACCGGGTCATCGGAGTTCGGTTTTACGTTGCTTAGCTTGCAGCTACCAGGCAGCAGGGGGCTTCTGGCGATAATTGTTTCGTGAATTATCTTTTGCTTTAATAACTTTGCTTTTTAAGCATCTTTACTAAAAACCCGTTCCTTCTTCAAGCAACTCACTCTCCCTTGGACACTCTGTTTTGTTTTTGTTTATATTTTCTTTTTCTTTTTTTGGTGCCTCTCTAGATAATAATCTTGTGGTTTCATTGGTGGTCCAAAGGGTGGTCATTTTAAATTATGGTTCTCCAGTTAACTCTTGATTCTCAGGGAACTCCAGTAGAATCATAGAATCATAGAATCATAGAATCACAGAGTTGGAAGGGGCCATACAGGCCATCTAGTCCAACCCCCTGCTCAATGAGTAACTCCAAATGACTAGGATGGGAAGAATATATATCATGAAGGATGGATTCGTATGACTTCACAGAGAGGTAATTCAAAGTGGAGGAAGCCAATGTGACTCTTTTGAGCTTCCACTTTAAGTTACCACAAATTCCTTCCCAGGGGGTAAAGCAGTTTTAGCAGCATTCCCAAAATGCACTGCAAAAAAGGAGTGCATTTGACACCGCAAATCCCGAGATTTTTGTGTGGAATTCTGGCAATTCCACAGAGCATTAAGACGGCCGTTGTTCCGTTTTCCCCCAGTGTGGAAAGGGTTGTTCCGTCTGGCATCCATATTCTTGATTAGGGATGTCAGAATGACATTCTGAGGCCGGCTGGCCAGCCGTACCTGCTTTTGGAGTGGGGGAAAGATGCCTTTTGTGTCACAAGAAGCAGCATATTTCAATTGCCCCTGGCACGTAAGGGCCGAACCCAAACTATTGGAAGGGGAAGACCTTGCCCCACCCTGCAAACGTTCCTCTTTGGGGTTTGTGATCGCCCTCTCTAGCTTTTGTTTCTGCGCTTGCCCCCTTGACTGCTTTGGTAGGCTGTCTGGGCACTTTGATCCATTCCCTCCTATGAGCTTAAAGAGAACCTGCGGCCTGTCTCTCAGATTGTTCCCGCATAAACGCTTCCCTTGCCAACAGGGTTGAGTTGCCTCCTCCTCCACATCCCATTTCCCTTTCTCTTTCATCATCAAGGGGCGGCCGCCAGAGTCGTATTTGGATGTTTAGAACGTACGGTGCCTGAATAGCTTTTCCGTTTTAATGAGGATGCCTTGGCTGACTTTTTATCCAAATCTGAAACGCTGCTGTGAATGGCCAATTAGCTGAGGTTGTTGAGGTCAACAGCTCCTCTTGTGCCATTGCGGTAAGCCCGGGTTGTTGTCGCCGTACGGCAAAATGCCCGCGAATGCTTCGGCATCAAATGCATCCGAGGAAAGACGAGTGTTTACTCCTGCTTGTTGAGCTTGCATTGATGATCAAAGCACGTGGGGATGTCGGCCTTTCCGTTTTGCCTCTTTAGAAAAGAACAAGAGCCATCTGACACAGAAAAGAACAGCTTCCTCATTGCTTCGGTAGCCTGATTTCCTGTTCACTTGGGTAGTGTGCTTTTCTGCATAAAAAGCGTAAACAACCATGAGCCCTGTATGAATTTTAAGGCAAAGGGTTTTTCCAAGGGGGATACAGATGGCCATTCACCTGGCAGTGGCTACTGACAAAGTCCCAAGGGGCAGCTTTTAACTATTCAAACAGCACACACTCCACCTATTCAGCAGGTACCACTTTAATTTGTCTGTACCTGTTCCTCATAAAACATCACCTGTCTTCGAGTGGTGTCTGCATTGTTCTTTAGGTTTCAGCTCCCTTTCCTAGAACAGCAGGTAAATGGCTAAGTGACCAACACTCTTCTTCTTGATGGGGTGGCAAGTTACAGTGGATGAGCAATTGGGATTCGAGTGTCCTGCATAGTGCAGGGGGTTGGACTAGATGACCCATGAGGTCCCTTCCAACTCTATGATTCTATGACTCTATGACTCTATGACTCTATGATTTATAAGCGGTGATGTCCCCAACTGCAGTCTGAAGTGGTCCAGTCCCTTTTGACATCTTCAGAACCCTTGCCATGTCATTCTGCTGCATGTGTAGACCAGATCTTGGGACAGGTTTAGTGATGACACAAGCAAGAGAACAAAAATGTACTTGGACAACTTGGTGTTTGATTTATGACTCTGGCCCTCTTTCGCCAGAGGACTCAGGGCAGTTCACAGCACATATAATACAGCAGCCAAACTTAAAAGAGATAATAAAACCAAGAAAGAAAAGTAAATGCAATAAAACAGATTCTAATTAAAATTCAATTAGTCATCAGCTAAGAAATCTGGACAGCTAGCCACCATACCCATTCTCCTGTTTAATTAATTGCTGCTGCGCAAAACAAGGCCACTTTGCATACCTGCTGGAACCTTAATAGATTTTGTGTGGCATGAACTGCCTTGGGGAGCTGGTCCCAGAGGGCAGGGGCCGCCCCGTGGAAGGCCCTTGACCTAGTGCAGGGATGGCCAAACGGTGGCTCTCCTCCAGATGTCCATGGACTACAATTCCCATGAGCCCCAGCAGGGGCTCATGGGAATTGCAGTCTATGGACATCTGCAGGAGGGCCACTGTTTGCCTATCCCTGATAGTAGATGATAAACTGACTATTCATGGACCAGGTACCTGCAAGACGCAGGTACCACCTGTGATGGTGGTGGGGAGTCACATCAGGAAACTTGCACAAGTATTACTTTGCACCATCAGTATAACACTTAAAATCAGGTCCTAGGCTGATTTTAGGAGACAGATGCATTTTGTATTAGTGCACATATATGTCGATGCACATGAATATTAAGGCATTATGTAGCATGTAGACACCGTTTCACATACTGCAGCCTTTTGGACTGTCAATAATAGATTGGACAGCTGAGATTTATTTTTTTTTTGGTCATGTCTAACTCAAAAAGGAAACATTCCCAGATCACTGAAAGACTGGCTGTTACAAACTAAATGAATATTGTGTGCAGTAGGCAGAAAAGAGCCTCTGGCAACACAGAATGAGAGAGTTCAGACAACAATTGGAGAAACAGGAATATTGCAAGTCCAAACGTGTTTCCCCATGGAATATCATTAATGCTGCCACCTGAAGAGCTCCGAAATAAGGAGCATGTGGTGAGACCATAAGAAAATGACATATTACGTGTGTCAGAATATTAACGGTACTTTATGGAAATGTATTGTCCTTGTAATGTATTCAGTTAAAATTGCTTTATAAGCTTATGGCTCATCTTCTCTGTGAGTAGGTCTGTAGATACGATATAAATAACTGGTCCTTGAAAAAAACAACAGGTGGCATCTGGGACAGTCAAGTTTGAATCCCCTCTAGACCATTAAATGGTTGGGCCAATCACTCTCCCTTAACTTGACTTGCCTCACTGGTGGTAGGGAAGATCTGATGACCGAGACTAGTTCTCCTGGAGAAAATGGCCACTTTGGAAGGTGGACTTTATGGAATTATACTCCACTGAGGTCCCTTCCCTCCCCAAACCATGGCTTCTTCAAGGCTCCACTTACAAAATATCCAGGTATTTCCCAGCAAAACAATCGACATGCATCCCACTACGATAAGAATGCAAGGCGGTTGTATAGGAATCCTTCCCCAGGCTTGTCTCAGGAAAGACTTGGCAGTCCAATAGATTTATCTTTCATTTGCATCCAGTTGGCTCTGCAATGGCCATTTAATCAGCTAAATGCCCAGCTGTGGGGCCACTTTCCAGCCTTGTCAGCAGTCTGCAATGCTGATATGGGCCATTCCATGAATATTGTGATAAGAACCCAATGGGCGTCTGGATTAGCTATAGCCATAAAGAAAAGATACATGAAAATCTTCTTAGTCCTAACCCTAATGCATTACTTACAGATCTCTGCTCTCTGGCTGAATTGCCTTGAACCTTGGTGAGAATGGCAGGCTATAAATGAAGTGCATAATAATAATAATAATAATAATAATAATAATAATAATAATAATAATAATAATAATAATAATAATAATAATAATAATAATTATAATTATAATTATAATAATACTTATAATAATAATTATTATTATTATAATTATTATTATAAGTGTTATTATTATTATTATTATTATTTCAGGTAGTAAGGCTTAGTTTTAGTTAAGAAAAGGAAGCTAAACTTTCTGGAGAGCAGCTATATCATGCTGCAAGATATTCTTAGCCTGGTTTTTGATCTCTGGGATTACATATGCAAAGTCATAAGGGATACTATGTATTATATTTCAGTAAATCTCACCATGGTTTTATACATTGCTATCCCCCGATCAAAGCTCCTTAGACAACAGAGAGTTAAAAAGGCATACCTAAAGGCACAATTTAAAACCATCAGATTGCCAGTGCAATCCTATAAAGAGCTATGCCTGTCTAAATCCAATGGTATGGACAATTTAAGCTAGACTGCTCTTGTCAGATCTTAGCTGCCAAGCATGACTGGGTCAGTATTTGGATGAGAGTCCTCCAAGGAATACCAGGGCCATACATTGAGGCAGACAATGGCCAACCAACTCTGCATACCTCTTGAAAACCTTACGGGGGTCACCAGAAGTGTGTCTTGATGACAAGAAAATAAAACAAAGTACCGTTGAAAAAACTGGGCTTTGAATGGAGTCGTCTCATATTTTAAAGCAAAGTCCTTTTGCTTATAGGTAATTGTGTCTTAGTAAGAGGCGTTGCCTGTGACAGGGATCCTCACTCCGATACGTTTTGTTTAAGACACGTCGGAATGGGTCATCAGTGTCTGGTGTCTAATATATGATGTAGCAACCTGCAATGTAAGTAGCTCTTTGCTCCTCATTGACATGATGAATTGTGTACAGACAATCCACACAGTGCACTTATTTAGTAACCTTGATGGAGCGCTTCACATTCATCACTTGGGTGAACGTCAGCCAGGGGCTCTGCGCTGTTGGTATTTATTTAAATTGATATTAGTGCTTGACGTCCCAGGGATGGGCCAATCTGTCTCTTACCATTCCCCTCTCCCCCCCTCTCTTATATATTGGCATTAAAAGTATTTTCATTACGAAAATTGCCACCAAATTTCTAGGAAACTGAATGCTGAGCAACAGATCCCGGTCCAGCAAAGCACCTCTAAGAATGTTAAGGACAAATTCGGCTTTTCGATAGGGATTTAAATGGACCTGTCCTTGAAAATGGATTGAGCTAGGGAATGGGTTGAGCTCCATAGTGGACATCATGTTGTGGTTGCAGATACTCAGTTCTGAGCTTTCGTCTCTTCTTTCTATGGAACCAAACCTAAGAGATATGAGATGGTGGCTACACAGGCAAGTTGAAATTCAGGTTGGGAAGAGTGAGAAGAGCTGGGGGAAAAGGAAAAGGACTGGGTGTAAACTGCACGGAGCTTTTATTCCAACCCCAGATCGATTCAGTCCCTGCCCTCTACACAGAATGCGATTTCCATTTGGATTTGGGGCAATTTAAATTTTCCTTCTGCAGCAAGAAGGACTGATCCGGTGTGACCCTACCTTTATCGATATCTCAGACTGCTTTTAATCCCGAATATCCATTTGGGAAAGAAATCTGAGAACCTCTGATAGGCTACAACTAGTCATGTGACACGCTTGCCTTAAAGGAGAAGCCCCTAATTTCTCTCAACTTCTGTCAGTCCGGGATTTTTCTTCCCTCCTCTGCCTTTTTTGATCCTTCCCCCCCCCCCCCAAGAAAAGAAAGAGGCTCCCTGCCTGGCTCCTCTCCCCCCCCCTTCAAGAAAAGAAAGAGGCTTGGCTTCCTCCCCCCTTCTGAACTACCCTAACCACGTGCAGAAGACTTTCCTGTTTCAATGGAGGGGGGGGGGAAGAGAGGAAGAATCGAGTTCAAAGTGATCTGATTGGATTGACAATGGAATAAAGGAAGTAAGTGCAGACTCTGCCCTGGTGTCATGTGAGCACCACATGGAAACTCCCACACCGAAGTCTGCTGGCAAGAACCGGGTTGCCTAAGCTCCCTAAAAGCAGTTATTGCATCATTGCATTCAGCAATACAAAACTTGGTACGAAACAATACAAGTGGAATCTGAATCCACAGATAACTTGGGGTCAAATTAGAGTATCAGGCAAATTTTTTTGTGTTGTTTTTTGTTCGACTTGACATGTTACTTACACAAATGCGGAGGGTGGGACAAAATGAACGTGCTTTATTCAGTCTGCAGGTTATAGTACAGATTAATAGTGTGTGGGGTAGTGTCCCATGCAAAAAAAAAAAAGTGGAAGAGCTGATGTATAAAGGTTGCTTGCATTTTAATTGTATTAAATTGCATTTTAATTGCATGACCAATTACATTTTAATTGTGTTACAAATTACATTTTTAATAGAACTAACAAGAGAATCTTCCCAGACCTTTACTGGAAATGGTCTGGCAAATTATAACTAACTGTGGAAAACTCTTCACTTCACGGGTTCTAAGCACAGTTATAATTTGCTGAGCCCTTCCTATCACTCCACCACCATCCCAGATTCCCCCCCCCTCCATGTCAGTGTGTAGGCAGGGGTAGTCAAATTGCGGCCTTCCAGATGTCCATGGACTACAATTCCCATGAGCCCCTGCCCGCATTCGCGGGCAGGGGCTCATGGGAATTGCAGTCCATGGACATCTGGAGGGCCGCAGTTTGACGACCTCTGGTGTAGAGTCACCAATATAGGAAAAGTCTTACACAGGCTCACAAACAATTGTATGTATGTGGTACGTGAGTGGGTAGGTGAGGCACCAACACCCTGAACCAGGCCTAAATTTTGGAAATAGAAAATGACTAGGGTTTTTTGTTTCTTAAAAAGAGGACTTGCACATTTATCATCTTATTTCTCCTAGTCTTAGGCTGTGAGACTCGGGTACGGAAGACCCAGGTTCAAATCCCTGCTTTGCCATGGAAACTCACTGGGTGACCTTGGACAAGTCACTCCCACCTCTCCTAACCTACCTCCCAGGGTTGACGTAAGGATAAACCAGAAGGAGAGGGAAGTTCTAAGTCACTCTGAGTCCTCTTTGGAAATGTGGGGTATATAGGGTTGCCACTCTCCATATGGGCCCTGGAGATCTCTGGGAATTATTACTGATTTCATGTGTCCACATATCCACATAACAGGGAAATGGCTACTTTGGACAGTGGACTCAGTTAAGCCTGTGGGCTTGGCAGACACAGATTTCTTCAAAAACAACAGCTCTTTATTCAACACCAACTCCAACAGGCCATAACCCAGTGTGTGTGCTTACTTCAAGGTATACTGGGAGAGCTATATCAGCTTTTAATTTTTTAAAATTTTAGTTCTTAAAATTTATAACATGTCCTCTCTGCCAGAGGTGGTGGTGAAAAACATATCCATTATAGCGATCAACCATAATAAAATAATGCTAAATTTTTCAGAATCTAAAAACGCAAAACCAGACCTCTAAGGCCAGATTCTTTGGTCCTGGATAGGTGTGATTTAGGAGGTAGGCCAGTTTAGATGTTTTACTGGCCTCAACCATAAGCCTGGTGGAAGAGCTCCATTTTATAGGCCCTGTGGAGCTCAGTGAGCTTTGACAGGGCCCTGATGTTTTCTGGGAGCTTGTTCTACCAGGCAGGATCCAGGTCCAAAAAGGCCCTTGCTCTGTTCAAAGCCAGCTAAACCTTCCTGGTGTCAAAGACCACCAGCCTGTTTATGTTGGCCAAATGCAAGGCTCTTCTGGAGACCAGAGAGAAGGTCCCTTAGGCATGCAGGGCCTAGACCAAAGATGGCCTTAAAGACACCTTAAAATTGCCCCAGTATACAATTGGTAACCAGTGTAGTTACTGGAGAATAGGTTGGATATGAGGTTTCCATGAGGTCCTGATCAGGATCCAGGCTGCTATATTTTGTACTAATTGCAATTTCCGGATCAGGGATAAGGGAAGACCCTTGTAGCGTGAGTTACAGAAGTCCAGTCTGGAGGTGACTGTAACATGGATCACCGTGACCAGTTATTCCAGGGCCAGATAGGGTGCAATTCATTTGACTTTGCAGAGATGTTAAAAAAAAAAAAGAAGCTAGTTGTGCTACTTCCATGACCTGGGCCTCCATAGTAAGGAGAAATTCAACATTTTGCATGGACACTATCCCAAATATTGTTAACCTGTCCCAACTGGTTCTCTGATGCCCAATACCCAGAGTAAAATAGATCCAGTCAGGCCGCGGCGAACGCATTAGATTTTACAGACTTTCCCAACATGTGTATTAATCTCCATGTTGGAGGAAGTAACGATGTGAGGCGGGCCTTCATTTCCTATTACTGGTGATCTCCTAAGCCTCTCATCCCTTTCAGAGCCGCGGCTCTCCTAATGAATACATCCTACATTCAAAATGATGAATGGTTTCAATTAAAAACAATCTTTGGGAAAATGTTGCTGTTGTACGGCCAACGAACATATAGCGTCGTTCATTTATTCTCTCAGGCCAGGGGAAGCTAATGTGTCAGTTCCGTAAATTAAATGTTTGTGTGAATGGTTTGGGGAGGGAGGGGAGGTTTTCAGCCTGAAAGGCATAACAAAAAAACAAAAAAAAAGAAAGAAATCCACAGGAATGTGAGTGGTTGTCTTTCGACTTACAATTAAACAGGACGCAGGGGCTCAGAGCGGGAACGGAGGGATTGAAAGGCTGCTACGTCCTACGTGCCTGAGAGAATATTGCCTTGATATTTATAGTACAAAACGTCTACCTGAGCTTAAGGCCCTTTTTATAATTGTTCGAGGTGTCATTTATGAAAGACAGCGCGGCCCGTAAATGCTCCGGGGTCAAGAGAGCCGCGTGATCTCGGCAACTGCAGGAGGAGAACCCCATTGCTTCTCTCACTCCTGTGAAGTTGTGGAGGCCGGGAAAGGAGGGCAGCTGTTGCAGAGGGGGGGCTTTTAATTGGAAATCTCTCACCTTTCTTCCTTGCCTCAGCCTAGTTCCCCACTGTGGGCCTGCTGCTGGCGAGCCACACACGCCTCCAATCAACCCGCCTGGCTGGTAGCAAATGGAGAGCTAATGCAGGGGGTCAGAGGGCATTCCCTGAGACAATGGCATCTTTCTGGGAGCGCGTCGGCACTCTTGAGCAGCCTCTATGATCTCTCTTTCTCCCCAAATCGAGCTATTGAGGGTCTTTCTGATTCATATTAGAATTCCTTGCGCGGGTCAAATGAACAAGTGTCAACCGAACGCAATATTAAGCGGGGTTTATCTTCTGACGCCTCCCCAGGACCCGTCATCCCACTTCCTTTCTTGGATGTTTTACTGGGGGGATGCGAGGCTGAGTTAAACCGTCACGTTCTTGGCTCTTGCTGTGTCATTTTTAATGTTTGTGTAATGTTTTAATGGGATTTTATTTGGGGTTTTGATACAGACAACTGTAGCCCGCCATGAGCCGGTTCTGTGAGTGGTGGGTAATAAATCTAACAAACAAACAATAAATAAATAAATAACACTTTCACGACAGCCCTGTGATCATGCAATTAATTCTTCTTACTGAAATGAATGGCATTCCTGCAATATTACTATTATTGTTTAACAATAACTTGTTTTTAGTCCAACTTTTATTCTGGAGCTGACTGCTATTTCAGAGCTTTTGGATGCTTTAAAATGTTTTAATGTTATGATGAGCCATTGTCTTTCTTTCTTTCTTTCTTTCTTTCTTTCTTTCTTTCTTTCTTTCTTTCTTTCTTTCTTTCTTTCTTTCTTTCTTTCTTTCTTTCTTTCTTTCTTTCTCACGAGTAGTAAGTAATCCAGAGAATTCAGAGTATATCACCTCCAGAAGAAGCCTAATTCTATTCTTACTTCCAGGAAAGTGCTCTGTTTAGGGGAAGGCTGCAATCCTATACTTACTTACTTGGGAGTAAGCCCTATGGCGTAAGAACTCTTGGCTTGGGTTGGAATTGACTCAGAATATAATGGCTTCCTTGGCAAGTGCCAATAAAGTGTTTTTGCCTCGGAACCAATGTAGTGTAGTGGCTAACACAGACCATTCATGCCAACTCCAGGCTGGGGGGTGCAGCATGGGGAAAGAGGCCGAGAGAGTATAAATGCCATAGAGTCCACACTCCAAAGCAGCCATTTTTCTCACAGGGGTGGCTAAACTGTGGCTCTCCAGATGTCCATGGACTACAGTTCCCATAAGCCCCAGCAGAGGCTCATGGGAATTGTAGTTATGGACATCTGGAGAGCCACAGTGTGGCCATCCCTGCTGGAGGAACTCTGTCACCTGGAGACCAGTGGTAATTCTGAGAGAGCTCCAGGACCCACCTGGATGCTGGCAACCCTAATATTCTAAGTAAAATAAACAGGGATAAAGAAAGGAAATATGGCTGCGGAGAAAGTTCTGGTTGAAATCTGGTGGATTGGAAGAATTGTTCATAGAAATTTGTGGCCCTGATTCTGGAAAATGGGCTTTAAGGGGAAATTGGCATAGTGATGATGACAAATTTATGGCTGCCTTTTGGCACTGCCCCCCACCTTCCAGGTTTTCATCAGATCCGGCAGCCCAAGATGTTAGCTCAGGATTTTCACCCCCACTTTTGGGTGCCGGAAGGGCAGGGATATTTCACATGCCACTAAAGTTATGCAAGCCATGAAGGTTTCGGATTCCACCTCCATACAAGGTAGAAGACAAATGGGGAGCAGCCTAGTATGCATGCCATAGGGCAGGGGTAGTCAACCTGTGGTCCTCCTGATGTCCATGGACTACAATTCCCATGAGCCCCTGCCAGCGTTTGCTGGCAGGGGCTCATGGGAATTGTAGTCCATGGACATCTGGAGGACCACGGGTTGACTACCCCTGCCATAGGGCACATACCTACTCCTGAGGCTGTGACTACCACCCTGCTTGCCCATTATAGCATTGTCCATGGATTGGCTGATGCTGTCTCCTCCTCCATTTTGGGTGACTTTTTATAAACAACATGCAATCAAGTTGTCATGTTATCAGTACACCTGAGATATCTGAAGCATGTTCAATGGTTTAGGAAGAAACAAATGAGCTCCTGGATGGGGTGAAGACACTGACGGAGCTGACACAGGGTCTGTGAGACAGAGCTCTCCATCCGGCATTTGGTCAGGGCTAGGGCTTGGAAGATCGTCGTGTCCCCCCTCCCTTTCACCCGGCCTTATTTTTCTGGAGGTTTTCTGGAGGTTTATCTATCCTCCTCCTAATTTGCAAACTAGGGTCTGGAGCTGTCAGGACATCTGTGGGAAACTGCCGTGGTTTTGTTAATTTATGTAGGTTGTTTTGTGGGGGTTTAATTGAGGGTTTATCGACTTTTATTGTAATTTTTATTGCAATGTCAGCTGCCGTGAGAGCAGTGGCAAATAAATTTCAACATAAATAAAAATTAAATAAATTATACAATTCAAGTGTAGGAGGTCTTTACAATCACATGGTTTTCTACATACCTTTCTGCTGGCTTTCGTTGACTACTGATTTGAAGACTATGACTCTACTGGGTATCATTTCTCATGCCCAATGTTGTATGTAAAAGTGTAATCCATAAGAAGATAAGAGAGACCATGTTAAAGCTTTATCTATGCCTTGTGGCTAAAAGCCAGAGATGAACCTCTGCTCTATATGTTTATCCAGTCCCCTCTTGAAGTTATCTATGGTTGTAGCTGCCACCACTTCCTGCAGCAGTGAGGACTTGCAATGCCATCCTAAACAGATTTACACCTTTGTAAACCCATTGACTTCAGTGGATTTACAAGCGTCGAATTCTGTTTAGGGCTTTAGGGTTAATGTATTAAGTTTGGGAGGTTGTTTTTATTGTAATGGTAATGCTTTCATAAACATTTTGAATCCACTTCTCCCAGAAGATGTAAACGGCTCATTCTTCCGTGTTTGCCCTACAGAACATTCCTATGAAATCGATCCAAATAGTCTTTCCCAAGATTATCATATGTTGAATGTCAACACAGGATGTCAAATGTCAACTATAGAACAGCAAATACAGACTGTCAAACGTCGGTTATGTCAAATACTGGGTGCCGAATGTCAAATATCAAACACTGAAATTTCTAATGTTTGACACGAAGGTCTACCACAATGGTATCAGGAGACAGTTCAGTCTGAAAGTGGGAGTCCGGATTAATTTCAGGTTTATAATAATTGCGTGAGAAAGTTGGCAGGAAGTGAAAATTGGTCATGTATGCAAATCAGTGACGATCGTGTTGGATTATAACCCGATGTGCCTTACCAACAAGATACGTGTAAAAACCTTTTAATGAGTAGCGCCCTCCGAGTGATAATAACAAGCACATCCATGTCCATCGGCCTCCAGCAGAGGAAAAGGACAAAGAATAATCTTACGTTTGGCATTTCCTTTATGGCCTTGTCAGAGACAGCTAATGACGTCTATTTGATGGACGGATTAGCAAGATTTCTCCCCTTTTCCAAGTAGGAACTAAATCTGAGGATACAGACCCACACGGGCACAAATGTGCACATGCGCGCGCACACACGAATGATTGTTTAACTCCCAATTTCATTCCCATGGTAACTTCAGAAGTGTTAATGTGGCTCTGTAGTCTCTGCACACACAGATCAATTAGGAATTTAACAACCTATCTTCCCCCTGGGCTTACCACAAACACCCTGCCTGCATCCTGGGAAATGATATTTTTGCTTATTTCATGATCCCGTGCACAATTTTTCGACAATGCCGTGACTTCTTTTTTCTTGACACTGCAGATGGACACTGGACACTAGATCTGGGGGCTCTTAAAACCTGCACCATGCGTTAATATCTCGATTTCAGCATATGTTACATTTGGCGGGAGAAGCAGCCGCTCCAACCTGAAACAGCCAGCACTGTGCTGGCAACTTCAAGTTGGAATGGCCGCTTCAGTGGCTCAACTGCACAACCCTACTTCAGACTCAAGAAGAAGAAGAAGAAGAAGAAGAAGAAGAAGAAGAAGAAGAAGAAGAAGAAGAAGAAGAAGAAGAAGAAGAAGAAGAAGAGTTGGTTCTTATATGCCACTTTTCCCTACCCGAAGGGGGCTCAAAGCAGCTTACAGTCGCCTTCCCATTCCTCTCCCCACAACAGACACCCTGTGAGGTGGGTGAGGCTGAGAGAGCCCTGATATCACTGCCCGGTCAGAACAGTTTTATCAGTGCCGTGGCGAGCCCAAGGTCACCCAGCTGGCTGCATGTGGGGGAGCGCAGAATCGAACCCGGCATGCCAGATTAGAAGTCCGCTCTCCTAACCACTACACCAAACTGGCTCTCAAAACAAATGGCAGATCATCCATACTAGGCTGCCACTCCACACTGGGCATGCCAACAGCCCACCATATCTCTCAAGTACTAGCAACAGATCCAGTCCCTCTTCATTCTGGAGGTTCTCCTTCTGAGATTAATCCTGCACATGGGGAGTCCCAAGGAGCTGCACCCCAGGCATCACATTGGGGTTAATATGGCGCCCCTGAGGGAAGTGTGCTACCTAGAGAAAAATGAAAAAAGAGTGAGGAAAGATGAGAACAGGGCAGGCAAGAGAGCTATTTGCATAAAATGACTCCAGAGATTGATTGGACTCTAATTCATAGATAATAGGGAAGTCTTTAACCTGTGGGAAGATGCCCATGAATCATACAGTGGCTGCTACATACAGACCACCACGTAGATATTTATGCGATAGGCTTTGCCATGGAGGAAATGTTTTAGAGTTGCATGAGCCCACTCCCCCTGAGGGCCATTGCTGATTGTGTTAAAAATATGTTAAGCATCTCTCCCAAATTTATGCAACGGATTCATCCAAATAGACCCCCTGGGGAAATTGTGCTAATGGTTGAAAGTGATCCATCTTCAGACCTGTGCGGAAGAGTTGTGGGCCTGGCTGCTATTGAGCTGCATCCTTCCGGGGAACAAGAGTTATTGTTGGGAAACCGTCCTCACCGCCACCACCTCCAGCCCCGCCCTCTCCAGCATTCTTGGCATCTAATTAGTAGTACTACTCACACAGAACAGTAGAAAAACAAAATACAGCAAACAGGCTCAGCAGTCAGTAATCCAAGGGAGCAAAGGAGAGCAATTGTGAAGTATAGCATTAATCATAGAATCATAGAGTTGGAAGGGGCCATGCAGGCCATCTAGTCTAACCCCCTGCTCAACGCAGGATCAGCCCAGAGCATCCTAAAGCATCCAAGAAAAGCGTGTATCCAACCTTTGCTTGAAGACTGCCAGTGAGGGGGAGCTCACTACCTCCTTAGGCAGCCTATTCCACTGCTGAACTACTCTGACTGTGAAATTTTTTTCCTGATATCTAGCCTATATCGTTGTACTTGTAGTTTAAACCCATTAATCCATAAACAGAAGACGCGCACCAAAAATGATTGGCAAGAATGATGGAATTGGCAATACAATCAGTAGGATCTGCAAAACTAAAAGGATCCCTGAGCTGTTCAAGGGGTGAGAACACTCCAGGCAGAAGTGCAGAAGTCAACCGCATTCTACTGTTGCTTAGGCATTGGGATACAAACACAGCCATTTGGTACCTAACAACCAGCATGCCAGTTGGTTGTAAAAACAAACAAGCAAACAACAAGAACAGGCAGCACTACTGAGAGATGATAGGAGACTGGGCTTGACCGTCCTCAACAGAAAACCTGGTGGAAAAACTCCCTCTTACAGCCCTATGGAATCTAGAAAGATCCTACAGGTCATCTCGCAAAAGCGTCCTCCAGGCAGGGGCCACTGTTGAAAAAACTCTGGCCTTCACTGAGGGCAGTACCACCTCCTGTACAATCCTTGAGGACACTCAAGTCATCTGATTCTACCTCTGCTGTAGGGCCAGTTACCACAGGTAAATTAGCCATGGCTTGGTGGTCGAACCTCTATTTGGTATAGCGAAGGGTTTCAGGTTCAATCCCTGGCATCTCCAGTTTAAAAAGTCAAGTAATACATCCTGTGAAGGATCAGTGCTAGAAATCCTAAAAAGCTGCTTCCACTCCAGGAAGATGATCTCGGACCTTGACAGGCTAGCACAATTCTACTAAATCCAGTTTCGTGTGTGCAAGTAACGTTGCACTAGATATGCAGCCGCCCAGTGAAATCCAAAGAATAGCTCCGCAATTACTCCATCTATCAGTTTGAGGAATATTCATGATTGGCAATTACCAGCAATTGTTTGTGCCATAATTTGCATCCCACAGGAGTTTGGCCATTCCTAGTAAATACACGGCAACATGCAAGAATTTACCTTGTTGGAACAAAACTTCCTAGCAGAAGAATCTTAAGGCTGGCATAACACAATGCATTATTCTTTGCAAGTCAGCAACCAGTCCTCTGGAAAAACACAACCAACAGCCCATGTCTATATAAAAGAATAGGAAGGACAACTGCCTTGAATCTGTCAGAAGCATCTTTTCCATTTTTGTTTTCTGGGCGGGAGGAGAGAATTCTCTTTTAACACCTCCTCACAATATCCCCCAGTCTGCAAATACTGATTAGCTACATGGCTATCAGTGAGTGCAGTCCTGAACAGACTTATACCCTCCTAACTCCGGCGACCTCAATGCATTTGCAAACTAGGAAGGCCCCGGTTAGATTGCACTGTAAATTTCCTGGACCAGATTACGGTCCTACGGAGACTGTTGTCTAAGCATTTCTCTGCTCCTCTCTTATAGAGTTTGCAGACGGTAATCAGTCTGTCCTTAGATAGATAATATTCTCTTTTACAAAGACTGGGAAATGTTGTGGCTATTTTTGAGGTGGGGGGAAGCTTTCCCTTGATCACTGTCAGCATAAACACTCAGCTTCCAGTATCATTTCCAGACTGCCCAGCCGCAAGCAGGAGACCTCGCAGAGCTGACATTTGTTGTCTGCCGTTCCCAGAGACAATCATGCGCCTGAAATACATCCTGCTCATTTTTGCATGTACTTGCATTGCAGGGGCATTCGCAGTGCCTGCTCAGTGGCCCATTCGCAGCTAACCAAGCAAGGAATGATAGCAAAGTCAGAAGGCATTACTTTAGGAAATACTGCCAGGTAGGAAATTGGCCATTGCTCAGGGGCAGAGTGAGTCATCCTGAGGCCCAGGGATTCTTGTCCTGCTTACAAGGAAGCAAGTCCTTCCCATAGAGCAGGCTCTCTTAAGCAGGGTTTTGTGAAACCCTGGGGCTTCTTGACAGCTCTGGAAGGGCTTCCAAAATAGGTGGGAGTTTGTGAATGTTTCATACATGTTTTAAATTTGTTAAACGTTTATTGGGTGATATGATGACATAGGGTCATGTTGACCCGCCCCTCCCAATGGCCAACGATGGGGCTGGAGGGGGTGGGAAGGAGAAGAGCTCCAGGTGGGCATGTACACAGCTCTGCTTCCCTAGCATATTCTGCACAACTGTGCCACTTTTGGTGTCTCTCAAAGCCTGGAGAATGTTTCAGGGTTTTCTCAATGGTAAAAAAGTTGAGAAAGGCTGCCCGAGACCCCTTTCGGCTTACAAAAGTCCTGCCTCGATACCTTTCGGGTGTGCTCCAAGGCCTCCTTTTTCGGTTTTTAATACTGAGGACTAAACCTGGCTAGGTGGCATGAGTTTCCATGCCTGTCGTAGCACTATACAGTTTTCATTTGGGTATTCTATATGCTCTCTTTGCAGGGCAGAATTTATGTCTTTGCTGTGATCCGTCGCAGGACTGATCAAGACCGATCCACCTTTCCGCCTGCTCTGAGACGCCTCCCTCCAGGCTGCCTCTAATTAAGGGAAGTGTCTCATGCGCTCCAATGAAAGACAAATATTTATCCTAAATTACCTTTTGTCGATCAAGCCTCTACAGGTCGTTACCAGCCACGAGACCACACCCCCTCCCTTCATTGTGCCACAGGACTAAAAGACGGGGCGTGTGCGCTGACTCCCCACCCTGACCCCGCAGTGTGGCACCATTTGAATGGCCCCTTTTCTGTATAGGCTTAATTGGCCAATATACGATGATTCCTATTGACTCTTTGTATTAAGAATGTGGCGCACGGTGGTTGCAATGCATATAATTTATTATGTCAAAGTCATTTTCATCTGCCTCTATTGTTCGTCCCTTGCCTTCCCCACTCCCCCCAAATTATTATTCCAAGCGAATTTCCTACGTAATTAAGTGGTTTGGTTGTGGCTTTCAAAGCACTGCGCAAACGACAAAGGGGAAAAAATTGCCTCCTGAAAAACTGGGTTACATTCAGCATTGTTTGGCTAACCATTAGCTAAGGCCAGCAGATGTCAGCCTAAATTGAAAAATGGGGGAAAGAGAGACAGAGAGAAAGAGAAAGAGAGAGAGAGAGAGAGAGAGGGAGAGAGAGAGAGAGAGACAGAGAGAGAGAGAGAGAGAGAGAGAGAGAGACTGTATCCTAATATGTGCCTCTCATGCGCCAGATGGGAGCTTTACACAGAGTGGCAGGAGAATGTAGCCAACACTGGCTAAAATTCAGTGTTGGAACTTGCTGGGTGATGCTGTGTCTGCTGATAGTTGTTTTTTGTTGTGGGTTTTTTTCCAGTGGGGGGATGATAGGACTTAATTGTATCATAGATCAATGATACTTTAATTGACGAGGATTGATTTTGTTAATTCAAGCAGGACAAAAGGCACTGTTACAGCTCCAGTTCGTCTAATTGGCCCAGGCTCCAGCTCGGCTCAGGCTACCGGAAGATAAATGACCATCTATGTCTTTTAATTTTTCTACTAGTTGTCTGTTTGTTTTAACACCTGTCCATTATGGTGATTTCTCATTTATTTCTCATTTATACGGAAGCATGGTGAATACGTTACACCCGGGCTTCAGCATCTTGGCTGGTTTCTTCTAGCCAAAATTCAAGAGACTCCTAAAAGACTTGGGTGTGGCTCACGTGAGGCTCTGTCTAGGTGGCCTCTTCTCCAGGTGATTCTGGTAAGAGGCTGAAAATGAGATAAAGGCATCTTCACCACAAAGTTTCAGCTGGTACAGTGGCAATGAGGATGACCCATGGGCTGTATAAAACAGATAAACTGGGGGTGAAAACAAGACCCATTAGAGAGAAAAGGAGGCTCAAAGGAAAGAAGGAGGAGGAGTTGGTTCTTATTTGCCACTTTTCTCTACTAGGAGTCTCAAAGTGGCTTACAGTCACCCTCTCTTTCCTCTCTCTGTAACAGACACTCTGTGAGGGAGGTGAGGCTGATGTTACTGCTCAATTGGAACAGCTTTATCAGCCATGGCAAGCCCAAGGTCACCCAGCTGGCTGCATGTGGGGCAGCAGGGAATCAAATCCGGCTCACCAGATTAGAAGTCGGTGCTCCTAACCACGACACCGAGGAGGCTCAATAAAAGAAAATGAAAGTGATCAGATCAGACAGAGTAATGTAGTGGTTAAGAGTGTAGGTCTCTGATCTAAAGAACCAGGTTGGATTGCCCACTCCTCCACATGCAGCTAGTTGCACCTAAAGCAGATCCTCTACCACTTAGTCACAGCCCCCTTACTCTTGTGGAGGCATGCTAAAACATTTTTGGAAGTATTTTATTCTTCTGGCCTGATGTAGACACTCATGTCTCCTCTTCCTCTGAGCCTTGGAAATACCCAATAAAACAAAACATGAGAGTTGATCATTCACATTCTTAATTTCCCTGCATTTGTTCCACTTCATTGACTGCTGCTTTCTGGGGCCACAGTACATGGAGGTTGACCGTTTATGCACTGGAGGTTTCATGCTGAGCTGCAGGCTGGAGATTTAGTGGTGGCAGGCTGCCCCACCTCTTCCTGTACCTACATGGGGGAGCATTTGGCCCGGTGCACCTCATCCGCCCCCGATTTATGCTCCTGCACGAGAGCTGGGGCAGTGAAGTTCCCAGTGCATAAACGGTCGTTGTGATACAAATTGTGGTTTTTTTCTCTTCTGGATGTTAGTCAGAGAGAAAGAAGGAAAAGATGGGAAAGTGCTGTTTTCAAGATCAAATTTTCTACAGTGCCCAAGGCCTTTTGTTTTGATATTGTATTTTATATTGTATTGTATTTTGTATTTAATAGGTATTTTACACTCTTCATTTTCAGAAAAATAACTTTGTATCGATCCCCCCCTCCAGATAACCATTGTAGAAATGAATACAATATATATATTTTTTAAAAATCCAACTCAAAAGATTAATGTTAAGCTCCATGGGCATCAGAATTCACAAATGGAAAAAAATATTTGTTTCCCCCTAAAATAATTTCACCGGATCTCTTGAAATATTAATTCCTATATGTGCAATGCTGGCTCTCAGATCTGGATATACCAATATGTGTTTATTTTTCTTTGTAACTATGTTATCCATCCTGGGCTTTCAGTTTGGATCATTTGAAAAATTTAAACATTTCAGAAGAAACAGCTTGTGTTTCTGGTGTGCTTTCACAAGGAGACTTTAAAACTTGTATGTGTTCTACATATCTTGAAAGATATCAAAGAAACCTTGCATTGGGCGTGCTCAAACATTAATATTTGGGGTCTTTTAAAACCTCTATCTATTGCTTTCCTGTCTGCTAAAGGCCAGACTGAAGGGAAGTGCCTAGAATTTATGTCCCTCTGTGGCAAACTTGGCAGGCGACCAATGACAGATAATATCCATTTTAAAGACTGTGTCAGTTCACATAAACAGAAACATAAGCATAGCCAGGGTAATTTGAATTAAAGGGCTCGATGTCTGGGGAATATCGGCCATTTCTTGCATTGCATGTCAAAAAGGGACATTTCACCAATTTGATTTCAAGTGGGCTGAAGTGTCTTTAGCATTCTCTAGCATACTATTGGTTGCGGTCCCCTCCCCCCGTACTCCTGGATGGACATGATCCTGCTCTGTCTGACTTCTGGGTTGCTGCACACTTGTTGTGGAACGGTTTGCTAGAAGGGGCGATTGTACCAGAAGGGGCGATTATTCAAGTTTTATTCAAGGTATACCTAGAATTAAATTTTGTGGGTCTTAAAGGTGCCACTGGACTCATACTCTGACTGATTCCACACAAGGAATTTGCCCCTGGACAGCCTCTCATTGCTCATGGGTTTTAGTACTGCTTCCACATGATGTCAGCAGCAACCTGGAGCTCTCCAGTGGGTGGTGCAAGATTTCATCCAGTTTACGCCACGATGAACTAAATCACAAAATCCCAGTTTCCTTCTTCTAGTCACAATGCAAATCAGGGCACAAACAGGAGCAAGCCAGTCTTGAGGGAGAAAGGCACAACAGTCTCGCCCATCCTTGCGCCTGCCCTTCTCTCTCCATTCCCTAATCAAAATTGTTTTTTTTAAAAAATGGCACAGTCTGCGTAGAACATGGAGAACATGGCTGCTTTGGAGGGTGGACTCAATAGAGCACTGAGGTCCTTTCCCACCCCAAATCCTGTCCACTCCTGGCTCCACGCTCAAAGTCTCCAGGTATTTCCCAACCCAGAGCTGGCAACCACCCTAACTGCACCCCTTGAAAATATACTGGAAGTCTTTAGTAGCTTGGAATGTCGAGAATTTCCTTTGGAGCACCTGGAATGGACGCAGATTGAGGCAGGACGGTGGGATAAAAAGACCATTGGTGTGACTCATTCTGGCAAACAAATGCATGCATCGGAAAGTGATGATTTTTATAGAAGGATTTAGTGGGGTAGAAATCCTTGCCAACTAAGCATTACCTTTAGTCAGCTCTCTTTATATTTCCGGTGTTTCTATTCTCTCCCTGCCCTCACGGCATTGCATATTCTTCTCCTGTTTTCATCTGGTTTGTGGAGTTCTGCCAAATCTTGCTTTTCCTCTACCACTTCCTGTTTTGCATATGGGATTCTGTCGAGTGTGCAATGTCCATTGTAGGAAGCTGGCTTTCCTTTTCATCTGTTGGCTTACTCTCTCCTCCTACATCTGTTTTCCGCTCTTTCTTCTTTTGCACAGTCTTGTTATTAATGCGTCGGATGATCCCAGGGAGGAAAGAAAAGGGAGGAGGAAGAAAGGGAATCATAAAGTGGGTAAGGAGATACCTTTCACGGAATCATTTCCCCCCATTTTATAAG
The DNA here is from genome assembly GCF_049243985.1 of Paroedura picta. Taxonomy (NCBI): domain Eukaryota; kingdom Metazoa; phylum Chordata; class Lepidosauria; order Squamata; family Gekkonidae; genus Paroedura; species Paroedura picta. The sequence continues at coordinate 76,053,047 of NC_135378.1, forward strand.
TTCAGTAAAAGGTATTGCTTACCTGCTTTGTGTCTCTCATCAACTTCCTCCTAGGATCCTGTGATTCTTTACAAGCTCTGGGGGAAGGTGAACTCCAGGTCACAGGCAATAATGATGTTTTCTCTCTATGATGCTACTAATATAGGCAATAGAGATACAACAGTGTGATCCTGAGCCCTTCTAAGCCCTTTGAAGTGAGTAGACTTAGAAGGGTGTAATTCTGCTTAACTGTTCTGTAAGGTGCTTACAAAGGTCACGCAAATGTCTTTCAGGGCTTTGGAAAGATAAACAGAAAATAAAGGAGTGTGGCAAAACCTCCCACAACCAACAAAGCCCAGGAAGTCCCCTTAATGAAAGGAGAACTCTGTTTTTAGGTGTGCTTAACACCAAAGAAGAGCCCTGCTGGATCAGACCAGTAATCCATCTAGTCCAGCAGCCTGTCTCACCTAGTGGCCAACCATATCCTCTGGATGGCCATCAAACTGGGGCATAGAGGCTGAGACCTTCCCCTGATGTTGCCTCCTGGATTCAGAGGATTGGTGCCTCCTAAACCCTTCTAAAGAGCCTCTTGTGGCGCAGAGTGGTAAGGCAGCCGTCTGAAAGCTTTGCCCATAAGGCTGGGAGTTCAATCCCAGCAGCCGGCTCAAGGTTGACTCAGCCTTCCATCCTTCCGAGGTCGGTAAAATGAGTACCCAGCTTGCTGGGGGGTAAACGGTAATGACTGGGGAAGGCACTGGCAAACCACCCCGTATTGAGTCTGCCATGAAAACGCTAGAGGGCGTCACCCCAAGGGTCAGACATGACTCGGTGCTTGCACAGGGGATACCTTTACCTTTACCTTTTAAACCCTTCTAAGCCCCTTGTTTAACCATTATTGGTTAAACCTTTGTTGCGTTATGTGTGCTGCGTGTTTATGTGTTGGCACTGAATTGCTTATATATTTCATTTTAATGCTTAGTGCTTGATGTTCACCTCCTTGGGGATCTTATTTGGGTGGAAGAGACACAGAAATGTTTTAAATAAATACTTTTTTAGAGGATTATGCAGGAAGCAGAAAGGGGAGAGCTCCCTCCAGAGCCTTGAATGACTAAGGGTGATAGCTGAAAGTCCCTGGGTTGCATTGCAACTTACTTGGTGGCTCCCAGTGCAGACTCTCACCTTGTCAACATGGGGAATGTACTGTTGACCTACCTGACAGGGGCTGTTTATGAGGATTATTTAGATAAGAATTCTCTGGCTACCAATGGGGAATGGAGGGTAGGGTTGCCCTATTCAGACTGAGAAACTCTGGGAGATTTGAGGATGGAGCCTGGGGAGGACACGGGATACAGAAGGGTAGAAGGCCATAGAATTAGGACTTCCAGTCCCCAGTTGGGACTTGGAGATCCCTTGGTTTTACAGCTCATCTCCAGGCAACAGAGATCAGTTTCCCTGGAGAAAATGGCTGCTTTGCAGAGTGAACTCCATAGTATTCTACTCCATTGAGGTCTCACCCTACCCCAAATCCCACTCACTCCTGGCTCTGCCCCCAATGTCCCCAGGTATTTCCCAACCCAGAGTTGGCAACCAACATCCTGGGAGCCGGTCGACCATGAGTAGCATAAGAGGGGCTCATGGGAATTGTAGTCCATGGACATCTGGAGGACCACAGGTTGACTACCCCTGGCCTAGGTGGTAGATTATTCGGGGAGCTTGTCCTCAGGGATAAAATGAGGACGAATATGTGTCCGGAAGACTTTCTCTTGCTGAAGGCTGCACGTGTATACAAAGTCTTGTGAAACCCGCTCAAATAAATACATATTTACAATCTCAGAATTGAGGCTGCAGAAAACAAATTTTGCTCGTAACATTGTCGTAAAGGGGAAAGGGATTTATGAGCAAAAATCCATACGAGCTGCACAAAGTAATAGATTGCCTCCACTACTTTTAGGCAATATCGAGGCCTACGGAAGACACTGTTCCTACAATCGATACTGTCACTGTCAATAGGCAGACCCCACCATATTACCGGCAGGCGGCATGCTGTTATCAGCATACATGAGCTCATGATCGGAATGCAACTCTGCAAAAGGGCAGCCTTCATGCTGGGGGCAGATCAAACCCCAGGCAGAAAATTTCTCATTAAGGTTTGTTAGTCAAGAAGCAGCTTTGTTTCTGGCCTGTCGTTGTCAGCGTATTTCCCAATGATCTTAACGAGAAGAGGAGCAAATGAGATGTCTTTTTCACCCCCAATATTAAAAAAAATTGGCTTCGCGTCATCAGCGTTTCTGACCCTGGTAGCTTTGCATTTTGGGTGTGCAAACCTGTCTTTTATCGCTCTCATTGTCCTCCCCTTTTGATAATAACGTAAGACAATTTCATGTCTCTAAATGGGACAGGGATCATCAAACCCATTAAGGAGGGATCTTAAGTTTTGCATATATGCTAGTTAACGGTGTTCTCGCGACACCTGCGTCGTTACTGTATTATTGCTCGTGGTTTTTGTCTTGCCAACATGGAAACACAACTGAAGTGAGGAAAGCCACTGAATCTGAGGCAGGCCTCCACCACTTGAGAGCTACCCAATAGAACCATGTTCACCAGCTCTGTACTGAGGCCAGCCAAATATTTGATCCACTCATGTTAGTTATTGGCCTACTGGGCTAATGAAAAGGGAAGTGGATTGGCCACATTGGCTGTCCCATTGGCTGTGCTAAACCAAAAAAGGAACAAAACCCAACCAAGGAACAAAAAAGCATTGTATGTTTCAGGAATTATAACAAAATATTTTGGGAGGTAATTATGTCCCATTGGCTGTCTCAGGGGCACATGGAAAACGGATTCTGTCTCCATTCCTAACCTCCATGTATTCATTTCTGGGTCAGTATGGAGCTTTTTGATCAACATCTGTACACATGTGGAGCTCTCTGTCTGGATGACTGGCTATCCTAAGGTTTACAGAAACATAGAGCTGGAAGGGAATCCCAAGGATCATCTAGTCCAACCCTCACCATGCCCCCAGTGACACCTGATTTATGCCTCAAGGAAGGCAAAAGTCCTCCAGGATCTCCAAGTCAATCTGGTCTGGAGGAAAATTCCTTCCTGACCCCAGTATGGTGATCAGCATTACCCTGCACATACAAGAAAGGGCCACAAGAGTTGAGGAGTGGCTCATCTCTTCCGGCTTTCCCTTTTGTCATCTGCCTAGTGCAGTCTTTCTCAGAATATTTACCATTGACAAACCCCTGACACATTCTTCAGGCTTCGAGAAACCGGAGAAGTGGCATGATCATGCAGAATATGATTGGGAAACATAGCTGTGGACATGCCTACCTGGGGCTCCTCCCCTTCCCACCCCCTCCAGGCCCATCATTGGCTATTTTGGGAGGGGTTCAGGTTGGCAGGAACAAATGCAGTCATATCACCTGATAAATGTTTAGCAAATTTGCTGGGCCCTTCTCCTTCCCAACTTCTCCAGGCACATCATTGGCCATGGTGGGGGAGGGTCAACATGACCATATCAATGTTTAACAAATTATATATATTATAATGGACTCCCACCTATTCAGGAAAGCCTTGAGAAAGCCTGATCTGGGGGAAGGGGAGGTGGTTGACAATGTTACACCAATTATCTTTTTAGCTGGTAAATGCATGGGGGGGGCACTTATAGGAGACAAATTGGCAATCCAAATCTGCGAGGAATCTAGTGTCAGATATATAACCTGCATGATATACTTTGATCAACCCATGAATTGCCAGCACTACCCAATTACCCTTGTACTCTACCCACAATGCAATAGGCTGCTACTGGTGTTTACGCCTTTCCAGATTTATAGTCCCCCAGCAACAACACACTCACCGTGTTTTCTTCACTTGTCAAGACGTACGCTGTCAGAAAAGCTTGTTTCTTACTCTACAAAAGAAGGTAACATTTCTCTCTTCATAGCGTCTCCTTTTCTGGATAAAAGCATCACATGTCTCTTCAGCCATCCGTGTCTTGTCAGGAGGAAAACTAAACCCCCAAAAAAGAGAGAAAATGATAATAAAAAAAATAAAATCCAGATTTAGCAAAAAAAAAAAGAAAAGAAAAAAAACACCCAAGGAATTCAGATGTAGAATGACAATTTCCCTTTTCTACTTCAGTGTTTTTATTCAGTATGTAACAAAAGTTTTCACCAGTAAAAAACTGGCATAAGGAAAAAGAAATTTCATGCTCGTTGGCTAATCTGTTCTTTTCTATCACTTCCTCGAGGTGTCTCCTGTTGACATCTTAATGCCACCTTTCACGTTATTCATGTCACCTCAGTTGTGCTATTACAGGCAGGCAAATAATGTGAATTTTAAAAGGGGGTTTCCCCCCCCCACACACAATTTTTTTTTTTGTGACATGGGTGGGATTCACTCAAGTATGTTTCTGAGCAAACTTTCTCTAAGACGCATCAGAATAGGCAATGTGCAATTTCAGTGCAAATCTATGTACTATTGCAGCATAAAACCATGCATTCATAGATGTGGGAAGAAGCCAGAAATTAAGGGATGGTTCTGAATTTCTCCTTTACCCGTTTTAGCCTGAAAGTTTCCTTTTGGTTTTTGTTTCTCTTTTGTGAAAAATGAACACCACGATTCTATTTCCTTATGACAATTTTTTTAATGGTAAACTACATACATTTTCTGACATTATTTGTATGTCAATAAATCAGCCTCATACATATATTGCATATATGCACACTGGATATAAGAATACCATATAAACGGCATATAAAAATGCGCGTGAATATATTATGCAAATAACCCTACAAAGCTCACTGCAAAAAAGCAGAGATCCGACACAACCGATAAAAATATCTATGTATATAAAAATAAATAAGAAACATCCAGTCATCTTTACCAAAAACCATCAAGTTCAGCTCACGGTTTTAAACCAGATTCTACTCTATGCATATGACAACGCTGTGCCAAAGGAGGGAACAAGACTTAGTTGTTAACATGTTGTCTGGTTGTGCCCATATCAAATAGCATCTTCTGGTTATTTAGCCAAGAGATCTGAGCTAGGGTTGTGTACTTCAGCCGCCAAAGTGGCCATTCCAGCCCGGAGCCGCCGGTGCCGGGGGGGGGGGTGGCACTGGTGCTGGCACACCAGTTGGTACACGCACACGTGCACAGATGCTGCCGGCAACAGTAACACAATCATAAACTTAATTTTTTTATATCTTGCCCTTCCTAGATGGCTCGGGGTGGGTTACAACACAGGTGAAAGCACTCCGTTGTTTAATTGAAGGAGATACAGTGTATTTCGAAACAGGGGTAGTCAACCTGTGGTCCTCCAGATGTTCATGGACTACAAATCCCATGAGCCCCTGCCAGTGTGTGCTGGCAGGTGCTCATGGGAATTGTAGTCCATGAACATCTGGAGGACCACAGGTTGACTACCCCTGTTTTAAAAGGTTGCCCTGTTGATAAGAGTTAAACAGGTCTGCATATCCTACCTCAGCCTGTGCTGAATGTTCTCTGCTCTGGCTGGCGTAGACAGGCTTGCTTGGCTGTACTAGATTAGGATTTAGCACTGTACCCTGAGGCTTAATAGGTGTAGCCTTTGGGTAGTATATAAGCAGGCAACAGCACTATCTCTGACAGTAATAATCTTCATAAATAACCTCTTCCCTCGTTTGTGGCCTTCTACATGATAAAAAAAAGATATAAGGATCACAGTAATGGGTCACTGGATTCTTTTCTTCCCCTTGCAGGGCAATCTACAGAGGCCAGGCTGTTTATGGGGAGCAGAGAGTGATTCTTTCTCTCTCTCTCTAGCCGCCTCTTGGTTTTGTTAGGTGGGTTTTTAATTGCTTCAAGAAAACAAGGTGAGAGGTGGCTGCTTGCACGGTTCTGTTCAGTTGGGAGGGATTTCATTTAGGAGGCAAATGGTATTGCTAGGTCCTTCATGGTCACCCGTGGGGAACTCTGGGTGCTTGAGGCTGATCCTGCCTTGAGCAGGGGGTTGGACTAGATGGCCTATATAGTCCCTTCCAACTCTATGAGTCTATGATTCTATTCAGGCTAAGAGACCTCTTGAGATTTGGGGATGGAGCCTGGGGAGGACAAGGTCCTCAGTGGGATATAATGCCATAGAGTCCACTCTCCAAAGCATCCATTTCTGACAGTGGAACTGTCATCTGGAGATGAGCTATGACTCCACCTGGAGACTGGCATGTGTATTACGACTAAACCTCAGTTCAAAGGAAGCAGCTTGTGTCAAAGAAAGCTCCTTAGGGGTCTCTGTGCCTGTGTCTCGAAAGAGTTAGGCTTCATCATGGTCACATGGTCCACCAGCCCCCTTAAAGCTATGCACCCAGGTATAATGCCTGCTGCTCTCAGATGCCAATCCGTGCATAAAGGCTTTAAACTGGAGCTTCACAACACCTGATCTCTACACTGGGATGGGCTTGCAGTGGAATGGAAAGGGTGTAATGTCCTCCTCCTTCAGGACGGAGGAGGAGGAGGAGGAGGAGGATGTGGCAGCTATGGCAGCTGAGCAGTGTCAATTCATGTCTCCTTGCTGAACTTGAGGGATTGACTGTTCCTGTAGATATTTCCATGCGGCAACTTAACTGTTATCAGCACTGATGAAGATCACACCAAGTCCATGTTGGTTTCATCAGAGGCGAAACATTTTTTTTTCTAGCCATGATTGAAGATGAAATACTCTGATCTTTAGGGTTCTGGGATTGGCCAAGCATTTGTGTTCTCTGGGGACATATGACATATGGTAGCTCTCAGATCCAGTGGGATAACAGTCTGTGTTTGGAGTAAATAAATATCCTTGCTGACTGTTTGTTTTATATGTTGATTCTCCTATCATGCCTTCATCAACAACACACGACCTTCCACTGACGGATATTAGCATATCTGCTTGGTTGCAATACAGACGATAGTCTTGGCCATGATTGACAAGACATCATTTCCCTCACAGTAGATAAAAATTATGGTTGGAGGAGCTTGCTTCTGCTTCTGCTGAGCCATGATATTACATTTTGCTAATGTTTATTGAATTAATGCTCTTTGGCAAATGACATAATTTTTGTCCTGTTCAACTCGGCATGCTGTGAATGTTGATGAATACCCATGAACAGAGGATGCACTCTGCTCTCCAATGTGGTGGCATCCCTTGCACATGTATGCGCAGCATCTGTGTGTAGTGTCCTTTGAGAACAGCCATGCCTTAACCATAAGGCGGATCTCAGTCATGCAAGTTCCCTGTATGGGCAATGTGAATGGAGCAGTCTCTGCTCACACATGGGCACCTCATTCATTCATTCATTCATTCATTCATTCATTCATTCATTCATTCATTCATTCAATTTATAGTCCGCCATTCTTCTTGGACTTACATAATAGCACCCCATAAAACCCCATTAAAACCCTGAAACTATAAAAATCACAATCACAAGATGGTAGTAAGAAAAATCCTGTAGCCTCCCCACAACTGTCCACAAAGGGGTTCATCAGATGGAATAGTGTAGCCTGAGGGGGGCCATTTCTCTTAACAGACCCCACCTCAACTGAAGACCTGGTGGAAGCGCCAGTTTGGTGTAGTGGTTAGGAGTGCGGACTTCTAATCTGGCAAGCCGGGTTTGATTCCCTGCTCCCCCACATGCAGCCAGCTGGGTGACCTTGGGTTCACCATGGCGCTGATAAAGCTGTTCTGACCAAGCAGTGATATCAGGGCTCTCTCAGCCTTATCCACCTCACACGGTGTCTGTTGTGGAGAGAGGAAAGGGAAGGCAACTGTAAGCCGCTTTGAGACTCCTTCAGGTAGAGAAAAGCGGCATATAAGAATCAACTCTTCTTCTTCTTCTTCTTCTTCTTCTTCTTCTTCTTCTTCTTCTTCTTCTTCTTCCCATTTTACAGGCCCTGTGGAACTTTGACAAGTCTGGTTAGGAAGCCATGAGCTGGATCCCTCCAGTAGAGATCTGCTAGTGAAAGGAGGCAGTTTTTATGGATTTCCAACTTTCCATGACAGATCTCTGATTTCCTCTTCATGCTGTTCCGGGATGTTCAGTCTCCAGCAGTGGCATTTTGGGCTGCAGAAAGTTGGAAATGAGGAAGTCCCACCAGCCTGTCTTTACCACAATCTAATCTTGAGTTGTGTGTTAAAAAAAAAGTAAGAAGAGAAGCAGAATAGATAAATATAGTGCCAAACTTCAGGTGCTGAAGAAGACAGCTAAAAATGGATGCTACCATGCTGCAAAATTAATGCTTATATTGGTCTCCAGAAAGATACATTCAAAGACTGGAAATCATACTAAAATTCCTTAAAATAAATGATATCAGAGGCCCTTTTGCTAAAAAAAAAAAATCAAATTAGCTTTATTTCCAACTGATTTGTACCAGCACAGTAGGGATGTTAATAGCATACTCTGAGTAACTGTCAGGGATCACTCCTATTAACAATTGGCTGGATGTAGGGGAACACATGCAACTAACGTGCATAAGATTAGGGGGGAATCATCAGGGAATTCACTCTCCAAAGTGTTGTACATTTGGCACCCTTTTAAAAAAGGGTTAATCAGGTCTCTGAAGTTGCTAGGTAACTGGGTGATACATTCATGGTATGATCAGTCGATGAGAGTTTGATTTTTACATTACAAGCTCATCAGGCCAGGAACCGTGTCTTTATCTTTGTCTTGTAAAATGCAAAATACCCTGTCAGCACATAATTAACAATGCTAATATAATACTTGCTACTTTTTTATTTTCCTGGTAGTGCTTTGTTGTGTGCGACAAGTTCTAGGGTTTGCTTGAGAAAAAAAACACTATGTTTTTCCTGGGCACAAATTTGTATTTAGACCGTGGTTTCTTCTGAACACATGGAGAACTAGGTTTCTAACAGTGATCCAGTAAACCAAAGGAAGGAACCCTTCATAGAGTCTCTTTGAACCACATATTTGAGGACATACAGTTACATGAAAAATCCTCCACATGAAGCCTGCTTGGGCCAGTGATAGAGTATCTGATTTACATGGAGAAGTTCTGAAGTCCAGCTCCCAGCATCTCAGGTTAAAGGGATCAGATAGCTGATGATATGAAAGACCTCTGGCTGTGATTTTGGAAAGTGAGAGTAAACAGTACTGACCTCAGTAGGCTAATGGTCTGACTCTGTATGAGGGGAGGACTGAGAGGGGATCTGATAACCATCTTCAAGTATTTAAAAGGCTGCCACATGGAGGATGGAGCAGAATTATTCTCTCTTGCCCCAGAGGGACAGAATGAATGGGATGAAATTAATTCAAAAGAAATTCCATCTAAACATCAGGAAGAAGTTCCTGACAGTTAGAGCGGTTTCTCAGCGGAACAGGCTTCCTCGGGAGGTGGTGGGTTCTCCATCTTTGGAGATTTTTAAACAGAGGCTGGATAGCCATCTGACGGAGAAGCTGATTCTGTGAAGGCAAAGGAGTGGCAGGTTACAGTAGATGAGCGATTGGGATGTGAGTGTCCTGCATAGTGCAGGGGTTTGGACTAGATGACACATGAAGTCCCAACTTTATGATTCTATGTGGCACATGCATGCAGTGGGGCTATAGAGTGAGATTTAGAACGCAGCATCTGTCGTGCATGGGTGGTGGCTACAGGTATGGTCAACAACCCCCAAAGAGGTTTCTCATGACAATTCTGAACACAAGGAAAACATATTTGGCTTGCTCACTCTGATCCTCCAGACACTCATGGAGGGGCTTAGTTAAGCCTTAGTTATTGTGTTTCTGCCTCTTGTGGCGCAGAGTGGTAAGGCAGCTGTCTGAAAGCTTTGCCCATGAGGCTGGGAGTTCAATCCCAGCAGCCGGCTCAAGGTTGACTCAGCCTTCCATCCTTCCGAGGTCGGTAAAATGAGTACCCAGCTTGCTGGGGGGTAAACGGTAATGACTGGGGAAGGCACTGGCAAACCACCCCGTATTGAGTCTGCCATGAAAACGCTAGAGGGCGTCACCCCAAGGGTCAGACATGACTCGGTGCTTGCACAGGGGATACCTTTACCTTTACCTTATTGTGTTTCTGCTCATTGAAAACACTCCCTTGCATTTCACCATTCATTTTGGGGGGAGTGATGTTAAGAGCCCGTGTAACTGATTGCATGACGAAGGATCGTAATGCCTCTGAATTTGCACTATGAGGGGCTTGGGGGGTGGGAGGCAAACTGCATGGCTGATGTGAAGGGGCTACCTAATGTGTTCCCAAACTTGCCGCCTGCAATGTCATATCTCAAAAGGTGACGGGCTGGCAAACACATTCCGGGAGGGCTTGCTAGGCAAAAGGAAAGAAAATGATAGTGCAGAGCTCCACAATAAATTGGATGGGCTTGTCAAAGCCAAGCCGATAGAAATGTTGCCATGGTAATTGGGCTTTCCAAATATACAGAGGAGACTCTACTTAACTGTATATTGTGCACAGGACTTGGATACCTTTTGGAGCTTTGGGGTAGAGATTAGCCGGTCAGTCTTGAATGATCAGGGAGAAAATAAAAATGAAGGTGCTACTGGAGACGTCCTTTGCACGTATTCTGAAAGAAGGCAGCAGTGAGGAGGGCGGGAGGAGGAGGGAGGGAGTCACAGGAGCCCGGAGTGATTGATTCCCCTCTCTTCTGCATAATGGTTCAGCTTACTGATTGTATTGATCGACAGTTACGTTCACCATCGAATGCTTCATTAGATCAAGCAGATGATAGCCCACTGCCCCTTCCCTGGAGCCACTGCAGGAGCAAATGAATGTGCGAGATCATATATGTGAGCTGTAGAGTCGCCAACTCTTGTTTAGGAAATTCTTGGAGATTTGGGGTATGGTGCACAGAGAAGTGGGGTTTGTGGAAGGGAGGGGCTTCAGTGGAATATCATGCTTCAAGTCTCCTCCCCTCCCCAGTGACCTTTTTTCTCCAGGGGAACTGACCGCCATATTCTGGAGATCAGTTTTAATTCCAGGAGCTCTCCAGGTCCCGCCTTGAGGCTGGCAACCCTAGAACTGCAAAGTCATAATATATGCCCTCTGGGAGGCATGCAAATTACGTTTTGTTGACACCGAAGTTGACACTGATGCTGTAATGCTAAGAGCTATTTCCGTAGAATCATAGTGCCAGATGGCCCTTTAGTCCAACCACCCACCAAATGCAATAAATCCAAAGCTCCTGCATTCCTGATGGCAGATCGGCAGACAGAATACCTTTATTGGCATAATTCAATTACTGAAATATTGACAAATGCAGCCCCAGTATTATGAACAATCCCAGCACATGTCAGGATAATTATCCTTTTTTCCGAACTAGAATTCCATTGTTTTTATACTGCCACCAAGAAGGTTGCCACCTTTTCTGTAATCTTGGAGTCTGGATCGGCTAGTAATTTATGGATCAGATTATTTGGACAAGATGTTGGAATTATAGTTTCTATTAGGTGTTCTCACAAATCATCGTAAAGGTGGCAATCCAAAAGTTGTCAGGACAAACCACTCCACATCTACATAGCCTTTCTTGAGAAGGTTTTCTCTAGAATCGGCCATATAAGATCACTGAGGGATCACTGGGGTAGTGGTCTCCAACCTTTTTATCCCCAAGAACCGGTCAATGCTTGACAATTTCTCTGAGGCCTGGGGTGCGGTAGTCTTTTGCCGAGGGACGTCACTGCCTCCTGAGTTCCACTTGTTTTCCTGCCGGTGCCCCTGACTTCCCGCCGCCCACTGGGGGCGCTGCCAGCAGCAGCTGCACAGTGTCATGCCGAGGGGGCACCCCAGCCATGGCAGCTGCTGGAGAGCACCAAAGGTGAGCCGGTGACAGAGTGGCAGGGCAGCCCCCGAGGAAGCACCCGGGGAGGAGGACGAGGAGGAGTTGCGGACCGGTACCAACTGATCCACGGACCGGTACCGGTCCCCGGACTGGGGGTTGGGGACCACTGCCCTGGGGGATTGCTTCCATTGTCAATTACTATTATGAGCCCTAGCAGTGTCATGTTTTCAAAAACAAGCGGAGGATGTGTTTCGTAGAAGCAGGAAGACGTTCCTGAAAGTTAGAGCGGTTTCTCAGTGGAACGGGCTTCCTCGGGAGGTGGTGGCCTCTCCATCTTTGGAGATTTTTAAACAGAGGCTGGATAGCCATCCGACAGAGAGGCTGATTCTGTGAAGGTTCAAGGGGGTGGCAGGTGACAGTGGATGAGCGATAGGGCTGTGAGTGTCCTGCATAGTGCGGGGGGTTGGACTAGATGACCCAGGAGGTCCCTTCCAACTCTATGATTCTATGCTTCTATTCTATGATTCTAGGAGGAGAAAACAACATGCTGAAGATCTCCCAATCTCTGCAAATAGGACTTTATTGGTGCATCTTATGCACCTGATCGAGAGCCCCTGGCAATGATAATGGGGTCGGCCTCTACTCATTGACACAGCAGGATGGATTGGCTCCACTGCTTCCGCGAGGAATTTAAGATGTCTGATGAATTGTTTTACATACTCAGATAAGGAGACGTGAGCAGGCCAAAGCGGTTATTTCCTTCCAAGAATTCCTTCTGTTTGCTATGTAAATGTTTTTTTTTTAATGGGATGCTGACTACATGCTAGCATGGAACTCAAACTGAAATACTCTGCTTAAAGGTAAAGGTAAAGGTATCCCCTGTGCAAGCACCGAGTCATGTCTGACCCTTGGGGTGACGCCCTCTAGCGTTTTCATGGCAGACTCAATACGGGGTGGATTGCCAGTGCCTTCCCCAGTCATTACCGTTTACCCCCCAGCAAGCAAGCTGGGTACTCATTTTACCAACCTCAGAAAGATGGAAGGCTGAGTCAACCTTGAGCCGGCTGCTGGGATTGAACTCCCAACCTTATGGGCAGACAGCTTCAGACAGCATATCGCTGCCTTACCACTCTGCGCCACAAGAGGCTCATGCTCTGCTTAGAGATGCACAAAGGGAGTCCCACCTGTTTTCCTTTTACTTTATTAATGAAGTTTTTCCATTGTTACAAAACCATCCTCAGGTAGGAGGGACCACAGCACACAATATTTCAAATAAAAGGGCGAATAATATCGGTTTATAATACGTCGGAGAAAGGCACAACATAGTTAGAACAAACACGCCTGGTCTTTGTGCTACAGAAATGCATATCATCAAGCCCATTGCTGGACTAGCGATTTATGCCATGCTGAAGAGGCGTCAGGTCTCTATCATTTGCACCCGGCAGGTATCTGCATTTTTTTGCTTATGAACTTATGTATTTACACAACCATCCTTCATCTTATAAAGAGTTAAAGTCAGGGGTAGTCAAACTGCGGCCCTCCAGATGTCCATGGACTACAATTCCCAGGAGCCCCCTGCCAGCGAATGCTGGCAGGGGGCTCCTGGGAATTGTAGTCCATGGACATCTGGAGGGCCGCAGTTTGACTACCCCTGGTTAAAGTAGTAGCAAAACTGGACTTGGAATGGAAAAGTTGCTGATGTCACAGGCGCTTTACGAAGGGGCAGCCGCCATATTAGCTGTTCCTCAGTTCAAAATGAAACATTCTGAAAACTCAAGGAAGCAACTTAATTTGGACTCACTCCAAACTGAAAGAGGCACGATTGTCTGAACAGCAACAGCCCTCAGGGCACAGCTACCCCCCTTAAAACATTAACCCAGAGAAATTCATAAAAATCTATCAGCAACATAGTTATACTTAACTTACAACCCTCAGGGGAATGATCTAAAGAATGTTGTGCCTCTGTGTGTGCATGTATTCATTTTCTAAGCAAACTGTGTATGTGTGTGTGTGTTTTTATGACCAGTGCAGCCAAGCTAGCTTTGGGTTGCTGTGTTTTTGTTTTTGTTTTGTTTTTAATTTAAAAAACATATTGCTTTGAAAGGGTTGCAGGTCAGAGGTCTGCTCTAAATAGATTTTTTTTTTTTTTGATAACAGGAGAAATAAACAAACAAAAAGCCTGTCAGGAATCTGTATTAGGAAGAAAACAATTAGCTTCCTCCAAGATGGAGACCTGGCTGGAAGGATTTAATTGGAAGGGCAGCAAGGGCAACCAAAGTCATACTTAAAGAGAGAGAGGCTGTCTCTGGTGGGTCATTTGAATTTCATCTGCAGAGTAATTTCCACGCCATTTAGCCCTATCCGTAGCAGGAATAAATAGGACTAAACAGGTTATTAAGCTGACAAAGTCATACAAGGAGTGGGGAAGGATTTGGCCCTCTGGGTGAGACATTTGATAAAATACAATGATATGTAAGGCTAAATTAGTGACAAATCAGGGAATTCACATATTTACAGGATGACATAGGACATCCGTGGGAAAGGGGGCTAGGGTATATACAGTCAGGGTTCATGGTGTGTTGAAAATTAATCTTATTAACAGAAGACAAAAACATTAAAAGCATGGAAGGGAGTGGAGAGCAAACTGCTTTCTTTTTCCTTTTTCTTTCTTTTTTATTTTTAATTTTTTTTGGCTTTGTATTTTAAGTGTCACCAATTCCTTTCTCGACCTACAGTAAAATTCAGTCCGGTAGGACTGACAGCGGGATGAAAGTGTTAATCCTCTAATTGATGCTATTAATTGTCTAATTTACTCACTGCAGATTAAATACATGGATTTTTAATCAGATTTTCATCAGAGCTCTCCCCTGTGAAGGGTACGGCGTGCGGACGACAAGCAACCCCATATATTTCTCTTGAATTACACAATGCATTAAGGATGATATTTCCCTTCAACCATGCGTTTCTTAAAAAAAAAAAAAACATCAAGAGAAATTATCATCTTTTGGTATCCTCAAAGTATTGTCTCTTACATTAGCAAACTGATCAATTTGTTTATCTTTTAAATAAAGGCCATTCAATTTTGTTAATGTTCTAGAGCAGGGGTAATCAAACTGCAGCCCTCCAGATGTCCATGGACTACAATTCCCACGAGCCCCTGCCAACGTTCGCTGGCAGGGGCTCCTGGGAATTGTAGTCCATGGACATCTGGAGGGCCGCAGTTTGACTACCCCTGTTCTAGAGAATAAAAGGGTTTGGTTCCGTTTACCCCTTGAAACTACAGTCTATCTTCACAGCAACTCTGTGATGTTGGCTGAGAGAGAGAAAGAGTGTCACTGGCTCAAGGTCACCCAAAAAACCTCATGGAGATTTAAACCTGGGTATCTCTTGGATACTTGAAACTCTGCAACCTCTGCAGCACACTGGGTCTCTGTATAGGATTGCACTCTTAAGACCCAACTCTTTGGGCAGTCTGGAATCTTATTGTCCACTTCACACATGCATTCAGTAGCACAGGAGGCAAACGCATAATGTCTAGTAAACCTTCTATCATGTGGACAAGGCTGCTCACATAGAACCTTCCTTACTCAAGGGGCCCTCTACTTCTCCATAAGTGTCTCCCAGAACGGGAACAGAAACATCCCGATCAGAGTCAGCTATGAGCACCCAAGATCACATGACTGCTGACCAGTGTCAGCTACTGAAATCAATTTCACTTCACAGTGATGATAATATTAATAAATGGCAGCTCTTTTTAATATTGGTGCAAACATCTCAGTAAGGTTGTGGCTACACATCTAACTAATGAGATGCCTGGACACACAGAACAGCTATTGATAAAGACTTCCAGTCATTCATGGGAAGACAAGTTGGTATAACTGGGATATCTGGAAGTTTGAGCTGTACCTAATGAGATAAGGTTTGACACTTTCCATGAGGGCGCCTTGGCTTTTTAATAACTGCAGGAAGATGGAAAGCTTTTCTTTTCCTCACGGAATTACAGTGGGGGGAGAAAGATTTTGCATTTCTATTTGAAGACATAAGTGCCACTGTGAGTGAAACGGGGCAATTCTAAATGAGATTGCTGTGGTTGAAGGAGAACTGGGAATAAAAAGGAAGCAAAAGGGGAGAGCTTTTAGTTGCAAGTGATTTAGGTACGGTACAATAAGTATCCAGTAAATGTAGTTACAGGTGGGTATTTGGCTGGGATGGATCCCGTGGCCAGCCTGAGCCAGACTTCTTGGCCATAGTTCAGTTCCAGTAACGCATACCCGGTAACCACCCTGTCCGTAGACTTCTCATTGTTTGTGCTTTCAGTCTGGAAAGCCAGCTTGTCTGTCCCGTCAACCACGAGGTAGCCAGAGAGGCGCGGGCTGCGTGACTCAATGGTGTATTCGAAAACATAAACGCCAAGGTACGGCACACGGAACTTTCCATTCGATGGGACGTAGGAGGAACCATAGTTGACGTCCAGATTGTTGAACCGGATAGGGCCGGGAGTGTTCATCCCATAGGTGTGTGAAGCAAAAAAGGCCACCATGGGTGCATATCTGTAAGATCCTTTTGAGAAATCTGCAGAGGAAAGAACAGTTAAGGAGAAGTCAGTCTTCCAGTCTGTTTGGTCAAAACTAGCTGTCACTGTTGACGTGGTTCTGCCATGGAAAATGACACCCCTGCATCTAGTTTTTTTCTCTTTCCCTGTAATGTTTAATCAGATTTACCACATGCCATGATACCGTCATGCTGTGAGCTTCCCATGTGCCAGCAGCCAGCAGTGTGGTGAAGGGAGAGGTAAGCTCATTCCACCTTTTGACTGAGAAGGAACCCCTGAAATGTTTTTCAGGCTTTAGGGAACCCTAGAAGTGGTGGCATGGCCCTTCAGAGAAGATGGTGGGGAAGTAAGATGTGGGAGCCAGCCAATCAATCGAGTGATCATTTATCATTTTTATTGCAAAGAGAGAGAGACCAGAGCAACAGGGGAAGTGGGCTCCAGTGATATCTAGTGATGTCAGCAGCCATCTGAACTTGTGGGAAAGGCTGCATAACCCCTGGGGAGCTCTCACATAGAAGAAGAAGAAGACCAAGAGTTGGTTCTTATATGCTGCTTTTCTCTACCCGAAGGAGGCTCAAAGTGGCTTACAGTCGCCTTCCCTTTCCTCTTCCCACAACAGACACCCTGTGAGGGAGGTGAGTCTGAGAGAGCCCTGATATCACTGCTCGGACAGAACAAAAGAAGAATAGTTGGTTCTTATATGCTGCTTTTCGCTATCAGAAGGAGCCTCAAAGTGGCTTACAATGGCATCCCCTTTCCTCTCCCCACAACAGACACCCTGTGGGGTGGGTGAGGCTGAGAGAGCCCTGATATCACTGCTTGCTTAGAACAGCTTTATCAGTGCCGTGGCGAGCCCAAGGTCACCCAGCTGGCTGCATGTGGGGGAGTGCAGAATCGAACCCAGCATGCCAGATTAGAAGTCCGCACTCCTAACCACTACACCAAACTGGCTCTCTGGAACCCTTGTTGGGAACCCCTGCCCACAGCACGATGAACTCATGTCAGCAAAGTGACTTTTAATTTATTGTGTGTGTGGGGGGGGGGAACCATCAGACATGGAGCTTCTATTTTCAGCAGTGAGCATGTGCTGTTGTAACATCTAGATCCATCCCTCATTAGTTGTTGCAGATTGAAATGGGATCAGCTTTGCATAGCAGCCATGGGGCAGTTGCAACCTCCCTCCCCCCCCCCCCGCCGCCCCCAGCCTAGGAAACCAAAGAAGAAAAGCTGAATGAATTCTTAACTACTACACAGAAAGCAATTTTCTCCACAATTAGCATCAAATGCACCACCACCAACCAAAAGCTTTTCTTTGGAAACAGCAAGAAAATTGCAGTCTTGGCTTTGCTGCATTATTACTAAGAAAAGCTCTATGTCTCTCCCTCCATGTCAGTATCACAAATTTCTACAAACCTAACACATGTGTGTGTGTGTGTGTGTGCGTGTGTTTGTGTGCGTGCGCGCATGTGTGGCGAGTAGCTTAGAATTGTGCCTGCAAGTTCTTAACAAATGCTGAAGGTTTAGCAAGCTTCATAATGAATGGGGAAATAAAAAAAACATTCTTTGTTTCTCTCCCCTCACCCTTAGCATATGAACCAATGCCTTCACCGCTGTAAAAATGATTGAGAAATACTGAAATAGTGGCTGAAAGAGGCATAAAATACACATTTCATATATCCTGGATGCAAATCTTAGTTTATTCATTTTTATGGCAACTATCACCATGACAGTTACAGCTGAAATGAAATTCTCAGTAGAAAAAAGTCTATGTGAATATCAGGGCTGAAATCCAGATGGAAATTCCTCATCATTTTTTTGTTGTTGCTGCAGCAAACTTTGCATTTTAAGAGGCTTTTCAGACAATACATTTTTGGGTGTACACCACCGGACAATCTATATGTTACCCATAATTCATGGCTATTTACCCCACATTTTGTTTTGTAATATAAAGTAACAGTTGCCCAGTTCAGACATAACATGAACCATGTTTTAATTAAACTATCAGAAGTGGGGTAGTGTGAACAACCATGAACTAAGGCAGGGGTAGTCAAACTGCGGCCCTCCAGATGTCCATGGACTACAATTCCCAGGAGCCCCTGCCAGCAAATGCTCCTGGGAATTGTAGTCCATGGACATCTGGAGGGCCGCAGTTTGACTACCCCTGAACTAAGGTGTGCCAAACCTGGTCTGATATCATAGCCTGGGTTATTAATCCATTAGTCATAGCTATGCTTTCACGGAATGGAGGAATGGAGGCATTCTGGTTGAATCCTGACTCCAGGCACTGCCCTCTCTGGCTGTATAGTAAAGGTACTGTAATGAGCATTTGTTCAACCAAACCAGGATCTGAGTTACCATTTGCAAGATGAATCCTAGCTTTATGGATTAACCATAGTTAAAACACATCATGCTTTTTTTGTTATGTCCTGACCTGACCCAGTGAGTTCCTCCAGATGGGTGGTTCCTTCCCAGATGTCCCCCTGCTTAAATTTCTCCATTGCTGGAGGCTTTTTGCATGGGAGGGGAAAAGTAATATGGGTTCTGGTAGCCCCCTTCCTTGTAGTTTATAGGGCTGCCAGCAGCCTTAACACAAGCATTGTAAGATGCTATTTGCTGAAGTGGGAAGTGCAATAAAGTCACTGCTGACTTATGGCAACCTTGAAGGCAAGAGAGGTTCAGAGGTGGCTTGTCATTGCCTGTCTCCGTGTCACAACCTTGGTATTCCTTGGAGGCCTCTCATCCAAATTCTAGCCAGAGCTGACCCTGCTTAGCTTCTGTGATATTTGCTAGGTGATGTTATTTACTTCCATTCCAAGAAAAGCTTCACCTTTAATTTCCACGGCTTAAGCCTCTCTTAAAGGGCCAGGTCATCCCCGTCCCCTGGGTTTTAGGCAATCCTAGATTTGTGGGAATGAGGGGAGGTCTACACTGATGAGCCATACCTCCTCTCCCAACAAAAATGGAAGGTTGCTACTGGATGGTAATTACCTCTCATCTAAGGATGACTTTTCCAGGAAGAATGTCACCACTGCCTCCTGGAGGATGCTAAGGAAAGTACCCTGGGAGATTTATAATGTTTCCCAAAGCACCTCCTACCACTTCCTGGAATCCTTCACCAACCAGGAAGGGCAAGGATCCAAGGAGCAGGTAGTAGATTGCACAGCCAACAGGACTCTGTCAACCTCCGCCATGGAGGGTGTATTGAAAGAGTCCAAAAAAGTACCCAAGTGTGAACCCAGGGTCCCAACATTCCTACTGACACCAAATAAGGCAGCTGAGTCTTGAAGGAGCAAGACTATCTGAAAATAACATCACTAATGTGTCACAGCTAATAACCAAAGTAATCCAGTGATTTCCTCAGCAAAATGAGGGTTTGAATTCAACCTGGGTACCCCGGCCTTGTCAGATCTCAGAAGCTAAGCAGGATTGGCCCTGGCTAGGTTTGGATGGGAGACATCCAAATAATACCAGGGTCATGGCATGGAAGCAGTCAATGACAAACCACCTCTGAAATCTTTAGTCTTGAAACCCTACACAGTTGCCATAAGTCAGCTGTGACTTGACAGTACATTCCCCTTCCTTCCTTCCTTCCTTCCTTCCTTCCTTCCTTCCTTCCTTCCTTCCTTCCTTCCTTCCTTCCTTCCTTCCTTCCTTCCTTCCTTCCTTCATCTCCCCTGGCCATTTCTGCTATCTTCCTTCCTTCCTTCCTTCCTTCCTTCCTTCCTTCCTTCCTTCCTTCCTTCCTTCCTTCCTTCCTTCCTTCCTTCCTTCCTTCCTTCCTTCCTTCCTTCCTTCCTTCATCTCCCCTGGCCATTTCTGCTATCTTCCTTCCTTCCTTCCTTCCTTCCTTCCTTCCTTCCTTCCTTCCTTCCTTCCTTCCTTCCTTCCTTCCTTCCTTCCTTCCTTCCTTCCTTCCTTCCTTCCCACCTCCTTATTAAGAAACTATATTCTGAGGAAGCTCATGATGTCTGGGAGCAGGATTTGAAAAACATTGCTCTCGTTTATCACAGAGAAAGGGAACGGTTTCTCTAGGAAATAAAAGTCAGTCAAGGGAAATTCTGCCCAAATACTATAACCATGAGTGCAAACCTCGCCAAGCGGAGTTTTTGTAAAATGGAAGGAGCAGCTTTAGTTGCACATGTAATTTCCCAATAATGCAATTTCCACAGCTTTTGTATCAAAAACTGCCAGCTTGCTCTGGACTACTTATGATAGTACACCTCGGCTAAAAACCATCTTGCTCAATCCTTCACAGGCCTGAGTGTTATCTTTATTTCCCAAGGAGGCCAGAGACAGAGATCAAATTTTACACTTTGCAATGTGGGAGCCATCAAACGAGAGGACCGTGGCGCGTCTTCAGGAACTGAGCATTATAAAAACAGTTTTTTCGGTTCAGGCTAAACTGGTGCTTTTGTTCAGGGGAGCCGGTGGCTCTTAATCCCTGGACTACAGGTAGAGAGGGAGGGAAGGAGATGGTTTGATTCTGCATATACTTGCCTGGGGTGGCAGCGTTTTCCTCCATCATCTTTGTGCTGCAGGTGGCTCCTCCAAAGGGGTAGCGGCAAGCGCAGACAAAGCCCTTTCTTTCATTGACACAGGTCC